>NC_086445.1:694665959-695883459 GCF_028390025.1 Pseudophryne corroboree | reverse complement strand
TAATACTGGATTTATTCGCTGGTGTTGTATACTGTGTCTACAGTCACATACTAACGGATTTATTCGCAGGTATTGTACTCTTTCTGGCTTTATCGTACTAATTCGCTCTGTAACCATTCACGAGCCACCCTGGGCTGCATTCTCAAACCTACTGGGTACTCTGGTGGAACGCTTTACGCCCTCTATGGGACCACCTGTGCCATTACAGCCACAAATTGGCCCTATGGTTAATCCGCCTTAGGCAGAAAATTTGGCTAACCATTTGCAACAATTAAATCATTCCTTGCTCAGACAAAAGTCTACTCCCGGTCACTCCTGTGTCTCTGTGTCATCTAAGCGGGCTGCTTCCTCCTCACAATCCACTAAACTCTCAGATGTTTCATCTAAAAAGGAGGGGGAGCATACTGTTGTGTCAGACACTGAATCAGGTGTTTCTGATGAGGATTCTCCATTGCAATTGATGTCCCTGCCCTTGTGGTTGCTATTAAGCAGATTCTACAAATCACTGATGATGAGGATTCCACTACTGTGGCTAAGAAAACTGATATGTTAAAATTCTATTACCCCATTCTGACCATTTAGTGGACATCAGGCAGGAGCCCTGGTTTAATCCTGGGAAAAAATTCCCTATGTTTAAACGGGCCTTGGCTCGCTATCCTCTCCCTGCAGAGTTATGTAACAAGTGGGAAAATTCACCGCCGGTGGATTCTCATGTCACCCGCCTAGTGGTGTCGTCCATTCTGCCTGTCACCACTGTCACTTCACTGAAAGAACCGACAGATAAGCGTGTGGAGAGATGCCTAAAATCTATTTACTCCCTTACAGGTGCTGTACATAGACCCACTGTTGTGGCCTCCTGGGCTGCAAAAGGAATTGAAGCATGGGTTCAGGCATTAGAGGAAGAGCTTGCCGAAGATATATCTGACAATGCCAGACAATACGTGTCTCACATTACCGCCGCCTGTTACATTCAGGAGGCGTCCTCTGAGGCGGTGTGTTGGCAGCCAAGGTGGCGACTACGTCTGTCCTGGCTCGCCGTATTCTGTGTTTGATGTCATGGAAGGTGGACTTAGACTCCAAAAAGACCTTGGAGATACTCCCCTTTAAAGGGTACATTTTGTTTGGGGAAGACCTAAATAAAATTGTGTCTGAATTGGAGGCTGATAAGACTGCCTTTCTCCCAAATACTAATCCTTCTGCACAGAAGGCTAAAGGTACCACTTTTTGTTCCTTTCAGCCTCAAGGGAAAGTAAAAGGTCAGGCATACCCAAGACAATCTCGTGATCCCAAAACCACTAAGCCCAAGGTAAAGCAGTCCTGGGTGGCCCGTCAGCCTGCTTCTAAACAAGACAAGCCTGCCGCGTGACGGGGCGGGCCTCCCTCTGCGGGAGGCCGACTTCTGCGGTTCACCCAGGTCTGTTTTATGACCACTTCAGACGCATGGGTGCCAGAAGTTGTCTCTCACTGGTGCGCAGTCTCCTTCAAGAGACCCCCCCCCCCCCCCCCTCGCCAGTTTAGCGCCACGGTTATCCCTTCGGATCCGTTACAGGAGCAAGCTCTGCAAAAGGTTGTGAGTTCTCTCCTGAATACAGGAGTGGTAGTGTGGGTTTCTCTGGCCCAGAGAGGCAGAGGTTACTACTTGACCCTGTTTCTAGTTCCGAAAACCCAAAGGGTCTTTCCGGCCTATACTCAACCTCAAATCACTGAACAAGTTTGTGAGAGTGCCCAAGTTCTGTATGGAAACACTACGCTCAATTGTACTGGCTATGGAACCCGGAGACTATATGTATCCCTGGATATACAGGATGCGTACTTGCATATACCTATTGCCATGTCGCATCGGCCTTATCTGCGGTTTGCTATTGGCAACCTCCACTATCCGTTCCAGGCTCTGCCATTTGGACTGGCTATGGCTCCTCAGATCTTTATCTAGGTCATGTCCGCAATAATGGCCCATCTCCGTCGCCAGGTAGTTAGGATCCTGCCGTATCTTTACGACTTGCTGATTTTGGCAAACTCCCACGATGTCCTCTGCAGTCATCTGCAACTGATGGTAAGCTTCCTATAAGTCCACGGGTGACTCATCAATTGGAAGAAATCCTCGCTGGTCCCAGCTCAGAGCATGGTGCACGTGAGGGCGATCCTGGACACGCACAGTCCACGACTGTTTCTGTCTCCAGAAAAAGTCCTGAGACTTGAAGACATAAGATGCTTTCTTTGTCGCCCCAGAGTGTCGATACACTCGTCGATGCAAGTACTTGGCATGATGGTGTCTGCATTCGACATGGTAGAGTACTCTCAATTTCATTCTCGCCCTCTGCAGAGGTTAATCCTTTCCTAGTAGGACAGCCTACCTCATCGGACCTTGTATGTAACCTGCACAGCTGCCACTGTTTCTTATGACTATATCTTGAGAAGATGGGGTAAAATAAAGTTATGCATACAAAGGAATATGGCATTCCACCTGCTCCTGCTAAGGTGCCCTTTGCACAACTGAAAATAGGATTTTGGTACTTACCAGATAAATCCTTTTCTTTGAATCAACAGGGGGCACTGGAGTACTCTTGGGATATGGACGGGGCGTAGCCGGGATAGGCACATTTAAATATTTAAATTAGTAACTCTCCACCCCCTCCATACTCCCATAGAGACTTAAGTATTTTTACTGAGCTGAACAGGAGCAATAGAGAGGATGAACAATAGAGAATTACATATAACATTATAACGTAACGGACAATAATAAAGTTGACACATAACGTAACTGACAACTAAACAGTAACAGCTTGACAATCGGTGAGAATGTGTTACCATAAGATCCACTGAACTTTCCACAAGACAGGTAAAGTGCTCTGGGCGGGTGTCCAGTGCCCCCTGTGGATTCAAAGAAAAGGATTTATCTGGTAAGGACCAAAATCCTATTTTCTTTTTCATCCACTAGGGGTCACTGGAGTACTCTTGGGATGTACCAAAGTTTCCCCCATGAGCAGGAGAGCTGTTTGGCACCTGTAACACTAGACAGCCAAAGCTAGATGCTGATGCCGCAAACATATCAAACTTGTAAAAGCGCACAAACGTGTGCACTGATGACCATGTAGCCACACATCAAATCTGCGTCGTAGGAGCTCCACGACCTGCTGCCCATGAAGTTCCCACAGAACGTGTGAAATGAGCTGAAACTGATGTAGGCGGTTGTAGCCTAGCATGAAGGTAATCTGGACAAAGTCTGCTTGGAAGCTGGCCAAGCCATCTTGACTGCTTCATAGAGAACAAATAATGTATCAGTTTTACATACTGTTGATGTTCGGGCTACATAAATGCGTAGTGCGCGTACCACATCCAAAGTAGCTGGAGTTCCTGCAATTTCTAAAAATACCGGAACTACAATTGGTTGATTTGACGTGAAAAGATGATACCACCTTTGGTAGGATGACGGAAATCATCCAAAGTTCCGCTTTATCACCATGAAACACCAAATACGGCGGCTTGCATGACAAGGCACCCAATTCTGAAACACGCCTTGCTGAAGCTAAGGCTAGTAGAAAAACTGTTTTCCAAGCAACAAACTTAGCAACTTGTTGTAAGGGTTCAAAACGTGAAGACTGTAAAAAGTCTAAAACCAGATTCAAGTCCCCATGGCGCTGTTAGTGGTATAAATGGAGGTTGTACTCTGAGGACTCCTTGCAGGAAAGTAGGAACTGTTGGCAAAAGGGCCAAACGCCCTTTGAAAGTAAATTGACAAGGCAGAGACCTGTACCTTTTAGTGTAGATAAACGTAGTCCTCCATCTAACCCCGTCTGCAGAAAAGGCAAAAGACGGGATATGTGAAAGATGATGTCGGAAACTTCCGAGCTTCACACCACCCTATGTAGGCACGCCAAATCCTGTGATTATGAGCTGCCATAACCGGCTTCCTAGCACGTAACATGGTTGGTATAACTGATTTCTGGAATGCCCTCTCGTCTTAAGAGGGCGGTTTGAACATCCACCCCGTCAAACGCAGCCGCGCTAAACCGGGGTAGAGGAACAGACCCTGTTGTAGCAGGTCCGGACGTAGCGAGAGCGGCCAAGGATCGTCCGCAAGTAGCCTGCGGAGATCCGAGAACCACGCTCTCCGAGGCCAGTGAGGCGCCACTAGTATGACTGTCATGGATCCGCTTTATCAACCGAGGAAGCAGCGGAAACTGTGGAACCAGATACACGAGGCTGTACGGCCACGCGATCGTGAGAGCCTCCGCTGCCACTGCCTTTGGATCTCTTGTTCTGGACAAATACTGGGATGTTTGATTTTGGCGAAATGTCATTAGAGCCACCTGTGGGTAACCCCACCGCTGGACCAACATGTGGAATACTTCTGGATTTAATCCTGACGTCTGAGATAATCTGCCTCCCAGTTGTCCACTCCTGGAATGAACACAGCCGACAATATCACCTGGTGATGCTCGGCCCAATTGAGCATTCATGCAACTGCCCGCATGGCCATGCGACTTCGAGTTCCACCTTCTTTCGTGATGTATGCGACTGCCGTCGCATTGTCTGACTGAACCTGGACAGTCTGAGACTAGAGCATGTGCACCGCTTGTCGCAGCGCGTTGTAAATTGCCCTGAGTTCCAGGACCTTTATTGACAGTAATATTTGTTGGTCTGACCCGAGACTCTGAAGCTGATAATTTTGGACCACTGCTCCCCAACCTCTGAGACTCGCATCCGTTGTTGGAATTATCCAATTCCAGACGCCGAACCTTTTCCTTGTTGTGAGATTGTGTACTTGGAGCCACCAGAGTAGTTATACTCTGGCCCTTGGAGACCACCGCACTACCTGATGAATTTGTAGATGTGAGCCTGGCCACTGTGCAAGAACATCCAGTTAAAAAGGACATGAGTGAAATCTTCCGAACTGGAGTGCTCCGAAAGACGCCACCATCTTTCCTAACAGTCGAATGCACAAATGCACAGAGACTGTCTGTGGATTGCGCACTAACTGTACCAGATGACGTATACTTTGTGCGTTGTGTTCTGTCAGGTAAATTCGTTGATCCACCGTGTCGAGAATCATTCCTAGGACTTGAAGTCTTTGCGACAGAATCAGGCTTGATTCTGACAATCCAACCGTGCTGAACTAGTACATTGTACGTTAGTAAGGCATGTTGCAGGAGTATCTGTTGAGACGGAGCTTTGAAGAGCAGATCGTCTAAATACAGAACTATTATCACTCCCAGGGATCTGAAATGAGCTATCATGACAGACATCACCTTGTGAATACCCGAGGCGCTGACAAGAAGCCAAACGGTAGCGCCTGAAATTTATAATGGTTTTGTCGTTTTTAAGTAGGCCTGATGCGTATAAGTACGCATTCTTGAGATCTATCGAAATTCTGAATTCCTGTGGCTCTAAACCTGCAGTCACTGGGATGCGGTCAAGATGCCGCCGGCCGGAATCCCGGCGGTCGAAATACCGACGCCGGAATCCCGACCGCCACTATCCCGACATATTCTCCCTCCGTGGGTGTCCACGACACCCATAGAGGGAGAATATAATAGTGTGCCGAGCGTAGCGAGGCGAGCGAAGCGAGCCCACAAGGGTCTGCGTTCCGCTCGCCACCCCTGTCAGGATTGTGTGGTCGGGATTCCGGCGTCGGGATTTCGACCGCCGGGATTCCGGCCGGCGGCATTTAGTACTGATCCCCAGTCAGTGACCGCAGGGATTCCATCTTGAATCTGTAGTAAGAGATCTACTGATTGAGTTCCTTTAGGTTCAATATCGGACTCACAGAGTCATTCGGCTTTGGAACTACAAAAAAAAATGGAATTATAACCGTGACCCTGTTGGTGACTGGAACCGGAATCAAACTGTTGAATCTACTAGAGCAGGCATGTCCAAACTGCGGCCTTCCAGCTGTTATGAAACTACACATCCCAGCATGCCCTGACACAGCTTTAGCATTCTCTGACAGCAAAACTGTGACAGAGCATGCTGGGATATGTAGTTTCACAACAGCTGGAGGGCCGCAGTTTGGACATGCCTGTACTAGAGAGTGTATCGCGGTCTGCAGAAACGCTGTCTTGTCTTCTGACACAGGCAGACCTGTCTTGCAAAATCGCAATGGTGGAAGACAATCGAACCCTATTTTGTAAGCTTTTAACACAAAATTGCGGATCCACCCATCTATGGATGCCCACAACTGATAATCCGTCTTCTTGTATGTCAAACTTGAACTGTATTGCCCATGCAACTACAGCCTTGTTAAACCAAACCCCCACCAAAGCAAGTCTAAGCAACACCCCTACTGCTGTATACACTGACTTTAGCATAGCTTCTAGGGTACGCTCCGACGGTTATTTAAACGTCGTAGCAGCTGGAGTCTTGACATGTATCAGCTGCTTATTAAGAGATGCTGAATAAGGAAAACACACCGGAGTTCCCTGTTTAGCAACAATACTTCATCATTGGAAAAGTTCTTCAGTCTTCGTAAACTTTAGAACCTGACGTACTGCCCTGATGAGATTAAAATGGCCGGCCTATCCGTAACCTGAATATCTGACTCCTGGCCCAATGCCCTCTCCTCATGTTCCTCTTGCGATATGAAGTCTGGCCTTGAATCGTCAGAAAGCAACATAACTGAAACTGTCAAGTTATAAGACAAATACCGATTTTTCGGAATTGAGCTAGACCTGGATCTTCCTTCTGACCTCTTCGGAGGAATTCTTGCCTCAGATCTAGCCGCCTGACGCTCTGCAGCGGGCAATTCCAATTGTAAACCAGTCATTACATGCGCCAGGATCCCCCAAGGGGGATCGGGGTAAGGGTCCGTGTTTCTGACAGACATTGCAGCAAAAGCTGCTTGTTTGATTTTGCATTAGCCTTACTCATTATGTACACAGATAGACAAGTAGAGAAGGTCAGACAAGTCCCTTGACTTATTACCACGGAAGTAAAATGTGTATAAATCCGCAGTGCAGTGCACGTGGGATAAACTACAATAGTGAAAGCTGTGCTGTACCAAAATTCCTACTAACACCCCTCTCCTCCAGTGGCCGAGTGTTGTAGGGCAGCAAACTTCCTGGGAGAAGAACCAGGAAGTAAGGATAAAATGGCGCCCAGCCATGTGCTTGCTATTGCAACATAAGACTTTGTTAGCTGATACATGAATATATATTATATACAGACAGACATACATATATATATATATATACACACACACATATCACCTATACCTACATATACATGCAACATAGGCTCAAGAGCCTTATAGTGCCCAGCAGTCACTAAAATAACTTGGGCCCCCTTACACAGGCTTAATAGCCTGAGCTGCTTGCTGCATTAAAATGCAGCTTAGTTATGGGGCCTCCCTGCGGGCATTCCTCCCCCCCCTTCCCCTCCCTGCGATCTCCCTCCTGTCAGTGTTGGACTGCGGCAGTCCTGCAAGACATACTGTGCATGTGAGAGCTGTCCGCGGTCAGCCTCCCACCTCTCCCCCTTCTGCAGACAGAGTCCCCGTCCGTGGCTCTGGAGGGTAGTGGTTAGCAGAAGCTAACCTCGAGAGGGAGGGGAAGAGCAGCAGCGGCAGGGAGCCGGAGAGCGGTGCAGAGTGCCCAGCGGTGGCTGTTAGGCAGTCCGCGGCTGGGCTGCAGGTTAGGCAGTATGGAGCCGAAATGGAATAGGGGTGGAGGCTGCGCTCATATATCAGTACATAAGCATAATATAAAATATCAAGACAATTTAATAAAAAACATAGTAATGCATACATACAACAAACAGTAAAAATTTATATGAATTCATATACAGTGGTTAAAAATTAGATATTACCATAGATATCCGGTCAGGACTGAAATAAAACTAAATTGATGGAGTCCGTTCCAATAGTGCCCCTGTAGAATTAATAGTCCAGTGCAAAAAGAGTCTCTTTGCAGAGTTAATCCATTTAGAGATGCATGCAATTTACCGTTAGAGGAATGATGGTTTAGCAATGTCCTTTTGGTGCATAGGTCCCTCATGCAATACGGTAATAGGCCGAAAGGTCTCCGGATCTCTTGTAATTCAAAGGTGGTAATCCGGGGCTGGTTCGGTTTCCAATTCAGTAAAGCGTCCTGGTAATCTGACAACACCTAATGCGTTTCGCTGCGTATAGCCTGCAGCTTTTTCAGTCCCCACATAGCGGGCGGCACTGTGAGCTGACCGCCCCTCACCCCCAGCAATACAAAGCAAGTGAGCGGCGGCAGTATGAGCTGCCTCACCGCTCATTACCTGAAATCGAAGAAACTGTGGAACCTCGTCCACTTGTATCTTCCCGACTGAGGCACAGAAAAAAACGAGTTCTCTATGGGAGTATGGAGGGGGTGGAGAGTTACTAATTTAAATATTTAAATGTGCCTATCCCGGCTAACATATCCCAAGAGTACATATTTAAATGTGCCTATCCCGGCTAACATCCCAAGAGTACTCCAGTGACCCCTAGTGGATGAAAAAAATACATTTTTCATATACAGGTTGAGTATCCCATATCCAAATATTCCGAAATACGGAATATTCCGAAATACGGACTTTTTTGAGTGAGAGTGAGATAGTGAAACCTTTGTTTTTTGATGGCTCAATGTACACAAACTTTGTTTAATACACAAAGTTATTAAAAATATTGTATTAAATGTTCTTCAGGCTGTGTGTATAAGGTGTATATGAAACATAAATGAATTGTGTGAATGTAGACACACTTTGTTTAATGCACAAAGTTATAAAAAATATTGGCTAAAATTACCTTCAGGCTGTGTGTATAAGGTGTATATGTAACATAAATGCATTCTGTGCTTAGATTTAGGTCCCATCACCATGATATCTCATTATGGTATGCAATTATTCCGAAATACGGAAAAATCCCATATCCAAAATACCTCTGGTCCCAAGCATTTTGGATAAGGGAGACTCAACCTGTATAACAATTGTTTGCACATTGTAACAAATAGTAATGTTAAATGCACAAAGGTATTAATCATGTTTTTTATTTTTTAATGTAGCTCTCAAGGGTCATTGCCAAATCCTCCATCACCATCTGGATTCCAGTCACAGTCTACAGGAAATATCTCTCAATTGTCCACTCCTGACATGTACCAGGTTCATGACAGTCTGCCAGTCATCCTCAACACAAGAAGCCTTCAAACTCAAGACCCAAGGGCGTCCATGGCTCATATGCATGAACTCTGCAGTGACTCTGACGACTCTGGGAAGAGTGATGGAGAACTTGTAGTTATAACAGATTAAAAAAGCAAGTCCTGGTGTCCTGTGCTGTGGGTATTGTGTACATACAGAGAAACTTAGTATCATCCTCTCTGCAGAATTCAGATGCATTTCCATATTTTGCAATTTCAGTGGCTCCCACCATTATTTCTGCTTGGATAGGTTATGGACCCACGTACAATGCGTTAAAAATATATATAAAAAGAACATGGACAGTTTACATGAAAATGTCAACTGTTTGAAAAATAAATTGTGTCTGCAGTTAATCGTTTTGAAGGATTTGGCACTTTTAGGATATGCTGTAGTTGGAAAGCAGCTTGGCTGATTTAGGGAAAAATGGGTGGACAGTTTGAGAAGTTTCATAAAAATGGGGTACTCCTCCTTTGGTGTTACAGGGACCGGTACACTTGTATAAAATATGACTTGCAATGAGAATGCATTTTATAGGAGGGGGTGGGATCTGAAATTAACATTTTATAATTTATACATGGCAAACTACCTATGCATAAAGCAAACCTGCCTACCTACATAGCTGTAGAAAGTTATATCAGTTCCCTTCAACATATTTTACTCTTGCATTATAGCATATGCAAATGAGGTAGAATGCAAATTCATTTTAAGCGTTCGTATATTTTAAATAGAAATCTGGCCCCCACCACTTCAGCTTTAGGAGATGTAGTTAGAAGGTACTGCTGTCTAGCACCCTGTCATCTAGGCACATCCTAGACCCACGGGTAGTAACTAATGTATTTGGAGAGCTGGGATAAGGCTTTCTAATAACTGGTATACCCAAATAGAATTTTAAAAAAATCTTTGTTATTGATGCATTCAATTCTTAAGTGGGTGCAGTCTGAACCACCAAGGCTCACCAGCTTGTACAGTTGATATAGTCAGTGGCTCTATTTTGGTAGATGGAACAGTTAATACCCCTTTTCCACTAACAGGAAAATCCTGGGTTTTTGCTCATGAATGCGCATCAACCTGGGATTTTTGTAGGTGGAAACTGCTCCCTCCAAAAACACCCGGGTCGAGTGACCTGGCAATCCTTACTGGGTAGCTAGCAGGGTTTTACCCTGGAAGTACCCAGGTTTACAGCATGGGGAGAGCTGCATTCCTGGTGCAAGGAGATGATGTCATCGCCAAGCGCTGGTACTGCACCCGTGTGCAGTGTGAAAGGCGCAGACCTGGGAATAATCAGTCTGCACCATGGTGTGAAAGGGGTATGCCCTGAGTTTGACCCGGATTGGAACAGTGTTCCAACTGTCAGGTCATACCCCGGACTTTGGTGGAAAAGGGGTTTAAGTAAGGCTGACTTCACCAACTTCAGAAATCTTAATGTGGTTATTAAAAAAGTATTGTAGTTAGGGTGGTAAGAGATCTTGCATTCTGATGCTAGATGAAGAGGTGGAGGTGATTTATCAATTTGCTTAATACCAGTGTGCTTTTATATAAGGCCCATTTCATAATTCAAGTTCCTTATGTTAACTAATTTTTGGCAGTCACAACAGCGGTGTGCAATCATTTTTACACCCTCATAGTGCCTTATTTGAATGTACAGAAGGGATTCGATCTAACAAGTCATAATTCTCATACCTCATAAGAGACACAATATATATATGAATATATGTATATTTTTATACTTCTGTAAATATAGATCATAGAAAATCTTTTTTTATTATGTTAAATAAAAAGAAAATAACTTAAACCTGAATTATTTCTCCACTTCTATGTTTACTGTGCAGAAAAAAAAAAAAAATAAACAAGCTACACTTTGTGTGAGATCTGTCTCTGTCTGACTGCTGCAGGTGTTCCTAAATGATGTGTCTGACTATTTCTCCCACATGTGTACTTTCTGCTAAATCTGAATTCTATTTGGATTTGTGAAAGGGTGAATCTGCAATACTTCACCACTGAGAGTGTGCTATTTGGAATATGGGAACGGGGTATAGGATACAGAAGAAGCTACCAGTTAGGAGTAAGCATTCTACTCCTAAAACTGAAATGCAAAATTGAAATAAATCTACCAGCATGGTAAAAAACCACAGATAAGAAATAGAAAAAGCAGAACAGTAATCGAGAGTGAAATAAAGAAAATTACAAGTTCGCAGATATAAACTTTATTTTCTGGGGATCTCGCCAATGTAAATATGCTTTGCCCTCTGCATGGAAGCAATACAACTGGCAAAATAGCCACAATAAAAGCATATAGTCTGTAAATAGTGAAAATATCACAATTGAAAATAGCCCTGTCTGAAAATTTCAAGGTTAAAGTAATATAAGTCCATCCCGTTTATCGTACTGTAGATTCCACAATAGATATGTTTTCAATATAGAAACACAGGCTTGCAGAAATTGTATTGGCTAACAGATAGTGCTCAGAAATCTTTCTTGTTGCTGCTCCTCCAAAGACCAAATCCTGGGATAACTAACCGCTGCACTTTAATGTAGATGAGTACTCCCAATGTGTAGGGTGCTTCTCTGGGCCTTTTCCCAGCGCTCTGGCTGCTTGCTTCTGTGATGAGTCTTGATGTCCCTTTGTGTGGTGGGTGGTTACTTTTCTTTATCGGTTTACACTGGCTGCATCACTGGTCTGGTGGTGTAATAGCCGACACCAGGAGTTGTGCGACACTCCTCTTCAGTATGTGTCTCGCATTTGTGCAAATGGCTGGAAAGTCTGGGCAACTGACAAATTTGGGGAGCTCAAAATTCACCTGCATCTCATTCACATCTGCAGAATTGTGGCATTTTGCCACAAAGGAGGGCTAGTGATGATGTGATTAGTGGGACAATGCTGCTTCAGTTGCCCCTGCTACCTCACTCCACTATCACCAGGAGGGGAGTCCCCAAAGCCTCAATGGGGGAATTAAATAGTTTGTTTTCCCTTTTCTGCCACTAGATGGCGCTCTACCGAGCAATGCAATTTTTGCTCCTTTCGGGGGTGCATGCAACGGGGGAACAGATTTCAGCTCTCTGCCTCCTAAGGTACAAGCTGAAGTGTGTGAAAGCTCAATGGTTTGGCTGCTCAAATGGGAGTTTGAGCCCCCTAACTAGGACTTAAGATGGATTCAGCCGCTTCTTGTGGTACTAATTAGTGTGCGCACGTGGCATGCATGCCAAAGGTCAGAAAGGGGAAAACTGATGTGCTATAGTGGGAGCCCATTACGTTGGGTGCCCATTAAAACAATTGAATTCCCCCCAATATTACTCCTCTTATTCTATTCCTTTACAGCCTGACTGATTTGTGCTAAACTATGTATGCTGGGGTCCACATTAGTACCATGGGGTGTAGATGGGTCCCTTGGGAACCATGGGCACTTTAAGGGTTTAATAGTGTGGGCTGGCTCGCCCCTCCTACCAGACTCAGTTTAGAAAATGTGCCCGGAGGAGCCGGTCACAGCTAGGGGAGCTCCTAGAAGTTCTTTTAGTTTTATTGTTATTTCTCATACGTCCTAGAGGATGCTGGGGACACCAAAAGAACCATGGGGTATAGATGGGATCCGTAGGAGACATGGGCATTTTAAGACTTGAAAAGGGGTGTGCACTGGCTCCTCCCTCTATGCCCCTCCTCCAGACTCCAGTTTTAGAATTGTGCCCAGTGAGACTGGACGCACTACAGGGGAGCTCTACTGAGTTTCTCTGAAAATACTTTTTTGTTAGGTTTTTTCTGTTCAGGGAGGCTGCTGGCTCCTCCCCCTTGTGTCAGGGGAGGAGCCACGACACAAGGGGGAGGAGCTACATCAGCGGGTCAGTTGCTCTAGTATCCACGCCACCAACTATTACCTTTAGTAATTAGGTGGCGAGCAAAGCGAGCCACCATGCCCGAAGCGTGGCGAGTGAAGCGAGCCGCGAGGGTACTTTTCGGGTACCTTGTTCGGCCGTAGCTCCTCCCCCTGGTGACGTGTCTCTTCCCCTAGGTACGTCAGAAGGTCCCTTCTCCCACTCCGATATAGAATCAACCATATGTGCAAGGTGATAAAGGCACAAGCCAAACAGCTCCAATATGTAAATTAACAGTTAGGATTTGTTTGGCTGCTGCCTTTATCACCTTGCACATATCACTGGTTTATCACTTCCTTATGTCTTCTCCAGGTTAATACATCTACACCACTGTTTTTTAACTTCTTTACAAGTAATTGTTATGTTTACTCACCAGACACCTGAGGGGATTGAGGATCCTCGCTTTCTGGGCTTGCCAAAATGGCTTGTGGTGGCAGGGCCGACACTATGGAGATGCGCCGTTTGGGTGGTGAGGATGCTGCTGGTGCTTCAGCCTCAAGACGGCGTCTCTTGGTTGGCCCCCTATGTTGAGGATCCGAGCCCTGTGATGGGCGCCTTAGTGGTGGTGGGGGGTTTGCTGAAGAAGAACCTATGTGATAAGATAAACATTAACATTCTGCTTTTCTATGTGTTTTCAGAATATGTGTTTACACTAAATTCTTACCTGCATCGTCAGCATCTGCATCTCTTGGCAGTTTGGGATGTGGCCTGGCTGTGCTGCTTCTCTTTCGTACTGTAAAAATATTAACAATGTACTAATGAACATACTATTATGTTTCTGTTTATGCTAATTACTTATTGTGATGGAAACATATGTGGAACCTGATGAGAAGTAAACTAAACTATTCTTATGCTTTTCTGCCTGACTTCATTGGGTGTGTATAGTTGAATTAATAAACAATTTCAACAACCAATCCATACACAAAGGTGCATAATGCACAATATTATACTACTTAAATCCCAAACTTGGGGCTAAATTTACTAAGATGGGAGTTCTATTTGAGCTGGGATGTTGCCCATAGCAACCAATCAGATTCAAGGTATTATCTTCTAGAAGGTGCTAGATAAATGTGAAGTAGAATCTGATTGGTTGCTATGGGCAACATCCCATCTTAAATACAACTCCCATCTTATTAAATTTACCTCTTGGTAGCTTGACACAACCAGAATATAGCACGATATGTTACTAAATTTTGCGCCTAACAACAAACCACTACCCACAAATATCTACAACAAATTGTAAGCCTCAAATAAAAATATGCTTGAAATATCACTGTAACAGTATTGATTTCTGACCTACAGCTAGCTATTTGTCTTCTATGTATAAAATGTGTACACATAGCCATTTATTGTATTGTAAGACTTTCATTGTCCATCTTTGTAGGAACAAGCTGTTTGTTGTTAATAAGAAATTGTTCTCCTTTTCAGCTTACATAACAGGCCAGACAATAGGTCTATTCGTGGTCAACAAATAGATGTTTACCTTTGATTAAGTGGCCTAGACATCTAAAATATGCAAAGGTAAAGGGCTATTTGTCCTACATTAGAATTCAATACAACAATAGATTTCCTAATATTGTACAAGTGACCAGGGACTCCAATGACATGTGGATGGAGATATGATCCCTTGACCACCTCTCAGAATTCTGGGTTAAATAGAGGGTCATGTCAGACTGATAGCAGCCTCCATTGAGACCTGAGATTGGCAATAGGGTTCCTTTGACGAGACCTAGGCGCTACGCAGCGACAGGAGGCTCCCTGGGACTACACCTTATGCTAGGACTCTGATTATCCTGTATAACTGCCTTAAGGAACGTGGATAAGTATATTTTAATTATTGTCAATGATATTGTAAATAAATGATTTGTTAAACTGTATTAGTGTTCCTGACTCTCACTATACTTCCGATTATAATAGTCCCACTGGGAACAAAATTTGGTGTCAGAAGCGGGATCGGAAGAATTAATAGTTATCAGTGGACCTAATACAGTTGTTTTATGTGTGCCTCTGTCTCATTGCCGTATGAGGGAGGTATCGCATTGTATTTTTCTCTCTGATTCTTTGCTAGATGAGAGAGGTATTTTGTGATTTAGTGGAAAATCACAGTGTATGTTTGTCTGTCCTGTATGTTTCCCTCTGTCTCATCCATATGAGAGAGGTTTTGTGATTTAGTGGAAAATCACAGTGTATGTTTGTCTGTTTCCCTCTGTCTCATCCATATGAGAGAGGTTTTGTGATTTAGAAGTAGGAAATCACAGTGTATGTTTGTCTGTCCTGTATGTTTCCCTCTGTCTCATCCATATGAGAGAGGTTTGTGATTTAGAAGCGGGAAATCACAGTGTATGTTTGTCTGTCCTGTATGTTTCTCTCTGTTTCATCCATATGAGAGAGGTTTTGTGATTTAGGTAAAGAAATCAGTGTATGTGTGATCAGATACAGGATCACGATATATCAGAGTGCTTATATAAAAAACAAACCTGTTCTGTATAAATCAACAAAATGATGGCATGGTTTAAGGCTAAAACTGATAAAGTTAAGGGTGTAACTTTACCATCATGGGTGTCAAAATATGGACACTGGACCCCATGTATGCGTGAAGCATGCAAATATGTTACCTTGGTCCGTTTAGCGGACCCCAGAAATGCTGTGGTAAATATTGATTTAAGTAAAATGACAAAAGGTGAACGAGTACAATGTGCTCATGTATTATCTATGTGAGCTCAGGCTTTGTTTACAACAGAGGAAGAAATGGTTAAGTTAACTGATGAAAACACTGTATTGAAAGAACAACTAGCTGTCTTACGTACATGTATTAGAGATCAGGGAAAAGAGATTGAAACTGTAAAAGATAATGCCACCCAATATGTTGTAAATGTACTGAACCAGAAACAATTGAACAGGGGAAGGCAGACAGTTGACCCTTTACTGGTTAGAACTGTTGTAGAAGGAAACAATTGGGATGGACTGTGTAGAATAGACCCAGAGGAATTCACAGATGATGGTATTGAGTTTGAGGTGAATGGCGGAGAATTACGCCCGGTAACCACCTCCAAAGTAATATCACATAAGAAACAGAAAAAAGATAGAATAAATGTGTCAGGTAACACTGCATCAAACAGTGCAGAGAGTGAGGATGAGGAGTCAGAAAAAGAGGATGATGACACCACCACAGAGACCCGTAATTATACCCCTAGTGAAATTACCGAGTTGGTTGCAAAATACAGGCAGCAAAAGGGACAGGGACTTTTGCAATGGGTCCTACAGATATGGGATAATGGAGGAGACTCTATTATGCTGAACACCACTGAAGCATTGGGGTTGGGTTCCATATGTGCAGATCCACGAGTCAGACGGCAGTTACAAAATCAGTTGGATTACGTGTCCGTTCTTTATTGCATAGGGTGAGAGAGGCAATAGCTACTGTGTATGACCATCCCTCTGATCTCATTCCCCTTGACCCTTGGGCAGATTTGTGTGCAGGGATTGAACGATTGAGAGTGCTGGCATGTATGACTGCTTTTCAGAAAAATGTGGGGGGGAGACAGTTTGAAGTTGATTGGGAAGGTCCTGATATGACCCATGTCACACAGTGTATGATGTCTTTCTTTCTACAATCAGCCCCACTGCATTTGAGAATGTCTTTGTTCACTCTTTTACCTGGCACAGCTAAGCAGGTTACTGTGTTTGAAATGATTACTGTGTTAGAACAGATGAGTTTACTGCAACCAAAGGGAGTAGCTCCAGACAAAGTAGTCCAAGCTAGGGCACTGGCCACCCCTGCTACCCAGTACAAAAGCAAGATGTGGCATGATAGACCCCCCAATAGATACAGACGTACACGTAATCAAATGTTTTTTGATCTGTTGAATGCCGGGGTCCCAAAAGATAAGATTGATGGCATTGGAAATGATGCTATGTTTGAAATGTGGAAAAAGATTCAGTCTAAGCTCAAAAGTGAACCAGTTAGTAGACAAAACAATGAAATGGGGGAGGGAAAGCTGGTACAGATTACACAACCCTTTACCCCCACAGCTAAAAGCCCTTATGCAGAGGCACAGGAAATGCTAAGGGAGGTGACCCAAGGGGGTGGGAACACTGGGACTTCCCCCTGGCCAATGTCACAGCCCCTATGAAGGGGAGGCAGGTCCCGGGAAGCAAAGATACCCTACAGTATTTGTTTAAAGAAACACCGGGACCGACGCCCTTTTGCTAATGTTAGCATACAGTGGAATCAAAACACACAAACACAGTGCGTAGCCCTGCTCGATACTGGTACTGAGGTTTCCCTATTTCATCGGGCAGGCATCCTACATGACACCCCATCGGGCAAACATACATGGGTTGCTGTAGAGGGACTAGGAGGTATGCAGACATGGGCTGCCCGGATACAGTGCAAACTCCAAATAGGGGACGGTCCCTACTTTGATGCTTCAGTGTTGGTTTCTGAGCTCCCCGACAACATAATTGGAATGGATATCTTGAGAGGACAGTCCATAGACACATCCTCTGGTAATTATGTTTTTGGGGGTTCTGTAAGAGCCTTCACGGTTTCTGCACTAAAGCCGGTAGTTAGAGGGAGTACAAAATGGTCACCCATACACATACCTTCTCCTGCACAGCCAGCTAACCTGAAGCAATACCACATACAAGGTGGTCTGAAGGAAATTAAGGACACTGTTCAGGCTCTGCTACAAGATGGAGTATTCCGTGAAGCACAAAGCATTAATGATCAAGTGTATGCCGTGAAAAAGCCAAATGGCTCATACAGACTGTCAATTGACTCTTGGGGACTAAACAAAGCGACACCACCCCTAGCTGCAGCAGTACCTTATATGATAACTTTGGTGGAACAAATCTCAAACACTAATGGACAAATAGCCTTACATGCTAGGGTGGATTTAGGAAATACTTTCGTTTCTGTACTCTTTGCAGCAGGCAGTCAAGAATTTATGTGGTCTGCTGAACAAGAAGAGGTTTTTCAAATTGCAAAGCAAGCTATCACGGTGCATAATGTTCTGAGTCCACTACAGTCAGATCAGCCATTCTTTCTGGATGTAACTACCACAGAGCATGGAACGTCTCGGGGCTTATGGCAGGAAAATGCAATCAAGGAACAAAAGAAGAAGCCCATTGGATTTCGGGAAAAGCAGTTTTCCTCAGCACAAAGACAATACTCTCCCTTAGAAAAGACTTTTCTAGCTGCATATAATGCTCTCCAACATGTAGAGAGCACAACCAAACAACAGCCAATCGCAATATGTACAGACCTCCCTATTGCAGTATGGCTGAGGCAAGAAGGATTTGAATCACGTTCTGCTGTTGCACGGAAGCCCATGGTACAGAACTGGAAGTGGTACTTATCAGAGAGGGGAGGAGTAGCTTCTCAAGAGCCATCTCAAGTCACCTGCCACCTTACAGGAATTGTTACTTTCCAATCCGATAGCACTGAACAGCTACCCCCACCGTTGAAAGAAGAATCTCCAGTTTCAAATGCTGAACATTACTCCAGTTTAACAGATGAAGAGCAGAAGATTGCTTGGTTTAAAGACGGCTCCTCTACCCTGACACAAAGGGGCCGAACTTGGACTGCCGCAGCATTCCAATCTGTACTGGAGGAAGTTATATATGTGAATGGTGAAGGGGGACCCATCCAAAATGCAGAACTGCAAGCTGTACTGATGCTTCTACAAGAGACAGATGGTCTTTGGATAATCTACACTTATAGTTGGGCCCCGTATAAAGGTCTCACTATTTGGATGCCCTCGTGGAAAGAAGAAGATTGGAGAACCCATTCCAAGACTTTATGGGGTGGGCCTGAAATATGGAATCAAATTTGGAACTACAACTCATGCAGGTCTATCTCAATTGGTCATGTAAATGCACACACAGGTTTCTCACCTAATGACACAGCTGATGCCCTTGTACAAATCAAATCAGCCACTCAATCACCAGTGGAGGAAGATTAAAAAATGTACATATACAATCTGGGATGGTGGGCACATGATCAATGTGGACATGGTGGAGCAGAAAGAACCTATGATTGGGCAAAGGAGAACCATGTGTATTGGGTGTACCATATTCCATTTTATCCAAATGCAGCAGGATTAATAGGAAGAATGAATGGCCTCCTTAAGGAACAAATAAGCAATAGAATGCCCATGCACACTTTAAAGGGTTGGGACAGTGTCCTACAGGAGGCAGTATGCTGTTTGAATGAAAGGGTCCTTACAGGAACCACCCCCTTTCAGAGATTGTTAGAGCCCATGCCACCCAGGCCACCTCACTGTGTCATATTCAGAGCTAAGTATAAGCTCCTAATTGATAAGAACAATAGGGACAACCAGGTTAGGAAAAAGAAGGGGGAGATAGCAGCATTAAGGCAAGGAAAAACATACTATGTTCTGGTTAAAGGTGATGCTAACCCTGCCTATCATTTGTATCCAAGAGCATGCTGATAAGAAACTTAACACTTGTTTATTTTTCCCAACAGGTTGAACCAAGATGTATGACGGCCTGAGGGAATCTCGCCCTGACCAAGTAGTATGTGTTATGATTCCCGTACTCCAGACCAGAAGAGATCTTATGACAGAGGTCTGAGTACTGGGAATATATGCTGGTTGTGGGAGCAGGAGAGCCTAGTAACCCCTGGCGCCCTAACTCCGTTGTCTCGCCCGTGTTATCAGAGATCCCTTGCGAGACTATGGTTGCTTGAGCCCATGGCAGCCGCGTTCGAAGGGCGGATTATGTCTGCCCAACCCCGATGCCCCCGCAGGTCTTAATGGGAGACAAAGGGAAATCCGAGACAGGGTGATAACAAGGGGCCCTCTGACTAAGCAACCAGGCCAGGGGTTACAAACTAACTAACTTAAACCAAAGGTATGTGCGGACTAGCCGCCAGGGAAAAGGACAACCAAAGATCCACTGATCCGTTACTCCTATCCAGCACCGCTGGATACCAGAGTGGATCCGTGGGAGCAGAATCCTCCGCAAAAGCTCCAGAACACAAATATAACAAATAATTAATAGTAAGCGGTCAAGCCGCAACACACGGCTACGCCGCGACTCACGAACACCACAGGATGTTAAAGGTGCTCGGTCAGGACTCCAGGAACAGATGACAACTTCCGAGTACTGGACCACTGAGGACAGGAACGACCGGATAGAGCAGGACTGGAAACACTCTCTGCAACAGATACAGCAAACAGGAAGCTCAGGAACTAGCAGGAACCAAGCTCAGAACTCAAGCAGACTGAAAACCCAGAAATATCACCAGCGTCTGTGAACTGCAATCAGCCAGCATATAACAGAGAGGCCTAATTAATAATCCAGAGCAGCTGGCCTATTGCATGATTCCAGCTGACAAGATGCAATTAGCAGCCAGGTGAGGCTGAACACATGGAACAAGCTGCAATTACACAGACTAACCAGCGGCAGCAGACAAGAGCATACTAAAACAGAGCAACAGGAAATCCAGGCATGCAAGACAACTTAATAAACATAAAATAGAAATGAACCACTACCTGTGGTTCATAACAGTATCCCCTCCTTAAGGGTGAGCTCCGAGCACCCCATGATACCCACGGGGAACATAAACAGAAGTATAACATAAAATACAGAACCAAAATGCAAAACAGGAATGAGCCACAGCCGTGGCTCATAACAGTATGGTGCTATGAATCAGGCACATTCTTGATGATAGTTGGATTCATCTTTTTGTTTTCTTTGGATCGTGTTTGAACAGCATACAGCAGACCAGACATTAACTTTGAAAGCGAACGTAAAAAGATCCAGTAGATCACTCTATGAACTGGATTCAGTTTGGGAGAAAAAGAATATTGGATCCGCACTCCCCAAATTCATCAAAAACTTTTGCATATGTAGCTACTCCTGTTAGCTTGAGAGAGATGAGCCAATGGGAGGATGGATGGAAATTTGACTGATGATAATATTGGACATAACACTTAATAATACATAGAAGCCTAGGGTGGATTGTAACAGTATTGATTTCTGACCTACAGCTAGCTATTTGTCTTCTATGTATAAAATGTGTACACATAGCCATTTATTGTATTGTAAGACTTTCATTGTCCATCTTTGTAGGAACAAACTGTTTGTTGTTAATAAGAAATTGTTCTCCTTTTCAGCTTACATAACAGGCCAGACAATAGGTCTATTCGTGGTCAACAAATAGATGTTTACCTTTGATTAAGTGGCCTAGACATCTAAAATATGCAAAGGTAAAGGGCTATTTGTCCTACATTAGAATTCAATACAACAATATATTTCCTAATATTGTACAAGTGACCAGGGACTCCAATGACATGTGGATGGAGATATGATCCCTTGACCACCTCTCAGAATTCTGGGTTAAATAGAGGGTCATGTCAGACTGATAGCAGCCTCCATTGAGACCGGAGATTGGGAATAGGGTTCCTTTGACTGACGAGACCTAGGCGCTACGCAGCGACAGGAGGCTCCCTGGGACTACACCTTATGCTAGGACTCTGATTATCCTGTATAACTGCCTTAAGGAACGTGGATAAGTATATTTTAATTATTGTCAATGATATTGTAAATAAATGATTTGTTAAACTGTATTAGTGTTCCTGACTCTCACTATACTTCCGATATAATAGTCCCACTGGGAACAATCACATCAACCACACAAAAGAAAACCCAGATCAACACACAATAAACATAAGTCCATTGAAAAATTTTACTTTTAAAAAGTATCAAAAAACACATGAATCACACTTCATTAAAATACACCGACAACAATTTTCTTTTGAATTAAAACACCAGAAAAAGCCAAAGACAACCTGCTAAATTGACAAAACAAAGGGGAAAAAAAAACTAATTGTGATTACAACTACATCACCAACACATTATAAGAATGAACCAACTTACAATCACAATTAGCTAGAAGACATTTCAGACAACTAAGGACAAGCACAGATGTTAAAATGATAAATAAAAAACAATAATAAACTCACCATCCTGCCTTGGCCGATCCGAATCCCGGACATGAGTCGCACCAACCACTTCTGGCGGAATCAGAGTACGCACAGGCTCCTCCCAATCCCGATAAGACGCTCGGAAGGGGTGTCCACCCCCTGTTTGGCGGGCTGATTTAGCCTCCTTCGACATCTTAGCCTTGACACGGCGCTTGATGTCGTAGAATCGCTTACGACACGTGTCCTCAGTCCGCCTCACCACACCCTCACTATTCACAGCCGCAACAACCTTCCCCCACAGAACAGTTTTCCTGCGTGATGACACCTGTCAAAGTCAGAAAAATGTCTCAATGCACGTTGCCATATTTGCACCGCACACTGGTCCGCGCTGCGCGTGCGTGCGCTCTCCCGTGGATGCGCATACCCGCAATAACGTGCACTCGCAGGCGCGGTATGCGTATTTACGGTAGAGTTTATGTAGTCGTAGCGTGCGACTCATTCGTTACAAATGTTCACAATTAATGTAGTTTATAGATCATGGTCCCTTTGATAGATTCTGAAAGTTTGGTTAAAATACAATGTCCCAGAGCTGAGGAATCCCTCTTTATATCGTACGAAGGGTCTAACAGGAATCATACAGCAGTGTTTGGTACCCATCGGAAGAGTATGTAATTAGCAATATTCCGGTGTTGGTTTGGAGCGTATTAATCGCTCGTGCGAATAGTTATGGACATAAGAAGTTTATGTCCATTTCTATTAATTACACATACTCAGGTATGCGGCGGGAAACCCAGTTTCCCACCCACCTGAGCTGTTGGAAATCGTCACAGCCCACCTGTATGAATCACCCTATGACCTTTTGTTATGATACAGGGCCGAATTCCTTCGGCCAATGGACAATGGGATTGTAGGACCAGGAGATTGCATTGTGTGTGGGGCATAAATAGGCAGGCCGACCACCTCCAGCTCTCACTCTCTCATCAACGGTTATCTGCTGATAGCCGGGAGCTGGATATCGAGGCGCAGGCGATCATACCCTTTGTGCGTAAGTTTCTCTCCGTTATCATTGTCTTTCTGTGAGCCAATTTCTCTCATCTCATCTCTCTCTCTCTCTCTCTCTCTCTCTCTCTGTTCTGTTCTCTCATATCTCCCCTAGACTAGGCTAGTATTGTATTGTATTAGATAGTATTGTATTGTATTGCATTTAGGTCAGTGTAGTATTGTCTTTTTGTATTTATTGTTTAGTTCTGTGGTTAGGAAGTCTCTGTTATATTGTAGTGTATCATTTGTACTGTTATCCCCTTTTACAAGTATATTAGATATAATACAGTCAATAGGCTTTGGAACCTAAACCAGCATCTGTGTATTTCCTATAGTGTTAAGTGTTCACTTGAGCGTCGGTGACGCTCAAGCAGCTTTGTAGTTAGTCAGGTTACACAAGGTTGCACTTACACCCTGTACTCACATTAAGGTATTCTTTGTATTTCATTGGTATAAGGTTTTAACATAAAGGTATAGTGTTGTGAGCGTCTGCATCGCTGGTGACCTCCTCGTGGTCTCGAGCGTAAGCTACGCCATAGCGAATCATTACCCTAGACATAACCAATAAAGTGTCCTGTGATCGCTGGGCCGTGAGCGAACGTGACGCTTGAGCGTCTCGCCTACGGCTGAGCGATCGTTACGCAACTAGCGTACCATTACGGTACTTCTTAAGTAAACAGCGTACAGTGTTCTTAGCTTCATAAAGGGTTGTTATACGACAAAGGAATTTAGCATTGTCAATTGGGGACTCGTCCTATCCTTCTCATATCTGCACTAGGTAGATCAGCAGACATTATCCCTCCAGCAAAGGGTGGGAGGTTGTCTCACAGTGCTGACGGGATAAGCGTCTGCTTCGCTTAGATAAAGAATGCTGAAGGAATCCGGGAACCGGAAGTAAGAACAAAACGCTTGTGTCTTTTAAAACTGTTTTATTTCTCTTCTGTCTTGCGTATACACGCACGCATACATATATCTGCATTTCTGTTACATTTTCGTATATCACTATTCCTGTTTGCCAATTTTATAGTTGATAGAAAGTGCTAAAAAGAGATTTGCTGTTATTTCATAGTAGAGGTGATAGTTAAAGTATAGAACAAACACACGGTTTGTCTGAGATACAAGGCAGTCAGTGTGGATTGCGGTAGATGATCAGGGATCATTTACATTGATAAAAATATATTGTGTTACGGTGGATCCTTTGCATTGCGTACACGTGTCGCTAACAAAGACTAGCGTACGCAATCCAAAAGGCAGACGCACGCAGCGTTCATTACGCAACGTAGCGTCCGGTTACGCCCACGTAGCTCAAGTTGTGATAAAGTGAAGTAACGCACAGCGGTAGATAACGCGACACGGTAAATAACGCAAATCTATTTTTGGAAAATCTGAAATTTAGTTTAACAGATCCTGCTCCTAATTGGTAACACTTTTGGCCTAAAGACAATTTCTGCGCAGAAATAGATATAGAAACAAAAGTGTACTTGTGTTGAGTGAGTGTGTTTTGTATACAAAAGTTTATATAACTTTAAGGTGGAACCAAAAGGAAAGCCGGGTACTCGTCAAGGGACATACGTGTAAGTGACATATACGGTGGCCAGGGAGGCATCCCTGGTTAAATAATATTTGAGCATTAGAGTATAGCGGATCATAAGGTAACAAGACCAGGAGGTCATAAGGTAACAAGACCAGGAGGTCATAAGGTAACAAGACCAGGAGGTCGTAAGGTAAAAGGTCCGCTATAAAAGTCCAGTGGCACAACGCCTGGGGTGTTGGTGCAGAACCCATATAGGCCATAAGCTCTGGCTGAAGGAATCGCAGCCGGAAACATAGATTCCATTGATCTTTCAGTACATGACAAGTAGTGCTCGTATACTGAACGATTGGACCGCACGTTATTGTGTGCAGTAGTTAGTAATCTGACCTAATACCATTAGAGTAAAGTGGTCACAAACGCTATCTGTACATTCTGACGTGATTTGTGTAATTTTTTATTTTTGGAAGGGAAGTTCGCTGGTCACTCAGGAACTATCTAACAACCCCAACTTTACTGGAAAGAGTAAGTGTCCTGCGGGTAACCCTCATATGTTCCAGTAAATAAAGGTTCACAGGGGCCCTAGGTTGGGTACAGCAGCTCTGGTTACAGTGATTGCAGTACTGGCCAACGTGGGCGAGAAGTAAGTGGGGTACTTGATAAACCACCACCGCCGGCCTGCCCAAGGACATCTTGGTTTGTTTGTAAGGGTTCGCTGAAAGCCTTGATATTCAAGGAGGAATAAGCAACGCCTGCAGATTATGGGGGCCATTTGTTCAGGTAGGGGGCGATCAACCCTGGTTCAGGTTGATTCTGTGAACCGACCAGTTGGGTCGGCACGATATGTAATGTGTGAAAAATATGGAATTCACACCGAATCTTTATGTGATGAATGGGAGAGAATGACTGTACAAGACAGGGACAAATTCCCAAGAATAGGTAGCTTGAGTCCAGAAGTGTTACAAAATTTAAGGAGGAGGATATGTCTCGTAAAATCAGCAAAGAGACGAATTCAGCATCATGATTATTTACAGTTATGGCACCAGGAAGGTGAGATACAGAGAGGTTTGGCTCTGGCGGCAGGATCTGGGGCAGTCAGGAAGTTGATTGCCACAGCTCCTCCTCCACCATACATTGCAGGAGAGAAGTTGATTGCGGAGAGAAACGCACTGGGTTGTAAAACACAAACTCTTAGTAACACTGTAAATGTTAATGATGTTAACCAAATAACTCATGCAAGTATTAACCCGTGCAAGATGTACCCTGTTTTGAACCTTCCTCAGGAGTGTGATCAAGAAGACGATTCAGCAACAATTTCAGCTCTCTCTCTTGCAGCCACCATAGCAGAGACCACAGTAGGCACAGCGACACCCACGAGATTAGTGAAAGCCCCTAGCGGAGGGATAGGTGAGGTCGTGTCAACGGGTAAGTACGGCACCATGCACTACACTGAAACAATTGTACCACAACAAGCTGTAGAATCTACACAGGAAGAGGCTGTTAGAATTGCTCCTGTAAGGGTAATAGCAGTTCCCAATGGAAAAACAGATGTGTCTGGAGCCACTCCCATAAGGAACATTGCCATGTACACTCCATTTTCCCGAATGGAGTTAAGAACAATAGTGTCCGAATTTCCTGACCCCAGGAAGGATTTAGTTGCTAGCCAAAAATACATCAGGGATCTAGGTAACACTGTAGAACCCAACAACAAGGATTGGCAGATACTGCTAAGAGCTTGTTTACCTTCCAATGTTGATGCAACTCAGTTTTTAGCTGATTGTGCATTGGATAACGATGTACCGCTTACAGACGTGTACAACAAGGATAATGTAAAAAGGATAAATTTACAGCTAAAAGAGTATTTCCCAGCCGTTGTTAAATGGAATAAAATATTTTCCATTAAGCAAAAGGAGTCCGAAACGGCAACACAATATTTTCACCGGGCACTATTAGAAATGGCAAAGTACACTGGTATAGAAGACATTAAGACCAACCCAAACCATCGGGAAGTAGCAGTATCTGTACTGATGGATGGTTTAAAGGAAACATTAAAGACTAGGGTTCAGACCACGCAACCGTGCTGGCGAGGTCTGTCAGTGTCCGGCTTGAGAGAGGCTGCTATTGATCACGACAGAAACATCACTAGGCACAGGGAATCGCAAAGTGATAAGTTGATGTCCGTAAGTATACAGGCGCTGACCACAAGGCAGCCTGCGTATGTACCACCGAATCCTGTGGGTAAGGCAAGTGTAATAACATGTTTTTCTTGTAACAGACCGGGACACTTTGCACGAGAATGTAGAACAAAGAATGTACAAAGATCTTTTCAACCCCCTAGACAACAACACAACACACGACATTGGGAGCAGGGTCCACAGAGGCGGAGTTTTGAGCCACATACAGGGGAAACAAAAAGATATCCCCCGAACAGAGATTGGCATGCCTCTGGTAGTTCCCAGCTAACTCCCTCACAAGTAGTTGCTGCCAGCGGGATTCAGGGAGGTCAGCATACCCAATAGGGGTGTGGCCATACCTGTAATCTGCAGCCAGTTAAGTTGATTGCTAGTCTTGGAAACGAACCAGAAATTGCAATCAATGTAGCTGGTAAAACTTTAAACTTTCTTGTAGACACAGGGGCGGCCAAGTCAGTGATAAATTCGACAGTGGGCATGAGAACCACTGGTAGGACAATTCCAGCCATGGGAGTAACAGGAGTAGTCCAGCACTACCCTGTTAGCAAACCAGCCGAGATTACAATAGGGCCTTTGCATACCAAGCATTCCTTTTTGCTGGCTGCATCGGCACCAACCAATCTCCTGGGAAGAGACTTACTATGTAAAATGGGTTGCGTCATTTATTGTACTCCTGAAGGTGTATTCTTGGACATTCCTGAGAATCACGCTCAGGAAGTACGGGACATGCTAGACTCCCCATCAAAATTAATGTCACATTCCATTATGACAAATAGGAATCCATCCCAAGTAGAAGAGATGATATCTCAGATACCAGAGTCACTTTGGACAAAAGATGGACAGGACACTGGATTAATGGCAAACGTAGCTCCAGTAGTTGTGCAAGTAAAAGATGGTAGGATAGCTCCAAAAATCCCACAGTATCCTCTGAAGCCAGAGGTGGAGCTAGGAGTTTTTCCCGTAATAGAGCGCTTGCTACAACAGGGCATTCTAGTAAGAACGTCCAGCACCGCAAATAGTCCCATCTTCCCTGTTAAAAAGAGTGGGGGGAGGGGTTACAGGCTAGTGCAGGATCTAAGGGGGATTAACAAAATAGTTGAGAGTCAGTTCCCCGTAGTGCCTAATCCAGCTGTCATCCTAATGCAAATTCCTCCCACTGCCAAATTTTTCACTGTTATTGACCTCTGCTCCGCTTTCTTTTCGGTACCTCTGCACCCTGACAGCCAATATTTGTTTGCATTCACATACAGAGGAGTCCAATACACGTGGACTCGGTTACCCCAAGGTTTCATAGATAGTCCAAGTATATTTTCTCAGGCTTTGCATGATTGTTTACAGTCTTTCCAACCAGACAGTGGATCAGTATTGATACAGTATGTGGACGATTTATTACTGTGTTCAGATTCACTGGAAGCATCTCTGAAGGATACGAAACAGCTCCTGTTTCATCTTTCAGACACAGGTCACAAGGTTTCCAAAGACAAGTTGCAATTATGCCAAGCTAAGGTAAAATATTTGGGACACTGTCTAACACAAGGACTGAGACACCTGACCGCTGATAGAATCCAAGCCATTAGAGACATGACACTGCCACAAACCCAGCAACAGATCAGGACGTTTTTAGGAATGTGTGGGTATTGCCGTAATTGGATCCCAGGGTTTTCCATATTGGCGCTACCTTTGCAGGAAATGGTCTCTTCAAACAAACCTGATCGGATTTCGCATACAGACGAATCTGAAACAGCATTTGAGAGACTCAAACAGTGCCTAACGCAGGCACCAGCACTAGGTATGCCAGACTATGGGAAACCCTTTGAACTATACGGAACAGAAAGTGCTGGGTGCGCAGCAGGTGTACTAACACAAAAACACGGTGACGCCAGCAGGCCAATTGCATACTACAGCGCCCAGCTAGACACGGTAGCGCGATCCCTCCCCACATGCTTGCGTAGCGTTGCGGCGATAGCATTGCTAGTGACGAAAAGCGAAGATGTCGTGCTAGGCCACAACCTCACAATCCATACACCGCATGCGGTATCTGCCTTATTGAATTCTGCCCAAACCAGACACGTCTCATCTGCAAGGTTTACAAGATGGGAATTGGCATTAATGGCCCCAGTAAACATCACCATAAGGAGATGCAGCGCATTAAATCCTGCAACATTTCTCCCAGGTGTGCCTGGTCAGACACAAAGGGTGGAAGGTGAGAGTGATGGGGAAGGAGGATTTAATGCAAAGGAAGATACACATGATTGTATGGAATATTTGACCCAAAATTTTACCGCAAGGCCTGACATCAGTGACAATCCACTGAAAGATGCAGAACTCACGTTCTACACGGACGGTAGTTGTCACAGACAGTCAGACTCGGGAGACTTGTGTACTGGATACGCAGTCGTAGATGACCAAGACACCATAGAAGCGGAACCGCTAGGCCCACCTCACTCAGCCCAGGTTGCTGAACTGGTCGCCCTAACCAGAGCATGTGAATTGGCTAAGGGTAAGTCAGCCAATATCTACACCGATTCCAGATACGCGTTCGGGGTAGTCCATGATTTCGGAGCCCTATGGCGGCTCAGAAATTTCATGACGGCAGCTGGTACACCGATAGCGCATGCAGCTCACATAAAAAGGCTTCTAACAGCGATACAGGAACCCGACAGAGTGGCTGTTATCAAATGTAAAGCACATACATATAGCCAAGACCCAGTATCCCTTGGTAACAGCCGAGCAGACGAAGCCGCAAAGCTTGCAGCTGCTACCCCCACACGGACAGACACCACACAGTTGATGGTATTTAATACCATCAACACACAGAAGTTGTGTGAGATGCAGAATTTGTGTTCCACACAGGAAAGAGCAGTCTGGAAGGCAAAGGGATATGGCCAGGAGTCCTCAGGGCTCTGGACGGATGGACATGGTAAACCAGTGGCCCCCAGGGCATACCTTCCATGTCTGGCTGAAGCAGCTCACGGGCTGACTCATCTAGGCAAGGAGGGGATGTGCAAATTGGTAAGAGCATACTGGTGCGCCCCAGGATTCTCCTCTCATGCGAGTAAAAGAGCAATGTCATGCCTTACCTGTCTGAGAAAGAATATTGGAAAAGCAATACCTACAGAACCATCCCATATCCCACCTGCCGGCGGCCCTTTCCAGGTAATACAAATTGACTTCATTCAATTACCCCCATGTCGAAATTTGAAATATGTACTTGTCTGTATAGATGTTTTCTCGAATTGGGTCGAAGCTTTTCCAGCAGCTACAAATACCGCTATGTTTACAGCTAAGAAAATTGTGCAGGAATTTGTATGTAGATATGGTATCCCTAGAATCATTGAAAGTGATAGGGGTACCCATTTTACAGGTGATGTCTTTCAAGGAATGTGTAAGTTGATGGGAATTGATAGCAAGCTGCACACTCCGTACCGTCCACAGGCGAGTGCGAAGGTCGAAAGAGTGAACAGCACTATTAAAAATAAATTGAGTAAAGTAATGGCAGAGACAGGATTGACGTGGCCAGAAGCTTTACCCATTGTTTTGTATAGCATCAGAACCACTCCCAGGTCCCCTCTTAATCTGTCTCCTTTTGAAATCTTGTTTGGTCGACAACCGCATGTCATGATTAACCCTCAGGATGATTTGAAATGTAACAATGAAGTAACTGTAAAGTACTTGATTAACATGAGTAAACAGTTGAGGAATCAAAATGATAATCTGAAGTTGGTGATTCCTGATTTACCAGATAGTAATTGTCATGACATTGAACCTGGGGATTATGTAATGATACGAAATTTTCTACGCTCAGGTTGTCTTATTGATAGATGGGAAGGACCATACCAGGTCTTATTGACTAGCACCACAGCATTGAAGGTTGCTGAGAGAGAGACTTGGGTCCATTCATCCCACTGCAAAAAGGTTGCTGATCCAGAGAAGTCCCGCGATAAGGAACAGACGGTAGAGGTTGTATCACTGGAGTGTCTGTTCCAGGAGGATTGAGGCGGCACCTGAGCCTTGAAGACCGAAAGCAGTTGTCGACTCCCTTCTCCCTTTTATTGTTTTTCTCCACTTCCCAGCCCCTCTCCCTTAAAATTTCTTTTTCCCCCTCCTCATTCTTCTCTATTTCCTCCTCAAAGATGGACTTGCCCCAAGAGACTGTGATCCGGATTTTGATGTTAACCATGATGTTGACCAGAGCAGTCTGTTCCGGCGAGAGTACCATAGAGGTCGAAAGAGGTTCTGGAATGGGTTCCGATTATGATGATGGAGGCGTAGTTTTCCAAGATCAACCAAACCAACAAGCAAAGGCGAGTATCAGAAAACGATCCGATAGAAGAAATTGTGATGGATTGTTAGCTGAAGAAAATTGTATCTGTAGGCTCTGTGATAATCTGGTTGAAGATGGATGCATAAAGAAATGCCAATCTAGTTTTAATATCCATATAGACCGGCATCCATTGAGTGACTATCACTCCTTAGTGGGTAACGTGTTAAACCAAACAGATTGTTGGGTATGCTCTCAAGTACCTCAGGGTCACAGCAAATCAGGGCTAGTACCATTTCCTTTAACGTTAGGGGAGGTACTTGAGCTAAGTGGTGGGAGACCGGTGGACCGGAGGTTTAACATCTCCAGCCCTCCTAGTTTGAAGCTCCACCAATACCATGTGGATAGGTCCCTCTTATGTTTTAACATCTCCAATCCCAGAAAACCGGGAAATTGGGAAGTGTCATGGAGCAACCTTACCATGACCTTTTCACACAGAGCAGATAGAATGCCTACAGATACAGAGCTCGTACGCCACATAGCCAGTAGAGGAAAATCTTTCCGGTATCGATATACCTTAGGAAATAGGATTACTAGAGTTGGAGAGGTATCACCAGGATACTGTGCACATATCGTACAAACCGATACGTGCATTAAGCAGATGGAAGAATTAGGGTCAGGAGATTTCACCTGGAAGGTTTGTAACATGATCATGTCCTTCTCCGTCCCTTATGTTCTCCCCGATGACGCATATTTCATATGTGGGAGAAAGGCGTACAAGTGGCTTGCCCCAAACTCTGAAGGATTGTGTTATATTGGAAAAGTATTGCCTGAAGTGATGACTGTAACACATGACAAAATGAAGGACATACACCGTGGTGCCCAAGCTCCTTATACTCACACTCATTACGAGCACCGAGTTAAAAGACAACTGTCAGAAAGGTTAGAGCATCCGGCCTCTGATCTTATCCATGAATCCACCGGGATTCAGGTTCTGGTAGCGTTAGATTTCACTCGTACCGCTCGGGGAGTGATGAATTATAGATACATTTCCGCACTCGCCAATTTGTTAGATAATATCACTGAAATGTATGATGACACGTTTAGATACACTGGAAGAGAACTTCAAGCTTACAAAACAGAACTAGTTCAGCATAGGATGGTTCTTAATTATCTTACAGCAGTAACAGGCGGATATTGTGTTACATTGGCAACACAGTACGGCATAAAGTGTTGCACGTATATCACAAATAGCACCGAGGATCCGGTAGAGGTCATAGACCAAAAGATGGACGATATTCTCCAACTAAAGTGGGAATTTCGTCGAAAACACAATCTCACCCTTGCTGCTGTAGGTAATGAGCTGACTGGTTGGGTGTCATGGTTGAACCCGCGAAATTGGTTCTCCGGTTTAGGAGACTGGGCTCAAGGAGTCATAATGGATGTTGGAAAGTTTCTACTATGTATCTTAGGTGTCGTTATATCGATTGGATTGATATTTAGATGCGGGCAGGCTTTAATGAGGTGCAAACAAAGTACAAAAGTGATGAGCTTGAGGAGTGAGGAAACCGTAATTAACCTGGATTTGATTTATGACCCAATGATAGAAACCAGAATGTGATGAAAATGCGATTATACGGTCCGTTTCTTTCACCTGTCTTTCTGCTTTTCTCCAAGATACAAAGACCCCCTTGGACGAGGAAGCTGACGAGACGAGATGTATACAGACAACGGATTGACCAAAGAAGAAGATTTGACAACTTTAAATATGGACACTTGATGAACTTTGCCATGGATCCCCAGTTTCCCTAGTATTTTTAAACTCACGCTAGCCCAACATTTTTGTAAATCTGATGGCACTGACAAAGCTTGTTGCTCATGCCTAAGGAGCAATACAGCGCAAAGAAGACGACTCTCAACAGATACCGAAAACAACTTCGACGACAGATGTACATTTCCCTGACATAGAATATCATTGCATTTTTCGTAAGTGTTCTTTATCTTCATCTCTACAACCCTCAGGTAACGACACACATAGACGATAGGGAATACAGGCACAGATATCAGCAACCACATACCTCCCCCATTCATGTATCATCAACTAAAATGTGCATCCCCATTTTGTTACAACCACAGCCGAAATGAGCTCGGTAGAGTTTGACAGCCCATCCACAGACCTGTACCACAGGATAAGAAGGAATTCAAATGTATACTTCGCAATACCTCGAAGCTTGATTTACAACACGTACGGCACGATGATACATGACCCCCCAAACATGGATTCATACACACATGCTTCTGCTATCTCACTAGGTCATACCCTCTTCACACCTTCTCCTCTCTCCTCCCCTACCCAACCATGGAAATCAATTAACCCCTGACTTACATTTTTCTCCTTAAATGTTTTGTGGCAGTTATTATTGACTGCCAAAGGGTGGACTGTCAAAGTCAGAAAAATGTCTCAATGCACGTTGCCATATTTGCACCGCACACTGGTCCGCGCTGCGCGTGCGTGCGCTCTCCCGTGGATGCGCATACCCGCAATAACGTGCACTCGCAGGCGCGGTATGCGTATTTATGGTAGAGTTTATGTAGTCGTAGCGTGCGACTCATTCGTTACAAATGTTCACAATTAATGTAGTTTATAGATCATGGTCCCTTTGATAGATTCTGAAAGTTTGGTTAAAATACAATGTCCCAGAGCTGAGGAATCCCTCTTTATATCGTACGAAGGGTCTAACAGGAATCATACAGCAGTGTTTGGTACCCATCGGAAGAGTATTTAATTAGCAATATTCCGGTGTTGGTTTGGAGCGTATTAATCGCTCGTGCGAATAGTTATGGACATAAGAAGTTTATGTCCATTTCTATTAATTACACATACTCAGGTATGCGGCGGGAAACCCAGTTTCCCACCCACCTGAGCTGTTGGAAATCGTCACAGCCCACCTGTATGAATCACCCTATGTCCTTTTGTTATGATACAGGGCCGAATTCCTTCGGCCAATGGACAATGGGATTGTAGGACCAGGAGATTGCATTGTGTGTGGGGCATAAATAGGCAGGCCGACCACCTCCAGCTCTCACTCTCTCATCAACGGTTATCTGCTGATAGCCGGGAGCTGGATATCGAGGCGCAGGCGATCATACCCTTTGTGCGTAAGTTTCTCTCCGTTATCATTGTCTTTCTGTGAGCCAATTTCTCTCATCTCATCTCTCTCTCTCTCTCTCTCTCTCTCTGTTCTGTTCTCTCATATCTCCCCTAGACTAGGCTAGTATTGTATTGTATTAGATAGTATTGTATTGTATTGCATTTAGGTCAGTGTAGTATTGTCTTTTTGTATTTATTGTTTAGTTCTGTGGTTAGGAAGTCTCTGTTATATTGTAGTGTATCATTTGTACTGTTATCCCCTTTTACAAGTATATTAGATATAATACAGTCAATAGGCTTTGGAACCTAAACCAGCATCTGTGTATTTCCTATAGTGTTAAGTGTTCACTTGAGCGTCGGTGACGCTCAAGCAGCTTTGTAGTTAGTCAGGTTACACAAGGTTGCACTTACACCCTGTACTCACATTAAGGTATTCTTTGTATTTCATTGGTATAAGGTTTTAACATAAAGGTATAGTGTTGTGAGCGTCTGCATCGCTGGTGACCTCCTCGTGGTCTCGAGCGTAAGCTACGCCATAGCGAATCATTACCCTAGACATAACCAATAAAGTGTCCTGTGATCGCTGGGCCGTGAGCGAACGTGACGCTTGAGCGTCTCGCCTACGGCTGAGCGATCGTTACGCAACTAGCGTACCATTACGGTACTTCTTAAGTAAACAGCGTACAGTGTTCTTAGCTTCATAAAGGGTTGTTATACGACAAAGGAATTTAGCATTGTCACACCTTTGCAGCATCATGGCCAAACAGCTGCCGATGATGCCTCATCAGCTCCCGCACCAAAGCCATATTTTCAGCGTAGCTGAATTTAACATTGCGGCCCGTCTTTGTAGTGGTGCGTGGCTGCGGAGCCACAGCACCATCACTGTCACTATTACTTGAGGCCGCAGCAGCAACCTCCCCCTCCTCCTCACTAACCTCCTCCACCTCACTCACCTCCTCCACCTCACTCAGCTCCTCCCTCTCACTCACCTCCTCCACCACACTCACCTCTGACTGGGACATAATCAGTACAAACAACAAATAACACTGATAAAAAAAAACACTAAACACACTCCTCCACTACACACCACACACCAAACAAACACACACACACACACACACACACACACACACACACACACTCACAAACAATGACAATAGACCGTAAAAAAAAAACAAAGACAAAAAACTAGACAGACTTTTAAATAACTACACAACAAGTATGACAAGACTACTTACACACACAGTACAGCACTCAACAATCGCAAATAACTTCCTCAAAACCGCCAAAAACTCCAAACAACTCTCCAACTCTAACACACCTTCCTCTCACCTCTCCACTAGCTAAACCCACGAGGTGCGGACGGTTTGGGGCGGTTTTATAGTAATGAGCACAGACACTCCTCCATCACGAATCAAACCAATCACGGACGAGTGACAAAAACGAAACTTAGAAAAAAAATGCGTCCGGGAACGGATAAACACTGCCGTAAACGAAAAATGACGCAGTCGTGGAAAAACCTCATAACACGGCTGCAAATCCTCAAAATCGGCTGCATTCTACCTTTGAAAAACACGAATGACATCGACATCGGAAAACACGAAAATGAAAAATACGACAGCTTAGTAAATGAGTCGTAATAAATTCAAAAAGTTGCAACTTTACACAAGGGTTGTTATACGACAAAGGAATTTAGCATTGTCACACCTTTGCAGCATCATGGCCAAACAGCTGCCGATGATGCCTCATCAGCTCCCGCACCAAAGCCATATTTTCAGCGTAGCTGAATTTAACATTGCGGCCCGTCTTTGTAGTGGTGCGTGGCTGCGGAGCCACAGCACCATCACTGTCACTATTACTTGAGGCCGCAGCAGCAACCTCCCCCTCCTCCTCACTAACCTCCTCCACCTCACTCACCTCCTCCACCTCACTCAGCTCCTCCCTCTCACTCACCTCCTCCACCACACTCACCTCTGACTGGGACATAATCAGTACAAACAACAAATAACACTGATAAAAAAAAACACTAAACACACTCCTCCACTACACACCACACACCAAACAAACACACACACACACACACACACACACACACTCACAAACAATGACAATAGACCGTAAAAAAAAAACAAAGACAAAAAACTAGACAGACTTTTAAATAACTACACAACAAGTATGACAAGACTACTTACACACACAGTACAGCACTCAACAATCGCAAATAACTTCCTCAAAACCGCCAAAAACTCCAAACAACTCTCCAACTCTAACACACCTTCCTCTCACCTCTCCACTAGCTAAACCCACGAGGTGCGGACGGTTTGGGGCGGTTTTATAGTAATGAGCACAGACACTCCTCCATCACGAATCAAACCAATCACGGACGAGTGACAAAAACGAAACTTAGAAAAAAAATGCGTCCGGGAACGGATAAACACTGCCGTAAACGAAAAATGACGCAGTCGTGGAAAAACCTCATAACACGGCTGCAAATCCTCAAAATCGGCTGCATTCTACCTTTGAAAAACACGAATGACATCGACATCGGAAAACACGAAAATGAAAAATACGACAGCTTAGTAAATGAGTCGTAATAAATTCAAAAAGTTGCAACTTTACACATTCAATGTCATTCGTGTTGGAACTTTAATCTCATTCTGAAAAATACGAATTTTAGTAAATATACCCCTATGTGTCCTCTCCAGAGGAATCTATTCCATGTACTCAGGAATGCAATGTACTGTATCAGCCTTCTGAATCAAAGCCCCTATGGGTGGCTTCTCTTAAGTGAATGATATCCCAGATTTCATCTAGGATGACTCATAATGAGACTGAAACACAGGTTTTTCCCGCTACCTCATCCAAAACCCCTGATATATATAAGTCGACACGGATACTGACTCTGATACAGGAGACGGTGAGGGGGATATCCTGGGGGGTGAAGCATCCCTTGCTAAGGGGGTGCAACTCATGATTGAGGCTATTAGGGACATTTTACACATTACTGATAAGGTACCTGAGCGGGTGTGGTTCATCAAATCGACAGTATCTAGGTCGACAATGTTTAGGTCAACTACTATAGGTCGACAGTCACTAGGTCGACATGGATGGAAGGTCGACAGGGTTTCTATGTGCTAGGTCGACAGGTCTAAAGGTCGACATGAGGTTTAATATATTTTTTTGTGTCGTTTTCTTCGTAGAGTGACCGGGATCCCAAATTAGTGCACCGCGTCCCCTCGCAATGGCTCGCCATGCTTCGGGCATGGTGCCTTCACTCCGCTACCGCTTCGCTCGGCACAGATTACCATTCCAATCGTAGTCCACGTGGATCGTTAAGTATGAAAAAATTCATAAAAAGAAAAAAAATGTGAAGAACTCATGTTGACCTTTAGACCTGTCGACCTAGCACATGTCGACCTAGAAACCCTGTCGACCTTCCATCCATGTCCACCTAGTGACTGTCGACCTATAGTGGTCAACCTAAACATTGTCGACCTAGACAGTGTTGACCTTCAGACCGGATCCCACCTTAGCAGGTAGAGGAGGCTTAGTTTACTGACACTAAGAAATCCTCCCTTACATTCCCTGCATCTAAGTAATTAAGGGCCAGATTTATGAAATACGTCCTAACGGACGTTATGTGACTGGGGCCGTATCACCACATTATCGTGGTGATACGGCCGGACCCTGCGCCACAATGTATTATACTGGCCCCCTCTGATGTGGGAGGGTGCTATGTCACCTGTCCCGTGATACGCATCCTCCCACTTCGGCCAGACTTCTCACCGCTAGCAGCAGTAGCGCTCATGCGCCGTCACCTCAGCTCCCAGTGAGCCCTGCACGGTTCAGCTGTAAAAATGCCGCAAGGTGCTGGGCAGTGAGGAGGCGTGTGGATTGACGTCAGAGGCCGAAGGGGGAAACGTGGTGGCAGAGACCAATAAAGTTTTTTTTAAAGGACAAATAAAAACAAAACAAATTCTTTAGCCACACCGCCTGCCCAAAGGAGGCTTTCCGGGACGGCGGCTTCAGGAGACGATAAGGGACAGCCGAGGCAATCATACATTGCCTCTGCTCTTTGTGTCCCATTCACTACTGCGGGGAAGCGGTAAGTGGCGGGGGCGCGTGGCGGCCAGTGTTCATACATTTGGGTGAAGTGCAAAATGCTGCCTTAAGGTGCGCTGTGGTCAGCGGGAACCACAGCGCACTTTCATACATCTGCCCCTATATGCATTATTTGAAAAGTCCCGGGAAAACCCAGAGAAAAAATTCCAGATCCCTAAAAGGGTTCTCATTGCTTTTCCTTTCCCTGAGGAGGATAGGAAAAAGTGGTAAAACCCGCCGGTAGTAGACGCTTCTGTTTCTAGATTATCTAAGAAAGTGGTGCCTGTCTCTGGGTCCACCGCTTTAAAAGAGCCGGCTGACCACAAGATTGAGACTACTCTCAAATCTTTATACACAGCAAATGACGTAGCTTTAAGACCCACTATTGCTTGTGCATGGATTTCTGAGGCCATAGTAAAGTGGTCAGGCACTTTACTAGAGGAGTTAGATTCTATGGATAGAAGTGACATTGAATTGTGTTTACGTCACATACAGGATTCTGCTGGTTTCATGGTGGAAGCCATGAAAGACCTGGGACATCTGAATGTGAGAGCGTCTTCCATGGCTGTCTCGCATGCAGAGGACTCTGGCTGTGCCAATGGTCTGCGGATGCGGAATCCAAGAAAAGTGTGGAGAACCTACCCATCACAGGTCAGGCTCTGTTTGGGGAAGCGTTAGATGCGTGGATCTCCACGGCAACTGTGGGTAAGTCAAGTTTTCTTCCCTCTGCTACACCACCGACTAGGAAATCATATCCTACGTCTGCGATGCAGTCCTTTCAGACCGCTAAAGTTAAAAAGTCCAAATCCCTCCTCCACTTTCTTTAGAGGTGGTCGGGGGAAATCCAGAAAACCTGCACCCACAGGTTCCTAGGAACAGAAACCTGGTTCTGCTTCCAATATATCCTCGGCATGACGGTGGACCTCCCAGCCTGGAGATTGGACAGGTGGGAGCAAGACTAAGAAATTTCAGTCACGTCTGGGCGTCCTCATGCCTGGATCCCTGGGTACAGGACATTGTTACCCAGGGGTACAGACTGGAGTTTCAAGAACTCCCACCTCAAAGATTCTTCAAGTCGGGCTTGCCAGCTGCACTATCCTACAGGAAGCCATTCAAAAATTGCTAAGGTCAAATGTCATTGTTCACCTACAACACAAAGGTTATTATTCAAACCTGTTTGTGGTACCGGAACCGGACCGATTTTAAACCTAAAGTCATTGAACCCCTACTTGAGGGAATTCAAATTCAAGATGGAGTCTCTGAGAGCGGTGATCTTAGGTCTGGAGGAGGGGGAATTCCTGGTGTCCCTGGATATCAAGGATGCGTACCTTTACATCCCGATCTGGCCACCTCACCAGGCTTATCTCAGATTTGTGCTGCTGGACTATCACTATCAGTTCCAGGCGCTGCTGTTTGGTCTCTCCATGGCACCAAGAGCGTTCACCAAGGTGATAGTGGAGATGATGCTACTCCTTCGCAAGCAGGGTGTGAACATAATTCCTTATCTGGACGATCTGCTGATAAAAGCGTCTTCCAGGGAGAAGCTGTTGCAACGCATTGCTCTCTCAACTCAAATACACCAGGATCGTGTATGGATCCTGAATTTTCCAAAGTCGCATCTGGAGCCGACAAGGAGACTTGTCCTTCCTGGGGATGATCCTCGACACGGAAGTACAGAGGGTGTTTCTGCCGGAGGATAAAGCGTTGGTGATACAAACATTGTTCCGGGATGTCCAGAAGCCAGCCCGGGTATCGGTTCATCAGTGCATTCGCCTTCTAGGGAAGATGGTTGCCTCCTACGAGGCTCTACAGTACGGAAGATTTCATGCACGGCCTTTCCAACTGGATCTCCTAGATAAATGGCCGGGATCTCATCTCCACATGCACCAGAGGATATGTCTGTCACCGAAGGCCAGAATATCGCTCCTCTGGTGGCTGCAAACCTCTCACCTACTGGAGGGCCGCAGGTTCGGGATTCAGAATTGGATCCTCATAACCACGGATGCAAGTCGCAGAGGTTGGGGGGCAGTCACCCAAGGGGAAAACTTCCAAGGAAGGTGGTCATATCTGGAATCCATCCTTCCGATAAACATTCTGGAACTAAGAGCTGTGTACAACAGTCTTCTACAAGCGGCACATCTTCTGAAAGATCAGGCCATTCAGGTTCAGTCGGACAATGTAACAACAGTGGCCTACATAAACCGACAAGGCAAAACGAAGAGCAGAGCGGCAATGTCAGAGGTAACAAGAATCATTCTCTGGGCGGAAAAGCACGCAGTGGCGCTGTCGGCAATCTTCATTCTGGGAGTAGACAACTGGGAAGCGGACTTCCCCAGCAGACACTATCTCCATCCGGGAGAGTGGGGCCTCCACCCAGAGGTGTTCGCAGAGGTGACAAGTCTTTGGGGCTTACCTCAAATAGACATGATGGCCTCACGCCTCAACAACAAGCTTCGGAGGTATTGTTCCAGGTCGAGGGATCCACAGGCAGTGGCAGTGGGTGTTCAAGTCAGTGTATGTGTTCCCTCCACTTCCACTCATAACAGGGATTCTCAAAATAATCAAAAGAACAAGAGTTCAGTCGATCCTCATTGCTCCGGACTGGCCAAGAAGGGCTTGGTACGTGGATCTTCTGGAGTTACTGCTGGAAGATCCGAGGCCTCTTCCTCTTTGAGAGGACCTTCTGTAACAGGGGCCACTCACTTACCAAGACTTACCACGGCTACGTTTGACGGCATGGAGGTTGAACACCAGATCTTAGCTCGGAAGGGCATTCCGAACAAAGTTATTCCTACTCTGATACAGGCTAGGAAAGGAATAACGTCAAAACATTACCATCGGATTCCGAAAAAGTACGTGTCTTGGTGTGAATCCAAGAAGTTTCCTATGGTGGAGTTTCAACTTGGACTGTTTCTCCTCTTCCTGCAAGCAGGTGTGGAGGTGGGCCTGCGCCTGGGCTCCATAAAAGTCCAGATTTCGGCCTTGTCCATTTTCTTCCAGAAACAATTGGCTGCCTTTCCTGAGGTTCAGACTTTCTTGAAAGGGGTTCTGCACATCCAACCTCCCTTTGTGCCTCCTACGGCACCTTGGGATCTTAATGTGGTGCTGCAGTTCCTGCAATCGGATTGGTTCGAGCCTTTACAGGAGGTTAAGGCCAAGTTTCTTACCTGGAAGACTGTCACACTGTTGGTATTGGCATCTGCTAGACGTGTGTCAGAATTGGGGGCATTGTCCTACAAGAGCCCCTACTTGATTTTCCATGAAGATAGAGCTGAGGTCAGGACGCGTCAGCAATCTCTTCCGAAGGTTGTGTCGGCTTTTCATATAAACCAACCTATTGTGGTGCCAGTGGCTACTGACTCCTCAATTACTTCAAAATCCTTGGATGTTGTGAGGGCTTTGAAGATTTATGTGAAGAGAACTTCTCATAACAAAAAGTCGGACTCTCTGTTTGTCCTTTATGATCCCAACAAGATTGGGTGTCCTGCTTTTAATCAGATGATTTCTTGCTGGATCAGGTTTACTATCCAGCATGCATATTCTACGGCAGGCTTGCCTTGTCCACAATCTGTAAAGGCCCACTCTACTCAGTGGGGTATATTTACTAAAATTCGTAATTTACTGAATGAGGTTAAAGTTCAAACACGAATGACATCGAATGTGTGAAATTGCAACTTTTTGAATTTTTTACGACTCATTTACTATGCTGTCGTATTTTGCATTTTCGAGTTTTCCGATGTCGATGTCATTCGTATTTTCAGGCAGTGTTTTACGGGAGTGAATAGTAAAACACTACCGACATTAACACAATGAATCTCGGCCGGATCTGTGAGATCCGTGCAGGGCTTCATTGTGCACCTTTAAAAAAAATTAAAGTGTTAAAAATTAAAATAAAAAATGCGTGGGGTCCCCCCTCCTAAGCCAAACCAGCCTCTGGCTCTTTGAGCCGGTCCTGGTTGAAAAAATATGGGGAAATAAATGACAGGGGTTCCCCCATATTTGATCAACCAGCACCGGGCTCTGCGCCTGGTCCTGGTGCAAAAAATACGGGGGACAAAAAGCGTAGGGGTCCCCCGTATTTTTGTACCAGCACCGGGCTCCACTAGTCAGAGAGATGATGCCACAGCCAGGGGACACTTTTATATAGGTCCCTGCGGCCCTGGCATTAAATCACTAACTAGTCACCCCTGGCCGGGGTACCCTGGAGGAGTGGGGACCCCTTAAATCAAGGGGTCCCCCCCCCCTCCAGCCACCCAAGGGCCAGGGTTGAAGCCCAAGGCTGGCCCCCCATCCAAGGGCGGCGGATGGGGGGCTGATAGCCTTGTGAAAAAAATAAGAATATTGTTTTTTGTAGCAGTACTAAAAGTCCCAGCAAGCCTCCCCCGCAAGCTAGTACTTGGAGAACCACAGGTAAGTATGTGTGTATGTAGGTGTGCATGTATGTAATAAAGTTTTACTGTCACAGCGTGTGTGTCCTGTTTTTTTGGGGTATTTTTTTGTAGTAGTACTACAGGTACCAGCGGGCACGTTTGTCCACCGCATGCTGGTACTTGTGGTTCTCCAAGTACCAGCGTGCGGGGGAGGCTTGCTGGGACTTTTAGTACTGCTACAAAAAACAATATTATTTTCTCACAAGGCTATCAGCCCCCCATCCGCCACCCTTGGATGGGGGGACAGCCTCGGGCTTCACCCCTGGCCCTTGGGTGGCTGGAGGGGAGGACCCCTTGATTTAAGGGGTCCCCACTCCTCCAGAGTACCCCGGCCAGGGGTGACGAGTTAGTGATTTAATGCCAGGGCCGCAGGGACCTATATAAAAGTGTCTCCTGGCTGTTTCATTATCTCTCTGACTAGTGGAGCCCGGTGCTAGTACAAAAAATACGGGGGACCCCTACGCTTTTTGTCCCCCGTATTTTTTGCACCAGGTGCAGAGCCCGGTGCTGGTTGATCAAATATGGGGGAACCCCTGTCATTTTTTTCCCCATATGTTTTCAACCAGGACCGGCTTAAAGAGCCAGAGGCTGGTTTTGCTTAGGAGGGGGGACCCCACGCATTTTCTTTTCTTAAATTTAACCCTTTCACACCCCTTCCCACTGATAAACATGCACGGATCTCACGGATCCGTGCATGCCTATCAGAACACGGTAAAAAAAAGCAGGTCTATTTTAAAACTGCTTTTTTTTTACGATTTGTATTTTTTCACGGCAGTGTTTGTGAAATAGAATTTTTTGTAAATTACCGAGTTGTATCAAATAACAGCCGTATTTGACCGATGGTGTATTCATTCGTATTTTTTTTCTTTGACTTAAAAAAAAAAATACGAATGCCCTCATCACTGCCGAAATTTGAGTTTAGTTAATTCCCGAGATGACACTTTGATGAAAAAACACCAAATCGGTCAAAATCGGGAGCTTAGTAAATATACCCCATAAAGTGGGTTCTTCCTGGGCGACTACTCGGGATGTCTCGGCTTTACAGCTTTGCCGAGCAGCTACTTGGTCAGGGTCGAACACGTTTGCCAAGTTCTACAAGTTCGATACTTTGGCCTCTGAGGACCTAAAGTTTGGTCAATCGGTTCTGCAGGAGCCTCCGCGCTCTCCCTCATGTACTGGGAGCTTTGGTACATCCCAATGGTACTAATGTGGACCCCAGCATCCTCTAGGACGTAAGAGAAAATAGGATTTTAATTACCTACCGGTAAATCCTTTTTTCATACGTCCTAGAGGATGCTGGGGTCCACTTCAGGACCATGGGGTATAGACGGGATCCGCAGGAGACATGGGCACTCTAAAGACTTTTCATTGGGTGTGAACTGGCTCCTCCCTCTATGCCCCTCCTTCAGACCTCAGTTGTAGAAATGTGCCCAGGTCGTCTGGATGCACTCTGAGGAGCTCTACTGAGTTTCTCTCAAAAGACTTATGTTAGGTTTTTTATTTTCAGGGAGATCTGCTGGCATCAGACTCCCTGCTTCGTGGGACTGAGGGGGCAGAAGTAGGAACCAACTTCCTACAGAGTTTCATGGCTCTGCTTCTGGCTGACAGGACACCATTAGCTCCTGAAGGGAACTGAACGCTAGCTGTGCCTAGATGCTCACTCCCACAGCACGCCATCACCCCCCTCACAGAGCCAGAAGTCAGAAGACAGGTGAGTGTTAGAAGACAGATCTTCAATCAAGAAAGTGACGGCTAAAGGTACCGCGCGGCTAGTGGGAGTGCAGCGCGCCATGTTGCCCACACATACACAGGCACTGCAAATTGCAGGGCGCGGGGGTGGTGGCCCTGGGCAGCATGAAACCTATAGAAACTGGCATAAATAAGGGGCATAAATTGCTGAGGCACAGTCCTACCCCCGCCAGTATAAAAAATCACCTCATAAAAGCTGAGGAGAAACACACCATTGAAGAGTGGGGCTTCCTCCTCAGTCAGCCAGCACACTGCTCAGCGCCATTTTCTCTCTCCTCAGGCTGCAGAGACAATGCTCCTCCTCCTCCACTACTGACAGGGGGGCCACAGTGAATTTTGTGCTATATAATTGTGTGATTAACATTATAAAAGCGCTGAATGTCAGTGGGCATTTTGTGTTCACAGACATTGTGTTACTGGCGCTGGGTTGTGAACTGGCAAATCCTATCTGTGTCCCTCTGAGAGATTTTACTGTGGGTCTGTCCCCTATAAATCCCGGAGTGTCTGTGGTGTGGTTCTGCACGTGTGTGACATGTCTGTGGCAGGGAACTCTGTGGAGACATGTTAGGGACACAGAGGTGTAATATGACACCAAGAGCCTGACTGGGTGAAAGGTTACATTATAGTGTGAATCATATCAGTAAGAGGTTGGACTGAATCTCATACAGAAAATGAAAATAATCTGTTGAAGATGTTATTTTTAATAGTTCTGCCTTTCATCCACAGGGACCTTTCTGAGTCACATACAGATTTGCACAAGTAGTACAAACTGGTACCGACACGGACTCTGATTCCTGTGTCGACACTAGTTATTCCAGGGGAATAGGTCCTAAGTTAGCAAAAAAGCATTCAAAACATGTTTTAGCTATAAAGGAGGTGTTCGAAGTTACGACAATGAGAGGGTTTACTTTAGTAAAGAAGTAATGTCATTTTCCCTCCAGCTCAGGTCTGATTTAACCTGAAAAGAAATTTCAGATTCCCAAAAGGAATTCAGGCAGTTTACCTTTTTCCAAAAAAGGTGGGAGTCACCCCGCATTTTAGAGAGGGCCCTGTCATAAAAGAGAAAAGGTGTTTCTCCCTGCGCCTGGAATGGCTTCACTTTAGGAGCCGACAGACCGCAAGTGAGGGGTTCACTATGATATGCTGGCGGTCGGGCTCCCGGCGACCAGCATACCGGCGCCGGGAGGCCGACCGCCGGCTTACCGACAGTGTGGCGAGCGCAAATGAGCCCCTTGCGGGCTCGCTGCGCTCGCCACGCTACGGGCACGGTGGCGCGCTACGCGCGCCACACAATTTTATTCTCCCTCCAGGGGGGTCGTGGACCCCCACGAGGGAGAATAAGTGTCGGTATGCCGGCTGTCGGGCTCCCGGCGCCGGTATGCTGGTCGCCGGGAGCCCGACCGCCGGCATACTGGAGACCACCCCAAGTGAGTGAGGTGATTTACTGATGTGGCCAATGGGACACTACTCAGGCCTACCATTGTCTGTGAGTGGGTGAGTAGTGCTATTGAAAAGTGGTCAGAAAACTTGTCATTAGACATTGACACAATAGATGGAGACGAGATACTCCTAACGTTAGGTCATATCAAAGATGCTGCTGCGTACGTACTAGAATCCATGAAATATATTTGTTTCTTGGGATCAAGAACCGCTACCGTGGCAGTATCGGCTCGGAGGGCGTTGTGGATTCGCCAGTGGAATGCTGATGTAGATTCCAAAATAAAATATGGAGGCTCTCCTGTATAAAGATGAGGCCTTGTTTGGTGATGGGCTGGATGCGTTAGTCTTAGCGGCTACCGCAGGTAAGTCGACATTCTTGCCTTATGCTCCTACACCGGCGAAAAAGACACATCACTCTCACATACCTCCCAACATGACCCTCTCCAGGAGGGACAGAATTCTCTGCTTCTGGACTTTCCTCTTAATGTATGATTGCCATCACCTGTGGTGAAACACCTTTATTATCCATTAACCTGCTCAACAGAGGTGCCAGCAATCATAAATTAAGAGGGAAGCCCAGGAGCAGAGCATTGTGTCCCTCCTGGAGAGGGTCATGTTTGGAGGTATGCTCTCATATACAGTCCTTTCGGCCCAACAAATACAAAAAGGCCAAAGGTCTCCCCTTTTTTTGCAGGTAGGGGAAGGGGAAAAGGAAAGAAATCCGCAGCGTCTCTCGGATCGCATGAGCAGAAGTCCACCCCTGCTTCTGCCAAATCTGCAGCATAACGCTGGGGCTCCCTTGCGGGAGTCCACTCGGGTGGGAGCACGTCTGAAACTTTTCAGCCAAATCTGGATTCAAAACTACAAAGAAAAAGCGCTGGGCTAAATGTGTATCAGCTGTCCCAACTTCCAAATGATCTTTAGAATTAATCAATTTTCCCTGCCTCTATTTAGGACTGCAGCTCTCAAGTTAATGGGTTGTTGATTCCCAATATCAGAAAAATCACAAAAAAATAGAGAAAGCGCTGTCCAAAATATAGGCTTTTATTAAAATATATTAAAACCACCATACAGATAACATGGTCTAAATGACTCAATAGAGTTAAACAATATTTAGGGGGACTGTGTCCACTATATTTTGGGCTCTGGATGGTGGTCGATATTCTATTATGAAGGAATGATTATGATTAGTAAATCTGGCTTGGATCCTTATTGGGGATTAAGTGTGAGTTCAATTTCTAGTATACGGAATATTTTTACGTGTACAGGTTATTGAGTTCATGTAGGGTCATCTCCATAAATAAACAAAAAAAAATTAAAAAATGTTTTTAAAAAAATCTCTTTGGGAGGGAGAGATTATCTAGATTAATTTAATGTAATATATGTTTGAACTATATGAAAAATTCTACTCTGTTTGTTATAGGGTATGTTTTTTTTTATTTCAATTCATTGAGGAATAAATTCACAGTGTTCAGTATAGAATAAAATAGAAGTATAATAGATTATTAGATATATTAAACAAATAATCAAATAAAGAAATAATAGATAATGAATAAATAAACCGCTTTAGAGAATGGATGATGTTTCATGTGTATCAGCTGTTATAAGAAATTGTCCCAACTAATTATTAATGACTAGAAATTATGGTAGTAATGTATTATAAAGTCTATGTTCTTAATAGATGTCAGTTTTAAATGTTCCACCTGATGTGCACATACTGATGACTATAGACCTTGAGGATGAAAGGGTTAATGCACAGGTTATAATGGTGATTACTGCTCTCCATGTGGATATAAGCAGTGGATTTGGAAAGGGGGAGGTATACTTCTGAGGAAACGGCCGCAGTCACAAGGCCGAGAAACGCGAAAGTGTGACCCCTATCTACGTGGATGCAATTATCCTGAAAGCAGCCTGCATTACTCCCAGTGTCAGCGAAAGTTCTGTGCGATCCAACAAGCTGCTGACCGTTCATATGTGTCTTGGTGTGAATCCAAGAAGGCTCCTATGGAAGAGTTTGAGTTGGGACGTTTTCTCCATTTTCTGCAGGCTGGTGTGAATGCGGGCCTTAGATTGGGGTCAATCAAGGTCCAGATTTCGGCCTTATAAGTTTTCTTTCAAAAACAATTGGCCTCCTTTCCAGAAGTTCAGACGTTCGTGAAAGGGGTTCTGCACATCCAGCCTCCATTTGTGCCTCCAGTGGCATCATGGGACCTTAATGTGGTGTTGCAGTTCCTTCAATCAGGTTGGTTTGAGCCTCTACAAGAAATAGAGTTGAAGTTTCTCACTTGGAAAGTGGTGATGCTTTTGGCATTGTCATCCGCAAGGCGGGTATCTGAATTGGGGGCCTTGGCCCACAAGAGCCCTTACCTGATCTTCCATGAAGATAGGGCAGAGTTGAGAACTCGTCAACATTTTCTTCCAAAGGTGGTTTCCTCTTTCCACATATACCAACTTATTGTGGTGCCAGTTGCTACTGACACGTTTGCTTAATCAAAGTCTCTAGATGTGGTTAGAGGTTTGAAGATTTATGTCGCTAGAACAGCTCAAATACGGAAAACAGAGGTTTTGTTTGTCCTATATTCTCCCAACAAGATTGGGTGTCCTGCTTCCAAGCAGACTATTGCGCGCTGGATCAGAGGTACGATTCAGCAAGCTCATTCTACGGCTGGATTGCCGCTACCGATGTCGGTGAAGGCCCATTCTACTAGGAAGGGGGCTCCTCCTGGGTGGCTGCCCGGGGGGTCTCGGCATTACAACTTTGCCGAGCAGCTACTTGGTCAGGGCCAAACACATTTGCAAAATTCTACAAGTTTGACACCTTGGCCAATGAGGACCTCAAGTTCGGTCAATCGGTGCTGCAGGGTCATCCGCACTCTCCCGCCCGTACTGGAGCTTTGGTATAAACCCCATGGTCATGAAGTGGACCCCAGCATCCTCTAGGACGTATGAGAAAATAGGATTTTGATAACCTACCGGTAAATCCTTTTCTCCTAGTCCATAGAGGCTGCTGGGCGCCCGTCCCAGTGCGTACTTTACCTGCAGTTTAGTTATTACAGTTACACAAGTTGTGTTATCTTGGTTCAGCATGTTGCTGCAATTAGTTCATGCCTGTTGGCGTGTGTTATGTTGAATGCAATGTGTGCGGCATGGTTGAGGGTGTGAGTTGGTAGATATCTCACCACTAGTTATGTAATTCCTTTCCTCTAAATGTCAGTCTCCCTGGGCACAGTTCCTACAACTGAGGTCTGGAGGAGGGGCATAGAGGGAGGAGCCAGTTCACACCTAATGAAAAGTCTTTAGAGTGCCCATGTCTCCTGCGGATCCCGTCTATACCCCATGGTCATGAAGTGGACCCCAGCATCCTCTACGGACTAGGAGAAAAGGATTTACTGGTAGGTTATCAAAATCCTACTTTCTCGTAGTCCGTAGAGGATGCTGGGCACCCGCCCAGTGCTTCGTTTTCCTGCAGTTGTTACTTGGTTCAGTACTGCATTGTTACTTGGTTAAGTACTATTGTTCAGTCATTGCTGAATTTCTACAAGCTAGTTAGCTTGGTTTTCTGTTATGTGTGATCTGGTGTGAATCTCACCACTATCTGTGTATTTCCTTCTCTCGAAGTATGTCCGTCTCCTCGGGCACAGTTTCTAGACTGAGTCTGGTAGGAGGGGCATAGAGGGAGGAGCCAGCCCACACTATTAAACTCTTAAAATGCCCATGGCTCCCAAGGGACCCATCTATACCGCATGGTACTAATGTGAACCCCAACATTCTCTAGGACGTAAGAGAGAAGAGGCTTAAACTTAGGTCTTCGTCTGGCCTCCCTCAAGGTTCACATATCTGCCTTGTCGGTAAGGTTTCAGCGCAAGATTGCCTCTATACCTGATGTTCATATGTTCACTCAGGGTGTTCTACGTATTCAACCTCCCTATGTCTCTCCAGTGGCTCCATGGGACCTGTCTATTGTATTGAAAGCCCTTCAGGAGTCTCATTCGAACCTCTTGAATCAGTGGACCTCTTATGGCTCACGGCCAAGGTCCTGTTCTTGATGGTTATTGCCTCTGCAAGAAGGGTCTCGGACTTAGGCGCCTTGTCCTGTCGTCCACTGTGACAGGGCGCTTCTCCGAACCAGGCCTAATTACTTACCTAAGGTAGTGCCATCTTTTTACCTGAACCAAGAGATTGTGGTCCCGACCTCTGCGGACTTATCGGCTAAAGAACGGTCTTTAGATGTGGTTAGGGCTTGTCGTGTCTGTGTGGACAGGACTGCCTCTATTAGACAGTATGATGCCCTTTTTGTCCTGTTTGGATTCCACAACGTTGCTGGCCTGCGAATGAGCAAACCTTGGCCAGATGGATTAGAATGGTGATTGCACATGCTTATGCGCAGGCTAGACTTCCATCTCCTGCTGCGATTAAGGCCCATTCTACCCCGCCGTGTCCGCAGAAAAATTGTGCAAGGTGGCTGCATGGTCTTCTGTGAACACGTTTCTTAGTTCTATGCCTTTGATACCTTTGCCTCCCAGAATGCTTTCTTTGGATGCCGGATTCTCACATCTGCTGAGGTGCGTCCCCTCCCTCGAGGAACTGCTTTAGGACATCCCCGATGTTTCCCTGTGGAAACCAATGTACCCTGCTGCAGAAAAGGAGAGTTATGGTAGACTTATCATTGTTAACTCTCTTTCTGCAAAGTACATTGGGTTCAACACCTTGATGTACCTAGCTTCTTTGGGTTTGTATGGCATTAGTCACTGGTACCTTCTCTTGCCGTGAGATTGTGTTCTTATGTGACTAACATCTGCCTTCTCTCTTGCCTGCTTCCTGCATTGGACTGGTTGACAAAAGTGAGCTCACAGTGCTTGGAAGTGGGATTTTATAGGATGGCTCTATGCATCCTGGGACAGCTAAAGCTTTACCTGTTGATGCCTCTGGATCCAGATCCACTCTACACCCCGATGATTCCCTTTGGAACCCAATGTACATCGCAGAAAGAGATTTAACAAAGAAGTCTACCATAACGCTCTTTTTTTCTACTGCAGGAGGAGGAAAAAGCAACTGGCCTAGATGTGAAGTAACAGAGGAAGCAGCAACTGGCCTCACAGGAGAAATATGCAGTGGCAGACCTAACTCAGGAGGGGGCAGCAACTGGCCTGAGGAGAATGGGGAGGTGAACGGCCTATCTGGGAAGGAGGCAATGAATAGTCTACTTGTAGAGAAGGAGGAGGTAGCAACTGGCCTACATGAGGAGGTGGCAGTAACTAGCTTTCTTCATGCATAGGCGGAAGTGACTGGCCTACCTGAGGAGGAGGTTAGCAATGACTGTACTGCCACAGGAAAAGAAGGCAATGAATGGCTTACCTCAAGAGGAGAAAACAGGGACTGTTTTACCTCATGGGAATGTAATGGCTTCTTTATTTCAGCAGTTAGAGGAGACAGCAACTGTACTAACTTAAGAGAAGGATAGAGACAAAGTGACTAACCTACCCCAGGAGAAGTAGCAAGTGACAGGCCTACTTTCCTGTAAGGGAACTGTGACTTATATACCTCAGGAGAGTGCAGAGACAGACACACCTGTGGAGAGAGATGCATTAACTGGCGTATGAGATACCTGGAGCCAGCTAGCAATTAATTTTCATGAGGAACAAAAGTGATACAATTTACAGGCAGATAAAAATCTAAAATTGATTAAAAACATTAGTGAAATATTAATTTGAAGTAGCAACTGTATATTATATATTTTTTTCTTTTTAAGATGTGCATTATATGTACTTTTGATTCTGTTGATATACCATGGTAATTTTCATATTTTGTATTCCTTTCTGTATCTTAATGTTCATATGTGTATGCATTTGTACTAGTATGTACTTCTTATTCCATATTTTTGCTGTGGTGCACTGTTGTCTTATAATTGTTCATGCATTTTTCAATAAGATTTGCGTGCATAAAAAAATAAATGAAGAAACAGAGTAAGTACAACATTTTAGGTGCATGTTGGACCTTTTTTCAAGCACATATAACCTGACTCAATAGTCAGAGGGTTAATATAGGCTTACAATGGCACTAACAAATGTCTGATGATGTAATCATTAATTTAAATAAACAAGATAGGAAAAAAAATCAATGTAAAACATCTTAGACTTTATTAATGAGTGCACAAAAGTAGTTAGCCATATTGTATCAAGCAATATACTTTGTAACAAAAAAGGAACAAGATGAAATTATGTAATTATGGGAAAGATTTTAGACAGCAATGGGGGGTCATTCTGAGTTGATCGCTCGCCAGTAGTTTTTAGCAGCCGTGCAAACGCATAGTTGCCGCCCACGGGGGAGTGTATTTTTGCTTTGCAGGAGTGCGAACGCCTGTGCAGCAGAACGCCTGCAAACACATTTTGTGCAAAACAAGACCAGTCCTGTAGTTATCCTGTGCGATGATTGCTGCGACGAGTGACAAAGTAATGACATCAAATACCCACCCAGCAAACGCCTGCCCACGCCTGCGTTTTTCCAGATACTCCCAGAAAACGGTCAGTTGACACCCAGAAACGCCCTCTTCCAGTCACTCTCCTTGCGATCGGCTGTGCGTTTGGAATCGTCGCTATCACCAGTGCAAAACCACAAAGGACTTTGTACCCGTATGATGCGCTTGCGTATTGCGGAGCATACGCATGCGCAGATTAGCCTTTTTTCACTGATCGTTACGCAGCAAGCAACGGCAGCTAGCGATCAACTCGGAATGACCCCCAATATTGTGTCACAATCTGGAAGTAATGAAAGTTGCATAGTATCAATGGAACTCTCAAGTGCCATATTTGAAATGTATAACATTCAGTTTAGAGCACAGGCACAGTCTAACAGCTCTATTATGAGGTGACGTAAAGGAATAAAGAATGGTCCAGTAAACAAATGCAAAAACAACAAAAATGCTAAAAGGGAAGCTCTTAAACATCACAAAAACATGTTTTATGGTAGACTTACCATGGTGGCGTCAGAGGATCGGGCAGCAAACGGTTAAAGCTTTTGGGGCTCCCAGCATGCATCTGTCCATCCTCCCTTTAACCCTGCCTCCTGGCCCAGGGAATTCAGTTTGTCAAAAAGCCCAAGGTAGGAGCAGGATTAGAGCAAGAAGGAAGACCTATTCAGGCAAGAAGAACACTCACACTTCCATACCAGAAGGAAGGGATTAGTAAGTGTATAGATTCCCAAATCAGGTGCGTCAGGGTGGGTTCCATGTGGATACAGTGGACTTCGGAGAAACAGAGTTAACCATGGTAAGTCTACCATAACTTACATTGGGATGTTCCAAAGCAGCAATTAAGGGAGGGGACGCTCCTGATTGGACAGGAGAATCCTACTCCCAAACGCAGCATCTTGAGAGGCAAAGGTATCAAAGGCATAATGTCTAATAAATGTATTTATGGATGACCATGTGGCTGCCTTACAGAGTTGGTCAGCTGAGGCACCACGGTGGGCTGCCCATGAAGGACCTACTGAACGGGTAGAATGGGCAGAGACATTTTCCGGGATAGGAAGATCGGCATGAGAGTATGCTTCAGAGATAGTCATCCGAAGCCATCTAGCCAATGTTTGCTTTTTGGCAGGCCATCCCTCTTGTGAAATATGTATAGAACAAACAGAGTTTGTTCTTCTGATGGCACTGGTACGATCCACGTAGATCCTTAGTGCACAAACTATGTCCGATGATGCATCTCCCACAGAGAGATCTGGTGATTGAAAGGCCGGAACTACTATTTCTTCATTAAGATGGAACTTTGAGACCACCTTAGGAAGATATCAAGATTTGGTTCAGAGAACCACTCTGTCTGGATAGAATACCAGAAATGGAGGGCGACACAACAATGCCCCTAAATCTGATACTCTTCTAGCTGAAGCAAATGGCAGTAGAAAGAGAACTTTAGCTGTCAATCATTTGAGATCCACGCTGTGCAGTGGTCCAAATGTAGCATATTGAAGCACCCTGAGAACCAGTCCTAGGTCCCATGGAGCTGTTGGTGGTACAAACAGAGGCTGGATGTGAAGCACTCCCTGGAAAAAGGTGCAAACATCTAGTAGATTTGCAATTTTCCTTTGAGACCAAATAGTTAATACTGATACTTGTACCTTCAAGGTGTTATGAGCCACGGCAGTGGCTCATTCCTGTTTTGCATTTTGGTAATGTATTTTATGTTATTCTTCTGTTTATGTTCCCCTTGGGTTTCATGGGGTGTCCGGAGTCCACCCTTAAGGAGGAGGTACTGTTATGAACCACTAGCAGTGGTTCATTCCTGTTTGCATTCTGTTTATTTATTTCATGTATTATTGTTCTGTTTGCATGCCAGGATTTCCATTGTATTTGTTTAGAAGACTCTTGTTGGCCGTCGGTGGTGAGTCGGTGTAATTGCAGCCTGTTTCTATGTGTTAAGCCTCACCTGTCTGATAGTTGATCATTATGTGGTGAGTCTCTGTACTGCAATCTGGCTCTTGTCTGTGTTACTCTCACCTGCAGCTATTTTGGTCATTACAGTGTGCCTGGCCTCCAGCCATTCTGATTGGGGCGTGTTCCCTTATTACCTAGCTAGCTCTGCAGTTCTGAGCTGGTGATAGATATTTGCTGTTATACCTGGATGTTCTGGATTAGTGTCTTGTCCAGTACTGCATCTGTGTCCTCGCCCTGTCTGATACTGGAATCCTGTGTACTCGCTTCTGTCAGAGTCTGGAGCTTCTTGTGAGCTGCTTCCCGTCCTGGAGCATTCCTGTCCTGAAACCCAGTGATTCTGTCAACCTTTGATCCTGTAATCCTGAGTCTTGCTGTCCGGAAGCCTGTTGTTGGAATCCTTCCAGCTTTCCATTCCTGTGAGCCTGTGTCTGTGGCCTCGGGGTTCCTGTTCACCTGCCAGTATTAGCTCCGGTGTTGTGAGTAGCGGCTTTGCCGCACCTTATGGCCTTGGCCATATCTGTCCATTATTTTCCTTTGGGTTTTGCAGAGGGTTCTGCGTGTGCTGTCGCCGGTACACAACAGTATTGTGTCGGCGTGTGGACAGCATTGCCTTTGTTGTAGTTTGTTCTGGCGGCTGTGCTGCGCATATTTCCTTTGAGTTCTGTAGTGCCCCTAACTGGTTATTTCCATCTTTAGTGGGCAGCATTGCCTTTTGTTGTTATTTGTCTTGGCGGCTGAGCTGCACATACTTTTGTTAGAGTTCTGGAGTTGCCCCTAACTCTGTTTCAGGTTTTGGTTAGAGGTTCCCCTTGTTATCGCCCCGTCTCAGTTTACACCTTGTCTCCAACTAAGACCGGGGGGCATCGGAGTTGGGCAGACCTAATCTGCCCTTCAAACGCGGCTGCCGTGGGCCCAAGCAAACATAGTCTTGCAGGCATAGACTGACCATGAGGGTGAGACTACGGAGTCGGGGCTTCTTAGGGGTAACTGCTGAACTTCGCCCTTATTACAGTATCACGTTCCTGTACTCGGAGCTTGTCCACCCTGTTCCCTGAGTGCCGAGTACAGTGAACGTAACACAAGGAAGTTAGGAGGAGACCTCGTTCCATTCCAGCTTAAAGGAACGCTAAAATTCTTGAAACTCTGAAGGAGCTTGGATCATATTTTCTGGTAGAACATCACTGAAAATAGGCATGCCATATCTGTAATAGATGCAAGCTGAGGATGGCTTCCTTGCTTTAAGCATCGTTTGAATAACCGCTTGTGAAAAGCCCTTTGCTTTTAATAGGGATGTTTCAAGTGCCACGCCGTCAATCCAGGGCCTATATTTACTAATAATCCGAGTTTGTCCGATTTGTGTTTTTTTTTTCTAAGTCACAACACGGGAATTCACTATGCACAAATCTCGGCAGTGTTTGGGCTATTCGTAATGGTTTTAACGACAAAGTTCATAAATACGAATGAATAGACCATCGGTCAAACGCGGCTGTTATTTCATACAACACGGGTATTCACTATTCATTCGTATTTGGGTGTTAGTCTCTGAGTGCTCAATTGCGGTCGTATTTTTTTGCGATTCATTAAATAAAGCAGCAAAAAAATAGACCTGCTTTTTTCAGGCGTGTTTACATGTGTTGCCACTTACAAATCATTCACACCTGAATTAGGATGCCTATAAAAGGATCATAGGCCCATTTCAAAAACCTACACTCAGAAATGGCTGCAAGACTGTGGACCAGTGATCTTTTGTGTGCTGTGGGATTCCTCAGACTCGGACATCAGCCTGTAAGTAACCAGGGCCAAGAAACTGAGCATGGTCAGCAGGTTGTACAGGTTCCGCGAAGCCTACGCAGGCCTCCTTTTTTTAGGAGGCATTTAAACTTGAACGCATTGTCCAATGACAGGGTCATACAGATGTTCTGTCTAAATCGTAACAACATTTTCCGTCTGTATGACCTTGTCAAACTGGGCCTAGACCCTGAGACAGCACGCTCTCGCCCTGTCTCAGGCCTGCACAAACTCCTGGCTGTGTTGCACTTTATGGCTACTGGGAGCTTTCAGGCTGTGTCTGGGGATGTCATTGGAATCTCACAGCCCTCATTTTCAAGAATACTAACACAGGTGATGTATACCTAACTACCTCCTCTGTTTTTTGTTGGTTTTAATTACTCTCAGTAGCCAGTGATGATGTTCTGTCCTAAAATCTCATGTTTTATTTTCTATCAAATATACACACAGGTGTTGGCTGTTTTGCAGCCCCACATTGATGCCTCAATCTGCTTCCCTACCCAGGAGTCTCAGTGGCATGCCATCAGGGTAGATTTCTATGAGCTTGCTGGCATGCCCAATGTGCGGGGAGCCATAGATTGCACACACATTTAGCTGAGACCACCTAGGGGCAGGCAGCACATCTATACTAATCGTCATCTAGACCACTCCACAAATGTGCAGGTGGTTTGTGATGCAAAACTCAAAATAATGAGTGTTGTTGCTGGTTACCCTGGGGGCAGCCATGACTCCTTCATCCTCAGTCAGTCATCCCTCCTTGATAAGTTTGAGGACGGACAAATGCCAGATGGATGGCTGCTGGGTATGTAATTTGATATGTGTAGGACTGTGTATACTTTGGCCAAATACAGTGTGTTACTTATGTGTTGCTGTATCTTAACATGAATCACGTTACTATATCTGTCTTTCAGGTGATGGAGGATATGGCTGTTTTTCTTGGCTTCTAACTCCATTGTCCCGACCTGATACCCCTGCTGAACACAATTACAATAATACACATAAATCCACGCGGAATGTGATAGAAAGATGTTTTGGTGTGCTGAAATCTAGGTTTCGGTGTCTGGATAAGTCTGGTGGCCTTTTGTTGTATAGTCCCTTGAAGGTGACTCAAATTGTGTTCTGCTGCTGCTTTCTTCATAACATGTGTTTGCAACATCTGCCACATGTTGATGATGATGAGGAGGATGAAGAAAGCAGCCACCAAGCAGAGGAATTAGAGACATCTGATGACACTTGGAGTACAGATGTAGGGAGGCAGGTTAGGCAAGACCTCATAAATAGTTATTTTTAAGGTATTTTTTTGCTTCTTTCATTTGTTGTGTAAGCCTAAATATATGTTGGCCCATTTTTCGTTTAAAAAACATTACTCAGAATGTGTCTGTCTCCTTGAGACATACAAACATACCCTCGCTTTATGACAAACAAATGCAGCATGTGTATTGTGTTTATTTAAATTTTCTAAACAACAGATTACGAGTGACATGCATGAAGTCTGGATAAGTGTTAATAAACTTTTACTGATAATTTATTTAAAACACACATAATCCACATTGTAATTGAGTATGTTTTTTACTTTATGAATGTGTGTAACGTCCTAATGTAACACTTCTCCACATATAATATGTTAGCCTTGAGGAATACATGTGTCCCTATGTGTGATGCTCCATCGTATTTAAGGGACACAAACTTAGTCTTATCCAAAAAAAATTATTTTGTTATGTTTGCTGGAGTAAACTTGCAGATTTGTAAGTCAATACACAGTTTTCAACATATATCCATTATTACACACATTATTTTTTTAAATTCAAATATTTCCAATTTCTTTGTTTCTGCATCATGTTTTAGAATCTGATTACTCATTTTTACCACACACAAACATGGCACAACAATAATGTCATTCATTTTGGGACTGAATTATCTAAATTTTTTGCCAACATATTAGGACACTTTTAGCCAACTCAATTGTGCTATTCTTGTAATGTCGTCTAGATAAGAAATGTAAAAGAGTTAAAATTCACATTGTAAGTTGTATTGGTCATCGATGAATCTGCATGGCTGCCAATTAGTCTGTCTGCAGGATATGAGAATGATTGAAATCAAGAAAGAGTAATTATTAAAAAAAAATCAAGTGCTCTGGTTTCTGCATGCTAAAGACATTCTGCATGGCTGCCAATTAGTCTACCTGCAGGATATGAGAATGATTGGAATCAAGAAAGAGTAATTATTAAAAAAAAATCAAGTGGTCTGGTTTCTGCATGCTAAAGACATTCTGCATGGCTGCCAATTAGTCTGCAGGATATGAGAATGATTGGAATCAAGAGAGTAATTATTCAAAAAAAAATCAAGTGGTCTGGTTTCTGCATGCTAAACAAATTCTGCATGGCTGCCAGTTAGTCTGTCTGCAGGATATGAGAGTGATTGGAATCAAGAAAGAGTAATTATTTAATAAAATCAAGTGGTCTTGTTACTGCATGCTAAAGACATTCTGCATGGCTGCCAATTAGTCTGTCTGCAGGATATGAGAGTGATTGGAATCAAGAAAGAGTAATTATTTAAGAAAGTCAAGTGGTCTTGTTACTGCATGCTAAGATCAATGTGCAGCTCAAAGAACATTTTCCTCCTCCAAAAAAATACAAAGATGTTAAAGAATAAATGTGCGGCCAAAAATCCTGTTGTTGTTGTTTGTAACAGTTATAATTAATGATGTTGTAAAAATTGACAAGGTGCTAAGTGTTATATATATTCTGACAATCCTACACTTACTAACTATGTTTATTTTCTTCTCTATACAGAAATCAGTGTCTATATTTTTTTTTTTTTGGTTGTCTGCTTGGACTGGCCTTTGCCTTTACCACTGTCGTGTTGGCATGCTCTGGTGGAGCGCCTTGCTGGTGAGGACACTGGCGATAGAATAGGAGTAGTCGTACCAGAACTGCTGCTTGGTTGCTGTTGGTGCTGGGATCTGAGTGTTTCATTGAGGTTAGTGAGGGTGGCATTGAGTTCACGTGTTGCAGCATTTTGATTTTCTAAAATTCTGGTGATAGATTCATTGATCATTTGATTGTTTTCTAAGATGTTGATATAGCTTTGCTGTTGTCTGTGCTGTTCTTCCATTATCCGTTGTAAGTTGCCCATGACGTGTAATGTCTGCACGCATGATTTCCATGGTATTGGCAATTCTGGTGGTTGGTTCATTTTGGCGACTGATATTTCTGCTGATTCTTCTGAGGTGAGATGGTAGGCTAGAAAAAATGTGGGTCTGCCTACGCAGGCAATCTTGATTAGTGGCCTGCTGTGTAGCCCAACTGTCCCAAAACAGGGCCTTGTGCTACTGGTGTTGTTGGGCTGTGTTGTGGTGGTGGTGTGCTTTGCTGTGGTGGTGTACTCACAGGTGCTGGGTGGCTGATTCCTTCGATTAGCTGCTGCATTTGTAAAATGATTGTCTCATCCATGTCACTGTGTTGCTGCTGTTGCGTCGGGATGCTGGTACCAGTACTAGAATCTGGAATTAGAATCATTTTGGCATTAGTTAGCCATATGTTAGAGAAATTAATACAAAGCAATAAACATGGAACACATGTATTTGAATGGTGCTTTCAGATATCCAGCATAGCAACATCATCACTCAGAACTTAAATACAGACATATTCCTGTTTGTGGCAAATGTGTCTGGTTACTTCATTCTTAAAGCAAGCACATGAGTTGTATGGTAGATCATACATACTCCACCATAAAAACACACTTTAAACCATAATGTGTTGCCTTATAGTGTTTTAAACAAAAACTTAGTAATGTTTTTGCATGTTGGTGCCAATGTTAGGACAAACACATATGTGAAATTGAGGAAAACAACCTTACTATTTGCCAAGCTTACACATGTGTTTATGTTACAGCATCTTCCACACAATCTGCTACTGTATGGCTGAAGTGGACATACATATCTTTACTGGATGTGGACAAGGCCATTTTGCCCAGATTCCATTTGATGTTTTAGTGTTTTCGGTAAGTATAGCAGACTTTGTTGGATTTTGAGTTAATTAGTCTAATTAAATGGATTATTATGAGATGACTAATTTTTATATTATTTACAGTTTCTTACTCACAATCAAGATGAGGGGAGTGTGGTTGGCATCTTGAAGGTGTGTCCAAAATTTGGAGTGGTGGATCAGAAGAAACTGTAGACAATCTTCGTGGCGTGGTAGACTGCTGTGGTTGGGACTGGACATCAGACCTTGCTTTCTTTGTTGCCACATGTATTATTGTTTGGTGTGGTACAGGAGTCCGCCTTCTGCTGCTCAAGACTTCTTTTGATGGACCTAGTATTTAAAGTGTAATTTTGTTATGGCCATTCCTTTACAAACATAACCTACACTACAATGGACACTTTACCTGCTTCCGCATCGTCGTCATCATCAGATGTCATGGGAGTGACTGTAGGACGACCAGTACTGCTTTTTTTCAACATTGTAAATAATGAAACAAATAAAAGAACTCATTTATTCATGCTATTGTTGATACATCCACCCATTATGTTTATAAACATTACATCTTACAAAAATGGATGTTTATTAATGTGGGAAAAATTTCGGACCAAAAACAAAAAAATTAAGAAAAACACACACATTGGCCAATAGCCATATGCACTATGGAAAGTGCAACACATGTACAGGACACAATTACAAATACATACACTAACAAGCCAAAACACACACATCTTCATTTTAAAATGTAATGTAATTAATGAAAGATGCAATATAGAAAATGCTCTGTGATGTGGCACTACAAACACACATTAGCACAAATAGTGGGTTTGTCTTAAACAAGATTACATTCAGTACTAATTCAATTACACATGTAACTGGCTTCAAAGCCACTTTGCACTACTCCAGCCTCTAACATGTCAACCACTGTTTTTGAAACATTGCACATGGATAACTGAATAAAAAACATAGTCCAACTTTCAAACTGTAAAATGTGCAAAAGGAAAACATTATTGCTGGACAATTCAATGACACACCAAGTCCAAACTACACATGGAAAATGTACTGTTAAAAAACCACATGACATACAATAAAGTACTATGTTACATTTGCTTTTGTAGAAAACATTACCCAAATCAATGTCTTTGCTGACGCACACTTGAAGATGGGAGTAATATGCAACGTCACATGACACACATTTACAAAAAGCATTAAGGCAGAAGTAATGTAATAGAATGTTAAGACAAATACACATGCTCACCATCCTTCCTGGGCCGATCGGAATCACGGACATGGGTTGCAGACACTACTTCAGGAGGTATTAAACACCGCATGGGCTCCTCATAGTCCAGATATCTGGCAATATAGGGCTGTCCACCACCGGTTTTGCAAGCCGACTTCGCCTCATGGCCATTTTGGACTTGACACGTCCCTTTATGTCATAGTACCGTTTGCGGCACGTGTCCTCCGTCCGCTTGACCACCCCCTCACTATTTACAGCAGCAACAACTTTCGCCCACAACACCGTCTTCTTCCTTGTTGGCACCTTGGTGGACTCAGGCCCAAATAGCTGCCGCTGATACTTCATCAGCTCCCGCACCAATGCCACATTTTCTGCATAACTAAACTTTACATTCCGCCCAGTCTTAGTAGTGGTGCGTGGCTGCAGAGCTCTCTGACTGTCACTATCACTGTCACTTGAGGCTGCTGCAGCAACCTCATCCACCTCCTCCACCTCACTAACCTCACTCTCACTCACCTCCTCCACCTGACCAACCTCCTCCCCCTCACTCACACCCTCCACCTCACTCACCTCAGCCACCTCACCCACCTCTGAGTCAGACATAATTGTGTGGTTGAACAATTAACACAGAAAAAAAATAAGACAAACAACACACTCCTCCACTACCACTGCACAACTCACACACACACACACACACACACACACACACACACACACACACACTGACAAGGGACTATAAAGCAAAAAAAACTTGGACAAAAAATGAGACAAAACAAAAAAAAAAAAACAAGACTACAAGAATGACAAGACTACTTTCAAACACAATACTACACTCAGAAATCACAAAAAAAACTCCTCACCAAACCAACTACTCACCAACCTCCACAGCACAACCTCCCTCCTCACCACTAACTAAACCCACAAGGTGCGGACGGTTTGGGGCGTATTTATATGGTTGCGCGCAGACACTCCTACATCTGAAACACAACCAATCACGAACGGGGATGAAAAACGAAACTAAATAACCCTGCCGCGTTTAACATAGAAAATAAACAAGCAAAAACAACAAAAACACGAACGCAAACGACAATGACGGCCGTAAATGGGCCAAAAAAACAACAACTGCCATCGACATAGGAAAACATGAAAACCAAAAACTCGACAGCTTCGTAAATTAGCGTATATAGGCCCTCATTCCGAGTTGTTCGCTCGCAAGCTGCTTTTAGCAGCTTTGCACACGCTAAGCCGCCGCCTACTGGGAGTGAATCTTAGTTTATCAAAATTGGGCACTAAAGATTAGCAAAATTGCGAATAGACACTTCATAGCAGTTTCTGAGTAGCTCCACACTTACTCGGCAACTGCGAACAGTTCAGTCAGTTTCGTTCCTGGTTTGACGTCACAAACACACCCAGCGTTCGCCCAGACACTCCTCCGTTTCTCCAGCCACTCCCGCGTTTTTCCCAGAAACTGTAGCGTTTTTTCGCACACACCCATAAAACGGCCAGTTTCCGCCCAGAAACACCCACTTCCTGTCAATCACATTACGATCACCAGAACGAAGAAAAAACCTCGTAATGCCGTGAGTAAAATACCTAACTGCATAGCAAATTTACTTGGCGCAGTCGCACTGCGGACATTGCACATGTGCATTAGCGACTAATTGCTCCGTTGCGGAAAAAAAATAACGAGCGAACAACTCGGAATGACTCCCATAGATTCAAAAAGTTGCATGAAAATGCACCCGATAAAAAATGAGTTTAAACACTACACAAACCGACTCAAACACGAATCTTAGTAAATAAACCCCCAGGTGTTCCTAGAGACAGGGACCCTGAATCAGCAGATCTGTTCGCTGAGTAGGAACGGAGCTACCAATTTCGTCTGGGCCATGCGGGAGCTATTAATATCACGGCGCTGCCTTCCTGTTTGATTTTTCGAATCACTCAGGGCAACAGGGAGATTGGTGGGAAGACGTATGCCAGATGAAATTTCCATCTCACTGACAGGGCATCCACGAAGATTGCTCCTGGATCCTTTGTTCTTGACCCGTATGCTGGTACATTGTCGTTCTGACATGAAGCCATCAGGTCCACTTCCGGCAGACCCCATTTGTTTACCAGAATCTAAAAGACTTCCAGGTGCAAGGCCCATTTGCTTGCATGAATGTCGTACCAGATGAGAAAGTCCGCTTCCCAATTTAGGACTCTGGGTATGAAAACTGCGGACATGGCTGGATGATGAAGTTCTGCCCACTTTAATGTGCGGCTTACCTCCCTCATTGCCATCCGACTGTGAGTACCTCCTTGATGATTGAGGTATGCTACTGCAGTGGTGTTGTCCAACTAAATCTGAATCGGTTTGCCGTGAAGCACTTCTTTTGCCTGGATGAGTGCCATTGAGGTGGCCCGAAGTACCAGGACATTGATTGGCTGACAACTTTCTTCCTTGGTCCAAAGCCACTGGAAAGAGTACTGCTCTGTTACTGCTCCCAAGATTTGGAGACTGGCATCTCTTGTCAGAAGCACCCAGTCTGAGATCCAAAAGGGTCGACCTTTGTTTAGATGAGACATCTGTAGCCACAAGGCTAATGATTGTTGAACTTTCTGTGGAAGGGTCATTGTCTGACTTTTTATCGTCTGATGCTGTCCATTCCATCTGGAAAGAATCAGACGTTGAAGAGGTTTTGAATGGAACTGGGTATATTCTACCATGTCGAATGCCGAGATCATTGATCCCAGAATCCGCATTGCTGCATTGATGGATACTTTCCGATTGTGTAGCAATCCGTGAATTCTCATCTGTATCGTGGATATTTTGCCCTGACGTAGAAAGATTCTTTGAAGACTGGTATCCATTACAGCCCCTAGGTGCATCATCTGCTGGGATGGAACTAGGGAGGGCTTTGTCCAATTTAAGAGCCAGCCGTGAGACTGTAGGCAGGCTATTGGTCACTTGTAGATGGCAGCGGAGAGTGACCTGGGATTGTGCCAGGATTAGTAGGTCATCTAAGGTATGGGAAAATTTGAATTCCCTGACAACGAAGATGGGCTGCCATTACCACCATAATTTTGGTAAACACCCTTGTAGCTGTTGCAAGCCCAAAGGGTAGTGCTTGCAACTGAAAATGTTCCTGGAGGATTGTGAACCTGAGATAGCACTGATGGGAAGGTGCTATTGATACATGTAGGTACGCATTTTAAATGTCCAGGGACACCATGAAATCCCCGTCTCCATGGTCAAGATAATAGTCCATAATGTTTACATATGGAATCGAGGCACCCAAATATATTTGTTCAGAGTTTTGAGATTGAGAATTGGTCAGTGAGACCCATTTGGTGTCTGAACCAGGAACAGGGTTGAATAGAAACCTAGTTATCATTGTGCTGAAGGAACTGGTACTATCACTCCTGAATGTAACAACTTCTGAATTGCATCTTGTAAAGCCCTGGCCTTTGTTGACACTGGCGGTGGGCTGGTACAAAAGAACTGTTGAGGTGGATGCTTCTTGAAGGAGAAGGCGTACCCGTGAGACACCGCTTCTTGCCCCCAGGTATCTGTGGAGGACTGCTGCCAGACATGTGCAAATTGAAGAAGTTGGCCTCCAACCCTGCCGTCAGGCAGAAGACATGTCTTCTGGTTTTGAAGTCGGGCGTCTGGCAGACCAAGCTTTATTTGTTTGACATAAGCCTCTCCTTTTGCTTTACCTTGTGACTGAAAGGTCCGAAAAGCATGGAATTTAGGTTTTTATGTAGATGTTGATGGAAACCCAGCTTTTTTAGCGTTTGCTTCCGACATTAGAATATTGTCCGATTCTGTTCCAAACAGAATTTTCCGACAAAAGGTAAGCATTCCAATACCTTTTTGGATTCTGTATCAGCCTTCCACGAACATAGCCACACTGCTCAACGGGCTGCTACTGAGGAAGCTAAAGCTCGAGAAGCTAATATACCCATGTCTAGGGCTGCTTCTTCCATATAGGCAGCTGCTCGCTTGATATTAGCTATATGTGATAATTGTTCTCATGCTCCATGCACAGAGATATCATTTTCCAGGTCTTCCGCCCAGCCTGTCACTGCTTTTGCCACCCATGCTGTGGCCATAGCTGGTCTAGTACTTGCCCCTGTTAGGGAGAATACAATCTTAAGATAACTATCAATCTTTCTGTCTGTTGTATCATGTAATGATGTTGAAGGCAGAGGTAATGTAGATTTGAGCACAAGTTGAACTATATGAGCATCTACCTTGGGGGGCACTTCCGTTTTTATACATTCCACAGGTGGGAGAGGATAGTGAGAAACCAATTTTTTGGGTATCTTAAACTTCTTACTGGGTGTTACGCATGTCTCTTGTATCATTTCCGTAAGCTGATCTGAGTTGGGAAATTCAGTTTTTACTGTTTTTGGACGTTTATAGATTGGGACCTTAGACTTTAGTACAGGCTCAACCACATCCTCCACTGACAATGGCCCTCATTCCGAGTTGTTTGCTCGCTAGCTGCTTTTAGCAGCAGTGCAAACGCTAAGCCGCCGCCCTCTGGGAGTGTATCTTACCTTAGCAGAAGTGCGACCGAAAGGATCGCAGCGCTGCTACTAAAAAAAAGGTGCAGTTTCTGAGTAGCTGCAGACCTACTCCTACCTTGCGATCACTTCAGACTGTTTAGTTCCTGTTTTGATGTCACAAACACGCCCTGCGTTCGACCAGCCACTCCCCCGTTTCTCCAGCCACTCCTGCGTTTTTATCTGGCACGCCTGCGTTTTTTCACACACTCCCGAAAACGGTCAGTTACCACCCAGAAACACCCACTTCCTGTCAATCACTCAACGATCAGCAGTGCGACAGAAAAGCGTCGCTAGACCTTGTGTAAAACTGCATTGGGTTTTGTGAAAGTACGTCGCGCATGCGCACTGCTCATCATACGCATGCGCAGAAGTGCCGATTTTTTGCCTGATCGCTGCGCTGCGAACAACGGCAGCTAGCGATCAACTCGGAATGACCCCCAATATCGATTTTACTGCACAAATGAACTCAGGTATATCTACTGAGGTATGGTGCTCCTCTTCTCTTGAAGCAGACTCAGAGAGAGAAGATTCAGCTTCATCATCTGAAGTATTCTCAGATTCTGAAAACTGTGTAGATTGTGAGGGTGACGCCCCCTGTCTATCCGTTTTCACATCCGTAGGCCTGTCTGCCTGTAACAACTGCTGAAAGGCAGCTGAGGTCTGGGCCAAATCTTGGACTGAGTGTGATAGCACATTCATCCTGCGGAGCTGTTGCATAAATGCTGAAGGGTTTTGTGGGTACCCCAAACCTGGAGATATAGCAGGAACCGCCAAGCGATCGATATGTTCGATAAAACCTGTGCAAAAGATGCCCTAGGGGTTCCTGTGCTACTACAGGTTCCTGGACTAGGGTCGGCTGTTCACGAGCTTGAGGTTACTCATGAACTTATAACAGTTAGCACATATCCCGTCCTGCACCAAGTCCTGAGAGGTTAATCCAGCTTTACAGGACAAACATGATAATAATGTAGGTGTGGGCACTGCATCGTTACCCTTGCCTCGAGAGGACATAGTAACAATAATATTCACAAAACAGTGTAACAATACACAGCAAATGTGACAGCCTTCACTTATATATGTTTTAAATGAAGTAAAATCAGAACCATTGAGGTTATTAAAACAAGAAAGGGATAGAAAGAGAGACTGACAGAAAAAAAGATTTTAAAGTCAGACAGCAGCACTAGCAAACAGTCACATACAATGCATGAGAATACATTTGCAAAATGGGCACGTTTTCAACTACACAATAGGAGTCATTCCGACCTGATTGCACGCTGCCGTTTTTTGCAGCACAGCGATCAGGTCACTACTGCGAATGCATATGCACCGCAATGCGCAGGCACGTTGTATGGGTACAAAGCGGATCGTTGCTGGGCGATGGTTTAACAAAGAATCCATTCGCACAGCCGATCGCAAGAAGATTGACAGGAAGAAGGCATTTGTGGGTGTTATCTGACAATTTTCTGGGAGTGGTTGGAAAAACGTAGGCGTGTCCAAGCATTTTGGGGGGGCGTGTCTCTGATGTCAATTCCGGGATCGGATAGGCTGAGGTGATCGCAGCGGCTGAGTAAGTTCTGACCTACTCAGTAACTGCACAAACTATTTTTGTAGTGCTCGGCTGCACAGGCATTCGCACACTTGCAAAGCTAAAATACACTCCCCAGTGGGCGGCGACTATGTGTTTGCACGGCTGCAAAAAGTAGCTAGTGAGCAATCAACTCGGAATGACCCACAATACCCTAAGATAGGTAGGAAAACAATACTGTATAACCTAGCTCCAGGGAGAGGGATACAGGGAGACTAGCATATCCAGGTGCACAGCGAATAATACAGCAATATATGTACACAGTTTCTCACTTATTCAACTACGCAATACTACAGAAGTAGTGCTTATCACCTGCCTCCAGAGAGTGGGATACAGGGAAACTAGAACCCAGCGTCATTATTCAAAAGAATGCAGCTAAAAAACAGCAGTAACAGACGCACCAGTGAGCACAGCCGCATACCGACTACAATGCATCACGTTGTACTTAATCTCATTGCGTCTCAGACGGAAGTGGGTAAATGCAGTTCATGGCGGGAAACTCGGAGGAAACTGGTCATGAACTGGGGGGAGGGGTGACCAGGGGTGCGCCTTATTTCCCACTGCTGACATCCACCCCAGGGTTCACTGCCTCATGAATTCCCGAGAGCCCATGATCTCTGAGGTCTAGTGCTGGTGCACCCGAAGTTAATGGCCTGGTCTCCCACCCGAGTCAGTAAGGCTGCATTACATGCGTCTTAATCCGCTAATTGGATACGGACGCCTTACTTTCTCCCCATGCTCCGGCCGCAACCTGGGTTCGTCAGTACATCCAACTGGCGCCCGCTGTAACACCAGTGTTTATTCAAAAGTAACTGTTGTTTCGACACCGGCGGGAAGTTGTTGTAGTGACATAGGGGGTGATTCAGACCTGATCTTACGCAGGTGTTTTTTTTGCAGTGCTGCGATCAGGTAGTTGCTGCCTACAGGGGGAGGGGGGTAGTTGATGTGCAGGGCTGCGAACGCTTGTGCAGAGAGCTGCACAAACAAAAGTTTGTACAGTCTCTGCACAACTCAGGACTTACTCAGCCGCTGTGATGATCCGGCCAGGAGCTGACGTCAGGAATCCTCCCTCCAAACGGCTGGGCACGCCTGCGTTTTTCCGGACACTCCCTAGAAACGGTCAGTTGACACCCACAAATGGCCTCTTCCTGTCAATCTTCTTGCTATCGCTGGTACGACCACTATCTTCGTAAAATCCGTTGCTCTCCGCGCACTGCGGTGCATACGCATGCGCAGTTCAGACCCGATCGCACTGCTGCAAAAAAAGCTAGCGTGCGATCGGGTTGTATTAGAAGTTATATAGATATATTGCTGTGGTATCGATATCATACCACCCCTATGGTATTTTATAGATAAAAACTCTACACCATTGTCAGAGCAAACCCCCGATCGGTGTGTAGCTTTGTAAAAGGGTAATAAAAAACGGTGCTATAAGTGGAAACTATATGGATGTATAACTATTGCAAAACCATGATGTTTTACAGGCACATATAAATTTTACACCTGTATCAAAAAAGTTGTAATAACATCCACTTATCTGGGTTATATAACAGCAGATAATGATTGGCAGCGGACAAAATTGTTGGAAATAAAGAGTGTTTAAAATATCCCCTTAGTAATGATGTAATGCTATCCTTGTGAGTTCCACTAAGCACACGTAAACTGTACACCCATGTAAAATATTTATTCTTAACAGTTGTACTCCCCACTTGTATGGTGTTCATAATCTATGCAAGGTTAACCAAAGTGTAAAAAAGTGATATATGGAAAAGTTACACAAAACAAAACACAGATTGACTTCTCAATACTGGAATATATATATACATAAAAAATCATTAGAAACTGGGGTGACATTAAAGAACAATGAACAAATGTTGTGCAAGAGGATTCATAGTCTTAAGCATGAAAATCCACCTTGTCTCCTGTCTGGTCAAAATCTTGGAATGGTCCCCACCTCATGCAGGTACTGGAATATGATCAATTATCATGTGTTTAATGGAATTAATGAAAATGTCTCAATTTAGTCCAATAATCAGCCACCAGTCGTTCACATATTCTGTAATTAAGACTCTTTAGCTCGCTGAACGATGTAGGGCCATTCGTTCCCTAAAACTTTGTTCTGACTTGCCCACATATAATAAATTTCAGGAGCATATAAGAATGTTCAAGATGAAAGCACTTGAACAGAAAAGATTATATGTTATATCAAAGAGCATTCGGTATTCTCCAGGGGCAATGAAATTTATCTCCTGATATCATGTAGGTGTATGTTAGACAATTGAAGGATCTTTTCTTGGACAATGTCCCAGTTTCCCTGTCAGTATCATGTGTTGAATGAACTAGAAGGGTTTTAAGATTTTTTACTCCTTTGGTAGGTTATTAATGAATTTAGAGAACATATGGTGGGTAAAGACGTATCATAAGATAAAAGTGGCCAAATTTGTTTCTCTGATGAAGATAAAATGTTAGACTTGGTGATGTACAGTATTTGGTGACTATCAGAAAACACTGTTCAGCCTTATCCGCTTACGTTGTTTTAGTGAAAAGAAACATCTGTGTTATTTTCAAGACTTCCTCCATAGTGGTCCTGATCAAGTGGGGATTTTATCTTCTTTTTATGAAGTCAATATTCATGGTGGCAATGTCATTATGTGCTATTTCCAAGTCTGATGAAATACGGTGTATCCTCTGGAATTGGGATCTAGGTACAGTAAACCTTTCTTCAGGCTGGGTGGATGGATGTTGTTTGAGAATATAATGTTGTTAAAATCTGTTTCTATGTATATACTGTAGTCTTTATCAGAAAATGTTGCACATAATTTTTTTTATTGATTATTCAACATATGTTAAAGTCAAATTTTTTGAACATTGGGATGGTTGATGTCATTCACCATAGTTAACATTGTATCACATAGACCTGTCCAATGAATATATATTGCCTGTATTTGGAATTCAGAAACTGGGTGTTTTCAAAAATTGACATGTAAGTATTTGCATAAGAAGGCACCACCACTGAACCCATAGCAGTTCCTTCGATCAACATGTCATTTTTACCTTCAAATGCGAAATAATTTTATGTTAAAATAATGTTCAAAAGTTCAAGCGCAAAATGTATTCCAGACTCTGAATATGCGGGATTGTACATCAAAATGGCCTGTACCGCTTGCTGCCTTCATTATGTGGAATGTATATATATATATATATATATATATGTATTTGTATTTGTCACATCCAAAGTCACAAGTAGGCAGGAGCAAAAATACGTAGTTATGGTATACTTACCATCGATAACTCTATTTCTCCTAAGTCCACAGTATCCACAGGATGAGGTAGCGTCAGCGGATTGGCTACACCGATCACAGCTTTCGGCCTCCCAGAATGCAACTGGCCAGTCCCCTATAATCCCACCTCCTGGCTCAGGCAATTCAGTTGTTTTCCAAAGCTCAAGGCAGGAACATCATAGAGAGCCCTAATCAGGAGAGAAGAACACACATGCACACTCTTCCGTACAAGAAGGAAGAGGTTAGTAGGTGTAAGGATCCTCAAATCAGGTGCATCAGGGTGGGATACCTGTGGATACTGTGGACTTAGAAGAAATAGAGTTATCAACAGTAAGTCTACCATAACTATGTATTTCTCCTTCAGGGTCCACAGGTTATCCACAGGATAAACATTGGGATAGTCCCAAAGCAAATTTAGTGGGGGGACGCTCCTGATTGGACAGGAGAATCCTTCTCCCTAATTCAGCGTCCTTAGAGGCAAAAGGTATCAAAGGCATAATGTCATAATGTAAAGGCTGCCTTACATATATATGGGCCTCTAAGTGACCTCTGACTCAGATAAGCACTTTAATACCTTTGCACTTTATTATTTATATATATGTGTATATGCTTTTTATCCCATCTTTTAGAAAAAGTTTGTATTAAATTTGTAAAAAAAATTTTTAATAAATGTTTATATATACTTTTTAAATATCTTATAATTATTTATAGACACCATTGGTCGCTATCCCCCATCCCTTTCTTTTTAAATTCAATTGTTTCGGGTATTTACCATCCCAGTTTTATTTGGGGAACTAGCTGACGCCCTATACATAGGGAGTGTTAATATATCACAGCCGTACCTATTGGGTTAAGAAAGGATTTTATTTTCTGTGGCGCAGTATTTTCCCTCCTTTTCGCGTTGTGCCTTACATATATGTTCAACTGAAGCACCACGTTGTGCTGCCCAATACGGACCTACCTTATGAGTAGAGTGAGCAGAGACATTAGCTAGAATAGGGAGATCAGCTTGAGAATGTGATTCTGTAATCATCATTCAAAGCCACCTCGCCAGTGTCTGCTTGTCAGCAGGCCATCCTCTCTTGTGAAATCCGTAGAGAACGAAGAGAGTGTCTTTCTGATGGCACTGGTACGATCCACGTAGATCCTTAAATCACAGACTACGTCCAATGATGCATCTCACACAGAAAGGTCCATCCCTTGGAAGGCCGGGACTACAATTTATTCGTTAAGATGGAATTTAGACACCACCTTAGGAAGATAACCAGATTTGGTTCTGAGAACCGCTCTATCTGGATGAAAAATCAGAAACGGAGGGTGACATAACAATGCCCGTAAATCTGAAACTATTCTAGCTGAAGCAATAGCCAGCCATAGTTGTCAGCCATTTCAGATCCACTTGCTTTAGTGGTTCAAATGGAGCAACTTGAAGCACCTTTAGGACTAAACTAAAATCCCAAGGCACTGTAGGAGGAACAAAAGGAGGTTGAATGTGAAAAATTCCCTGGAAAAAAGTGCAAACACCCTGTAGGTTAGCAATTTTATTTTGGAACCATACAGTCAATGCTGACACCTGCACTCTCAAGGAAGCCACCCGTAGACCTTTGTCCATTCCTGCCTGAAGGGATTCTAGGACTCTGGAAACTCTGAAAGACCTAGGGTCAAATTTCCGGTCACTGCACCATTGAATATAGGCTTGCCATATTCGGTGATAAATGCGAACTGAGGATGGTTTCCTTGCTCTGAGCATTGTTTGAATTACCTGTTGCGAGAATCCTCTTGTTTTCAGGATGGAAGTCTCAAGAGCCACGCCATCAAAGACCGTCGATCCAGGTGCTTGTAATAGCAATAGATAGTAGATCTGGACGTTGAGGGAGTAGGAATGGAGCATCCATCGACAGACTCTGCAAATCTGTGTTCCAATGTCTGCTGGGCTAAGCCAGAGCTATTAGTATCACGGTGCCCTTTCCTTGTTTTACCTTTCGCATCTCTCTGGACAACAGGGCGATCGGTGGAAACACATAGGCCAGACGAAAGTCCTATCTTACTGGGCGGGCATCCACAAAGATTGTTTGGGATCCTTTGTTATTCTTCTGTATGCGGGAACTTTGTTGTTCTGATGGGACGCCATGAGATCTACCTCCGGTAACCCCCACTTGTATACCAGAGTCTGGAAGACCTCGGGTGTAAAGCCTATTCGTTTGCATGAATGGCATGTCGACTGAGAAAATCTGCTTCCCAGTTTAGGACTCCCGGAATGAACACTGCAGACAAGACTGGATGATGAAGTTCTGCCCACCTTAAAGTGCGGCTTACCTCCTTCATTGCTTTTTGGCTGTGAGTTCCTCCCTGATGATTGAGGTATTGCCGTTGCATTGTCCAATCGAATTTTAACTGGTTTCCCCTGAAGGATGTAATTTGCCTGAATGAGTGCCAAATTTATAGCCCGAAGTTCCAATATATTTATTGGCAGGCAACTTTCTTCCTTGGTCCACTGCCCTTGGAAGCAACTTCTTGCTGACACTGCTCCCCAGCCCTGAAGACTGGCATCCGTTGTCAGAACTTCCCAATCTGATATCCAAAAGGGTCTCCCTTTGTCCAGATGGGATGTCCGTAGCCACCAGGCTAATGACTTCCTTACTTCCAGAGGAAGGACCATAGTCTGCGTTTTTATTGTCTAATGTAACCCATTCCATTTGAAAAGGATCAGACGTTGTAGAGGCCTAGAGTGGAATTGAGAATACTCTACCATGTCGAATGTCGACACCATAGATCCCATCACATGCACTGATCCTCGACTGAATTTTGGATATTTTGTTCAGAGGTAAAATAACTCTCTGAAGACCCAAATCCAACACAGCCCCTAATTTAGTAATCCGTTGTGATGGAACCAGGGATGACTTTGCCCAATTTATGAGCCAACCGTGTCTCTGTAAACAAGCTATTGTCTGTTGCAGATGACACTGAGGCAATTCCTGAAATTTTGCCAGGATTTCTAAGTCATCGAGGTATGGAAAAATCCTTATCCCCTGCTGGCCAGTCCAAATGGTAGGGCCTGAAACTGAAAATGTTGCTGGAGGATAGCAAACCTGAGATAGCACTGATGGGACAGTGCTATAGGAACATGTAGGTAAGTATCCTGGATATCCAGGGATACAATAAAATCCTCCGGCTCCATGGCCACAATAATGGAACGTAAAGTCTCTATAAGAAAATGAGGCACCCAAATGTACTTGTACAGAACTTTGAGATTGAGTATAGGCCGGAACGACCCATTTGGCGTCTGGACTAGAAACAGGTTGGAATAAAAACCTTGTTCTCGTTGCGCAGAAGAAACTGGAATTATCACTCCTCACTGAAGCAACTTCTGAACTGCCTGTTGTAAAGCCCTGGCCTTCATTTCCACTGAAGTTGGGCTGGTACAAAAAACCTTTGAGGAGGGTGTTTCTTGAAGGCAAATGCATAACCGTGAGATACCGCTTCTTGCACCCAGTCATCTGTGGTGGACTGCTGCCAGATCTGTGCAAACTGAAGAAGTCGGCCTCCCACCCTGGGATCCCCCAGGTGGAGGCCCGCACCATCAGGCTGATGGCTTATCTTCTGGCACGGAAGGCGGCCCTCTGGTAGCCCAGTGCTTTTTAGTTTTACCAGACTTGTCAGATTGAGACTGTTTTCCATAACCCTTTCCTTTTGCTTTTCCTTGAGTCCAAAAAGGCTGAAAAGCTGGAAATCTAAGCTTGGATTTGTGTGTGGAAGGAAACTTCACTTTCTTGGAGTCCGCTTCTGACTCCAAAATATTGGTGGTCATTCCGAGTTGATCGCTAGCTGCTTTTGTTCGCAGCACAGCGATCAGGCAAAAAAATGGCAGTTCTGTGCATGCGGCGCAATGCGCATGCGTGTCATACTCTTACAACGAATTATGTAGTTTCACACAGGGTCTAGCGAAGCTTTTCAGTCGCACTGCTGACCGCAGAGTGATTCTGGAAGTGGGTGTTTCTGGGTGTCAACTGACCGTTTTCAGGGAGTGAGTGAAAAAACGCAGGCGTGCCAGATAAAAACGCAGGTGTGGCTGGGGAAACGTAGGCATGGCTGGCCGAACGCAGGGCTTGTTACTGACATCAAAACAGGAACTGAATAGTCTGAAGTGATCGCAAGCTAGGAGTAGGTCTGGAGCTACTCTGAAGCTACACACAATTTTTTGGTAGCCGCTCTGCAATCCTTTCGTTTGCACTTCTGCTAAGCTAATATACACTCCCAGAGGGTAGCGGCTTAGCGTTTGCACGGCTGCTAAAAGCAGCTAGCGAGCGAACAACTCAGAATGAGCGCCATTGTTAATTCTTTACTAAAAAGAATATCTCCAGTAAAAGGCAAAGACTCCAGAACCTTCTTTGATTCTGAGTCAGCTTTCCATGTACATAGTCAAACAGCTCTGCGAGCTGCTACTGCTGAGGCTGATGCTTGAGAAGCAATTGTACCGCTATCCAAGGCTGCTTCTTCCATAAAAATAGCCGCCTGTTTAATATGTGCAATATAGGATTTTTGCTCTCTAGATGCCAATGAAAGATCATCTTTCAATGCATCAGCCCAGGCCACCACTGCTTTTGCTATCCAGGCTGAAGCCATGGCTGGTCTTACAATTGCCCCAGACAAGGAGAAAATGTTTTTTGAAAAAACATCTATTTTCCTATCCATAACATAAATTAATGATGTTGAAGCCAGAGGCAATGTAGATTTTCGCACCAATCAAATGACATGCGTATCTACTTTGGGAGCCACATCCCTTTTTTTTTTTTTAATAAAGTAATTTTTATTCAGCAGTCTGGAGAATAAGGTACAGACATTGCAGAGCATCAACACTTCACAGTAAATAAATCAATTAACTTGAATCAGAACCTCATCTTTGAAATAAGTTCACAACTGTGGAATAATGCAGCATGTCCATGAGGGAATAGTACAAAAAGTTTCCTGTTGTTCTGATCAGTTGGGTCTGCAAGATCCGCAACCATATATATGAATCCTCATTTAACTTTTATATTAACCAGTAGGAAACATGTAAATAAAAAAAATTAAAATAATTAAAAAAAAAGAAACAGAAGCAAAGTAAAAAGGAATATTCTGATTCAGGACCACAGTAATCATGCAGCTAAGCAGACGACCACGCAGGGCTCAACCGCCAAGCATCTTAAATACATCATGGAACAGTAAATTTTTGAAGAGTCAGCACTTCAGTGCCTTCTATATTTGCGGTATCGGGTGAGAATGGGGGGAGTCAAGCCATGGAGACCAGACCCTCTCAAATTTGGCTGATGCGTTTTGTTTCATATATACATATCTTTCTTTAATTATTGTATCATTAATTAAGGTCTTAAGCGCAGAAACCAAAGGGGCTTTAGGGGCCATCCACAGCCTCGCAATGCAAACCTTAGCCAAGGCACATACACTGCGAGCATAAAGACCCATCGAATCAGACATAGAAGTAGAGCATCCCATCCCCAGAATACAGAATTGAGGGGTAAGCAGCCCGCCAGTCACTCCCGTACTCTCCAGAATTGACCTAACCCCCAACCAGAACATCCTCAACCCTGGGCAATCCCACATTAAATGCCAAAATGTTCCCATCTCCCCCTCGCATTTAGGACAGAGGCCAGATCCGCCTGTATCAAAAGTAGCCAGTCTAGCTGGAGTCATATATGTTCTGTGTAAAATTAAAAATTGAATTTGCTGATATCTGAGAGATTTGGTAACTTTGGCAGGGTATTCCAGAGCAAGGGCCCAGTCCTCCTCAGTTATTAAACCCATATCCTCCTCCCACTTTCCACGGAGACGTGTCAGGGGGTCCGCATGGAGCTTAGTAAGCAAATATCCATACGCAAAGGAGACCATCTTAGTTCGACCCAAAGTAGCCACAAAGGTCTTGATGGGAAATGGGAGGATTCGTGGGAGGGACTCAGCAAACTGGGACTGGAGGGCGTGACGAAGCTGGAGGTATCTGAAAAAGTAGGAATTGGGTAAGTCAAACTCAACTTTCAGTTGTTGAAAGAATTTGAGTACATTATCTAGGTAGAGTTGAGAAATAGAAACCACCGATCTAGGGGCCCATACCTCCCGCCCCTCAAGCTCATGCAATTCAGGGAGCCAGCCAGAGTACCAAAGGGGGGTATCTGGGTCAATACCATCGTATCTCAAGAGGACTCTCAAGGCCCGCCATATCTTTAAGGCCTGGAAAATAATAGGGGGAAGAAATCGAGCCATGCTCCCACTCAGCAGCACTTGCATAGGGGAGAGGTGAGGGAAGTAACAGCGAATAAACTCACAATGTAAAGAATTAACCCCAGAATCTTGCGCCCACACACTGATATGAGTCAACTGAGCAGCGTAGTAATATATCTGAAAATTAGGTAGAGCCAGGCCACTGTCAGAGCGCTGCCGGGTAAGGGTATTTAGCTGTATCCTAGGTCGCTTGTTAGCCCATATCAGAGAGGATAGAACACTATTTAATTTTTTAAAGAATAGCGGATAAATATATACCGGGGACTGGAGAATAATGTATAAAAGTTTGGGCAGTATAATCATTTTTACGAGATTAACCCTACCAGACACCGTCAGTGGAAGCTTACACCAAGTTTTGGATTTGCTCATGACCCACTGCATAGTTGGGTCCAGGTTCAGAGGGACAAAGTCAGAAGGGTCGTTAGTTATTTGAATCCCGAGGTATTTAAATTGTGTCGTCCAACATAATGGCAGGGGGATTTTGGGAATAGTAGGGGGGTGACCTATGACTGGCATAATGTATGATTTAGACCAGTTAATTCTAAGACCCGAGTGGTCACCAAAGCACTCAATCACACGTAGCAGAGGGGGCATTGACTTGGTGTAATCCTGCAAAAATAACAACATGTCGTCGGCATAAAGAGCTATTCTATCCTCACGTGAACCCGTACCGATTCCCACAATATCTGGGTGCGATCTTATCAAACAGGCCAAGGGCTCGATGGCCAGAGCAAACAGTGCGGGGGATAGGGGGCAGCCCTGCCTAGTACCACGGGACAGTTGAAAAGAGGAGGATACATAGCCGTTCACCAAGATCCTGGCACTCGGATGTTGATACAGTAATTTAGTCCATCTGATAAAGTTGGGTCCAAAGCCCATACTAGCCATCACCTCCCATAAATAAGCCCATTCAATGCTGTCAAAGGTCTTGGCCGCGTCTAACGAGACCACAGCCGAATCAGAAGGGGAGTCATGTGGGAGTTGCAAAATGGTATATAGTCTACGTAGGTTAATAGATGTGGACTTCCCTGGCATAAAGCCAGTCTGGTCCGAGTGAACAAGGGAGGTGATTACTGTGTTAAGCCGTACTGCCAATATCTTTGCCAGGATCTTAGCGTCGGTGGGAATCAGGGAAATCGGCCTATAGGAGTCCTGAGGCCCAGGGTCCTTACCGGTCTTTGGAATCACTATTATAATTGCCTCTGACATAGAGAGGGGAAGCTCGTTATTGGCAAATATATCTAAATATAGGGCATGTAGTCTGGGCCCAAAATAATCGATATGATTCTTGTAGACCTCGGAGGGAATCCCGTCACACCCTGGAGCTTTGCCACTAGGGGACATGCCAATGGCCGCAGTCACCTCCCCGAGCGTCAAGGGAGCCTCCAGCAGCTCACAGGCCCCAGAGGAAAGTGCGGGCAACGCAATACCCCCCAGGTAGCAAGAGAGATCCAAAGTAGAGCACGTCAATTGTGAGCTATATATCTCCGAGTAATAAGATCTGAATAATTGCGCAATGTCCGGCGTGGTGTCAACAAAGGAGCCATCCCCATCGGACATCTGGGTGATCGTAGACCCGGAACGATCATAATGTATCAGACGGGCCAGGAGTCCCCCCGTCCTATCAGCCTGCATATAAATATTAGTAGCTTTAAAAAGGAGGGAACGTGAGTTTTTATCGGACAGGTGGGCCATCCAAGCCGACTGAGCCACTAGCCAGCGTACCTTCGTCGCGGGGGCACCATCTAGCAAATATTGGGACTCTAGTTCCCTGGTGTCGCTTTCAAGGGCCTGTTCTCTCTCCCTTGAGGACATTTTATGAGCCGCTATGCGTCCAATATAGGAACCTCTCAAAAACGCCTTAAATGAATCCCAAACTATCGTACCCGGGGCTGACCCTACATTATCGTTAAAATACCCCCCCCCCCCACTGAGTCTCCAGGTCACTGCAGTCACCTAGTTGGGTCAGCCAAGAGGGGTGCAGCTTCCAGTAAGAGTGCTCCTTCTGACCTTCCACAGCAATGGTCATCAACAGAGGGGAGTGATCAGAGACCCCTCAAGCCTCATAGTGGATGTCAATGATCCCAGGGACAAGGGCAGGGGACACCAGCATCAGGTCAATCCTGGAGAAGGAGCCATGAGCACTGGAAAAACAGGAGAACTGACGGGCCGCAGGGTGACGGAGTCTCCACGCATCTACCCACTGCAAACTATTCAAGAAGTCAGCAAACTTGGTAGGGCCACCACCCGCTAGCGCAACATTCGAGGAGTGCCATCGGTCCAAGGACAAATCTAGGATATTATTAAAATCGCCCAGGCATATCACTGGGGTGGTAGGAGATGGAGCAATGAAAGAGGCAGCCTGCTGTAGCACAGCATATGAAAAGGGAGGGGGCACATACACCGCTAAAATGTAATAGGGCCGGGAACTCAGTTTACATTCCATAAATACAAATCTTCCATACGGGTCAGTTTTGATCGACAACAATTCAAATTGCACTGATTTTTTAATCAGAACCGAGACACCTCTAAAAAAGGAAGAATGAAAGGCATGGTAAGCCCATCCCACCCAGGCCCGTCGCAAAGACAATAACCTATATCCCTCCAAGTGGGTCTCACTGAGGCATGCAATATCCGGGTCATATTTCTTAATCATATTTAGAACCAAAGAGCGTTTGATTTTGTTATTCAGACCTCGGACATTCCATGCCAAAAATTTCAGGTTAATCATGACCCCATGTAGACTCTATGTGTCTCCCGGATATACATTTCCCAAAATATAACTGAGAATCGACATTATTAATACCAGCAACACATGACGTATATAAGCCCCGCGCTATAAGCCATAGCGTCTGAGTTATTAAACATCCTTGCTTCAGAAAAAACTTAGGAAAGAAAAATAACAAACTAAGGAAAAAAAACCAAAAACAGCAACAAAGGGAGCCGCAACCAGCAGCTTCCCAATTATCCCTCCCCTCCCCGTATACCCCCCCGAACACCGGCAGACTTATATCCCAAACCAACAACCCGAACTTCCAAGTGCTAAGAAGGCCTAGATTCTCAGCTAAACCTCTAACCCTACTCTAACCAACACCACTTGGACGTAAAAGTCTTGAGCCACCAATACAAAGGAGGGGGGCTCCCCGATCTATGATCGTTCCCTCCGGTAGTCTAGGCCTCAGCTTCTGCAGCGCAGGAGATCAGTCCGGAGCCAGCTGCCGAGCACCCGGTGCAAATCTGTCCAGCCATTGTGCCGCTTCCCTGGGGGAATTAAAAAACTTGGTCTCCCCATCTGCCACAACCCGGAGCCTTGAGGGAAACAGCATGGAGTATGAGATGTTAAGGTCTCGCAGACGCCGTTTAATGGGCATAACCTGGGCTCGGTCCTTCTGGACGTCTGCGGCAAAATCTGGGAAGACCGACACCTTGACTCCATTACGGACCAACGGGCCCTTCGTACGACCTAGGCGGAGAACTGAGTCCCGGTCCTTATAGTGCAGGAATTTGGCGATGAAGGTGCGAGGAGGGGCACCAGGAGGTAGCGGCCGAGAAGGTATCCTATGTGCACGCTCCACCGTGAATTGGGCCGTAAAGGACTCGGCGCCATATAACTCCTTAAGCCAGGATTCAGGGAAGTCCTCCGGCTGCGAGCCCTCTTCTTTTTCAGGCAGGCCTACAAATCTTACATTGTTCCTGCGCAGCCGTCCCTCCATGTCTAAAAGCTTGGTCTGAAGGGAGGAAACCTGCTGGGTCACCGTGGATACGGACTGCTTCAGGGGGCCGCACATATCTTCCAGGTTGGAGACCCGTGTCTCCGCCTCACCCACTCTCTCACGGATACGCTGAACATCTTGTCGGAGTAAAGAGAGGTCACACTGCACCTTTTCCATCTTATCGGAGAGACGCTGTTCACTGCCAGCTATAGCCTCCAGCACCTGTTGAATAGACGGCGCCTCCGCCACCTCTGGGGAACCGGCCGCAGACACAGAGGGGGAATTCAAGTGGGTCGGAGAGGCTCCCTGAGAAGGAGCCGATGACACCTTGGGATTGGATTGCCTGGCATATCTTTCTAGTTTGGCCGCGGCCGCACTCTGGCCGCCCTTAACCATATTGGACAGGAGCAGTCGCACCTACCCCAGGGCAGGGTTTTCAGAATAGAAGTGTAATTAGAAGGTGGTAGCAGCAAGGACGTATACAATCAGTGATGGGAAACAACCGTGCCCGGTTTTTAGGTCAAAATATCAAAGGATAGAAAATACAGGCTTGTGTAGAGCAACAATACGGACAGGAATATTGAAGAGGGAATATCCTGCAGCAATTCCGGGAGGCAAGGGTAGGATATTGGTGTGTAGTACACTGTAGGATATAGTGCAGTACAGCAGCGTAATCAGTTCCAATCTATATGCAACTCCTGTGTGGCAGAATGAGAGAGCTGCGCAGTGAGATCACCTGACTGTGCTTCCAGCAGTATATTGAGTTAATATAGGTAATATAGATATTGAGAGGCTGAGAATGGGTGAGAGCAAGTTACATTAAGGTCTCAATGATCACAAGCAGTTCACAGGTCCCAGGAGGATCTCATCAGGCAGCCCATCAGGCGTGCAGGCATGGGCAGCAGCCTTTATAATCCACTCCTAAAATGGCCGCTGTGTCCCTTCCCCTTCCCCAGGAGTACCTGCTTTTCCTCCTATCTTCAGGGTCCCAGGTCACAGCCCGAGAGGCAGAGGAGAGGCTATCTCTCCCCCACAGTCTTCCTGCGGCGTCTGGCAGCAGCCCGCCGCTCGAGCTCCGGGTGTCCCGCGGCCGAGGCCACCAAAATCGAGGCCGGGGATCCGGAGGAGTTGTAGGCCGCAGGGCCGGACGTCTGTGATTGCCGCTTCCACGGGAACCGGAGACCACGGAGAGGGACGCCCGTCGGTGCTCAGCAGCACGGGGTGAGTAATTCGGCCGGGCAGAGGTACCAGAGGGAGTCAGGATGGGTGTCAGGAGTGTGGTAGCCGGGGAGCTCCCGAGACCTGATGCCTACTCCTCCGCCGTCGTGGCCACGCCCCAGCCACATCCCTTTTTAAACAGTCCCCAGCTGAAAGAGGATAATGAGAATTCCATTTCTTTGGAATTCTAAACTTCTTACTGGGTGTTACCCAAACCTCTTGCATAATTTCTATCAGCTGTTCTGACCCAAGAAATTCAGTCCTGACTCTTTTGGGACATTTAACCACAGGTGCCTTAGATTTTACCAAAGGCTCTGCTGCCTCCTCTAAGGATAGAATAGGTTTTATAACACTAATTAGCTCAGGTATGTCCACTGAGCTGAGACCTTCATCCTCGTCTCTGTATGCAGACCCAGAATGTGATGAGTCATCATCCTCCGACGAGTCCCCATCTGAAACATGTGTAGACTGTGAAGGTATTGTTTCATGTCTATGTGATTTACCTTCCACCGGCCTTTCAGGCTGTCTTTGTTGAAAGGCTGCAGATTCCTGGACTACAGTAGATGTGATAAACCCAGGGGAAATGTTGCATGTAAGGGTTAACAGGGTAACCTAGCCCTGGTATAGGAGCTGGCATTATCCACTCAGCTATACTGGATAATGTCTGTGCAAATGTAGCCCATGGGAGTTCACCTTGAACCTGTGCCTGCCTTGGGTTATTTAGGAGGCTTTGGTGAAAGCTAAAACAGTTTGCGCATAATCCATTTTGAACCAGATCCTGAGAGATTAACTCAGTTTTGCAAGACAAACATGAAATGAGTGTTGGTGCTGCTGTGGAGAGTGTATCCTCTTCACCCTTGCCTCTCTTAGACATGATAAACAAATCACACACCTGTACAGTGTTAACTACACAATTTGTGACTGATCATTTTAACATTTGTTAAAGTGACATACAATCTGATCTCTTCCTGCTTTGCACCAGCATTGAGGATTGGAATACACAAAAACTGACAGAATAGTAAAGTGAGTAATCACACTAGCAATCAGCCGCATGTTGGCCCTCATTCCGAGTTGTTCGCTCGGTATTTTTCATCGCATCGCAGTGAAAATCCGCTTAGTACGCATGCGCAATGTTCGCACTGCGACTGCGCCAAGTAACTTTACTATGAAGAAAGTAATTTTACTCACGGCTTTTTCTTCGCTCCGGCGATCGTAATGTGATTGACAGGAAATGGGTGTTACTGGGCGGAAACACGGCGTTTCAGGGGCGTGTGGCTGAAAACGCTACCGTTTCCGGAAAAAACGCAGGAGTGGCCGGGGAAACGGTGGGAGTGCCTTGGCGAACGCTGGGTGTGTTTGTGACGTCAACCAGGAACGACAAGCACTGAACTGATCGCACAGGCAGAGTAAGTCTGGAGCTACTCTGAAACTGCTAAGTAGTTAGTAATCGCAATATTGCGCATACATCGGTCGCAATTTTAAGAAGCTAAGATTCACTCCCAGTAGGCGGCGGCTTAGCGTGTGTAACTCTGCTAAATTCGCCTTGCGACCGATCAACTCGGAATGAGGGCCGTTATACATTAGTATAATAAGCAATATGAGCACATATTCAACTACAGATAAATTTCAAGAATGTAGGAGAAACATATTACTGCGTTACCTTATGTAAGACTTAACCCCGCTTCCAGGATCGATCAATACATATAGCGAATGCTGAATGGATCCAGACGCTATTAGTTTACACAACCACCTAGTGAACACAGACGCCCAAGTGAACACTGACGCACCAGTCACACAGCCGCCTATGCTGCGACTGGGTCCTTTAGATACACAGCGCCACAGACGGAAGCAGGATATCAGTTCATGGCGGGAAACTCGGAGGAAACTGGTCATGAATCAGGGGGAGGGGCGACCAGGAGAACGTCTTACTCCCCACTGCTGAGATCAACATCAGGAATCGTAGCCTCATACTAATCCCAGGAGCCTATGATCCCTGAGGAATAGCGCTGGGGCACCCGAGGTGGCAGCCGCGTCAGCGACTGTTCGATAGTCTCCTCTGAAACAGTACGGCTGTATCTTGTGTCTCCCTCGCTAAGTGGAACCGACGCCTTACCTTTCCTCCATGATCCGGCCACAGCCTGGTAACGTCAGCTGGACTTGCTAGTACATCCTACACAGATGTCCGCCGAAACAGCACTGTACACATGGGTAAGCATTGTCGCGATCCGGCGGAGAGTTGTTGGAGCGCCTCTTTCTAAGGTGTGTTTTAGAAGCTTTTTAGAAAACTCGCTCAAAAACGTAAGACTATAAAAATAAATAAAATAACAAGCTTATGGCTGCCAAAATGAGCAGCCCAAAGATACCAAAAGAAAATACTCCTTTTTGGGGGCACACTTTGTACAATATGTACAGAAAATGTTAAAATATAACTTTTATTCAAATTTAGGTAAACTATATAAGACTTTATACAAAGAGAAATATGTTGCCGAAAAATATTTTTTTGCTGAGAGGTATGTAATAAACCTCCTCTTTTAAAAGACAAATAGTAACTGTATTGTATTTATAACATGGATCAGAAAAGCATATATCTCTATATCATCACATTTGTCCACTTTTGTAAACAACATACATGAGCCTCATTTATGCAGTTTGAAAGGTAAACGAAAGTAACAGGGAGCCTCCCAAATGCCACCCCCCTCCCCACCATGGGACACTGCGGCCCAAAAGTGAGACAAGTGCCCATAAAACGGGACTGTCCCACGAAAATTGTGACAGTTGGGAGGCATGGCAGTCACTGTAGAGCATACTTGTGCAGGCCGGCACAACAGGGGGGTGGCTACGGCACACGTGGGCGGGGTGGGGGTGCGATCACATCATTGCAGACCCACCCATTGTTATATAATCTACAGACTACCGGCTTTGTAGAGCGGGGCTACAACGCGATTCAGCACAAATCCCATCATTGCCCCATCCAGTGAAGGGGTAAGCAGATGGCTGCGGCTGGGAGTATGTGTCTGTGGGTGGCCAGGCGGGGGATGCAGACAAGTGGATGACAGCTCCTGCCATCTTTCCAGGAAAGCCAGGAGTGCCACCATATTTTCAGGAGCCTCACGGTCATTATGGGAGTGTAGGCAAGCATACTGTAGAGACAGAGCTGTCTTCGTTAAAAAAAGAAAAACACTTTGCCCTCCACTGAGTTGTGGGATATGACAGATATCAAACTGTTTGTATGAAGTGTGTTAGATGCTCTGTTTCTGAGTTTATATTTGAAATCCAAATCTGACAGGTACAGTATACAGTATGTACTGAAGTGATACTGAAGGACTCTGTTACTTCCACACAGTATGTGACGTCCCTCTCTTAGTTACTACATTCATGTCATTGGCCCTGTTACCTGCCTTTACTAAAATAATTATTCAAGTGGACAGCTCACTGGCTTCCACAAGATTAACAGCCCTATATACTCTGAAAAATAGGAAAATGATAACAAAAGATGCTAATATCTGGGAGACTCCCATGTTAGGTATCATTGCCTTATCCTGCCATATTTTTCTCTTTATGTACATATAATTGACACTGGGGGACATTTACTAAGCAGTGATAAGAGCGCAGAACTGAGCCAGTGGAGAAGTGGCCCCATCAACCAATCAGCAGCTCTGTATAATTTTATAGTATGCAAATTATATATTATATGTGACTTCAGTGCTGATTGGTTGTCATGGACAACTTGTCCACTGGCTCACTTCTCCGCTTTTATCACTGCTTAGTAAATGTCCCCCCTAGTTCCCTATGGAAAGGGAAGCATACTGTATATAATACACATTTTAAGAAGGATAAATCACAAACACAAATATATTTTAGACAAAAGGGTTTTATTCTTAGAACATTGGTTGGCCACAAACACCACTAGTCAGTATATATACATATGGCACATCAGCCTGTTTCTTCCTTTATTTAGATTTCATCTTCATAACAATGTACTGTAGATGTTAAAGTTTTCATAGTTACTTATTGTTCTCGCAGTTGAAGTTCAACAATGGAAATGCAAATGAATATGCTATAGCTATCACTAGCAGAAACTAACCTTGCAATCATGGTTTAGTTATAAGGCGGCATAGATTCTGTAGTGTTGGCCAACTGTACAGATATGACATACAGAAGCAGACATTAGTTCTCCTAGATAGTCCTATCTTGCAATATTTATTGCCTGCTTCATGTTTATTCATGTACAAATATGGGGCTGGATGTGATGCAGTGCGAGACAGCCGGAGCTCAGATATTATTGGCAAATTTGTACTTTTTTTTAAGGCAAAACCAACCTGGTTTGGCCTTGAAAATGATTGGCGCTTTAAAAAAGAAAGTACAAGTTTGGTCAGAATCTCGGAGTTCCGCCCGTCACACTGCATCACATCTGGCCCATGATATTTTTTTTACAACTTTATACAGATTGGATTTTTGTTCACAACCATATAGCTAACATTGCATTACTTTTATTACTTTTATATTTAGTTCATATTTAGCACAGATGGATTTACATTGTGATCCAGAAAATACTCTGACAATTTCAACACAAGGCGCTTAAATAAATTATGTAAATTATTTATATAGTGCCAGGATACTAACATATGCCCACAGTTTTCAAGATTTTGTTTAAAATTTTTTATTGCGTTGTTATTGTGAGGAATGCTTTTATTTGAACTACACTATTCATAATAAAACGTTATAATGAAATGTTCATGTATTTAAATACTGCTCTTTGATAAGTATTCATTTATCAATCCCACATTATAAGAATACGTAGAAAACTAAATCCACTTTAATGCATAAGGTGAACTGCATGGAGCAGCTGATCAGTATAGAAAAACAGAGACAAATATTTTTAACAGCAGAACTTTAAAATCGGGGACTGTATTAAGAAATTAGGAACAACTGGAATCTACAGTCGGGTCCATAAATATTGGGACATCGACACAATTCTCATATTTTGGGCTCTATACACCACTACAATGGATTTGAAATGAAACAAACAAGATGTGCTTTAACTGCAAACTTTCCGCTTTAATTTGAGGGTATTTACATCCAAATCAGGTGAACAGTGTAGGAATTACAATGGTTTCTATATGTGCCTCCCACTTTTTAAGGGACCAAAAGTAATGGGACAATCAACTCAAAAGCTATTTCATGGACAGGAGTGGGCTATTCCCTCGTTATTTCATCATCAATTAAGCAGGCAAAAGGTCTGGAGTAGATTCCAGGTGTGACATGTGCAGTTGGAATCTGTTGCTGTCGACTCTCAATATGAGATCCAAAGAGCTGCCACTATCAGTGAAGCAAGCCATCATTAGGCTGAAAAATCAAAACAAACCCATCAGAGAAATAGCAAAAACATTAGGTGTGGCCAAATCAACTGTTTGGAACATTCTTAAAAAGAAAGAACGCACCGGAGAGCTCAGCAACACCAAAAGACCCGGAAGACCACGGAAAACAACTGTGGTGGATGACAGAAGAATTATTTCCCTGGTGAAGAAAAATCCCTTCACAACAGTTGCCCAGATCAAAAACACTCTCCAGGAGGTAGGTGTATACTGTATGTGTCAAAGTCAACAATTAAGAGAAGACTTCACAAGAGTGAATACTGAATATAGAGGGTTCACCACAAGATGCACTGGCGTTTCTATAATGGGTGCAATGGGTGCGGTGCACACGGGCCTCTGGGTCCAGGGGGGCCCACACCGCACCCATTGCACCCATTTTAATACTTAACTTTCCGGAGTCCAGCGCCGGGAGCTGCAATCGCGGCGAAAATCGCTGCCGAAATGGCCGCCGCGCATGCGCGGTTGCCAAATTGGTCTCCGGATCATGGCGGGCGCCATGTTTCCGGAGATCTGCGCATGCACAGTAGACTCCGGCACAGTGCCGGAGTCTACGCCGTCTACAGAGCCGTGCAGAGGAGGGGGCCCACCCGGAGGTGCACACGGGCCCCCTCCTCTGTAGAAACGCCCCTGACAAGATGTAAACCATTGGTGAGCCACAAAAACAGGGAGTCCAGATTAGAGTTTGCCAAACATCTAAAAAAGCCTTTACAGTTCTGGAACAACATCCTATGGACAGTTGAGACAAAGATCACCTTGTACCAAAGTGATGGGAAGAGAAGAGTATGGAGAACGAAAGGAACTGCTCTTGATTCAAAACATACCACCTCATCAGTGAAGCATGGTGGTGGTAGTGTCATGGCGTGGGCAATGGAAGAACAAGCAGGAACTGAAGACATTTGCAGTAGAGGCCTGGCAGAGCATCACCAGGGATGAAACCCAGCGTCTGGTGATGTCTATGGGTTCCAGACTTCAGGCTGTAATTGACTGCAAAGGATTTACAACAAAGTATTAAAAAGTGAAAGTTTGATTTAGGATTGTTTAGTTTGTCCTATTACTTTTGGTCCCTTAAAAAGTGGGAGGCACATATAGAACCGTTGTAATTCCTACACCGTTCACCTAATTTGGATGTAAATACCCTCAAATTAAAGCAGAAAGTCTGCAGTTAAAGCACATCTTGTTTGTTTCATTTCAAATCCATTGTGGTGGTGTATAGAGCCCAAAATATGAGAATTGTGTCGATGTCCCAATATTTATGGACCTGACTGTATGTGCTAATAGTTACTTTTTACATGTGGCTTATAATACTGTTTGACGGAGGCTGTAACAAACCTTATTTTTCGGCAGACGCGATCTTAGATTAAAAGTGTATAAGACCAGTTTAATTGGAAAAAAATATATAAGGGCAATCATTTATTTCCAGTAGCATTCCCACTCTGTCTATAGGCTTTCTGGTACAGATTCACACAGAGCTGTTTGCAGAATATTGTTCTGTCATGTCACAATGACAAGCTGTATGAGCAAAGTCATCTATTTGAATGCATATTTGCTGTTCCCAGTGTATAAACTGTAACGTAGACTTTGTTGTGTCACTGGAGAGATGTCCCATATACAGTAGGTGCCCATCTTCAAACATCCATGTGCAATGACAACGTATAAAACCATTGTTTGCAGATTGCACTTTGTGATTTGTCAAAATGTGCTCTTGCCAAAACACTAAGTTAAATTCTGATGTGTGATGTGAATATAATTATATTGTATATTCCTATGACACCAGATAAACTATCATGGCTATTTAAAACCATGTGGGAAATGCAATAGGGTGTGAGAATCAGAAAGTGAGAGATTTTGATCAAATTCTCCTGTTTTTTTAAAGTGGCAATCATTTACATGGGTTCACTACGATATGCCGGCGGTCGGGCTCCTGCGACCAGCATACCGGCGCTGGGAGCCCGACCGCCGGCTTACCGACAGTGTGGCGAGCACAAATGAGCCCCTTGCGGGCTCGCTGTGCTCGCCACGCTACGGGCACGGTGGCTACGCGCGCCACACTATTTTATTCTCCCTCCAGGGGGGTCGTGGACCCCCACGAGGGAGAATAAGTGTTGGTATGCCGGCTGTCGGGCTCCCGGCACCGGTATGCTGGTCGCCGGGAGCCCGACTGCCGGCATACTGAAGACCACCCATTTACATGGCAAAATCAACCTATTACATTTCCCCTCATTTGTCTGTCTAACGTTCGAAGGTATGATGTGTTGTGAACGATCCTAATTTAGGGGTCAATCCAGTTGGTGTGAGTTTCTCGCACCTGCAAGTCAGCGCGGCAACAGCCGCACTTAACGAACTTGCACAGAGAATTCATGCTGAAATTGGGCTGTGAGGGGTGCAAGGTCAGGTGCCACAGCAACGGCAACTTGCACCCATCGCACATAATTGGATTGGCCCCTTAGTGTTTATATGACAATCTAGAGAGAATATTCTGCAAACCTTCTGGTATAATAGCAATTAAAAGCACTTCTCCACATCTGACACCACCGAGGTCAAATATTCTTATTAATCAAAATTGCAATTTCCAATAGATTCCAGGGTGCAGCAATACCAAGGAGGGTTCTATGCAACCTGCAACAGTTTCCTTGACATCCAATTTTTTTTACTTTCCAATAATAATCTATTCCTTATTCCTGAGTCGCAGTGTTGTTGCTTGAGGCTTCACATGATAGTATTGTTTAAACCTTAATACAGCATACCTGATAAAGACACAAAAGAAAATTATTAGACACCATTACTGACATCTGCGGCACACTACAAAATCAGCTTTGTTCCATTGTACAAAAAAAACCCATCAGAATGACCAGCATTAGATGTTGGTACAATACAGCTGATGTAGTTCCCTGGGTGACGGTGTGCAGGTTTCCAACAGAAGTAGGTCCTGTGTTAGTGTAACTGCCTTTAATGATCCAATTGAAAAAAGAAACTGTCCTGCGGCCAACATCAGGGGCAAACACAGGATTTCTGGAGGGGGTTTCCAAATGTTTGATTATAGGGCCCTATTCGCTGAGGTGAAGCAATCGCATTGGAATTTTGGCCAAATGCCACATGGGGCGTGGCCAATGAAAATGGGGGCGTGATACACATATGGGGGGGGGGCAGATACACATATGACCACAATAGTGCCAGATACACAAGTGCCCCAGAGTGACAGATACACAAATGCCCCCATAGTGCCAGATACACAAATGCCCCCATAGTGCCAGATACACAAATGCCCCCATAGTGCCAGATACACAAATGCCCCCACAGTGCCAGATACACAAATGCCCCCACAGTGCCAGATACACAAATGCCCCCACAGTGCCAGATACACAAATGCCCCCACAGTGCCAGATCCACAAATGCCCCCACAGTGCCAGATACACAAATGCCCTCACAATGCCAGAAATACATTGCCCCACAGTGCCAGATACACAAATGCCCCCACAGTGTAAGATATACATTGCTCCACAGTGCCAGATACACAAATGCCCCCACAGTGCCAGATATACATTGCCCCACAGTGCCAGATATACAAATGCCCCCAATGGGCTAGATACACAAATGCCCCCACAGTGCCAGATATACATTCCTCACCGCTGCCTCTTGTTTCTGCTGTCCTGTGTGAGGGGAGGAAAGCGCAGCGCGTCTACTGCCCCTCAATGCTCGTGAAGTCCGGTCTCTGCAGCTCCGGCGGCGGGTATCTCAAATGAGGCGCCGGTTCGTTAGCTAATCAGAGCTCGAGGACCGGCAGCCAATCAGCAGCCGCGGCTGCCGGTCCGCGAGCTCTGATTGGCTAGCAAACCGGTGCCTTATGAGATTCACTCCGCCGCCGCAGCCGCCGGACATCCCAGAGAATTTAGGGGCAGGAGAGGCGCTGCGCTCTCCTCCCCTCACATAGCAGCCAGCAGGAGGCAGGTGTGGTGGACGGCCCGGCAGTACGGCGTACCGGCTGGGAATTTCTTACCGATATGCCGTACCGCCATGCTTGCAGCACTGTTTATAACCATCATTATTAAAGGACCCCCCCTTCCCATACACCCTAACCCCCATCCCACAGATCTTTTTGCAGGTCCTTAGTGTCCATTTCCTTTTGAGTAGGAGGGCACCCTTTGTCCCTCTCACCTGCATATGGATAGTATACAGCAGCCGTGGCCAACCTGTGGCTCTTGAGCCACATGCGGCTCTTTCTTTATTCAAATGTGGCTCCCGACACTCAGTCACCTGACCACAACAGATGCTGGAAACTGGTGCACTCCAACCAGACACACAGCAGCACTACGATGACTGAAAACTGAGGGAGCCAGTTACTGGGCTGTAGTGACACAAGGGGGAGCTGGCTGGAGTGACACAGCAAGATCCTGGTAGGAGAGACATAGGGGGTCATTCCGAGTTGATCGCTCACTGCCGATTTTCGCAGCGCAGCGATCAGGTAAAAAACCGGCAAAACTGCGCATGCGTACGGGCCGCAATGCACACGCGCCACGTACTTTCACACAAAACTATGCAGTTTTACACAAGGTCTAGCAACTCTTTTCCGTCGCTCTGTTGATCGGTGAGTGATTGACAGGAAGTGGGTGTTTCTTGGTGGTAACTGACCGGTTTCCTGGAGCGTGCTAAAAAACGCAGGCTTGCCTGGGAAAACGGGGGAGGGGCTGGCCGAACGCAGAGCGTGTTTGTGACGTCAAAGCAGGAACTAAACAGACTGAAGTGATGGCAAGGAAGGAGTAGGTCGGCAGCCACTCTGAAACTGCTTGAAAAAATTTCAGCACTGTTCTGCTAACCTTTCGTTCGCACTTCTGCTAAGCTAAGATTCACTCCCAGAGGGCGGCGGCTTAGCGTTTGAACTGCTGCTAAAAGCACCTAGCGAGCAATCAACTCGGAATGAAGGCCATAATGGGGGAGCTGGCAGGAGTGACACAGAAAGATCCTTTTAGGAGAGACATAATGGGGGAGCTGATTGGAGTGACACAGGAGGGTACTGGCAAGAGTGACACAATGGAAAGCTGGCTGTACTGACAAAGGAGAATCCTGGCAGGAGAGACACAATGGGGAGCTGGCTGGAGTGACACACGGAGGAGCTGAAGTGTATTATGTGAATATGGCTTTATCAATATATGTTATGTGGATCTGGATTTTTTCATTATTTTATGTGGAAGTGTCTTTTTCAATGTATTTTATGTGGATCTGGCATTTTCATTGTCTTTTATAACAGGGGTGTGGCCTAGCAGGCACAAGGTCACACCCCATTTTTGCACACAGGCCTTTGGCTTGATGTCGGCTCTTTGACGTACCTAACAAGATTTTTTGTCTCTTTTTCTCTGACTGGTTGGCCACCCCTGGTATACAGTATACTGCTATATAATTACAAAAGTCATACAAAGTATTCCTTTATTTAATCTTGTATCTGCAAACATTTATCTTTTTCTACTATTATTTGGGTTTTAGCAGAATATACACCCCTCCCCTTAACAAAGTGAAATTATCTCATTACTGCTGTTTTCTGGTGTGATGCCATAACTACACACCAGATGTCACTCAAACTCTACTTAAATTTAATGAGTTTTTCTATAAAGTTATAATTGCAATGAGTTACTTACCCTGCAAAATTGAAGTCAATGTCTGAAAATCTGTTTTGGATTAGAGCCCAAAGACCCCAGAAGAAGTGAGATGCCTGAAAGAAATTAAGAAACAAATGAAGTTATATATCATGCTTCACGTGACTTAATGTAATCAGGATATATGATCAAATGGTTCATGAACAAGCCCCAGCAAAACACGTGCCGAAACCCTGGGGATCCCTGTTTGCACAGAGGCTCCCCCTGCACCGTGTACTGTGAGCACCACCTGCACATAGCAGCAGATACTTCTATCTTTCATAACCTTTATTGCTAGTGCCACTCTCATCAGGATCTGTGCACAGGGCCTGCAGTGCTTTGCATCAGGGTGTAATGCGAATAGTGGGGATAATTCAGCATGGATCGCTATTCAGAGAAATCGTAAGTCGAGCAATTATTGAATGACTTCGCATGCGTAACGTTCACATTGCGCATGCGCGAGAGGTAATATCAACAGAAAATGCGTACAGATCGTAATTGCAATGTAGCCGCTGTTTGACTCACAGGAAGATGGCACTTCTGGGTGGAAACCTGCCGTTTTCTGGGTGTGTCAGAAAAAATGCAGGTGTGGCCAGGTGTTTTTGGGGAGGGTCTGTGATGTCAGCGCTGACCACTTCCAGGCCGTCTCAGTCGCAGATTAGTGGCAGCCTCAGACCTACTCTCATTTGCTTAGACTGCAAAGTTTCTTCGATGTTCTTGGAATTGTGTATGCATCTGCGAGTGGATAGCGGTCTATGATGCATTCACAATTTTGCACTTCTTCCTGTCAGGGTGGCGCCTTTCTACTCGCAGACAACTGCAATTCTCTGAATAGCAATCCATGCTGAATTAGGCCCAGTGTATCCTGACAGCAGATGCCGCTCTGCTGTATCTTTCATTGAGCCGGGCTGGAGATTCAGCAGGATAAAGCAGATCTTCAAGCACATAAGCGCTCAGGTTCTGCCTGTTCATACTATCATCTACAATAGTGGATTAATAATAGATTAATATAGAACAATTTCAGCCCCATTCCACTTATCACTGATAATGATATTTTAAATGACTACCACTATTTTCAATTCTATACTTTATTTTTATTTCTAATTTCTTACCTCTACTACATACAATGTTCATTATACATCTTTGTACTTTTATTATTCTTGCTATTTTGTTCTCCATCTATTGTTTTTTATTTTTCTCATGTTCAGTCTGCATTTGATATGTAATAGCATACATTTTTGAAATTAACTAATTAAAAGTTACATTTTAGGGGATGCGGTTAAGTGACCGACGCCGGGTTCCCAAAGGCTGAATAGCCCTGCACGGCGAGTGCAGGGAGCCCGCATGGGGCTTCGTTGCACTCCCCGCCCTCCCCTCCCCCCCACAATAAATAATTAGGAATCAATGAATACTGATTAGCATTAGTGTTATAAAAGAAAATATTAGAAAACAAAAACATTATAGTCACCCTAATCCTAATGGTGTGCGATTTAAACTACCCCTAGTGTTTGAATTTTTTTTATGCTCTTCCCCATATGAAAGACAGCTGCATAAGCTTGCTGTAAACATTTGTGTGGGATAAGGTATAACCTGCTATCTAATCCCCAAAGGGAAGCTTTGGTCAACCTTGGGGAAAAAACAGTGTGACTTAGAGTCTTGCAGAAAAGGGAAGCCTAAAAATCCTTGACACATAATGAGACTTTTGGCTCCAGGGTAGGGATGGCCATCAGTGGGTTATTCATTGATGGATAGCCTTGATAGTGTAAAACCATCTGTAAGGGAACCATTGATAGTTTTTTTATCGATGGTCACCCCTGTGCTGTAAAATGAACAACGGGCCAATCAGATCCCAGTTGCATGGCTTCGTGAGTGTCAGGGGGTGGGGCTAAACTCTGTGACACTCTGGTGAAGAAAAAAAAAATTGGTAGCACTGAACCATTGATAGTGGGAAACCGTCTGGTTCTCCTCCATCGACAGTAAAAGAATTCGACATCGGTCATAGACCATTAATGAGTTCGAATCAGGGTAAGAGATTCAAGGAGAGCCTGTGAACTTTGGCAAGGGAAGATCTAAATATTAAATTTTCCCTACACTGGGCTTTCTGGCTCCGATGGGATGGGCCGAAGTGGGGCCCTTCTCCTTTTGGAGAGGGTCTGAAGATCTAAGCCCCTAGCAATATTGCACTGCAAGATTTTATGAGAGGTGGATACAGAAGTGTGGTTTTATATTTGTCCAGCATCAATGTTTCCAGATCGGTGGCTGGGTTTGTGTTATGAGAGCACCATTTCTGTCTCTCCAGCCAGCACCTTTTTTCATCCTTGGATGCTACATTTCCAAATATGATACACTGACAAGAGACATGTCAAGAGGAAATATTTGTAGGAGGGTGCAAATTTATAGTTTGCATTGGGGCACCAAACATACTAGCACCGCTCAAGAACTTTATTCTGAAAATCTATGTCTAGGATCTGTCTTTCTGCTGGAAAATAGGATTTTAATTACCTACTGGTAAATCCTTTTCTCGTAGTCTGTAGAGGATGCTGGGGTCCACATTAGTACCATGGGGTATAGACGGGTCCACTAGGAGCCACTGGCACTTTAAGAGTTTAATAGTGTGGGCTGGCTCCTTCCTCTATGCCCCTCCTACCAGACTCAGTCTAGAAACTGTACCCGAGGAGACTGACATACTTCGAGAAAAGGAATTTACACAGATAGTGGCGAGATTCACACCAGCTCACACAACAAGGCAAACCAAGCTAACTAGCTTAATGCCGGCATAAGCAACCGATGCTGGTAAGTAGAAAGATCTTGCAGGGCATACGTATGCATATAATTTTTATAACATCCAGACTGGAGAAGAATAGTTACCAAGTCCCTGGTGGTGTTTCAGCCGGGTATTCCACCTAGCGAGGATCCATAGTGTTCTCTTTATCCAACGCAATAGCAGTGGTGGTTCTCCCTTTCTTAAGCTCCACAATTAGGGGACTGGAATCTCCTGATGTGCAAACAACCTGTGCACCATCCTGAAGACTTTCTCGGCAATGCCCTGGTCAGAGGTATGGCTTCCTAACGCGTTTCGCTGCCACTTGGCAGCTTTATCAAAGATATTTCTATTTACCAGCATCGGTTGCTTATGCAGGCATTTGCACATAGACTGCCCTAGGAGAGACTAATTGCGGTCCAGAGATTGGCTTATTAAGGCTCAGTTTTTAGCATGTTTTTTAGTATGATCATTGTCATTCATGTCCTTTTTGCATCTTTATTGATGTTTACGTATTGGTTTTAACAAATATAAAATTGTGAATGTTTTATAAAAGCGCAGTTGGTTCCTTTCGTTTGTATATGTTTATATTTATTGGGGTGACCAACTATCACCTTTTCCAACGGCCGCTTAGAGAACCAGCCCAGTTGCAGCGCCTGTTTATTTACCATTTATGGTAAAGTTACTTCTCTTTAACTAGCTTAAAAACTCAGCAACAGCTGAATAACATTACTGAATCAAGTAACAACACAGTATTTAACAAAGAACAAAGCAGTACTGACCAAGTAACCACTGCAGGATAATGAAGCGCTGGGCGGGCGCCCAGCATCTTCTACGGACTACGAGAAAAGGATTTACTGGTAGATAATTAAAATCCTATTTTCTCTAACGTCCTAGAGGATGCTGGGGTCCACATTAGTACCATGGGGATGTACCAAATCTCCCAGAACGGGAGGGAGAGCGCGGAGGCTCCTGCAAAACTGATTGACCAAACTTAAGGTCCTCAGAGGCCAAAGTATCTAACCTGTAGAAGTTAGCAAACGTGTTCGACCCAGACCAAGTAGCCGCTCGGCAAAGCTGTAAAGCCGAGACACCCCGGGCAGCTGCCCAGGAAGAACCCACTTTACGAGTAGAGTGGGCCTTAACAGATCTTGGACACGGCAATCCTGCCGTAGGATATGCATGCTGGATAGTGAACCTGATCCAGCGAGAGATCGTCTGCTTAGAAGCAGGACACCCAATTTTCTTGGGATTATACAGGACAAACAGAGAGTCCGATTTTCTGTGACGAGCAGTCCTCTTCACATAAATTTTCAGAGCCCTTACAACATCCAAGGACTTTGACAGGATTGAGGATTCAGTAGCAACTGGCACCAAAATAGGTTGGTTGATATAAAAAGCTGACACAACCTTTGGAAGGAATTGCTGACGAGTCTGGAGCTCAGCTCTTTCTTCATGGAAGATCAAGTAGGGACTTTTACAAGACAAAGTCCCCAACTCCGACACATGTCTAGCAGAAGCGAAGGCCAACAAAGTCACAGCCTTCCACGTGAAAAACTTGACTTCAACCTCCTGTAGAGGCTCGAACCAATCCGACTGGAGGAACTACAACACCACGTTAGGATCCCAGGGTGCCGTAGGCGACACAAAGGGAGGCTGGATGTGCAGAACCCCTTTCAAAAAAGTCTGAAACTCAGGGAGGGAAGACAGTTGTTTCTGGAAGAAAATGGATAAGGCTGAAATCTGGATCTTTATGAATCCCAAACGCAGGCCCATATCCACACCTGCTTGCAGGAAGAGGAGAAACCGCCCCAGTTGAAACTCCACCATAAGAAACTTCTTGGAGTCACACCAAGACATATACTTTTTCCAAATGCGATGGTAATGTTTAGACATTACTCCTTTCCTAGCCTGTATCAGGGTAGGAATAACCTTGTTCGGAATGCCCTTCCGAGCTAACATCTGGCCTTCAACCTCCATGCCATCAAACGTAGCCGTGGTAAGTCTTGATAAGCGAACGGCCCCTGTTGCAGAAGGTCCTCCCGAAGTCCTTACAGAAGTAGATCCAGAAGATCCGCGTACCAAGCCCTTCTTGGCCAGTCCGGAGCAATGAGGATTGCCTGAACTCTTGATCTCTTTATTATTTTTAGAACCCTTGAAATGAGTGGAAGTGGAGGAAACACGTACACTGACTGGAACACCCACGGAGTCACCAGGGCGTCCACCGCCACTGCTTGCGGGTCTCTCGACCTGGAACAATACCTCCGAAGCTTCTTGTTGACACGTGAGGCCATCATGTCTATTTGAGGTACACCCCAAAGATTTATCACCTCCATGAACACCTCTGGATGGAGGCCCCACTCTCCTGGATGGAGATCGTGTCTGCTGAGGAAGTCCGCTTCCCAGTTGTCTACTCCCAGAATGAAGATTGCTGATAGCGCCAGTGCTTGCCTTTCTGCCCAGAGGAGGATCCTTTTAACCTCTGACATTGCAGCTCTGCTCTTCGTTCCACCCTGTCGGTTTATGTAGGTCACTGTCGTTACATTGTCCGACTGTACTTGAACGGCACGACCCTGCAGAAGATGTGCCACTTGGAGAAGACTATTGTACACGGCTCTTAGTTCCAGAATGTTTATTGGAAGACTTGATTCCAGGCTTGACCACCTTCCTTGGAAGGTTTCCCCTTGAGTGACTGCGCCCCAACCCCAGAGACTTGCATCCATGGTTAGAAGGATTCAGTCCTGAATCCCGAACCTGCGGCCTTCCAGAAGGTGAGACATTTGCAGCCACCATAGGAATTAAATCCTTGCTTCCGGCAACAGACGGATCCTCAGGTGCATATGTAGGTGAGACCCCGACCATTTGTCCAGGAGATACAGTTGGAAGGATCGAGCATGGAATTTTCCGTACTGTAGAGCCTCATAGGAGGCAATCATCTTCCCCAGAAGGTGAATGCACTGATGAACCGATACCCGGGCTGGCTTCAGGACATCCCGGACCATTGTTTGAATCACCAATGCTTATTCCTCCGGTAGAAACACCCTCTGCACTTCCATGTCGAGGATCATGCCCAGGAAAGACAATCTCCTTGTCGGCTCCAAATGTGACTTTGGGAGGTTCAGGATCCAACCATGTTCCCTGAGCAGATGAGTCATGAGAGCAATGGACTGCAACAAGGTCTCCCTGGTCGACGCCTTTATCAGCAGATCGTCCAGATATGGAATTATGTTCACTACCTGTCTGCGGAGGAGAACCGTTATCTCTGCCATCACCTTGGTGAACACCCTCGGTGCCGTGGAGAGACCGAATGGCAGTGCCTGAAACTGATAGTGACTGTCTAACAGTGCAAACCTGAGAAAAGCCTGGTGTGGCGGCCAAATCGGAATGTGGAGGTGCGCATCCTTGATATCCAGGGATACCAGAAACTCCCCCTCCTCCAGACCTGAGATCACTGCTCTCAGAGACTCCATTTTGAACTTGAACTCCCTCAGATAAGGGTTTAACGATTTCAAGTTCAAAATCGGTCTGACCGAACCATCCGGTTTCGGTACCACGAAAAGGTTTGAATAGTAACCCTTGTTTTGCATATGCGGTGGAACTGTAATGATGACCGCTGACCTTTCCAATTTTTGAATGGCTTCCTGTAGGACATCCCTGTCTGTCCATAATGCTGGCAAGCCTGATTTGAAGAATCGGTGAGGCGGGAGTTCTTGAAACTCCAGTCTGTACCCCTGGGACACAATATCTAGTACCCAGTGGTCCAGGCCGGACAATACCCAGACGTGGCTGAAACGTCTGAGCCGCGCACCCACCAGACCATCCTCCAGGCTGTGCGGTCCACCGTCATGCTGAGGATTTGGAGGAACCAGAAGCAGGCTTCTGGTCCTGTGAGCTTGCAGGTGCGGGCTTTTTGACTTTTGCACACCCACGTCTAAAGAAAGTGGTAGGGGGCTTGGACTTATTTGTCTTAGCGGTCCCAAAGGACTGCGATGTGGATGAAGAAAAGGGCTTCTTCATAGAAGGCATAGCTGAGGGAAGAAACGGTGACTTACCCGCGGTTGCCATGGAAATCCACGCATCCAACACTTCCCCAAACAGAGCCTGACCTGTGTATGGTAGGTTCTCCACACTTCTCCTGGATTCTGTGTCCGCCGACCATTGGTGTAGCCAGAGTCCCCTGCGAGCTGAGACAGACATGGAAGATATCCGTGCATTCAGCGTGCCCAGGTCCTTCATGGATTCCACCATGAACCCGCAAAATCCTGTATGTTATGTAAAAACAGTTCAATGTCTCTTCTACCCATTGTATCTAAGTCTTCTAGTAACGTGCCTGACCACTTTACTATAGCTTTTGAGATCCATGCACAGGCAATAGTAGGCCTTAACGCCACCCTGAAGCAGTGTATATGGATTTGAGCGTAGTCTCAATCTTACGATCAGCCGGTTCTTTTAATGCGGTAGATCCAGGGACAGGTAAAACCACCTGTTTTGACAGTCTGGAGACCGATGCGTCAACTATGGGTGGCTTTTCCCATCTTTTTATATCCTCCTCAGGGAAGGGAAAAGCAACCAGAACCCTCTTGGGGATCTGGAATTTTTTCTCAGGGTTTCCCAGGATTTTTCAAATAAAGCATTGGAAGGTTAGCGAGGGTTTCTTATTGTCTGTGAAGTAAGCCTCCTCAACCTGTTCAGGTGGTGTGTCAGTAATGTGTAACACATCTCTAATGGCCTCAATCATGAGCTGCACCCCCTTAGTCAGGGATGCCGCCCCTCTCAGCACATCCCCATCACCGTCTGCCGTGTCAGAGTTGGTATCCGTGTCATCTTACATAATCTGGGCAAGTGCACGTTTTTGTGGGTCTATGCTAGGGGATTTTGAAGGAATAGGGACAGAACCTGACCAAACTGCCATAGACTTCTTTAACACCTGAGTTTCAGTCTCAGTATGAGCTACCCTAGTAGAAATCTGAGAGATCATTCCCTTAATAGAGGTCAACCACTCAGGCTCAGGAATAGGGATCTGAGACAAAACATTACATTCCTGTGTACATGGAATGGATTCCTCCTGAGAGGAAATGTCCTCTGCAGCATAAGACACAGAGTCCCTAGACATGGCTATGTGAGAAACAAACATCCACACACACAGGAAGATGTCAGACACAGTTTCCCCCCAAGTATGCCACAGAGAAACACAGAGATTGGAGCCAGCACACACACGGCGCTTCCAAAGGTAGATATATACAACTACCTGGCGCTGACTGTGTACCTTAATAGACTACACAGTTATTTTACAGTCTCCCCCCATGCTACAACCCCCTGGTACCGCACAGGATAGCTGGAGTTGCTTGGAGGGACAGCTCTCCCTGTCAGCATCTCTGTACAGGATCTGCATGCAGGAAAATGGCGCTGAACGCTGCTGGGTCCGCTCTGAGAAGCTCCGCCCCCTGAACATGGTGCTTCTTCCCACTCTTCACTTCTTTATACTGGCCTGAGGAAATGTGCTGGCAGCGTTGCAGAGGTCCCTGACAGCCTTGGTGACCAGTGTAGGGTATAGGCGCTGGCTCAGGGCGCCCCTCATAGCACCGCACTGTGTGCCGCTGAGCCTCCGGATCGCAGTTAGTACTGCACTCCCACCCTGTTGCTGCCATCTTCACACCGACTCCCCGCTTGCTATGAGGGCCGGTGACTCACTCGCCACCAAAATCTTCTGGCTCTGTTAGGGGGTGGCGGCAGTGCTGCGGGAGTGAGCGGTCGCCTCGAGCGGCTAACGATCATCACCCTCAGGAGCTCAGTGTCCTGTCAGCGGAGATAGTGGTCATTAACCTCTCAGGGTTGGACACTACTCCTCCCTTAAGTCCCACGAAGCAGGGAGGCTGTTGCCAGCAGCCTCCCTGTGCCTAACTCTAATAAAAACAACAAAACTAGAGAAACTCCTATGGAGCTCCCCTAGCTGTGACCAGCTCCTCCGGGCACATTTTCTAAACTGAGTCTGGTAGGAGGGGCATTGAGGGAGGAGCCAGCCCATACTATTAAACTCTTAAAGTGCCAGTGGCTGCTAGTGGACCCGTCTATAGCCCATGGTACTAATGTGGACCCCAGCATCCTCTAGGACGTAAGAGAAAGGTGGATTAATACTAAAGCAAGAACCACAAAGTAATTATTAGTGTTGTTAGAAAATTATTTTCTTCTACCAAGAAACCCCCCCCCATGTTTGCCTATGTAGTCACTGTATATGTCTTAGCTTTTTTGTATGGTTTACCTCACACATTGTAACCTTGTAGTGCACCTAAGGTGGCTGCTTCACCTGGTACAGCCACGGGTGGGATAAGACATAATTGGAACTGATAGTTATATAAGGGTTCTGTTTCTAGGTTTAGTACACTGCAACTTCCTAATTTTATGTCATCACTTCTAGGCATTGCCTATTCTACCTAGGGTAACCTATGTAGTGAACCCAAAAATGATTGCCTCGTTTGGTACCTTTCATGGGTGGGTTATGTAACCAGTGGAATTTATTACGCAAAATTACTGCACCAACCACTACATCAAGTTCATTATGTACAATATAGGCCTTATTCAGATTTGTTAGCAAACCAAAAAACCACACTAATAGGCAAAAGAATGTTGCACTGCAGGTGGGGCAGATGTAACACGTGCAAAGGGATTTAGATTTTGGTGCGGTGTGTTGAAACGGAAATCTAAATTGCAGTGTAAATATAAAGCAGCCAGTATTTACCCTGCACAGAAACAATATAACCCACCCAAATCCAAATCTCTCTGCACATGTTACATCGGCCTCACCTGCAGTGCAACATGGTTTTGCCCATTAGTGTGCTTTTTCGCTTTGCTAACAAACTGAAGAATCCCCTATGTACATTGTTTTTGGTTTGTTTTCCTGTTGCTGTAGTACTAAACTTCTATGCTGTTTTTGATGCTTGTAGAGCGACTTTGAGTTAAGCTGAAGAAAAGGGCTATATAAATAAAATTATTTATATTATTACCATAAATAGCCAAATAATGGTGATTTTTGTTACTAAAATTAGAAGAAATTGAACAAAAATGCATTCAGCTGCAGGCAGCTAACCAGACCTCTGAGACATAACAATGCAATCAGTTGCAGGCAGCTAGACAGTACCACTGTGACATCACAATGATTTCAGCTGCAGGCAGCTAGACAGTAATATCGTGACATTAAAAAGCGTTCAGCTGCAGGCAGCAAGACAGTACCTCTATGACATCACAATGCAATCAACTGCATGCAGTTAGACAGTACCGTGACATTGCAATGCATTCAGCTGCAGGCAGCTATCCAGTACCTCTGTGACATCAAAATGCATTCATCTGCAGGCAGTTAGATAGTGACTTCACAATTATTTCAGCTGCAGGCAGCTAGACAGTAATATCGTGACATTACAATGCGTTCAGCTGCAGGCAGCAAGACAGTAATATCGTGACATTACAATGCATTCAGCTGCAGGCAGCAAAACAGTACCTCTATGACATCACAATGCAATCAGCTGCATGCAGTTAGACAGTACCGTGACATTGCAATGCATTCAGCTGCAGGCAGCTATCCAGTACCTCTGTGACATCAAAATGCATTCATCTGCAGGCAGTTAGATAGTGACTTCACAATTATTTCAGCTGCAGGCAGCTAGACAGTAATATCGTGACATTACAATGCGTTCAGCTGCAGGCAGCAAGACAGTAATATCGTGACATTACAATGCGTTCAGCTGCAGGCAGCAAAACAGTACCTCTATGACATCACAATGCAATCAGCTGCATGCAGTTAGACAGTACCGTGACATTGCAATGCATTCAGCTGCAGGCAGCTATCCAGTACCTCTGTGACATCAAAATGCATTCATCTGCAGGCAGTTAGATAGTGACTTCACAATTATTTCAGCTGCAGGCAGCTAGACAGTACGTCTGTGACATCACAAAGCATTCAGCTGCAGGAAGGTAGACAGTACCACAGTGACATCAAAATAGTTTCAGTTGCAGGCACCTAGACATTACATCTGTGACATCACAATGTATTAATGTCACCACCGTGACATTACAATGCCATACCTCCCAACTTTGTTGTCATCCAAGGAGGGACAGTTCTGCGCGCCGAAGGCGCGCGCCCGATTTTAGGGGGCGTGACCTAACGGAAAGGGGGCGTGGCATCGCGACAAGTGTCGCGATCGCAAGCCACGCCCCCATTTTCGTCATTATGGGGGCATGAACAACGCTGTGAGAGCTGCTGGTCATGCCCCCTCTCCCTCCCTGCCGTGAATAGATGCTGTGCGCATGCGCACAGCATCTATTCACCGCTGCTCTGCTCAGAGCAGCGAGTGACAGGGGGGCATCTCCCAACTGCCCCCCCACCCGCGGAACACTGCGACCCGCGGGTGGGACAGCGGGACAGACCGTGAAAAACGGGACTGTCCCGCCGAAATCGGGACAGTTGGGAGGTATGCAATGCATTCAGGTGTAGGGAGAGTTTAACAGTACATCTGTCACATCACAATACATTCAGCTGCAGGCAAGTAGACAGTACCTCTGTGATATCACAATGCATTCAGCTGCAGGCAGCAAGGCAGGACTTCAGGGATATAACAATGCATTCTGCTGCAGGCAGCTAGACAGTACCACTGTGACATCACAATTATTTCAGCTGCAGGCAGCCACAGGACCACCATGACATCACAATGCATTCAGCTGCAGGCAGCTAGGTAGTACCACTGTGACATCACAATGATTTCAGATGAAGGCAGCAAGACAGTACCACAGTGACATCACAATGCATTCAGCTGGAGTCAGCTAGACAGTACCATTATGACATCACAATGCATTCAGCTGCAGGCAGCTAAACAGTACCTCTGTGACATCAAAATGCATTAAGCAGCAGAGAGACAGACAGTAGTTCTGTGACATCACAATGCATTCAGCTGGAGTCAGCTAGACAGTACCATTATGACATCACAATGCATTCAGCTGCAGGCAGCTAAACAGTACCTCTGTGACATCAAAATGCATGAAGCAGCAGATAGACAGTACCTCTGTGTGACATCACAATGCATTCAGCAGCAGATGGCTTGACAGCACCTCTGTGACATCACAATGCATTCAGCTGCAGGCAGCTAGACAGTACCACAGTCACATCACAATGCATTCAGCTGCAGGCAGCTAAACAGTACCTCTGTGACATCAAAATGCATTAAGCAGCAGAGAGACAGACAGTAGTTCTGTGACATCACAATGCATTCAGCTGCAGGCAGCTAGACAGTACCCTTGTGACATCACAATGCATTCAGCTGCAGGAAGCTTGATATTACTTCTGTGACATCACAATGCATTCAGCTGCAGGCAGCTAAACAGTACCACCATGATATCACATTGCATTCAGCTGCAGGCGGTACATCTGTGACATCACAATGCATTCAGCTGCAGGCAGCTAGACAGTACCACTGGGACATCACAGTGCATTTAGCTGCAGGTAGCTAGACATTACCTCTGTGACATCACAATGCATTTAGCAGCAGGCAGCTGGAAAGTACCACCATGACATGACAATGATTTCAGCTGAAGACAGCTACACAGCAGCAGAGAGACAGACAGTAGTTCTGTGACATCACAACGCATTCAGCTGCAGGCAGCTAGACAGTGCCTATGTGACATCACAATGCATTCAGCTGCATGCAGCAAGACAGTACCACCGTGACATGACAATGATTTCAGCTGAAGACAGCTACACAGTACCTCTGTGACAACACAATGCATTCAGCTTCAGGAAGCAAGGCAGTACCTCTAAGAAATCACACTGAGTTCAGCTGCAGGCAACTAGACAGTACCACCATGATATCACAATGCATTCAGCAGCAGGCAGCTATGTAGTAATTCTGTGACTTAACAATGTATTCAGCTGCAGGCAGCTAGACAGTGCCACTGTGACATCACAATACATTCAGCTGCAGACAGCTACACAGTACCTGTGTGACATCACAATGCATTCAGCTGCAACAAGCTCAACAGTACCTCTGTGACATCACAATGCATTCAGCTGCAGGCAGCAAGGCAGGACCTCAGGGACATAACAATGCATTCTGCTGCAGGCAGCTAGACAGTACCACTGTGACATCACAATTATTTCAGCTGCAGGCAGCCACAGGACCACCATGACATCACAATGCATTCAGCTGCAGGCAGCTAGGTAGTACCACTGTGACATCACAATGATTTCAGCTGAAGGCAGCTAGACAGTACCTCTGTGACATCACAATGCATGCAGCTGGAGGCAGCTAGACAGAACCATTGTGACATCACAATGCATTCAGCTGCAGCCAGCAAATCAGTACCTCTGTGACATCAAAATGCATAAAGCAGCAGGCAGCTAGACAGTACCTCTGTAACATCACAATGCATTCAGCAGTAGGCAGATCGACAGTACCTCTGTGACACCACAATGCATTCAGCTGCAGGCAGCTAAACAGTGCCACCATGACATCACAATGCATTCAGCAGCAGGTAGCTAGACAGTAGTTCTGTGACATCACAATGCATGCAGCTGCAGGCAGCTTGGCAGTACCTCTGTGACATCACAATGCATTCAGCTGCAGCCAGCTAATCAGTACCTCTGTGACATCACAATGCATAAAGCAGCAGGCAGCTAGACAGTACCTCTGTAACATCACAATGCATTCAGCAGTAGGCAGATCGACAGTACCTCTGTGACACCACAATGCATTCAGCTGCAGGCAGCTAAACAGTGCCACCATGACATCACAATGCATTCAGCAGCAGGTAGCTAGACAGTAGTTCTGTGACATCACAATGCATTCAGCTGCAGGCAGCTTGGCAGTACCTCTGTGACATCACAATGCATTCAGTTGCAGGCAGCTAGACAGTACCACCATGGCATGAATATGCTTTCAGCTGAAGACAGCTACACAGTACCACTGTGACAACACAATGCATTCAGCTTCAGGCAGCACGGCAGTACCTCTAAGACATCACACTGAGTTCAGCTGCAGGCAGCTAGACAGTACCACCATGATATTACAATGCATTCAGCAGCAGGCAGCTATGCAGTATTTCTGTGACAAAACAATGCATTCGGCTGCAGGCAGATAGCCAGTATCTCTGGGACATCACAATGCATTCAGCTACAGGTAGCTAGACATTACCTCTGTGACATCACAATGCATTTACCTGCAGGCAGCTGGAAAGTACCACCATGACATCACAATGCATTCAGCTGCAGACAGCTACACAGTACCTGTGTGACATCACAATGCATTCAGCTGCAACAAGCTCAACAGTACCTCTGTGACATCACAATGCATTCAGCTGCATGCAGCTAGAGAGTACATCTGTGACATCACAATGCATTCAGCTGCATGCAGCTAGACAGTACCACTGTGACATCACAATGATTTTATCTGCAGGCAGCTAGACAGTACCTCTGTGACATCACAATGAATTCAGCTGCAAGCAGCTAGACAGTACAACTGTGACATCCTAATGAATTTAGCTGCAGGAAGCTAAACAGTATCCTTGTGATGTCACAATGCATTCAGATGCAGGCAGCTAGAAAGAACCTCTATGACATCACAATGCATTCAGCTGCAGGCAGCTAGGCAGTACTACCATGACATCACATTGATTTTAGCTGCAGGCAGATAGACAGTACCTCTGTCACATCCACAATGTATTCAGATGCAGGCAGCTAGAAAGTACCTCTGCGACATCACAATGCATTCAGCTGCAGGCAGCAAGACAGTACCTCTGGGACATAACAATGCATTCAGCTGCAGGCAGCTAGACAGTACCACTGTGTCATCACAATGATTTCAGCTGCAGGCAGCTAGACAGTACCACCATGACATCACAATGCATTCAGCTACAGGCAGCTAAGCAGTACCTCTGTGACATCACAATGCATTCAGCTGCAGGCAGATCGACAGTACCTCTGTGACACCACAATGCATTCAGCTGCAGGCAGCTAAACAGTGCCACCATGACATCAAAATGCATTCAGCTGCAGGCAGCTAGGCAGTATCTCTGTGACATCACAATGCATACAGCTACAAGAAGCTCAACAGTACCTCTGTGACATCACAATGCATTCAGTTGCAGGCAGCTAAACAGTAGAGATGAGCGGGTTCGGTTTCTCTGAATCCGAACCCGCACGAACTTCATGTTTTTTTTCACGGGTCCGAGCGACTCGGATCTTCCCGCCTTGCTCGGTTAACCCGAGCGCGCCCGAACGTCATCATGACGCTGTCGGATTCTCGCGAGGCTCGGATTCTATCGCGAGACTCGGATTCTATATAAGGAGCCCGCGTCGCCGCCATTTTCACACGTGCATTGAGATTGATAGGGAGAGGACGTGGCTGGCGTCCTCTCCGTTTAGAATTAGAATAGATTAGAGAGACACTTGATTTACTAATTTTGGGGAGCATTAGGAGTACTCAGTAGTGTACAGTGCAGAGTTTTGCTGATAGTGACCAGTGACCACCAGTTTTATTTATAATCCGTTCTCTGCCTGAAAAAAGCGATACACAGCACACAGTGACTCAGTCACATACCATATCTGTGTGCACTGCTCAGGCTCAGGCCAGTGTGCTGCATCATCTATTATCTATATATAATATTATATATATCTGTCTGACTGCTCAGCTCACACAGCTTATAATTGTGGGGGAGACTGGGGAGCACTACTGCAGTGCCAGTTATAGGTTATAGCAGGAGCCAGGAGTACATAATATATTATATAGTGAGTGACCACCAGACACACAGTGCAGTTTATTTAATATATCCGTTCTCTGCCTGAAAAAAGCGATACACACAGTGACTCAGTCAGTCACATACCATATCTGTGTGCACTGCTCAGGCTCAGGCCAGTGTGCTGCATCATCTATATATATATTATATATCTGTCTGACTGCTCAGCTCACACAGCTTATAATTGTGGGGGAGACTGGGGAGCACTACTGCAGTGCCAGTTATAGGTTATAGCAGGAGCCAGGAGTACATAATATTATATTAAAATTAAACAGTGCACACTTTTGCTGCAGGAGTGCCACTGCCAGTGTGACTAGTGACCAGTGACCTGACCACCAGTATATAATATTAGTAGTATACTATCTCTTTATCAACCAGTCTATATTAGCAGCAGACACAGTACAGTGCGGTAGTTCACGGCTGTGGCTACCTCTGTGTCGGCACTCGGCAGCCCGTCCATAATTGTATATACCACCTAACCGTGGTTTTTTTTTCTTTCTTTATACATACATACTAGTTACGAGTATACTATCTCTTTATCAACCAGTCTATATATTAGCAGCAGACACAGTACAGTGCGGTAGTTCACGGCTGTGGCTACCTCTGTGTCGGCACTCGGCAGCCCGTCCATAATTGTATATACCACCTAACCGTGGTTTTTTTTTCTTTCTTTATACATACATACTAGTTACGAGTATACTATCTCTTTATCAACCAGTCTATATATTAGCAGCAGACACAGTACAGTGCGGTAGTTCACGGCTGTGGCTACCTCTGTGTCGGCACTCGGCAGCCCGTCCATAATTGTATATACCACCTAACCGTGGTTTTTTTTTCTTTCTTTATACATACATACTAGTTACGAGTATACTATCTCTTTATCAACCAGTCTATATATTAGCAGCAGACACAGTACAGTGCGGTAGTTCACGGCTGTGGCTACCTCTGTGTCGGCACTCGGCAGCCCGTCCATAATTGTATATACCACCTAACCGTGGTTTTTTTTTTCTTTCTTTATACATACATACTAGTTACGAGTATACTATCTCTTTATCAACCAGTCTATATATTAGCAGCAGACACAGTACAGTGCGGTAGTTCACGGCTGTGGCTACCTCTGTGTCGGCACTCGGCAGCCCGTCCATAATTGTATATACCACCTAACCGTGGTTTTTTTTTCTTTCTTTATACATACATACTAGTTACGAGTATACTATCTCTTTATCAACCAGTCTATATATTAGCAGCAGACACAGTACAGTGCGGTAGTTCACGGCTGTGGCTACCTCTGTGTCGGCACTCGGCAGCCCGTCCATAATTGTATACTAGTATCCAATCCATCCATCTCCATTGTTTACCTGAGGTGCCTTTTAGTTGTGCCTATTAAAATATGGAGAACAAAAATGTTGAGGTTCCAAAATTAGGGAAAGATCAAGATCCACTTCCACCTCGTGCTGAAGCTGCTGCCACTAGTCATGGCCGAGACGATGAAATGCCAGCAACGTCGTCTGCCAAGGCCGATGCCCAATGGCATAGTACAGAGCATGTCAAAACCAAAACACCAAATATCAGTAAAAAAAGGACTCCAAAACCTAAAATAAAATTGTCGGAGGAGAAGCGTAAACTTGCCAATATGCCATTTACCACACGGAGTGGCAAGGAACGGCTGAGGCCCTGGCCTATGTTCATGGCTAGTGGTTCAGCTTCACATGAGGATGGAAGCACTCAGCCTCTCGCTAGAAAACTGAAAAGACTCAAGCTGGCAAAAGCACCGCAAAGAACTGTGCGTTCTTTGAAATCCCAAATCCACAAGGAGAGTCCAATTGTGTCGGTTGCGATGCCTGACCTTCCCAACACTGGACGTGAAGAGCATGCGCCTTCCACCATTTGCACGCCCCCTGCAAGTGCTGGAAGGAGCACCCGCAGTCCAGTTCCTGATAGTCAGATTGAAGATGTCAGTGTTGAAGTACACCAGGATGAGGAGGATATGGGTGTTGCTGGCGCTGGGGAGGAAATTGACCAGGAGGATTCTGATGGTGAGGTGGTTTGTTTAAGTCAGGCACCCGGGGAGACACCTGTTGTCCGTGGGAGGAATATGGCCGTTGACATGCCAGGTGAAAATACCAAAAAAATCAGCTCTTCGGTGTGGAGGTATTTCACCAGAAATGCGGACAACAGGTGTCAAGCCGTGTGTTCCCTTTGTCAAGCTGTAATAAGTAGGGGTAAGGACGTTAACCACCTCGGAACATCCTCCCTTATACGTCACCTGCAGCGCATTCATAATAAGTCAGTGACAAGTTCAAAAACTTTGGGTGACAGCGGAAGCAGTCCACTGACCAGTAAATCCCTTTCTCTTGTAACCAAGCTCACGCAAACCACCCCACCAACTCCCTCAGTGTCAATTTCCTCCTTCCCCAGGAATGCCAATAGTCCTGCAGGCCATGTCACTGGCAAGTCTGACGAGTCCTCTCCTGCCTGGGATTCCTCCGATGCATCCTTGCGTGTAACGCCTACTGCTGCTGGCGCTGCTGTTGTTGCCGCTGGGAGTCGATGGTCATCCCAGAGGGGAAGTCGTAAGCCCACTTGTACTACTTCCAGTAAGCAATTGACTGTTCAACAGTCCTTTGCGAGGAAGATGAAATATCACAGCAGTCATCCTACTGCAAAGCGGATAACTGAGTCCTTGACAACTATGTTGGTGTTAGACGTGCGTCCGGTATCCGCCGTTAGTTCACAGGGAACTAGACAATTTATTGAGGCAGTGTGCCCCCGTTACCAAATACCATCTAGGTTCCACTTCTCTAGGCAGGCGATACCGAGAATGTACACGGACGTCAGAAAAAGACTCACCAGTCTCCTAAAAAATGCAGTTGTACCCAATGTCCACTTAACCACGGACATGTGGACAAGTGGAGCAGGGCAGGGTCAGGACTATATGACTGTGACAGCCCACTGGGTAGATGTATGGACTCCCGCCGCAAGAACAGCAGCGGCGGCACCAGTAGCAGCATCTCGCAAACGCCAACTCTTTCCTAGGCAGGCTACGCTTTGTATCACCGCTTTCCAGAATACGCACACAGCTGAAAACCTCTTACGGCAACTGAGGAAGATCATCGCGGAATGGCTTACCCCAATTGGACTCTCCTGTGGATTTGTGGCATCGGACAACGCCAGCAATATTGTGTGTGCATTAAATATGGGCAAATTCCAGCACGTCCCATGTTTTGCACATACCTTGAATTTGGTGGTGCAGAATTTTTTAAAAAACGACAGGGGCGTGCAAGAGATGCTGTCGGTGGCCAGAAAAATTGCGGGACACTTTCGGCGTACAGGCACCACGTACAGAAGACTGGAGCACCACCAAAAACTACTGAACCTGCCCTGCCATCATCTGAAGCAAGAAGTGGTAACGAGGTGGAATTCAACCCTCTATATGCTTCAGAGGTTGGAGGAGCAGCAAAAGGCCATTCAAGCCTATACAATTGAGCACGATATAGGAGATGGAATGCACCTGTCTCAAGTGCAGTGGAGAATGATTTCAACGTTGTGCAAGGTTCTGATGCCCTTTGAACTTGCCACACGTGAAGTCAGTTCAGACACTGCCAGCCTGAGTCAGGTCATTCCCCTCATCAGGCTTTTGCAGAAGAAGCTGGAGGCATTGAAGAAGGAGCTAAAAGGGAGCGATTCCGCTAGGCATGTGGGACTTGTGCATGCAGCCCTTAATTCGCTTAACAAGGATTCACGGGTGGTCAATCTGTTGAAATCAGAGCACTACATTTTGGCCACCGTGCTCGATCCTAGATTTAAAGCCTACCTTGGATCTCTCTTTCCGGCAGACACAGGTCTGCTGGGGTTGAAAGACCTGCTGGTGACAAAATTGTCAAGTCAAGCGGAACGCAACCTGTCAACATCTCCTCCTTCACATTCTCCCGCAACTGGGGGTGCGAGGAAAAGGCTCAGAATTCCGAGCCCACCCGCTGGCGGTGATGCAGGGCAGTCTGGAGCGACTGCTGATGCTGACATCTGGTCCGGACTGAAGGACCTGACAACGATTACGGACATGTCGTCTACTGTCACTGCATATGATTCTCTCAACATTGATAGAATGGTGGAGGATTATATGAGTGACCGCATCCAAGTAGGCACGTCACACAGTCCGTACTTATACTGGCAGGAAAAAGAGGCAATTTGGAGGCCCTTGCACAAACTGGCTTTATTCTACCTAAGTTGCCCTCCCACAAGTGTGTACTCCGAAAGAGTGTTTAGTGCCGCCGCTCACCTTGTCAGCAATCGGCGTACGAGGTTACATCCAGAAAATGTGGAGAAGATGATGTTCATTAAAATGAATTATAATCAATTCCTCCGCGGAGACATTGACCAGCAGCAATTGCCTCCACAAAGTACACAGGGAGCTGAGATGGTGGATTCCAGTGGGGACGAATTGATAATCTGTGAGGAGGGGGATGTACACGGTGATATATCGGAGGGTGAAGATGAGGTGGACATCTTGCCTCTGTAGAGCCAGTTTGTGCAAGGAGAGATTAATTGCTTCTTTTTTGGGGGGGGTCCAAACCAACCCGTCATATCAGTCACAGTCGTGTGGCAGACCCTGTCACTGAAATGATGGGTTGGTTAAAGTGTGCATGTCCTGTTTTGTTTATACAACATAAGGGTGGGTGGGAGGGCCCAAGGACAATTCCATCTTGCACCTCTTTTTTCTTTTCTTTTTCTTTGCATCATGTGCTGATTGGGGAGGGTTTTTTTGGAAGGGACATCCTGCGTGACACTGCAGTGCCACTCCTAGATGGGCCCGGTGTTTGTGTCGGCCACTAGGGTCGCTAATCTTACTCACACAGCTACCTCATTGCGCCTCTTTTTTTCTTTGCGTCATGTGCTGTTTGGGGAGGGTTTTTTGGAAGGGACATCCTGCGTGACACTGCAGTGCCACTCCTAGATGGGCCCGGTGTTTGTGTCGGCCACTAGGGTCGCTAATCTTACTCACACAGCTACCTCATTGCGCCTCTTTTTTTCTTTGCGTCATGTGCTGTTTGGGGAGGGTTTTTTGGAAGGGACATCCTGCGTGACACTGCAGTGCCACTCCTAGATGGGCCCGGTGTTTGTGTCGGCCACTAGGGTCGCTAATCTTACTCACACAGCTACCTCATTGCGCCTCTTTTTTTCTTTGCGTCATGTGCTGTTTGGGGAGGGTTTTTTGGAAGGGACATCCTGCGTGACACTGCAGTGCCACTCCTAGATGGGCCCGGTGTTTGTGTCGGCCACTAGGGTCGCTAATCTTACTCACACAGCTACCTCATTGCGCCTCTTTTTTTCTTTGCGTCATGTGCTGTTTGGGGAGGGTTTTTTGGAAGGGCCATCCTGCGTGACACTGCAGTGCCACTCCTAGATGGGCCCGGTGTTTGTGTCGGCCACTAGGGTCGCTAATCTTACTCACACAGCTACCTCATTGCGCCTCTTTTTTTCTTTGCGTCATGTGCTGTTTGGGGAGGGTTTTTTGGAAGGGCCATCCTGCGTGACACTGCAGTGCCACTCCTAGATGGGCCCGGTGTTTGTGTCGGCCACTAGGGTCGCTAATCTTACTCACACAGCTACCTCATTGCGCCTCTTTTTTTCTTTGCGTCATGTGCTGTTTGGGGAGGGTTTTTTGGAAGGGACATCCTGCGTGACACTGCAGTGCCACTCCTAGATGGGCCCGGTGTTTGTGTCGGCCACTAGGGTCGCTTATCTTACTCACACAGCGACCTCGGTGCAAATTTTAGGACTAAAAATAATATTGTGAGGTGTGAGGTATTCAGAATAGACTGAAAATGAGTGTAAATTATGGTTTTTGAGGTTAATAATACTTTGGGATCAAAATGGCCCCCAAATTCTATGATTTAAGCTGTTTTTTAGTGTTTTTTGAAAAAAACACCCGAATCCAAAACACACCCGAATCCGACAAAAAAAATTCGGTGAGGTTTTGCCAAAACGCGGTCGAACCCAAAACACGGCCGCGGAACCGAACCCAAAACCAAAACACAAAACCCGAAAAATTTCAGGCGCTCATCTCTACTAAACAGTAACTCTGACTTCACAATGCACTCAGCAGCAGGCAGATAGACAGTACCACCATGACATCACAATGCATTCAGCTGCAGGCACTTAGGCAGTACTTCTGTGACATTACAATGCATTCAGCTGCAGTCAGATAGACAGTACTTCTGTGTCATCACAATGCTTTCAGCTACAGGCAGCTAGACACTGCCACTGTGACATCCCAATGCATTCAGCTGCAGACAGCTACACAGTACCTATCAGCTACAGGCAGCTAGACAGTACCGCCGTGACATCACAATGATTTTATCTGCAGGCAGCTAGACAATATCTCTGTGACATCACAATGCATTCAGCTGCAGGCAGCTAGGCAGTACTACCATGATATCACATTGATTTTAGCTGCAGGCAGATAGACAGTACCTCTGTCACATCCACAATGTATTCAGATGCAGGCAGCTAGAAAGTACCTCTGCGACATCACAATGCATTCAGCTGCAGGCAGCAAGACAGTACCTCTGGGACATAACAATGCATTCAGCTGCAGGCAGCTAGACAGTACCACTGTGTCATCACAATGATTTCAGCTGCAGGCAGCTAGACAGTACCACCATGACATCACAATGCATTCAGCTACAGGCAGCTAAGCAGTACCTCTGTGACATCACAATGCATTCAGCTGCAGGCAGCTAAACAGTGCCACCATGACATCAAAATGCATTCAGCTGCAGGCAGCTAGGCAGTATCTCTGTGACATCACAATGCATACAGCTACAAGAAGCTTAACAGTACCTCTGTGACATCACAATGCATTCAGTTGCAGGCAGCTAAACAGTAACTCTGTGACTTCACAATGCACTCAGCAGCAGGCAGTTAGACAGTACCACCATGACATCACAATGCATTCAGCTGCAGGCAGCTAGACACTGCCACTGTGACATCCCAATGCATTCAGCTGCAGACAGCTACACAGTACCTATCAGCTACAGGCAGCTAGACAGTACCGCCGTGACATCACAATGATTTTATCTGCAGGCAGCTAGACAATATCTCTGTGACATCACAATGCATTCAGCTGCAGGCAGCTAGGCAGTATCTCTGCGACATCACAATAAATTCAGCTGCAGGCAGCTAGACAGTACCACCGTGACATCACAATGCATTTAGCTGCAGGAAGCTAAACAGAACCCCTGTGATGTCACAATGCATTCCGTTGCAGGCAGCTAGAAAGAACCTCTATGACATCACAATGCATTCAGCTGCGTGACATTACACTGATTTCAGCTGCAGGCAGCTAGATAGCCCCTCTGTCACATCCACAATGTATTCAGCTGCAGGCAGCTAGAAAGTACCTCTGCGACATCACAATGCATTCAGCTGGGGTGAGAAAAGTCTAAGGGGTCTATTTTAGTAAATAGACCCCTTAGACTTTTCTCACCCCAGCTGAATGCATTGTGATGTCGCAGAGGTACTTTCTAGCTGCCTGCAGCTGAATACATTGGATGGAGATAAAGTTGCTGGAGATAAAGTACCAGGCTGTGTTTGAAAAATGACAATCAGGAGCCGACTGGCTGGTACTTTATCTCCAACGACTTTATCTCCATCCAAGGCTTAGTAAATAGACCCCTAATTGTCATAGGGGGTTAAAGTTAAAAAGATTTCATTTCTATTAGTGAAAGAAGAAACTACTTCTCTTAATGTGTATTGCCAGTTACTGCATTTGTATTTCGGTTTTCAAGTACTGCTTTTCTGCTTTGCTTTCTGTACTACTCTTATATGTCACTGTGAGCGTATGAGTTGTCAGATTACTTTCGGAACCTCCCTTTACTTCATTCAGTGTCCGATCTCCTGGAGGACAATGCTGATTAAAGCAGGAACATGCTGAACTTTTAGTAGCCATTCCCCAGCCAAATAACAGTGTCCAACTGTGCAGTAACACCATGGAAACCTCAGCACATACTCTCTCTCTCTGAGTACTGTGGCCACTCTGTAATTCATGGCTTTGAATCGGGAAAGAAGACACAACAGCGTAATGTGTTTTTGTTTTTTGCTCTCCTCTTTAATTCTTCTTTTTGAAGTACCTGTTTCAGTTAAGTAACAAATAACTTACATCCATTAATAACTGCCAGAGTGAGAACATGAATATATTTATTTTTTAAAAATTCAAAGGATACACATTATACTTTTTTTTACTAATTGTATCCAATTAAATTTATATATTTTGGGATTAATGCATTAAACATACATTACACTGTATACACAATGTGACTTCCAATAGCTTTAGTACCTATTTGTTATTCTCTATTATTCATTTTATAAAGTGAAATGCGTAATCAGAATGCGATTATCAGTATTATCTGGTAAGACATTTAGACATCTCTACTAAAGAATACTAATAAGAAAATATTTAGAAATTAATAGCAATCCGGCATTAATGCTTGCATTCTAAATGAGATGCCTCACTTACCAGATTTTCGCTAAGAGGTGAGGATATGCCATGATTGGCAATGCAATGCAAGAGCCATAACTAGGGGTGTGCGACTAGTACAGCCACACAATCACCGGCCACCGACCCTTGCTTCTGGCAAGCAGGTTCCCTGGAAAGTCTCAGCAAGATAGTACTTCTTATTACAAGCAGCTAGGGTGCGCAGTCTAGAACCCCTCCCCCTATATATTCCATATTTTGTGTAGTAATAATAATAATAAGAATAAGAATAATAATTAAAAATAATTAAAAATGTATATATGTACACTTGAAGGTAGAGATTCGTTCAGTCTGTATCCCCCCCACCTTCCTCTAATTGTTTTCAACAAGGGAACTAGCATCTGACTGCACATTTAATTAGGCATAATCAATGTAAGTCCTCTTTATAATTATCTAGTGTCAGTTTTGTGGTGAACATTGGGGCGTGGGGCCACCTACGGGCATCACCACTTAACACTTATATTAACCTTTTATATCACTTTCTTTGTTTGTTATCGATGTATTATTTCACAAAATTTTCACTCTTATAGCACTCATAACACTTCACTGCTATTTGTCATTTGTATGATGCCCTGGGGGGGGGGGGGGGGGGGGATTGGCTGGGCTGGGCTGGTGAACTCCTAGAATGTTAGGGGCTTGCCGATGACCAGGGGTGGATTTAGAGGTCAGGCCTTAGGCGCATTGTTGCCCGTCATCCCCCTCCCTCCCTAATCACGTCACAGTTCCCTTAATTTCCAGGCCAGTCTGGATGCCTTGGGTCCACCAAAACAGGCCAAACCTCACCCCACTACCAGATTCCGGACCACAATTTGCCAACCATTGTCCCACTCCCATCAGTTGTAAAATAAAGTATTTAAAAAAAAGTCGTAATGACAAAAAAGAATCACCTGACCTCATCAGACTTGTGTGCCGCACCCAGCAAGTGCTGCCTAGGCACGTGTGTAGTGGGAAATCGACAACTGCCAATGAGCTGACCTGGACGATGGTGGGCAGGCCCATAACCTTGGCCAAATTTATGCTAACAAACCTCTTATATGCTATTTAATTGTAATATACAACACTGTGCAAAACTTCTAGGCAGGTGTGGAAAATAATAGAGATGAGCGGGTTCGGTTTCTCTGAATCCGAACCCGCCCGAACTTCATGGTTTTTTTCACGGGTCCGAGCAGACTCGGATCCTCCCGCCTTGCTCGGTTAACCCGAGCGCGCCCGAACGTCATCATGACGCTGTCGGATTCTCGCGAGACTCGGATTCTATATAAGGAGCCGCGCGTCGCCGCCATTTTCACACGTGCATTGAGATTGATAGGGAGAGGACGTGGCTGGCGTCCTCTCCATTTAGATTAGAAGAGAGAGAGAGAGAGAGATTGACCTGATTTACTGGAGCTTAGGAGTACTGTAGAACTGTAGAGAGTGCAGAGTTTACTAGTGACTGACCACAGTGACCACCAGACAGTGCAGTTTTATTTAATATATCCGTTCTCTGCCTGAAAAAAACGATACACACAGTGACTCAGTCACATACCATATCTGTGTGCACTGCTCAGCCCAGTGTGCTGCATCATCTATGTATATATATCTGACTGTGCTCAGCTCACACAGCTTATAATTGTGGGGGAGACTGGGGAGCACTGCAGTGCCAGTTATAGGTTATAGCAGGAGCCAGGAGTACATATTATATTAAAATTAAACAGTGCACACTTTTGCTGCAGGAGTGCCACTGCCAGTGTGACTGACCAGTGACCTGACCACACTGACCACCAGTATAGTTAGTAGTATACTATATTGTGATTGCCTGAAAAAGTTAAACACTCGTCGTGTGACTTCACTTGTGTGGTGTTTTTTTTTTTATTCTATAAAAAACTCATTCTGCTGACAGACAGTGTCCAGCAGGTCCGTCATTATATAATATATACCTGTCCGGCTGCAGTAGTGATATATATATATTTTTTATATCATTATTTATCATCCAGTCGCAGCAGACACAGTACGGTAGTTCACGGCTGTAGCTACCTCTGTGTCGGCACTCGGCAGTCCATCCATAATTGTATACCACCTACCCGTGGTTTTTTTTTCTTTCTTCTTTATACATACATACTACTACATCTCTTTATCAACCAGTCTATATTAGCAGCAGACACAGTACAGTACGGTAGTCCACGGCTGTAGCTACCTCTGTGTCGGCACTCGGCAGTCCGTCCATAATTGTATACCACCTACCCGTGGTTTTTTTTTCTTTCTTCTTTATACATACATACTACTACATCTCTTTATCAACCAGTCTATATTAGCAGCAGACACAGTACAGTACGGTAGTTCACGGCTGTAGCTACCTCTGTGTCGGCACTCGGCAGTCCGTCCATAATTGTATACCACCTACCCGTGGTTTTTTTTTCTTTATTCTTTATACATACATACTACTACATCTCTTTATCAACCAGTCTATATTAGCAGCAGACACAGTACAGTACGGTAGTCCACGGCTGTAGCTACCTCTGTGTCGGCACTCGGCAGTCCGTCCATAATTGTATACCACCTACCCGTGGTTTTTTTTTCTTTCTTCTTTATACATACATACATACTACTACATCTCTTTATCAACCAGTCTATATTAGCAGCAGACACAGTACAGTACGGTAGTTCACGGCTGTAGCTACCTCTGTGTCGGCACTCGGCAGTCCGTCCATAATTGTATACCACCTACCCGAGGTTTTTTTTTCTTTCTTCTTTATACATACATACTACTACATCTCTTTATCAACCAGTCTATATTAGCAGCAGACACAGTACAGTACGGTAGTCCACGGCTGTAGCTACCTCTGTGTCGGCACTCGGCAGTCCGTCCATAATTGTATACCACCTACCCGTGGTTTTTTTTTCTTTCTTCTTTATACATACATACTACTACATCTCTTTATCAACCAGTCTATATTAGCAGCAGACACAGTACAGTACGGTAGTTCACGGCTGTAGCTACCTCTGTGTCGGCACTCGGCAGTCCGTCCATAACTGTATACCACCTACCCGTGGTTTTTTTTTCTTTCTTCTTTATACATACATACTACTACATCTCTTTATCAACCAGTCTATATTAGCAGCAGACACAGTACAGTACGGTAGTCCACGGCTGTAGCTACCTCTGTGTCGGCACTCGGCAGTCCGTCCATAATTGTATACCACCTACCCGTGGTTTTTTTTTCTTTCTTCTTTATACATACATACTACTACATCTCTTTATCAACCAGTCTATATTAGCAGCAGACACAGTACAGTACGGTAGTTCACGGCTGTAGCTACCTCTGTGTCGGCACTCGGCAGTCCGTCCATAATTGTATACCACCTACCCGTGGTTTTTTTTTCTTTCTTCTTTATACATACATACTACTACATCTCTTTATCAACCAGTCTATATTAGCAGCAGACACAGTACAGTACGGTAGTCCACGGCTGTAGCTACCTCTGTGTCGGCACTCGGCAGTCCGTCCATAATTGTATACTAGTATCCATCCATCTCCATTGTTTACCTGAGGTGCCTTTTAGTTGTGCCTATTAAAATATGGAGAACAAAAATGTTGAGGTTCCAAAATTAGGGAAAGATCAAGATCCACTTCCACCTCGTGCTGAAGCTGCTGCCACTAGTCATGGCCGAGACGATGAAATGCCAGCAACGTCGTCTGCCAAGGCCGATGCCCAATGTCATAGTACAGAGCATGTCAAATCCAAAACACCAAATATCAGTAAAAAAAGGACTCCAAAACCTAAAATAAAATTGTCGGAGGAGAAGCGTAAACTTGCCAATATGCCATTTACCACACGGAGTGGCAAGGAACGGCTGAGGCCCTGGCCTATGTTCATGGCTAGTGGTTCAGCTTCACATGAGGATGGAGGCACTCAGCCTCTCGCTAGAAAAATGAAAAGACTCAAGCTGGCAAAAGCAGTAGCACCGCAAAGAACTGTGCGTTCTTCGAAATCCCAAATCCACAAGGAGAGTCCAATTGTGACGGTTGCGATGCCTGACCTTCCCAACACTGGACGTGAAGAGCATGCGCCTTCCACCATTTGCACGCCCCCTGCAAGTGCTGGAAGGAGCACCCGCAGTCCAGTTCCTGATAGTCAGATTGAAGATGTCAGTGTTGAAGTACACCAGGATGAGGAGGATATGGGTGTTGCTGGCACTGGGGAGGAAATTGACCAGGAGGATTCTGATGGTGAGGTGGTTTGTTTAAGTCAGGCACCCGGGGAGACACCTGTTGTCCGTGGGAGGAATATGGCCGTTGACATGCCTGGTGAAAATACCAAAAAAATCAGCTCTTCGGTGTGGAGGTATTTCACCAGAAATGCGGACAACAGGTGTCAAGCCGTGTGTTCCCTTTGTCAAGCTGTAATAAGTAGGGGTAAGGACGTTAACCACCTCGGAACATCCTCCCTTATACGTCACCTGCAGCGCATTCATAATAAGTCAGTGACAAGTTCAAAAACTTTGGGTGACAGCGGAAGCAGTCCACTGACCAGTAAATCCCTTCCTCTTGTAACCAAGCTCACGCAAACCACCCCACCAACTCCCTCAGTGTCAATTTCCTCCTTCCCCATGAATGCCAATAGTCCTGCAGGCCATGTCACTGGCAATTCTGATGATTCCTCTCCTGCCTGGGATTCCTCCGATGCATCCTTGCGTGTAACGCCTACTGCTGCTGGCGCTGCTGTTGTTGCTGCTGGGAGTCGATGGTCATCCCAGAGGGGAAGTCGTAAGACCACTTTTACTACTTCCACCAAGCAATTGACTGTCCAACAGTCCTTTGCGAGGAAGATGAAATATCACAGCAGTCATCCTACTGCAAAGCGGATAACTGAGGCCTTGGCATCCTGGGTGGTGAGAAACGTGGTTCCGGTATCCATCATTACTGCAGAGCCAACTAGAGACTTGTTGGAGGTACTGTGTCCCCGGTACCAAATACCATCTAGGTTCCATTTCTCTAGGCAGGCGATACCGAAAATGTACACAGACCTCAGAAAAAGAGTCACCAGTGTCCTAAAAAATGCAGCTGTACCCAATGTCCACTTAACCACGGACATGTGGACAAGTGGAGCAGGGCAGGGTCAGGACTATATGACTGTGACAGCCCACTGGGTAGATGTATGGACTCCCGCCGCAAGAACAGCAGCGGCGGCACCAGTAGCAGCATCTCGCAAACGCCAACTCTTTCCTAGGCAGGCTACGCTTTGTATCACCGCTTTCCAGAATACGCACACAGCTGAAAACCTCTTACGGCAACTGAGGAAGATCATCGCGGAATGGCTTACCCCAATTGGACTCTCCTGTGGATTTGTGGCATCGGACAACGCCAGCAATATTGTGTGTGCATTAAATATGGGCAAATTCCAGCACGTCCCATGTTTTGCACATACCTTGAATTTGGTGGTGCAGAATTATTTAAAAAACGACAGGGGCGTGCAAGAGATGCTGTCGGTGGCCAGAAGAATTGCGGGACACTTTCGGCATACAGGCACCACGTACAGAAGACTGGAGCACCACCAAAAACTACTGAACCTGCCCTGCCATCATCTGAAGCAAGAAGTGGTAACGAGGTGGAATTCAACCCTCTATATGCTTCAGAGGTTGGAGGAGCAGCAAAAGGCCATTCAAGCCTATACAATTGAGCACGATATAGGAGGTGGAATGCACCTGTCTCAAGCGCAGTGGAGAATGATTTCAACGTTGTGCAAGGTTCTGCTGCCCTTTGAACTTGCCACACGTGAAGTCAGTTCAGACACTGCCAGCCTGAGTCAGGTCATTCCCCTCATCAGGCTTTTGCAGAAGAAGCTGGAGACATTGAAGGAGGAGCTAACACGGAGCGATTCCGCTAGGCATGTGGGACTTGTGGATGGAGCCCTTAATTCGCTTAACAAGGATTCACGGGTGGTCAATCTGTTGAAATCAGAGCACTACATTTTGGCCACCATGCTCGATCCTAGATTTAAAGCCTACCTTGGATCTCTCTTTCCGGCAGACACAAGTCTGCTGGGGTTGAAAGACCTGCTGGTGAGAAAATTGTCAAGTCAAGCGGAACGCGACCTGTCAACATCTCCTCCTTCACATTCTCCCGCAACTGGGGGTGCGAGGAAAAGGCTCAGAATTCCGAGCCCACCCGCTGGCGGTGATGCAGGGCAGTCTGGAGCGACTGCTGATGCTGACATCTGGTCCGGACTGAAGGACCTGACAACGATTACGGACATGTCGTCTACTGTCACTGCATATGATTCTCTCACCATTGAAAGAATGGTGGAGGATTATATGAGTGACCGCATCCAAGTAGGCACGTCACACAGTCCATACTTATACTGGCAGGAAAAAGAGGCAATTTGGAGGCCCTTGCACAAACTGGCTTTATTCTACCTAAGTTGCCCTCCCACAAGTGTGTACTCCGAAAGAGTGTTTAGTGCCGCCGCTCACCTTGTCAGCAATCGGCGTACGAGGTTACATCCAGAAAATGTGGAGAAGATGATGTTCATTAAAATGAATTATAATCAATTCCTCCGCGGAGACATTGACCAGCAGCAATTGCCTCCACAAAGTACACAGGGAGCTGAGATGGTGGATTCCAGTGGGGACGAATTGATAATCTGTGAGGAGGGGGATGTACACGGTGATATATCGGAGGATGATGATGAGGTGGACATCTTGCCTCTGTAGAGCCAGTTTGTGCAAGGAGAGATTAATTGCTTCTTTTTTGGGGGGGGTCCAAACCAACCCGTCATATCAGTCACAGTCGTGTGGCAGACCCTGTCACTGAAATGATGGGTTGGTTAAAGTGTGCATGTCCTGTTTTGTTTATACAACATAAGGGTGGGTGGGAGGGCCCAAGGACAATTCCATCTTGCACCTCTTTTTTCTTTTATTTTTCTTTGCGTCATGTGCTGTTTGGGGAGGGTTTTTTGGAAGGGACATCCTGCGTGACACTGCAGTGCCACTCCTAAATGGGCCCGGTGTTTGTGTCGGCCACTAGGGTCGCTTATCTTACTCACACAGTCAGCTACCTCATTGCGCCTCTTTTTTTCTTTGCGTCATGTGCTGTTTGGGGAGGGTTTTTTGGAAGGGCCATCCTGCGTGACACTGCAGTGCCACTCCTAGATGGGCCCGGTGTTTGTGTCGGCCACTAGGGTCGCTAATCTTACTCACACAGCTACCTCATTGCGCCTCTTTTTTTCTTTGCGTCATGTGCTGTTTGGGGAGGGTTTTTTGGAAGGGACATCCTGCGTGACACTGCAGTGCCACTCCTAAATGGGCCCGGTGTTTGTGTCGGCCACTACGGTCGCTAATCTTACTCACACAGCTACCTCATTGCGCCTCTTTTTTTCTTTGCGTCATGTGCTGTTTGGGGAGGGTTTTTTGGAAGGGACATCCTGCGTGACACTGCAGTGCCACTCCTAGATGGGCCCGGTGTTTGTGTCGGCCACTAGGGTCGCTAATCTTACTCACACAGCTACCTCATTGCGCCTCTTTTTTTCTTTGCGTCATGTGCTGTTTGGGGAGGGTTTTTTGGAAGGGACATCCTGCGTGACACTGCAGTGCCACTCCTAAATGGGCCCGGTGTTTGTGTCGGCCACTACGGTCGCTAATCTTACTCACACAGCTACCTCATTGCGCCTCTTTTTTTCTTTGCGTCATGTGCTGTTTGGGGAGGGTTTTTTGGAAGGGACATCCTACGTGACACTGCAGTGCCACTCCTAGATGGGCCCGGTGTTTGTGTCGGCCACTAGGGTCGCTAATCTTACTCACACAGCTACCTCATTGCGCCTCTTTTTTTCTTTGCGTCATGTGCTGTTTGGGGAGGGTTTTTTGGAAGGGACATCCTGCGTGACACTGCAGTGCCACTCCTAAATGGGCCCGATGTTTGTGTCGGCCACTAGGGTCGCTAATCTTACTCACACAGCTACCTCATTGCGCCTCTTTTTTTCTTTGCGTCATGTGCTGTTTGGGGAGGGTTTTTTGGAAGGGACATCCTGCGTGACACTGCAGTGCCACTCCTAGATGGGCCAGGTGTTTGTGTCGGCCACTAGGGTCGCTTAGCTTAGTCATCCAGCGACCTCGGTGCAAATTTTAGGACTAAAAATAATATTGTGAGGTGTGAGGTATTCAGAATAGACTGAAAATGAGTGGAAATTATGGTTTTTGAGGTTAATAATAATATGGGATCAAAATGACCCCCAAATTCTATGATTTAAGCTGTTTTTTAGGGTTTTTTGAAAAAAACACCCGAATCCAAAACACACCCGAATCCGACAAAAAAAATTCGGTGAGGTTTTGCCAAAACGCGGTCGAACCCAAAACACGGCCGCGGAACCGAACCCAAAACCAAAACACAAAACCCGAAAAATTTCAGGCGCTCATCACTAGAAAATAATGCTGCAAAGTAAGAATGCTTTCTAAAAAAGAAGTGTTAATAGTTTCTTTTTATCCCCCCCCCCCCCCCCTTGATAAAGTCCGCAGGATGAAACGTGTCGGGGATCCTGACTGCACCTCACCTCTAAAGGTAGGCACCTTATTTTATGAGTTCCTTTTTTATATCTTATAAATATTGCATATTGATCAATTTTTTTAAGAAAGCAGTCATTTTTAAACTGTCATTGTACAATTTGTCTGTTTTTACTCTCTTTTGACCTTTTTTTTAGATTTTTCTGTCTCCTATTGTTTTAAATAAATATGTTATACTCTTCATATACTGTTATAGTGTGTGCCAGAGGTCACCCTAAACACCCTATCTCTATTTCACGTTTCTTTTTATCAATTAACAAAATGCCAAGGGAATGAACAGAAGAGAAATCTAAATGAAATCAGTCTGATTGGCTCCAAATTTTTTCTGCAGCAGAACAATGACCCCAAACATACAGCCAATGTCATTAAGAACTATATTCAGCGTAAATAAGAACAAGGAGTCCTGGAAGTAATGATATGGGCCCCACAGAGCCCTGATCTCAACATAATCGAGTCTGTCTGGTATTACATGAAGAGACAGAAGGATTTGAGCCAACCTACAACTATGTATCTGTGGTTGGTTCTCCAAGATGTTTGGAACAACCTCCCTGCTGAGTTGCTTCAAAAACTGTATGCAAATGTGCCTAGAATTGATGCTGTTTTGAAGGCAAAGGGTGGTCACACCAAATATTGATTTGCTTTAGATTTCTCTTCTGTTCATTCACTTTTCATTTTGTTAATTGATAAAAACAACTATTAACACTTCTATTTTTTGGAGTATTCATACTTTGCAGCATTACCTGCCTAAAACCTTTGCACAGCCCTATATATTTAAATTTTGAGTAGTAATGTTTGCAAAGTGCACCTGCATCCTTTTTTTCTACATGTAGTACTCTAAATCTCAGCAGGTAAGCACCTCTCATGAGACGCAGCTAGGATGTTCAGTCTTGAGCCCCTCCCTCTATATATTCCATATTATGACTGGAAAGGGAACCAGCAGCCAGGATAGCTGTGGTCAGCGCTGCACTTACAGGTGTTGCTGGCCTCTGCCCCCTCTATGCAACGTAATGATGTCATGCACGCAATGTCAAGACATAAGTCGCTCATAGGGTGGCCGTAACATGGCGCATTTGAGCACTGTTATGGTGCTGTGCAGGGCTAGGCACATTTCTGTCACACCTGGGACTGACGGGGTGTAAATAGACTTGTAAAGGGGCATTTTCAGACAGGAAATGTGATACTCTTTATTTTATATACGTATATATACATATATATTTTTGTTAAGGGGGGGGAATGTCTGTATTGGCCTCCGTTTTATGGGCGCGGTCCGGCCAACGCAGGCATGGTCGGACCGTGCAGGGGGCAGGCCCAGCATCCTCTACGGACTACGAGAAAAGGATTTACCGGCAGGTAATTAAAATCCTATTTTCTCTTACATCCTAGCGGATGCTGGGGTCCACATTAGTACCATGGGGATGTACCAATGCTCCCAGTACGGGAGGGAGAGTGCTGAGGTTCCAGCAGAACAGATTGACCAAACTCTAGGTCCTCAGAGGCAAAAGTATCGAACTTGTAGAACTTAGCAAATGTGTTCGACCCTGACCAAGTAGCTGCTCGGCAAAGCTGTAAAGCCGAGACACCCCGGGCAGCCGCCCAGGAAGAACCCACTTTACGAGTAGAGTGGGCCTTAACACATTTTGGACACGGCAAACCTGCTGACGAATAAGCATGCTGGATAGTAAACCTGATCCAGCGAGAAATCGTCTGCTTAGAAGCAGGACACCCAACCTTGGGGTAAATTTACTAAGATGGGAGTTCTATTTCAGATGGGATGTTACCCATAGCAACCAATCAGATCCTACTTCTCATTTATCTAGCACCTTCTAGAAAATAATACCTGGAATCTGATTGGTTGCTATGGGCAACATCCCATCTGAAATAGAACTCCCATCTTAGTAAATTTACCCCCTTGTTGGGTTCATAAAGGACAAATAAAGCGTCCGACTTCCTGTGACGAGAAGTTCTTTTCACATAAATTTTCAAAGCCCTCAACACATCCAAGGACTTTGAAGTAATTGAGGAGTCAGTAGCCACTGGCACCACAATAGGTTGGTTGATATGAAAGGCTGACACAATCTTCGGAAGAAATTGCTGACGCATTCTGAGCTCAGCCCTATCTTCATGGAAAATCAAGTAGGGGCTCTTGCATGACAATGCCCCCAATTCTGACACACGTCTAGCAGATGCCAATGCCAACAGTGTGACCGCCTTCCACGTAAGAAACTTGACGTCCACCTCCTGCAAAGGTTCGAACCAATCCGATTGCAGGAACTTCAGCACCACATTAAGATCCGCAGGTGCCGTAGGAAGCACAAAAGGTGGATGGATATGCAGAACCTCAGGGAGGGCAGCCAATTGTTTCTGTAAGAAAATGGACATGGCCGAAATCTGAACCATTAGGAAGCCCAAGCTGAGGCCCACGTCCCCACCTGCTTGCAGAAAGAGGAGAAACCGTCTCAGTTGAAACTCCACCGTTGGAAACTTCTTGGATTCACACCAAGACACATACTTTTTCTAAATCCGATGGTAATGTTTAGACATAATTCCCTTCCTAGCTTGAATCAGGGTCCACCGTTGGAAACTTCTTGGATTCACACCAAGACACATACTTTTTCTAAATCCAATGGTAATGTTTAGACGTAATTCCCTTCCTAGCTTGAATCAGGGTAGGAATGACCTTTTTCGGAATGCCCTACCGAGCTAAGATCTGGCGTTCAACCTCCATGCCATCAAACGTAGCCATGGTAAGTCTTGATAGGCGAACGGCCCCTGTTGCAGAAGGTCCTCGCGAAGAGGAAGAGGCCTCAGATCCTCCAGCAGTAATTCCAGAAGATCCGCGTACCAAGCCCTCCTTGGCCAGTCCGGAGCAATGAGGATCGCCTGAACTCTTGCTCTTTTTATTAGTTTGAGAATCCTTGGGATGATTGGAAGTGGAGGGAACACATAGACTGACTGGAACACCCAATGAGTTACCAGTGCGTCCACCACCACTGCCTGTGGGTCTCTCAACCTGGAACAGTACCTCCAAAGCTTCTTGTTGAGGCAAGAGGCCATCATATCTACCTGAGGTACACCCCATCGGCTTGTCACCTCTGCGAACACCTCCGGGTGGAGGCCCAATTCTCCTGGATGGAGATCGTGTCTGCTGAGGAAGTCCGCTTCCCTGTTGTCCACTTCCGGAATGAAGATTGCTGATAGCGCCACTGTGTGCTTTTCTGCCCAGAGGAGGATTCCTGTTATCTCTGACACTGCCGCTCTGCTCTTCGTTCCGTCCTGTCGGTTTATGTAGGACACTGCCGTTAAGTTTGCAGCCACCAGAGGAGTGAAATTCTGGCTTTCGGTGACAGGCGTATCCGCCGGTGCATGTGAAGGTGTGATCCTGACCACTTGTACAGGAGATCCAGCTGGAAGAACCTTACATGGAATCTTCCATATTGTAGAGCCTTGTAGGAGGCCATCATCTTCCCCAGAAGGCGAATGCACTGATGAACCGACACCCGGGCTGGCTTCAAGACATCCCGAACCATTGATTGGATCACTAATGCTTTCTCCACTGTTAGAAACACCCCCTGCACTTCCGTGTCGAGTATCATCTCCAGGAAGGGCAGTCTCCTTGTCGGCTCCAAATGTGACTTTTATCAGCAGATCGTCCAGATATGGAATATGTTCACACCTTGCCTGCGAAGGAGTAGCATCCTCTCTGCCATGACCTTGGTGAACACCCTCGGTGCTGTGGAGAGGCCAAACGGCAGTGTCTGGAACTGATAGTGACAATCCAGCAGCGCAAATCGGAGATAAGCCTGGTGAGGCAGCCAGATTGGAATGTGAAGGTACGCATCCTTGATATCCAGGGGTACTAGGAATTCCCCCTTTTCCAGACCTGAGATCACCGCTCTCAGAGACTCCATCTTGAATTTGAACTCCCTCAAATAGGGGTTCAATAACTTTAGGTTTAATATCAGCCTTACCGAACTGTCCGGTTTCGGTACCACAAACAGATTTGAGTAATAACCCTTGTGTTTTAGGTGAGGTGGAACTGGAACAATAACATTTGTACGGACCAATTTTTGAATGGCTTGCCTTTCGGTCAGGGAAACTGGTAAGCCTGATTTGAATAATCTGTGAGGTGGGAGTTCCTGAAACTCCAGTCTGTAGCCCTGGGTAACAATGTCTGTTACCCAGGGGGTCTAGGCATGATGACGCCCAGATGTGATTGAAATTTTTTAGTCTCGCTCCCACCTGCCCGATCTCCAGGCTGGGAGGTTCACCGTCATGCTGAAGATTTTGAGGAAGCAGAACCTGGTTTCTGTTCCTCAGAACCTGTTGGTGCAGGTTTTCTGGATTTTCCCCGACCACCCCTAAATAAGGTGGAAGGGGATTTGGATTTTTTTTATTTTGCGGTCCGAAAGGACTGCAGTGTAGACGTAGGTGCTGCTGAGGGGAGAAAGGTCGACTTACCCGCAGTTGCCGTGGAGATCCATGCATCCAATGCATCCCCAAAGAGAGCCGGACCTGTGAAGGGTAGGTTCTCCACACTTTCCTTGGATTCTGCATCCACAGTCCATTGGCGTAGCCAGAGTCCTCTGCGCACTGAAACCACCATGGAAGTAGCACTTGCATTCAGCATGCCAAGGTCCTTCATGGCCTCCACCATGAACCCAGTAGAATCCTGTATGTGACGCAAAAACAATTCAATGTCACACCTAGCCATAGTATCTAATTCCTCTAGTAATGTGCCTGACCACTTTACTATGGCTTTAGAAATCCACACACAAGCAATAGTGGGCCTTAAAGCCACGTCTGTAGCAGTGTATAGTGAGTTGGGCGTAGTGTCAATCTTGCGGTCAGCTGGCTCTTTTAGAGCGGTTGAACCAAGGACAGGTAAAACCACCTTTTTAGACAACCTAGAAACAGAAGCGTCTACTATAGGTGGGTTTTCCCACTTCTTTCTATCCTCCTCAAGGAATGGGAAAGCAATGAGAATTCTTTTAGGGATCTGGAATTTTTTCTCTGGGTTATCCCAGGATTTTTTAAATAAAGAATTTAACTCCTTAGAGGCCGGGAAGGTGTGCGAGGATTTCCTATTTTCCGTAAAATAAGATTCCTCTACTTGTTCTTCTCAGAAATATGTAAAACATCCCGAATGGCTTCAATCATTAGCTGCACCCCCTTAGCAAGGGATGCATCACCTCCCTGCATATCCCCATCACCGTCCCCTGTACCAGAGTCTGTATCAGTATCAACTTGCATTATCTGGGCAAGTGTACGCTTCCTTGGGTATTTAGGTGGGTTAGTAGAGGAAGTAGTGGGAGCTGAATGCTGCAACCCCTCTACAGATTTTCTCAAAAACTGCGTCTCTTTCTCATTATGGGACATCCTTGATGAAATCTAGGATATCATTCCTCTTAAAGAATCCGCCCATGGGGGTTCAGATTCAGAAGGCTGGGAAAGCACATTGCAGTCCTGAGTACATGGAATAGACTCCTCTAGAGAAGATACACATTCTGCAGCACATGACACAGAGCCCTTAGACATGGTAATGTGGATATATACACTCACACACACATACCGGAAAATGTCAGACACAGTTTCCCCCAGAGTACCTTCAGAGAGTCACAGAGTATAAGGAGGCGCTGATTAATCAACCTTAAAAGGTTGAATAGTACTAACTACACTCTCTTCCCCCTGTCTATAACACCCTGGTGCCGCAGTAACTGGAGTTATGTGGGGTTCAGTGCTCCCTGTCAGCATCCTGTTCAGCGTTCTGCAGGGAGAAAATGGCGCTGGTGAGTGCTGGATCTGCTCTGAGAAGAAGCCCCGCACCCTGTAATGGCGCGTGGCTTCCCGCACAATGATTATACTGGTCTGAGGTCTCATGGTGCTAACAGCGGGATTAGCCCCCGTTAGCTATTTACACCAGTGTTAGGGTGATCTTGCTGGCCCAGGACGCCCCTCAGCAGCGTCTACATACACATTGCTGAGCCTGTATGGAGCGCAGCCTGCCAGAGCTGCGCTCCCACCTTGTGTCACCATTCCCGCCGGCGACTCGCTAACCGAGCCACCGGCACTGTACTCACCGCTCTTTTTCTTCTGGCTCTGTTAGGGGGTGGCGGCCATGCTGCGGGAGTGAGCGGTCGCCTCGTGGGCTTGCGATCAGCACCCTCAGGAGCTCAGTGTCCTGTCAGCGGAGATAGAGAACCATTAACTTCTAGAGTTGGTTCCTACTCCCCCCCTAAATCCCACGAAGAAGGGAGGCTGTTGCCAGCAGCCTCTCTGTACCTAACACTCTTAGAAAGAAAAAAAAAACTAGAAAAACTCCTAAGAGCTCCACTAGCTGTGACCGGCTCCTCCGGGCACATTTTCTAATCTGAGTCTGGTAGGAGGGGCATAGAGGGAGTAGCCAGCCCACACTATTAAACTCTTAAAGTGCAAGTGGCTCCCAAGGGACCCGTCTATACCCCATGTTACTAAATGGACCCCAGCATCCTCTAGGACGTAAGAGAAACAGCAATGTTGCTAATTATATTTACTATTGCATTTTCACAAACTCACCAGAACAAACTGATTAACTTGGACAAATAGATCCTCCACTTCCTTGTCTTGTAACTCCTTTTCCTCTTGTTTCAGCTCTTTGCAGGCACCCAAGTAATGGCGCAGCCACTCCAGTTGTGTCTGTCTGTCAGGGAACAACCGATAATCTGGCTCACTCACACCTAGAAATGTAGGCAGAGGGTACAGCATAATCACTTACCTCTGCAGTGCCACTACTTTAGATAGTAACCCCACACATCATGTAGCTTTTATGCAGTCTATATTAACAATGTTTGTGCAACATACTCCATGGTGGGCAGTGGAGGGACAGTCTTAAAATGTAATGTTTAGTTGGCAGAGTGATTATTTGCAATATATAGTTAGGTATATGTGCAATGGCTGTAATTTCTGGTTATATATGTACAATATATGGCTGGCAATAGGGGTTGTTATTAGTGTCAAATATATGGCTGACTATGGGGGCATTAATTTGTACAATACAGTATATAGCTCTGGGAATGGAGGGTCAGGTATGATCTCTGAACATATTAATTATGATGAGGAAACCTCATATTCCTATTACAGGTATAAACTAGAGATGAGCGGGTTCGGTTCCTCGGAATCCGAACCCGCCCGAACTTCAGCTTTTTTTACACGGATCCGAGCGACTCGGATCTTCCCGCCTTGCTCGGTTAACCCGAGCGCGCCCGAACGTCATCATGACGCTGTCGGATTCTCGCGAGGCTCGGATTCTATCGCGAGACTCGGATTCTATATAAGGAGCCGCGCGTCGCCGCCATTTTCACACGTGCATTGAGATTGATAGGGAGAGGACGTGGCTGGCGTCCTCTCCATTTAGATTAGAAGAGAGAGAGTGAGATTGAGACAGAGACACTTGATTTACTGGAGCTTAGGAGTACTAGAGAGTGCAGAGTTTACTAGTGACTGACCACTGACCAGTGACCACCAGTGCAGTTTTATTTAATATAATCCGTTCTCTGCCTGAAAAAAACGATACACAGTGACTCAGTCACATACCATATCTGTGCTCAGCCCAGTGTGCTGCATCATCTATGTATAATATCTGACTGTGCTCACACAGCTTAATTGTGGGGGAGACTGGGGAGCAGTTATAGGTTATAGCAGGAGCCAGGAGTACATATTATTAAAATTAAACAGTGCACACTTTTGCTGCAGGAGTGCCACTGCCAGTGTGACTGACCAGTGACCTGACCACACTGACCACCAGTATAGTATACTATATTGTGATTGCCTGAAAAAGTTAAACACTCGTCGTGTGACTTGTGTGGTGTTTTTTTATTCTATAAAAAACTCATTCTGCTGACAGACAGTGTCCAGCAGGTCCGTCATTATATAATATATACCTGTCCGGCTGCAGTAGTGATATATATATATTTTTTATATCATTATTTATCATCCAGTCGCAGCAGACACAGTACGGTAGTTCACGGCTGTAGCTACCTCTGTGTCGGCACTCGGCAGTCCATCCATAATTGTATACCACCTACCCGTGGTTTTTTTTTCTTTCTTCTTTATACATACTACATCTCATTATCATCCAGTCTATATTAGCAGCAGACACAGTACAGTACGGTAGTCCACGGCTGTAGCTACCTCTGTGTCGGCACTCGGCAGTCCATCCATAATTGTATACCACCTACCCGTGGTTTTTTTTTCTCTTCTTTATACATACTACATCTCATTATCATCCAGTCTATATTAGCAGCAGACACAGTACAGTACGGTAGTCCACGGCTGTAGCTACCTCTGTGTCGGCACTCGGCAGTCCATCCATAATTGTATACCACCTACCCGTGGTTTTTTTTTCTTTCTTCTTTATACATACTACATCTCATTATCAACCAGTCTATATTAGCAGCAGACACAGTACAGTACGGTAGTCCACGGCTGTAGCTACCTCTGTGTCGGCACTCGGCAGTCCGTCCATAATTGTATACCACCTACCCGTGGTTTTTTTTTCTTTCTTCTTTATACATACTACATCTCATTATCATCCAGTCTATATTAGCAGCAGACACAGTACAGTACGGTAGTCCACGGCTGTAGCTACCTCTGTGTCGGCACTCGGCAGTCCATCCATAATTGTATACCACCTACCCGTGGTTTTTTTTTCTTCTTTATACATACTACATCTCATTATCATCCAGTCTATATTAGCAGCAGACACAGTACAGTACGGTAGTCCACGGCTGTAGCTACCTCTGTGTCGGCACTCGGCAGTCCATCCATAATTGTATACCACCTACCCGTGGTTTTTTTTCTTTCTTCTTTATACATACTACATCTCATTATCAACCAGTCTATATTAGCAGCAGACACAGTACAGTACGGTAGTCCACGGCTGTAGCTACCTCTGTGTCGGCACTCGGCAGTCCGTCCATAATTGTATACCACCTACCCGTGGTTTTTTTTTCTTTCTTCTTTATACATACTACATCTCATTATCATCCAGTCTATATTAGCAGCAGACACAGTACAGTACGGTAGTCCACGGCTGTAGCTACCTCTGTGTCGGCACTCGGCAGTCCATCCATAATTGTATACCACCTACCCGTGGTTTTTTTTTTCTTCTTTATACATACTACATCTCATTATCATCCAGTCTATATTAGCAGCAGACACAGTACAGTACGGTAGTCCACGGCTGTAGCTACCTCTGTGTCGGCACTCGGCAGTCCATCCATAATTGTATACCACCTACCCGTGGTTTTTTTTTTCTTCTTTATACATACTACATCTCATTATCATCCAGTCTATATTAGCAGCAGACACAGTACAGTACGGTAGTCCACGGCTGTAGCTACCTCTGTGTCGGCACTCGGCAGTCCGTCCATAATTGTATACCACCTACCCGTGGTTTTTTTTTCTTTCTTCTTTATACATACATACTACATCTCTTTATCAACCAGTCTATATTAGCAGCAGACACAGTACAGTACGGTAGTCCACGGCTGTAGCTACCTCTGTGTCGGCACTCGGCAGTCCATCCATAATTGTATACTAGTATCCATCCATCTCCATTGTTTACCTGAGGTGCCTTTTAGTTGTGCCTATTAAAATATGGAGAACAAAAATGTTGAGGTTCCAAAATTAGGGAAAGATCAAGATCCACTTCCACCTCGTGCTGAAGCTGCTGCCACTAGTCATGGCCGAGACGATGAAATGCCAGCAACGTCGTCTGCCAAGGCCGATGCCCAATGTCATAGTACAGAGCATGTCAAATCCAAAACACCAAATATCAGTAAAAAAAAGGACTCCAAAACCTAAAATAAAATTGTCGGAGGAGAAGCGTAAACTTGCCAATATGCCATTTACCACACGGAGTGGCAAGGAACGGCTGAGGCCCTGGCCTATGTTCATGGCTAGTGGTTCAGCTTCACATGAGGATGGAAGCACTCAGCCTCTCGCTAGAAAAATGAAAAGACTCAAGCTGGAAAAAGCACAGCAAAGAACTGTGCGTTCTTCGAAATCCCAAATCCACAAGGAGAGTCCAATTGTGTCGGTTGCGATGCCTGACCTTCCCAACACTGGACGTGAAGAGCATGCGCCTTCCACCATTTGCACGCCCCCTGCAAGTGCTGGAAGGAGCACCCGCAGTCCAGTTCCTGATAGTCAGATTGAAGATGTCAGTGTTGAAGTACACCAGGATGAGGAGGATATGGGTGTTGCTGGCGCTGGGGAGGAAATTGACCAGGAGGATTCTGATGGTGAGGTGGTTTGTTTAAGTCAGGCACCCGGGGAGACACCTGTTGTCCGTGGGAGGAATATGGCCGTTGACATGCCTGGTGAAAATACCAAAAAAATCAGCTCTTCGGTGTGGAAGTATTTCACCAGAAATGCGGACAACATTTGTCAAGCCGTGTGTTCCCTTTGTCAAGCTGTAATAAGTAGGGGTAAGGACGTTAACCACCTCGGAACATCCTCCCTTATACGTCACCTGCAGCGCATTCATAATAAGTCAGTGACAAGTTCAAAAACTTTGGCCAACAGCGGAAGCAGTCCACTGACCAGTAAATCCCTTCCTCTTGTAACCAAGCTCACGCAAACCACCCCACCAACTCCCTCAGTGTCAATTTCCTCCTTCCCCAGGAATGCCAATAGTCCTGCAGGCCATGTCACTGGCAATTCTGATGATTCCTCTCCTGCCTGGGATTCCTCCGATGCATCCTTGCGTGTAACGCCTACTGCTGCTGGCGCTGCTGTTGTTGCTGCTGGGAGTCGATGGTCATCCCAGAGGGGAAGTCGTAAGCCCACTTGTACTACTTCCAGTAAGCAATTGACTGTTCAACAGTCCTTTGCGAGGAAGATGAAATATCACAGCAGTCATCCTACTGCAAAGCGGATAACGGAGGCCTTGGCATCCTGGGTGGTGAGAAACGTGGTTCCGGTATCCATCATTACTGCAGAGCCAACTAGAGACTTGTTGGAGGTACTGTGTCCCCGGTACCAAATACCATCTAGGTTCCATTTCTCTAGGCAGGCGATACCGAAAATGTACACAGACCTCAGAAAAAGAGTCACCAGTGTCCTAAAAAATGCAGCTGTACCCAATGTCCACTTAACCACGGACATGTGGACAAGTGGAGCAGGGCAGGGTCAGGACTATATGACTGTGACAGCCCACTGGGTAGATGTATGGACTCCCGCCGCAAGAACAGCAGCGGCGGCACCAGTAGCAGCATCTCGCAAACGCCAACTCTTTCCTAGGCAGGCTACGCTTTGTATCACCGCTTTCCAGAATACGCACACAGCTGAAAACCTCTTACGGCAACTGAGGAAGATCATCGCGGAATGGCTTACCCCAATTGGACTCTCCTGTGGATTTGTGGCATCGGACAACGCCAGCAATATTGTGTGTGCATTAAATATGGGCAAATTCCAGCACGTCCCATGTTTTGCACATACCTTGAATTTGGTGGTGCAGAATTTTTTAAAAAACGACAGGGGCGTGCAAGAGATGCTGTCGGTGGCCAGAAGAATTGCGGGACACTTTCGGCGTACAGGCACCACGTACAGAAGACTGGAGCACCACCAAAAACTACTGAACCTGCCCTGCCATCATCTGAAGCAAGAAGTGGTAACGAGGTGGAATTCAACCCTCTATATGCTTCATAGGTTGGAGGAGCAGCAAAAGGCCATTCAAGCCTATACAATTGAGCACGATATAGGAGGTGGAATGCACCTGTCTCAAGCGCAGTGGAGAATGATTTCAACGTTGTGCAAGGTTCTGATGCCCTTTGAACTTGCCACACGTGAAGTCAGTTCAGACACTGCCAGCCTGAGTCAGGTCATTCCCCTCATCAGGCTTTTGCAGAAGAAGCTGGAGACATTGAAGGAGGAGCTAACACGGAGCGATTCCGCTAGGCATGTGGGACTTGTGGATGGAGCCCTTAATTCGCTTAACAAGGATTCACGGGTGGTCAATCTGTTGAAATCAGAGCACTACATTTTGGCCACCATGCTCGATCCTAGATTTAAAGCCTACCTTGGATCTCTCTTTCCGGCAGACACAAGTCTGCTGGGGTTGAAAGACCTGCTGGTGAGAAAATTGTCAAGTCAAGCGGAACGCGACCTGTCAACATCTCCTCCTTCACATTCTCCCGCAACTGGGGGTGCGAGGAAAAGGCTCAGAATTCCGAGCCCACCCGCTGGCGGTGATGCAGGGCAGTCTGGAGCGACTGCTGATGCTGACATCTGGTCCGGACTGAAGGACCTGACAACGATTACGGACATGTCGTCTACTGTCACTGCATATGATTCTCTCAACATTGAAAGAATGGTGGAGGATTATATGAGTGACCGCATCCAAGTAGGCACGTCACACAGTCCGTACTTATACTGGCAGGAAAAAGAGGCAATTTGGAGGCCCTTGCACAAACTGGCTTTATTCTACCTAAGTTGCCCTCCCACAAGTGTGTACTCCGAAAGAGTGTTTAGTGCCGCCGCTCACCTTGTCAGCAATCGGCGTACAAGGTTACATCCAGAAAATGTGGAGAAGATGATGTTCATTAAAATGAATTATAATCAATTCCTCCGCGGAGACATTGACCAGCAGCAATTGCCTCCACAAAGTACACAGGGAGCTGAGATGGTGGATTCCAGTGGGGACGAATTGATAATCTGTGAGGAGGGGGATGTACACGGTGATATATCGGAGGATGATGATGAGGTGGACATCTTGCCTCTGTAGAGCCAGTTTGTGCAAGGAGAGATTAATTGCTTCTTTTTTGGGGGGGGTCCAAACCAACCCGTCATATCAGTCACAGTCGTGTGGCAGACCCTGTCACTGAAATGATGGGTTGGTTAAAGTGTGCATGTCCTGTTTTGTTTATACAACATAAGGGTGGGTGGGAGGGCCCAAGGACAATTCCATCTTGCACCTCTTTTTTCTTTTATTTTTCTTTGCGTCATGTGCTGTTTGGGGAGGGTTTTTTGGAAGGGCCATCCTGCGTGACACTGCAGTGCCACTCCTAGATGGGCCCGGTGTTTGTGTCGGCCACTAGGGTCGCTTATCTTACTCACACAGTCAGCTACCTCATTGCGCCTCTTTTTTTCTTTGCGTCATGTGCTGTTTGGGGAGGGTTTTTTGGAAGGGACATCCTGCGTGACACTGCAGTGCCACTCCTAGATGGGCCCGGTGTTTGTGTCGGCCACTAGGGTCGCTTATCTTACTCACACAGCTACCTCATTGCGCCTCTTTTTTTCTTTGCGTCATGTGCTGTTTGGGGAGGGTTTTTTGGAAGGGACATCCTGCGTGACACTGCAGTGCCACTCCTAGATGGGCCCGGTGTTTGTGTCGGCCACTAGGGTCGCTTATCTTACTCACACAGCGACCTCGGTGCAAATTTTAGGACTAAAAATAATATTGTGAGGTGTGAGGTATTCAGAATAGACTGAAAATGAGTGGAAATTATGGTTTTTGAGGTTAATAATACTTTGGGATCAAAATGACCCCCAAATTCTATGATTTAAGCTGTTTTTTAGGGTTTTTTGAAAAAAACACCCGAATCCGACAAAAAAAATTCGGTGAGGTTTTGCCAAAACGCGGTCGAACCCAAAACACGGCCGCGGAACCGAACCCAAAACCAAAACACAAAACCCGAAAAATTTCCGGCGCTCATCTCTAGTATAAACTATATATTTGATGAGTTGTATTTCCTTGCATGTCATTTTATCATTTGATCATTTGAGCCCAGTTTATTTTGTATGTTTGATTGTCACCAAAATTGAACAAACATATAAAGGAGTCTGGATAAAGGTGCATACACACATTTAGATTTTGGCTATCTTCAATCTTGTCTATACGATATGGACTATGGGCCTAATTCAGTAAGGATTGCAAATTCTGCTAATTAGGAGAATTTGCAATCCTTTTGATGAAGCAGAAATTGTGATTGCCTCGCAATTTCTGCTTCATCGTAGAAATTAGTGAAGTCTTCTGCCGGCCGCAAGAGACACACCGCATTCTTCTCGATCGCGGCGGCTGCGTGTGACGTCACGCAGCCACCGTCATCACGCCCCCAACACCCCCCACCCCCCGTTTGGCTGCCTCCGCCCCCCCCCCCCCAGTTTGCGCCACACCGCCCTCCTGCAACGCTCCGTCTCCTCCCTGGAAACGGAGCGTTGCCCACCCCCCCACCCCCCGCGCCTCTGCCTGATTGACAGGCAGAGGCGATTGCATTTTCTGCGCCCCCATTCCCCGCAGAAAGTGCGATTACATGCGCAGGACGGGGGCTGCACATGCGCCTGCATCTTTTTCTCAATAATTCCAGTTGGATTGTGATCCAACCTGAATTAGGCCCTATGTGTGCTATATAGTCAAAATCGCAAGGATAAATCTCACCGTGTGTATGCACCTTAAAGGGGAGAGATCCATGCTTAAATTATAAGAAATCTGACTAGATTGCTTAGAAGTTAAGCATGGATCTCTCCGTGTGTATGCCCCACAGCGATAGCGAGACATGGCCCCGCGCGTCGCTATCGCTGGTACTAGATCACTAGCACAATCTAGCAGGTCGCTTATTTCACCACTGGGTGAAATGAGCGCCCCCTTCCCCGCCCTCCCCTCGCACAGTACACATCGCGCTGTGCGCTGAGCGGTGGAGAGATGGGTGCTGAGCGGTCTGTAAAAGATCGCTCAACACACATCTCTCCCCGTGTGTATGGAGCTTTGCAGGAGTGTCACGATCGCGAGCAACGCCCCATTTTCATCACTGTGGGGGCTGGCCGGCACTCTGTGAGATGCTGGCATGCCCCCTCTCCCTTTGACTACAGTGAATAGACGTGTGCATGCACACAACGTCTATTCTCTGCTGCTCTGCTAAGTAGAGCAGCGAGTGCAGGAGCCTCCCAGCTACTCCCCCCCTCCCCCCGCGAGACACTGCGGGCCGCAGGTGGGTCAGCGGGACAGTCCCAAAAAACAGGACTGTCCCGCGAAAATCAGGACAGTTGGGAGGTATGGACAAACTAATTTGCTACAATCCTAGAGATCGCCAAGCCAATGCTGAGAAGCGCTGGGCCCTTCCTGGTCCTCTTGAACAAAAAAATAGTACAAGCACTTTTGGCACTGTATAATTACAACTAATAGGATATGAGGTGGAATTACCTGATTTGACTTACAAATGCCAAAATATTATTTTTCTGAATGGCCATCTCTAACTCTAAGTAAGGATTATAAAATACACATGTTGAAAATTAGTTGTGAATTGTATTAAAAAACATGGACAGGAGAGAATTCAGGTAGCTAGAAATATACAAATCTATTTATATGAACCAGCAAAAAATACATACTATGGACAAAAGTATTTGGCCACCTGTTAATTATTAAATTAATGTGTTTCAATCAGACCCGTTGCCGCAGTTGTATAAAATCAAGCACCTAGCCATGAAGTCTCCATTTGCAAACATGTGTGATACAAAATGGGTCGTTCTGAAGAGCTCAGTGACTTCAAGTGTGGTACTGTGATAGGATGCCACCTTTGCAATAAAATGGTTCGTGAAATGTAATCCCTGCTGGATATTCCACGGTCAACTGTAAATTATATTAGAAAGTGGAAACGATTAGGAACAACAGCAACTCCATACCTCCAAACATGACCCTCTCCAAGAGGGACACAATGCTCTGCCCCTGGACTTTTCTCTTAATTTATGATTGCCGGCACTTGTGTTGAACTATGTAATTGATGAGAAAGGTGTTTCAGCACAGGTGCAGGCAATCATTAATTAAGAGGAAAGTCCAGGAGCAGAGCATTCTGTCCCTCCTGGAGAGGGTCATGTTGGGAGGTATGCAACTCAGTCACAAAGCAGAAGACCATGTAAAATCACAGGGTCAACAACTGCTAAGTCGCCAGCACTCTGCTGATTCCATAGCTGAAGAGTTCCGAATTTCCACTGGCATTAATGTAAGCACAAAAACTGTGTGGTGGGAGCTTAATGGAATAGATTTCCATGGCCGAGAAGCTGCATGCAAGCCTCACATCACCAAATACATTGCCAAGCATCAGATGGAGTGGTGTAAAGCACGGGTGTGGTTCATCAAATCGACAGTGTCTAGGTCGACAATGTTTAGGTCGACCACTATTGGTCAACAGTCACTAGGTCGACATGGATGGAAGGTCGACAGGGTTTCTAGGTCGACATGTGCTAGATCGACAGGTCTAAAGGTCGACATGAGGATTTTTTTTTTTTGTCGTTTTCTGCGTAGAGTGACCGGGATCCCAAATTAGTGCACCGCGTCCCCTCGCATGGCTCGCTTCGCTCGCCATACTTCGGGCATGGTGCCTTCGCTCCGCTACCGATTCGCTCGGCACACTTTACCGTTCCAATCGTAGTCCACGTGGATCGTTAAGTATGAAAAAATTCATAAAAAGAAAAAAAATGTGAAAAACTCATGTCGACCTTTAGACCTGTCGACCTAGCACATGTCGACCTAGAAACCCTGTCGACCTTCCATCCATGTCGACCTAGTGACTGTCGACCAATAGTGGTCGACCTATACATTGTCGACCTAGACACTGTCGATCTTCAGACCGGATCCCGTAAAGCACATCAATCGACATTGGACTGTGGAGCAGTGGAAATGTGTTCTGTGGAGTGACAAATCACGCTTCTCTGTTTGGCAGTCAGATGGGCGAGTCTGGGTTTGGCAGATGTCGGGAGAACATTACCTGACTGCATTATGCCAACTGTGAAGTTTGGTTGAGGAGGGCTAATGGAATGGGGCTATTTTTCAGGGTTTGGGTTAGGCACCTTATCTCCAGTGAAGGGCAATCTTAATGCTTCAGCATACCAAGACATTTTGGACAATGCTATGCTAACAACTTTGTGGCAACAGTTTGGAGAAGGCCCTTAACATGCCCCAGTGCACAAAGCAAGGACTATAAAGACATGGGCCCTCATTCCGAGTTGATCGCTCGCTAGCTGCTTTTAGCAGCAATGCACACGCTAGGCCGCCGCCCTCTGGGAGTGTATCTTAGCTTAGCAGAATTGCTAACGAAAGGTTAGCAGTTCTGCTATTAAATATTTCCCTGCAGTTTCTGAGTAGCTCCAGACCTACTCCTAGATTGCGATCATCACTGCAGACTGTTTAGTTCCTGATTTGACGTCACAAACACGCCCTGAGTTCGGCCAGCCACTCCCCGGTTTCCCCAGGCACGCCTGCGTTTTTACCTGACACGCCTGCGTTTTTTAGCACACTCCCGGAAAACGCCAAGTTACCACCCAGAAACACCCACTTCCTGCAATCACTCACCGATCAGCAGTGCGACTGAAAAGCGTTGTTCGGACCTGTGTAAAATTGCATAGTTTTGAGTAAAAGTACTTTGCGCGTGCGCACTGCGGCCCATGCGCAAAAATGCAGATTTTTGCCTGATCGCTGTATAGCGAAAATCTGCAACGAGCGAACAACTCGGAATGACCACCATGGTTTGATGAGTTCGGAGTGGATGAACTTGACTGGCCCGCACAGAGCCCTGACCTTATTGAGCACCTTTAGGATGAACTGGAACAGAGATTGTGATGGCGGGAGGTGTCTTTTTTCCTTTAGAAGCCTCGTACATCATTTGAATTTTACTTATACAGTACCAACCACACTGAAATCAGGCCCATAGTTTATTTTGCTCCTACTATAGTGAACTTCAAAGGGCTGCCAGAGTCCATTTGAAAAGGAACAAATATACAATATTATTAATATTTATTATACCCCAACAGTCTATGTCAGAACTAAGAACATCATAGCACTTATAACATGACAGCATGGTCAGGATTTTCTATAAAAATCGAGTAAGAGGGGAGGTTTGGAAGCTTGTCAGAAGAACCTTCCTGGCTGTCAGGTACTGTATCAGCATTTAGTGATATGGAACATGCAGGCAGTGTGGAGGCCACCCCCAGGGCCGGTGCAAGGTTTCTCAGCACCCTAGGCAAATAGTCAGCGGCCGCCCCTGCCAAAATACCGAGCCCTCAGGTAAAATTTAGGGATAAGATATTAGGACTGTTTTAGCAGTTTGGGTTTAGGTGTCCAGATTAGGGGCTATTATTAGGGAGGTGTGTGTGTGTGTGTGTGTGTGTGTGTGTGTGTGTGTGTGTGTGTGTGTATATATTAGTGATGAGCGGATTCGGTTTTACTCGGTTCTCAAAACTGCATCTTATTGGCTCACGGATGTCATGTGTTTTGGATAGCCAAGAAGATGCCGTTTTGAGAACCGAGTAAAACCGAATCCGCTCATCACTTTTATATATATATATATATATATATATATATATACACACACACACACACACATAGACACACATAGACACATACACACACACACAGTGGTTGAAGTGGAAATTTTGAAGTGGGGGTATGGAAAAGTGAAGGTTGTAATTATGCGCACGCTACTCCGAAAAAAGGGTGCGTGGCCACTTAAAAGGGGGCGTGCCCTTCAGTGTAGTTTACCACCCCTTATACACATTTTGCACCACAATAGTAGGAACCCTTATATTTTCTAGTACTGGTGCCCCTTTCACATTATACCACACAGTATGAGCTGAAAATCACATTATAGCACACTCTATGAGTCAAAAATCACATTATTGCACACAGTATGAGCCGAAAATCACATTATAGCACACGGTATGAGCCGAAAATCACATTATAGCACACGGTATGATCCGAAATTCACATTACAGCACACGGTATGAGCCGAAATTCACATTAGAGCACACTGTATGAGCCAAAATTCACATTATAGCACACGGTATGAGCCGAAATACACATTGTAGCACACGCTATGAGCAGAAATTCACATTAGAGCACACGGTATGACCCGAAATTCACATTAGAGCACATGGAATGAGCCGAAATTCACATTATGCCATGTGGAATGAGCTGAAATTCACATTATGCCACACACAAAGCCACATATCTACATACTCACAGCCACATACAGTATACACACACACACACATATATACATATAAACACACAGCCACATACATATATATACACACACACAACCACATTTACACACACACACTGTCCCCACCCTGACACTCTCCTCCACCAGTTCCCCTCTGCTCACCAGTTGCCAGGTAGCCGGGGGTATCAGCATACGGGAGCCGGAGCAGGGCAGCTATGCTGTGGAGTGGGAGCTGGCCACCCAAGTTGTCATCAGGAGAAAGCCGGAGCTGGGCAGCCGAGCTGTCAGGGGGGCGGGAGCCGGAGCCTTGGCATAATCATGCCGCATGCAGGAGCCGCAGCAGATTTGAAATAGTAGCGCCGCGGTCAGCTTGATGTGGCGGCGGACCGGCGGGGGACAGTACTTGAAGAAGTGTCGGTATAGCATACCGTTGTACACCAGCTCACTTCAGGCACGTATATATATATATATATATATATATATATAAAATTGATACTGCGGCACTCAGAGTCGTACAAAAAGTGCAAAGTGTAGTCAAAAAAATTTACATCACATAGTCCAACATTTCGGGGTGCCTAACCCCATTGTCACACCTTGACAAAGGGGTTAGGCACCCCGAAACTTTGAATTGTGTGATGTAAATCTTTTGGACTACACTTTGCTCTTTTTAAATGACTCCGAGTGCCGCAGTATCAATTCTATATACTATCCTCCGCACTGAGAGCACCGGGCCAATCAACATCCAAAACGGAGTGCCGGGCTGATGGTAATATATATAAAAAATATATATGGAATACATATATACATCTTGGCGCTTAGGATGCCAAAATACTGACAGCGGTATCCCAGAGATTAAAATCCCAACACTTTCTAATTAAGTAAGCTCACCCTGACCCCTAACCCCCCCTCCCCCAAACCCTAACACACCTTTCGCGCAGCCTGACCCTAATTGCCCCCCAGCTTAATCCTAACCCTCCCCGTTGGTACCTAACCACCCCCTTCCTGCAGCCTAAACCTATCCCTCCTTCTCCCCCAGCCTAACCCTCCCCAGGTGTGCCTAACCCTGACCCTCCCCCTACCCGCAGCTTAACCCTAATCCTCCCCCCCCCCCAAGCCTACACCTAACCTCTCCCCTCCCTCCCCAGTCCCACCCACCCCCCACGGCTTACTTCTCTAGGGTCGTGGCAGTTCAGGATCCCAGCATTCGGAATAGCGGCTCCGACATTTAGATTCAAGTTGGGACTCCGGCGTAGGTATTCCGAGAAGTGGCCGGATTCTGAACACAGAGATCCTGACTGCATTCCATATAGTTTTTATGCATTAGCAACTTAGACCCATCCTAACTATATATTTATATATATATATATATATATATATATATATATATATATATATATAACTCTGGATACGACCGGCACTCCTACAGCAAAGGATAGTTACCAGGGTGCCTTCCCGTGGTACCACAAGGCCCAGCAAACAAGAGTAAAGTAAAGGGCGGCACTCCAATGGTTTTTGAAAAAAATAGCTCACCAAGCCAGCTTCAATTCAATCAACGTTTCAGGTGTCTTTATTAGCACCTTTCGTCATCCTGACGAAAGGTGCTAATAAAGACACCTGAAACGTTGATTGAATTGAAGCTGGCTTGGTGAGCTATTTTTTTCAAAAACCATTGGAGTGCCGCCCTTTACTTTACTCTTATATATATATATATATATATATATATATATATATATATATATATACACAGGGTAGTGTGATGCTGTGTGACACTGGGGCTGTAACTCACACTTCTGTAATGTTGCACAGAACCCAACCTCACTCCCCAACCACATAGAAGTCCCCCTGCGTGTCCACAGCACCGGTGGGGGGGGGCAACATGTCGGGATAGCGTCCACACGGCAGTCACGGTGTAGGAGGAGGTGGCTCAACCCCGTCTGCACGGAGCAAACAGATGCAGGCCAGGGAGAGCAGATGCCGGACGCTGACAGGGAGCAATGTATGGTGCAGCGCCTGCACGTACCTTCGCTGCTACTCACCACTCGGCAGGATGAGTGCGAGGTGGGGACAGGCAGGAGGAGGAGGGGGGGGGGGGGGGGGAGTGAGAGACACACAGCCCGAGCTCCCGGTGAAACAACCACGAGAGTCACTTTACCCGTGCTGCCAGTTAAAGAAAGGTATCATAAAGAGCAAGGGGATCCACCAGTGGTTGGGGAAGCCCTCTTCGCATCGGGTTAAGGTCCCGCCCCCCGCCTCCTCCACAGGCTCCGGCAGCTTTGTTGCCTCCTAACCTGGTTTGTGGGCCCAGCGCCGGCGGAGGGAGCAGTCAGATCATCTGCTACATACTCATCAGGTCGGGAGGGTGGGGGGGCAGTGAGCGACACAAGAGGGGCAGATGGGAACAGCTCTAGAGCGGTGGCGAGCACAGAGCGGTCACTTCCTTTTTTTTTTTTTTTCTTTGCTGCACTCAGAGCTGCCCCTGAAGTGTTGCCGCCCATAGGCAGCTGCCTAAAGCTGCCTAATGGTGGCGCCGGCCCTGGCCACCCCTTCCCTTCCCTTAGACCTTTCCTACAACCCACAGAGGCCCAGCCTGTCAATCACACAGAAGCTCCGCCCCTCCAGGCTAGAATGAGGAGTTGCTTCCCTCTTCTTGGTGAGAATTGATGTGTGTATACTGTGTGTATATGTGTGTGTTTATGTGTATGTGTTTATGTATATGTGTTTATGTCTGTGTATACTGTGTGTTTATGTGTATACAGTACATCCAGAAAGTATTCACAGTGATTCACTTTTTCCACATTTTGTTATGTTACAGCCTTATTCCAAAATTTCATAAATTCACTTTTTTCCCTCAAAACTCTACACACAATGGGGGTCATTCCGAGTTGTTCGCTCGCAAGCTGCTTTTAGCAGCTTTGAATAACACGCTAAGCCGCCGCCTACTGGGAGTGAATCTTAGCTTCTCAAAATTGCGAACGAAAGATTAGCAGAATTGCGAATAGACACTTCTTAGCAGTTTCTGAGTAGCTCCAGACTTACTCGGCATCTGCGATCAGTTCAGTCAGTGTCGTTCCTGGTTTGACGTCACAAACACACCCAGCGTTCGCCCAGACACTCCTCCGTTTCTCCAGCCACTCCCGCGTTTTTCCCAGAAACGGTAGCGTTTTTTCACACACACCCATAAAACGGCCAGTTTCCGCCCAGAAACACCCACTTCCTGTCAATCACACTCCGATCACCAGAACGAAGAAAAAACCTCGTAATGCCGTGAGTAAAATACCTAACTGCATAGTAAAGTTACTTGGCGCAGTCGCACTGCGGACATTGCGCATGCGCATTAGCGACTAATCGCTCCGTTGCGAGAAAAAAATAACGAGCGAACAACTCGGAATGACCCCCAATACCCCATAATGACAAAGTGAAAAAACTTTTTTTGAGATTTTCGAAAATGTATTAAAAATAAAAAAACTAAAATCACGTGTACATAAGTACTCACAGCCTTTGCTCAATACTTTGTTGATGCACCTTTGTCAGCAATTACAGCCTCAAGTCTTTTTGAATATGATGCCACAAGCTTGGCACATCTATCTTTGGGCAGCTTCGCCCATTCCTCTATGCAGCACCTCTCAAGCTCCATCAGGTTGAATGGGAAGCGTTGGTGCACAGCCATTTTCAGATCTCTCCAGAGATGTTCAATCCGATTCAAGTCTGTGCTCTGGATGGGCCACTCAAGGACATTCACAGAGTTGTTCTGAATCCACTCCTTTGATATCTTGGCTGTGTGCTTAGGGTCGTTGTCCTACTGAAAGATTAACCGTCGCCCCAGTATAAGGTCAAGAGCGCTCTGGAGCAGGTTTTCATCCAGTATGTACATTGCTGCATTCATTTTTCCCTCTAGCCTGACTAGTCTCCCAGTTCCTGCTGCTGAAAAACATCCCCACAGCATGATGCTGCCACCACCAAGCTTCACTGTAGGGATGATATTGGCCTGGTGATGAGTGGTGCCTGGTTTCCGCCAAACATGATGCCTGGCATTCACGCCAAAGAGTTCAATCTTTGTGTCATCAGACCAGAGAATTTTGTTTTTCATGGTCTGAGAGTCTTTCAGGTGCATTTTGGCAAACTCCAGACAGGCTGCCATGTGCTTTTTACTAAGGGGTGGCTTCAGTGGCGTAACTAGAAATTTTTCTCCCCCAAGCCAAAAAATTCTTCGGCGCCCCCCCCCACCCCCCCCCATAATTGGCACTAGTAAAGGGACAAATATGCGCGCGCCGCCAAAAAGGGTGTGTGGCTTCGTTGAAATAGGCGTGGCTTCGCATAAAGGGGCATGGCATTGCAGGAAAAGACTACCTTATACCCCAGTTTTGCAACCTGCACGCCCAGACGTTAGCCACCACAGGAAAGAAAAATAATCCTGATTCATGCCCCTTACATTATTTGTCATTTTTCCTCCTTAAAGTAATGCCCAGTATACATTATGCCACATACTGCAATGGCCCTTTGACATTATGCCACACAATAATGCACATGACACAATATGCACACACTGTAATGCCCCCGACACATTATGCCACACACCGTAATGTCTGTGACACATTATGACAGGAATCGCAATGCCCGTTATACATTATGCTACACACTGCAATGCCCCTGATACATTATAGCACATACAATGTCTGTGACACATTATGACACACACCGCAATGACCCTGAGACATTATACCACATACCACAATGCTCGTGATATAGTATACAACACACCGTAATGCCTGACACATTATGACACACACCGCAATGTCCGTGATACATTATGCCACACACCGTAATGCCCATTACACATTAAGTTCTACAGTAAGGCTTCTAATTACTTTTAAATTACCTGCTCGTTGCCAGGGGTTTCATGCTCTTGGTTCCATGCACGGGGCCAGGGATTTTCATGCTCAGGGTGTCATGCTCGTTGCCAGGAGTTTCATGCACTGGGTGTCATGCTCGTTGCTAGGGGGTAGTGCTTGTTGGTAGGGCCGTGCTCCCAGTGCCACATATGCCCCCAGTGCCAGATATTCCCCCACAGTGCCAGGTACATGCCCCCAGTGCCAAATATACCCCCCCAGTGCCACATATGCCCCCAGTGCCAGATATTCACCCACAGTGCCAGGTATATACCCCCAGTGCCAGATATTCCCCCACAGTGCCACATATGCCCCCTCAGTGCCTGCTCCCCCCAGTGCCAGATATTCCCCCACAGTGCCAGGCATTTGCCCCCAGTGCCAGATATTCCCCACAGTGCCACATATGCCCCCTCAGTGCCTGCTCCCCCCAGTGCCAGATATTCCCCCACAGTGCCAGGTATATGCCCCCAGTGCCAGATATTCCCCCACAGTGTCACATAAGCCCCCTCAGTGCCTGCTCCCCCCAGTGCCAGATATTGCCCCACAGTGCCAGGTATATGCCCCCAGTGCCAGATATTCCTCCACACAGTGCCAGATATTCCCCCACAGTGCCGCCAGGTACATGCCCCCAGTGCCAGATATTCCCCCACAGTGCCTGCTCCCCTATCCCCCCCCGCCGCTCCTTTGTGTTGGAGGGACACGGAGGGCACAGCGCGCGCCTCTCCCGTGTCCTTCCTGGCTCTCCTGCGGGTCTAATAAAGTAAGTGCCGGTTCGTGAGCCAATCAGAGCTCACGAACGGCACTTCCTTTATTAGACCGGCCGGAGAGCCTGGAGGGACACTGGAGAGGCGCGCACTGTGCACTCCGTGTCTCTCCAACACAGCAGCGGAGGGAAGAGACCGCAGATTGACATGCGGACGCTCGTCCGCATGTCAATCTGTACTAAGTCAGTGGCGCCCCCGCAGCCCCTCGCCCCCAAGCCACCGCGAGGACTGCGGGGGCAGTAGTTACGCCACTGGGTGGCTTCCGTCTGGCCACTCTACCACACAGGCCTGATTGGTGGATTGCTGCAGAGATGGTTGTCCTTCTGGGAGGTTCTCCTCTCTCTACAGAGGAATGCTGTAAGTCTGAAAGAGTGACCATCGGGTTCTTGGTCACCTCCCTGACTAGGGCCCTTCTTCTCCGATCACTCAGTTTAGATGGCCGACCAGCACTAGGAAGAGTCCTGGTGGTTACGAACTTCTTCCACTTACGGAGGATGGAGGCCACTGTGCTCATTGGGACCTTCAAGGCAGCAGATATTTTTCTGTACCCTTCCCCAGAGGTCTACAGACAATTACTTTGACTTCATGCTTGGTTTGTGCTCAAAAATGCACTGTCAAGTGTGGGACTTTATATAGACAGGTGTGTGCCTTTCCAAATCATGTCCAATCAACTGAATTTACCACAGGTTAACTCCAATTAAGCTCTAGGAACATCTCAAGGATGATCAGTGAAAACAAGATGCACCTGAGCTCAATTTTGAGCTCCATGGCAAAGGCTGTGAATACTAATGTACATGTGATTTCTTAGTTTTTTTATTTTTAATAAATTCGCAAAAATCTCAAAACATTTTTTTGCACATTGTCATTATGGGGTATTGTGTGTAGAATTTTGAAGGAAAAATTAATTTATTCCATTTTGGAATAAGGCTGTAACATAACAAAATGTGGAAAAAGTGAAGCGCTGTGAATACTTTACGGATGCACTGTATGTGTGCATATGTCTGTGTGTTTATATATATGTATGTGTATATGTGTGTGTTTGTGTGTGTAAATGTGAGTGTTTGTGTGTAAATGTATTTATATGTCTGTGTGCATATATGTGTGTTTATGTTAGAGATGAGCAGGTTCGATTTTACTCTGAATTACTCGGATCTCAAAATCTTATTGGCTCACGGATGTCACGTATTTTGGATAGCCAATTTGAAGAATCCAGATAAAACCGAACTTAATTCTGGCGTTAAGATTTGAGTAAATCAGAACCCGCTCATCTCTAGTTTATGTTTATACGTGTATGTCTGTGTATATATGCGTGTACTTGTGTATGTATGTGTGTATATGTGTGTTTATCTGTATATTTCTTTGTATACAGTATGTGTATTTGTGTGGATGTGTATATATGTGTTTATGTGTATATGTCTGTGTATGTGTGTATATATGTGTCTTTATGTATGTCTGTGCCTATATGTGTGTGACTCTATCTATCTATCTATCTGTCTGTCTGTCTGTCTGTCTGTCTGTCTATCTATCTATATAGGTGTGGTGGTGGTGGGAGGCGTCGTGACATGACCCTGCTCCGGGTGTCATGTCTCCACGCTACGCCTCTGGTGTAGAGGATTACAGAATAATTACACCAATTTAAGTTGCAACAGGTAATTATAGCGTAATTGACTGCAAATTTTATCCTGTGAAGCAAGCAGTTTAATCAACAACTGACCAATAATAACTCCACAGATCAGGATATCATAGTTGGGTTGCAGTATCTATGCTGCTTATCACCCCTAGCAATGAACATTTACAACTTCAGTTATGCAAAGAGTACGGGCAATGAACTGCTGTGCAGTGGTAGAAGGTGAAATGGTCAGATGAGTCGTCTTTCACCATGTTCTCCTCAAACAGACAAATTAGCCCGTGGTGCCAAGCTAAAGAACAATCCAGACCTGACTGCCTGTTTCCAACAATGTAGGTTTCTGGTGGTTCTGTAATGTCGTGGTACCATTTCTTGCCATGGTTTGGAAGCAGATATTCACTAAGGTCAATACTAATCACTAAAATGATACTACTGAATGATCCTCTTCACCCAATGTGGCAGGTGTCTTCCTTCCCCCAATCCACAGAGAACGTGTGGTCGCTAATCCGTTTGATGCATCACACTAATGTTATCCATATGCATATATAGACTATTCGAAACCTTAGTATATTCCACTACCATCAACCATGAGGCGGCCAAGTGTCATTCTTGTCAAAGAATTGTGCCATCCCTCCTACACAATTTAGACATTGGCAGATTTCCATTGAGTATGCAGAACCTAATGATACATGGTAAAGCCTGGTACAATCCTAACAAGATACTGGCTACATGGTGAAAGGTGGGACACGTAGAGTTTGACATGAGACGAGGCTGTTATAAAAAAAAGGTTGCTGTATGTTGTGAGGATACTTAAGGGTAATAGTGAGGTGGGTGGTATAGCAGAATGATAGTTAAGAGGAGGTAAATGGGGTTCAATAAAATATAACTCACAAGGAGTACTCAATGCAGATAGTTACCTGCAAATTCGTTGAAGTGATTTGCAATGTCATAGGCCTGGTAATTGTAGCCAGCATATTCATAGTCAATAAACCGGACATAACCTGAGAAGAAAGACAAGAGAACACCATTGAGTAGTGGTAAACTCATTTATTGCAACCACTTTTATCACATGGGTGTGATATTATACTCACCTTCTTCTTCATTGTAGATTACATTCTTACATAATAAGTCATTGTGGCAAAGAACTATAGGGGATTTGAGGGATGGCAAGTAGTTCTGCAGCCAGATAAATTCTTCTTCCAGCACCTTCAAGCTGGGAACCTCTCCTGGTAATCTACAGTGAGTTATAATAGACTGCTTTATTATTGCGTATGAAAATGGAGCTTTTGCCCTATATTTCTTCACGGGTGTGGTATGTAGGGTCGACCACACTTAGGTCAACCACTATTGGTCGACAGTAACTAGGTCGACAGGGATTCTAGGTCGACATGTTCTAGGTCGATAAGTCAAAAGTTCGATATGAGTTTCTTTCTTTTTTATTTTGTTTTCTCCGTACAGTGACCGGCAACCCCAATTAGTGCACCGTGTCCCCTCGCATGGCTCGCTTCGTTCGCCATGCTTCGGGCAAGGTGCCTTGCTGCGCTCTGCACAGGTTACTATTCACAATCGTAGTCCACGTGGATCGTTAAGCATGATATAGTTCAAAAAAATAAAAAATTGTGAAAAACTCATGTTGACCTTTTGACCTGTCAACCTAGAACATGTCGACCTAGAGACCCTGACGACCTAGAAACCCTCTCGACCTAGTTACTGTCAACCAATAGTGGTTGACCTAGACATTGTCGACCTAAGTGTGGTCGACCTAGAGACAGGATACCCTTCTTCAGACCCTATATTCATAGTGTCATAGCACATCACAGCAACACAAGAATTTGCACATTTTTTAAAGTCTTGTCTTCAGGATGCTAAATAAAATGCTGTAAAAATATCCATAACGAGCATGCCTTTAGCAGTGTTCACCAAGCATTCATACCCTGGGAGATGTACTAAGCTTTGAAAAGTGATACATTTTACAGTGACAAAGTACCAGCCAACCAGCTCCTTTCATTTTTTAAACCCAGCCTGTAACATGGCAGATAGGAGCTGATTGGCTGGTACTTTATCACCGTGAAATGTATCACTTTTCAAGACTTAGTACATCTCCCCATGAGCCATATTTAAGTAGAAAATTGCAGGTAAGCCTCGTGAGTAGTATCTATTCACAAGGCTGTAACTGGTATTTTAGCATTCTGGGTAGGTGGCCATTTTAATACACCCTATATTTACCGATACTACTCCAATCCAAATGCCATCAGTAAAACGGAATTAAATTTAAAAGCTAGGACCTAGAAGCGTCTTCCTGTTGCCCATGACGACCAAAACTATTCCTTAATCTCCCTTTTCCTAAATAAGAACTATGTTCTTGTCAATATGGCTTCTAGCAATACATTATAAAAATGGAATTTATCTGTCAATCAGCTGCAGAAAATGTTTGTGATTATATGGGAATACCAATGCTTAGGGATAGCCATATAGTTCCTCATAGTTTCTTGGCTCTACTAATCTCTGTTAGGTAGCACAAATCTACAGACACAATGGGGGTCATTCCGAGTTGATCGTAGCTGTGCTAAATTTAGCACAGCTACGATCAGGCACTCAGACATGCGGTGGGACGCCCAGCACAGGGCTAGTCCGCCCCGCATGTCAGTGCCAAACCCTTACCCTCCCCCCCCCCCCCCCCCCCCCGCAGAAATGCTTTTGCATCTCAGGACTTACTCCCGGCTAGCGCAGCTCCTGCGGCTGGCCGGGAGAACCTCTTCGCTGCCCCGGGTCGCAGCGGCTGCGTGTGACGTCACGCAGCCGCAGCGGCCCGCCCCTCCAACGGTCTGGCCACGCCTGCGTTGGCCGGACCGCGCCCCCCTAAACGGCGGCTTAACGCGGCCGTCCAGCCCCCTCCCGCCCAGCGACCGCCTCTACCTCAGAGGCGATTGCTAGGCAACGACGGATTTCGGCCGTCTGCCATGCGCTGGCGGACTGCGGCGCATGCGCAGTTCCGACCTGAATGCTGCGATAAACTGCAGCGAGCAATCGGGTCGGAATGACCCCCAGAGTGACTGTGGCTGCACTACATGGACTGTTATACTTGGTGCCACTACAGCAGGGGTGGCCAAACAGTCGATCACGATTGACTGGTCGACCGCGGACATGCAACCAGTCGATCGCGATCCGCCGCCCATCCACAGAGGTGAGAGCGCAGCGCGCGCCTCTCCTGCCTGCCGGCCTGCCCCTCAGTCTGGTCTCCGGCGGTGACAGCGGAGTGTATATCTGAAATCAGGCGCTGGTTCCTTAGACAATCAGAGCTTGTGGACCAGCGCCTGATTTGAGATATACACGCTGCCGTCACCGCCGGAGACCGGACTGAGGGCCTGGGGCAGGGTGGCAGGCTGGAGAGGCGCGCGCTGCACTCTCCTCACCACAGCAGCAAAATGGTGAGCAGCACTATGGGAGCATATGTGGCACTGTGGGCACATGGCACTGAGGGGACATATGTGGCACTGTGGGGGCATATCTAGCACTGTGGGGGATATCAGGCACTGTGGGCACATGGCACTGTGAGGGCAATCTAGCACTGTGGGGGATTTCAGGCACTGTGGGCACATGGCACTGTGAGGGCATATCTGGCACTGTGGGAGCATATCTAGCACTGTGGGGGCATATCTAGCACTGTGGGCACATGGCACTGTGGGCATATGTGGCACAGTGGGGGCATATGTGCACTGTGGTGGCATATCTGGCACTGTGGGAGCATATCTAGCACTGTGGGGGCATATCTGGCACTGTGGGGCAGATCTAGCACTGTGGGGGCATATCTGGCACTGTGGGGGCATATCTGGCACTGTGGGGGCATATCTAGCACTGTGGGCACATGGCACTTTGAGGGCATTTCTGGCACTGTGGGAGCATATCTGGCACTGTGGGGGCATATCTGGCACTGTGGGCACATGGCACTGTGGGGCATATCTAGCACTGTGGGGGCATATATGACACTGTGGGGGCATATGTGGCTCTGTGGGGGCATATGTGGCTCTGTGGGTGCATATCTGGCACTTTGGGCACATGGCACTGTGGGGGCATGTGGCACTGTGGGGGCATATCTGGCACTGTGGGAGCATATCTAGCACTGTGGGGGCATATCTAGCACTGTGGGGGCATATCTGGCACTGTGGGGGCATATCTGGCACGTTGGGCACATGGCACTGTGGGGGCATATCTGGCACTGTGGGAGCATATCTAACACTGTGGGGGCATATCTGGCACTGTGGGGCATATCTAGCACTGTGGGGGCATATCTAGCACTGTGTGGGCATATCTGGCACTGTGGGGGCATATCTGGCACGGTGGTGGCATTTCTGGCACTGTGGGAGCATATCTAGCACTGTGGGGGCATATCTGACACTGTGGGGGCATATCTGGCACTGTGGGGGCATATCTGGCACGTTGGGCACATGGCACTGTGGGGGCATATGTGGCACTGTGGGGGTATATCTGGCACTGTGGGAGCATATCTAGCACTGTGGGAGCATATCTAGCACTGTGGGGCATATCTGGCACTGTGGGGCATATCTAGCACTGTGGGGGGCATATCTGGCACTGTGGGGGCATATCTAGCACTGTGGGAGCATATCTAGCACTTTGGGGGCATATCTGGCACTGTGGGGGCATATCTGGCACTGTGGGGGCATATCTAGCACTGTGGGGGCATATCTGGCACTGTGGGGCATATCTAGCACTGTGGGGGCATATCTGGCACTGTGGGCAAATGGCACTGTGAGGGCATTTCTGGCACTGTGGGAGCATATCTAGCACTGTGGGGGCATATCTAGCACTGTGGGGGCATATCTGTCACTGTGGGGCATATCTAGCACTGTGGGGGCATATCTGACACTGTGGGGGCATATCTGGCACTGTGGGGGCATATCTGGTACTGTGGGGGCATATCTGGCACGTTGGGCACATGGCACTGTGGGGGCATATGTGGCACTGTGGGTTGCATATGTGGCACTTTGGGAGCATATCTAGCACTGTGGGGGCATATCTGGCACTGTGGGGGCATATCTGGCACTGTGGGGTATATCTAGCACTGTGGGGGCATATCTGGCACTGTGGGGGCATATCTGGCACTGTGGGGACATATCTAGCACTGTGGGCATATCTGACACTGTGGGGGCATATCTGGCACTGTGGGGGCATATCTGGCATGTTGGGCACATGGCACTGTGGGGGCATATGTGGCACTGTGGGGGCATATGTGTATCTGGCACTGTGGGGGCATATCTGGCACTGTGGGGGCATATGTGTTTGAGGTTTTTACCTGTGGGGGCCAATGCGTGATTTCGTGCAAGACAGTCATTACACCCTGTGCAGCAAGGCTATGCCCCTTTTTTGTTATACCATGCCCACTTTTTTGTTATGCTACGTCCCCTTTTTGTTATACCATGCCCCTTTTTGGGCGCGCCCCATAGGCGCATGCTATTATACCACCTAGGTAGGTCACAAAAGCTTTTCAGCTGTCAAAGTCTGTCACCGACTCAAAAAGTCTGCCCACCCCTGCACTACAGTATTTACTTGACTGCATATATGTACATTGTAACACTATGTGAATGTAATTACTCCATTGTTGTTGATTTTGCAATCAAGTATATGTCATAATAGTTATTTTCTTTTTTTTCTTTTTATCTATCGAATGAAAAGAATGATGAGACTTTACTCCAGTATTCCTCAATGTAGTTTTTTCTGTTAGCCCATCTATGCCAAAAAGATTTTAGAAGATAACTTAATCCTACAACTGGTGCACTATCTACCATGTACACCACATGTGGTAAAAAGGAACCATTACATCCAAATCTCTAACATTCATTTCATTAGGATAATCTGAATAAAGAGAATGCAGTTTCTCAGGTAACCAATAAGCCTGGAGAATAATCTCATTCATATTCCAAAATCATTAACTGAGTGACTATAAAATGTCACACATATTAAAAAGCTCATATTTATGGTGTTCAAAGTAAGTCAAATAGTTGTGCACATACTATAATACTTTATTAAGGCTGCAGCAACCTTTGAATCACTATGATTATCTAAATATTTAACTTTAAAATACAAATGTGGCCCTGGGGGCTGGATCAGATATATGGCCTGCTTGTTTGTTTTTCAATTTGATTTAAAAATGTTTTGCTATTGTAGAAACTTGAAAGTGCTCAAATACAACTTGGCCAAGGACAAATAATACCCTTTCACAGGATTCTAAGAGGGGAATCCAATTAGCCGCAGCTAATTATCTGGGCCACCGATTCAATTAGCGTGTTTGCCTCACATGTTAAACTACACAGGGAGACTTTTCCTTGCAGCTTCAGCATCTGCATCTATGATAAAAAGGCACCCTCTGGGGTTTAACGCACAGGGAAACCCATTTATTCTGCATTTTACGCAGAATCCACGGGGTAGTGCACATTCACCATGTGTTTACCATGCGGGGAAAGGCTGTTTTATTGAATAGCTCCGGGTGTGAAACTCAGAGATATTCACCATGCGGCAAACAGTACAGCTAATTGGATTGCCCCTTATTTATAATTACTCTTAAGGGGGGTACACACGGAGAGATCAGTGCTTAAATTCTAAGCAATCTAACTAGATTGCTTAGAAGTTAAGCACTGATCTCTCCGTGTGTACCCCCCACAGCGATAGCGATGCACGGCCTCGCGCGCCGCTATCGCCAGTGCTACATCAATCTAGCACGTCGCTCATTTCACCCGCTGGGCGAAGTGAGCGTCCCCCCCCCCCCGTCCGTCCCCCTCGCTCAGCGCACATCGCGCTGTGCTGAGTGGGGGGGGGGGGAGAGATATGTGCTGAGCGGTCTGTGTTAAGATTTCTCAGCACACATCTCTCCTGTCAGTACTGGACTTTACCCAGTTAGTGCAGCCCTAGAATTGAGGAAACAGTAGAGGAATAGAGTGAAGCGCCTTATAGTGTATATCACACTATATCTTATACCACAAACTATAGTGTGCACTGGTCGAACAGAGTGAAGAAAAAAGATTTAAAAAAATAATATCTTATCTTTGAGTGTGTCAGGGAGATGTATCAATATTTTCTTGCATGAACTCTATAAGATGCTTCCTGTCTGCACAGGGGATGGACAATCCGCAAATCTGGCAATGTGTAGCATTGTCCTCCTCAATGCCCAGCCAGCAGGGCCAGAACACCAGCCCGGAGTGGGAGCACAGTCCGTATGGGATTAGTACTAAGAGGGAGGAGCCGGGGAGAGCAGCAGGGCGGATACACACATCCGCTCTGCCTTGTATTCGCCCTAATGCTCTCCCTGGCTTGATTTCAATCACAGGTCGAAATCAAGACAGATGGGATCAGTCTATAATAGCGCGACAGACGGCTGAAGCCGTCATACCATAAAAAACTTTTAGTTTTTACAAGTAAAAAAAGAATATAAAATAGAAAGGGCAATATTGGCACATGGTTGCCGCCAAATATACAACTTCCGGAATGACCATTTCCTGTTTTAAATGGAGGAATAATAAAGTTTTTTGAAAGTTTTTTTAAATTTTAACAAATAAAAAGGAAAAGGAAATAACACTCCCTCATCCTTGACAAAGGGCGCCAAAGCCCGAAACGCGTTGGAGAGAGAGAGAGACGGAGGAAGGAGACGCCGTTACACGTCATCGTTGGACGCACAGCAGAGCAACCCGCTCGCATACCGCTAACTGGCGATGAGGAAACCAGGTCCGGAAACCGAAAGCAAGCCGCGGTCAGCGGCTTACAAGGTAGGGACAGCAGGGCTAGACAGGACGGGACAGCTCTACATAAACATCACTTACTTCTATTACTGGACCAATTTACATTTGGAATTGTTATGCACACCAGTGCCAGCAGGAATGTACCGGTGTCTGAACGGTGAGGGATGCGAAACAAACGAACTCACAGACAGACTGGGGAATATGACATTACATACACAGAAGGTGATAGGGTAACAAAATAAACACAAAGTGAACAGAGAAGCCCAAAGGCTAAGAAACTGGGTGTCTCCCTAGTATTAGGAATGCTCAGATGGAAAGAAGCAAGATGTAGTGATTTAATACGTAGAGAACCCGAAATGCTGTTGCTAAGGGCAACAGCAAAACCCTAAAGGGTTACCAACGGATGTGGCAGTAAACTCCTTGGTCAGAGATGGAATAATAGACACAAGGAGAGTCTCCACAATCCTAGTCCTCACTTGCAGTGCACTGGTTCAGCTTACTGCCACTAAACTGACACCTGAACACCTTGCACAGTGAGACAGGATTTTGGCAGGCAAGTCTGAGAATACAGCCGCAAACCTGCTAGGTTCACAGAGTAGCAAAAGAACCCCAGCAGGTTAAACGACTGACTCCAGTCTTGCTGCTAGGTCTGGATTGGCAGAGTGTAATACCAAATCCCAAGGCCTATTTGCAGTAAGCAACAAACAAATACAAAGTTTACACAGTACTAGCTAGCTTTCAGGAACTGACTAACCAACAAAGATTCAGCAGCATCTGCCTAACCTGAGAAGAGGGTTTATATAGCAGGTGCTGTCCACGCCCCACTCAGACCTCACAGACTGTGAGCACAAAAACCAGCACAGGATCCCCTGCCGTGCACAGAGCCTGTAACCACTGCACAGCAAAAGACCCGAACCGGAGTATCAGCTACGCTCAGGTTACTCCGCTAGCACTTGTCTCCCGGTTGCCATGACGACGTGGCAGCACAGAGCAGGAGACCCTAACAGTACCCCCCCTCTGACGAGGGGTCAAAGAACCCCTACCACCGGGTTTATCGGGGAACTGCGAGAAGAAAGAGCGTAACAGTCTGGGGGCATGAAGATCACAACTGCGCACCCACGACCGCTCCTCCGGGCCATACCCCTTCCAGTGCACCAAAAATGACAGCCGACCCCGAACCATCTTGGAGTCAAGAATCCTTTCAACAACAAACTCCCTCTGGCCATGTATCAGAAGAGGGGAAGGTCTTCCACTGGAAGAAGGATTACTAATCGCCCGTTTTAAAAGGGAACAATGAAATGTTTTATTGATACCCAAAGAACGGGGTAGATCTAACTGAAATGCCACCGGATTGATAACCCTAATGATCTTATAAGGACCGATGAACCGGGGGCCTAACTTATGAGATGGCTGTCTCAACTTCAAATTCTTGGTAGACAACCAGACGAAGTCTCCTAATTTGAAGCTGCAGGGTCTTTTCCGCTTATCAAAAACCCTTTTGGTCACTAATGACACAGACACAAGGGCTTTCTTCACTTTCCTCCAAATACCTCTAAGGACCGAAACCACAGAGGAACCACCAGGCGTGGAGTCCAGGGGGTCAAAAGAATTGGCCTTAGGATGATGCCCATACACACAAAGGAAGGGAGAGATCCCTGTAGCAGAGTGAGCCGCGTTGTTATAGGCAAACTCCGCCATGGACAGATGAGCAACCCAGTCAGTCTGACACTTGGAGACATAACACCTGAGGAACTGCTCCAAGGACTGGTTCACCCTTTCAGTCTGCCCATTAGACTGCGGATGGTAGCCTGACGACAAGCTGACAGAAATCTGGAGATCGGAACAAAATGCCCTCCAGAATTTGGCCACAAACTGGGATCCGCGGTCAGAGACCACATCAAGTGGCAACCCGTGGAGACGCACAACATGCAGCATAAATAATTCAGACAGGCGTCTGGCCGATGGCAGCCCAACCAATGGAACGAAGTGCGCCATCTTCGAAAACCTGTCAACGACAACCCAGATGGCTGTCATCCCCGAGGATTTGGGCAAGTCCACCACAAAATCCATTGAAATGTGGGTCCATGGCTTAGATGGAATAGAGAGTGGATGTAATGGGCCAACAGGAACCCCTCTAGGAGTCTTATTTCGGGCACAGATGTCACATGCCCGAACCCACTGATCCACATCCCTAGCCACCGAGGGCCACCACACCGCCCTAGATAGCAACTCCCGAGTTCTGGCAATACCCGGGTGACCTGCCGACTTCTTGGCATGGAATTCCAGGAACACTCGCTGTCTTAACCTACGAGGCACAAACAAAAGACCTACCGGATGGTCTGGAGGAGCCTGCTCCTGTGCTCTAAGGACTAATGACAAGAGGTCCTGGGTAATGCCCACTTTAATACATGATGGGGACACAATGGGCAATGGCTCCTCGATGGTCTCCTGGATTGGAGCAAAACTCCGCGAGAGCGCATCAGCCTTGATGTTTTTTGACCCAGGGCGATATGTTATCAAAAAATTAAAGCGAGCAAAAAACAAAGCCCATCGTGCCTGCCTGGCATTGAGGCGCTTCGCTGACTCTAAATATGCCAAATTCTTATGGTCGGTAAAAATTGAGACCACAAACTTAGCCCCCTCAAGCCAGTGTCTCCACTCCTCGAGTGCATCCTTAATAGCCAACAATTCCCGGTTACCCACATCATAATTCATCTCGGCAGGCGAAAATTTACGGGAAAAGTAAGCACAGGGATGAAGGCGATTATCAGACACCCCCATCTGAGAGAGCACTGCCCCAATACCCATCTCAGAGGCATCCACCTCCACCACAAAAGGACGCCCTGGATCTGGGTGTCGCAGCACCTTGGCCGAGACAAATGCCCTTTTGAGACGGGCAAAAGCCGCTTTGGCCTCACAAGACCAGTGAGCAACATCCGCCCCTTTCTTAGTGAGTGACACCAAGGGCGCCACTATAGACGAAAATCCAGCGAAAAATCGTCTATAAAAATTCGCAAAGCCCAGAAAACGCTGAAGCGCCTTCAAACTAGTGGGCTGCACCCAATCCAGGACTGCCTGTACCTTGGAACCCTCCATTTGGAAACCCTCTGGGGAGATAATATATCCTAGAAATGCGATTTGCTGAACTTCAAATTCGCACTTCTCCAGCTTCGCCCCAAGCCGGTGGTCTCTGAGTTTCTGGAGGACTAAGCGTACATGCTTCCGATGTTCCTCCAGGGAATGGGAGAAGATTAGGATGTCATCTAAGTATACAACTAAGAATCTATCCAAATATTCCCTGAGCACATCATTCATGAAATCCTGGAAGACTGCCGGGGCATTACAGAACCCAAAAGGCATCACCAAATATTCATAATGCCCTGAGTGGGTATTAAAGGCAGTCTTCCATTCATCCCCCTCTCTTATTCGGATTAGATTGTACGCACCGCGTAGGTCAATCTTAGAAAAAATGGTGGCAGTACGAAGCTGGTCAAACAAGACCGAAATGAGAGGCAGTGGGTATGAGTTTTTAATCGTGATACGGTTCAATTCCCTGAAGTCGATGCAAGGTCGCAACGAACCGTCCTTTTTACCCACGAAGAAGAACCCCGACCCAACTGGAGACTGTGAAGGTCTGATAAATCCCTTAGCCAAGTTCTCCTGAATGTACTCTGCCATAGCCTGAGTCTCAGGACGTGACAGGGAGTACAACCTGCTCTTGCGAAGCTTAGAATTCGGCAACAAATCAATGGCACAGTCATAGGGGCGATGGGGAGGTAGTACCTCTGCAACTCTTTTGGAGAACACGTCCGCAAAATCTGCATAACATCCTGGCAATCCTGGCAAACTTAGCTGCGAAAGCCTGACTGGAAGGCTCAAGCAACTCCTGAAACAATCAGTACCCCAACTAAGAATCTCCCCAGAGACCCAGTCAAATTGAGGATTGTGGGCCCTTAACCAGGGTAACCCCAACACCAATGGGGCAAAAGTACAGACAGTCACATAAAAGGACAATTTTTCAGAGTGTGTGGCTCCAATAAACAAAGAAATCTGGCTAGTGCAAGAGGTAATTTTACCCTGGGATAATGGTTCCCCGTTTAACCCACAAATCTCAATTTCCGATGCCAAGGGTACTAAGGGAACAGAGTGTTTCAGGGCGAATTGGCGGTCCATAAAAACCCCGTCGGCCCCACTGTCCACAAAGGCCTCAGTCTTGACAGTTTGACCGAGGATCTTCAAGGTCACCGGAATGATAAAAGTCTTCTTGGGAAATTCTGACTTCTGGCCTGACAGGATATTTCCCATCACCCTCAGGCCCTGAAGTTTTCTGGCTTTTCTGGGCATGATACTACCACATGACCTTTATTCCCACAGTACAAACATAACCCCTGCTGTCTCCTCCGCGTCTTCTCACGCGAGGAGAGGCGGGTAGCCCCAATCTGCATAGGCTCCTCGGAAAATTCCTCAGAGTCTGAGGTTCCCTTGGGAAAGAAGGAAACCTCGGTCTCCCTTTCAAGCCTGCGCTCTATCAGCCGTCTATCCACCCGAATGGATAACTGCATGAGCTGATCCAAGCTATCAGGCAAGGGATATTGTACCAGTTGGTCTTTTAACTGGTTAGAAAGACCTCTTCGGTACTGGTGTCTCAGGGCTGGGTCATTCCACTGGGTATCATGGGCCAACCTCCGAAACTCCGTACAATAAACCTCAACTGGCCTTCGCCCTTGCTTAAGGATCGAAATCTGAGCCTCGGCTGAGGCCGTCTTGTCAGGGTCATCATACAACATGCCCAGTGCCGTCAAAAAAGCATCAACACTTTTAAGCGACGGACAGTCAGGCTGCAACCCATATGCCCAGACCTGTGGGTCTCCTTGTAGCAAGGAAATCACTATGCCCACCCGCTGAATCTCCGACCCAGAAGACTGAGGCCTAAGCTGGAAATATAGCTTGCAGCTCTCCTTGAAACAAAAGAACTGCGAGCGATCTCCAGAAAAACGATCCGGGAGATTTACTTTCGGCTCCTTAACCCCTGAAGGTACTGCTGCTGCGGGAGCTCCGCCAGCGGCCTGCGAGGTGTGCATTTTAATGGACAAATCATTAAATTGTCGAGTCAGGACCTGCACCTGATCGACCACCTGTTGCAAAGTATTTTGAGGGGTATGCTCCATATTCCCACAAAATTTCAACAGGAGTATTGGGCTGCTGAATATGTTATGCACACCAGTGCCAGCAGGAATGTACTGGTGTCTGAACGGTGAGGGATGCGAAACAAACGAACTCACAGACAGACTGGGGAATATGACATTACATACACAGAAGGTGATAGGGTAACAAAATAAACACAAAGTGAACAGAGAAGCCCAAAGGCTAAGAAACTGGGTGTCTCCCTAGTATTAGGAATGCTCAGATGGAAAGAAGCAAGATGTAGTGATTTAATACGTAGAGAACCCGAAATGCTGTTGCTAAGGGCACCAGCAAAACCCTAAAGGGTTACCAACGGATGTGGCAGTAAACTCCTTGGTCAGAGATGGAATAATAGACACAAGGAGAGTCTCCACAATCCTAGTCCTCACTTGCAGTGCACTGGTTCAGCTTACTGCCACTAAACTGACACCTGAACACCTTGCACAGTGAGAAAGGATTTTGGCAGGCAAGTCTGAGAATACAGCCGCAAACCTGCTTGGTTCACAGAGTAGCAAAAGAACCCCAGCAGGTTAAACGACTGACTCCAGTCTTACTGCTAGGTCTGGATTGGCAGAGTGTAATACCAAATCCCAAGGCCTATTTGCAGTAAGCAACAAACAAATACAAAGTTTACACAGTACTAGCTAGCTTTCAGGAACTGACTAACCAACAAAGATTCAGCAGCATCTGCCTAACCTGAGAAGAGGGTTTATATAGCAGGTGCTGTCCACGCCCCACTCAGACCTCACAGACTGTGAGCACAAAAACCAGCACCGGATCCCCTGCCGTGCACAGAGCCTGTAACCACTGCACAGCAAAAGATCCGAACCGGAGTATCAGCTACGCTCAGGTTACTCCGCTAGCACTTGTCTCCCGGTTGCCATGACGACGTGGCAGCACAGAGCAGGAGACCCTAACAGGAATCCTCAACACTCCATATCTTCATCCTCAAAAACAAATCACCTCTAAAAGGGGCTGTAAACATCATAACTAACCCACATTCTTTTTACAGGTATGAGCGGTATAATTCACAACAAGCGCTCCTTTGTTTAATTTTTGGTATTCTCATTTTAAGTGGAGCAGCTAACATTTACAAGCGCAGTACTAATCACATATTATAATGGTTGCTGCAGTGCCAGCCAGCGTGAGACTCCAGGGAGGTATGTATAATTATATAGGTGCAGGGTGTGCATTGTGGGTCCCCCTGGACCAAGGGGCCCATGTACACCACACACCCTGTACCCAATGTAAACAAGCTAGTGAGAGGACAATGACACAGATGAGTATAATGGTGCTCAAGCTACTAATGTGTGTGCTATAAGTGCTGTACTGATTGGCCTGTTAACCCTATGTGGCAACAAATATATTGATTCGTTATGCATACTGTATATATTAGGTGTGTGAGTTGCTTTTTGGGGATACACATATATACCGTGTACACATATAAATAAGACTTAGAAAACAAAAACTTTGTACCAGTTGTATCACTGTGGATGGCAATAGCGGTATGCGTGTGTCTTTGACAATTCCTACATATACTGTATATAATAATTAGTAGTTTCTTCAAGAATCTGTATAGTAGCACTCAGCCTGTAGCCATATAATTTACAAACTGCTGTTGATGAGCAGTTTGCTATTTCCAGTACAGGCTGCTGCATTAAGAAGAATCACCCCTGTCAGCTACATACCTGCCCTGGGCTCCATCATCAGTGTGCAGGATGGATATATACTTGTTCAGCTTCTGCCACAATGCAGCTTTTGGAAGGCAGCCATTATGAGCAGGAATACAGTGGTATTTGGCCATCTCAGACGCAATTAACCTGTCAATAAGAACAGTTTAAGAAGTCGAATTCGGAATCACCCTCAAAATAGTACAGTAGTTCTCATTTTCAGATGGGGTACCCTCTGGCAGACCATTTGTCCTGTTATTGTTACCCCCAACATTTGCAAAGCAAAACATGTGTAATGAATATAATGAGAGGCACTCAATATACCGGCTGTCGGGATCCCAGCGCTCAGCACGGTATACCGACTACTATTCTCCCTCTTGGGGTGTCCACGACACCCCTGGAGGGAGAATAAATAGCGTGGCGCGCATAGCGTGCACCATGCCCGCAGCGTGGTGAGCGCAGCAAGCCCGCAAGGGGCTCTTTTGCGCTCGCCCCGATGTCGGATTTCCGGCGGTCGAGATCCCAGCGCAGGTATGCTGGGCGCAGGGATCCTGACCGCCGGCCAATCGTAGTAGACCCAATATAATTGCTATTAGGTAAAACATTTATGTGCTGCTATACATAAAAGAGATCAGTATGATTTACCGGCAGCCGGAATGCTAACTGCATCCTACATAAAAAGCAATAATTGTACTATAAACAATATTTCAAAATGTGAAAAAGATGAATTGTACATATTCCCACAAATTACAATTTAAGAATAAAAAATAAGAATTTACTTACCGATAATTCTATTTCTCGTAGTCCGTAGTGGATGCTGGGGACTCCGTCAGGACCATGGGGAATAGCGGCTCCGCAGGAGACAGGGCACAAAAATAAAGCTTTAGGATTAGGTGGTGTGTACTGGCTCCTCCCCCTATGACCCTCCTCCAAGCCTCAGTTAGGATACTGTGCCCGGACGAGCGTACACAATAAGGAAGGATATTGAATCCCGGGTAAGACTCATACCAGCCACACCAATCACACCGTATAACTTGTGATCTGAACCCAGTTAACAGTATGACAAACGTAGGAGCCTCTGAACAGACGGCTCACAACAATAACAACCCGAATTTGTTTGTAACAATAACTATGTACAAGTATTGCAGACAATCCGCACTTGGGATGGGCGCCCAGCATCCACTACGGACTACGAGAAATAGAATTATCGGTAAGTAAATTCTTATTTTCTCTAACGTCCTAAGTGGATGCTGGGGACTCCGTCAGGACCATGGGGATTATACCAAAGCTCCCAAACGGGCGGGAGAGTGCGGATGACTCTGCAGCACCGAATGAGAGAACTCAAGGTCCTCCTCAGCCAGGGTATCAAATTTGTAGAATTTTGCAAACGTGTTTGCCCCTGACCAAGTAGCAGCTCGGCAGAGTTGTAATGCCGAGACCCCCCGGGCAGCCGCCCAGGATGAGCCCACTTTCCTTGTGGAATGGGCCTTGACAGATTTAGGTTGTGGCAAGCCTGCCACAGAATGTGCAAGTTGAATTGTGCTACAAATCCAACGAGCAATCGTCTGCTTAGACGCAGGAGCACCCATCTTGTTGGGTGCATACAATATAAACAGTGAGTCAGACTTTCTGACTCCCGCCGTTCTTGAAATATATATTTTCAATGCCCGGACCACGTCCAACAACTTGGAATCCTCCAAATCGTTAGTAGCCGCAGGCACCACAATAGGCTGGTTCAGGTGAAACGCTGACACCACCTTAGGCAGAAAATGAGGACGCGTCCGCAGTTCTGCCCTGTCCGTATGGAAAATCAGATATGGGCTCTTATATGATAAAGCCGCCAATTCTGATACCCTCCTGGCTGAAGCCAGGGCCAGTAGCATGGTTACTTTCCATGTAAGATACTTCAACTCCACCGATTTGAGCGGCTCAAACCAATGGGATTTGAGAAAATCCAAGACTACATTAAGATCCCACGGTGCCACTGGGGGCACAACCGGGGGCTGTATATGTAGTACTCCTTTTACAAAAGTCTGGACTTCAGGAACTGAAGCCAATTCTTTCTGGAAGAAAATCGACAGGGCCGAAATTTGAACCTTAATGGACCCCAATTTGAGGCCCATAGACAATCCTGTTTGCAGGAAATGTAGGAATCGACCCAGTTGAAATTCCTCCGTGGGGGCCTTCCTGGCCTCACACCACGCAACATATTTTCTCCAAATGCGGTGATAATGTTGTGCAGTCACCTCCTTCCTGGCTTTTACCAGTGTAGGAATGACCTCTTCCGGAATGCCTTTTTCCCTTAGAATTCGGCGTTCAACCGCCATGCCGTCAAACGCAGCCGCGGTAAGTCTTGGAATAGACACGGTCCCTGCTGAAGCAGGTCCCGTCTTAGAGGTAGAGGCCACGGATCCTCCGTGAGCATCTCTTGAAGTTCCGGGTACCAAGTTCTTCTTGGCCAATCCGGAGCCACTAGTATCGTTCTTACTCCCTTTTGCCGTATAATTCTCAGTACTTTTGGTATGAGAGGCAGAGGAGGGAACACATACACTGACTGGAACACCCACGGTGTTACCAGAGCGTCCACAGCTATTGCCTGAGGGTCTCTTGACCTGGCGCAATACCTGTCCAGTTTTTTGTTGAGGCGGGACGCCATCATATCCACCATTGGTTTTTCCCAACGGTTCACAATCATGTGGAAGACTCCCGGGTGTAGATCGTGTCTGCTGAGGAAGTCTGCTTCCCAGTTGTCCACTCCCGGAATGAATACTGCTGACAGTGCTATCACATGATCTTCCGCCCAGCGAAGAATCCTTGCAGCTTCTGCCATTGCTGTCCTGCTTCTTGTGCCGCCCTGTCTGTTTACGTGGGCGACTGCCGTGATGTTGTCCGACTGGATCAACACCGGCTGACCCTGAAGCAGGGGTTTTGCCAGACTTAGAGCATTGTAAATCGCTCTTAGCTCCAGTATATTTAATTTATGTGAAGAGACATCTCCAGGCTTGACCATACTCCCTGGAAGTTTCTTCCCTGTGTGACCGCTCCCCAGCCTCTCAGACTGGCATCCGTGGTCACCAGGACCCAGTCCTGTATGCCGAATCTGCGGCCCTCTAACAGATGAGCACTCTGCAACCACCACAGAAGAGACACCCTTGTCCGTGGCGATAAGGTTATCCGCTGATGCATCTGCAGATGTGATCCGGACCATTTGTCCAGCAGATCCCACTGAAAAGTTCGTGCGTGGAATCTGCCGAATGGAATCGCTTCGTAAGAAGCCACCATCTTTCCCAGGACTCTTGTGCATTGATGCACAGACACTTTCCCTGGTTTTAGGAGGTTCCTGACAAGTTCGGATAACTCCCTGGTTTTCTCCTCCGGAAGAAACACCTTTTTCTGAACCGTGTCCAGAATCATTCCCAGGAACAGCAGACGTGTCGTCGGGGTCAACTGAGATTTTGGAAAATTCAGAATCCACCCGTGTTGTTGCAGCACTAGTTGGGTTAGTGCTACTCCGTCCTCCAGCTGTTCTCTGGACCTTGCCCTTATCAGGAGATCGTCCAAGTAAGGGATAATTAATACGCCTCTTCTTCGCAGAAGAATCATCATTTCGGCCATTACCTTGGTAAAGACCCGAGGTGCCGTGGACAATCCAAACGGCAGCGTCTGAAACTGATAATGACAGTTTTGCACCACGAACCTGAGGTACCCTTGATGTGAAGGGCAAATTGGGACATGCAGGTAAGCATCCTTTATGTCCAGGGACACCATAAAGTCCCCTTCTTCCAGATTCGCTATCACTGCTCTGAGTGACTCCATCTTGAACTTGAATTTTTGTATGTACAGGTTCAAAGATTTCAGATTTAGAATAGGTCTTACCGAGCCGTCCGGCTTCGGTACCACAAATAGCGTGGAGTAATACCCCTTTCCCTGTTGTAGGAGGGGTACCTTGACTATCACCTGCTGAGAAAACAGCTTGTGAATGGCTTCCAATACCGTCGCCCTGTCTGAGGGAGACGTTGGCAAAGCAGACTTTAGGAACCTGCGAGGGGGAGACTTCTCGAATTCCAACCTGTAACCCTGAGATACTACCTGCAGGATCCAGGGGTCCACCTGTGAGCAAGCCCACTGTGCGCTGAAATTCTTGAGTCGACCCCCCACCGCTCCTGAGTCCGCTTGTAAGGCCCCAGCGTCATGCTGAGGGCTTTTCAGAACCCTGAGAGGGCTTCTGTTCCTGGGCAGGGGCTGCTTGCTGCCCTCTCTTACCCCTTCCTCTGCCCCGAGGCAGATATGACTGTCCTTTTGTCCGCTTGTTCTTATAGGACCGAAAGGACTGCGGCTGAAAAGACGGTGTCTTTTTCTGTTGGGAGGGGGTCTGAGGTAAAAAGGTGGATTTTCCGGCAGTTGCCGTGGCCACCAGATCCGATAGACCGACGCCAAATAATTCCTCCCCTTTATACGGCAATACTTCCATATGTCGTTTGGAATCCGCATCACCTGACCACTGTCGCGTCCATAAACTCCTTCTGGCAGATATGGACATCGCATTTACTCTCGATGCCAGAGTGCAAATATCTCTCTGAGCATCTCGCATATAAAGGAAAGCATCCTTTAATTGCTCTATAGTCAATAAAATACTGTCCCTATCCAGGGTATCAATATTTTCAGTCAGGGAATCCAACCAGACGACCCCAGCACTGCACATCCAGGCTGAGGCGATGGCTGGTCGCAGTATAACACCAGTATGTGTGTATATACTTTTTAGGGTAGTTTCCAGTCTCCTATCAGCTGGATCCCTGAGGGCGGCCGTATCAGGAGACGGTAACGCCACTTGTTTTGATAAGCGTGTGAGCGCCTTATCCACCCTAGGGGGTGTTTCCCAGCGCGCCCTAACCTCTGGCGGGAAAGGGTATAATGCTAATAACTTTTTTGAAATTAGCACTTTTCTATCTGGGTTAACCCACGCTTCATCACATACATCATTTAATTCCTCTGATTCAGGAAAAACTACAGGTAGTTTTTTCACCCCCCACATAATACCCCTTTTTGTGGTACTTGCAGTATCAGAGATATGCAAAGCCTCCTTCATTGCCGTGATCATATAACGTGTGGCCCTACTTGAAAATACGTTTGTTTCATCACCGTCGACACTAGATTCAGTGTCTGTGTCTGGGTCTGTGTCGACCGACTGAGGTAAAGGGCGCTTTACAGCCCCTGACGGTGTCTGAGACGCCTGGGCAGGTACTAACTGGTTTGCCGGCCGTCTCATGTCGTCAACTGATTTTTGTAATGTGCTGACATTATCACGTAATTCCATAAACAAAGCCATCCATTCCGGTGTCGACTCCCTGGGGGGTGACATCACCATTATCGGCAATTGCTCTGCCTCCACACCAACATCGTCCTCATACATGTCGACATACACGTACCGACACACAGGGAATGCTCTTATCGAAGACAGGACCCCACTAGCCCTTTGGGGAGACAGAGGGAGAGTTTGCCAGCACACACCCAAGCGCTATAATATATATGGGAACAACCTTATATAAGTGTTGTTCCTTATAGCAGCTTAAATATATCAAAATATCGCCAAAAAAATGCCCCCCCTCTCTGTTTTACCCTGTTTCTGTAGTGCAGTGCAGGGGAGAGTCCTGGGAGCCTTCCTCACAGCGGAGCTGAGCAGGAAAATGGCGCTGTGTGCTGAGGAGAATAAGCCCCGCCCCCTATTTCGGCGGGCTTTTCTCCCGGAGTTTTAGATATCTGGCATGGGTTAAATACACACATATAGCCTCAATGGCTATATGTGATGTATTCTTTTGCCATAAAGTTATTAAATATTGCTGCCCAGGGCGCCCCCAGCAGCGCCCTGCACCCTCCGTGATCGCTTGGTGTGAAGTGTGTGACAACAATGGCGCACAGCTGCAGTGCTGTGCGCTACCTTCATGAAGACTGAAGAGCCTTCTGCCGCCTGTTTCCGGACCTTCAATCTTCAGCATCTGTAAGGGGGGTCGGCGGCGCGGCTCCGGGACGAACCCCAGGGTGAGACCTGTGTTCCGACTCCCTCTGGAGCTAATGGTGTCCAGTAGCCTAAGAATCCAATCCATCCTGCACGCAAGTGAGTTGAAATTCTCTCCCCTAAGTCCCTCGATGCAGTGAGCCTGTTGCCAGCAGGACTCACTGAAAATAAAAAACCTAAAAACTTTTTCTAAGCAGCTCTTTAGGAGAGCCACCTAGATTGCACCCTGCTCGGACGGGCACAAAAACCTAACTGAGGCTTGGAGGAGGGTCATAGGGGGAGGAGCCAGTACACACCACCTAATCCTAAAGCTTTATTTTTGTGCCCTGTCTCCTGCGGAGCCGCTATTCCCCATGGTCCTGACGGAGTCCCCAGCATCCACTTAGGACGTTAGAGAAAAAGAAATTAAAACTAGTCTACATCTGCTATTTTTAGATTTTTTAAAGCTATGTTAGATGTGTCATTTTGATATTGTAACCACTATTCTCAACTGTGTTTATTATACATGCAGATGTGTTCGGCTGTTGATAAAGTTAGATAAAAGAAAAAGAAGATAGCTAGGGGGTTTGTTTTAGGGATGGCCATATTTATTATTATTTATTTATTAACAGTTTCTTATATAGCGCAGCATATTCCGTTGCGCTTTACAATTAGAACAACAGTAATAGAACAAAACTGGGTAAAAACAGACAGACCTAGCGGTAGGAAGGCCCTGTTCGCAAGCTTACAATCTATAGGGAAATAGGCATTGATACACAAGGATAGATGCAACCACCTATTGCATAATGGTCCACCAGATTGCTAAGTTCTTAATGGGTTGTATGATATGATCACCCCGCAATGTTGGCCAAGTGTCAGGAGGGTGTGAGAGTAAAGAAAGACAAGATATGTAAGGTTATGTGTACTGTACAGAGAGGATGTAATTAGATAGGGAAGCACTGACGGTTATGTGGGTGGGTCTGGAATTTGATAGGCTTGTCTGAAGAAGTGAGTTTTCAGGGAACGTTTAAAGGTTTGGAGACTAGAGGCGAGTCTTATTGTGCGTGGGAGGGCATTCCACAGAGTGGGTGAAGCCCGGAGGCCATAGGTGTTACCATCGATGGTGAAATGGCAGGTGTCCATCGAAGTTTGCATAGAATGCAATAAATGACCATAGATGGTTTCATTAAAAAATTATGGTCATCCCTGTACTTTCACTGACTGGCCAATAGGCCAATCAGAAACTGGGGGTGGGGCTTCATGGGTATTGGGGGTGGAGCTATGCTATGTGTCCCGCCACTCTGTAAAAAAAAAAAAGAACCATCGGGTGGTTCTATACCATCGATGGCAGGAAACCATCTGATCAATGGGGAGCATTGATGGCAAAAGTATTCAACATCGCCTATAAACCATGGATGACTTAGAATCTTCGATAATCCTTAGTGTGTTTATCCAGACTGTTATAGAATAAGGTGTTCCTGCTTTCCTATCCTCCAAGCTAAGAAAGCAGCATGTATTTGTTCCCATTTATACAAAAAAAAGGTTTGATTATAATTTTGCTGCTCCTATATAGCATATCTGCTAACATTTTCTAGCAATTATAGGAATAGATGGATAGAATTCTTCAGTTTTTACCTTTAATGATACCATTTAATGGTAGCATTATCATTACAATTTTGTTATTTTAAGCCAATTGAAACTTATAAAAATAGAATTTTAATTACCTACCGGTAAATCCTTTTCTAGTAGTCCGTAGGGGATACTGGGAATCCATTTAGTACCATGGGGTATAGACGGGTCCACTAGGAGCCATGGGCACTTTAAGAAATTGGTAGTGTGTGCTGGCTCCTCCCTCTATGCCCCTCCTACCAGACTCAGTCTAAGAAACTGTGCAAGAGGAGACAGACATAATTTGAGAGAAGGATAGATAAGGAAAGTGGTGAGATTACGAACCAGCACACACAGAACAAGAGGAAAGCCATGCTAACCAAACTTGAAACAGGAACAGCAACAGCTGAACAAACCAGAATACTTAACCAAGTAACAGTGCAGGAAGAACGAAGCACCGGGCAAGCACCCAGTATCCCCTACGGACTACGAGAAAATGATTTACCGGTAAGTAATTAAAATCCTATTTTCCCTTGCGTCTTAGGGGATACTGGGAATCCATTTAGTACCATGGGGAAATAAAGCTTCCAAACCGGGTGGGAGAGTGCTGAGGTTCCTGCAGAACTGATTGACCAAACTGAAGGTCCTCAGAGGCCAAAGTATCGTACTTGTAGAACTTAGCAAACGTGTTTTAACCTGACCAAGTAGCTGCTCAACAGAGCTGTAAAGTCGAGACACCACGGGCAGCCGCCCAAGAAGAACCCACCGACCTAGTAAATTGGGCCTGTACAGATTTTGGAACCGGCAAGCTTGCCGTGGAACAAGCATGCTGGATAGTGAGCCTGATCCAGCGTGCAATTGACTGCTTTGAAGCAGGGCACCCAATTTTATTGGGATCATAGAGAACGAACAGCGAGTCCAATTTCCTGTGACAAGCTGTTCTCTTTACATACACCTTCAAAGCCCTCACAACATCCAAAGACTTTGAAGTAGCAGAGGTGTCCGTAACAACTGGAACGACAATAGGTTGGTTGATGTGAAACGCCAACAGTGTGATGGTCTTCTACGTAAGGTACTTTACGTCAACCTCCTGTAATAGTTCAAAGCAGTCCGAATGGAGGAACTACAGCACCAGATTGAGATCCCAAGGTGCCGTGGGAGGCACAAAGGGAGGTTGGATATGCAGAACACCTTTCAAGAACGTTTGGACCTCAAGGAGAGAAGCCAATTGTTTCTTAAAGAAAATAGACAAGGTCAAAATCTGGACTTTTATGGAGCCTAGATGTAGGCCCACATCCACTCCCGACTGCAGAAAATCAGGAAACGTCCCAGATGAAATTACACCGCAGAATATTGTCTGCTCTCACACCAGGAGACCTATCTCCTCTAGATACGGTGGTAATGTTTAGACATTACCCCCTTCCTGGCTTGGATCATAGTCGGGATGACCTTGTCAGGAATCTCTCTCCTGGCTAGGATCAGCCGTTCAACTTCCTTGCCATTAAACATAGCCGTGGTAAGTCTTGAACGATGAACGGGCCCTGTAGCAAAAGATCCTCGCGAAGAGCTAGAGGCCGCGGATCTTCGAGCAGCATCTCGGGAAGATCCGCATACTAGGCCCTTCGTGGCCAGTCCGGAGCAATGAGGATTGCTTGAACCATTTCCCTTTTTATTCTTTTTAGAATTCTTGGGATCAGAGGAAGTGGAGGAAACACGTACACAAGCTAGTAGACCCACGGAGTTGTCGGAGCGTCTACTGCCACTGCTTGTGGGTCCCTCGACCTGGAACAATACCGCTTGAGCTTCTTGTTGAGTCGAGAGGCCATCATGTCGATTTGTGGATATCCCCACCGTCGTGTCAACCACCAGAACACCTCCGAGTGAAGGCCCCACTCCCCCGGGTGCAGGTCAGGTCTGCTGAGGAAGTCTGCTTCCCAGATGTCTACTCCCGTAACGAAGACCGCCGACAATGCCACGGCGTGTTTTTCCTCCCCGGAGGGAATTCTTGACACCTCTGACATTGCTGTTCTGCTTTTTGTTCCGCCCTGTTGGTTTATGTTACCGCCGTCATATTGTCCGACTGGACTTAAATGGCCTGATTGCGAAGTAGAGATGATGCCTACAGAAGGGCGTTGTAGATAGCCCTGAGTTCCAGGATGTTTATTGGAAGGATGACTTCCTGACTTGACCATCTTCCCTGAAACTGCACCCCTTGGGTGACTGCTCCCCAACGTCTGAGGCTTGCGACTGTGGTTAGTAGAATCCAATTCTGAATCTTGAACCTCCGACCCTCGACGAGGTGAGAAGAGACGGATCCTCTGGTTCATATGAAGATGCAATCTGGACCATTTGTCAAATAGATCTAGTTGGAAGGGCCTCGCATTAAACCTTCCGTACTGAAACGCCTCGTAAGAGGCCACCATTTTCCCCAGAAGGCAAATGCACAGATGCACCGAGATCCGGGTTGGCTTCAGGACAGCCCGAACCATTGACTGGATTACCATTGACTTTTCCAAGGGAAGGAATGCTCTCTGAGACTCTATGTCCAGTATCATTACCAGGAAAGAAAGCCTCTGTGTCAATTCCAGGCGAGATTTTGGTAGGTTCAGAATCCACCCGTGATCCAGGAGTAGTCTGGTTGAGAGGCCAATGCTGTCCAACAACCGCTGCCTGGACGGTGCCTTTATCAGAAGATCATCCAGGTACGGAATTATGTTCACTCCCTGTTTGCGGAGTAGAAACATCATCTCCGCCATCACTTTGGTGAACACTCTCAGTGCCATGGAGAGACCAAATGGCAGGGCCTGGAACTGGTAGTGACAGTCCTGCAGTGCAAATCGTAGATAAGCCTGATGAGGCGGCCAGATTGGAATGTGAAGGTACGCATCCTTGATATCCAGAGACACTAGGAATTCCCCTTCCTCCAGACCTGAGATCACCGCTCTCAGAGACTCCATCTTGAATTTGAACACTTGTAAGTACAGGTTCAACGACTTGAGGTTCAAAATTGGTCTCACCGAACCGTCCGTTTTCGGTACTACAAACAAGTTGGAATAATACCCATTGTTTTGCAGATGAGGTGGAACTGGAACAATGACCTGGGTCTGTACCAGATTTTGAATGGCGTTCTGTAAAGTTATACTTGCCTCTTGTGAAACTGGTAAGCCTGATTTGAAGAATCTGTGAGGTGGGAGCTCCTGGAACTACTGTCTGTGGCCCTACGCTCTCTGACTACAGTGCAACAGTACGAACTTGGAACCACCACTTGCACACATACTTTCTTTCTCATTGGTGCTTTTTATCCCCAACTATTTACCCTGGGACTATAGCCCTAGGATTTTATATTTGTATTGTGTTAGTCCAGTACGTTCCACTTGTGTTTATGGTGTTTGATTTAATATATTATCCTTTTTTAACCAATATAAAAATGGGATTTTGGTACTTACCAATAAAGCCTTTTCTCTGAAGTCACAAAGGACACTGGAACGTGCTGACACTGGGGTATAGATGGGTGGCTATAAAGAGCCTTTAAATTTCTTAAGAAGTGTTAAGCTCCTCCCCCTCTATCCCCCATCAGCCCTCAGTTAAGAATTAGCTGAGAGGAGAAGGGAACAAGAGGAATAGACAAACTAGAATGAAGAGAGAAAACACACGAACAAAGAACAAACTTGCAAACCTGAACAACGACTGAGGCAGATGAACAGTGCTGGGCGGTAAGTACCAGATCCCATTTTCTCAGTCAGCAACTAGGGGACACTGGAACATGCTGACATTGGAGACGTCCCAAAGTTTCCCTCCTGGGCGAGAGAGCCCTGAGGAACCTGCAAAACTAAATGGGCAAATCTAGTAGCTGAAGCTGCAAAAGTGTCAAATTTGTAAAACTTAACAAAGGTATGAATCCTAGACCAAGCTGCTGCCTGATAGAGTTGAGTCGTGGTGACCCCACGACTAGCAGCCCACAACTCTCATACAGAACGTGTGGAGTGAGCAGAAATCGACACCAGTGGTCGATGAGCCTTACTAAGGTAATCCTGATGAATAGTTGATCAAATCCATCATGCCAAAGTCTGTTTAGTAGCTGGACACCCTCGACGTACTGCATCATAAAGAACGAACAAAGATTTACGTAAAGGTGCTGTTCGGGCCACATAAATCTTCAAAGCCCAAACCACATCCAGGGTAGAAGGTGTACCAGAATCATCCCATAAGGACGGGACCACAAAAGGGTGGTTGATAAAGCTGAAACAACTTTTGGAAGAAAAGACAAATGTGTCCTTAATTCAGCTCTGTCTTCATGAAAGACTAGATAAAGTGGTTTACAGGACAACGCACTTTACTCAGAAAACCCTCCAAGCCGAAGCCAAGGCCCGTAAAAAAATGTCTTCCAAATAAGATATTTCAGCTCCACCTCTTCCAGCGACTCAAAGAAACCGGACTGGAGAAAATCAAGCATGAGATTCAAGTCCCAGGGTGCCGTGGGTGGTACAAACAGAGGCTGTATTCTGAGTCCTGAATCCAATCCCGCTTGAAGAAAGAGCAGAAAATAGGACAGGTGAAAAGATCATGTTGGGAAATGTTGACTGTCACACTAAACCACATAAGATCACCATATGCAATGAAAATTTGCTACTGTAACCGGTTTTCTTTTTTTTCTGGGAATCACTGTATCCAGAATCCAATGAAGGCTCATGATGTCAGCCACCCTGTTAAACACATCCGTGGTAAATCTGGGTGAACAAAAGTAGCCTGTTGTAACAGATCTGGATGTAGAGGTAGTAGCCATGGATCGTCCGCCAGAAGTGAGCGCAGGTCTGAAAACCAGGCCCCCCAAGGCCAATCTGGTGCAACCAGAAACACTGTGGTCATTCTCATCTGATTCTCTTGAGAACTCGAGGAAGTGGTGAAAAAGGCGGAAATAGGTAAACAACGTTGTAGGGCCAAGGAACTGTTAGAGCGTCCACTGCTTCTGAATGAGGATCCCATGTTCTGGACATGTACCGAGGAAGTTGATGGTGCAGTCTGGATGCCATGAGGTCCACTTGTGGGCAACTCCTCCAACCCACTAGAGTCCTAAACAATCCTCCGACCCACTAGAGTCCCGACCCACTAGAGTCCTGATGCTCTTCACTTCTGGGTGAAGGTCTAATTCACCCAGATGAAGATCCTGATGACTGAGATAGTTGGCTTCACAATTGTCCACACCCGGAATAAACACAGCCAAAAGAATGACCTTGTTGCATTCGGCCCAATGCAGAATCCATGCTGTCTCCTTCATGGCTGCTTGACTACGAGTTCCTCCCTGTTTGTTGACATAAGCGACAGCAGTCACACTGTCCGGCTGAATTCTTACCGCCCTTGAGTGGAGAACGTTGGCACATTCCAGTAGAACATTTAGCACACTCTCAGTTCCAACACATTTATGGGTAACAGAGTTTCCTGTAGTGACCAATGACCCTGAAATTGTAAATCCAGTACTGCTGCACCCCATCCTGAGACTGGCATCCGTCGTCAGAACAATCCAATCCCAAACTCCGAATATCCTGCCTGCTGTGATTGTTCAATCTGAAGCCACCAAAGTAGTGACACTCTGGTTGGAGTTGCTAAACGTATCTTCTGATGAAGGGTTCAGTGAGACCTCGACCATTGGTGCAATAGGTCCAACTGAAAGGGTCAGGAAATGGAAACGACCGAACTGTAGAGCTTCTAAGGCTGCAACCATCTTCCCCAATAAGCGAATGCACAGGTGCTCAAGTCTTTGACTTGAGAATTTTCCAAACCATAAGGCGGATACTTTGCGCCTTGTCCTCCGGTAAGAAAACCCTCTGAGCATGTGTGTCCAGAATAATTCCTAGAAACTGAAGATGCTGCAGTGGTAGAAGGTTGGATTTATTGAAGTTGATTATCCAACCATGACATACTAAGAAATTGTAAATTAGCAGAATTTGTGCATGGAAAAGAACATTGGATGGTGCCTTTATGAGAAGATCGTCTAAGTATGGGATAATTGTAACCCCTAATGACCAGAGATAAGCAATCATGACTGACATGATTTTGGTAAACACTCTGGGTGAATGGTAAGGCTCTGAATTGAAAATTATCCTGATGTATCGCAAATCCGAGAAACGATTGCTGCGGTTCCCAGATTGGGATATGTAGGTAGGCATCCTTTATATCCAGGGATACTAAGAATTCCTTGGGTTCCAAGCTTGCGATGACCGAAGTGATCGATTCCACCTTGAATAGGTAATAAGCCAGTAACTGATTCAGGGATTTCAGATTCAGGATTGGTCTTACTGATTTATCCGATTTTGGTACCACAAAAAGATTTGAATAGTAGCCTTGCTTTCTTCGGCGAAGTGGAACTGGCATCAAAACTGCTGAGTTCACAAGGGATTGAATTTCACCCTGGAGGGCAATTCTGTTGTTTTGCGCTTGTCTTGTTTCCGTAGTGGCAGAGGCCACGGATCGTCTACCAGCAGAAGCCAAAGGTCGGTGTACCAAGCTCTGTGAGGTCAATCCGGGTCCACTAGAAGAATCGCTGCGTCTTCTCTCTTTATTCGTTTTAGAAGACGAGGTAGTAGCGGTCCCTTGTTCGAGAACAGTATTGAGGAAGTTTGTGATTGCGTCTGGATGCCATCAAGTCGATATGAGGGAGTCCCCACTGATGCACCACTTGCTGACAAACCTGTAGTTGATTGCTGAAAAACCTGGGTGCAGGTCCTGACGACTCAAGTAGTCTGCCTCCCAGTTTTCTACTCTGGGTATGAAAATCGTTGATATTGTCGCTGCGTATTCTTCAGCCCAGAGAAGAATGCGGCTTACCTTTCACATGGCTGCCCTGTTGTGAGGGCCGCCCTGCTTGTTCATGTACTCTACTGCTGTAGCATTGTCCGACTGCACATGAATTTCTTGACCCCGCAGACGAGGAAGGGCTAGTTGCAGGGCGTTGTAAACTGCCCTGACCTCGATGATGTTCATAGGCAGGTTTGACTCCTGGGGGGACCAGCGGCCCTGGAAGTGACTGCCCAACGTCACTGCCCTCCATCCATGCAGATTTGCATCCGTGGTGAGGAGAACCCAATTTCACCAGAGAAGGGAGAGACGAGTTCCGGGAGACAGCCTTACCAGCTGCTGTAGAAACAGATGGGATCCCATCCACTGGGAGAGTAGATCTAGCTGGACCGGGAGTGGATTTGTCCATACTAAGTGGCCTTGAAAGCAGCCACCATTTTGCCCAGCAGCTAAATGCATAGGTGTGCACACCCTGCGATGTTGTAGGAACAAACATACCAGTTCCTGAATGGACTGTGCATTGTCCTGACGAAGAAAAATACTCTGGAGTGCAGTATCCAGGATCATCCCCAGAAACTGAAGCTTCTGAGTTGGCTGTAGGTGGGATTTCGGGAAGATTATGATCCAACCATTTTGTAAGAGCAGACGATGAGTCAGCACAATATTCTGTAACAACTGGTCCCTGGACTGTGCCTTTATTAGAAGATTGTCTAGGTAAGGGACTATTTTCACACCCTGGTCATGAAGATGAGCCATTATTACCGCCATCACCTTTGTGGACACTCTTGGAGCTGGGGACAGGCCTAAAGGTAAACCCTGGAACTGATAATGGGAGTCCCTTATTGCAAACCTGAGAAACGCCTGGTGAGGTGGCCAGATGGAAATGTGGGAATAGGCATCCTTGACATCTAGTGACACCATGAACCTGCCTACTTCCAACCCTGCAATAACAGAATGAAAGAATTCCATCTTGAACTTGAAGACCCGCAAGAAGGATTCAGAGTCTTCAAGTTCAGGATTGGACTGACCGAGCCATCCAGCTTCGATACCACGAACAAGCTGGAGTAAAACTCCTGTTTTTGTTGGTGACAGGGGACTGGGACTAAAACCCTTGCCATCAGGAGTTTGTTGATAACTTCCTGTGGTGAACAACCGAGGAGTCGTTTGAAACTGAAAATCTTTCGTAACCCTCGGAGATGACGTCTTGACAGGTTTCTTCCCAAATAGCCTTTAAGTAGTTTAGATAATGGTGATCAGAGATGGCGGAGGCTCGACCGCGCTCCCTGCTGTCTCTAGAGGTGGAGTTGCCACCCCTGGGACAGCCTTTGAATCTTGCAACCACACAAAAGGACAGTCCAGAGTATGATCCAGGAGGGGCAGGAGCTGCAAAAGGAAAATAAGTACCTCCAGTAGATTGAGAAAATCCACTTATCAAGCTCAGGTCCGAACAGAACGTCACCTGCAAACGGTAGAGCTTCCACCGCCCTCTTAGACTCCACATCAGCCTGCCATTGTCTTAACCAGAGAGCTCTGGCTGCAATCCTGCTGATAACTGGTCAGTCCAGGTCTCTACAGCAATATTTACCCAGGAACCTACTAGCATTGGGTGGAGAAGTACTCCTGCCACTGTGTAGATAGATTTGGGAGTGGTCTCCAATTTTTGGTCTGACAGCTCATTTAGTGCAGTAGCATCCGGGACTGGCAGTATGGTTTTCTTAGACAATCTGGACACAGAGGGATCCACTGTCGTCGGAGTCGCCCATTTGACTCTGCTGTCAGAGGGGAATGGGTAAGATGCAAGGAGCCTACATGACACCTGACATTTTTTACCAGGCTAAGGCTGTGTTTGTCCAGTTCTGATGAAACTGGGACTGTTACTGGCAATTTTTTTTGCTAAAGAAAGAAGGCTGAGACGGATCAGGGTCTGTGTCCATCACATTTAACACCTGGTGCACAGCTAATATAAGCGTCTCTATGCCCTGTGACACTGCCTCTGGTTTGTCCGGGGCCTGCTCCGCATCTGAGTCTTGGAGGAATTCCCCCCCCCCCCCTCAAACAGGGGCATGTCCTCATCCTCCGAGTCATCAGACTGTAACACTGAAGGCAAAAGCCTCTTTTTAGAAACCGTCTGAGGACTGGAGGGAGTGGGTGCTTTAGCTGGAACCACTGTCCTGGTCAGTCCTTCCACTGACTTAGCTAAGGTCTGCATCCAAGCTGGTTCTGCTGCAGGAGATGGTACAGACCTCTGAGATCTGGAAACCTCTCTGTCTTTTCGGGAGGCTGCCAGCTCAGCCGAGAGGTCTGATATAACGCCAGCCAGCTGGGACACCCAGACTGGTTGGCCTTGTACTGGAGGTGCTGATTCTGCAACAGGTACAGTCTCACATGCATCACAGAACAGGGAAACCTCTGCCTGTCCCTATGTGAATTTGGCATTACATTTCTTTACATATAAACAGCTTCTGAGGTTTAGATGAGGTTCCCTTGCCTGCCATAATGAACACCACTGTATACAGTAAGAGGAATAGACACAGAGAGGATAGTAAAAGGGAATGATGTGGGAGAGTAGCAATAGGGAAAGGAGGAGAAGTCACACCTGCCCTATATAGCAGAGCCGGCCATAGGCATAGGCAAACTAGGCAATTGCCTAGGGCATCTGGTATGCCTAGGGGCACAAGCAGATTCAAATGATATGCGGCATGCCTATATTCTATGTGTAGCATTTCGTATGCAGATACAGCCACAGTCGCACACAATATATAGGCATGCCGCATATCATTTTAATCAGCAGAAGCTGCTTGTGCATCCTAGCCATATAGCAATGCAAATAAGATGCATTTTCATAAAAAATAGGCACCCAACATTATCAGAGCTGCCAGTTGACTCACGCCAGGAACTATATGTGTCATTATGTGTATAAGGGCATTAATAATGTGTAACATATGTGTAAGGGGCACTATGTGTGTCATTATGTGTATAAGGGCACTAATAATGTAAGGGACATTATGTGGGTCATTATGTGTATAAGGACATTAACAATGTGTGGCATATGTGTAAGTAAAATTATGTGTATAAGGGCATTAATAAGGGTTGGCATAATGTGTAAGGTGCATTATGTTTATAAGGACATTAATAATGTATGTCATATGTGTAAGGGGCATTACTGTGTGGTATTATGTGTATAAATGCATTACCAATGTGTGGCATTATGTGTATAAGGTGCTCTACTGTGTGGCGTAACGTATAGAAAGGGCACAACTGTGTGGTCTAATGTGAATAAAGAGCAATATGGTGTGATGTAATGTAAATAAGGAGCAATATGGTGTGTTGTAATGAGAATAAAGAGCAATATGGTGTGGTGTAATGTGAATAAGGAGCAATTCAGTATGATGTTATGTGAATGAGGGGCACTACTGTGAGGAGTAACATATATAAGGTAAAGTGGTACTACTGTGTCATGTAATGTGAATAAGGGACACTATCGCATTATAAATTGTGAATAAAGCAGTGGTGCTAGGGGGCACCAGCCAAAAACTTGCCTAGGGCATCATATTGGTTAGAGCCGGCTCTGCTATATAGCACTATATACACAGTTACAGCGCAGGCACAGTAATATATAATGCAAAGATCAGAGACATATGTGTATAATGTGCAATACAATTGCTCTCCCACCACCTCTAGCCACCACAGCAAACTCACAAGTCCCTTGTAGGGTGTCAGCACTTTCTGAACAGCACAGCCAGCAGCGTGGAGCTTTCTACCCTCATAAAATGGCCGCTGCCATGTAAATTCTTCCTATAGCGGAATCTCAGGGGTTGCTGGGAGCAAGAGCATTATAGAGTAACCCCCCCCCCTCCCCCCCCCCACTATGGCACTGCTTTTAAGCTGCAAAATGGTCTTTTAAATATTGCAGAGTACGCAGCGGACTGCAGTGCTGGCAAATCCATATTTAAACCGGCTGAATAATGTTCCCCCTAGACATCCTGATAGTCGAGGCACCGGGAACTTGCCATGCTGGCTGGCGGAGGTTGTGGCTGAGGGAACCGAGGCACAAGCTGCGTTGGGTGCACCCCAGGGATGGTGGTCCCTGCAGCAGTGGACCCTGGCACAAGCCTCAAGAAGCTGTGAGAGGATCCCCCCAGCAGCTCAATCATTGCAAATAGGCAGGGGTAGGGTTTTTTTTGTCTGTTCTCATGCTTCTGTGAAGCAAAGTCCTCATGCTTGTGCAAAATCTTCAATCTTAAAGTAAAATCCAATATTAAATCTGGAGAAGCCCAGAGAGTGATCTGGCTCCCTCAGGCACATTTCTAAAATTGGTTTGGAGGGAGGGCATAGAGGGAGAGAAGCCAGTCACACTTCTAAAATTTTAAGTGCTGGCTCCACTTAATGATCCATCTATACCCCACTGTCATAAGCCTCCAGTGTCCCCTAGTGGATGAAGGAGAAAAGTTCAAAATCATGCACTTGGGTCACAAAAACCCAAAGGCTAAATATAATATCAAGGGCACTATCATGGAAACTTCAGAGGAGGAAATGGATTTAGGAGTCATTATTCTACATAACTAGAAGGCAGGTAAACAATGTAACAAAGAAATGAGGAAAGCTAGTCAGATTCTTGGTTGCATAGGGAGAGGAATCAGTAGCAGTTAGCAAAAAGTAGTAATGCCACTGTATAGTCACTGGTACGGCTCCATCTAGAATACTGTGTTCAGTTCTAGGGGCCATATCTATGTAAATACATTAGAGACTGTACAAAGAAGGGCAACTAAAATGGTGCATGGTCTACAGCACAAAACTTACCAGAAAAGACTAAAATATCTTAATATGTATAGTTTAGAGCAGAGAAGGAAAATGCGGGACATGATAGAGACTTTAGATTTTAACAAGGTACAGGAGGGAGATATTCTTCAAAGGAAGAGAAGTAGCAGAACACAAGGACATGCACTGAAATTGGAGGGAAGTAGGTTCAGAGGAAATTTGAGGAAAAATAACTTCACAGAAAGGGTAGTGGATAAGTGGAATAGCCAACCATCCGAGGTGGTTGGGACAAAGACAGTAGAGCAAATTAAACACACTTGGGATAGATATAAGAATTTCATTACAAAGACTTAAGTAACAAATAGGGTTGAAGTTGCCAAAAGGATAAATGAAAAAGACAGACTAGATGGGCCAAGCGGTTCTTTTCTGCCGTCAAATTCTATGTTTCTATGTTTAAAGAGCAAACCTCCAATGTTTACTAGAGTATTCCATTTTGGGGGGCTGATGGTACTGTGGTCTGGAACACAATTCTGCAATTTGCACCCAATCTTGTATTTTTAGTTCCGAATCTGCTCATAGGGGGTAATTCCAAGTTGATCGCAGCAGGAAATATTTTAGCAGTTGGGCAAAACCATGTGCACTGCAGGGGAGGCAGATTTAACATGTGCAGAGAGAGTTAGATTTGGGTGTGGTGAGTTCAATCTGCAATCTAATTTGCTGTGTAAAAATAAAGCAGCCAGTATTTATTTACCCTGCACAGAAATAAAATAACCCACCCAAATCTAACTCTTTCTGCACATGTTATATCTGCCCCCCCCCCCCCCCCTGCAGAGCGCATGGTTTTGCCTAATTGCTAACAAGCTTGCTGCTGCGATCAACTCAGAATTACCACCATAATCATCACTTTAACTCTGTTTCTACTTGTTATTAGATAGAGTAGTCTTTGTCATATACTAATATACGTTTCAGTACAGTCACAAGTGGTTCATAGCTGCCTTTGCGACCACATGGAAGTCTTTTATTTCTTCAAGTATACCATGTAATCACAAAACTATTTCTAAAGTACTCCTAATGTAGTCATGAATATCAGCCTAGCTTGGTACAGTTTTATGAATGTATACAATTTATTGCTAAGATTGGCTTTTTCACAAGTTTTTCTATAGCTCCTCCCACAAAAAGGCGGTTTGCCGTGTGCATCCAAGGCGCTTTGTAGATGAGGTTCACTGTGTTTTTGTTTGCATGCCCCGGTCTCCAGCTAATGGCAGTGGCATCTTAATACACTTTTTTACCTAGGTGGAAAAGCTATTTTAAATTAAACTGAGAATAACATTTTCATTTGCATAGGTGCCAAAGCACATTTCATATTGTTATTATTCTCAGTGCCCGATTAAGGTCCACATGGGCCTGGACCTGAAATCTATGAAGGGCCTATTTTATGCTGCTGTAGGGGATGTGAAATGCTGTGGGGGTGTGATTAGTAATGAGGGGTATGTGATTGATGTTGTCAGGGTGTGGTCTGCACAGGGGGTGTGGCCTGTACCATGTGGTGTGTGACTAGCGCCTACCTTGTAAAAACTCAATCTCCCTCCTTTCTTTGCTTATATCAATCAATCATGTAATGAGCAAAGGAAACATCTCTTGTTAACATGACCGTAATGTGAAAAATTACGCTTAGTGAAAACGTAAACATGAAACCTCTCAACAAAGGAAGCTACAGGTCGCATAGTGATCATAAATGTTAAACCTTTAAGTAAAAAAAATAAAATAAAAAAATAAGATTTTACTTACCGGTAAATCTATTTCTCGTAGTCCGTAGTGGATGCTGGGGACTCCGTAAGGACCATGGGGAATAGACGGGCTCCGCAGGAGACATGGGCACTTTATGAAATAATTTAGATTCTGGTGTGCTCTGGCTCCTCCCTCTATGTCCCTCCTCCAGACCTCAGTTAGAGAAACTGTGCCAGGAAGAGCTGACAGTACAAGGAAAGGATTTTGGAAATCCAGGGCAAGACTCATACCAGCCACACCAATCACATCGTATAACTTGTGATAAACTTACCCAGTCAACAGTATGAACAACAACCGAGCATCAGTTAAACCCTGATGCAACAATAACATAGCCCTTATTGCAGCAATAACTATATACAAGTATAGCAGAAAAAGTCCGCACTTGGGACGGGCGCCCAGCATCCACTACGGACTACGAGAAATAGATTTACCGGTAAGTAAAATCTTATTTTCTCTAACGTCCTAGTGGATGCTGGGGACTCCGTAAGGACAATGGGGATTATACCAAAGCTCCCAAACGGGCGGGAGAGTGCGGATGACTCTGCAGCACCGATTGAGCAAACAATAGGTCCTCCTCAGCCAGGGTATCAAACTTGTAGAACTTTGCAAAAGTGTTTGAACCTGACCAAGTAGCAGCTCGGCATAGTTGTAATGCCGAGACCCCTCCGGCAGTCGCCCAAGAAGAGCCCACCTTCCTAGTGGAATGGGCTTTAACTGATTTTGGCAGCGGCAATCTAGCCGCAGAATGAGCCTGCTGAATCGTGTTACAGATCCAGCGAGCAATAGTTTGCTTTGAAGAGGGAGCACCCAGCATGTTGGATGCATACAGGATAAACAGTGACTCCGTTTTCCTGACTCTAGCCGTTCTGGCTACATAAACCTTCAAAGCCCTGACCACATCCAGTAACTCGGAATCCTCCAAGTCACGAGTAGCCACAGGCACCACAATAGGTTGGTTCATATGAAAAGATGACACCACTTTTGACAGAAATTGTGGATGGGTCCGCAATTCTGCTCTATCCATATGGAAAACCAGATAGGGGCTTTTATGTGACAAAGCCGCTAATTCTGACACACGCCTAGCCGAAGCCAAGGCTAATAGCATGACCACTTTCCACGTGAGATATTTTAACTCCACCATTTTAAGTGGTTCAAACCAGTGTGATTTCATGAAACTTAACACCACGTTAAGATCCCAAGGTGCCACTGGAGGCACAAAAGGAGGCTGAATATGCAGCACTCCCTTACAAACGTCTGAACTTCTGGTAGAGAAGCCAACTCTTTTCGAAAGAAAATGGATAGGGACGAAATCTGGACCTTAATGGAACCCAATTTTAGGCCCAAATTCACTCCTGACTGTAGGAAGTGAAGGAAACAGCCCAGCTGGAATTCCTCTGTAGGAGCAATCCTGGCCTCACACCAAGAAACATATTTTCGCCATATACGGTGATAATGTTTAGCTGTCACGTCCTTCCTAGCCTTTACCCGCGTAGGAATGACCTCGTCCGGAATGCCCTTTTCTGCTAGGATCCGGCGTTCAACCGCCATGCCGTCAAACGCAGCCGCGGTGAGTCTTGGAACAGACAGGGCCCCTGTTGCAACAGGTCCTGTCTTAGAGGAAGAGCCCACGGGTCCTCTGTGAGCATTTCTTGCAGATCTGGATACCAGGTCCTTCGTGGCCAATCTGGAACAATGAGGATTGTTCTCACTCCTCTTTTTCTTATTATCCTCAGCACCTTGGGTATGAGAGGCAGAGGAGGAAATAAATAGACCGACTGGAACACCCACGGTGTCACCAGTGCGTCCACAGCTATCGCCTGAGGGTCTCATGACCTGGCGCAATACCTCTGTAGCTTTTTGTTGAGGCGGGATGCCATCATATCCACCTGTGGCAGTTCCCACCGACTTGCAATCTGCGTGAAGACTTCTTGATGAAGTCCCCACTCTCCCGGGTGGAGGTCGTGCCTGCTGAGGAAGTCTGCTTCCCAGTTGTCCACTCCCGGGATGAACACTGCTGACAGTGCGCTTACGTGATTCTCCGCCCAGCGAAGAATTCTGGTGGCTTCTGACTGAATCAGAACCGGTTGGTCGCGAAGCAGGGTCTCCGCTTGACGTAGGGCGTTGTATACGGCCCTCAGTTCTAGGATGTTGATGTGAAGGCAAGTTTCCTGACTTACCCACAGAGCTTGGAACTATTTTCCTTGTGTGACTGCTCCCCACCCTCGGAGGCTTGCATCCGTGGTCACCAGGATCCAGTCCTGAATGCCGAATCTGTGGCCCTCGAGAAGATGAGCACTCTGCAGCCACCACAGGAGAGACACCCTGGCCCTGGGGGATAGGATGATTAACCGATGCATCTGAAGATGTGATCCGGACCACTTGTCCAGTAAGTCCCATTGAAAGGTCCTCGCATGGAACCTGCCGAAGGGAATGGCCTCGTATGATGCCACCATCCTTCCCAGGACTCGAGTGCAGTGATGCACTGACACCTGTTTTGGTTTTAATAGGTTCCTGACCAGTGTCATGAGCTCCTGAGCTCTCTCTATCGGGAGATAACCCCTTTTGTCTAGAATCATGCCTAGGAAAGGCATATGAGCCGTAGGAACCAACTGCGACTTTGGAATATTTAGAATCCAGCCGTGTTGCCGTTACACTTCCAGAGAAAGTGATACGCTGTTCAGCAACTGCTCTCTTGATCTCGCTTTTATGAGGAGATCATCCCAGTACGGGATAATTGTGACACCTTGCTTCCGCAGGAGCACCATCATTTCCGCCATTACCTTGGTGAAGATTCTCGGGGCCGTGGAGAGACCAAACGGCAACGTCTGAAATTGGTAATGACAATCCTGTACCGCAAATCTGAGGTACGCCTGATGAGGTGGATAAATGGGGACATGAAGGTATGCATCCTTTATGTCCAGAGACACCATAAAATCTCCCCCTTTCAGGCTTGCTATGACCGCTCTTAGCGATTCCATCTTGAACTTGAACCCTTTCAGGTATATGTTCAGGGATTTTAAATTCAATATGGGTCAGACCGGACCGTCCGGTTTCGGTACTACAACATGGTCGAATAATAACCCCCTCCTTGTTGAAGGAGGGGAACCTTGACCACCACCTGTTGAAGATACAATTTGTGAATTGCAGTTAACACTATTTCCCTCTCGTGGGGGGAAGCCGGCAGGGCCGTCGGTGAGGGGGCATCTCCTCAAAGTCCAGCTTGTATCCCTGAGACACAATATTGCCCAGGGATCCAACAGGGAGTGAACCCACTTGTGGCTGAAATTACGAAGACGTGCCCCCACCGGGCCTAGCTCCGCCTGTGGAGCCCCAGCGACATGCGGTGGATTTTGTAGATGCCGGGGAGGACTTCTGTTCCTGGGAACTAGCTGTGTTGTGCAGCTTCTTTCCTCTGCCCCTGCCTCTGGCAAGAAAGGACGTACCTCAGACTTTCTTGTTTCTTTGTGATCGAAAGGCTGCATTTGATAATGTCGTGCTTTCCTAGGCTGTGCAGGAATATAAGGCAAAAGATCAGAATTACCAGCCATAGCTGTGGAGATCAGGTCCGAGATCCCTTCTCCACACAATCCTCAGCCTTCCATATGCCTCTTAAGTCGGCATCACCTGTCCATTGCATATCTACAGGACACGTCAAGCAGAAATCGACATAGCGTTGACTCTAGAACCCAGTAGACTAATGCCTTTTTGGGCATGTTTTATATATATATCTTAAGACAGCATCTTTATATATATATATATATATATATATATATATATATCTATATATATACATTTTTTGTCAAAAATGGATAGGGATAGTTAACAAATGCAGTCTAGATCTTATGCTCTTGGTTATACAAGAATCTGAACGAGAATTGAAGCTAGCACGCTACAAAATTTCCAAGTTGGAAGAGTGCAACCATGAGGTCCTGACCAGTGATGTTAACACTGACCTCTATTTGTCCATCAAAACTAAAATTGAGGCATATCAAAATGAGCTAGTGAAATTCAAAACCAAGAAGTTTGAAACTGTGCAAAAATGGCTTATGGGGGGGGGGGGGAGAACCGTGTGGCAAAATCTACTGGGCCTTTTTCAAGACAAAGCTGGAGGAGACGACGAGAACTCGGAGGACGAGAGGCCCCTACCTCAAACAGTGACAGCGAATTCGTGACCCGTGAGTCCGATGACCCTTTAGATGGACCCTCAATCCCTTTAGCCAACAATACACCGGATCCGAAAGGGTCAAATTTAAGCACCAAGCCACCCGCCGCGGGGGTCAAAACGAGAGGCAAAAAAGACGGCAACTCTCTAAAAAACAAGAAAAAATAATATATAACTTATCGTCCAGACGTCTTACCGAAGTTGAAGAAAGAGTTTTAAATAAAGGACTGTCCTTCGTCCCCACTAATTCATACAACGACCTTAATTGGAACATCGAACTACATCAGTTTTCAAGGTCACTTCGACTACAAGAATTCTTTCAACATTCAGATCCCCTCAGACAGGATACACCCACACAGAGGTTCCTGTCCAAAAGAAGTACATCTACGTTTGATCCAGTTTCCGCTAATAGTTCAATCAAGACCTTCACCCGACTCATGGATAACTCAGTACAGAAATTTGTCCAAGCACAACCCAGAGTTCACCATAATTTGAGTCATCAGGAGTCCCAGGCCCTGCGTGACTTATCAGGATACCGTGATATCTCAGTGCGCCCTGCCGATAAGAGGGGCGCAATTGTGATTCAGGATCTATCTGACTACATGGCTGAGATTGATAGACAACTTGCTGATGGACAAGTATATCAATTATTACCTGGAGATCCAACCATCCAGTATCAAAAAGAATTACAAGACATACTACAATCAGCACACCAGCGGGGTGATGTGGATTCAAAACTCTTAAAAGCTTTACAACAGTCGTTTCCTGTGTGTCCGGTTCTGTACACTGTTCCAAAGATTATAAACACCAGACCCAGCCCCCCGGACGTCCCATCATTTCAGCACGCAACTCCCTGTATCACCCCATTTCCATGTTCCTTGACTGCATACTACAACCATATGTGATGCGCCAACCTACCCTCATTAAGGACACCACGGACTTTCTCCTACGGCTATCAGCTATCGGTGAAGTGCCACCAAACAGTATTTTGTGCACGTTAGACATCAACAATCTATATACATCTATCCCCCATCAGCAGGGACTGGCGGCCACTAGGTGGTTCTATGAATCCCAAGGCATCAAAGACATGGATATAGATCTGTTCATGCAGCTTTTAGAACTCACCCTGACTAGAAATTACTTCATATACAATGGCCACTTCTATCGCCAACTGTCAGGCTGCGCCATGGGTAGCCATGTGGCACCCAGTTATGCAAACATTTTCATGTTTCAGGAAGAGGTCTCCATGTTCTTTCAAAGAGAAGATTACCGACGGCACATTAAAATTTACATGCGCTACATCGATGACTTGTTCATCTTGTGGACCGGAAGTGAGGAATTGCTCCATCAGATGGTGGAAGAAATAAACAGTAGAGAGTCCACTATCAAAGTTACTTCTCAACAGAGCATGTCCTCCATTCATTATCTGGACGTACTTGTCACACTTCAACCGGACGGCCTGCACACGGAGGTATACTCTAAGCCAACGGACAGAAATACACTTCTATTGGCATCAAGTCACCACCCTAAACCCCTTAAAAAGGGCCTGCCGAAGTCCCAGATGATGAGGGTGGCCAGAATTGCAGATAATCTCGATACAGCCGCTAGAGGGATTGACGCTGTTATAGATAAATTCATCATAAGGGGTTATAGCCTTAACTCCTTGAAGCAACAAAAACAGGAGGTTTTATCCATGGGCAGAGATCAGCTGCTGCTTCCGCGAGAACGTACAAATAACACTGCTATACCATGGAAAATGGCGTTTAACACTGCAAGTCAGGTTGTGCAAAGGGCCAGTCGGGCACTATGGCCAATTGTCGCCACAGACAAAGACCTACAGTGCTTTAGACAAAAGAAACCGATGGCTTGTTTCACCAGGGGACGGAACATACGCGACATGGTGGTTCATACCGACATCACCGGGTTCAGCCAGACACCAACGGAAGCACACTTTATGACAAGACCCCCCGGCTGTTATAAATGCCCAAGGTGCACCACCTGCAATCATATGATCACAGGTAGCTGCTTTAAAAGTCCACACACTGACCGCAGCTTTAAGATTAACTTTGCGTTATCATGTCTATCAACACATGTGGTATATATCATCATCTGCCCATGTAACAAGTATTACGTGGGCAAGACAACACGAACGGTCCGTGAACGCATGGCCTTACATCGTTCATCAATCAACAGAGCATTGAAGACTAAGGTGGCGGACCAGCCTGTGGCCCGTCACTTTCTCTCAGCAGGACATTCTCTGGCGCAACTGAAACATATCCTGATTGACCACATACCAGTGTCTCTTAGAGGTGGTGATCGGGACGGCAAACTGCTCAAGTGCGAGAGCAGGTGGATTCACGTCCTGAATACTGTGGCCCCCCATGGCATGAACGAGCGACTCAACTGGAACGTATTTCGCTGACAGCCTCGTTGCGAGGTTGTCTCATGGACTGTCTTTCAGCTTATTGATATTCATTTAGCATCTCTCTTTACCTTTCTTTGTTTGCTGGGACTCAGATATTGGTAACATCTGGGTTCCCGCAATTTGTTTGACATGCACCTTAGCCATGCCAGCCTATGGAATTTCAGTCCACCTACAGGTGCTTTGACTGCTGCTGCTAGGGGCCGTGTGATCATTTGCCGTCCGCTATATGCATCATTCACAGTAACGAGTAATATGTTGTGTATATGTTGAATATAGACATTTGAATGTTTAATTCCCATTCTGTGATCATGCACCTTTGCTTGTTTGTAGACGCCCGCGGTGAGGGCCGGGGAGATGAGTTGGAGGTATCCTGCAGTTGGCCCGGCTAACAGACGCGTCGCCAGGGAAACGGGACGCGTCACCTAGGTAACCACAGCGGATGCCATCTGACGTCACCGGACGTGACGCACCCGCGGCTGGCGGAAGCGAACGCCGGACCCGGCTCTCCCGTGGGCTGTGACATGTCTCCTATTTAGGTGAGTGTAATTCATGTGTTATGTTTGTCCGTTTTACATGCCTGCCTTGAAAACGGTGCATGGCACCGAAACGTCGGCCTTACATGGCATTCTTATCATGGGTTTGACTCATTAAACAGCATTTTTTTCATCAATTACGAGTGCCGCAGTCTCCAAGTCTGCTATATATATACATATATATATATACATACTAGGGTCTCAATCTCTGCTGATAAGGTACCTGTCCTCGCTGCTACAGCGCTATAAACCCATGCCGACACAATCGCCGGTCTGAGTAGTGTACCAGAATGTGCACGCTATCTGCAGGATCCCTGAGGATAGCTGTTAAGTCAGGGCTACCTTTTGGGCAAACGTGACACCCTAGGGGAAGATTCCCATCGTATCCTGGCCCTAGTAGGGGAAGGATACTCCCTGAGAATTCTTTGTGGGAAACTGCAGTCTCTTGTCTGGAGATTCCCGCTCTTTTTCATCATGAGAGGAGGGAAATTTACCTCAGCTTTCTTCCCCTTAAACATGTGTACCCTTGTGTCAGGGACAGATGAGTCATCAGTGATATGCAAATCATCTTTTATTACAATAATCATATATTGAATACTTTCCTGCCATTTTGGCTGTAACTTTGCATTATCGTAGTCGACACTGGAGTCAGACTCCGTGTCGATATCAGTGTCTATTATTTTGGATAGTGAGCATTGAGAGACTCTGAAGGTCTCTGCAACATAGGGACAGACATGGGTAGATTCCCTGTCTGTTCTCTAATCTTTTGTGCAATAAATTCACCTTAGCACTTAATTACACATATCCAAACAGGTGTCGGCATTGTCGACGGAGACACCCCTCACACACATATTTGCTCCATCTCCTCCTTAGGGGAGCCTTTTTTCAGACATGTCGACACACACGTACCGACACACCACACACTCAGGGAATGCTCATCTGAAGACAATTCCCCCACAAGGCCCTTTGGAGAGACAGAGAGAGAGTATGCCAGCACACACCCCAGCGCTATAAACCCAGGAATAACACAGTAACTTAATGTTAACCCAGTAGCAGCTGTTTATATTGATTTTTGCGCCTAATTATGTGCCCCCCCCTCTCTTTTTACCCTCTTCTACCGTGTATCTGCAGGAGAGAGGCTGGGGAGCTTCCTTTCAGCGGTGCTGTGGAGAAAAACATGGCGCTGGTGAGTGCTGAGGAAGAAGCCCCGCCCCCTCGACGGCGGGCTTCTGTCCCGCTTAAATATACATTTTCTTGGCGGGGGCTCATACATATATACAGTGCCCAACTGTATATATGCTAAACTTTTGCCAAAGAGGTCCCAATTGCTGCCCAGGGCGCCCCCCCCCCCCTGCGCCCTGCACCCTTACAGTGACCGGAGTATGTGAGGTGTGTGTGGGAACAATGGCGCACAGCTGCAGTGCTGTGCGCTACCTCAGTGAAGACTGGAGTCTTCTTATGCTCACCCGGCTTCTGTGGTGTCCAGTAGCCATCTTCAGAGAGTAGGGCTGCTTCTCTCCCCTCTGTCCCACGATGCAGGGAGTCTGTTGCCAGCAGAGCTCCCTGAAAATAAAAAACCTAACAAAATACTTTCTATCAGTAAACTCAGGAGAGCTCACTGAACAGCACCCAGCTCGTCCGGGCACAGATTCAAACTGAGGTCTGGAGGAGGGACATAGAGGGAGGAGCCAGAGCACACCAGAATCTAAATTCTTTCTTAAAGTGCCCATGTCTCCTGCGGAGCCCGTCTATTCCCCATGGTCCTTACGGAGTCCCCAGCATCCACTAGGACGTTAGAGAAACTTTTTTAATATTAGCTGTACTGAGAAGATATATCAGGAATGGTGGATAGAGGAGGTGGGGTTGGAGAGAGGGTTTTGTCTGGACAGGATAGAACAGCGGGGAATACGGAGGTGACCCAGCATATAGCATACCTCCCGATTTGGGACTGTCCCGCGGGCCGCAATGTCCCATGGTGGGAGGGGGGGGGGGGAGGAGGAGGGCAGTTGGCTCCTGTCACTCGCTGCTCTGCTTAGGTGAATAGATGCTGTATGCATGCTAGAAGTGGATGCCTTTTCTCCTGCTCTTTGCGATGGTGATGTCATTGTCGATCCCTCGCACAGATGATGTAAAGAGACACCTATGTGGCCGCTGACTTCAGGGCCGTCTTTTCGTATGGGCTCAATGGGCTCTTGCCCAAGGGCCCCAGGAGTATAAGGGCCCTAGGCTGATAGCTGAGGGTCCCCTCTTTCCAGGGGTACCAGATTTTTGAAAATCGGCCCTGGGGAACCAGAGATATCCGACTTGAAAGCAGTGGTCCCCATCCTAGCCTGTTAATTGCTTTTCCCAGCCAGATATCTCGGGTTTTATTTGACTTAGAGTTTTTCTGATGGTATTCTCCAAAAGCTGTGACTCTCCACTTGTGGTGGACACTGGTGGCTTGTCTCTGCTATGCCCAGAGCCAGAGATATCAGCCTTCCAGCAGCTGGTCCCTGCTCCAGCTCCAAACGGCTGGTATGCAGTTTTATATTTTCGTTGGTGAATTGCTCTGGCTCCTGAACTCTGATCCCCAAGTCCCTAGCACCTCCTGAAAGGTGGGACTCTCTAGTTTTGTATCCCATTCAAAGCTAAGAAATATATTTTCAGGAACTTGAGATATTTGCAGTCAAGTAAGCTGCCCCCCCCCCCCCCCACTGGAAAATGATGAATATTAAGCCCACTCCATTATCCTCCCCTCCCCTATGTATTAAACATCCCCTACCACCCTGGAAGTAATGATGTACCAGGGCTTCTTCATTCAACCCAATGCCCCTTCTACAGTTTAGCCCCATCTGTGCAGTAAAGGAGTAATTAGCAGAAATTACTGCTCCAGGTCCTACATGCTGAGCGGAAAATAGAACACCCACTACCGCTCGCAGGACATAAAAGCTGCCGCTGATAGCACCCCCCACCCCTACTGCTGGAGGATGGGTAGGGGGCCCACTGCATTGCTGTGCCCAGGGGCCTACCCTGCTGTTAAGACGGGCCTGGCTGACTTACTGGAAGAGGGGGGGGGGGGGGGGGGGCGTTGCGGAAACCTATTGGCCATAGCATAGAGCAGCATGTTAGTATAAGCTGCAGTGCGTCATGGGGTCATAGAGATTGGCCACAGTCACAGGCAGCCAGTGATTGGCACATATACCAAGACCCTCTTGTTTTATAAAAGCAAGTTCTTGATCCTAATTTCAGGGTAAAATACACGCTTATATAAAGTTAATTAAAGCAATATGCACTCCTCCCACAGTCTCACAAGTAAGAAGGGTGCTACCTGTAATGTCACCAAATCCAATGGTGACTACATGCAGTCCGTTTTCCAAAAACATAGGATTTTAATTACCTGCTGGTAAATCCTTTTCTCGTAGTCCGTAGAGGATGCTGGGGTCCATTTTAGTACCATGGGGTATAGACGGTTCCGCAGGAGCCTTCAGCACTTTAAGACTTTTTAACAGTGTGAACTGGCTCCTCCCTCTATGCCCCTCCTCCAGACCTCAGTATAGGAACTGTGCCCGAGGAGACGGACATCTCGAGAGAGGAATTACTATTAAACTTGTGGCGAGATTCACACCAGCTCACACCATACATAAACAACATGTCGGCTAACATGGCCTTTAACATAAGTCATGCCAACCAGCATGCATAACACAACAGCTGTTAACATCTGAACACATGAAAAATGTGCAAAAAGATAAACGTAATCAGCAGGAAAAATGAGCACTGGGCGGGCACCCAGCATCCTCTACGGACTACGAGAAAAGGATTTATCGGCAGGTAATTAAAATCCTATTTTCTCTTATGTCCTTGAGGATGCTGGGGTCCATTTTAGTACCATGGGGATGTACCAAAGCTCCCAGTACGGGCGGGAAAGTGCTAATGTTCCAGCAGAACTGACTGACCAAATTTTAGGTCGTCAGCAGCCAAGGTGTCAAACTTATAAAACTTAGCAAACGTGTTTGCACCTGACCAAGTAGCAGCTCGGCAGATTTGCAATGCCGAGACCCACTGGGCTTTTACCGAAGTCGGTAACGGCAATCCTGCCGTGGAATGAGCGTGCTGAATGGTACCCCTGATCCAGCGCACAATAGTCTGCTTAGAAGCAGGACCCCCAATCTTGTTGGGGTCATAGAGGACAAACAAAGATTCTGTTTTCCTTATCCTAGTCGTTCTTGCAACATAAATCCTCAATGCTCTGACGACATCCAAGGATTTTGAGACGGCTGAGGTGTCAGACGCCACTGGCACCACCACTGGTTGGTTGATATGAAAAGAAGACACAACCTTCGGAAGAAAGTGCTGACGTGTTCTCAGTTCAGCCCTATCCTCATGAAATATTAAGTAAGGACTCTTGTGTGAGAGAGCTCCTAACTCAGACACCCGTCTGCCTGAGGCCAGGGCCATGACCACTTTCCAAGTGAGAAACTTCAACTCTACGTCTTGTGAGGCTCAAACCAGTCCGATTTAAGGAACTGCAACACCACATTAAGATCCCATGGCGCCGCAGGAGGCACAAAGGGAGGTTGGATGCGCAAAACCCCCTTTACGAACGTCTGGACCTCAGGAAGAGAAGCCAATTGTTTTTGAAAGAAAACTGACAAGGCCGAAATCTGAACCTTGATAGATCCTAATCTCAATCCAGCATCCATACCCGCCTGTAGAAATAGGAGAAGACGTTCTAATTGAAACTCCACCGCAGGAGACTTCTTGGATTCACACCAAGATATATATTTTCTCCAAATACGATGGTAATGTTTGGATGTTACCCTTTTCCTGGCCTGAATAAGTGTGGGAATGACTTCATTGGGAATACCCCTACGGGCTAGGATCTGGCGCTCAACAGCCATGCCGTCAAACGCAGCCGTGTTAAGTCCTGATAAACTAACGGCCCTGCTGAAGCAGGTCCTCGCGAAGAGGAAGAGGCCGAGGATCTTCCAGTAATAACTCTTGAAGATCTGGATACCAGGCCCTCCTTGGCCAGTCTGGAGCAATGAAGATTGCTCTTACTCTTGTTCTTCTGATGAACTTGAGTACCTTTGGAATAAGTGGAAGTGGAGGGAACAGATACACCGACTGAAACACCCACTGGGTCACCAGTGCATCCACTGCTATTGCTTGTGGGTCTCTCGACCTGGAACAATATTTCTGTAGCTTCTTGTTGAGGCGTGATGCCATCATATCCACTTGAGGAACGCCCCAACGAATTGTCACCTCCGCAAAGACTTCTGGGTGGAGGCCCCATTCTCCTGGATGGAGATCGTGTCTGCTGAGGAAGTCTGCTTCCCAGTTGTCCACTCCCGGAATGAAAATTGCCGAAAGAGCTTTTGCATGCCTCTCTGCCTAGAGGAGTATCTTTGTCACCTCTGCCATTGCCGCTCTGCTTTTTGTTCCGCCTTGACGGTTTATGTAAGCCACTGCCGTTACATTGTCTGACTGGATCTGTATGGGACGACCTTGAAGAAGGTGTTCCGCTTGATGAAGACTATTGTACACAGCTCTCAACTCCAGAATGTTTATGTGAAGGCGAGTTTCTTGACTTGACCATCTTCCTTGGAAGCTTTCGCCTTGCGTGACTGCTCCCCATCCTCGGAGACTTGCATCCGTGGTCACCAGGATCCAGGCCTGAATCCCGAACCTGCATCTCTCCAGGAGGTGAGAAATTTGTAGCCACCACAGGAGCGAAATTCTGGCTTTCGCTGACAAGATTATCCTTTGATACATGTGGAGATGCGACCCTGACCACTTGTTCAGTAGGTCCCACTGGAAGACCCTGGCATGGAATCGGCCATATTGTAGTGCCTAGTAAGCCGCTTCCATTTTCCCCAACAGGCGAATGCACTGATGAATTGATACTGTTCTTGGTTTCAAAAGTTGTTTGACCATGCTCTGGATCTCCTGAGCATTTTCCACCGGTAGAAATACTCTCTGTACCTCGGTGTCCAGTATCATTCCCAAAAATTATAATCTCGTTGTCGGTTCCAACTGGGATTTTGGAAAGTTGATGATCCAACCGTGCTGTTGAAGCACCTTCAGGGATAATGCTATGTTTTGGAGTAGCTTGTCCGTGGATCTCGTTTTTATGAGGAGATCGTCCAAGTATGGAATTATGTTGACTCCTTGTTTGCGAAGGAGAACTATCATCTCCGCCATCACCTTGGTGAATATTCTCAGAGCCGTGGAGAGCCCGAACAGTAATGTCTGGAACTGGTAGTGGCAATTCTGTACCGCAAACCTCAGGTATGCTTGATGTGGCGGGTAAATGGGGACATGCAAGTAAGCATCCTTGATGTCCACTGACACCAGAAATTCCTTTTCTTCCAAGCTGGAAATCACCGCTCTCAAGGATTCCATCTTGAATTTGAATCTTTTCAAATAAAGAGTCAGAGATTTTAGGTTTAAAATCGGTCTGACCGAGCCATCCGGCTTCGGTACCACAAACAGTCTTGAATAAAAGCCTTGGTTCCTTTTTTCGGCAGGAACCAAGGCAATTACTTTGTCTTGACATAATTTGTGTATTGCGTTCAGGACACTTGTGCTGTCTTGAGCCGAAACTGGCAAGGCTGATTTGAAAAATCGGCATGGGGGAAGGTCTTGAAATTCCAACTTGTAACCTTGGGATATTATCTGTAAAATCCGAGGATCCAGGTCTGAGCGAAGCCAGACCTGGCTGAAAAATAGTAGATGTGCCCCCACCCGATCGCACTCCCGCAGAGGAGCCCCAGCGTCATGCTGTGGCTTTTGCAGAAGTAGTTGCTGACTTCTGCTCCTGGGAGCCTGAGGTTGTTGTAGGTTTTCTACCTTTTCCTCTCCCTTTTCCTGTAAAAAAAGGGGTAGTTTTAGCCTTTTTTTACTTGTTGGGCCGAAAGGACTGCATGGTATGAGAATGATATACTTTTTTAGCCGGTGCAGCTGCCGACGGCAGAAATGCTGACTTGCCAGATGTAGTAGTTGATATCATGGCATCTAGTTTCTCTCCAAAAAGGGCCTCACCATTGTAAGGGAGCGCCTCAATATTTCTTTTGGATTCTGCGTCAGCATTCCATTGACGGATCCAGAGCGCCCTGTGGGTTGAAATCGCCATAGCAGAGGCCCGTGAGCCCAGTAAGCCAATGTCCTTCATAGCCTCAACCAAGTAACCTGCAGAGTCTTTGATATGACCTAGAATTTGCAGCATGTCATCTTTATCGACCGTGTCAATATTAACAATCAAGTTATCTGCCCACTTTTCGACTGCGTTACCTCCCCACGCAGAAGCACTTGTGGGCCTGAGTAATGTACCCGTAGCAACATAGATGGACTTTAAAGTTGTCTCTAATTTGCGGTCAGCGGGTTCTTTTAATGAAACGAACCCTGGGGCAGGTAAAATGATTTTCTTTGACAACCTAAAGACTGAGGTGTCTATCAATGGGGGTGACTCCCACTTACGCCTATCCTTTTCAGGGAAAGGGTACGCTACCCGCAACCTTTTAGGGATAGCAAATTTCTTTTCCGAGTTAGCCCAGGATTCCTCAAAAAATGTATTTAAGTCCTTAGACGGAGGAAAAGTCACCACCTGTTTTTTATTTAATTTAAAATAATCTTTTTCCTCAGGTGGAGGTGTTGTGTCAGGAAATTCCAACACCTCTTTTATAGCGACTATCATACATTGAATGCTCTTAGCCAGTTTGGGGTCTACCCCCCTCAAATCTCCAGTGTCGACGCCAGTGTTGGAATCTGTGTCAGTGTCCCTTTGCATAATTTGGGCCATGGACCTTTTCTGGGAACTGGAGGGGTCCCGAGTGGATGATGTGGAGGTATCAGGAAATAAAGCATATTCCACAGACTGTCTCCAATGCTTTGTCTGTTCTTCAGACTCAGAGAATTTCCTTGCTAGTTTAGCCATATTACTCTGCAGCTTTCTCACCCAAAATGGGTTCCTCTGGGGAACTACTTTCTCTAGACATGGTACACACGTGTACAGTCACACCACTCACACACACGGGAGCAAATGGGGACAGACCTACACTAATGTCTGTCAGAGAGACCCAGAGGGAATTGCCAGTCCACACCACGTGCCCTATATGTATTACATACAATGAATATACCTATATACCAAAACCGCTTTTATATCCAATGTGAAGCCTGCAGACTTCAATAAATTATGTGCTCCCCTCCCCTTCTATAACACCCTGGTACTTGTATCAACGATGTGTGAGGAGAAGCAGCCTGTAGGATCAGCGCTCCGGCGTCTCTGTGAGGAGAAAATGGCGCCAAATGAGTGTTACAAGCAATTCTGAGGTGAAGCCCGCCCCCTGTAATGGCGCGGTTCAGCCACAGTAATATTTATACTGGCGGGGATAGTGTACATCAGCGGCTCACATGTATGTACATTTTGCCAGTGAGAGTAAGGATTTATCATGCCACTCAGAGCGCCCCCCCCCGCATGCCCTGCACCCTTTGCTGAGAGACATGTTGCTACGCAGCGTCCCGCGTTGCGCTGGTACCTTTATGCCGCCATGAAGACCGGAGGGCCCCTCTCTGCAGGTCTCCGGTTAATAGCAGCAGCCAGACAAGGGCTGTGTTCAGTACCCTTCAGGAGCTAATGGTGTACTGTCAGCGAAAGCAGAGCCATTAAACTAACTGAGACATTGGTTCCTACTTCCCTCCCTAAGTCCCACGAAGCAGGGAAGCTGTTGCCAGCAACTTCCCTGTAAAATAAAAAATCTAACAAAGTCTTTTCCAGAAGAACTCTGTAGAGCTCCACTGGTGTGCATCCAGTCTCCCGGGCACATTTTCTAAACTGAGGTCTGGAGGAGGGGCATAGAGGGAGGAGCCAGTTCACACTGTTAAAAAGTCTTAAAGTGCCGAAAGCTCCTGCGGAACCGTCTATACCCCATGGTACTAAAATGGACCCCAGCATCCTGTAGGACGTAAGAGAAAACAGGTTTTCCAAAAACCCATACACAAATGGTATAACCACTTTTTAATTTTACATCACCATGAGAAAACTCAGAAAAGTTATGAGAAAAACGCGGACTTTCATATTCATATCACTAAGCTGGTCGTCATTCTCAAGACACATTGGAACCCAACAGGAAAATACAAACACACTGGACCCCAAAGGGGAAGGGGGGTAACATAATGGCTTCAATAGAAAAAAACACATTGGCCCCACACTCCCTCCCTCTGCGGCCTGTGCTCTATCACACTGACACACTCCATTCCCCCGCGGCCTGCCCTTTCAGGGGCGAAGGGGGCAGCAATGGCGCCGCAGCGGGATAAGGAGGAGGGGTGCCGGGCGGCCCGAAGGTGCGGCCCAGAGGCGGGGGGGGGGGGGGGGGGAGAGGCAGATAAAAGCAGCAGCCGGGGGGGGGGAGGGAGTTGATAGCTCCATTTTCCCCACACAGGAAAGGAAGTACCTGTGTCTGTCCGGCGGCTGCTGCACTTCCAGAGATCCAGGCATGGCATCCACGGTGACCGGAGGCAGGTCACCCTCACAGCAGGGAGCAGCGCTCGGCTGAGCGGCCGGAGAGGAGAAGGGCGCTTCCAGCGCGATACAGGGGCAGGGAGGACAGCATTTCCGGCCAGCAGCTGCAGGGCATATCCGCCCGTCCCTCTCCAGAGAGGCAGCACAGGAGCAATCAAAATGGTGCTGGGGCGCCATCTGGTGGCCGGAGGCCACATAAGAAGAACCAAACAGGAGAAAAAAGAAAAAAGGCAGGAAAGGCACCTGCTAGATCCGGAAGGCAGCAGCGACCAGCAGCCCTGCAAAAGGAGCAAGGGCAAGAGGGGGGGTGAGTACCAGCCGGGGCAAGAAGGCATAGGAGCAAGGGGGAATGGGGCAGCCATTTTAGGCCCAAGGGGGGAGGGGCAGATCGGCTATGTCCCACTACAGGCCAGGGGAACCCCTATTAATGTTGCAGCACAGCGGTTGCAGAATACCCCAACACAAGCTAGGAGCGCAGGAGCAGCATGCCAGGAAGGGGGAGTTACTCTCGCCGACACAGCCAGCGGGCCAGGGTCACCCGAGGTGAGGGGGAGATGGGTTTTCCTGGCAGAGACACAGCAATATAATAGCCCTGCTAGGCAGCAAGAGGGCACTCCTAGGCAAGGGGGTAACTGGGGACAGGACGCAGGGAGCACGCAGGACAGGGGCATTACACAGGAATTGCGAAACCAGCTTGCCCGCTCCCCTGCGTTTACATCCCCACCCAGGAGAATGTACCAGCAGACACCAACGACATTTACAGGACAGAGCAGGGGCCGCGAAATGCTGCAAGCAAGCAACCGGGATCAAGGAGCCACATCGCAAAATTTCACATCACAATCGCAAGATTTCACATCACAACCACGAGCGAGAATCCAAGACAATTACAACAGCTACAGAGACAGTGCGGTCCTCGCCATGCTCAGCGGCCTGTCAGTGCAGCATCTTGCCGCGTCAAGAGCGGTGGAGAAGAATACAGCGGAGGCCGGTGCCGTGACCAGCCCGGCCAGAGAAGACGTCTCCACAGCATCACTCAGGAACGGTGAGATGAACCATGTGTTTAATATGCAGAATGTGAATGTTATGCCGTTGTATAATAGCAATACACAAAGTGTGAGGGGTGGTACTGAAAAGGGGCAGTGCCAGGGGTTGCACCAAAACAGTGCGAGCAGCGCAAATGGCGGGGGGGCCACCTTAAACGAGGTAGCGAACACACAATGGGAGGGTAACAGCGCCGCAGATAATCAGGCGGGCAAGCGGGGCAATAGCAGCGCGTCCGAGTCAGACGACGACGAGTCATGCAAGGTATTGAAAGAGCAACTGCGGTTGGCCAGGGCCAATCACAAGAAGAAAAAGTTGGCAGCCCCAGGGACAGATACAGCGTGGAGTAAGCTAGGTCAGACCGGAGTAGCTTAGCCAGTTTTCTTACAGCAGGGAGGCGCATTGGATCACGAGCTAGGCGCATTGGCAGGGCATTTGCCTAAGGAGAGAGAATTGACAGCATAGGAAAGGAATGAGTTAAACATCTTGTGAGGGGTGGACCTAGCTGGAAGGAAAGTACAGCCCTTTGGGAAAAGGGGAGGGTTAGTATATATAGGGAAGGATAGGCATCTGGTCTCTCTCTTGTTGGTGAAATTGCCTTGGAGTGGGTGAGTGCTGCATGGCAGGCTTCCCAATTTTTGCTGTGTTTCCCCTGGCATTAGCTTTATTTAACACCCTACTCTGCATTCCCCCTCTACAATTCGGCCTCCACGGGCTCGAGCAGGGCCGCAGTGTGACGGCCGGGGTCGGCTTTGACGCTGGGTTCCGGGCCGGCTTGGCCGGAGGGACTTGAGGGCAAGGTGGGCCAGCGGTGCATCCCGGCCGCCCGGAGGTGGAAGGGCGGCTGCCCCCACCTCCGAGCGCGGCGGGTGATTAGTGTGAGGCGGGCGCGCGCATGCGCGCCGTGTGGGCGCCCGTCCGTGGAGCCGCACGGGGCTCAAGTTCAGCTCCTTTAGCACTTCGCAGGGTGGAGGGGCCAGAAGGGAGTCGGCTGCGAGCCGCGCGAGGTCTGTCACTGGGCCTCGCGCGGCGGATCTGAGGGGGTGCGGCCGGCCGGGAAGCAGTGGGACGCGCGCACTAGGTGCGCGCGCACCCACGCTCGCTTCCGGCGTCGCCGTTCGCGCACGGGGGCGCGCAGCGGCGTCGTCAGCCTCTCGGTCTCCCCAGCTTGCTCCCCTGCAGCCGGAGTCCGGCGGGGGGGGGGGGGAGGAGAGGTACGAGGGTGGTTTCCCTCATGATAATATAAGCAGTCTGCAGGGAGGGATGAACAGGGGGAACACGGGGTGTTAGAGGCACCAGGAGTCGGGGCGCGCGCACGATGAGCGCGCGAGCCCGTGCTCACAGCAGGCGGCGACGTTTGCGCGCGTGCAGCGACGCCGCACGTCTCCCTGTCTCCCCAACTCGCTCCCCTGGAGCCAGATGCCAGTGGCTTGCGGGGGAGGAGGAGGGGGCAGGGAAGGGGTGGGGGGCTGCTGCGGGCGCTAAACGGCCTCGCCGCAGGTCCCTCCTAGCGGGCGGTGTTGGCTCCGATCTGCGGGGGGTTCGGGGAGCGGCGTTGGCGCCGACGGCCAGTCCCTCGGTAGTGACGGGCGCCCCCCCCCCTTTTTTCCCCGCCAAGGCGGACGGGTCGGCAGACGTCGGCCCCCGGGTGACGCCGTCGGGCGTCATACGGGCAGGCGCGCAAGGGCCCCGGCTGGGGGCACCGGGTAGCCGGCGCCGTGGTTCGGGGCAGTGAGGGCCCCTCCGGAACTCTGGCGTTGGCTCTGGCCAAGGTGGGCGCGGCATTACGGCCGCTGGCTGCGGCTACGTCACCGGGGGTAGCGGTAAGCTCCGAAGCGGCCGCGATGGAAGGCGGGTCCGGAAGGCGGTCAGCTTCAGCGGCGCGGCATATTGCCATGCCTGCAGGGAGCTCGGAGAGGCCGCCGCAGACCTGTAGCACTGTCCGGAACAGGACGGGCAGGGACGAGCTGCGGGGACAACCCCCTCACTATTTGCTCGGCATGCGCCGCAGTTGTTTCCTGTGTCTGTCGCACCTTTTTCTCTCCTGCAGGGGATCGCAGCGAAGAAGAGATGGTGGAGACGAGTAAGAAGACGTCGGTTCTGCCACGCCGGAGGGTTCCGTGTCGGGGCAGTCGACGGGTGCAGGTGAGGTGTTACAGTCGGTAGCGGGCTCATTCACGAGTCCCAGTTCTCGCAGCTTTTCCTCTTCCTCCTTTTCCTCTGCTCTGTCGTCGCAGGCGTCCGCAGTCAGTAGCGCGACTAGGGCGAGGAATCAGGCGACTAAATTCGCCAAAAGGGCGGCGGGGCAGCTGGGAGCTCGAAGAGGCGTAAGCGGATTAGGGAGGAAGCTCGCAGGGCCAAGAAACGCAGCGATTTGCACGGTTTTGTTCGCTGCGACTGCACTGCAGTGATGCGGGGCCTGCGGGATAGCGGCCGTAGGAAGATTCGCAGTGGGACTTCGTGCATGTGTTCGGCTGTACGAAGGAAGCGAAGAAGGAGTATAGGTTGGCGGCTGCAAAGAGGGACATCGGGGCCGAGGCCTTCCGTACCTTCGATAACTGGCTGGCCGGTTTTTGGGTCTTCGCGGCGTGCTACCTGGAAGATGGGCCGGTCGAACACAGGAACGTGATTCGGTACATGCTTCTCATACATGACTTGCAGCGCACTTCTTCGGGATCAGAGGGGCGTAGGTAGAAGCAGGATGGTTAGCGGGTCATGGACTTTGGGTTCAAGGTCGTCTAGGTCTGGCTCAAAGTCACTTGGGCTTCGCAGCAGACGGAGGAGCCCCGGAAGCCGGGGGCGGACGGGCACCACCGCGCAGGGTCGTCCGCCCAGGGGTAAGGCGCGGACGGCGGATCGGCCAAATCCTGCCTCCTCCTGCTTCAGAGGCAGTCGTCAAGGTACCCGGGGTAAGCAAACTTATCCCAGGCAGGCCGCGGTCGGGAGCGCTCCACAGAGCTCCAACGCCAATTGCTTTAGAAACTATGGACAAGGGGTTAAGTTTGTATCCAAATAGGGTGGATGCAAAATTTCTGTTTTCCGGTTTTAGTCTTGTTTTCGCGTGCCTGTTGCGAGCGAGGTGTCGGTGCGGGCCCAGTGGATACGGAGGTCATCTCTCCAGTGCGGGTGGTTCCGAAGAAGACGCCGGGCGCTTTTCGGATTATGCAACATCTTTCTTACCCATCGGGGACGGCGGTCTATTACGTGAGGCTGCCGGATCATGGTTCGGTGGTTTATCAGTCGTTTGACGGGGCATTGGCGCTGGTGCGCAGTTACGGGACTGGGGCACTCAGGGCTAAGATTCAGGTTGAGTCCGCTTTTCGGTTGCTGCCGTTACATCTGGACTCATTCCGTTTTATGGGGTTTCGGAGCGGAGTATTTCATCGGCAACGGTTTGCCGGGGGGTGTTCCGTTTCATGCTCGTTTTCGAACGGTTTAGCACGTTTCTACACTGGTTCGTGGAGTCTTCGCCAAGGGGCCATGGGGTCGCCCATTACCTCAATGACTTTCTGTGTGCGGGGCGGCACATTCAGCACGGTGCGGCGACTTGCTGTTCAGCATCCGAGCCCTGTTTTTTCCACTTCGGCGTTTCAGTTGACGAGGAGGAAACTGAGGGACCGTCCTCCTGTTTGTCCTTTTGGGGATCGATTTCGACACAGCGGCAGGATCGGGTCGGCTGCATCGGGACAAGGTGGTGAAGCTCCGCGAAGCTATTGGCCGGTTCGAAGGGTCGCGTAAGATCACAATGCCGGAAGCTGGAAAGGGCGACTGCGGGGTGTGCCAGACCACATCATTTCGTGCGATGATCCTCCGAGATTAAAGGGGATGGAGCAATATGGGCCGCATTCCTGGAGGATCTCAACGAGGTGTGTATATGGCGGGCTCCAAAGGTGGTCAGCACTAGGCTGCAGTTGTTCACCGACGCGGCTGGGGGCCTCTGGATACGGATGTTATCGGGAGGGATCTTGGTGCGCGGCTTCGCGGACGGCATTGCGAAGGCGTAACCAGGGACCTTTTGCTTCTGGAGTTTTTCCCCATTAGGGGGGCGCTGGAGTTTTGGGGCGAACGGCTGGCTCCTCGCAGCACCTTGTTTAGAGGTGACAATCTGGCCGTTTGGCGCATGCGATAAATAACAAGGGGACGAAGTCGCTGTCATTCTGCGGGTGCTGGGACAGTTGCTGTAGACATGCCTACGTCGGAACGTGTGGTTCCGCGAGCAACACGTGCCGGGGCTGGAGAACGGAATTGCCGACGCTCTGTCACGAGGGCAGTGGGAAAGTGTTGGTTTGTTTGTTGGCACCGGAGGCCGACGAACATGGTGTTCAGTTTCCCGGTTATGTTGGGAGGTATCGGGACGGATTGGAGGGTCTTGCGTTGCGGTCAGTCGCGCCAGCCACGCTTAAGCCGTAAGCTTGGAGCGAGTAGGAGGAGTTTGTTTAAGGACGAATTCAGCAAGGTAAGAGCGGGCAACGGAGGATGTTTTCCTTTATTTGGCAGCTTTATGTTTCGGGTAGGTCCAGAGCGGTGGTCTCCCGGTACTTAGCCAGGATTTCGTTTTCAGCAGAATAAAGGGCGTCCCCGACGTTGCTAAGAGCGGGATTCTGTTGAAGGCGATGAAAGGAGGGGCGCGAGTCGCGCCGACGCCGCCTGACAGGAGGAGGCCCGTTGAGGCGGCCCTGTTGCTGGATGTCATCAGGGAGGTTAGAGGTGTCGCGTCGTCCATGTTTTGATTGCGGTTGTTCTTCAATTTGGCGTGCTCAATGGTTTACCACGGGGCTTTTAGGGTTTCAGAGCTGGTAGCGCCTCCTAAGCGAGCAGATTCGCGCATGCTGGTCGGGGACGTGGTGGTGGGTGAGAAGTCCTTGCTTTGCAGATTGCGGCGCTCTAAGACGGACCAAGTGGGGAGAGGTCAATGGGTCACCTTGGTTCCGGCTATTGTGGAGAGCATTTGCCCAGTGAGGTTGGCAGTGCAATATGAGGCAGTACGGCCCGACGGTCGGGGGTCATGGTTGCTGCACTATGATGGGCTGCCGGTGACGAAGTATCTATTTCATGGGATGCTGGGTTGCCGTCTTGCGAGCTTGGGCCTTCCACCCGCTGCGTTCGGGACGCATTCCTTCCGCATAGGGGCTGCGACGTCGGCTGCAGCGACGGGATTTTACATGGCTGAGATCCAGGCGGTGGGGCGATGGTAGTCGTCAAGTTACAGACGGTATATGCGCCCCGTTGCATGAGATGTTAGCTCGCGCGTACTTGTGTGTCAATTCCAGTCGTTTAATCATGTTATTACAGTTCAGTACGTTATGGTGTTGTGCGTTTGTTTGTCTTCCCCCTTTTTTATCCTACTCAGGGATTAGCTACTCGCCGTTGCTGGCATGAGCCGGCAGCGGGGGTCTGGAGTTATTTTGCAATTTTTTGCCTGACTTGACGGACTGAATTCTAATCCACAATTCGGCTAATCTGTTTTAATCAGAGTCCCTCAGCAGGTCTTTATGCTTTCACCTCCAGCTGAGTTATTACATGTTTTACCCCTTCTCCCCCCCCCCCCCTTTGTTATTTTCATCTTTCCCATTTGTGTGTTCATGTTAGGCTTCAAAATGGCTGATTGCTTGTGCAGATCGGCTAGGCCGAGACTGCTGCAATATACGACAGCAAAAAATTTTCTTTTTGGCAGATCCTTCAGGTTAATGCAGTAAATTAAACAATGGTATAGATGATTAGTAACCACTTTTACCCCCTTTTCCTCCTCTGCAAGTTGGTTGGAAGATGACTTGCCTATTTTGGTGGTTGGCCACTCTTATGTGTATTGGGCCGCCCAGTGTTGGCCTCGCAAGGGGCACAGATGTTTCCTAGGGCTCGAGAAGTTCGTTGGCTTGGTTGGCAAGGGATGATGTGGACGGAGTGGAGAAGTAGACTAGTGAGTCAGGCCAGCAAGCATGTTAGCCCTAGGGTGTTGGTTGTCCATTTAGGTGGCAACGACCTGGGGAAGAGGACTTATTTGGAGATGCGGTGGGCCATGATACAGGATCTGGCAAGTTTGGCCGCAGCAGTGGACCAATAGTATATTGGTGTTCTCCTTGATGGTGCCAAGGTTGAGTTGGCAAGGTGTGGCGGACGGTCGCGAAATTGAGGAGGCCACGCAGAAGGAGAATGGACCACTTGTATATTGGTGTTTCTTCTTGATGGTGCCAAGGTTGAGTTGGCAAGGTGGCGGACGGTCGCGAAATAGAGGAGGCCACGCAGAAGGTGAATGGGGCGGTGGCGAAGTGGGTTGTCCCACGGAGGCCAAGTGGTTCGCCACCCTAGGATTCAGTCAGAGACAAAGTCACCTTCTTCGGCCTGATGGTGTGCATCTATCCAATGAGGGGATTATGTTTTTTCCTGGAGGATCTGTTCCTAGGGTTGCTGGAGTTAGGGTGAGGTTATGGTGGCGGTGCGAAGACTCTGGGAAGGAGTCTTTCGCTGTTGGCGGAAAAGAACGGCAGTTGGTGGTTGTATGGTAAGCTGTAATGATTTACAGTTTGATTTGGTTTAGGTGCACTCACCTCCATCGACTTATTGGCCGCTTGACCACCCGTCCGGGAAGGCAGCGGCAGGGCACCCAGGAGCGGTGGGTAGTCACTGTGGGGGTGGAGTTGTCACCTATTACCGGTTTTTGATAGTTGTAGTAAAATTAGGATGGTTTCGAATTTTTTGTATTTTACGGTTAATTTAGGTTAGTAGAGTCGTTCTTTTTGCTGCCACCATATGCCGGCTGTATCGGCATCTTAACAAAGTTTTCATTTACAGGTTTGCTATGGTTAGGGTCAAATAAATAGCTAGCAATTTTTCTGCCAAATTCAAGTCTCCGTGTCTTTATTTATTGGGTTTAGAGGTAACAAATGCTTTACTTGGAATGAACGGGTCCACCAAATATCACTAGGATGTTTAGGAGAGAGAATTGACAGCATAGGAAAGGAATGAGTTAAACATCTTGTGAGGGGTGGACCTAGCTGGAAGGAAAGTACAGCCCTTTGGGAAAAGGGGAGGGTTAGTATATATAGGGAAGGATAGGCATCTGGTCTCTCTCTTGTTGGTGAAATTGCGTTCCCGCCCTCCCGCCCTGTTGGTAAAGGTTTTTGGCACGGAGTGCCTTGGCATTGAATTGTTGGCTGGTTTTATCGTTGGCTATTTATTGGCGGAAAAGAACGGCAGTTGGTGGTTGTATGGTAAGCTGTAGTGATTTACAGTTTGATTTGGTTTAGGTGCACTCACCTCCATCGACTTATTGGCCGCTTGACCACCCGTCCGGGAAGGCAGCGGCAGGGCACCCAGGAGCGGTGGGTAGTCACTGTGGGGGTGGAGTTGTCACCTATTACCGGTTTTTGATAGTTGTAGTAAAATTAGGATGGTTTCGAATTTTTTGTATTTTACGGTTAATTTAGGTTAGTAGAGCCGTTCTTTTTGCTGCCACCATATGCCGGCTGTATCGGCATCTTAACAAAGTTTTCATTTACAGGTTTGCTATGGTTAGGGTCAAATAAATAGCTAGCAATTTTTCTGCCAAATCAAGTCTCCGTGTCTTTATTTATTGGGTTTAGAGGTAACGAATGCTTTACTTGGAATGAACGGGTCCACCAAATATCACTAGGATGTTTAAGAAATTAGGAAAGAAATTGTGAAGGGGGATTTCATCGACATATGCTCCCTTACAGAGGAAGGTCTCAGGGACAAGGAAAGGGGCAGCGAGAAGGGAGTAGGGCGTGGGGAATCCTACAAGACAATTGACAATTGGATGACCGGGATGTTCGCATACTCTGGTTGCTACGTAGAAGCTTACCCAAATATGGCAATGAACATGATGAAATACATCAATCTTGTTTATTCAGTGTACAAGGATTATGGGGGAACTGCGTGGCGCAGATACGACGAGTCCTTCAGGTTAAGAGCGCAAGGGCAGCAACCCATCAAGTTTGGGACAAAGGATATCAAACTGTGGCTCAAGGCGCAGGCAAGAGGGGCTAGCGATAAAGAAGCGACAGCGCAAAGGCAGGGGACAGGGAGGCCTAGCATGCATAGACAGGATATGCTCAAATGCTACGCCTTCAATGACACCCGGTGCACACGGGTTTTCTGCAAATTCAAGCACGCATGCACACACTGCAGCGGAAGTCACCCGGCAAAAGACTGCTTTAGAAAAAAAAGGCCGGCAGGGAGAGAGAGGGGAAAAGGTATCCGGAGCGCTTGTGCCTGTCAAAAGCAAGTAGCCCAGTGAGGCTGGAGGGTATGCAGGCATGGCTAGCCAGGTACCCCAAGCGTTTAGAAGCCCAGCGGTTGCAGGAAGGTTTTAGAGTAGGGTTCAAGATCCCAATAAGACGGGACGTCCTTCCGGGCGACCACAATAGGAACCTTCATTCCATCAGGGAGCAGCCGCAGGTGGCGCGACAGAAAATTGGAAAAGAATTAGAGATGGGCAGGATGGCCGGGCCATTCGCGGCCCCCCCAATAGAAAATTTGGTAGTGTCACCGCTGGGGTTAGTTCCCAAGAAAGCACCGGGAAAATTCAGACTTAATCAACACCTATCTTTCCCGGAGGGGGCATTGGTTAATGATGCCCTGGACGTAGAACAGTGCTCTGTGCATTATCAGTCGTTTGACCATGCGATAAAAATGGTTAGGAGGCAAGGGAAAGGGGCCTTGTTGGCGAAGCTGGACATCGAGTCAGCGTTCAGGCTACTCCCCCTGCATCCGGACAGTGTTTACCTTATGGGTTTCCAGTTTGAGGGCCAATATTTCGTAGACAAATGTTTGCCTATGGGATGCGCAAAATCTTGTGCGTTATTCAAAATTTTCAGCTCCTTCTTGCACTGGTGCTTGGAAGCACGGACAGGCTGTAGGGCAGTAGCGCACTACCTGGACGAGTTCTTGCTGGCAGTTCCAGCTCAGTCTGAGCAGTGCGCGCAGTTGCTGCAAGAGCTTACAAAGATGCTGAACGAGTTCGGAGTCCCCATCGCGGGGGAGAAAACTGAGGGCCCAAAACAGGTCATCTCTTACCTAGGTATAGAGATCGACACAGAGAAGATGGAGTGCCGGTTGCCAACAGAAAAAAATCGAAAAGTTGGAGCGAGAGATCAGTGCAATCGCCCAAGCGAAGTCAGTTACCTTGGGCCAGTTGCAGTCATTGCTAGGGTCGCTGAATTTTGCTTGTCGCGTAATTCCTATGGGGCGGATTTTCAAGCGACGTATGGAAAGGGCAACAGCGGGGGTGAGGAAGAAACATCACTTCATCCGCATCAGCGGGGAATTGAAGGAAGATCTGTTAGTATGGCAGGATTTCTTGAAACAGTTTAACGGGGTGCGCATGTGGCCGAGCAAGATATCGCCAAACCATGCACTGCAGCTGTTCACAGACGCAGCAGGAGCCAAAGGCTTCGGAGCGTACTTGCAGGGAGAGTGGTGCGCAGAAGAATGGCCACAAAGGTGGAAGGACAGCGGTTTGACTAAGAACTTGGCAGCTTTGGAGTTGTTTCCTATAGTGGTAGCCGTAGAGGTTTGGGGCCGCAGTCTAGAGAATAAGTTCATACAGTTTTGGTGCGACAATAAGGGCGTGGTACAGGCCATAAACAGCCAATCTGCCTCGTCCGCACCAGTGATTAGGTTGCTGAGGTGGTTGGTAGCGGCATGCTTGAGGCACAACATCACATTCAGGGCAAAGCATGTACCAGGAGTCGAGAACGTTATCGCGGACGCACTGTCACGTCAGAAATGGGAGGTGTTTAGGACGGCAGCGCCGTTCGCGCGGGGCCAAGGTTTAACATGCCCTTCTCATCTTTGGCAGATAGCCGAGCCTGTTTGAACGAGCTGGTGGAAAGGTCCCTGGCGCCAAAGACCTGGAAAGCGTACGTGGCAGCATGGGAGAAATGGCAGCAGTTCCAGGGGAATGTAAGCTCAGAGGGCCAGACGCCCCTGCAGCAATTGTTGGAATTCTTAGGCAAGAGTAAGGAGGAGGGAGCATCAAGGGCAGTGGCAAACACCAGGCTGGCAGGGGTATCTTTCTTTTCAAAGTTGCTAGGGAAAGAGGACCTAACTAAGGCATTCGTAGTGCGCACAGTGATGAAGGGATGGGCCAGAGTGGAGATACGGAGACCGGACTCCCGGGAGCCAGTAACCATAGAGAGGCTTAAGAGCATTATTCACATAGTGGTGAAAGTATGTAACGGAGAGTACAAGGAAAAACTGTTTAAAGCAGCGTTTATCATGGCGTTTAGCGGAGCATTTCGGGTCGGGAGGCTAGTAGCGCAGTCAAAAATGGCCGCCGGAACAGGCCTGTTGGTAAGAAACGTAGTGGCCACGCAGGGCGCGGTCTTGTGCAAAATTCACAAGTCAAAAAGAGACCAGATAGGTAAGGGAAGATGGGTCCAGTTGGGCAGGCACCCGGACACAACAGTCTGTCCAATCGAGGCGGTACAAATTTTTTTGGAGGTCAGGCCAAAAGGAAGCGAGAATTTCCTTATTCATGTGGATCAGGCGGCACTTACCAGGTTCCAGTTCACAGCCATATTTAAAAAATGCATCGAAGAGTTAGGCTGGAACCCGAGGAAGTTCGGAACCCACTCATTTAGGATCGGCGCGGCAACATCCGCCGCCAGCCAGGGATGCTCAGCCGAAGAGACAAAGGGGAAATGGGGGTGGAAGTCAAACAGTTACAAATCTTACGTCAGGCCGGTGGCCAGGGCGCCGCCGCAATAAAGGGAATTGACGACTGTCCTAACACCCCCCCCCCCCGCTTCCTCTATTCTTCGCAGGGATCGCCGGGAAGTGGTGTTGGATCTTCGGCCATTCATACATATTCTGGGTACCTGTGCGGGCCGCAAGAAGACCATACGGGCGCCAGCTGGGGATGAGGCGAGAAGAGGCAGCAGTTTTTTGGCTGGGCAACAGGGGCATGGCATGGGAGCAGGCCAGGGAGGCCTGGCTCAAGGCCGACCGGGCATTGGGAAAGCCCGACGTGTTGGTGTTGCACCTTGGGGGAAACGATATCGGGAAAACAAAGTCGCTAGACCTGATCAGGCAGGCCAGGGAGGACATCGCCTGGATAAAAGGGCGGTGGAGCAACGTGCGCATAGTCTGGTCAAAAATCATCCCGCGACTAGCCTGGAGGGGGGCTAGGTCAGGGCACGGAATAGACAGAGCTAGGAAGAAAGTCAATGCGGCCATCGGTAAAGTGGTCACAGCCAATGGGGGAAGCGTTATACACCACAATGACCTTGCAGGGAGATGTGAGGGTTTTTACAGGCACGATGGGGTGCACCTGTCGGACATAGGCCTTGATATCTTCAACAATGCGTTGCAGGATGCGTTGGAGGGTTTGCGGTGGTAGAGCAGGGTGGGGCTTCGGTCCGCAGGTCGCTGGGACCTCGTGTGGTGGGGAAGGAGTGGTGCACAAGGCATGGTAAGGGGGGATTGTCAGAATGCCTCGCATAAGTCACCAATTAGTAGGCCGTATGCCTGGTTCCAGCTAAATGCGGCAGGGGCCATACGGGTTGCGCGCCGTGGTAGGGTGTTATGCGCATGGTAGCTGGTCCCCCGGCGCAGGGGGCGCTGTCCGTCGGCCCGCAAGGGCGTGCCGGGTACGCCTCAGGCGGGGAGGGGGCGTGGCCGTCGCCGGTAAGGCACGCCCCAGTCGTTTCTCGAAACAGCGGGAGAGCCGTGCACTGCTTCCTCTCCTTTTTACCCTGCAATGGTGTGTTTTTTGGTATTAGGTGGAAATAAAGCTGTGACCATTTATTCTTTGCACAAAATTACCAGTCTCGTCTCCAGTTATTTGATTAGAGCAAGCCGGCGGGGTGCCGGAAGGTCACCCTCTCCATCCTTAATCACACTGACACTCACTCCCACGGCGGCCTGCCCTGTATCACACTCACGCACTCCCTCCCGTCACACCATGCACTCTATCGCACTGACACACTCCCTGTCCCCGCGGCCTGCACTCTATCACACTGACACACTTCCTGCCCTCGCAGCCTGCCCTGTATCACAGTCACGCACTCCCTCCCCCCACAGCCTGCCCTGTATCACACTCACAAACTCCCTCCCCCCCGCAGCCTGCCCTGTATCACATTCACAAACTCCCTCCCACGCAGTCTGCCCTGTATCACACTCACGCACTCCCCCCCCCCGCAGCCTGCACTGTATCACACTCACGCATTCTCTCCCCCAGCGGCCTGCCCTGTATCACACTCACACACTCCCTCCCCTCACGCCCTGTGCTCTATCACACACAGACTCCCTGTTCCCGCGGCTTACGCTTTATCACACTGACACACTCCCTCCTCCAGCGGCCTGCTCTGTATCACACTCACACACTCCCTGTTCCCGCAGCCTGTGCTCTATCACACTGACACACTCCTGGCCCCCGCGGCCTGCCCTGTATCACATTCCCACACTCCCTCTCCCAGTGGCCTAACCTGAATCACACTCACGCACTCCCTCCCCCAGTGCTGTATCACTCACACACTACCTTACACACTTCCTCACTAATGCTCTTTTTTAAACTCTATCCCCTTCAGAAGGTCACATGCAAGACACACATAAAAAGTTAACATGGAAGTCACACACACACACACACACACACACACACACACACACACACACATAGGCTCACACAACAGATACACAAGTCACACGCACACATACAATTCCGTCCACTCTCTCTTTACCTTACACTGCAGCAGAGTGCAGTCTCACTGGTTGGGGCCGGCCCTGGATGTGCACTGTGCAGTAGCATCTCCTCTCCTCCAGCTATATTAGCAGCAGGCAGCCGGATTCCCACGTAGCTCCGTCCACTGGGTCTGTGTAGCCCCGCCCCTTGCTGAGTTCCTTTATCCCCTGCTCAAGCGGCTTACGGAAGCGTGACTACCTGCTGGCATTTGGAGCCACTCGGCCAGCAGTATGAGTCACTGTAGGGATCGCCAATGATGGCGAAACTGTGAGTGGCCATTGATGGTCACTAACTATGCTATGGGAGACCATCGATGGTTTCACTCATCGATGGCCATCCCTGTTGTGTCTGTAAATGACCCGCGGGCTATTCACAGACCGGGGCGGGGCTTCACGAGTGCTGGGGGCGGAGCTATGCTCAGTGTCCCAGCATCTTTAAAAAAAAAAAAAACTATTCGTTTAGGCTAAGCCATCGATGGAGAGAAACCATCTGGTTCTCTCCCATCGATTGCAAAACTATTCGACATCGGCCGTAAACCACCGATTATTAGGAATGATCAAAGGTCGATGGTCATCCCTAAAGGTGTGTACACACGGTGAGATCCTTGCTATGCCCAATTTTGACTATGCAATTTCCCCTGAACTCCCCCAGAGCACAGATAGCACAGATAGTACAGATTTTGACTATCTGTGCTTGATATTTTGTCCATGTACGATTCTAAGTGCCAATTTTGACTATACTTTGTACTAGATACAGTAGCGGATCTTGCCACGGGCAAGCAGGACTTTTTCCCGGGGCGCCGCCAACCGGAGGGCGCCAGCGCCATCCGGAGGGCGCCGCACCATGGCAAGATCCGCTACTGCTGTGCCCCCCGCTGCCCACTGTGTCCCGCTGCCGCTGCGTCCCGCTGTGAAGGGCGTCCCGCTGTGAAGGGAACTAGACGCATAGCGTCTAGTTTCCCTTCGTGGAGAGGACCTTTACTATGCGGTGCGCGATGACGTTATCGCGCACCGCACAGCAAAGGTCCTCTCCACGAAGGGAACTAGACGCTACTCGTCTAGTTTCCCTTCGTGGAGAGGACCTTTGCTGTGCAGTGCGCGATGACGTCATCGCGCACCACACAGCATTTCAGCTGCACTACTACTGTACAGGGCACGTAACTGACAACGCCCCCTGTTTGAAGCCACGCCCCCTACTACCTGCCCAGGGCGCAAAAAGTCAGAGAACCGGCCCTGACTAGATAGTACACTAGATAGTCAAGATTGACTTGCCTGCACAGTCTATCTAGCCTTGCGATAACGACCCCACAGGAAGGCGCATCGGGATCGAATCGGTATCGCAAGCTGCCTATCACCTTGAGATATGCACTAACTTTCCTTAAGATTTTGACTATAGTCTTACAGATTTATCTCACCATGTGTACACACCTTAACTCATTGTACTACTAGGACCACCTATAGGGGCGGTGTGTCAGACTGTCACGCTGCTGTAGCAGGAAAATTAATTTCTTGGCTGCAGCAGGAATGCAGATACTGTGGACCTATTTTGATGGTGGTGCCTGGAGCTGCAGCTCCACCCGCCTCATTGTTAATATGGCCCTGATTATTCTTGACAAACAGGGATTTCCTATAATAGGAGGAATAGCCTGCATGTGTTTTTTACTTCAGGACTCGGATATCAATGAACCACCTTTGCTCTCTCTGAGACCAGAAGGTCTTGCAAAGCTCAGTAAGTCAGTAAAGCTGTATATCACAGAAAAATAAATATGTGATTTATTCATGTGCTAAACTGCAGTGGGAGAGAGAGAACAGACCCAAGGCTATGCAAATTGGTCACATGTGTGGCACTGTTAAAGCAACTGTAAAATAGGCTTCTTATCCCACATCACTTCAACAAGCAAAGAGATGACTGTATCTATAAACTACAGTATAATGGGGGTAATTCCAAGTTGATCGCAGCAGAAATTTAGTTAGCAATTGGGCAAAACTATGTGCACTGCAGGGGAGGCAGATTTAACATGTGCAGAGAGAGTTAGATTTGGGTGGGGTGTGTTCAATCTGCAATCTAATTTGCAGTGTAAAAATAAAGCAGCCAGTATTTACCCTGCACAGAAATAAAATAACCCACCCAAATCTAACTCTCTCTGCACATGTAATATCTGCCTCCCCTGCAGTGCACATGGTTTTGCCCAATTGCTAACTAAATTCCTGCTGCGATCAACTTGGAATTACCCCCAATGTACCAGAATTTCAACACAAACTATTATATTATATACCGTCGGGATTTTGATTGGAGGTAAACTGACTGCATCCCACTGCGGGATTGGTATGAAATACCTCCAATCAAAATCCCGACGGTCTAAATCCCGACACCCATTGACCGATGGTCAAAATCCCGACAAGGTCGAAATACCGACACGGACTAAATACCGACATTTAAAATACCGACAAGGTCAAAATACCGACATGTAAAATGCCGACAGGTCGAAATACCGACATGCATTTTTATTTTTTTGTGTGTATGTCGACATAAATCAACATGGACACCATATAAAGTGTACCGCGTCCCCTCGCATGGCTCGCTGCGCTCGCCATGCTTCGGGCACGGTGCCTCGCTGCGCTCGGCACACTATTATATTCCCCCTCCAGGTCCACTGGGACGGTAAAGTATGAACAAGTCGGTTTCAATGAAAAAAATCATGAAAAACTCGTGTCGGTATTTAGACCTGTCGGCATTTTACATGTCGGTATTTTGACCTTGTCGGTATTTTAAATGTCGGTATTTAGTCCGTGTCGGTATTTCGTCCTTGTCGGGATTTTGACCATCGGTCAATGGGTGTCGGGATTTAGAACGTCGGGATTTTGATTGGAGGTAAACTGACTGCATCCCACTGCTACAAGTGCTAATATTGCGGTATGATTTACCTGCTTCGACTAAAGTTATACCCCTTTCACACTGCCAATGCCGGATCCCACCCGGGAATTGGAAACGGGTCCTTCCCGGGTGGGATCCGGCATTGGCCGCTGCTGCAGGTTTTCCCGACACGGCAATATGCCGGGCGGGTTTCCATAGCAGCGGGGGGCGGAGCCGGCGGCGCTGGGAGATGAGATCATCTCCGTGCCGCCTCTCCCTGCTGTAGTAAACGGGTCCCGGGACGTATCGACCCGGGAGCCCGTTTACGCATCCACTGACCCGGTATTCAACCCGGGTATAACACTGCTTTGTTCCCGGGTTAAATTGCCAGGTCAGGTGACCCGCGATTTCGGCTATGCCCCTTTCACACTGCACGCCGACCCGTATCGACACGGCAATACGCCGGGTCGATACCGGGTTATTTGTGCTGTGTGAAAGGGGTATTAGACTGAAACTACAACGTGGGACAGGTTTAGATTTTGGCTAGACATTGGAATTACATTAGTGCTAAAAATGTGGGTAGGAATAAAATAAATTAATAAAACAGGTAGGATCTGCAAAGTGCCAAGACATTGGTGATTCAGCACCAAGGGCCTAATTGAGACCTGATCGCAGCAGCAAAATCTTTCTTTAATGGGTAAAACCATGTGCACTGCAGGTGGGGCTGATATAATATGTGCAGAGAGAGTTAGATTTGGGTGGGTTATTTTGTTTCTGTGCAGGGTAAATACTGGCTGCTTTATTTTTACACTGCAATTTAGATTTCAATTTAAACCAAAATCTAACTCTCTCTGCATGTTATATCTGCCCCACCTGCACTGCACATGGGGGCTAATTCAGACCTGATCGCTGCTGTGTGTTTTTGCACAGCGGGCGATCAAGTCTGAACTGTGCATGTGCCACAGTGCGCATGCCAGAGATGCGATCGGCATATCGGACCAGCGATCGCCTCTGCCTGATTGACAGGCACAGGCGTTCGCTGGGCGGTCCAGCGGCGTTTGTCCGCCATTTTAGCCAGATTTTAAGCGCCAATTTAATTGAGAAATTATATATTAAGAAGCCTAGATTAGCCAGAGACAAATTTTTTTTCAAGGGGTTTCCACCTTTTATCCAAAATACCCCCTCAACTCACTGATTTTACAACTACTTTGCCATGGAAAATGTAATGGGAGCACGTGAGAAAGTGGTACAACATTAGCTCAATTTGATTCAGGTACAATAAATGTTTTACTGTCTTCCCACGAGATGAAAGGCCCACCTCTTTTACCATTTATATTTTCTGACTGCTTCCTGATACACAGATTTAATACTTTTTATCTGTGTTAAAAAAAACATTAATGGGGCTCTTTCACAACCTTTATTGCATCCATAAACGACAGTTTTTGCTACTGCATGGGGTTTGTGCTTTAGAAGGAACGCAATTTTTGACATTTTGCTATTGCATCACTTTTATTGGAAATAAAAAAATGTCTAATTATATTATACTAGAAAATGGGCCCATCATATGTTTCAGCGTGCTGTTCTGCCCACAACCCTATCAGCAGTTCTTCCTCTGTTCTGTCCTGCTCAGCCCCCTCTTTGCAAGCTTCTGTCCCACTCTGCCTCCCTCAGCCACACATACATACTGTCTTTCCCCTCCCTGTCTTCTGCTCTGTCCAGACCAGTGGCGTATATAGAATGGGTGCAGTGTGTGCGGTGCATCCAGACCCCTGGGTCCAGGGGGCCCACACTGCACAATCTACACCCATTTATTCAATACTTACCTCTCCAGAGTCCAGCGCCAGCAGGGATAGTGCTGCAAATGACCAGGAAAATGGCGCTGTGGCCATTTTCCTGATGTTTTGACCATGCACAATAAGAAAATCACAGGGAAAATGTCCACTGTTCCATTTTCCCAGAGGCATACAGCGCTACAGTTTACTAGCGCTTCACAGCTCACACACACTATGCTGCTGGCTGTGCATTCTCCATCTGGGCACCCTCTTATCTTGATGCACCCCTGGTCCAGACTCACCTCTCTTAGGGGTAAATTTATCAAAGCTTGGAGAGAGATAAAGGGGAGAGAAATAAAGTACCAAGCAATCAGCTCCTGTAATTTTTCAAACTAAGGAGGACATTTACTAAGCAGTGATAAGCGCGGAGAAGTGAGCCAGTGGAGAAGTTGTCCAAGGCAACCAATCAGCACTGAAGTAACATCTATAATTTGCATACTATAAAATGATACAGAGCTGTTGATTGGTTGATGGGGCAACTTCTCCACTGGCTCACTTCTCCGCTCTTATCACTGCTTAGTAAATGTCCCCCATAGCCTGTAAAACTACAGGAGCTGATTGGTCGGTACTCTTTCCACTTTATCCATCTTCAAGCTCTGATAAACCTCACCTCTATGCTGCTTCACCCCTCCCCTTACTTACCACATCCTTGGCGATGAGTTCCTCCTCCTAGCAGAGGTAGCTATTGCGGTATGCACCCCAGCTTCCACTGTGCATAAATGTTGGAGACAGAACACACCAGATTATAGCTATAACCCTGACAATACAAACTGAACTGCTTCCTCCATAAATGCTCCCACATTATCTCAGTCTCTTGTTTACTTCCTTTAAATTCTTTCTTCCTATAGTTTTGCCCTCTCTAGCCAAACAGTAATTTTCAAGGCCTTCAACTACCCCCTGACTCAAGCAGTTCTTCATCATTCTCAACTCCCGGTAAAAAAAACACCTCCCGGTACCTTTTCCCATTCCCTCTCTCTTGTTTTTCTGGTGTTTCTACTGCCTCTTTCTGGATGTCTCAAAGCTTCCTCCTAATGCTTAATGTGTAGAACACTGAACTCATTGTCTTCCTGCATTTTCACCCCACCTAACCTCTTCTGTATTAACAATATGGTCTACCGCCAGGGCGTTACTGGGCTACTCCAGTCCCTCACCCATTCCTGTTGGTTCTCTCTCCATACGATTACCAGGATTAGACCATTCCTCTCTTTTGATGCTACCAAAACACTGGTTCACTCCCTTATATCACCACTATTACAACATTTTTTTCTGTTTCACCTGTATCTCTCCTATTCAAACACTCCTTAATGCTGTTCATGACCTTTCTTTCAAACTGCTCTGCTTCAGCCTCCCCTCTCTGGCAGTCCCTATACCAGCCCCCTATGTCCTTCAGAATTCTATTTAAACTCTTTACCGTCACCTACAACACTCATCCGCTCTGTCCCACCTACATCTCTAACCTACTCTCCCTCTACAGTCCTTAGAGTCCATGACAAGCAGATAGTAAATATTAAAGTTACATGTCAGGCAGCAGGATGGTTTGACTAACCCCTGTGCATGATGTACAGTAGTATGAATACCTAGTATGATTCATTAGGTAATAATAAGCCTCATTTAGAGTTAGGAGTAAATCCAGATATTGTATCTTGCAAAACCATTTTGGCAAACTTAAAATGTAAAAGGCCTGTCATCATGGGATGTAGTTATGTAACCGGCAGTCAAGAGACCGCCGGTATTCATCACCATCCCACTCATTCCTAAATCAGACTATAAAAGTAAAGCTGCTCTGTATTTTTCTATTAAATGCAAAATCTGGTTATATAAAAATAGAATTACATTTGTACCCCTTTCTACTATAGGATTTGTGCTGGTTCAAATTTGCACCCTTTAGCTGGAGTTGTTCCTAACTCTGTGGTCTACGAGAGAACAAATCCTTCGTTGACGCAATCTTTCAGACCCGTTTTGCTTTATTACATTATATATTATTAAAGATAACCCACTGTCTGCTGTTTTAACACCAAATGTTACCGTAATATATGAGGTTGGCGCACGTGTTCTGGTCCAAGTGCTAAGCCATGCATGAACTGATAGCAGAGGCCATTTTGAAAAGTACAGTATAACTCAGGAGCACAACCATGAGTGCGCAGCAATTGGAAGCTTGTAACTTCGTCCTCACGATCCACAAACAGCTCAGTCCGCTTGCCATAGATGCGCACTAGTACTGCGTCTTTCATACTTGTATCCACGTAGCAGGCCAGCAACTTGTTGGTGATGCCATCAGTGAACAACTGCACAATTGCGAAAGAAAGTAATTAAGTATGTTCAGTTATTAATAATTGTATTAAGACGTTTTCTACCAGTACATGTTGCCTGCCTGAGTGGATCTTAAAATCACATCTGAAATTCTAATGATCTAATTTGATAATGAATATCTATTGTAGCTTTAAAATATAAAGTGCTTTCCAATTTAGTTGTCATTATAACATTACATTACAGATATGAAACCGCATGTGCAGAGCTGTGTCTATAGCTAAACTGCTTTTGATAAATATGTATTGTCTGTGTAATTGCATGAGGCCTTTTTTTCAATACACACCATAAAATCTGGTCTTTAGAAACTTTCTTACATTGACAACAGGTGGTGTCGCCCTTGTATATTTCAGTTGAATGTGTTCCACTATTTTATGTAAGTTATTTTCTGGTTTTTATCTCCATTGCATTGTCACCTCCAATCTTTATGGCTAAATGCCGGTAATACCCACCACACTGGAAGCTGATTGGCTGCATCAGTCCCACCCTCGGAAGAATGATTTTATCAGGTCCCTGGGGCATGTTTGCCTTTGAACAATATAGAAGTGTGCTTTTAATTTGGGACAGCGTGTTCAGAAATTTTGGACAAATGCCAAAAAAAATTTTTTAGAATGGTTGTTTGACCTTTCTTTCCTGTTTAAGGGGCTACTATGCCAGGGTTGAAAAGTCTTTTTCATACTCATGAATGGACTGTGTAAAAGATGCACAAAACAAGCCATACACTATATTCAGGTTAGTTTGTTTATTGTGCGAGTCTGTACATCCATTGACAAGTTATAATAAGGCAGTTTGAGGCAACCGCATGAGGAGTAGACTTCCAAGTAGACACAAAAACTCCCAACTCAAACTCACTTGTGAATACTGGTGAATAATAAACATAAAAAAGATGAGTTTGGGGTTAGAGATGTGTCTGTATATTCAATGCTGTGCATTCTGAAGTGGTCTGCAGTAGATGTAAAAGAAGTGTGTATAATAAAAGGTATGTGGAATCAGAATCAGTTTATTGGCAAGTATATCAGTACATAATACACAAGGAATTTGTTTCCGATAACCACAGCTCTCAGACAAAATACAATACATGACATAACATAGAGAAGAGAAGTATGATGGATACTTGAGCACATGTTATGTGTATGAACATGAAATAGACTACTAGGCGATTGTCTAATTAACCAAGATAGTTGCTTGGGGAATGGGGTTTTAGCAGCCATGGGGCAGTTTTAATTTGCCAACGCCTACAGTATTACTATAGGATATAAGCTTTATACCTCCAAGTGATTGACTGCTTATCAGTATTATTATCTTCTTGGAAGGCCCAAAACATGACGTGAATTTTAAAATTGTAGTACTACTGTATGCTGTGTTATTGATTCTATATAAAAGCACAGCTAAAGTTATGCTAGTCTACATCCCTTCCATAGCCTCTGTACTGAATGCAGGTTGATGCTGCAAAATGATCAGAAGAGGTATAACTAAAACACATTTCCATGTATATATTCAAAAGTTGCAAGATGCATTTAGGTCTGTATCATTAGTATATATAATATATACTTGGGATATATCTGACATATGTAAGCATAACTTAGGGTAACCATATTTAAAAACGTTTTTAAAACAGGATTTTAATACCTACCGGTAATTCCTTTACTCCTAGTCCGTAGAGGATGCTGGGGTCCACTTCAGTACCATGGGGTATAGACGGTTCCGCAGGAGCCATGGGCACTTTAAGACTTTTCTAGAGTGTGAACTGCCTCTTCCCTCTATGCCCCTCCTCCAGACCTCAGTATAGGAACTGTGCCCAGGGAGACGGACATTTCGAGGAAAGGATTTACTTTTAAGTTAAATTCATACCAGCTCACACCTCAACCATGCCGCACACATGGCATTCATCAAAACACATGCCAACGGGCATGAACATTACAACAACCGTGCTGAAAACATTTTTAACAAAATAACAACTGCAGGTAAAGTACGCACTGGGCTGGGTGCCCAGCATCCTCTACGGACTAGGAGAAAAGGATTTACCAGTAGGTATTAAAATCCTGTTTTCTCATACGTCCTAGAGGATGCTGGGGTCCACTTCAGTACCATGGGGTTATACTAAAGCTCCAGTACGGGCGGGAGAGTGCGGATGACCCTGCAGCACCGATTGACCAAACTTGAGGTCCTCATCGGCCAAGGTGTCAAACTTGTAAAACTTAGCAAACGTGTTTGCCCCTGACCAAGTAGCTGCTCGGCAAAATTGTAACGCCGAGACCCCCTGGGCAGCCGCCCAGTATGAGCCCACCTTTCTAGTAGAATAAGCATTCACCAAATTCGGTATCGGCAATCCTGCCGTGGAATGAGCGTGCAGAATCGTACCTCTGATCCAGCGCGCAATGGTCTGCTTAGAAGCAGGACACCCAATCTTGTTGGGAGCATACATGACAAACAGAGCCTCTGTTTTCTGTATCCGAGCTGTTCTTGCGATATAAATTTTCAAAGCTCTGACCACATCCACAGACTTTGACGCAGCAAAGGTGTCAGTAGCCACTGGCACCACAATAGGTTAGTTTATATGGAAAGAAGAAACCACCTTCGGAAGAAATTGCTGACAAGTTCTTAACTCAGCCCTATCTTCATGGAAGATCAAGTCAAGACTCTTGTGAGACAAGGCCCCTAACTCAGACACCCTCCTTGCAGATGCCAAGGCCAACAGCATGACCACTTTCCAAGTGAGAAACTTCAACTCTATCTCCTGTAGAGGTTCAAACCAATCCGATTGAAGGAACTGCAACACCACGTTAAGATCCCATGGTGCCACTGGAGGCACAAATGGAGGTTGGATGTGCAGAACCCCTTTTTACGAACGTCTGAACTTCTGGAAGAGAGGCCAATTGTTTCTGAAAGAAAACGGACAAGGCCGAAATCTGGACCTTGATTGAACCCAATCTTAGGCCTGCATCCACACCTGCCTGCAAAAAATGGAGAAAACGTCCAAACTGAAATTCTTCCGTAGGAGCCTTCTTGGATTCACACCAAGACACATATTTTCTCCAAATTCGGTGGTAATGTTTAGACGTAACTCCTTTCCTGGCCTGAATCAGAGTGGGAATGACTTCTTTTGGAATACCCTTTCGGGCTAGGATCCGGCGCTCAACAGCCATGCCGTCAAACGTAGCCACGATAAGTCTGGATACACGCACGGCCCCTGCTGCAGCAGGTCCTAGCGAAGAGGAAGAGGCCGAGGATCTTCTATTAGCAACTCCTGGAGATCTGGATACCAAGCTCTACTTGGACAGTCTGGGACAATGAGGATCGCTCGAACCCTTATTCTTCTCACGATCTTGAGCACTTTTGGTGTTAGTGGAAGTGGAGGGAAGACATACACCGACCGAAACACTCACTGGGTCACCAGTGCATCCACTGCTATTGCTTGAGGGTCTCTTGACCTGGAACAATATCTCTGAAGCTTCTTGTTGAGACGAGATGCCATCATGTCTACTTGAGGAACTCCCCAAAGACCTGTCACCTCTGCGAAGACTTCTTGGTGGAGGCCCCATTCTCCTGGATGGAGATCGTGTCTGCTGAGGAAGTCTGCTTCCCAGTTGTCCACTCCCGGAATGAAAATTGCCGACAGAGCTCTTGCATGTCTTTCTGCCCAGAGGAGGATCTTTGTCACCTCTGCCATCGCCGCTCTGCTTTTCGTTCCGCCCTGACGGTTTATGTATGCGACTTCTGTTACATTGTCCGACTGGATCTGTATGGGTTGATCTTGAAGAAGATGCCCCGCTTGTAAAAGGCCGTTGTAAATGGCTCTCAACTACAAAACGTTTATGTGAAGACAGGTTTCCTGACTTGACCATCTTCCTTGGAAGCTTTCTCCCTGCGTGACTGCACCCCAGGCTCGGAGACTTGCATCCGTGGTTACTAGGACCCAGTCCTGAATCCCGAACCTGCGTCCCTCTAGTAGGTGAGAACTGTGTAGCCACCACAGGAGCGATATTCTGGCTTTGGATGACAGGATTATCTTCCGGTGCATGTGTAGGTGGGATCCGGACCACTTGTCCAACAGGTCCCACTGGAATACTCTGGCATGGAACCGGCCAAACTGTATGGCCTCGTAGGCCGCTACCATCTTTCCCAACAACCAAATGCATTGATAAATCGACACTCTTGTTGGTTTCAGAATTTGTTTGACCATTCTCTGAATTTCCAGAGCCTTTTCCACTGGAAGAAATACCCTCTGTACTTCTGTGTCCAGTATCATCCCGATAAAGGATAATCTTGTCGTCGGTTCCAACTGTGACTTTTTTTTTAAATTTATGATCCAACCGTGTTGTTGAAGTACTGTCAGGGAGAGTGCAATGTTCTGCACCAACTTTTCCCTGGACCTTGCTTTTATCAGGAGATCGTCCAGGTAAAGAATTATATTGACTCCTTTCTGTCGAAGGAGGACCATCATCTCCGCCATCACCTTGGTGAACACCCTCGGTGCTGTGGAGAGTCCACACGACAACGTCTGAAATTGGTAATGACACTCCTGTATCGCGAATCTCAGATAAGCTTGATGAGGAGGATAGATGGGAACATGTAAGTAGCAGGGACGTGCAGTCAGGGGAGGCAGTGCCTCCCCTGTCATTAATGAATGCAATAATACAAAGAGATACTTATGACACATATTCTGTGTCATAAGTATCTGCTTTAGCGCAGATATTATTTTAAGATTTTTTTCCTTGAAAAAATCCTGTGTTAAATGTGTTTCGGAGGCACCGCTATTGGTGCCTCCGACTGTCACTGTGAGAGAGCAGGAAGAGGGAGGCGGGGCCATGCGCTGGGCAGTGAAAGCCCGTTAAAAAACACAGCAGAAGCGGCACCTTACAGAAGTGCCGCTTTAGAATGGGGCGTGCTTTCAGCTCATATGAAAGCACGCCCTCACCCTTTTCAGCTGCTGCCTGGCCGAGAATGCAGACATGTCACAGTCTGACATGTCTGCAGCAGCAGCAGCAGCAGTACCCGATGACTGCTCCCCCCCTACCCTCTTTGCATGGCCACTCCCTCCCCCTGCACCAGCCACCAATCTCTACTGCAGCATACATAAATTCTTCCTCCCCTCCTGAGGCTCCGCCCCCTCACGCCGGAGGCCACGCCCCTTTTCTGATCTATTTGGGAATATATGATTTCTCCCCAGCCAGCCCCGTGGGATGGAATATATAGAGACTGCAGCCTACCACAATCAAAGGTAAGGATCTGTGGGGGGATGGGTGTTATATATATATATATATATATATATATATATAGGGTTTGGGGTGTATATTAATATTATATAGGGGTGTTGTATTAATATTACCTTTAGGGGAGTGGGTTGGTAAATAATATTGTGTGGGGGTTGTATCACCATCATGGGGTTGTGTACTATCTTGTATTATAGTACAGTATATTGAAGTTATTTGGGGATGGTGTAATGTAATGTGGGAGGGGGGGAGGGGGGGAGGGTAGTGATGTTTTGTGGGATTTACTTTTTATTTTTATCTACGCACACAGGGCCGGTGCTACCTTTAGGCAGCTTTAGGCAGCTGCCTATGGGCGCCAGCACTTGAATGGCGGCGCTGAGTGGAACAAAAAAATGAAGGAAGTGACTGTTGACTGTGCAGTGCGCTCGCCGTGAGGGGGACCAATTCCCTGCTCACCCGGTGTCAGATCTGCCGTTAGAGCCACATATCCGGGGATGTTCCCACCAGCACCTCCAGCGTCGCTCGCTCACTCCCCTGCCCCCGCCTGGGACCACAAACCATGTAAGCAGGACACGGCGACGGAGCTGTTGGAGCCCGAGGAGAAGGCCGGGTGCCGGTGGCGTTTAGTATATTACTTATCATGCAGCCTGGGACCCGCCAGCAGGAGCCAGAGGTGGAACTTTACTATGAGAATAAGAAAAATATGTATTGGCGCCGGCTGAAATCAAATGTGAGATGAAAAACCAAAGTGGTAAGGTTTAAAAATTATTATATTTAATGAACATTCATAAAAGAGGGGATATCTCACTCCTCTGAAAGTAAAACACTAGCAATTGCTGTATAGTAAAAAATGCACTTAGTAGGATCTCACTATATTAACCCTTTTAAAGATAAAGTCCACAATTCCTGGCTAGGACACTATTCCACATCTGCCCACAAGTTCAATTAGGTATAGATGATTTACCAGACTGGATTCCAAATAAGTCCCCTAGGTCTCTTTTGCAGTGGAGAACCAGATAGCAAGCGGGGATAAGTCCAAGTCAAAGAAGGAACTTGTGTCGGAATTTCATCCTAGTGGAAGCTGATAGGTCCAAAATTTGCCAGGAGGTGGATGAGGGTGCTGGTATTTGTGGTCCTACAGGCTAAAAGCTCAACGCGTTTCGCTGGTCTGATGGGTGCCAGCTTCCTGAGGAAGCTGGCACCCATCAGACCAGCGAAACGCGTTGAGCTTTTAGCCTGTAGGACCACAAATACCAGCACCCTCATCCACCTCCTGGCAAATGTTGGACCTATCAGCTTCCACTAGGATGAAATTCCGACACAAGTTCCTTCTTTGACTTGGACTTATCCCCGCTTGCTATCTGGTTCTCCACTGCAAAAGAGACCTAGGGGACTTATTTGGAATCCAGTCTGGTAAATCATCTATACCTAATTGAACTTGTGGGCAGATGTGGAATAGTGTCCTAGCCAGGAATTGTGGACTTTATCTTTAAAAGGGTTAATATAGTGAGATCCTACTAAGTGCATTTTTTACTATACAGCAATTGCTAGTGTTTTACTTTCAGAGGAGTGAGATATCCCCTCTTTTATGAATGTTCATTAAATATAATAATTTTTAAACCTTACCACTTTGGTTTTTCATCTCACATTTGATTTCAGCCGGCGCCAGTACATATTTTTCTTGTATCTATACCATTCCCGGGAACTGACCTTCCCAGTACAGGCTGCCGCTGACAGCGCACTTCATTTGTATATTTTCTATTTTTACTATGAGAATGACGGCTCGCCATTGATTTCCTATAAGCAGGCGTCAGAGCACATCGCTGGGGCTAGCTAAGCTTACCATGTACTTGCAGGTGGCTTGCTGACCCCTTCCCAGGAACAAGTGGCCGCCTCTCTACAAAAGCTCCCCCGGCTCAGACACCTATCATCTGGTTGGTGCGGAAGTCAGTGATTCCACCCTTCACAGGATCAGCCACGGGGAGTGAACATTCCAGGAGCCCCATCAATGGACACAGGAGGCCGGGGGCACCGAGACTGGCACTGCTACTACTTCAGGTAAGTCATTGTCACTGTCTCTACTTGCCTGATGTACAGTACACCCAGAGCAGCTTCTCTAGTACAGCCCCATGCCCTACATTATGCTGCACATCTGACGGCTCCTTATTTCCCTGATACACCCTGACTGCTCCCTATGTGTCCCTTATATACCCCGACTGCCCCCTATGTGTCCCTGATACACCCCGACTGCCCCTATGTGGCCCTGATACACCCCGACTGCCCCTGTCTGTCCCTGATACACCCCGACTTCCCCCTATGTGTCCCTGATACACCCCGACTGCCCCCTATGTGTCCCTGATACACCCCGACTGCCCCCTATGTGTCCCTGATACACCCCGACTGCCCCCTGTGTCCCTGATACACCCCGACTGCCCCCTATGTGTCTCTGATACACCCCAACTGCTCCCTATTTGTCCCTGATACACCCCTGATTGCTCCCTATGTGTCCCTGATACACCCCTGATTGCTCCCTATGTGTCCCTGATACACCCCGACTGCTCCCTATGTGTCCCTGATACACCCCTGATTGCTCCCTATGTGTCCCTGATACACCCCGACTTCCCCCTATGTGTCCCTGATACACCCCGACTGCTCCCTATGTGTCCCTGATACACCCCTAATTGCTCCCTATGTGTCCCTGATACACCCCGACTTCCCCCTATGTGTCCCTGATACACCCCGACTGCTCCCTATGTGTCCCTGATACACCCCGACTGCTCCCTATGTGTCCCTGATACACCCCGACTGCTCCCTATGTGTCCCTGATACACCCCGACTGCTCCCTATGTGTCCCTGATACACCCCGACTGCTCCCTATGTGTCCCTGATACACCCCGACTGCTCCCTATGTGTCTCTGATACACCCCGACTGCCCCCTATGTGTCCCTGATACACCCCGACTGCTCCCTATGTGTCTCTGATACACCCCGACTGCCCCCTATGTGTCCCTGATACATCCCGACTGCCCCCTATGTGTCCCTGATACACCCCGACTGCCCCCTATGTGTCCCTGATACACCCTGACTGCTCCCTGTGTCCCTGATACACCCTGATTGCTCCCTATGTGTCCCTGATACACCCTGATTGCTCCCTATCTGTCCCTGATACACCCCGACTGCTCCCTATGTGTCCCTGATACACCCCGACTGCCCCCTATGTGGCCCTGATACACCCCGACTGCCCCCTATGTGGCCCTGATACACCCCGACTGCTCCCTATGTGTCCCTGATACACCCCGACTGCCTCCTATGTGTCCCTGATACACCCCAACTGCTCCCTATGTGTCCCTGATACACCCCGACTGCTCCCTATGTGTCCCTGATACACCCCGACAGCCCCCTATGTGTCCCTGATACACCCCGACTGCTCCCTATGTGTCCCTGATACACCCCGACTGCCCCCTATGTGTCCCTGATACACCCCGACTGCCCCCTATGTGTCCCTGATACACCCCTGATTGCTCCCTATTCCCCTGATTGCTCCCTATGTCCCTGATACACTCCAGACTGCTCCCCGACTGCTCCCTGTCTTCCTGATACACTCCTCACTGCTCCCTTAAGGACCCATTTATCCATGATCGTATTTGCAATGCAACCTGAGTCTGAGGTACATGATTCTGGCACAGTGAGATAGCGATCTAGTGAGGCAGCGATCTCTCTATGCTGGCATCAGTCATCTTACCCTAACTCTCCCGCTGTCAGGAGCTGATGGAGCTCGAGGAGGAGGGCGGGGGTGGTACCTTCTCCCAGGCAGGGAAGGGCTTCCCCAACTACCGACTGATCTGTACCCCCTCACAGCCAGCCTTGACCAGCGGCGGCGACAGGGAGTCAAAACCCGGAAAAACTACGAGTGGGTCTTCAAGGGCGACTTCCCTCATCCGTAGCCACAGCATCAGCCAGAACAGAAAGGCAACCATGGTCAGTAGCTCAGCCAGCCGTCAGTCATGTGACCGTCAGGAGGTTCTGCAGCAGCTGCAACTCTCTAGTGCCTGAGAGGTGTCAGCTGCCTGCAGATGACCATAATAACATGCCAAAACATTAATGTGTGGGTGTGTCTATACATATACATATATATATATATATAAAATCTCCATATGCACAGTGGGAACCAATGTAGTGGTGTAGGATGGGTCCAAATTACAATATATATATATTATATGTGTCTGCACATTTTCACCTCAGGTGCTCGGTATTTTGCTGAGTGGGGGTGGGGGGGTGTTTGCTGTTTATTTGCCTAGGGTGCGGAGAAACCTTGCACCAGCCCTGCACGCACAGAGGTGTATTCAGCAAGGAGGGGTCAGTGTGCCGTCTTCATCCGGGGCCCCTTCTTTTTAGCCGGCGGTACAAGTAATACCCCTTTTCAGACCGCCTGAGACTGGTCGCACACAGTGTGCGACCCGCTTCAGGCCCCTTGCCGCCGCTGTCTGCAACCCGGTATATTGCCGGGTTGGTGACATCAGTGGTGACACGGCAAGGACGGCGCTTGGAGATCACATGATCTCCAAGCGCCACCCATACACACACAGTGAACGGGAAACGGGTCGCATCAACCTGACTCCCATTCACACTGCACAGTGAGCTGCGTTGAACACAAGTTCAACCCTGCTTGTGACCAGGATTAAAATACCGGGTCACTCTACCCAGTATTTCAACCCTTGCACCTCTCAGACCGCACCTGAACACGGGTTATACGCGCTCATGTGTCAATAACCCGTGTTCATAGGTGGTGGTCTGAAAAGGGTATGAGACTGCTGTCCTAGAGTCCACTCACCAGCTTTTCCCAATAGTCATAGTCAGCGGGTTTTTGAGGGAGGATGAGTGGTAGGCTAAAATGTATCCTAGGGCGCAGTGCCACCATGCACTGGCCCTGCTCCCAGATACGGCCCTGTACAGGTGGAGCTAGGAAGTGCTGGAGGAAGAGCAGCCCCACCACAGGGAGCAGGTTTATTATTTTCTCTGTCTGTTACCGGCTGCAGCAGGGGCTGGCCAGGATTTGCTCGGGAGAATGGCGGGTACTTTAGTTTGACATGGACTAAGCTCACCGTGGACCTAGCTGTACTGCTTATATTCTATGCTATACTGCCAACAGAGTGGGACAGAGTAATGTGCTCTCCATAGTGTATTTATTAACAGTTTTGTACATAGCGCTGCAAATTCCATTGTCACCCACTGCTGTCACCCTCTCCCTGTCACCAGCAGTTGGCACCAACTGCTGTCACTCTCTCCCTGTCACCAGCTCCCTGGCATCACCCTCTACCTGTCACCTACTGCTATCATCCTTTACATGGCATCATCCTCTCCCTGGTGTCACCCTCTGCCTGTCACCCACTGCCTCTCTCCATCACGCTTTACCAGTTACCCTCTGCCTGTCACCCACTGCCTCTCTCCATCACCCTTTACCAGTTACCCTCTTCCTGTCACCCACTGCCTCTCTCCGTCACCCTCTCACTGTAACCCACTTCATCTACCCTGCATCACTGTCTCCCTATCACCATCTCTCTCTTGTCACCCTCTGCCTTTCCAAGGCATCACCCTCTCCTTCGTCATACAAATACAGCATTCTCATTGTGGATTTGTTGTGTGGCCACACCCTCATTGCAAGACCACACCCAGTTTTCCGGGAGCACGTGTGCCTTTGGCACACGCAGGGACAGTGGCGGTAGCAGGCATGGTAGATGCTAGAACCAAGTGGGCTAAAGAACCTCTGATGTCAGGAGGAGGAGCTAGGCTGGCGGGACAGTTCTTTCACTATGCATGCCACCCACTACTACCTTTAGTAACCTGGTGGCGAGCGGAGCAAGCCACCGTGCCCAAAGCGTGGCGAATGAAGCTAGCCCACAAGGGCACATTTCGGGGACCCTGTTCGGCCCTGGTGATGTCAGAGGTTCTTTCTCCAACTGGGTTTTAGCCATAACCTAGCGGGCATCGGCTTGGGGGTGGTAGCGGACATTGGCTCGACAGCGGTAGGGGTCATCGGTGGGACTCGGCAGACATTATAGCTGCAGTGCCTCACCAGCCACTGACCTCACCGCACGCCACTGGTAAGTAGGCATCTTTTATGTCCACTGACACCATGAATTCCCCTTCCTCCAGACTGGAAATCACTACCCTCAGAGACTCCATATTGAACTTGAACCTTTGCAGGTAGAGATTCAGAGATTTCAGGTTTAGAATTGGTCTGACCGAGCCGTCCGGCTTCGGAACTACAAAGAGGCTTGAATAAAACCCTTTTCCTTGTTGTGACAAGAGAACCAGGACAATGACTTGATCCTGACATATTTTTTGTATTGCTGCTGCTACTACTTCCCTGTCTGGAAGAGAAGCTGGTAAGGCCGATTTGAAAAATCGGCATGGGGGAACGTCTTGAAACTCCAGTTTGTACCCGTGGGACACAATTTGTAATATCCACGGGTCCAGGCCAGATTGAACCCAGAACTGACTGAAAAGTTTCAGACGTGCCCCCACCTGAGCGGACTCCCGCAAGGGAGCCCCAGCGTCATGCTGAAGATTTGGCAGAAGCAGGGGTTGATTTCTGCTCCTGTGATCCTGGAGACGCTGCAGACTTTTTTCCTTTTCCCCTTCCTCTACCCGCAAAGAAAGGGGAACCTTTACGCTTTTTGTATTTATTGGGCCGAAAGGACTGCATCTGAGAGTGATGTGTCTTTTTCGCCGGCGCAGGAGCAAGAATGACGAATTACCTGCGGTAGCCAGCAGAAACTAAAGCATCCAGCCCATCTCCAAACAAGGCCTCACCTTTATACGGGAGAGCCTCCATATTTCTTTTGGAATCTGCGTCAGCATTCCATTGGTGAATACACAACGCCCTCCTTGGTAGCAGCTTTTGATCCCAAGAGCCCAATATCTTTCATGGCTTCTAGCATATACGCAGCAGCGTCTTTGATATGACCCAACGTTAGGAGAATCTCGTCTCTATCTATTGTGTCAATCTCTGATGTCAAGTTTTCTGACCACTTTTAAATAACACTACTCACCCACACACAGGCAATGGTAGGTCTGAGTAGCGTCCCATTGGCCACATAGATTTTAACGTAGCCTCTAACATGCGGTCTGTCGGTTCCTTTAGGGAAGCCGTCCCAGGCGCAGGGAGAATCACCTTTTTTGTTAATCGTGACAGGGCACTGTCTAAAACGGGGGGTGACTCCCACCTTTTCCTGTCCTCTTCCGGGAAAGGATAAGCTACCTGAATTCTTTTGGGAATCTGAAATTTATTTTCAGGGTTTACCCAGACTCCCTCAAAGAGAGTGTTCAGCTCATGAGATGGAGGAAAAGTTACGTTAATTTTCTTTTCTTTATAAAAGTAAGCCTTCTCCTGAGGTAAAGGAGGGGGTTCAGTAACTTCTAAGACCTCCTTTATAGCAACAATCATGTTCTGAATGTTCTTCGCTAATTTTGGATCTATTCCCCTGGAATCACTAGTGTCGACACAGGAATCAGAGTCCGTGTCGGTATCAGTTTGTACTACTTGTGCAAATGACCTTTTATGTGACCCAGAGGGGTCCCCTGTGGATGAAAAAGCAGAACTATTAAAAATCACATCTTCCACGGATTTTCTCCAGGTTTCTGCATGAGACTCAGACTTATCCAATCTCTTACTGATATGATTCACACTATCACATAATTCTTTCACCCATTCAGGCTCGTGGTGTGCCGGCAGCGCCACCACATTACAACTCTGTGTCCCTAAAATGGCTCCCTCAGGGGAAGAGCTCCCTGCCTAAGACATGTCACCACACGTGCACACCACAGACAATCCGGGGCTTAAAGGGGACAGACCCACAGTAAAATATGTCAGAAGGACACAGAAAGGATTTGCCAGTTCACAACTCAGCGCCAATACAAAATCCCTGTGTAATATAAAATGTCCACAGAGACCTGTAGCGCTTTTATAATGTCAAAGTATACAATACAGCACCAAATACACTGTGCCCCCCCCCTTATTTACACCCTGATACTTGGTTCAGAAGTGGAGGACCAGCATTTCTTCCCCTGCAGCCTGTGTGGAGAAAATGGCGCTGAGCAGTGTGCTGGCTGACTGAGGAGGAAGCCCCGCCCCCTGTAATGGTGCGTTTCCCCTCAGAATTCCTCACTAAAATATTTATACTGGTGGGGGTGTAGGATTGTGCCACGGCATAATATGCTACTTTTGCCAGTGTAAGAGTAGGTTTTCATGCTGCCCAGGGCACCCCCCCCCCGCGCGCACTGCACCCTCTTGCAGATCTCCGGTAATAATACTCACGTGTCTTCTGACTTCTGGCTCTGTTAGGGGGGTGATGGCGTGCTGTGGGAGTGAGCGCATAGCCGCAGCTAGTGTTCAGTACCCTTCAGGAGCTAATGGTGTCCTGTCAGCAAGAAGCAGAGCCATGAAACTATTTAGGAAGTTGGTTCCTACTTCTTCCCCCTAAGTTCCACGAAGCAGGGAGACTGTTGCTAGCAGTCTCCCTGAAAATAAAAAAACCTAACAAAGTCTTTTCAGTGAAACTCTGTAGAGCTCCACTGGAGTGCGACCAGTCTGCCTGGGCACATTTTCTAAACTGAGGTCTGGAGGAGGGGCATAGAGGGAGGAGCCAGTTCACACTCTAGCAAAGTCTTAAAGTGCCTATGGCTCCTGCGGAACCATCTATACCCCATGGTACTGAAGTGGACCTCAGCATCCTCTAGGACGTATAAGAAATTAAGAAAAGGCATTTGCTATTAGGTGTGCATAAGACAAACAAATTTTCTCCAATACAGTAGGTATATATGTCCTTTATTTTTATTATTTATGCAATATCTGGGACTTACCACTAGGCAATAAAGGCAGCCGCCTTGGGCCTTGCAGGTTCCAAGGCACCGGCCGAGAGGGCTATATGGAGGGCATTTTCTGCAAACCGCACGCTGGCTGGATTCTTTCAGTAGGCTGTCAGCACAGTGCTTAGACAGCTGCTAGATGCCAGCTCTAGTGAATGATAGTATCTTCTGCAGTGTTGTGCATGTGACCCGTCATGACGCACAAGCGGTATCTTGCTTAGGGCCCCATGAGGTCTGAATCCGTCACTGTTCTCAGGTACAAATACATCAAATATAAAAAAAAGTGCTAAAATACACTAACTAAATCAGTCAGTGCTTCCAGTTATTATCATGAATGTGTATCTGGACCTATTGTTCAAGACCTAGGGTTCCAGTCATTATTCTTTCCCTAAAACCAATGAAAGTTACCATCACTCTATGGGTGGTATTCAAATTAAATATCACGCCCAATCTCCTTTCTAAAGTGATCCCCGTTCTTGCGCATATCGCGCCCATAGAACTCAGGATTAGCTGCATAAAGGGTTGAGCACCTCGCTGAAATGATGATACCACGCCCGTCAGCAGAAACAGAACGGATGCGGAAGGGGGTGAAAAGAATTGAATACTGCCTTATATCCGAGTTTTGATCAAGCTGAGCTAGTACTCATGTGCGACTTTCATGCTATATATATGAAAACAATGATTTAGCGGGTAATTCAGATCTGATCGCTAGGCTGCATTTTCTCACAGCCTGTGATCAGGTCCGAACTGCGCATGCGTATGCACTGCAATGCGCAGGCGCGTCGGACGACTGCAGCGGGCATCGATGCATAGTGACAGGATGGTGCGAAAAATGCGTTTTCACAAGTGATCGCAAGTAGATTGACAGGAAGAGGGCGTTTGTGGGTGGTAACTGACCGTTTTCAAGGAGTGTCTGGAAAAACGCAGGCGTGTCCAAGCGTATTCAGCGAGGGAGTCTGACGTCAAATCCGGTCCCGGATAGGCTGAAGTGATCGCAGCGTCTGAATAAGTCCTGGGCTGCGCAGACACTGCACAAAATCTGTTTGTGCAGATCTGCTACACATGCGTTCGCACACTTGCACAGCTCAAATACCCTCCCCCTGTAGGCGGCGACTATCTGATCGCAGGTCAGCAAAAATCGCTGCCCAGCGATCAGGTCTGAATTAGACCCTTAGAGTGATCTGCGAAGATGTAAATCCATATGCTACAATGGGCTTCAGCTATCTAAAGGAGCTTGGTAAATTGCTTCATGCCACTGTCCCCATTGCAAGTAATGAGGACTGCGGTATCATGCATTACTTTGCCTAATGCAGGAGATCTTTTAGATATCTCCTGAATTTGGCATTTGGTGAATTGCTCCCAGGGGCACGGGGGGGGTACTGTTGATCCAGGCCCAGGCTTGTTGGAGGGGTCTTGGCTAGGTGTACACTGCGCCTGTGTGGCACCGCCCTTTACAGCAAATAGCACTACGCACACTGGTCTACAACCATTTCTGCATGATTTTGGGGGGAATTTACTCAAAAAACAGGCCCACTAAACACAATCTGTCAGTCATTAGGAGGGCCACTACAAACCTCTTTTTTCACATTTATCATGTAAATACTTAGCTGCTTGTCAATATTTAATGTGCATTTAAACAGCTAAATGAAGGATATATCTGCTTTATTATAATTTGCTGCGGAGAAGACAGATTGCTTACACATCCAAATCAGTAACAGACTTTCTCATTAATATGAAAGTATTGGTAACAGCTGAATTCTGCAAATGGTGAGTAGCCGCCGACACAGGCTCCACCAATGTACACAGAGCCGGCCATAGGCATAGGCACACTAGGCAATTGCCTAGGGCATTTGATATGCCTTGGGGCATCAGCAGCTTCTGCTGATTAAAATGATATGTGGCATGCCTATATTCTGTGTGTAGCATTTCATATGCAGATACAGCCACAGTCTCACACAGTATATAGGTATGCTGCATATCATTTTAATCAGCAGAAGCTGCTTGTACATCCTAGCCACATAGCAATGCAAATAAGATGCATTTTCAGTTAAAAAAAATGTGCCCGACGTTAGCATTGAGGCAAGATTTATGAGGACACATCTGTATCCAAGCAGAGGCAGAGGTCACAGTGCTAGTGGCAGTGTGAGTGCTGTGTGCATGTGAGTGGGTTGGTTGTGCAGTAGTGTTCGGAATATGAGTAAGGAGCATTATGTGTGTCATGTAAAAATGCATTAATAATGTGCAACATATTTGTAAGGGGCACTATGTGTGTCATTATGTGTATAAGGGCATTAATAATGTGCGGCATATGTGTAACAGGGTACTACTGTATGTGTGTCATTATGTGTATAGGGGCACTAATAATGTGCAGCAAATGTGTAGGGGGCACTATGTGTGTCATTATGTGTATAAGGGCATTAATAATTTGCAGCATATGTGTAAGGGACATTATATGTATTAGGGCATTAATAAAAGTTGTCATAATGTGTTAGGCACATTATGTTTATAAGGACATTAATAATGTGTCTCATATGTGTAAGGGGCATTACTGTGTGGCATTATGTGTATAAGGTGCTCTACTATGTGGCATTGCGTATAGAAAGGGCACTACTGTGTGGTCTAATGTGAATAAAGAGCAATAGGGTGTGGTGTAATGTGAATAAGGAGCAATTCAGTGTGATGTAATGTGAATAAGGGGCTCTACTGTGAGGGGTAATGTTTATAAGGTAAAGTGATACTACTGTGGGATGTAATATGAATTATGGACACTATCGCATGATCAAATGTAAATACAGTTGCAGTACTGTGTGGCGTAATTGGAATTGGGGTTACTATTGTGTGGCCATGCCCCTTGCCAGCAAAAACACACCCCTTTTTGCGCTGTGTGCCAAATGTGTAAACTGTTCCTATTTAAAATATAGGGGGTACAAACACCAAAATGAGGACTGCTATGGATGAGGGGTGGTGGTGCTGGGAAAGAGGTGCAAGGTCAGAGGCGGAACCAGTGGTGGTGCTAGGGGGCACCAGCCAAAATCTTGCCTAGGGCATCATATTGGTTAGGGCCGGCTTTGAATGTACAGCCCTGGTAGAATGAAGAGGTAGTGTAAAAACAAATGTGAAAATTCCCTTTAATACATGAAAATGCAAATTATTATGAAACTCACAAATAAAAAATATTAGATAATAAAAATAAAAACAACAGTAAGTTAATAAAAACATAACTCAGACAGACACATTCATGTTAGGTATGATTTATTAATTTGTCATTGTGATTTTAAGAGTAAAAAAATGCCAGCATTGACAGTAACCTAATTACAAAGCTTAGATTTGAGTTCCAATGTTTCAGGGCATCATCTGACATTATGGTAATGACCAGAAGTTCAGCTGCAAGATTTTTGATGTTGGACTCTGCACTTCGTTATTTCAGCATCGTGTTTTTGCTAAACATGCAAGTTAATACTCAAAAGTCTGTAACACTTTAACCAAACTCCACCACTTATAAATCAACAACTTTAGTTTATTCCCATAATTTACATTTCATATCCACTTTGAAATAATAATATTTTCCAGAGTTCAAGACAGCTGGGGACAGGGGTAATAATAGGATTTTGGTTACCTACCGGTAAATCCTTTTCTCGTAGTCCGTAGAGGATGCTGGGGTCCACGTTAGTACCATGGGGTATAGACGGGTCCTCCAGGAGCCATTGACACGTTAAGAGTTTGAGAGTGTGGGCTGGCTCCTCCCTCAATGCCCTTCCTACCAGACTCAGTCTAGAAACTGTGCCCGAGGAGACGGACATCTTCGAGAGAAGGATTTTACACAGATAGTGGCGAGATTCACACCAGCTCACACATACAAGGCACATTAAGCTAACTAGCTTGAAACGCAGCAACCGCTGAAACATTACTTACCAAGTAACAATGCAGTACTCAACTAAAACGAAGTTGTACTGAACCAAATAATGATAAAAGGAAAACGAAGCGCTGGGCGGGCGCCCAGCATCCTCTACGGACTACGAGAAAAGGATTTACCGGTAGGTAACCAAAATCCAATTTTCTCTTACGTCCTAGAGGATGCTGGGGTTCACATTAGTACCATGTGGATGTACCAAAGCTCCCAGAACAGGAGGGAGAGCGCGGAGGCTCCTGCAGAAATGACTGACCAAACTTCAGGTCCTCAGCGACCAAAGTATTGAACTTCTAGAACTTTGCAAACGTGTTCGACCCAGACTAAGTAGCCGCTCGGCAAAGCTGTAAAGCCAAGACACCCCGGGCAGCCGCCCAGGAAGAACCCACCTTACGAGTAGAGTGGGCCTTAACAGACATAGCACACGGCAATCCTGCTGTAGAATACGCATGCTGGATAGTGAACATGATCCAGCTAGAGATTGTCTGCTTAGAAGCAGGACACCCAAGTATCTTGGGATCATACAGGACAAACAGAGAGTCCGATTTCCTGTGACAAGCAGTCCTCTTCACATAGATTTTCAGAGCCCTTACAACATCTAAGGACTTTGATGAAATTGAGGAGTCAGTAGCAACTGGCACCACAATAGGTTGGTTGATATGAAATGCCAACACAACCTTCGGAAGAAACTGCTGGCATGTCCGAAGCTCGGCCCTATATTCATGGAAGATCAAGTATGGGCTTCTACAGGACAAACCCCCAACTCCGACACACGTCTAGCAGAAGCTAAGGCCAACAAAGTGACAGCCTTCTACGAGAGAAACTTGACCTCAGCCTCCTGTAGAGGCTCAAACCAGTCCGACTGGAGGAACTGCAACACCACGTTAAGATCCCAGGGCGCCGTAGGCGGCACAAAGGGAGGCTGGATGTGCAGAACTCCCTTCAAAAAAGTCTGAACTTTAGGGAGGACAGCCAACTGTTTCTGGAAGAAAATGGATAGGGCCGAAATTTGGACCTTTATGGATCCCAACCTCAGGCCCATATCCACACCTGCTTGCAGGAAGAGGAGAAAACCTGCCAGTTTATAACTCCACCGTAGGAAACTTCTTGGACTCACACCAAGATACATATTTTTTCCTAATACGATGGTAATGTGTAGACGTAACTCCTTTCCTAGCCTGTATCAGGGTAGGAATAACCTTGTTCGGAATGCCCTTCTGAGCTAGTATCAGGCGTTCATCTCCATGCTGTCAAACGCATCCGCGGTAAGTCTTGATAGGCGAACGGCCTCTGTTGTAGCAGGTCCTCCCGAAGAGGAAGAGTCCTCATCTCTTCTAGCAGTAGATCCAGAAGATCCGCATACCAAGACCTTCTTGGCCAGTCTGGAGTAACGAGGATCGCATGAACCCTTTTTGTTCTTATGAGCTTCAGCACTCTTGGAATAAGTGTAAGTGGAGGAAACATGTACACCGACTGGAACACCCACGGAATTACTAGGGCGTCCACCGCCACGGCTTGCGGGTCCTTCGACCTGGAACAATACCACCGAAGCTTCTTGTTGAGACGAGAGGCCATCATGTCTATTTGAGGTATACCCCAAAGATTTGTCACCTCCGTGAGCACCTCCGGATGGAGTCCCCACTCTCCTGGATGGAGATTGTTTCTGCTGAGGAAGTCCGCTTCCCAGTTGTCTACTCCCGGAATGAAGATTGCTGACAGCGCCAACGTGTGTTTTTCCGCCCAGAGGATGATTCTTGTAACCTCTGACATTGCAGCTCTGCTCTTCGTTCCGCCCTGTCGGTTGATGTAAGCCACTGTCGTTACATTGTCCGACTGCACTTGAATGTCCCGATTTCTCAGAAGATGGGCCACTTGGAGAAGACCGCTGTAGACGGCTCTTAGTTCTAGAATGTTTATCAGCAGGCCGGCTTCCAGACTTGACCACCTTACTTGGAAGGTCTCCCTTTGAGTGACTGCACCCCAGCCTCGGAGACTTGCATCCATGGTTAGAAGGATCCAGTCCTGAATCCGGAACCTGCGGCCCTCCAGAAGGTGAGGTAGTTGCAACCATCAGAGGAGTGAAATCCTGGCCTTTGGTGACAGACTTATCCTCTGATGCATATGTAGATGGGATCCCAACCACTTGTCCAGGAGATCCAGTTGGAAGGCCCGAGCATGAAACCTCCCATACTGTAGAGCCTTGTAAGAGGCCACCATCTTTCCCAGAAGGCGAATGCACTGATGAACCGACACCTGGGCTGGCTTCAGGACATCCCGGACCATTGTTAGTATCACCAACGCTTTTTCCTCTGGAAGGAACACCCTCTGCACTTCCGTGTTGAGGATCATTCCCAAAAAGGACAACCTCCTGGTTGGTTCCAAATTTGATTTTGGAAGATTCAGGATCCAACTGTGTACCCAGAGCAGGTGGGTCGTGAGTAGGATGGACTGTAACAGCTTCTCCTTGGATGGTGCCTTTATCAGCAGATCGTCCAGATATGGAATTATGTTCACCCCCTGTTTGAGGAGGAGAACCCTCATTTCCGCCATCACCTTGGTGAAAACCCTCTGTGCTGTGGAGAGGCCAAATGGCAGAGCCTGGAACTGATAGTGACAGTCCAACAGTGCGAATCGGAGATAAGCCTGATGCGTCAGCCAAATCGGAATGTGGAGGTACGCATCCTTGATATCCAGGGATACCAGGAATTCCCCCTCTTCCAGACTTGATATCACCGCCCTTAGAGACTCCATTTTGAACTTGAACTCCTTCAGAAAGGGATTTAGCAATTTTAGGTTCAGAATGGGCCTGACTGAACCATCCGGTTTCGGTACCACAAAAAGGTTCGAATAGTGACCTTTGTTTTGCAGATGAGTAGGGACCGGTACAATAACCTGTGCCTCCACCAACTTCTGGACGGCTGCCTGCAGGGCAGACCTGTCTGCCAGCAAAGCTGGCAAGCCTGATTTGAAGAACCAGTGAGGAGGGAGATCTTGAAATTCAAGCCAGTACCCCTGGGACACAATATGTTGTTCCCAGGGACCCAGTCCAGACGACACCCAGACGTGACTGAAATGTCTGAGTCTCGCCCCCACCGGTCCTACCTCCAGGCCGCGCGGTCCACCGTCATGCGGAGGACTTTGGTGTACCTGAAGCAGGCTTCTGTTCCTGGGAACCCACAGCAGCAGGCTTCTTGGATTTTGGTCGACCTCCGCTAAAGAAGGTGTTAGACGGTTTGGCCTTTCTTGTTTTAGCAACCCGAAAGGACTATGGTGCAGCTGAAGAAAAGGGTTTCTTCGTAGCAGGTGCAGCTGAGGGAAGAAAAGGTGACTTACCCGCTGTAGCCATGGAGATCAACGCATCTAATGCTTCCCCAAAGAGAGCATGATTCCGCGTCGGCAGACCACTGACGGAGCCAAAGTCCCCTACGAGCTGAGACAGACATGGAAGAGATTCCTGCAGGCATGGAACCCAGGTCTTTCATGGATTCTATGAGAAATCCTGCCGAGTTCTGAATGTTACGCAAAAACAATTCAACATCAGATTTATCCATAGTATCCAAATCTTCAAGTAATGTGCCTGAACACTTTACTATAGCCTTGGCAATCAAAGCACTGGCAATAATGGGACGCAGTATAGCCCTTGAAGCCGTGTAAATGGATTTGAGCGTATTATCAATTTTCCGATCTGCCGGCTCTTTCAAGGCCGTGGATCCTGGAACAGGTAAAACCACCTTTTTTTCATAGTCTGGATACAGACGTGTCAACAGTGGGCGGGTTTTCCCATTTTTTCCTATCCTCCACAGGGAAAGGAAACGCCACCAGGACCCTTTTAGGGATCTGGATTTTTTTCTCAGGGTTTTCCCATGCTTTTTCAAAAATAGCATTTAATTCTTTTGACGCAGGGAAGGTTAGCGAGGCTTTCAACCTGCACAGGTGTTGTATCAGTAATATTCAACACATCCCTAATGGCCTCTATCATCAACTGCACCCCTTTTGCAAGAGATGCTGCCCCCTCAATACATCCCCATCACCGTCCTCAGTGTCAGAATCGGTATCTGTGTCATCTTGCATAATTTGTGCAAGAGCACGTTTTTGGGAATATACAGCAGGGGGCCCTGAGGTAACAGAACTGGGCCAGACTGCCATAGAGCTATCTAAAGCATGAGTTGCAGACTCATTCTGTGCAACCCTAGTAGAAATCTGAGAAATCATAGATTTGATAGAGGATAACCACTCAGGCTCCCTTGCTGTATCTGTGATAAAACATTGCAATCCTGATTACATGGAATGGGATCATCCTGAGAGGACATATCTAGAGATGTGCACCGGAAATTTTTCGGGTTTTGTGTTTTGGTTTTGGGTTCGGTTCCGCGGCCGTGTTTTGGGTTCGACCGCGTTTTGGCAAAACCTCACCGATTTTTTTTTGTCGGATTCGGGTGTGTTTTGGATTCGGGTGTTTTTTTCAAAAAACACTAAAAAACAGCTTAAATCATAGAATTTGGGTGTCATTTTGATCCCAAAGTATTATTAACCTCAAAAACCATAATTTACACTCATTTTCAGTCTATTCTGAATACCTCACACCTCACAATATTATTTTTAGTCCTAAAATTTGCACCGAGGTCGCTGGATGACTAAGCTAAGCGACCCTAGTGGCCGACACAAACACCTGGCCCATCTAGGAGTGGCACTGCAGTGTCACGCAGGATGTCCCTTCCAAAAAACCCTCCCCAAACAGCACATGACGCAAAGAAAAAAAGAGGCGCAATGAGGTAGCTGTGTGAGTAAGCTAAGCGACCCTAGTGGCCGACACAAACACCTGGCCCATCTAGGAGTGGCACTGCAGTGTCACGCAGGATGTCCCTTCCAAAAAACCCTCCCCAAACAGCACATGACGCAAAGAAAAAAAGAGGCGCAATGAGGTAGCTGTGTGAGTAAGCTAAGCGACCCTAGTGGCCGACACAAACACCTGGCCCATCTAGGAGTGGCACTGCAGTGTCACGCAGGATGTCCCTTCCAAAAAACCCTCCCCAAACAGCACATGACGCAAAGAAAAAAAGAGGCGCAATGAGGTAGCTGTGTGAGTAAGATAAGTGACCCTAGTGGCCGACACAAACACCGGGCCCATCTAGGAGTGGCACTGCAGTGGCACGCAGGATGGCCCTTCCAAAAAACCCTCCCCAAACAGCACATGACGCAAAGAAAAAAAGAGGCGCAATGAGGTAGCTGTGTGAGTAAGATAAGCGACCCTAGTGGCCGACACAAACACCGGGCCCATCTAGGAGTGGCACTGCAGTGTCACGCAGGATGTCCCTTCCAAAAAATCCTCCCCAAACAGCACATGACGCAAAGAAAAAAAGAGGCGCAATGAGGTAGCTGTGTGAGTAAGCTAAGCGACCCTAGTGGCCGACACAAACACCGGGCCCATCTAGGAGTGGCACTGCAGTGTCACGCAGGATGTCCCTTCCAAAAAACCCTCCCCAAACAGCACATGACGCAAATAAAAAAAGAGGCGCAATGAGGTAGCTGTGTGAGTAAGATAAGCGACCCTAGTGGCCGACACAAACACCGGGCCCATCTAGGAGTGGCACTGCAGTGTCACGCAGGATGTCCCTTCCAAAAAACCCTCCCCAAACAGCACATGACGCAAAGAAAAAAAGAGGCGCAATGAGGTAGCTGTGTGAGTAAGATAAGCGACCCTAGTGGCCGACACAAACACCGGGCCCATCTAGGAGTGGCACTGCAGTGTCACGCAGGATGTCCCTTCCAAAAAACCCTCCCCAAACAGCACATGACGCAAAGAAAAAAAGAGGCGCAATGAGGTAGCTGTGTGAGTAAGCTAAGCGACCCTAGTGGCCGACACAAACACCGGGCCCATCTAGGAGTGGCACTGCAGTGTCACGCAGGATGTCCCTTCCAAAAAACCCTCCCCAAACAGCACATGACGCAAATAAAAAAAGAGGCGCAATGAGGTAGCTGTGTGAGTAAGATAAGCGACCCTAGTGGCCGACACAAACACCGGGCCCATCTAGGAGTGGCACTGCAGTGGCACGCAGGATGGCCCTTCCAAAAAACCCTCCCCAAACAGCACATGACGCAAAAAATTAAATTAAGAAAAATTAATTAATTAATTAAATTAAGAAAAATTAAAGAAAAAAGAGGTGCAAGATGGAATTGTCCTTGGGCCCTCCCACCCACCCTTATGTTGTATAAACAGGACATGCACACTTTAACCAACCCATCATTTCAGTGACAGGGTCTGCCACACGACTGTGACTGAAATGACGGGTTGGTTTGGACCCCCACCAAAAAAGAAGCAATTAATCGCTCCTTGCACAAACTGGCTCTACAGAGGCACGATCTCCACCTCATCATCATCCTCCGATATATCACCGTGTACATCCCCCTCCTCAAAGATTATCAATTCGTCCCCACTGGAATCCACCATCTCAGCTCCCTGTGTACTTTGTGGAGGCAATTGCTGCTGGTCAATGTCTCCACGGAGGAATTGATTATAATTCATTTTAATGAACATCATCTTCTCCACATTTTCTGGATGTAACCTCGTACGCCGATTGCTGACAAGGTGAGCGGCGGCACTAAACACTCTTTCGGAGTACACACTTGTGAGAGGGCAACTTAGGTAGAATAAAGCCAGTTTGTGCAAGGGCCTCCAAATTGCCTCTTTTTCCTGCCAGTATAAGTACGGACTGTGTGACGTGCCTACTTGGATGCGGTCACTCATATAATCCTCCACCATTCTTTCAATGGTGAGAGAATCATATGCAGTGACAGTAGACGACATGTCCGTAATCGTTGTCAGGTCCTTCAGTCCGGACCAGATGTCAGCATCAGCAGTCGCTCCAGACTGCCCTGCATCACCGCCAGCGGGTGGGCTCGGAATTCTGAGCCTTTTCCTCGCACCCCCAGTTGCGGGAGAATGTGAAGGAGGAGATGTTGACAGGTCGCGTTCCGCTTGACTTGACAATTTTGTCACCAGCAGGTCTTTGAACCCCAGCAGACTTGTGTCTGCCGGAAAGAGAGATCCAAGGTAGGCTTTAAATCTAGGATCGAGCACGGTGGCCAAAATGTAGTGCTCTGATTTCAACAGATTGACCACCCGTGAATCCTTGTTAAGCGAATTAAGGGCTCCATCCACAAGTCCCACATACCTAGCGGAATCGCTCCGTGTTAGCTCCTCCTTCAATGTCTCCAGCTTCTTCTGCAAAAGCCTGATGAGGGGAATGACCTGACTCAGGCTGGCAGTGTCTGAACTGACTTCACGTGTGGCAAGTTCAAAGGGCATCAGAACCTTGCACAATGTTGAAATCATTCTCCACTGCGCTTGAGACAGGTGCATTCCACCTCCTATATCGTGCTCAATTGTATAGGCTTGAATGGCCTTTTGCTGCTCCTCCAACCTCTGAAGCATATAGAGGGTTGAATTCCACCTCGTTACCACTTCTTGCTTCAGATGATGGCAGGGCAGGTTCAGTTGTTTTTGGTGGTGCTCCAGTCTTCTGTACGTGGTGCCTGTACGCCGAAAGTGTCCCGCAATTCTTCTGGCCACAGACAGCATCTCTTGCACGCCCCTGTCGTTTTTTAAAAAATTCTGCACCACCAAATTCAAGGTATGTGCAAAACATGGGACGTGCTGGAATTTGGCCATATTTAATGCACACACAATATTGCTGGCGTTGTCCGATGCCACAAATCCACAGGAGAGTCCAATTGGGGTAAGCCATTCCGCGATGATCTTCCTCAGTTGCCGTAAGAGGTTTTCAGCTGTGTGCGTATTCTGGAAAGCGGTGATACAAAGCGTAGCCTGCCTAGGAAAGAGTTGGCGTTTGCGAGATGCAGCTACTGGTGCCGCCGCTGCTGTTCTTGCGGCGGGAGTCCATACATCTACCCAGTGGGCTGTCACAGTCATATAGTCCTGACCCTGCCCTGCTCCACTTGTCCACATGTCCGTGGTTAAGTGGACATTGGGTACAACTGCATTTTTTAGGACACTGGTGAGTCTTTTTCTGACGTCCGTGTACATTATCGGTATCGCCTGCCTAGAGAAGTGGAACCTAGATGGTATTTGGTAACGGGGGCACACTACCTCAAGAAATTGTCTAGTTCCCTGTGAACTAATGGCAGATTTTGGACGCACGTCTAACACCAACATAGTTGTCAAGGCCTCAGTTATCCGCTTTGCAGCAGGATGACTGCTGTGATATTTCATCTTCCTCGCAAAGGACTGTTGGGACAGTCAATTGCTTACTGGAAGTAGTACAAGTGGGCTTACGACTTCCCCTCTGGGATGACCATCGACTCCCAGCAGCAACAACAGCAGCGCCAGCAGCAGTAGGCGTTACACGCAAGGATGCATCGGAGGAATCCCAGGCAGGAGAGGAATCGTCAGAATTGCCAGTGACATGGCCTGCAGGACTATTGGCATTCCTGGGGAAGGAGGAAATTGACACTGAGGGAGTTGGTGGGGTGGTTTGCGTGAGCTTGGTTACAAGAGGAAGGGATTTACTGGTCAGTGGACTGCTTCCGCTGTCACCCAAAGTTTTTGAACTTGTCACTGACTTATTATGAATGCGCTGCAGGTGACGTATAAGGGAGGATGTTCCGAGGTGGTTAACGTCCTTACCCCTACTTATTACAGCTTGACAAAGGCAACACACGGCTTGACAAATGTTGTCCGCATTTCTGGTGAAATACTTCCACACGAAGAGCTGATTTTTTTGGTATTTTGACCAGGCATGTCAATGGCCCTATTCCTCCCACGGACAACAGGTGTCTCCCCGGGTGCCTGACTTAAACAAACCACCTCACCATCAGAATCCTCCTGGTCAATTTCCTCCCCAGCGCCAGCAACACCCATATCCTCCTCATCCTGGTGTACTTCAACACTGACATCTTCAATCTGACTATCAGGAACTGGACTGCGGGTGCTCCTTCCAGCACTTGCAGGGGGCGTGCAAATGGTGGAAGGCGCATGCTCTTCACGTCCAGTGTTGGGAAGGTCAGGCATCGCAACCGACACAATTGGAGTCGGACTCTCCTTGTGGATTTGGGATTTCGAAGAACGCACAGTTCTTTGCGGTGCTACTGCTTTTGCCAGCTTGAGTCTTTTCATTTTTCTAGCGAGAGGCTGAGTGCTTCCATCCTCATGTGAAGCTGAACCACTAGCCATGAACATAGGCCAGGGCCTCAGCCGTTCCTTGCCACTCCGTGTGGTAAATGGCATATTGGCAAGTTTACGCTTCTCCTCTGACAATTTTATTTTAGGTTTTGGAGTCCTTTTTTTACTGATATTTGGTGTTTTGGATTTTACATGCTCTGTACTATGACATTGGGCATCGGCCTTGGCAGACGACGTTGCTGGCATTTCATCGTCTCGGCCATGACTAGTGGCAGCAGCTTCAGCACGAGGTGGAAGTGGATCTTGATCTTTCCCTAATTTTGGAACCTCAACATTTTTGTTCTCCATATTTTAATAGGCACAACTAAAAGGCACCTCAGGTAAACAATGGAGATGGATGGATACTAGTATACTTATGGATGGACTGCCGAGTGCCGACACAGAGGTAGCTACAGCCGTGGACTACCGTACTGTGTCTGCTGCTAATATAGACTGGATGATAATGAGATGAAATCAATATAATATCACTAGTACTGCAGCCGGACAGGTATGTATATTTATTATGTAATGACTGATGACGGACCTGCTGGACACTGTCAGCTCAGCAGCACCGCAGACTGCTACAGTAAGCTACTATACTATAGTAGTATGTACAAAGAAGAAAGAAAAAAAAAACCACGGGGAGGTGGTATACAATTATGGATGGACTGCCGAGTGCCGACACAGAGGTAGCTACAGCCGTGGACTACCGTACTGTGTCTGCTGCTAATATAGACTGGATGATAATGAGATGAAATCAATATAATATCACTAGTACTGCAGCCGGACAGGTATGTATATTTATTATGTAATGACTGATGACGGACCTGCTGGACACTGTCAGCTCAGCAGCACCGCAGACTGCTACAGTAAGCTACTATACTATAGTAGTATGTACAAAGAAGAAAGAAGAAAAAAATAACACGGGGAGGTGGTATACAATTATGGATGGACTGCCGAGTGCCGACACAGAGGTAGCTACAGCCGTGGACTACCGTACTGTGTCTGCTGCTAATATAGACTGGATGATAATGAGATGAAATCAATATAATATCACTAGTACTGCAGCCGGACAGGTATGTATATTTATTATGTAATGACTGATGACGGACCTGCTGGACACTGTCAGCTCAGCAGCACCGCAGACTGCTACAGTAAGCTACTATACTATAGTAGTATGTACAAAGAAGAAAGAAGAAAAAAAAAACACGGGGAGGTGGTATACAATTATGGATGGACTGCCGAGTGCCGACACAGAGGTAGCTACAGCCGTGGACTAACGTACTGTGTCTGCTGCTAATATAGACTGGATGATAATGAGATGAAATCAATATAATATCACTAGTACTGCAGCCGGACAGGTATGTATATTTATTATGTAATGACTGATGACGGACCTGCTGGACACTGTCAGCTCAGCAGCACCGCAGACTGCTACAGTAAGCTACTATACTATAGTAGTATGTACAAAGAAGAAAAAAAAAAAAACCACGGGGAGGTGGTATACAATTATGGATGGACTGCCGAGTGCCGACACAGAGGTAGCTACAGCCGTGGACTAACGTACTGTGTCTGCTGCTAATATAGACTGGATGATAATGAGATGAAATCAATATAATATCACTAGTACTGCAGCCGGACAGGTATGTATATTTATTATGTAATGACTGATGACGGACCTGCTGGACACTGTCAGCTCAGCAGCACCGCAGACTGCTACAGTAAGCTACTATACTATAGTAGTATGTACAAAGAAGAAAGAAAAAAAAAAAACCACGGGGAGGTGGTATACAATTATGGATGGACTGCCGAGTGCCGACACAGAGGTAGCTACAGCCGTGGACTAACGTACTGTGTCTGCTGCTAATATAGACTGGATGATAATGAGATGAAATCAATATATATGTATATATAATATCACTAGTACTGCAGCCGGACAGGTATATATATATTTATTATGTAATGACTGATGACGGACCTGCTGGACACTGTCAGCTCAGCAGCACCGCAGACTGCTACAGTAAGCTACTATAGTAGTATGTATAAAGAAGAATGAAAAAAAAAAAAAAACACGGGTAGGTGGTATACAATATTATATATATATATATATATATTATATACAATTATATATATATTAAACTGGTGGTGGTGATTGATTATTAAACTGGTGGTCAGGTCACTGGTCACACTATCAGCAACTTGCAAGTAGTACTCCTAAGCAGACAATCACAAAATATATTATACTGGTCTGGTGGTCAGTGTGGTCACAATGGCAGTGTGGCACTGACTCTGGCAGCAAAAGTGTGCACTGTACGTTATATGTACTCCTGAGTCCTGCTCTCAGACTCTAACTGCTCCCCACTGTCAGTGTCTCCCCCACAAGTCAGATAATTAATACAGTCACACTATCTAATCTATATCACTTCAGCAAGTAGTAGTAGTATAGTAGTACTCCTCCTAATAATGCTCCCCAAAATTACTACTACTGTGTCTCTCTCTACTGTCTCACTCTCTTCTCTAAACGGAGAGGACGCCAGCCACGTCCTCTCCCTATGAATCTCAATGCACGTGTGAAAATGGCGGCGACGCGCGGCTCCTTATATAGAATCCGAGTCTCGCGATAGAATCCGAGCCTCGCGAGAATCCAACAGCGGGATGATGACGTTCGGGCGCGCTCGGGTTAACCGAGCAAGGCGGGAAGATCCGAGTCGCTCGGACCCGTGTAAAAAAACCTGAAGTTCGGGCGGGTTCGGATTCCGAGGAACCGAACCCGCTCATCTCTAGACATATCCTCTGCACCATATGACGCAGAGTCCCTGGACATAGCTTAATGGAGACCACAGACACTCCACACACACACAGGGCAGGGCAGACAGAGTGAGAGAGACACAGAGATTGGAGCCAACCCACACACAGCGCTTTTTAGGTAAAGGGAGACCCCCAACCAGCACTGACTGTGCACCTTAATAGGTTACACAGCCTGTATACATCCCCCCCCCCCCCCCCTTCTACAACCCCCTGCTACCATCAGGGAATGCGGTCAAGATCCCGCCGGACGAAATCCCGGCGGTCGAAATACCGACACCGGAATCCCGACCGGCACAATCCCATTATATTCTCCCTCCGTGGATGTCCACGACATAGTGTGCCGAGAGTAGCGAGGCACCGTGCCCGCAAGGGGCTGCGTTCTGCTCGCCACCCCTGTCGGGATTGTGCTGGTCGGGATTCCGGTGTCGGTATTTCGACCGCTGGGATCCCGTCCAATGGGATTTCGTACTGATCCCACCGTGAGAGATAGCTGGAGTTGTTCTGGAGGGACTTGCTCTTCACTGACAGCATTGTGCAGGCAGGAAAATGGTGCTGAACGCTGCTTGGTCCGCTCTGAGAAGCTCCGCCTCCAAAATGGCGCTGTCTTCCCGCTCTTCACAGGAATATACTGGCCTGAAAAATTATGCTGGCTGAGATCCCGGGACCCCGACAGGCTGTGTCACCAGTGTAGGGTGTAGGTGCTGGCTCAGGGCGGCCCTCACAGCGCCGCACTATGTACCGCTGAGCCCCGGAGCGCAGTTAGTACTGCGCTCCATACCCTGTTGCTGCCATCTTCACACCGGCCCCCCGCTTGCTAGGGGGGTCGGTGACTCACTCGCCACCAATCTTCTGGCTCTGTAAAGGGGTGGCGGCATGCAGCCGGGGTGTGCGTTCCCCTGTTGCCAGCAGCCTCCCTGTAAAATAATGAACTCTAAAAAAAACTTTTACTAAAGAAACTCTGGAGAGATCCCCTAGCTGTGACCGGCTCCTCCGGGCACATTTTTTAAACTGAGTCTGGTAGGAGGGGCATAGAGGGAGGAGCCAGCCCACACTCTCAAACTCTTAAAGTGCCAATGTCTCCTGGTGGACCCGTCTATACCCCATGGTACTAATGTGGACCCCAGTATCCTCTAGGACGTAAGAGAAAGCGGGAGTAACTAAGGGCCTAATTCAGTAAGGATTGCAGAAACGATCCTTACTTAATTTTTCCGTATGGGAACAACGCACGGGTCCTGCAATCGCATCACAGGTATGCAAACGCCTCTGCCTGATTTACAGGCAGAGGCGTTCGCAGAGAGGGATATTGGCAGGGGTGGCCGGCGTTGCCCCATTTTCCTGGGGAGTGGCGGGGCCAAGGACTGTGTCATGGACGCAGTTTCCTTGGCCTCCCAAGGCCACCTGCGACGGCAAGCCTGTGTAAGCACAGGTTTACTCAGCATGCTGTCACAGATGAACATCACGACCAATGGTCACGATTTGCATCACAGATGCGATGCGATCGCAAATGTAGGAAGGAGGTGGTATGCACCTCCTCCTGCTTTTGCATGCAATTGCAATCCTTACTGAATTAGGCTTTACGTACTTCAGTTTACAACAAACAGATTATTATTAATAGTAAAGTGCTTGTGAGAGTTGACTTGTTCACTACTGGATAACTTTAGCCTTGTGAAATATTTGTTTATGCATTAGTGCCTTTCAAAAAGATTCCCTATTAAAGTTGTAAAAATGGATAGCATTTCATTATATAAACACTGTATAATCACAGCTGTCTCCACATAATTATTTAAACTTATATGCCGGGGGTAACAGACTTTTGGAGCCAGTGATCTACTCTGAAAACTGGAAAGCCCCCAAAAAGTGGCGTGATGTAACAAAAAGGGGGCGTGGTCTGACTTTGGCCTCTACAGGTAAAAAAACATACACATTTGCCCCACAGGAAAACACACATACGCGCAAACACACACACACACACACACACACACACACACACACACACACACACACACACACACACACACATTGTACCCCACAGAAAAAACTATTTCCCCCTCAGCACCCACATAAAGTCTGACCTGACCTGTCAGAGAGAGGATCTCCTGGATGGGTTGACAGTCATTAGGTCAACAGTCAATAGGTCGACCCAATATGATCAACATGCCATTAGGTCGACATGGTCAATGGGTCGACATGTAAAAGGTTGACAGTGCTTAAGGTCGACAGGTTCAAATGGTCAACAAGTTTATATTTTTTTTCATCATTTACCATCCACATGCACTACAATTGGGAATAGTAACCCTTGCCAGAAGCGTGGGGAGCGGAGCGAGTCCATGAGGGTACATGTGTTCACTAATTTGTCTTTACACAAAATGACATAAAAAAACCCAACAACTTGTGTCTACTTTTTTGTGTCGACCATTTCCACATTGACCTTTTGCCTGTGTCAACCTTCTGAACCTTTCAATCTTTTGTGATGTCTATCTTTTTTATGTTGACCTATTGACCTTGTCGACCTTTTGCCCCAGCCGGCATGCAGTCAACCATATGGACCTACTGACTGTCAATCAATTTCAGGTCGACCCAATGATTCACACCCCTCCCTGCCCATTGCAGTCGAGCAGCAGCAGCCTTAGTGACTGCTGAGCACTGTACAAGCAGGACAATCTTCATTTATCCCTAGCTGTGGCTGGCACTGGCAGAATATAGGCTGTCACATGAGCCTCAACCAATAACAATCAGCCTGATTCACATCGGATATGCTGTCACAGAGACGACCTACAGAGAGAGCCATGGCTGCTTCAGTTTGGTGCAGCTAGCCAATAAGAATCAGCCTGATTCTCATTAGCTGCTGCTGGCTGCTACAGAACGTCCACTACAATCACATGGTCAAGTGTCTGTGGTCGACCAGCAGGGGCGCTTTAAGAGAGGAGGAGACCCGGGTGCAGCCTCCTCCGTTCAGGCCCCCTCCTCTCTGCTGGCAGCACTGAGAGTCTGAGCACTAGAGGGCTCAGACTCTACTGCGCATGTGCAGATCTCCGGGAAAATGGCCGCTGGGGCCCGTGTGCACTGCACACACTGCACCCATTATAGAAACGCCAGTGTCGACCAGTCATTCGTGATCAACACTTTGGCCACCTTTGTTATATGCAGTGCAGCTGGCTGAGCCCAAGTCCTTTATTGAAGATTACAGTTGTAAAAGAAAAATGTGACTTTTACAAGTTAAATTTATATTGAGAATCATTTACTAAAATAAGCTTTTGGTCTATTTGGGCATGTATAGATATCCAATAAATCAGCACATGGGGATGAAGTAAGAGAGTGGTTCAATAAGTAAGGTGTTATGTTTTCTAGTTCATGCTAATTTCATGCCAGACCAGAGCAGGTATACCACTGCTTCCCCTCACGGCCGTTAGACTGCGCTTCGTATCAGTCATACTATCCCAACATCATTTGTAAGATGGCAGGGCTGGTGGAAACATGTGATCAGATTTATGTGGCTAAAGGGCACAGACAGTTCCTCAGCAATATCACTAACTCAAATGCGTATGTACGTGCGGTACTAATTGTCATCTGTGGTTGGCGTGGTTGGCTGGCCGGAACATTGCTCAACTTGAACGTCTGTCCTGCCATTATCAAAAGCAGTACACCAAACCTGTTTCCGTAACATGATGTTATCACCATACACCTCGGCAAGTTGGTGATTCATTTCACCTGCTGATGTGCCCTTTAGACGCAGAGATCTGCTCACACTACACACCTCAATGTTTGACCATGTTTCCGTCAGCCCCACCATCTTACACTTGATGTTGGGACAGTATGACTGATACGATGGGCAGTCCACAGTTTACAATAAATTAGAGATCATTACACATATAAGAGGTCTTGTTATCTTATTTACTGAACCACCCTCCTGTATTTGGGAGGCATTCAGGAGTCAAAATGCCGACGCCGGAATCCTGCCAGGCGGTGAAATGCCACGACACCCATAGAGGAAGAATAAAATCTGTGGCGAGCGAGCCCGCAAGGGAATTTCTAGTGCTCACCCCACTGCTGGCATACTGGTGGGAGAATGTGTGCTAAGAAAGTGCAGTACTGGTTCTATATTTTTATGTGTGTACTTATTATAGTATGTTTAACCTTTTCCTGACCACTTATCTTATTTACATTATTTTAAAAACGTTTGATACAGCCTATACTATAGACCATATATAGTGTTAAATATTAATACTGTATTCCATGTTCCACAGAGTGTGAGATTGTGGAATGCATTTGGAAACCCCACTATAGAAATCCTGCGTTTGCAACTACCTTCATTACATCGTTCTGATGTGTACCACCATACGATATGTAGGCCACCCTATTGTCTAGGTACACTTCGCTCTAGTGTGTACCCGGCCTTAGGGACTAGTTCGGAGTTGGAAACTAATCGTGCATATGTGTTCTCATACTGCACCCACAGAAAATACTGTGAATACAGTATATGCCCATATACAGAGTTGTATGCATCTTACGGTGCACCCACCCGATCTGTACACTTGGTTTGCTACCAGTCATCGTCATCATCATCAGTGTGAATTTACACCTACCATATAATAACTATAATAGGAGTAAAAATGATTTCTCAAAACAGGCGCATTTATGCTTACCTCTAACTCTACACATCCCATATCAACGTGCCCTCACTGAACAAACCGTTACAACCCAGTTAATTTGCATCAGTCGTAAATGTAGATGCATACAAATGAGTAAAACTCTGAAATGCCCGCTCTTGTGTATGCTTAAGCATGTGCAATGTGAAAACACACCAGATACTTTCGACAAACAGGCATACATTCCCTTTATGTCTTCTAGATTAGGGGTTTTTCCAATATTGGAGGACCATGCCTAAAGTCTACTAGAACATATTTAAAAATGCTCCCTAATTCCTGTCCAGAAATGAACATAGGGGGTGGTGGGATGCATCAACCTTTAAATTCGGCAAAACCTCCAAAAATTAGGCCATGTACTGCAAATGCACCAAGCATTGGATGTGGTGGGCCATGCCATATTTAGATGTCGTGGCCCAATAGAAGCCTAAAGGCTTCTTTCGCATTTTCCCCCTAAGAGGATCAAATCAGTCAGCAGGTCATAAACTTGGAAATCCTATCATAGCAAAGGACAGCTCTTACCACAAGAGCTGTCCTTTGGGATTTCCTTCTAGGTAACGGCATTAATAAACATTGTTATGCTTGCAAAGTGGCAGGATGCCTCACAAGCAAAATGTGATGTCATCATAATGACTGATGATTAGTGATGTGCACCGGACATTTTTTGGGTTTTGGGTTTTGGTTTTGGATTCGGTTCCGCGGCCGTGTTTTGGATTCGGACGCGCTTTGGCAAAACCTCCCTGAAAATTTTTTGTCGGATTCGGGTGTGTTTTGGATTCGGGTGTTTTTTTACAAAAGCCCCTCAAAAACAGCTGAAATCATAGAATTTGGGGGTCATTTTGATCCCATAGTATTATTAACCTCAATAACCATAATTTCCACTCATTTTCAGTCTATTCTGAACACCTCACACCTCACAATATTATTTTTAGTCCTAAAATTTGCACCGAGGTCGCTGGATGACTAAGCTAAGCGACCCAAGTGGCCGACACAAACACCTGGCCCATCTAGGAGTGGCACTGCAGTGTCAGACAGGATGGCACTTCAAAAAAATGGTCCCCAAACAGCACATGATGCAAAGAAAAAAAGAGGTGCACCAAGGTCGCTGGATGGCTAAGCTAAGCGACACAAGTGGCCGACACAAACACCTGGCCCATCTAGGAGTGGCACTGCAGTGTCAGGCAGGATGGAACTTCAAAAAAATAGTCCCCAAACAGCACATGATGCAAAGAAAAATGAAAGAAAAAAGAGGTTCAAGATGGAATTGTCCTTGGGCCCTCCCACCCACCCTTATGTTGTATAAACAGGACATGCACACTTTAACAAACCCATCATTTCAGCGACAGGGTCTGCCACACGACTGTGACTGAAATGACTGGTTGGTTTGGGCCCCCACCAAAAAAGAAGCAATCAATCTCTCCTTGCACAAACTGGCTCTACAGAGGCAAGATGTCCACCTCCTCCTCATCGTCCGATTCCTCACCCCTTTCACTGTGTACATCCCCCTCCTCAAAGATTATTAATTCGTCCCCACTGGAATCCACCATCTCAGGTCCCTGTGTACTTTCTGGAGGCAATTGCTGGTGAATGTCTCCACGGAGGAATTGATTATAATTCATTTTGCTGAACATCATCTTCTCCACATTTTCTGGAAGTAACCTCGTACGCCGATTGCTGACAAGGTGAGCGGCTGCACTAAACACTCTTTCGGAGTACACACTGGAGGGTGGGCAACTTAGGTAAAATAAAGCCAGTTTCTGCAAGGGCCTCCAAATTGCCTCTTTTTCCTGCCAGTTTACGTACAGACTGTCTGACGTGCCTACTTGGATGCGGTCCCTCATATAATCCTCCACCATTCTTTCAATGGTGAGAGAATCATATGCAGTGACAGTAGACGACATGTCAGTAATCGTTGGCAGGTCCTTCAGTCCGGACCAGATGTCAGCCCTCGCTCCAGACTGCCCTGCATCACCGACAGCGGGTGGGCTCGGAATTCTTAGCCTTTTCCTCGCTCCACCAGTTGCGGGAGAATGTGAAGGGGGAGCTGTTGACGGGTCACGTTCCGCTTGACTTGACAATTTTCTCACCAGCAGGTCTTTGAACCTCTGCAGACTTGTGTCTGCCGGAAAGAGAGATACAACGTAGGTTTTAAATCTAGGATCGAGCACGGTGGCCAAAATGTAGTGCTCTAATTTCAACAGATTAACCACCCGTGAATCCTGGTTAAGCGAATTAAGGGCTCCATCCACAAGTCCCACATGCCTAGCGGAATCGCTCTGTTTTAGCTCCTCCTTCAATGTCTCCAGCTTCTTCTGCAAAAGCCTGATGAGGGGAATGACCTGACTCAGGCTGGCAGTGTCTGAACTGACTTCACGTGTGGCAAGTTCAAAGGGTTGCAGAACCTTGCACAACGTTGAAATCATTCTCCACTGCGCTTGAGTCAGGTGCATTCCCCCTCCTTTGCCTATATCGTAGGAAGATGTATAGGCTTGAATGGCCTTTTGCTGCTCCTCCATCCTCTGAAGCATATAGAGGGTTTAATTCCACCTCATTACCATCTCTTGCTTCAGATGATGGCAGGGCAGGTTCAGGACTGTTTGCTGGTGCTCCAGTCTTCGGCACGCGGTGGCTGAATGCCGAAAGTGGCCCGCAATTCTTCAGGCCACCGACAGCATCTCTTGCACGCCCCTGTCGTTTTTTAAATAATTCTGCACCACCAAATTCAATGTATGTGCAAAACATGGGACGTGCTGGAATTTGCCCAGATGTAATGCACGCACAATATTGCTGGTGTTGTCCGATGTCACAAATCCCCAGGAGAGTCCATTTGGGGTAAGCCATTCTGCGATGATGTTCCTCAGTTTCCGTAAGAGGTTGTCAGCTGTGTGCCTCTCCTGGAAAGCGGTGATACAAAGCGTAGCCTGCCTAGGAACGAGTTGGCGTTTGCGAGATGCTGCTACTGGTGCCACCGCTGCTGTTCTTGCTGCGGGAGGCAATACATCTACCCAGTGGGCTGTCACAGTCATATAGTCCTGAGTCTGCCCTGCTTCACTTGTCCACATGTCTGTGGTTAAGTGGACATTGGGTACAACTGCATTTTTTAGGACACTGGTGACTCTTTTTCTGAGGTCTGTGTACATTTTCGGTATCGCCTGCCTAGAGAAATGGAACCTAGATGGTATTTGGTACCGGGGACACAGTACCTCAATCAAGTCTGTAGTTGCCTGTGAATTAACGGTGGATAACGGAAACACGTTTCTCACCGCCCAGGCTGCCAAGTCCTGAGTTATCCGCTTTGCAGCAGGATGACTGCTGTGATATTTCATCTTCCTCGCAAAGGACTGTTGGACAGTCAATTGCTTACTGGAAGTAGTACAAGTGGTCTTCCGACTTCCCCTCTGGGATGATGATTGACTCCCAGCAGCAACAACAGCAGCGCCAGCAGCAGGAGGCGTTACACTCAAGGATGCATCGGAGGAATCCCAGGCAGGAGAGGACTCGTCAGACTTGACAGTGACATGGCCTGCAGGACTATTGGCTTTCCTGTGTAAGGAGGAAATTGACACTGAGGGAGTTGGTGGTGTGGTTTGCAGGAGCTTGGTTACAAGAGGAAGGGATTTAGTGGTCAGTGGACTGCTTCCGCTGTCATCCAAAGTTTTTGAACTTGTCACTGACTTATGATGAATGCGCTGCAGGTGACGTATAAGGGAGGATGTTCCGAGGTGGTTAACGTCCTTACCCCTACTTATTACAGCTTGACAAAGGCAACACACGGCTTGACACCTGTTGTCCGCATTTGTGTTAAAATAATTCCACACCGAAGAGGTGATTTTTTTTGTAATTTGACCAGACATGTCAATGGCCATATTCGTCCCACGGACAACAGGTGTCTCCCCGGGTGCCTGACTTAAACAAACCACCTCACCATCAGAATCCTCCTTGTCAATTTCCTCCTCAGCGCCAGCAACACCCATATCCTCATCCTGGTGTACTTCAACAGTGACATCTTCAATTTGACTATCAGGAACTGGACTGCGGGTGCTCCTTCCAGCACTTGCAGGGGGCGTGCAAATGGTGAAAGGTGCCACCTCTTCCCGTCCAGTGTTGGGAAGGTCAGGCATCGCACCCGACACAATTGGACTCTCCTTGGGGATTTGTGATTTAGAAGAACGCACAGTTCTTTGCTGTGCTTTTGCCAGCTTAAGTCTTTTCATTTTTCTAGCGAGAGGATGAGTGCTTCCATCCTCATGTGAAGCTGAACCACTAGCCATGAACATAGGCCAGGGCCTCAGCCGTTCCTTGCCACTCCGTGTCGTAAATGGCATATTGGCAAGTTTACGCTTCTCAGACGCTTTTAATTTTGCTTTTTGGGTCATTTTACTGAAATTTTGTTTTTTGGATTTTACATGCTCTCTACTATGACATTGGGCATCGGCCTTGGCAGACGACGTTGATGGCATTTCATCGTCTCGGCCATGACTAGTGGCAGCAGCTTCAGCACGAGGTGGAAGTGGATCTTGATCTTTCCCTATTTTACCTTCCACATTTTTGTTCTATATTTTTTAATGTGTGGAATTATATGCCAGTATCAATAGCAATGGCCTACTACTATATATACTGTGCAAAACTGAAATGCACCACAGGTATGGATGCATAGTATACTTGACGACACAGAGGTAGGTAGAGCAGTGGCCTACTGTACCGTACTGCTATATATTATGTACTGGTGGTCAGCAAACTGTGCAAAACTGAAATGCACCACAGGTATGGATGGATAGTATACTTGACGACACAGAGGTAGGTAGAGCAGTGGCCTTCTGTACCGTACTCCTATATATTATATACTGGTGGTCAGCAAAATTATGCACTGTACTCCTACTATATACTACAATGCAGCACAGATATGGAGCGTTTTTCAGGCAGAGAATGTATAATACTGGTGGTCACTGGTCAGCAAAACTCTGCACTGTACTCCTCCTATATAATACTGCTGGTCCCCAGTCTCCACAATAAAGCAGTGTGAGCACAGATATATGCAGCACACTGAGCACAGATATGGAGCGTTTTGCAGGCAGAGAACGTATAATACTGGTGGTCACTGGTCAGCAAAACTCTGCACTGTACTCCACCTATATAATACTGCTGGTCCCCAGTCCCCACAATAAAGCAGTGTGAGCACAGATATATGCAGCACACTGAGCACAGATATGGAGCGTTTTTCAGGCAGACAACATATACTGGTGGTCACTGGTCATCAAAACTCTGCACTGTACTCCTCCTATAATACTGCTGGTCCCCAGAATAAAGATATTTGCACTGCAGCCCCCTGAAACAAAGTGAGAGGACGCCAGCCACGTCCTCTCACTATCATTTCCAATGCACGAGTGAAAAATGGCGGCGACGCGCGGCTCCTTATATAGAATCCGAATCTCGCGAGAATCCGACAGCGGGATGATGACGTTCGGGCACGCTCGGGTTAACCGAGCAAGGCGGGAGGATCCGAGTCTGCCTCGGACCCGTGTAAAAAGGGTGAAGTTCGGGGGGGTTTGGATTCCGAGGAACCGAACCCGCTCATCACTACTGATGATGACTACTTAGTGTATTCTACTTAGTTGTAGACATGGTCCATCCACTTTCCAGACTCCATGCTGTGTAAGTTTCTCTTCAGGCATCAATGGACACTAGTTTATATGTAAAACATATTCTGTGTTCGGCATACGAATGAACACAGCTCAGCTTGAGCTAGCAATGGATATGCAGCATGAAATATTCAGCAATGGAAAAACCTGCAGACAGTTTTTGTAACTATTACACTCCTGGTCTTAGCAATTATGGGGCAGATGTATTAACCTGGAGAAGGCATAAGGAAGTGATAAACCAGGGATAAATGTAAGGTGATAAATGCACCAGCCAATCCGCTCCAATAAATTAACAGTTAGGAGCTGATTGGCTGGTAGATTTATCACCTTGCATTTATCACTGGTTTATCACTTCCTTATGCCTTCTCCAGGTTAATGCAGCCACCCCTATATGTCTTTTAACCTGCATGTACTAATCTTACTGAGAAACATGCAAAAGACCTATGGTGCTAAAAAAAAAAGCTGTTATTTATACCACAATTCAATTCTTCCTATATTTACACAAACCAGCTAACATTAAGTAATTACCGTATATACTCGAGTATAAGTCGACCCGAATATAAGCCGAGGCACCTAATTTTACCACAAAAACCTGGGAAAACTTATTGACTCGAGTATAAGCCTAGGGTGGGAAATTCAGCTCTAGTCGTACACAGCCCTCATAGTGCCAGATATGCCCTCATACTGCCAGATATGCCCCCACAGTGCCAGATGTGCCAGATATGCCCTCATGCTGCCAGATATGCCCCACAATGCCAGATGTGCCAGATATGCCCCACAGTGCCAGATGTGCCATATATGCCCCACAGTGCCAGATATGCCCTCATGCTGGCAGATATGCCCCACAGTGCCAGATGTGCCAGATATGCCCCACAGTGCCAGATGTGCCAGATATGCCCCACAGTGCCAGTTTGTTACTTACCCTCCGTCGCTCCTGCGCTGTCCCGTCGCTCCCGCGCTGTCTTCTGAAGGAGGGACACGGAGGGCACAGCGCGCGGCTCTCCTGTGTCCCTCCTGCGTCTCCGGCGGCGTGTGTGTGTGTTAAAAGGATTTGCCGGTTCGTGCACTTCCTTTAACACACACACGCCGCTGCCGCCGGAGACGCAGGAGGGACACAGGAGAGCCGCGCGCTGTGCCCTCCGTGTCCTTCCTAAATACTGACTCGAGTATAAGCCGAAGTGGCTTTTTCAGCACAAAAAAAGGTGCTGAAAAGGTCGGCTTATACTCAAGTATATACGGTAAGTATATATTCCATTAGTTTTAGATGAAAATAGTGAAAGAATATCAGCATTTAAGTCCAAAAGATAAGTAATTAACTACAATGTAATAAATATAAACCAGAACATAAAGGATTCAGAATTTACCGGCGGACGGGATGCCGGCTGTCAATATCCTGACTGCGGTATCCCGCCTGCCAGAATGCCGGCAACGGGGTGAGTGCAAAGAGTACCCTTACAGGCTCGCTGCCTTCGCCACGCTGTGGTTTCGGTGGCTTGCTGCGTGTGCCACAGGATCTATTCCCACTCTATGGGTGTCGTGGACACCCACGAGTGGAAATAGTCCTGTTGAGCCGGTATTCTGGCTGGCGGCATTCCGGGGTCAGTATGCTGACCACCGGGATCCAGACAGCCGGAAAATGAAACGCATCCCAAGATAAAGAACTATCTATCTATAACATTATAAACATAAACCCATGGCATACAAAACTGTGAAAGTAAACACTAAAATAACATAGTAATGAAATATATTTTGGCCTGGGAGGAGGAATAACTAAAAGCTCACCACAGCCATAAAATGCAAGCTTAAATAAACAGATGATATTTAATAATAACATGAATCTTAATATCATGTTGTGATTAAGGGGCTGAAGCAGAGTTGTAAACAAGACACGGGCGATTTAGAGTCATGTTCAGGGCGGCACAGCCCCACTTACAGCTGAAGGGGCGTAACTGAGTAGAACAGGCAAACGTTTAGTGAGGACATGTCCAGGGCTGGTGGATGGAATTGGAACTTATGCAGAATTATGCATACAGTATGTGTAAATATGCCTGTTTCCAGATGCATGTCTGGCACCAAGGATAGGGCTGGTGCATATGTGCCCTAACAATGACGATGGCTATGGGGATTGCGTGTCAGTCACATCGATGCGTACAACTCTGCATTAGAGTTAATATTCGCATTTATTTATTTAACTCTGTGCACACGTACGTTGTACTTGTATTCAACTCTGCAGTGTCCCCTAAATCTATTTGTAATAAGAGAAACATATATTTAATATGATTACCGTAACCATTTGCACATTTTTATGAAATATATGTATACAGTACATACAAAAATTTAGAAGTGGTGGAGATTAACCTCTTCAGTGGCATGTCCGAAAATCTTCCGGGCTTGCCAGCGATGACAGCGCTGGCAACCCGGGAAGATTTCCGGGCATGCGACTAACTGATATGCACGGCGCCCGGGAATTAGTTTACTCCATTATGGAGTTAAGCCCAACCCCCAGACTCCTATTGGCCGGGGGGCGGGCTTAGCAGTAAAATGCCATATGCTGATTCCCGGGCGCCGCAAGGTGGCCGGGAATCAGTGCTGGGGCTGGCGAGCATCAGGCGATTAACTCGTCCAGCCCCATCAGTTGCTCCCCCCCCACCTGCACCTTCCCCCCCTCTCCCACTTTAATTTAAAAACACACCCCTGGGGTGTGTTTTTAAATTAAAAACTTGCCACTGATGGGGTTAAGGGGCCTATTTATTAACATGATTTTTACTAAAAAACTCAAATGTATTGAAGGACTTTTGGAGCAGTTTTCGTGAAAAACTACTCCAAACCCTTTAATTGTGATTTTTTTTTTTTAGTAACCCACATCACGTTCCCCATACTTATGATGAGAGATGCGATATGGTCGAATTTACTAAAAAAAAATAAGAATTTACTCACCGGTAATTCTATTTCTCGTAGTCCGTAGTGGATGCTGGGGACTCCGTCAGGACCATGGGGAATAGCGGCTCCGCAGGAGACAGGGCACAAAATTTAAAAGTTTGACCACTAGGTGGTGTGTACTGGCTCCTCCCCCTATGACCCTCCTCCAAGCCTCAGTTAGGATACTGTGCCCGGACGAGCGTACACAATAAGGAAGGATTTTGAATCCCGGGTAAGACTCATACCAGCCACACCAATCACACCGTACAACTTGTGATCTGAACCCAGTTAACAGTATGATAACGTAGGAGCCTCTGAAAAGATGGCTCACAACAATAAACAACCCGATTTTTTTGTAACAATAACTATGTACAAGTATTGCAGACAATCCGCACTTGGGATGGGCGCCCAGCATCCACTACGGACTACGAGAAATAGAATTACTGGTGAGTAAATTCTTATTTTCTCTGACGTCCTAGTGGATGCTGGGGACTCCGTCAGGACCATGAGGATTATACCAAAGCTCCCAAACGGGCGGGAGAGTGCGGATGACTCTGCAGCACCGAATGAGAGAACTCCAGGTCCTCCTTAGCCAGGGTATCAAATTTGTAGAATTTTACAAACGTGTTCTCCCCTGACCACGTAGCTGCTCGGCAGAGTTGTAATGCCGAGACCCCTCGGGCAGCCGCCCAAGATGAGCCCACCTTCCTTGTGGAGTGGGCATTGACAGATTTAGGCTGTGGCAGGCCTGCCACAGAATGTGCCAGTTGAATTGTGCTACAAATCCAACGAGCAATCGTCTGCTTAGAAGCAGGAGCACCCAGCTTGTTGGGTGCATACAGGATAAACAGCGAGTCAGATTTTCTGACTCCAGCCGTCCTTGAAATATATATTTTCAATGCTCTGACAACGTCCAGCAACTTGGAATCCTCCAAATCGCTAGTAGCCGCAGGCACCACAATAGGCTGGTTCAGGTGAAACGCTGATACCACCTTAGGCAGAAAATGAGGACGCGTCCTCAATTCTGCCCTGTCCGAATGGAAAATCAGATATGGGCTTTTATACGATAAAGCCGCCAATTCCGACACTCTCCTGGCTGAAGCCAGGGCCAGTAGCATGGTTACTTTCCATGTAAGATATTTCAAATCTACCGATTTGAGTGGCTCAAACCAATGGGATTTGAGAAAATCCAAAACTACATTGAGATCCCACGGTGCCACTGGGGGCACAACTGGGGGCTGTATATGTAGTACTCCTTTTACAAAAGTCTGGACTTCAGGAACTGAAGCCAATTCTTTCTGGAAGAAAATCGACAGGGCCGAAATTTGAACCTTAATGGACCCTAATTTGAGGCCCATAGATAATCCTGTTTGCAGGAAATGTAGGAATCGACCCAGTTGAAATTCCTCTGTCGGGGCCTTCCTGGCCTCACACCATGCAACATATTTTCTCCAAATGCGGTGATAATGTTGTGCAGTCACCTCCTTCCTGGCTTTGACCAGGGTAGGGATGACCTCTTCCGGAATGCCTTTTTCCCTTAGGATCCGGCGTTCAACCGCCATGCCGTCAAACGCAGCCGCGGTAAGTCTTGGAATAGACACGGTCCCTGCTGAAGCAGATCCCTTCTTAGAGGTAGAGGCCACGGATCTTCCGTGAGCATCTCCTGAAGTTCCGGGTACCAAGTCCTTCTTGGCCAGTCCGGAGCCACTAGTATCGTTCTTACTCCCCTTTGCCGTATAATTCTCAGTACCTTGGGTATGAGAGGCAGAGGAGGGAACACATACACTGACTGGTACACCCATGGTGTTACCAGAGCGTCCACAGCTATTGCCTGAGGGTCTCTTGACCTGGCGCAATACCTGTCCAATTTTTTGTTGAGACGGGACGCCATCATGTCCACCATTGGTCTTTCCAATGGACTACAATCATGTGGAAGACTTCTGGATGAAGTCCCCACTCTCCCGGGTGAAGATCGTGTCTGCTGAGGAAGTCTGCTTCCCAGTTGTCTACTCCCGGGATGAACACTGCTGACAGTGCTATCACATGATTTTCCGCCCAGCGAAGAATCCTTGTAGCTTCTGCCATTGCCCTCCTGCTTCTTGTGCCGCCCTGTCTGTTTACGTGGGCGACTGCCGTGATGTTGTCCGACTGGATCAACACCGGCTGACCCTGAAGCAGAGGTTTTGCCAGGCTTAGAGCATTGTAGATTGCTCTTAGTTCCAGTATATTTATGTGAGAGACGTTTCCAGGCTTGACCACACGCCCTGGAAGTTTCTTCCTTGTGTGACCGCTCCCCAGCCTCTCAGGCTGGCATCCGTGGTCACTAGGACCCAGTTCTGTATGCCGAATCTGCGGCCCTCTAACAGATGAGCACTCTGCAACCACCATAGCAGAGAGACCCTTGTCCTTGTCGACAATTTTATCCGCTGATGCATCTGCAGATGCGATCCGGACCATTTGTCTAGCAGATCCCACTGAAAAATTCGTGCATGGAATCTGCCGAATGGAATCGCTTCGTAAGAAGCCACCATTTTTCCCAGGACTCTTGTGCATTGATGCACAGACACTGTCCCTGGTTTTAGGAGGTTCCTGACGAGTTCGGATAACTCCCTGGCTTTCTCCTCCGGAAGAAATACCTTTTTCTGAACAGTGTCCAGAATCATCCCTAGGAACAGCAGACGTGTCGTCGGGATCAGTTGGGATTTTGGAAAATTCAGAATCCACCCGTGCTGTTGGAGCACTACTTGAGTTAGTGCTACTCCGACCTCCAGCTGTTCTCTGGATCTTGCCCTTATCAGGAGATCGTCCAAGTAAGGGATAATTAATACGCCTTCTCTTCGAAGAAGGATCATCATTTCGGCCATTACCTTGGTAAAGACCCTGGGTGCCGTGGACAATCCAAACGGCAGCGTCTGAAACTGATAATGACAGTTTTGTACCACGAACCTGAGGTACCCTTGGTGTGAAGGGCAAATTGGGACATGAAGGTAAGCATCCTTGATGTCCAAGGACACCATAAAATCCCCTTCTTCCAGATTCGCTATCACTGCTCTGAGTGACTCCATCTTGAACTTGAATTTTTGTATGTACAGGTTCAGAGATTTCAGATTTAGAATAGGTCTTACCGAGCCGTCCGGCTTCGGTACCACAAATAGCGTGGAGTAATACCCCTTTCCCTGTTGTAGAAGGGGTACCTTGATTATCACCTGCTGAGAATACAGCTTGTGAATGGCTTCCAATACCGTCGCCCTGTCTGAGGGAGACGTTGGCAAAGCAGATTTTAGGAACCGGCGAGGGGGAGACTTCTCGAATTCCAACCTGTAACCCTGAGATACTACCTGCAGGATCCAGGGGTCCACCTGCGAGTGAGCCCACTGTGCGCTGAAATTCTTGAGGCGACCCCCCACCGCCCCTGAGTCCGCTTGTAAGGTCCCAGCGTCATGCTGAGGCCTTTGCAGAAGCCGGGGAGGACTTCTGCTCCTGGGAAGGGGCTGCTTGCTGCAGTCTCTTACCCTTTCCTTTGCCTCGGGGCAAATATTGGAATCCGCATCGCCTGACCACTGTCGTGTCCATAGACTTCTTCTGGCAGATATGGACATCGCACTTACTCTTGATGCCAGAGTGCAGATATCCCTCTGTGCATCTCGCATATAAAGGAATGCATCCCTTAATTGCTCTATAGTCAATAAAATACTGTCCCTATCCAGGGTATCAATATTTTCAGTCAGGGAATCCGACCAAGCCACCCCAGCACTGCACATCCAGGCTGAGGCGATTGCTGGTCGCAGTATAACACCAGTATGTGTGTATATACTTTTTAGAGTATTTTCCAGCCTCCTATCAGCTGGATCCTTGAGGGCGGCCGTATCAGGAGACGGTAACGCCACTTGTTTGGATAAACGTGTGAGCGCCTTGTCCACCCTAGGGGGTGTGCGCGCCCTAACCTCTGGCGGGAAAGGGTATAACGCCAATAACTTCTTTGAAATTAGCAGTTTTTTTATCAGGGGTAACCCACGCTTCATCACACACATCATTCAATTCCTCTGATTCAGGAAAAACTACAGGTAGTTTTTTCAGACCCCACATAATACCCCTTTTTGTGGTACTTGCAGTATCAGAGATATGCAAAGCCTCCTTCATTGCCGTGATCATATAACGTGTGGCCCTTCTGGAAAATACGTTCGTTTCTTCACCGTCGACACTAGATTCGGTGTCCGTGTCTGGGTCTGTGTCGACCGACTGAGGCAAAGGGCGTTTTACAGCCCCTGACGGTGTTTGAGACGCCTGTACAGGTACTAACTGGTTTGCCGGTCGTCTCATGTCGTCAACCGACTTTTGCAGCGTGCTGACATTATCACGTAATTCCATAAACAAAGCCATCCATTCCGGTGTCGACTCCCTAGGGGGTGACATCACCATTACCGGCAATTGCTCCGCCTCCACACCAACATCGTCCTCATACATGTCGACACACACGTACCGACACACAGGGAATGCTCTGATAGAAGACAGGACCCCACTAGCCCTTTGGGGAGACAGAGGGACAGTTTGCCAGCACACACCAAAGCGCTATAATTATATAGGAACAACCTTATATAAGTGTTGTTTCCTTATAGCTGCTTAAATATATATAATATCGCCAAAAAATGCCCCCCCTCTCTGTTTTTTACCCTGTTTCTGTAGTGCAGTGCAGGGGAGAGCCTGGGAGCCTTCCTAGCAGCGGAGCTGTGTAGGAAAATGGCGCTGTGTGCTGAGGAGATAGGCCCCGCCCCCTATTCCGGCGGGCTCTTCTCCCGGTTTTTCTGAGACCTGGCAGGGGTGAAATACATCCATATAGCCTCATGGACTATATGTGATGTATTCTTTTTAGCCAGAAAGGTATTAACATTGCTGCCCAGGGCGCCCCCCCCAGCGCCCTGCACCCTCAGTGACCGCCGGTGTGAAGTGTGCCTGAGCGCAATGGCGCACAGCTGCAGTGCTGTGCGCTACCTCATGAAGACTGAAAAGCCTTCAGCCGCCGGTTTCTGGACCTCTTCTTACTTCGGCATCTGCAAGGGGGTCGGCGGCGCGGCTCCGGTGACCCATCCAGGCTGTACCTGTGATCGTCCCTCTGGAGCTAGTGTCCAGTAGCCTAAGAAGCAAATCCATCCTGCACGCAGGTGAGTTCACTTCTTCTCCCCTAGGTCCCTCGTTGCAGTGAGCCTGTTGCCAGCAGGACTCACTGAAAATAATAAAACTATCAAAACTTTTACTCTAAGCAGCTCTTTATGAGAGCCACCTAGATTGCACCCTGCTCGGACGGGCACAAAAACCTAACTGAGGCTTGGAGGAGGGTCATAGGGGGAGGAGCCAGTACACACCACCTAGTGGTCAAACTTTTAAATTTTGTGCCCTGTCTCCTGCGGAGCCGCTATTCCCCATGGTCCTGACGGAGTCCCCAGCATCCACTAGGACGTCAGAGAAATGTGAAAAAACACTGCAGTGTGCCCTGTGATAATAACACCAACTCAGGCTGGCGTAATAACAGGACAGCACTGCGATAAGCAGCCTTTTGCACAACTTTTTTTTTTTCTTATGGGAACACACTGCTCGGGGAAGGACATGTCAGGGAGATACAGGGAGAATGTGGGCACACAACAGGGCTTATAACAGGGATTCTAGTGGCATCTAATATACACAGGGGGGCATGTGGGGAACACGCTGCTAGGGAGTATGTCAGGGAGACACTGGGTGCCCCTAGGCCACACAAGGGGCTTGTGTGGAACATGCCACTGTAGAGGGGGCATGTCAGGGAGACACTGTGGGTATGTGGGGCACATTCTGCTGTGGAGGGGGCATGTCTAGGAGATGCTGCGGGTATGTGGGGTACAAGCTGTTGTGAAGGGGACATGTCAAGGAGACACTGGGGAGACCTTGGCCACACAAGGCGGCATGTGAAGAAAATGCTGCTGTGGAGGTGGTACAGCCACGGGCACTTACTGCAACAAGGAATGAACTGCCTCTTGTTTTTCTTTAGCGGGGGTGGGGGGCATATGGTATACAGCACTATACACATAGCAAGTTCACTTGTTGCAGTGTCAGCTAGTACATAAACTGCACACATGACAGATCAGGGGAAGGAAATGGGAAGAGGTAATAGAGATGTAGCAGCAACAGAGGGCATGATGCATGAATGTCTCAGGACAGGGAGGTACACTACTGTATCAATTGGACAATTGGGCTACACATGTAATGTAGTCAGATGGGAGAGGTGTAACACAGTCCCAGCAGAAGGGCAGCAGATAGCTGAATGCAGAGCTGTATGTAGGCATGGCCATCGACCATCGATGATTCAAAATCATTGATGGTTTATGGTCGATGTAGAATACTTTTGCCATTGACGGGGAGAACCAGATGGTTTCCCTTCATTGATGGAAAGGTATAACCAATTTTTTTTTTTATAATGTGGTGCCGGGACACGGAGCATAACCCCGCCCCCTGACACATGAGAAGCCCCGCCCCTGTATTCTGATTGGCCTACGGACCAGTCAGTGAAAAAAATATAAATGTAATACCTACTGGTAATTCCTTTTCTCATAGTCCGTAGTGGATATTGGGAAACTGTATTTTAGTACCGTGGGGTATAGATGGGTCCACTGGAGCCTGGCACTTTAAAACCTTTAGTGTGTGTATGTGTGTGCCGGCTCCTCCCTTCTATGGCCCTCCTACCAGACTCAGTCCAGGTAACTGTGCCCGAGGAGAGGGACATACCACGAGAGAAGAAAAACAGGTACAATAGCGGTAAAGGAACTAAGCCAACACACAATCATAACTGAAAAGGAGGGCGCTAACCAGAAAAGAGGACAGCAATACCAACCTAACCAGGATAGCAAAGCTATCCCAACAACGTAAGGGGACCGCAACGGCGGGTCAACCAAACACTTACTCAGGTAAGCAGGAATCGAAGCACTGTGGCGGGCGCCCAGTATCCACCACGGGCTACGAGAAAAGGAATTACCGGTAGATATTAAATTCCCATTTTCTCTTACGTCCTAGTGGATACTGGGGAACTGTACTTTAGTACCATGGGGAAGTCCCAAAGCTCCCAAACGGGTGGGAGAGTGCTGAGACCCCTGTAACATCGCCTGACCAAACTGAAGGTCATCCTTGGCCAAGGTGTCGAACCGATAGAACTTAACAAAAGTGTTCGAACCAGACCATGTAGCAGCTCGGCACAACTGTAAGTCCGAGACACCCCAGGCAGCCGCCCAGGAAGAGCCCACAGATCTCATCGAGTGGGCCTGAATTATAGGCTTGTTGAATGGTCAATCTGAGCCAACGAGCAATTGATTGTTTAGAAGCCGGACGACTAACCTTCGTGGCATCGTAAAGGACAAAAAGCGAATCCGATTTCTGATGACGAGCAATCCGTTTGACATACACCTTCAGAGCCCTCACCACATCAAAGGACTCTGGACCAACGGAAGCGTCAGACAACACTGGAACCACAATGGGTTGATTCACGTGAAAAGCTGACACCACTTTTGGCAAAAACTGAGGTCGGGTCCTGAGTTCCGCCCTGTCTTCATGAAAAATCAAATAAGGTCTCTTACAGGATAAGGCCCCCAATTCAGAGACACATCTGGCAGATGCCAATGCTAGTAACATCACAGTCTTCCAGGTAAGAAATTTCAATTCCACCCTACGTAAGAGTTCAAACCAGTCCGATTGAAGAAAGGACAAAACCACATTGAGATCCCACGGATCCGTGGGAGGTACGAAGGGTGGTTGCATATGAAGAGCTTCTTTTAGGGAAGTCTGTACTTCCGGCAACATAGCAAATTGTTTCTGTAAAAGAAAATAGATAGCGCCAAAATCTGCACTTTGATGGAGCCTAAACGTAGGCCCATATCCACTCCCGCTTGCAGGAAAAGTAGAAAGCGACCAATTCTAAATTCCGCGGGAGAAACCTTTCTACTTTCACACCCCGAAACATACTTTTTCCAGATACGATGATAATGTTTTGACATAACCATTTTCCTGGCCTTGACCATAGTGGAAATAACCCTGGAGGTAATACCTTTTCTGGCTAGAATCTCCCTCTCAACTTTCAAGCCGTCAAACGTAGCCGCGGTAAGTCTGGATAGAAGAACGGACCTTGCTGAAGAAGATCCTTCTGCAGAGGCCAGGGATCCTCCAGAGCCATGGTTAGGAGGTCTGAGTACCACGCCCGTCGAGGCCAATCCGCTGCAATTAGAATTGCTTGAACGCTTTCCCTTCTTAGTCTTTTTAGAACCATTGGGATTAGCGGTAGAGGAAGGAACAGGAACACAAACTGGTACGTCCATGGTGACATTAGCGCGTCCACTGCTACTGCCTGCAGATCCCTCGTTCTGGAACAGAAATGACATAGCTTCTTGTTTAGACGAGAAGACATCAGATCTATCTGCGGACAGCTCCACCGGTGAATTAACTGTTGAAACACCTGGGGACGTAGGCTCCATTCTCCCGGATGGAGGTTGTGTTTGCTGAGGAAGTCTGCTTCCCAGTTGTCCTCTCCTGGAATGAATATGGTGGAGATGACCTTTGCGTTGGCCTCTGCCCAGAAGAGTATTTTTGATACTTCTCGCATTGCCGCTCTGCTTCGTGTTCCCCCTTGTCGATTTATGTACGCCACGGCAGTGGCGTTGTCCGATTGAACCTGGAACGCCTGATCCCTCAGGAGATGGGAAGCTTGCAGAAGGGTATTGTAAATAGCCCTGAGTTCCAGGATGTTTATCGGCAGAGCAGATTCCTGATTTGACCATGTCCCCTGAAACTGGGCCCCCTGGTTCACAGACACCCCAACCCCGGAGGCTGGCATCCGTTGTCAATACAATTCACGAATGGATATTGAAATTCCTGCCTTCTACCAGGTGAGGAACTTGTAGCCACCATAATAGAGAAATGTGGGCTTTCGGAGATAAGGTCACTTCCTGATGCATGTGAAGGTGAGACCCTGACCATTTGTCCAGCAGATCCATCTGAAATGGCCGGGCATGAAACCTGCCGTATTGGATTGCCTCATAAGCAGCTACCATCCTGCCCAGCAGCGTATGCAAAGATGTATGGATACCTTGCAAGGACGGAGCACTGAGCGGACCATAGCTTGGATAGCCAAGGCCTTGTCCATCGTAAGAACACCTTTTGAGACACTGTGTCCAGTATCATTCCCAGGAACTAAATTCGTTGGGTTGGTTCCAGGTGAGATTTCTGAAAATTTAGGATCCACTCATGATCCGTAAGTAGGCGAGTCGTCAGATCGATGCTGTGCAGTAGGCGCTCCCTGGACAGAGCCTTTATCAGGAGATCATCCAAGTAGGGGACTATGTCAACTCCCACCATGTGCAGTTGCAGCATCATCTCCGCCATGACCTTGGTGAAGACCCTCCGAGCTGTGGACAGGCCAAAGGGTAAGGCCTGAAACTGGAAACGGTCGTCCAATATGGCGAACCTGAGGTAAGCCTGATGAGGGGGCCACATGGGAATGTGTAGGTAAGCATCCTTGACATCTAGAGATACCAGGAATTCCCCCTCCTCCAGACCGGACACCACTGCCCGCAGGGATTCCATCTTGAATTTGAACACCCGCAGATACGGGCTTAGGGACTTCAGGTTCAAGATGGGTCACATTGAACCGTCTGGTTTTGGAACGACAAAAATACTGGCATAAAAACCCCTGTTGCATAACGGAGGAGACACTGGAACCACCACTCACGTCTGCAAAAGTTTTTGAATAGCCTTTTGCAAGGTAACTTTTCCTGTGGGTAACACTGGTAAGCCTGACTTTAAAAATCTGTGAGGAAGTGCTTGAAATTCCAGCCGGTATCCCTGGGTAATAAGGTCCCTCACCCAAGGATCCCGGCAGGATGTCACCCACACATGAGCAAAGTGTTGAAGTCAAGCACCTACCTGAAAGTTGCCCTGCCGTTGGGGCCAACTGTCACGCGGAAGGATTAGTGGCAGGGGCCCCGGTGGTCTGGTCCAGGGATGCAGCAGTTGCAGGTTTATGGGACTTACCATGAGATCCTCTGGGCGTAGTGGAGACCCCTCGGCCCCTGGCTCTGAACCTTGCCACACGAAAGGACTGCAAGGAGGGTCCTGGGTAAGAACGTCGAGCAGGTGGTGCAACCAACGGCAGATAGGTAGACTTACCCGCCGTTGCCTGAGAGATCCATTTATTTAACTCTCTCCAAACAAGGCATCACCTGTAAAGGGAAGATTTTCTACACCCTTCTTGGAATCAGCGTCCGCTGACTATTGACGTAACCACAGAGCTCTGCGTGTCGAAACTGCCATAGCAGTAGTGCAGCCATTTATGTAACACAATTCCTTTATAGCTTCGCTCATAAAATTTGCAGCATCCCTGGTCAGGGAGTTTAATTCCTTAGACACAGGAAACGTGGCTGAGGTCTTGGGTCTAACATTAAAGTACAACTCCTCATCTGGTTCTGCTTCCTGATCGGGGGACAGAGAGCTGTTCTCATCCATATTATCAACATCTACATCAAGCTGGTCAGAATCAGAATCAGATTGGAGCACCTGTGGCAGTGAGCGTTTATGTGAAACCAACAGAGGGGGCTGAGAAGCCTTTCTGGTATCTACTGCTTTAGCCATACAATCAATAGACTATTTTAACACCTATCTCTCCTTCTTAGCTGCAGCTAGTTCTGAATTCACATTGTGAATCATGCTCTTAGAAGTATCTAGCCAGTCAGATGCCTGTGAACTGTGTCCCTGTGGAGATACGGAGCACTGATCATACATGAGGGACCCCGCAGAAGAAGGGGTAGAGTTACAAGCAGTACACATAACCATGTCAACAGACATATTGCACACAATGATAATGCAGTGCAAACCCACTGAAAACACCTCCATACAGACCATAGAGAGCCCCTGGAGTGACACAGAGAAACGGAGACCAGCACACAACACACAGCAGCGCAGTGTGTAAAAGGATGTGTATCACCTTACTTATGTGCAGCGGCGCTACCGCTGATGTGCTCCCCCCCTGCTATGACTCCCTGGTACCAGTACAGAGTGTGTAACAGCGTGGGTCCGTGGAGGAGCAGCGTGCATGCAGCCTGTGATCAGCAGGAAATGGCGCCTTTCCGCCTCTGATCCCACTCTCCGGGAAGCCCCGCCCCTGTAATGGCACGGTCCCACTAAGTTGTTTATACTGGCTGAAGTAATATACACAGTACACACAATGCCTACTGACAGTGAGCGCCCTGTGGAGCATAAAGCCCTGCTGAGCCACGTGACATGCCGCCAAACCGCACCGGGGACCCGCTAACCGGGACCCCGGTATTAACACTCACCTCACCTGCTACTCTACGGCATCTGTTTGAGGGTGGCGGCTAGCAGCTGCCGTGGGCACACACAGTATGGTGTGTGAAACAGCACCTCAGGAGCTCAGTGTCCTGTCAGCTGGGTTTATGAACCATTAACCCTCACGAGGTTGGTTCGGTCCCCCCTCTAAGTCCCACGAAGCAGGTAGACTGGTTGCCAACCAGTACTACCTGAAAATAAATAACTAAAATAAAAAATAAAGAAAACTCTCTGGAGCTCCAGAGAAATGCACCCGGCTCCTTGGGCACATTTTTCTAAACTGAGTCTGGTAGGAAGGGCATAGAAGGGAGGAGCCAGCACACACATACACACACTAAAGGTTTTAAAGTGCCAGGCTCCAGTGGACCCGATCTATACCGCATGGTACTAAAGTACAGTTCCCCAGTATCCACTAGGACATAAGAGAAACAGGGATGACCATTGATAGTGGGAACCATCAATGGTTATCCACTGCATAGTTTGCAGCCATCAATGGTTACTTACCATAACACCATTGATGGTAACCATCGATGGCAACCACACCGATTGCCATCCCTAGCTGTATGACTGTGAGTCTGTGACACATGTGAGGGGAGAGATGGGGAGGTGATACATGTGAGGGGAGGTGTGTGACTGTGACACGTGTGGGGAGGGATGGGGAGGTGACACGTGAAGGGAGGGATGGGGAGGTGTGACTGTGACACGTGTGGGGAGGGATGCGGAGGTGACACATGTGAGGGGAGGTGTGTGACTGTGACACATGTGAGGGGAGGGATGGGGAGGTGACACATGTGAGGGGAGGGATGGGGAGGTGTGTGACTGTGACATATGGAGGTGACACATGGGGAGGTGACACATGTGAGGGGAGGGATGGGAAGTCGTGTGACTGTGACACATGTGAGGGGAGGGATGGAGAGGTGTGCGACTGACACATGTGAGGGGAGGGATGGAGAGGTGTGCGACTGTGACACATGTGAGGGGAGGGATGGGGAGGTGTGTGACTGTGACACATGTGAGGGGAGGGATGGGGAGGTGTGTGACTGTGACACATGTGAGGGGAGGGATGGGAAATCGTGTGACTGTGACACATGTGAGGGGAGGGATGGAGAGGTGTGCGACTGACACATGTGAGGGGAGGGATGGAGAGGTGTGCGACTATGACACATGTGAGGGGAGGGATGGGGAGGTGTGTGACTGTGACACATGTGAGGGGAGGGATGGGGAGGCGTGTGACTGTGACACATGTGAGGGGAGGGATGGGGAGGTGTGTGACTGTGACACATGTGAGGGGAGGGATGGGGAGGTGACACATGTGAGGGGAGGGATGGGGAGGTGTGTGACTGTGACATATGTGAGGGGAGGGATGGGGAGGTGACACATGTGAGGGGAGGGATGGGGAGGTGACACATGTGAGGGGAGGGATGGGGAGGTCTGTGACTGTGACGGGATCCGGTCTGAAGATAGACAGTGTCTAAGTCGACAATGTTTAGGTCGACCACTATAGGTCGACAGTCACTAGGTCGACAGGGTCAGAAGGTCGACATGTTCTAGGTCGACAGGTCAAAAGGTCGACAAGAGTTTTTTTTAAAAAAAATCTTTTTTTTAAACTTTTTCATACTTAACGATCCACGTGGACTACGATTGGAACGGTAATCTGTGCCGAGCGAAGCGAGGCACCTCGCCCGAAGCATGGTGAGTGAAGCGAGCCATGCGAGGGGACACGGTGCACTAATTGGGGTTCCCGGTCACTCTATGAAGAAAACGACACCAAAAAAACATAAAAAACTCATGTCGACCTTTTGACCTGTCGACCTAGAACATGTCAACATTCTGACCCTGTCGACCTAGTGACTGTCGACCTATAGTGGTCGACCTAAACATTGTCGACCTAGACACTGTCGATCTAATGATCCACACCCGACTGTGACACATGTGAGGGGAGGGATGGGGAAGTGACACATGTGATTGGAGGGATGGGGAGGTGACATGTGACGGGAGGGATGGGGAGGTATGTGACTGTGACATATGTGAGAGGAGGGATGGGGAGGTGACACATGTCAGAGGAGGAATGGGGAGGTGTGTGACTGTGACACATGTGAGGGCAGAGCCAGCCCTAGGCATAGGCAACTAGGCAAATGCCTAGGGCATTTGGAATGCCATGGGGCACAAGCAGCTTCTGCTGATTGAAATGATATGTGGCATGCCTATATTCTGTGTGTGACTGCGACTGTATCTGCATACAAAATACTACGTTACAATGTATTCCTGGAAATCACTGTAACGTAGCATTTCATATGCAGATATAGCAGCAGTCGCACACAGAATATAGGCATGCCGAATATCATTTTAATCAGCAGAAGCTGCTTGTGCATCGTAGCCATATAGCAATGCATTTTCAGCAAAAAAGGCACCCGACTTTAGCAGAGCTGCCAGCTGACTCACGCCAGGCATCTCCTGCTGCATGGCGTATTGAAGCAAGATGTATGAGGACACATCTGTGTCCAAGCAGAGGCAGAGGTCACAGTATTAGCGGCCATGTGATTGCTGTGTATGGGTGGGTTGGTTGTGCACTAGTGTTCGGCATATGTTTAAGGAGCATTATGTGTGTCATGTACATTAATGCATTAATAATGTGCAGCATATGTGTAAGGGACATTATGTGTATACAGGCATTAATAAAGGTTAGCATAATGTGTAAAGCGCATAATGGGCGGGATGTACTAAGCGGAAAATGAGGTAAACCTCCTGTTTACCGCATTTTCCTAATGCACTATCTTCTGGCCAACAGGACAGCGTTGCGGAGGGGTTCACCAGCTTTTGCTGGGGATACCCTATAGAAGCCTATGGGCTTCTCTCTGCAGCGCTGTGTGAGGGATCCGATCAGATCCCTTCCAGCATGCCCCACGGCCGGCCCCGTCACCCTGCGCATGCGCAGACTGACTCCCGATGCAGAATCCCGGAAGTCAAGCTGCCGCTGGTCATCGCAGAGGACAGTTCTTATCGGAAGAGCTGTCCTCCGAAATGGTGATCGCATATGTAAGTACTGATGCGATCAGCATCGGGGCACTGGGCGGCTATGTACATTAGTACATCCCGCCCTCTATTTATAAGAACATTAATAATGTGTGTCATATGTGTGGGGGGCATTACTGTGTGGTATTATGTGCAGAATGCATTACTAATGTGTGGCATTATGTGTATAAGGTGCTCTATTGTGTTGCGTAACATTCATATAGAAAGGGCACTACTGTGTGGTCTAATGTGAATAAAGAGCAATATGGTGTGGTATAATGTGACTAAGGAGCAATTCAGTGTGATGTAATGTGAATAAGGGGCACTACTGTGAGGAGTAATGTATATAAGGTAAAGTGGTACTACTGTATGATGTAACGTGAATAAGGAACACTATCGCATAATATAATGTGAACAAAGTTGCACTACTTCGTGGTCTAATTTGAATTGGGTACTAATGTGTGGCTATACCCCTTCCCAGCAAGAGAACATGCACCTTTTTGGGCTGTGCGCTGAATGTGCGCACTGTTCCTATTTAAAATAAAGGGGGTAGGAGCACCAAAATGAGGACTGCTATGGATGAGGGGTGATGGTGCTGGGAAAGGGGTGCAGTGTCTGAGGCGGAACTAGTAGTGGTGCTACGGGGCAACAGCCAAAAACTTGCCTACGGCATCATGCGGGAGATGTATGAAAAACTTCCTAACGGACTTTATTTGCCTGGGGGCGGTGATACGCCCTTACCCGCCGCCACAATGTATTATATGAGTGCCTGCCGATGTGGGAGGGCGTTATCTCACCTGTCCCGTGATATGCCTTCTCCCACATTGGCTAGGCTGGAATCGCCACCGCTGGCTTTCTGCGCATGTGCCCTTCTTCCTGCTTGCGCAGCTGGTGGCCTCCGGCGCATGCACGATTAGGCTGGGCGATCGCTGTCGCCGGATGTGTGGATGAAGACGAGCGGCGGGGGGGTCTCTCAAGCTCCCATTCAGCCTTGCGGTGCGACTCGGCGCATGCGCAGATGAGCACTGAAGACCATGGACACTAAATAAAGTTTCACCCCCCCCCCCCCCCACCCAAAAAAAAAAAAAAAAACACTACTAGGAAGTACCTGCAGTGCTGTAGCGCCAGCCCTGACCTGGCGAAGTGGCAGAGGGGACTTAAAGAGCGGCGAGTGACAGTCCCGCTGTTAATACATCAGGGGGGCAGCAAATAGGTATAGGCACAGCGCTCAGGACGAAGCGGGACCATGCGCTGTGTAGATTTGTTAAAGTGCTGCATCATACATCGTGATGATGAGGTACCAGAAGCAGTTAGCGTGCGTTATGTGCTGAATGAACATATCGTACATCTACCACCATATTAGTTAGGGCTGGCTCTGTGTGAGGGGAGGGATTGGGAGGTGTGTGACTGTGTGGTATGCCGGCCGGCGTGCCATACAGTATACACACACCCTTTCTTCTTCGTCTTGCTCTCTATATGGACTGCCCCGGACCACCCCGATCCCATGGCGGAAAAGTAAAACTCATTGTAATGGGCTGCTGTCGAGACGTGCCGCACTGTGCCTCCTAGCCGGGGGTATGCATCTGCATGCAGCAAGGGCCTGCTCATAGGGTGCACACTGTGCAGTACTCTATTAACAAGATGTACCCTGTCGAACAGAGTAGATCTCTAATGTACTACACACACTAGCTGCGTTGCATCATGGTATATATTGCTGTAACTGCATTTTTATGTCAGTGTGAGAGTGCACTAAGCTCTGTTCCCCGGTCACTGTACCTTAGTCTGCACATTGCGAGGGTCCCAGTCCGGTCTCAGCTGCTGGATGAGGCTGAGGGCGCCGGGAATGACATTCTGCTCATCCACAGAAATGCTGAGAGCGCGCAGTGTGGGGCTGTCACTGTGACACTGCTGCTGCTGCTGCTGCTCACCCATCCCTGAGTGAGTCTGTGCTCTGACACTTCGGCCCCCTCCACAGGTGGGAAATACCCACTGGAGGAGGGGGGGGGAGAGAGAGGGAGAGGAGGGCCGGGACTTGTCACCAACTGTCACCCTTCCCTGTAGAGAGAGTGAAAGAGAGACGGTACAGGAGGAGGAGAGCGCAGCCTACTTCACTCAGAGGCTCTCCTCCTACTGGCTGATGTCATAAGAGCTGGACTATGGAGGAGAACGCTGACTGCCTCACTCATAGTAGAACAAGTGATCTCTTCAGTGAATGTGCTGTTCCTGTTATTAGTCAGGAATCAGAATGTGTATATACTGTATACCATACATATACATAATGGCCAACTATCCCTAATTTCTATGGACAGTCCCAGGTGCATACTGTACGTAATGGCTGCTGCTAGAAGTTCATCAACTGTTTTGTGCTTTTCGTCTAAATGTGAGAAAAAAACTTTGCATATGTTCCTAGGCAAGCACAGAATCAACATAAAATATGGAAAACATTGTGCCGCAAGAAAGAGAAAAGTGAGTGAGAGAAGACCACTAGTTAAACCTAAATTTCCTCGGAGGTATATTTAAAAAAGTGCAGGTTTAGAGATTCCAGCTATTATAGTGTTCACGCTAGGCAGTTTTAGCAGGGCGCCGCGCCCTGCCCGATTTTTTAAGGGCAAAACCCGCCCTGCCCTTTCTGCGGCGCCCTGCTAAAACTGCCGCCCGCTTCCTGCCCTCACAGCGTGTAAAAATGCAGCGCATGCGCACGGCATCCATTCACGCTGAGAGAGCGCTTGGGGGAAGCCCAGCACTCCGTAGGTACTGGGCACACCCCCACCAGTGATGCCGCCGGCCGCCCACGCCCCTTTTATTACCCGCGATGACCCCACCCCCTATTTTGCATGGCCGCACCCCCGTTTCGGCGCGCGCGCACTAGTGCCACTCTGGAACCGGCGCCCTGCCCGGCCCAGATTCTAGAGTGAACACTGTATTATCTTCAAGGGGCGAAGGTAGCCAAAGATGGCCGCCGCAGCCAGGTAAGGGGCGCTCGGCAGCTCGTATGTCAACGGCGGGAACCTCCGGCAGGGGAGAAAGGTGGCAGCCAGCACACCGGTCCTCCTTTTAGCACCTGGCCGGTCAGAACGGCCTGTGAGAGACAGCGGAGTTAATTGCAGGGGAGGGGGGTAGCAGCAGGCTTATAGGCTTGGAGCCAGGGGGCTGAGTGCATTCACCCCCCAGAAAGGACAAGACGCCCTCCCACCCAGCCCGTAAAGGAAGAAGTGTCTAGGCGGTTATAGGCGGTTGCCAGAATGTGCGAATAAATACGTAACGTGCTTTTTCAGTTTCATGATCTTACATTCCTGGATAAGTTGTTGAGAAGTATATTACTGTCACAGTTTGGTCGGCGGGGAGGGAGCGGTGCACAAGGCATGAAAGTAGGGGATTTACAGAATGCCTCGCATATGCGCCAATAGGTGGCCGCACGCTTGGTTTCAGCATTAATGCGGCAGGGGCCATACGGGTTGCGCGCCAGGGTAGGGTGCTGTACAGATGGTAGTTGGTCTCATATTGGTAGGGGACGTGATCCCGTAACCACATGGTGGGGTTGGGCACGCCCTGGGTAGTCCCAAAATTGTAGGGGGCATAATCGCGTCCCCCCAAGGTGGGGACAGGCACACCTCAGGCGGTACAACGTTGCGTGAGCCTGACGCATCGCTTTCCTTTCCTTGCCCTGCGGTTGTTTTGGTTGTGATTATGTATTTAATCAATAAAACTGTGACCTTTTGATTTGCCCAAGAGACGAAGTTGTCTTGTCTCAGTTATTGGTTGAACAAAGCGAGGCGCCGGTAAGTCACCCTCTCCCTCCTTATAGACAGCGCTAGATAAATGGTAAGTAGAATCTGATTGGTTGTTATGGGCAACATCTCCATTTTTATAAACCCATACCTTAGTAAATATACCCCTCAGCTCAATTGCACTATCCATCCATACTAGTATATTGTATGCTTCACTGTTATGTAATGCTTTAAGTGTGTATATAGAAAAACTTGCAGCCATTCGGTCACAGCAGCACAGACTATTTCACGTTATATGAGCGTGATCATCTTGTGGGAAGCATTAGACTGTCAAATATGTATGAGAAATTGATAAGAGCAGGTCAGCCTGTGACTGAGGGAAATGTGGAGGCAATCAGGAAACAACAGAATTTGCCCACATACACATTGGCATAGCATAATCAAGTAACTGCCATAGGTGCAGTGGGTGCAGCTGCTATGGTGCCCACAGCTGAAGGGGGTCCAGTGTTCCTTGCCTGCCCCATGTTTCTATGTGAATTTTCTTGCTATTGGGTGGTACATGGGGCCTTTAGTGTGGGGCCACAGAGAGCGGCCATGCGGGTTCCGTTCAGCGGGACCCACTTGCTGGAAGGAGAGTACACATGGACGCCTATGCAGGCACCCTCACATGGTGCGGATGGGCCGGACGGCAGGATAACGGGATTTCATTGTGAACACATACATTTCAATGTATGTGTTCACACAGTGCGGCTGTTCAATGAAATCCCGTGTGTCACTGACCGGATACTGTTCTGCGGCATCCCGCAGAACAGAATCCGTGTGCACACGAACCCCCCCTCCCGGCCAAGCTTGGCTGCTATGTGTGGTCGTAGCCTTACACATGTTGCTATGAGGCCCACAAATTGCTATTTATGCCCCTGGGCATACGTAAAAGTGCATATTGAGTGGAAATGTGTTTGATTGGAGTATTTTTATTAGTGTTTCCATGTAGTGAGATGGTTAGGCTTTCCATTGTTCTTACCTGCACAAAAAAGCTAAATAAGGAGCTTTCTGAAAAATACAGTACTAACTAGAGATGAGCGGGTTCGGTTTCTCTGAATCCGAACCCGCCAGAACTTCATGTTTTTTTTCACGGGTCCGAGCGACTCGGATCTTCCCGCCTTGCTCGGTTAACCCGAGCGCGCCCGAACGTCATCATGACGCTGTCGGATTCTCGCGAGGCTCGGATTCTATCGCGAGACTCGGATTCTATATAAGGAGCCGCGCGTCGCCGCCATTTTCACACGTGCATTGAGATTGATAGGGAGAGGACGTGGCTGGCGTCCTCTCCGTTTAGAATTAGAATAGATTAGAGAGACACTTGATTTACTAATTTTGGGGAGCATTAGGAGTACTCAGTAGTGTACAGTGCAGAGTTTTGCTGATAGTGACCAGTGACCACCACTTTTATTTATAATCCGTTCTCTGCCTGAAAAAAGCGATACACAGCACACAGTGACTCAGTCACATACCATATCTGTGTGCACTGCTCAGGCTCAGGCCAGTGTGCTGCATCATCTATTATCTATATATAATATTATATATATCTGTCTGACTGCTCAGCTCACACAGCTTATAATTGTGGGGGAGACTGGGGAGCACTACTGCAGTGCCAGTTATAGGTTATAGCAGGAGCCAGGAGTACATAATATAATCCGTTCTCTGCCTGAAAAAAGCGATACACAGCACACAGTGACTCAGTCACATACCATATCTGTGTGCACTGCTCAGGCTCAGGCCAGTGTGCTGCATCATCTATTATCTATATATAATATTATATATATCTGTCTGACTGCTCAGCTCACACAGCTTATAATTGTGGGGGAGACTGGGGAGCACTACTGCAGTGCCAGTTATAGGTTATAGCAGGAGCCAGGAGTACATAATATATTATATAGTGAGTGACCACCAGACACACAGTGCAGTTTATTTAATATATCCGTTCTCTGCCTGAAAAAAGCGATACACACAGTGACTCAGTCAGTCACATACCATATCTGTGTGCACTGCTCAGGCTCAGGCCAGTGTGCTGCATCATCTATATATATTATATATCTGTCTGACTGCTCAGCTCACACAGCTTATAATTGTGGGGGAGACTGGGGAGCACTACTGCAGTGCCAGTTATAGGTTATAGCAGGAGCCAGGAGTACATAATATTATATTAAAATTAAACAGTGCACACTTTTGCTGCAGGAGTGCCACTGCCAGTGTGACTAGTGACCAGTGACCTGACCACCAGTATATAATATTAGTAGTATACTATCTCTTTATCAACCAGTCTATATTAGCAGCAGACACAGTACAGTGCGGTAGTTCACGGCTGTGGCTACCTCTGTGTCGGCACTCGGCAGCCCGTCCATAATTGTATATACCAGTGACCTAACCGTGGTTTTTTTTTCTTTCTTTATACATACATACTAGTTACGAGTATACTATCTCTTTATCAACCAGTCTATATATTAGCAGCAGACACAGTACAGTGCGGTAGTTCACGGCTGTGGCTACCTCTGTGTCGGCACTCGGCAGCCCGTCCATAATTGTATATACCACCTAACCGTGGTTTTTTTTTCTTTCTTTATACATACATACTAGTTACGAGTATACTATCTCTTTATCAACCAGTCTATATATTAGCAGCAGACACAGTACAGTGCGGTAGTTCACGGCTGTGGCTACCTCTGTGTCGGCACTCGGCAGCCCGTCCATAATTGTATATACCACCTAACCGTGGTTTTTTTTTCTTTCTTTATACATACATACTAGTTACGAGTATACTATCTCTTTATCAACCAGTCTATATATTAGCAGCAGACACAGTACAGTGCGGTAGTTCACGGCTGTGGCTACCTCTGTGTCGGCACTCGGCAGCCCGTCCATAATTGTATATACCACCTAACCGTGGTTTTTTTTTTCTTTCTTTATACATACATACTAGTTACGAGTATACTATCTCTTTATCAACCAGTCTATATATTAGCAGCAGACACAGTACAGTGCGGTAGTTCACGGCTGTGGCTACCTCTGTGTCGGCACTCGGCAGCCCGTCCATAATTGTATATACCACCTAACCGTGGTTTTTTTTTCTTTCTTTATACATACATACTAGTTACGAGTATACTATCTCTTTATCAACCAGTCTATATATTAGCAGCAGACACAGTACAGTGCGGTAGTTCACGGCTGTGGCTACCTCTGTGTCGGCACTCGGCAGCCCGTCCATAATTGTATATACCACCTAACCGTGGTTTTTTTTTCTTTCTTTATACATACATACTAGTTACGAGTATACTATCTCTTTATCAACCAGTCTATATATTAGCAGCAGACACAGTACAGTGCGGTAGTTCACGGCTGTGGCTACCTCTGTGTCGGCACTCGGCAGCCCGTCCATAATTGTATATACCACCTAACCGTGTTTTTTTTTTCTTTCTTTATACATACATACTAGTTACGAGTATACTATCTCTTTATCAACCAGTCTATATATTAGCAGCAGACACAGTACAGTAGTTCACGGCTGTGGCTACCTCTGTGTCGGCACTCGGCAGCCCGTCCATAATTGTATATACCACCTAACCGTGGTTTTTTTTTCTTTCTTTATACATACATACTAGTTACGAGTATACTATCTCTTTATCAACCAGTCTATATATTAGCAGCAGACACAGTACAGTGCGGTAGTTCACGGCTGTGGCTACCTCTGTGTCGGCACTCGGCAGCCCGTCCATAATTGTATACTAGTATCCAATCCATCCATCTCCATTGTTTACCTGAGGTGCCTTTTAGTTGTGCCTATTAAAATATGGAGAACAAAAATGTTGAGGTTCCAAAATTAGGGAAAGATCAAGATCCACTTCCACCTCGTGCTGAAGCTGCTGCCACTAGTCATGGCCGAGACGATGAAATGCCAGCAACGTCGTCTGCCAAGGCCGATGCCCAATGGCATAGTACAGAGCATGTCAAAACCAAAACACCAAATATCAGTAAAAAAAGGACTCCAAAACCTAAAATAAAATTGTCGGAGGAGAAGCGTAAACTTGCCAATATGCCATTTACCACACGGAGTGGCAAGGAACGGCTGAGGCCCTGGCCTATGTTCATGGCTAGTGGTTCAGCTTCACATGAGGATGGAAGCACTCAGCCTCTCGCTAGAAAACTGAAAAGACTCAAGCTGGCAAAAGCACCGCAAAGAACTGTGCGTTCTTTGAAATCCCAAATCCACAAGGAGAGTCCAATTGTGTCGGTTGCGATGCCTGACCTTCCCAACACTGGACGTGAAGAGCATGCGCCTTCCACCATTTGCACGCCCCCTGCAAGTGCTGGAAGGAGCACCCGCAGTCCAGTTCCTGATAGTCAGATTGAAGATGTCAATGTTGAAGTACACCAGGATGAGGAGGATATGGGTGTTGCTGGCGCTGGGGAGGAAATTGACCAGGAGGATTCTGATGGTGAGGTGGTTTGTTTAAGTCAGGCACCCGGGGAGACACCTGTTGTCCGTGGGAGGAATATGGCCGTTGACATGCCAGGTGAAAATACCAAAAAAATCAGCTCTTCGGTGTGGAGGTATTTCACCAGAAATGCGGACAACAGGTGTCAAGCCGTGTGTTCCCTTTGTCAAGCTGTAATAAGTAGGGGTAAGGACGTTAACCACCTCGGAACATCCTCCCTTATACGTCACCTGCAGCGCATTCATAATAAGTCAGTGACAAGTTCAAAAACTTTGGGTGACAGCGGAAGCAGTCCACTGACCAGTAAATCCCTTCCTCTTGTAACCAAGCTCACGCAAACCACCCCACCAACTCCCTCAGTGTCAATTTCCTCCTTCCCCAGGAATGCCAATAGTCCTGCAGGCCATGTCACTGGCAATTCTGACGAGTCCTCTCCTGCCTGGGATTCCTCCGATGCATCCTTGCGTGTAACGCCTACTGCTGCTGGCGCTGCTGTTGTTGCCGCTGGGAGTCGATGGTCATCCCAGAGGGGAAGTCGTAAGCCCACTTGTACTACTTCCAGTAAGCAATTGACTGTTCAACAGTCCTTTGCGAGGAAGATGAAATATCACAGCAGTCATCCTACTGCAAAGCGGATAACTGAGTCCTTGACAACTATGTTGGTGTTAGACGTGCGTCCGGTATCCGCCGTTAGTTCACAGGGAACTAGACAATTTATTGAGGCAGTGTGCCCCCGTTACCAAATACCATCTAGGTTCCACTTCTCTAGGCAGGCGATACCGAGAATGTACACGGACGTCAGAAAAAGACTCACCAGTGTCCTAAAAAATGCAGTTGTACCCAATGTCCACTTAACCACGGACATGTGGACAAGTGGAGCAGGGCAGGGTCAGGACTATATGACTGTGACAGCCCACTGGGTAGATGTATGGACTCCCGCCGCAAGAACAGCAGCGGCGGCACCAGTAGCAGCATCTCGCAAACGCCAACTCTTTCCTAGGCAGGCTACGCTTTGTATCACCGCTTTCCAGAATACGCTCACAGCTGAAAACCTCTTACGGCAACTGAGGAAGATCATCGCGGAATGGCTTACCCCAATTGGACTCTCCTGTGGATTTGTGGCATCGGACAACGCCAGCAATATTGTGTGTGCATTAAATATGGGCAAATTCCAGCACGTCCCATGTTTTGCACATACCTTGAATTTGGTGGTGCAGAATTTTTTAAAAAACGACAGGGGCGTGCAAGAGATGCTGTCGGTGGCCAGAAAAATTGCGGGACACTTTCGGCGTACAGGCACCACGTACAGAAGACTGGAGCACCACCAAAAACTACTGAACCTGCCCTGCCATCATCTGAAGCAAGAAGTGGTAACGAGGTGGAATTCAACCCTCTATATGCTTCAGAGGTTGGAGGAGCAGCAAAAGGCCATTCAAGCCTATACAATTGAGCACGATATAGTAGGTGGAATGCACCTGTCTCAAGTGCAGTGGAGAATGATTTCAACGTTGTGCAAGGTTCTGATGCCCTTTGAACTTGCCACACGTGAAGTCAGTTCAGACACTGCCAGCCTGAGTCAGGTCATTCCCCTCATCAGGCTTTTGCAGAAGAAGCTGGAGGCATTGAAGAAGGAGCTAAAAGGGAGCGATTCCGCTAGGCATGTGGGACTTGTGGATGCAGCCCTTAATTCGCTTAACAAGGATTCACGGGTGGTCAATCTGTTGAAATCAGAGCACTACATTTTGGCCACCGTGCTCGATCCTAGATTTAAAGCCTACCTTGGATCTCTCTTTCCGGCAGACACAGGTCTGCTGGGGTTGAAAGACCTGCTGGTGACAAAATTGTCAAGTCAAGCGGAACGCGACCTGTCAACATCTCCTCCTTCACATTCTCCCGCAACTGGGGGTGCGAGGAAAAGGCTCAGAATTCCGAGCCCACCCGCTGGCGGTGATGCAGGGCAGTCTGGAGCGACTGCTGATGCTGACATCTGGTCCGGACTGAAGGACCTGACAACGATTACGGACATGTCGTCTACTGTCACTGCATATGATTCTCTCAACATTGATAGAATGGTGGAGGATTATATGAGTGACCGCATCCAAGTAGGCACGTCACACAGTCCGTACTTATACTGGCAGGAAAAAGAGGCAATTTGGAGGCCCTTGCACAAACTGGCTTTATTCTACCTAAGTTGCCCTCCCACAAGTGTGTACTCCGAAAGAGTGTTTAGTGCCGCCGCTCACCTTGTCAGCAATCGGCGTACGAGGTTACATCCAGAAAATGTGGAGAAGATGATGTTCATTAAAATGAATTATAATCAATTCCTCCGCGGAGACATTGACCAGCAGCAATTGCCTCCACAAAGTACACAGGGAGCTGAGATGGTGGATTCCAGTGGGGACGAATTGATAATCTGTGAGGAGGGGGATGTACACGGTGATATATCGGAGGGTGAAGATGAGGTGGACATCTTGCCTCTGTAGAGCCAGTTTGTGCAAGGAGAGATTAATTGCTTCTTTTTGGGGGGGGGTCCAAACCAACCCGTCATATCAGTCACAGTCGTGTGGCAGACCCTGTCACTGAAATGATGGGTTGGTTAAAGTGTGCATGTCCTGTTTTGTTTATACAACATAAGGGTGGGTGGGAGAGCCCAAGGACAATTCCATCTTGCACCTCTTTTTTCTTTTCTTTTTCTTTGCATCATGTGCTGATTGGGGAGGGTTTTTTGGAAGGGACATCCTGCGTGACACTGCAGTGCCACTCCTAGATGGGCCCGGTGTTTGTGTCGGCCACTAGGGTCGCTAATCTTACTCACACAGCTACCTCATTGCGCCTCTTTTTTTCTTTGCGTCATGTGCTGTTTGGGGAGGGTTTTTTGGAAGGGACATCCTGCGTGACACTGCAGTGCCACTCCTAGATGGGCCCGGTGTTTGTGTCGGCCACTAGGGTCGCTAATCTTACTCACACAGTCAGCTACCTCATTGCGCCTCTTTTTTTCTTTGCGTCATGTGCTGTTTGGGGAGGGTTTTTTGGAAGGGACATCCTGCGTGACACTGCAGTGCCACTCCTAGATGGGCCCGGTGTTTGTGTCGGCCACTAGGGTCGCTAATCTTACTCACACAGTCAGCTACCTCATTGCGCCTCTTTTTTTCTTTGCGTCATGTGCTGTTTGGGGAGGGTTTTTTGGAAGGGACATCCTGCGTGACACTGCAGTGCCACTCCTAGATGTGCCCGGTGTTTGTGTCGGCCACTAGGGTCGCTAATCTTACTCACACAGCTACCTCATTGCGCCTCTTTTTTTCTTTGCGTAATGTGCTGTTTGGGGAGGGTTTTTTGGAAGGGCCATCCTGCGTGACACTGCAGTGCCACTCCTAGATGGGCCCGGTGTTTGTGTCGGCCACTAGGGTCGCTAATCTTACTCACACAGCTACCTCATTGCGCCTCTTTTTTTCTTTGCGTCATGTGCTGTTTGGGGAGGGTTTTTTGGAAGGGACATCCTGCGTGACACTGCAGTGCCACTCCTAGATGGGCCCGGTGTTTGTGTCGGCCACTAGGGTCGCTAATCTTACTCACACAGTCAGCTACCTCATTGCGCCTCTTTTTTTCTTTGCGTCATGTGCTGTTTGGGGAGGGTTTTTTGGAAGGGCCATCCTGCGTGACACTGCAGTGCCACTCCTAGATGGGCCCGGTGTTTGTGTCGGCCACTAGGGTCGCTAATCTTACTCACACAGCTACCTCATTGCGCCTCTTTTATTCTTTACGTCATGTGCTGTTTGGGGAGGGTTTTTTGGAAGGGCCATCCTGCGTGACACTGCAGTGCCACTCCTAGATGGGCCCGGTGTTTGTGTCGGCCACTAGGGTCGCTAATCTTACTCACACAGCTACCTCATTGCGCCTCTTTTTTTCTTTGCGTCATGTGCTGTTTGGGGAGGGTTTTTTGGAAGGGACATCCTGCGTGACACTGCAGTGCCACTCCTAGATGGGCCCGGTGTTTGTGTCGGCCACTAGGGTCGCTTATCTTACTCACACAGCGACCTCGGTGCAAATTTTAGGACTAAAAATAATATTGTGAGGTGTGAGGTATTCAGAATAGACTGAAAATGAGTGTAAATTATGGTTTTTGAGGTTAATAATACTTTGGGATCAAAATGACCCCCAAATTCTATGATTTAAGCTGTTTTTTAGTGTTTTTGGAAAAAAACACCCGAATCCAAAACACACCCGAATCCGACAAAAAAAATTCGGTGAGGTTTTGCCAAAACGCGTTCGAACCCAAAACACGGCCGCGGAACCGAACCCAAAACCAAAACACAAAACCCGAAAAATTTCAGGCGCTCATCTCTAGTACTAACTACATGAAAACTGTAGAAGCAATGGTTTAACAAACATGCATGCTATTTACTAATGAGGAAAATGCCTATGTAACATATTTAAAAGATGCCAATGACCTTATATTATAAGAGCAAGGTTCAACAGCACAAGTAGTACAACAGCACAGACGAGTAATGTGAGGCATTTGTCAGATTCGTGCAAGAAAATGTTTGTGTCAAACGCACCAACATGAAAGGAATGTCATAGACTCAACTTGCTCATTTTAAATGAAGTGGGGACTATAGGACCATAGTTTGTGTTGTTTTCCTTAAACACAGAGAGCCCCTCTGTTAGAATATTCTGCATGTATCACACTTTGTTAGCAGTATTTAGGCTACCTCCCAGCTTGTCCTCTAGTAACCAAAACAGTCCATATTTACAAGATTTACGTAAATATTTTCAAGTGGATTAAATCGTAAATATTTTCAAGTCGATTAAATAAATTAAAAAGGGCAAGTACCACACATCATACTTACCTACCTGACCCTCTCCATGAGGGAGAAAATGCTCTGTTCCTGGACTTTCCTGGTAATGTATGATTGCCATCACCTGTGGTGAAACACCTTTCTTATCAATTCTTGATGAAGTCCCCACTCTCCCGGGTGGAGGTCGTGTCTGCTGAGGAAGTCTGCTTCCCAGTTGTCCACTCCCGGAATGAACACTGCTGACAGTGCTTGCACGTGATTCTCCGCCCACCGAAGAATCTTTGCGGCTTCCTCCATTGCCATCCTGCTTCTTGTGCCGCCCTGGCGGTTTACATGGGCGACTGCCGTGGTGTTGTCTGACTGAATCAGCACTGGCCGGTTTCGAAGCAGGGGCTCTGCTTGACTCAGGGCGTTGTAAATGGCCCTTAGTTTCAATATATTTATGTGTAGAGAAGTCTCCAGACTTGACCACAGCCCTTGGAAGTTTCTTCCCTGAGTGACTGCCCCCCATCCTCGGAGGCTTGCATCCGTGGTCACCAGGACCCAGTCCTCTATGCCGAACCTGCGGCCCTCGAGAAGTTGAGCACTCTGCAGCCACCACAGAAGAGACACCCTGGCCCTTGGGGACAGGGTGATCAGCCGATGCATCTGGAGATGCGATCCGGACCACTTGTCCAACAGATCCCACTGAAAGATCCTTGCATGGAACCTGCCGAAGGGAATGGCTTCGTATGAAGCCACCATCTTTCCAAGGACTCGCGCGCAGTGATGCACCGATACCTGTTTTGGTTTCAGGAGGTCTCTGACCAGAGATGCTAATTCCTGGGCCTTCTCCACCGGGAGAAACACCTTCTTCTGTTCTGTGTCCAGAATCATGCCCAGGAAAAGCAGACGTGTCGTAGGAATCAGCTGCGACTTTGGAACATTCAGAATCCAGCCGTGCTGTTGCAACACTTCCTGAGAGAGTGCTACGCTGATCAACAACTGCTCTCTGGACCTCGCCTTTATGAGGAGATCGTCCAAGTACGGGATAACTATAACTCCCTTCTTCCGAAGGAGTATCATCTTTTCGGCCATTACCTTGGTAAATATCCTCGGTGCCGTGGACAGGCCAAACGGCAACGTCTGGAACTGGTAATGACAATCCTGTACCACAAACCTGAGGTACTCCTGGTGAAGTGGGTAAATGGGGACATGCAAGTAAGCATCCCTGATGTCCAGCGACACCATAAAATTCCCCTCTTCCAGGCTTGCAATAACCGCTCTGAGCGATTCCATTTTGAACTTGAATTTCTTTATATAAGTGTTAAAGGATTTTAAATTCAGAATGGGTCTCACCGAACCGTCCGGTTTCGGTACCACAAACATTGTGGAATAGTAACCCCTTCCCTGTTGAAGGAGGGGGACCCTGATAATCACTTGCTGGAGGTACAGCTTGTGAATTGCCGCCAGTACTACCTCCCTTTCCATGGGGGAAGCTGGCAAGGCTGATTTGAGGTAACGGCGGGGGGGAGTCGCTTCGAATTCCAGCTTGTATCCCTGAGATACAATTTGTACAGCCCAGAGATCCACCTGTGAGCGAACCCACTGGTTGCTGAAGTTTCGGAGACGCGCCCCCACCGCACCTGGCTCCGCCTGTGGAGCCCCAACGTCATGCGGTGGACTTAGTGGAAGCAGGGGAGGACTTTTGTTCCTGGGAACTGGCTGCATGGTGCAGCTTCTTACCTCTACCACTGTCTCTGGCAAGAAAAGATGCGCCCCTGACCCTCTTGCCTTTCTGAGAACGAAAGGACTGCATTTGATAATACGGTGCTTTCTTAGGCTGTGAGGAAACCTGAGGCAAGAAAGTCGACTTTCCAGCTGTCGCTGTGGACACGAGGTCCGATAGACCATCCCCAAACAATTCCTCACCCTTATAAGGTAAAACCTCCATGTGTTTTTTAGAATCAGCATCTCCTGTCCATTGCCGAGTCCATAAGACCCTCCTGGCAGAAATGGACATAGCATTAATTCTAGAGCCCAGCAGGCAAATGTCCCTCTGAGCATCCCGCATATATAAGACGACGTCTTTTATATGGCCCAGGGTTATCAAAACAGTATCCCTGTCGAGGGAATCTATGTCGTCTGACAGAGTATCTGTCCATGCTGCTACAGCACTACACGTCCAGGCTGAAGCAATAGCTGGTCTCAGTAGAGTACCAGAGTGTGTATACACTGACTTTCTATCCGCAGGCTCCTTTAGGGCGGCCGTATCCGGAGACGGCAGGGCCACCTTTTTAGATAAGCGTGTCAGCGCCTTGTCCACCCTAGGGGATGTTTCCCAACGTAACCTGTCCGTTGGCGGGAAAGGGTACGCCATCAGTAACCTCTTAGAAATCACTAGTTTCTTATCAGGGGAACTCCACGCTTCTTCACATAATTTATTTAATTCATCAGATGGGGGAAAAGTCACTGGCTGCTTTTTCTCCCCAAACATATAAACCCTCTTGGTATTAACAGGGTTAATCTCAGAAATGTGTAATACATCTTTCATAGCAATAATCATGTATCGGATGGCCTTGGTCATTTTAGACTGTAAATGTGCCTCATCATCGTCGACACTTGAGTCGGACTCCGTGTCGACATCTGTGTCAATCATCTGAGATAGAGGGCGTTTATGAGCCCCTGACGGTTTCTGAGTCGCCTGGGCAGGCGCGGGCTGAGACCCCGGCTGTCCCAAGGCTGCAGCGTCATCAAACCTTTTATGTAAGGAGCTTACATTGTCGTTTAAGACCTTCCACATATCCATCCAATCAGGTGTCGGCCGCGACGGGGGCGACACCACACTTATCTGCCCTTGCTCCGCCTCCACGTAACCCTCCTCATCAAACATGTCGACACAGCCGTACCGACACACCGCGCACACACAGGGAATGCTCAGACTGAGGACAGGACCCCACAAAGTCCTTTGGGGAGACAGAGAGAGAGTATGCCAGCACACACCACAGCGCTATATAACACAGGGATTTTCAGTTATAATAAGTGATTACCCAATAGCTGCTTTATATGTTTTATTTGCGCCTAAATTTATGTGCCCCCCCCTCTCTTTTTTACCCTTCTTGTACCTGGATACTGCAGGGGAGAGCCTGGGGAGCTGCTTCCAGCGGAGCTTTGAAGAGAAAATGGCGCTGGTGTGCTGAGGAAGAAGGCCCCGTCCCCTCAGTGGCGGGCTTCTGTCCCGCTTTCTGTGTAAAAAAATGGCGGGGTTTTTTACATATATACAGTGCCAGACTGTATGTATGCATTTTTATTGCCAAAAGGTACTTCAATTGCTGCTCAGGGCTCCCCCCCCCCCCCCCAGCGCCCTGCACCCTACAGTGACGGGAGTGTGTAGGTGTGCTGGGAGCAATGGCGCACAGCTGCGGTGCTGTGCGCTACCTTAAATGAAGACAGGAGTCTTCTGCCGCCGATTTTGTCGTCTTCCAGCTTCTGTTCTTCTGGCTCTGCGAGGGGGACGGCGGCGCGGCTCCGGGAACGGACGATCGAGGACAGGTGCCTGTGTCCGAACCCTCTGGAGCTAATGGTGTCCAGTAGCCTAAGAAGCACAAGCTAGCTGCAAGCAGGTAGGTTTGCTTCTCTCCCCTTAGTCCCACGTAGCAGTGAGTCTGTTGCCAGCAGAAGCTCACTGAAAATAAAAAACCTAATAAATACTTTCTTTACTAGTAAGCTCTGGAGAGCCCACTAGGAGCACCCAGCTCTGGCCGGGCACAGATTCTAACTGAGGTCTGGAGGAGGGGCATAGAGGGAGGAGCCAGTGCACACCAGATAGTACCTAATCTTTTCATTAGAGTGCCCAGTCTCCTGCGGAGCCCGTCTATTCCCCATGGTCCTTACGGAGTTCCCAGCATCCACTAGGACGTCAGAGAAATATCTGCTGCCTTGAACGTCCCAATGAGCACAGTGGCCTCCATCATCTGTAAATGGAAGAAGTTCGGAACCATAAGGACTCTTCCTAGAGCTGGCCGGCCGTCTAAACTGAGTGATCTGGGGAGAAGGGCCCTAGTCAGGGAGGTGACCAAGAACCCAATGGTCACTCTGTCAGAGCTACAGCATTTCTCTATGTAGAAAGGAGAACCTTCTAGAAGGACAACCATCTCTGCAGCAATCCACCAATCAGGCCTGTATGGTGACCAGGCGGAAGCCACTCCTTAGTACAAAAAAAGCACCTGGCAGCCCGCCTAGAGTTTACCAAAATGCACTTGAAGGACTCTCAGACCATGAGAAACAAAATTCTCTGATCTGATGAGACAAAGATTGATCTTCTTGGCGTTAAGTGCCAGGTGTCATGTTTGGAGGAAACCAGGCACCGCTCATCACCAGGCCAATACCATCCCTACAGTGAAGCATGGTGGTGGCAGCATCATGATGTGGTTATGTTTTTCAGTGGCAGGAACTGGGAGGCCAGACATCCTAGATCAAAACCTGCTCCAGAGCGCTCTTGCCCTCAGACTGGGGTGACGGTTAATTTTTCAGCAGGACGGACAACGGCCTAAGCACACTGCTAAGATATCAAAGGAGTGGCTTCAGGATAACTCTGTGATTGTCTTTGAGTGGCCCAGCCAGAGCCCAGACTTAAATTTGATTGAACATCTCTGGAGAGATCTGAGAATGGCTGTGCACCGACGCTTCCCATCCAACCTGATGGAGCTTGAGTGGTGCTGCAAAGAATAGGCGAAACTGCCCAAAGATAGGTGTGCCAAGCTTGTGGCATCATATTCAAAAAGACTTGAGGCTGTAATTGCTGCCAAAGGTGCATCAACAAAGTATTGAGCAAAGGCTCTGAATACATATGTACATGTGATTTCTTAGTTTTTTATTTTTAATAAATTTTCAAAAATCTCAAACATTTTTCACGTCATTATGGGATATTGTGTGTAGAATTTTGAGGGGAAAAATGAATTTATTCCATTTTGGAATAAGGCTGTAACAGAACAAAGGGTCATTCCGACCCATTTGCACGCTGCTGTTTTTCGCAGCAGTGTGAATGGGTCGGTTCTGCGCATGCACGGTGGCCACAATGCGCAGGCGCGTTGTTGCCCGGCAACGGCAGCAACTCCGCTAACAAAGAAAGCGGTCGCAGCGGCGACCGCAAGAAGATTGACAGGAGGAAGGCGGAACCGTTTTCGGGGAGTGGTGCGTCCAACGCAGGCATGTCCATGCGTTTGGAGGGCGGATGTCTGACGTCAATTCCGGGACCTGCAACGCTGAATCGATCACACAGAGTAAGTAACTCTTACCCTGGTCTTGTTGTGCACAAAACCTTTTTTGCATAGCAGGGCTGCACAAGCGAACGCAGCCTTGCTATGCAGAAATACACTCCTCCCATAGGCGGCGTCTAGTTTATCGCACGGGCAGCAAAAAGTTGCTATGTGCGATCAACTTGGAATGACCCCCAAAATGTGGAAAAAGTGAAGCGCTGTGAATAATATATATATATATATCTATCCTAACTTTTGATGCAAGTGTCCCGGAACCTGCAGTGAGTAGGGGCGTGGCCTCGAAAGGAGTGGGCATGGCCTAGTGTCACAACCCCCTTTTTCATCATTTTGGGTGCCCACCAGGGCCTCCCCATACTGATAGATGCTGTGCGCATCTATTCAGTGATTACCGGCTGCTTTGCAGAGCAGAGCAGCTTTGCTCACTGACTCTCCTAATCTGCCCCCGCCCGTGGGACACTGCTAGTCCAATTAGCAGGACTGTCCCACTGCATTCGGGACAGCTGGGAGGTATGTATATATTTATATATAGATATATATAAAAATAGGTGCTGGAATGGGGGGGGGGCAAGGGGGCATCTCATGCCCAAAAAATATCGGAGAGCTGCCTAAGTACTGGATCACAGGGCCTCCTGCGAGCAGTTTCAGGGTGCAGATAACCCCTCTCTGGCTGCTAAACCTCCCCACTCCACACAACCATTCTCCTCCCTACTCCAGGGCCCTCCTACTCCCTGCACCCAGCTCCAACCCCTACGGTGTGTGGCTAGTTACTGTGGGCTGGCCCCTCCTCTGGGACCAGCCCTGCACTCTTCTTACCTTCTACTTCATATGTTCCTCACATCTTGCCCCTCTGCTCTCCTTTGTCCACCCACTCCTTTCCCTCTGAGCACCCCTCTGGTACAAGTACCCTGTGATATACATCCAGTTCTTACTGTGCAGTGTTATATCTATTGACTACATAGCTATATAAGCTGGTCCAGTGCAGTATTATTGTTAGTAATAACCTCTGCATTGTTTACATGTGACTATATGTGTGTGCATTAGCTTGCTGAGTGGTTTCCATTTCGTGTCTCTCACTCAACTTGCTATCCCTATATTCTATAACCTGAGGGGGCTTGGTGCGTCAGGTTTTATAATCATATAGGATTTTCTTCACAAGATATACTCTAATACGTATTTTTCTCTGTGATTTTAGTCACCATATCTGTCCTGTATCTCTGCTTGTGCCTGACTACACTGCGCAGGGGTTTGGGTAAGAGGTATTGTGTTGCTGCCAATTGTACTGTGTTACCTGATACTGCAAGTTATATCATGTCTGCTTCTGAAGGTAACGGTTCTGGGGCTGAACACACTGCCGTTGTTGCTGAAGCCACAGACCCCTATGAGGAGACTATAGCAGCTGTGGGCTCTGGTTCTGGGGGCTCCTTGCCCCCCAGTGGTACTGTGGCAACGGGGGTACATAATGACCCACCGTGGGCTACTTTCTCCACGCTTCTACATATGCTAGTTACTAAACTAACACCCCCTATGGGACCTCTTATGCCGGTGCAACCGTATGTGGTCCCCGCGCAGCTAACCCGCCGTGGGCGGACAATTTATCTGCTCAATTGAAGAAGTTGAACCAGTCCTTGACTACTAAAAAGTCTGACCCTCGCTCGCCTAAGACCAAGGGGTCCTCTAAGCGAGCTCTTATCTCCTCATAATCCACTTTTGTCACTGACACCTCGTCTGATGAAGATGGCGCTTACACTGACCCCACAGATTCTGACACAGATACTGCTGATGGGGAGGGTAGTTCACATGTGGATGTTCCTGATCTTTTGGAGGTTATTAAGTTAATTTTACAGATTACGGATGACAGTGGCATAACTAGAAATTTTTCACCCCCAAGCCAAAAAATTCTTCGGCGCCCCCCCAACCCCCATCCCCCATAATTGGCACTAGTAAACGGATAAACATGCGCGCGCCAAAAAAGAGGTGTGGCTTTGTTGAAATGGGCGTGGCTTCGCATAAAGGGGCGTGGCGTTGCAGGAAAAGACTAACTCATACCCCAGTTTTGCAACCTGCACGCCCAGACGTTAGCCACCACGGGAAAGAAAAATAATCCTGATTCATGCCCCTTACATTATTTGTCATTTTACCTCCTTATAGTAATGCCCAGTATACATTATGCCACATACTGCAATGGCCCTTAGACATTATGCCACACACAATAATGCACACACCGTAATGCCCCCGACACATTATGCCACACACCGTAATGCCTGTGACACATTATGACAGGAATCGCAATGCCCGTTATACATTATGCTACACACTGCAATGCCCCTGATACATTATAGCACATACAATGTCTGTGACACATTATGACACACACCGCAATGACCCAGAGACATTATACCACATATCACAATGCCCGTGATATAGTATACCATACACCGTAATGCCTGTGACACATACCGCAATGCCCGTTATACCCTATGCCACACAGCAATGCCCCTGATACATTATACCACATACAATGTCTGTGACACATTATGACACACACCGCAATGACCCTGAGACATTATACCACATACCACAATGCTCGTGATATAGTATACAACACACCGTAATGCCTGACACATTATGACATACACCGCAATGTCCGTGATACATTATGCCACACACTGCAATGACCCTGAGACATTATACCACATATTACAATGCCCGTGATATAGTATACCATACACAGTAATGCCTGTGACACATACTGCAATACCCGTTATATCCTATGCCACACACCGCAATGCCCGTTATACATTATGCCACACTGCAATGCCCCTGAGACATTATACCACATACCACAATGCCCGTGATATAGTATGCCACACACCGTAATGCCTGTGATACATTATGACACACACCGCAATGTCCGTGATACATTATGCCACACACCGTAATGCCCATTACACATTAAGTCCTACAGTAAGGCTTCTAATTACTTTTAAATTACCTGCTCGTTGCCAGGGGTTTCATGCTCTTGGTTCCATGCACGGTGCCAGAGGTTTTCATGCTCAGGGTGTCATGCTCATTGCCAGGGGTTTCATGCACTTGGTGTCATGCTCGTTGCCAGAAGTTTCATGCACTCGGTGTCATGCTTGTTGCTAGGGGGTAGTGCTTGTTGCTAGGGCTGTGCTCTCCCAGTGACACATATGCCCCCAGTGCCAGATATTCCCCCACAGTGCCAGGTACTCACATGCCTCCAGTGCCAAATACAGCCCCCTTCCCCCCCATGTGCCAGGTACACAAATACCCCCCCAGTACCACATATGCCCCCAGTGCACCCATAAGCCCCCCTCCCCCTGTGCCACATATGCCTCCAGTGCCACATAAGCCCCCCTCCCCCTGTGCCACATATGCCCCCAGTGCCACATAAGCCCCTTTCCCCCTGTGCCACATATGCCCCCAGTGCCACATAAGCCCCCCTCCTCCCGCTTTTTTGTGTTGGAGGGACACGGAGGGCACAGCGCGCGCCTCTCCTGTGTCCCTCCTGGGTCTCCGGCGGGTCTGTTAAAGGAAGTGCCGGTTTGTGAGCCAATCAGAGCTCACGAACGGCACTTCCTTTATTAGACCAGCCGGAGACCCAGGAGGGACACAGGAGAGGCGCGCGCTGTGCCCTCCGTGTCCCTCCTTACAGCAGCGGAGGGAAGGTGGAGACCGCAGGGAGAGGAGACCGCAGATTGACATGCGGACGCTCGTCCGTATGTCAATCTGCGCTAAATCAGTGGCGCCCCCAAGCCACCACGAGGGCTGCGGGGGCAGTAGTTACACCACTGACAGATGATCCCGAGCCATCCGCCCCTCCTAAGAAACCAGATAGGTTCAAGCGTCAGAAGGTGGTTAAACAAGTTTTATCTCACTCTGACCACCTAGTGGATATACGTCAGGAACCCTGGGGAAACCCGGGAAAGAAGTTTGTGCCTCAAAAGAAGATGCTGGCTCGCTATCCCCTCGCGCCAGAGCTGTCTAAAAATTGGGAAACGCATCCTCCAGTAGACTCACATGTGGCTAGGATGGTGGTTTCCTCAGCTCTACCTGTCACTACCGTCACGTCTCTAAAAGAGCCTACGGATAAACGTGTGGAGGGTTGTCGGAAAGCGATTTACACCCTGCACAAAGACTCACTATTGCAGCAACATGGGCTGCAGAGGCTATTGAAGCATGGGCCTTGCAGTTAGAAGCTGAAATCTCTTCTGACCATGATAGACAATGCTTGTCATATATTGTCACAGCTTCTCACTATATTAAAGAGGCGGCTTCTGATGCCGGTATCCTAGCAGCCAAGGCCTCTACTACATCAGTCCTGGCTCGCCGGATATTGTGGCTGAGATCCTGGTCTGTGGATCTGGACTCTAGAAAAACCCTGGAGGTACTCCCTTTCAAGGGAGATATTCTGTTTGGGGAGGACTTAAATAAGATAGTGGCTGATTTGGCTACTGTCAAAACTGCCTGTCTGCTAAGTACCGCTCCTTCTGTGTCGAAGGCTAAAGGTACTTCCTTTCGCCCCATTCGTCCTTCAGGTAAAGCAAAAGGTCAGGCGTACAACAAGAAGGCCCACACTTCCAAACCTGGTAAGCCGAAACCCAAAAGAGCCTGGGCTGCCAGCCAGCCAGCTTCCAAGACCGATAAGCCTGCCACATGACGGGGCGGGCCTCCCCCTGGGGGATCCCAGGGTGGGGGGCCAGCTTCTAGGGTATACCCAGGAATGGTTGAAGACCACTTCAGATGCCTGGGTACGGGAAGTTGTCACTCGAGGTTACGCCATAGCCTTCAAAAACCGACCCCCTCATCGATTTTGCCGGACAGACGTCCCGTTGGACCAGACAAAGGCAAACACTCTACATTCGGTGGTACAGACCCTCCTGGATACAGTAGTCGTAGTACAGGTGCCTCTTGCTCAGAGGGGCCGGGGGTACTATTCTCCGCTGTTTCTGGTCCCGAAACTGAATGGGTCCTCCCGGCCCATCCTCAACCTCAAGGCATTGAACAGGTTTGTGAAAGTTTCCAAGTTCCGTATGGAAACCCTTCGCTCTATAGTTCTGGCCTTGGAACCTGGGGACTACATGGTCTCCCTGGACATACAGGATGCTTACCTGCATATTCCTATAGCAGTGTCACATCAGCAATACCTGAGGTTTGCGATTGGCAACCTCCATTACCAGTTTCGGGCGTTACCTTTTAGTTTAACTACGGCTCCGCGAGTCTTCAAAGTTATGGCGGTGATGACGGTGGTACTCCGCCGTCAAGAGGTCAGGATACTGCCGTATCTGGACGACTTGTTAATCCTGGCAAATTCCCCAGAAATTCTCCTACGTCATCTGGATATGACTGTCCAGTTTCTACAAGCCCACGGGTGGCTCATAAACTGGAAGAAATCCTCCCTCGTCCCTGCTCAGAGCATGGTGCACCTGGGAGCGCTATTGGACACTTACAACCAGCGGTTGTTCTTGTCTCAGGAGAAAGTCCTGAAGCTTCAGGACAGGATTCGTTGCTTCCTTTCTCGTCCGCAAGTGTCTATACATTCGGCGATGCAGGTGCTGGGCCTCATGGTATCAGCATTCGACATGGTGGAGTATGCTCAATTTCATTCTCGCCCCCTCCAGAGGCTGATTCTAGCCAAGTGGGACGGCCTGTCTCACCGGATCAGGTCTCACATGATCTCATTGACTCCAGAGGTCCGTCTGTCGCTGCACTGGTGGCTCCAGGACCAACGATTGTGCAGGGTCCGTCCCTTCTGGATATCTGACTGGGTCCTGTTGACGACAGATGCCAGTCTCAGAGGTTGGGGAGCGGTGCTGGAGCAACACTCCCTTCAGGGTCGGTGGACCAAGGAGGAATCTCTCCTCTCGATCAACATTCTGGAATTGCGGGCGGTCTTCAACTCGTTGAGCCTGGTCCAGCATTTAATTCAGAACCATCCTGTTCAAGTACAGTCGGACAACGCCACCACAGTGTCTTACATAAATCATCAAGGCGGCACTCGAAGCCGTTTGGCAATGAAGGAAGTCTCACGGATTCTACATTGGGCGGAACGCCATCTACCGGCCATATCAGCAATATTCATTCCGGGAGTCCTGAATTGGGAAGCGGACTTTCTCAGTCGTCAGGACGTACATGCCGGAGAGTGGGGCCTCCATCCAGAAGTGTTTCAACTCCTAGTGGAAAAGTGGGGCCTTCCAGACGTAGATCTGATGGCGTCTCGACACAATCACAAGGTTCCGGTCTTCGGAGCAAGGACAAGGGATCCTCAAGCAGCATTCATGGATGTGCTGGCGGTGCCGTGGAGGTTTCGGCTGCCGTATGTGTTCCCTCCGGTGTCACTCCTGCCCAGGGTAATTTGGAAGTTCAAGCAAGAAAGAGGAATTCTGCTTCTCATAGCTCCAGCGTGGCCCAGACGGCACTGGTTCTCAGACCTGCAGGGCCTATCGTCAGAGCGTTCAATTCTACTTCCACAACGCCCAGACGTCCTCGTTCAGGGCCCCTGTGTCTACCAGGACCTAGCCCGGCTGTCTTTGACGGCGTGGCTCTTGAAGCTTCCGTCTTGTGGGCTAAAGGTTTTTCTGAGGCGGTCATTCAAACTATGTTGCAGGCCCGGAAACCGGCTTCTGCTCGGATTTACTATAGGGTCTGGCATTCTTACTTTGTTTGGTGCGCATCTAACGATTATGACGCTTCCAAGTTTAGTATAGCCAAGTTGTTGGCCTTTCTTCAGCAGGGCCTGGACTTAGGCCTGCGTCTGGCCTCCCTCAAGGTTCAAATATCTGCCTTGTCGGTGTGGTTTCAGAGAAAGATTGCGACCTTACCTGATGTGCATACCTTCACTCAGGGTGTGTTGCGTATCCAACCTCCCTATGTCCCGCCTGTGACTCCTTGGGACTTGTCGGTGATTTTGGAGGCATTACAAGAGTCTCCGTTTGAACCTCTGGGTTCAGCTGATCTTAAGTGGCTTTCCCTTAAGGTGGTGTTTCTGCTGGCTATTGCTTCAGCTAGAAGAGTGTCGGATTTGGGTGCCTTGTCATGTAGTTCCCCATATCTGATATTTCACCGTGACCGGGAGGTTCTTAGGACTCGTCTCGGTTATTTGCCTAAGGTGGTTTCTTCGTTCCACCTTAACCAGGAGATTGTGGTTCCGGCACTTGTTTCTCCTGATCTGTCTCCCAAAGAGCGGTCTTTGGATGTGGTACGGGCTCTCCGTATCTATGTGAAGAGAACTGCTTCTATTAGGAAATCTGATTCTCTCTTTGTTCTGTTTGGATTTCACAAACGGGGCTGGCCTGCTCACAAGCAAACTTTGGCCAGATGGATTAGAATGGTGATTGCACATGCTTATGTGAGGGCTGGTCTATCAGCTCCTGCTCACATTACGGCCCATTCTACTCGGTCTGTTGGACCTTCTTGGGCGGGCCGCCGTGGTGCGACCCTTGAACAGTTGTGCAAGGCGGCTACGTGGTCCTCAGTGAACACGTTCATAAGGTTCTATGCCTTCGCTACTGCCGCTTCCCAGGATGCTTCCTTTGGACGCCGGGTTCTTGTGCCCGCTATAGTGCATCCCCTCCCATAAGGAACTGCTTTAGGACATCCCCTATGTCTTTCCTTGTGGAGCCCAGTGTACCCCGCAACAGAAAACGAGTTTTATGGTAAGAACTTACCTTTGTTAAAACTCTTTCTGCGGGGTACACTGGGCTCCACAAGGCGCCCACCCTGACGCACTTAGCTTCTTTGGGTTGGTATGGCATTAGCCGCTGACACTTCTCCTGTCGTGAGAGTGTGGTGTATGTGGCTACTAACTGTTGTCGTCTCTTTTCCTGCTACTGCATTGGTCTGGTTAACTAAAAACTGAGCTCCTGTGCAGGGAGGCGAGGTTATAGAGGAGGCGGTGTTATGCATTCTGGGAACAGTCAAAGCTTTTGAGCCTGTTGGTGCCTCGGATCAAGATCCTACTCTACACCCCCTATGTCTTTCCTTATGGAGCCCAGTGTACCTCGCAGAAAGAGTTTTAACAAGGGTAAGTTCTTACCATAAAACTCATTTTTGTGGGATATCACCCAAAAAATCAGGATACCCTAAAAATGTAAATATCCCCTGAAAGTATTACAGGGGTTCTGCAGCAGATATCAAAGATATCTGCTGTGCTTTCCCTGCTTCTCAATTCAATAGTGATGTGTTAACCATTGTAGTCTGTAGGCTACATAACATAATTTACTGGGAGAGGTATAGTTTGAATCCCCCCCCAGTAACAGCCACGGGTACATGTACTGTATAATGATTGCATAAAGTAAAGTCATCCCTGATGCGATTACTTGGGTTTACACATTGCTGGGATGGGCAACTATTGGAGCATCTGTCCCTGGATGTGATTTTTACTACATCTGAGTGAAAATTAATTTCTTATTGCCTGAATAGTGGCAATAAGAAATTCTGTTTATCAAATCTAAACCTCAATAAACAGTAAATAGGCCCCTTAATGTTGTATTTTATTTCTAATACACTATTATCTGCATTCCTCAGTGTGTCCTCTATGCTGATTTTTACATAAATGTGTGTGTATATAGAATAGAGATGAGCGGGTTCAGTATCCTGAGAACCGGACCCACCCGAACTTCACGCTCCAAGTCCGGTTCGGGTTTTCCAGCCAGACTCGGAAACCAGAACAAGGCAAAACGTAATCATCCCGCTGTCGGGTTTTGGATTCCATATAAACTTCCGCTCGTCGCCGCCATTTTCACTCCAGTCCTGGAGAGCATAGCGAGAGCACGTATCTCCTCAGTGTCTGTGCGGGAAAGTGGCGCGGCGCGTGGGGTGGCGAGGTTGTATCAGTCCAGTGGTGGTGTTTGTGCTGCATCAGTCCAGTCACAGTGGTGGTGTCCTGTGCTGCCATAAGTCCAGTGCTGCTGTATAAGCCCAGTCCAGTGGTGCTGTGTTGTGCTGCATCAGTCCAATGGTGGTGTCCTGCGTTGCCATCATTCCAGTGGTGGTGTCCTGTACTGCCATAAGTCCATTGGTGGTGTCCTGTGCTGCCATAAGTCCAGTGCTGCTGTATAAGTCCAGTCCAGTGGTGCTGCTGTATAAGTCCAGTCCAGTGGTGCTGCCGTAAAGGTCCAGCGTTACTGTCCTGTAAGTCCAGCGGTACTGCCGTATAACTCCAGCGGTACTGCCGTATAACTCCAGCTGTACTACCGTATAAGTCCAGTGGTACTTCCGTATAACTCCAGCGGTACTGCCGTATAAGTCCAGTGGTGCAGTCCTGTGCTGTATATTATTTACTCCAAATAAAGGGGTTATTAATATTTAATCCAAATAATTTTTACAGGGTTTGCCCTGTGTGGTGTATGTTCTCCTGTGCTGCATATTATTATAATAACTCCAAATAAAATGGTTATTATCCAAATAATTTTCTCATATACGTCCTAGAAGATGCTGGGGTCCACTTCATGACCATGGGGTATAGACAGTTCCGCAGGAGCCATGGGCACTTTAAGACTTTTCAAAGGGTGTGAACCGGCTCCTCCCCCTATGCCCCTCCTCCAGACCTCAGTTTTAGAAATGTGCCCAGGCAGACTGGATGCACTCCAGGGAACCTCTACTGAGTTTCTCTGAAAAGACTTATGTTAGGTTTTTTTATTTCCAGGGAGAACTGCTGGCAACAGTCTCCCTGCTTCGTGGGACTGAGGGGGCAGAAGTAGGAACCAACTTCCTAAAGAGTTTCATGGCTCTGCTTCTGCCTGACAGGACACCATTAGCTCCTGAAGGGTACTGAACGCTAGCCGTGTCTAGATGCTCACTCCCACAGCGCGCCGTCACCCCCCTCACAGAGCCAGAGGCTGGCGGGAGCGCAGCACGCCATTGCTGCCCATACATACAAAGGCACTGCAGGGTGCAGGGCGCAGGGGGGGGGGATGCCTTGGGCAGCAAATAACCTTGTAAACTGGCTAAAAGGGGGCATAAGATGCCAAGGCACAGCCCTACCCCTGCCAGTATAAATATTATGTGAAAAATCTCTGAGGGGAAATGCGCCATTGCGGGGGCAGAGCTTCCTCAGTCAGCCAGCACACTGCTCAGCGCCATTTTCTCTCTCTCCTCAGCTGCAGAGGCAATGCTGGTCCTCCTCCACTACTGAATACAAGTATCAGGGTGCAAAACAAGGGGGCACAGTGAATTTGGTGCTTTACAGGGTGTATTTACATTATAAAAAGCGCTTGTGTCAGTGGGCATTTTGTGTTCACAGACATTGTGTACTGGCGCTGGGGTTGTGAACTGGCTGCTCCTAACTGTGTCCTTCTGACAGATTTTACTGTGGGTCTGTCCCCTATAAGTCCCAGAGTGTCTGTGGTGTGTGTGTGCACGAGTGTGACATGTCTGAGGCAAGGAGTTCTTCCCCTGAGGAAGCCATTTTAGGGACACAGGGTTGTAATGTGGTGACGCTGCCGGCACACCAAGAGCCTGCATGGGTGAAAGAAATATGTGATAGTGTGCATCATATCAATAGGAGATTAGAGAAGTCTGAATCTCATGCAGAATGCTGGAGAAAATCTGTGAAAGATCAGATGTGATTTTTCAAGGTTCTGTTCTCCCATCCACAGGCGACCCCTCTGGGTCACATAAAAGACCGTTTGCAAATATGGTAAATACTGATACTGACACGGACTCTGATTCCTGTGTCGACCATAGTGACTCCAGGGAAGTAGATCATAAATTGGCGAAAAATATACAATATATGATTGTGGCTATAAGGGAAGTTTTGGAAGTTACTGAAGCCCCTCCTGTACCTCAGGAGAAAGTCTATTTCTATAAAAAAAAGAAATCTAAGGTTGTTTTCCCTCCTTCCCACGAGCTAAATACTCTCTTTGAAGGGGTGTGGGTGAATCCTGAAAATAAATTTTGCATTCCCAAAAGGATTCAGATGGCTTATCCCTTTCCTTTAGAGGAAAAAAAAAATGGGAGTCACCCCCGGTGTTAGACAGTGCCCTGTCTAGATTGACAAAGAAGGTGATTCTCCCTGCACCTGGGACGGCTTTGCTAAAGGAGCCGGCAGACCGCAAAATGGAGACTACATTAAAATCCATTTATGTTGCCAATGGTACGCTGCTCAAGCCCACAATTGCTTGCGCATGGGTGAGTCATGCTATTGAAAAATGGTCAGACAACTTGTCATCAGAAATTGACACGATTGATAAAGATGAGATACTCCTAATGTTAGGTAATATCAAAGACGCGGCCGCATACATGCTAGAAGCGATGAAGGATATTGGACTCTTGGGTTCAACGGCCGCTACCATGGCAGTATCGACTAGGCGGGCATTGTGGATTCGCCAGTGGAACGCGGATGCAGATTCCAAAAAGAATATGGAGGCTCTCCCATATAAAGGTGAGGCCTTATTTGGTGATGGGCTGGATGCGTTAGTCTCGGCGGCTACCGCAGGTAAGTCGACATTTTTGCCTTATGCCACTGCACCGGTAAAAAAGACACATCACTCTCACATGCAGTCCTTTCGGCCCAACAAATACAAAAAGGCCAAAGGTTCCCCCTTCTTTGCAGGTAGGGGAAGGGGAAAAGGAAAGAAGTCTGCAGTGTCTCCAGGATCCCAGGAGCAGAAGTCAACCCCTTCTTCTGCCAAATCTACAGCATGACACTGAGGCTCCCTTGCGGGAGGCCGCTCTGGTGGGGGCACGTCTGTAACTGTTCAGTCAAGGTTGGATTCAATCTGGCCTGGACCCATGGGTTTTACAAATAGTATCCCAGGGTTACAAGCTGGAGTTTCAAGACGTTCCCCCATGCCGATTTTTCAAATCGACCTTGCCAGCTTCTCTTCCAGAAAGAGAGGCAGTAGCAACGGCAATTCAAAAGTTATGTCAGGATCAGGTCATAGTCCTGGTACCCTTGTCACAACAAGGAGAGGGGTTTTATTTAAGCCTCTTTGTAGTTCCGAAGCCGGATGGCTCGGTCAGACCAATTTTATACCTGAAAGATCTGAATCTCTACTTGAAAAGGTTCAAGTTCAAAATGGAATCACTGAGGGCAGTGATTTCCAGTCTGGAGGAAGGGAACTTCATGGTGTCTGTAGACATAAAGGATGCTTACCCGCATGTTCCCATTTATCCTCTTCACCAGGTTTATCTGAGATTCGCGGTTCAGGACTGCCATTACCAGTTCCAGACGTTGCCTTTCGGTCTCTCCACGGCGCCGAGGGTATTCACCAAGGTGATGGCAGAGATGATGGTCCTCCTTCGTCAAAAAGAAGTCAATATAATTCCTTATCTGGACGATCTCCTGATAAAGGCGAGATCCAGGGAGCAGATGCTGCAGAACATCACACTCTCCCTGTCCATACTCCAACAAAGGCCAATATTTACTAATATTCGTGTTTGAGTCGGTTTGTGTAGTGTTTAAACTCGTTTTGTATCGGGTGCATTTTCATGCAACTTTTTGAATCCATATACGCAAAGTTACGAAGCAGTCGACTTTATTGTTTTCGTGTTTTCCGATGTCGATGCCAGTCGTTTTTTTTTGGTACATTTACGGCCGTCATTGTCGTTTGCGTACGTGTTTTTGATGTATTTGCTGGGTTTTTTCCTAAGTTAAACGCGGCAGGGTTTTTTTTTATTCGCGGCCGCATTTTCACTTTCAGTTTCGATTTTCATCCCCGTTCGTGATTTATTGTGTTTCAGATGGTAGGAGTGTCTGTGCGCAACCATATAAATTCGCCCCAAACCGTCTGCACCTCGTGGGTTTAGTTAGTGGTGAGGAGGAGGGAGGTTGTGCTGTGGAGGTAGGTGAATTTGTGGTTTGAAGAGGAGTGGTGGTAGCGATTTCTGAGTGTGGTATTATGTTTGAAAGTCGTCTTGTCATTCTTGTTGTCTTGTATTTTGTGGTTTTGTCTCATTTTTAGTCCAAGTTATTTTTCTTTATAGTCCCTTGTCAGTGTTTGTGTGTGTGTGTGTGTGTGTGTGTGTGTGTGTGTGTGTGTGTGTGTGTGTGTGTGTGTGTGTGAGAGTTGTGTAGTGGTAGTGGAGGAGTGTGTTGTTTGTCTTTTTTTCCCCTGTGTTAACTGTTTACACACACAATTTTGTGTGACTCAGAGGTGGAGGGTGTGAGTGAGGGGGAGGAGGTTGGTCAGGTGGAGGAGGTGAGTGTTAGTGAGGTTAGTGAGGTGGAGGAGGTGGGTGAGGTTGCTGCAGCAGCCTCAAGTGATAGTGACAGTCAGAGTGCTCCGCAGCCACGCACCACTACTAATACTGGGCGGAATGTTAAGTTTAGTTTTGCTGAAAATGTGGCATTGGTGCGTGAGCTGATGAAGTATCAGAGGCAGCTATTTGGCCCGGAGTCCGCCAAGGTGCCAACACGGAGGAAGACGGTGTTGTGGGCGAAAGTAGTTGCTGCTGTCAATAGTGAGGGGGTGGTCAAGCGGACTGAGGACACGTGCCGCAAACGGTACTATGACATAAAGCGACGTGTGTCAAGTCCAAAATGGCCAAGGAGGCCAAGTCGGCTCGGAAAACCGGTGGTGGGCAGCCCTATATTGTAAGTTATCTAGAGTATGAGGAGCCCATGCGGAGTGTAATCCCTCCAGAAGTTGTCTCTGCAACCCATGTCCAGGATTCAGATAGGCCCAGGAAGAATGGTGAGCATGTGTTTTTTTTTATATATATATTTTTTTTAATATTTGTTTTTTTTGGAATGTGTGTCATGTGACGTTGCATATTACTCCCATCTTCTAGTGTGTGTCAGCAAATACATTGTTTTGGTTAATGTTTTATATAAAAGTCAATGTAACCTCTTACTTTATTGTATGTCATGTGTTTTTCAGGCAGTTTTTTTGCATGTGTAGTTTGGACTTGGTGTGTCTCTGAATTGTCCTGCAATAATGTTTTCCTGTTGTTTTTTTTTGGAATTTAAAATTGTGACTATGTTTTATATTTAAGTGATCCATGTGGTTTTGTTTAAAAAAAAAGTGGTTGTGATGTTAGAGGCTGGAGTACTGGAAAGTGGTTTGGGAACCACTTACATGTGTAATGTTATCTTTAGATAATGTTATGGGTTTTTTTTTTTATATTTTTAAAAAAAAATTGTTGTTTGCTTGTATTTGTACCGTGACACCACACCGCAGTGTTTTTTATTAAACAAATTGCTGCATTTTGTTTTTGCTCATATAGTGGTAATGTGTGTTTGGAGTGCCACATCACAGAGCAAATTAGATATTGCATCTGTAATATTTTTCCTACCAATACAAAATGAATTTGTGTTTTTTTTTTTTCATTTTTAAAAACCTTTCCTTGAACTTGTGGCCTATGTCAGTGTCTTGTACATGTTTTCCTGTGTTGATGTTGCCATAGTGCATATGTGTTTTGGTCATTGTTGTTTTTTTAAAAAAAATTTATGTTCCTTTTTTTTTTTTTTTAAAGCCAAGCATTTCTAAAAGAAAAAATGTTTATAAGCATAATGGGTGGATGTATACACAATAGCATGATTTTTTATTATAATTCATTTTATACAGTGTCTGAAAAAAGCAGCACTCCTCGTCGGTCAGTAACTCCTATCACATCTGATGATGATGACGCTGCGGAAGCAGGTAAAGTGTCCATTGTAGTATAGGGTATGCTTGTAAAGGAATGGCCATAACCAAATTGCACTTTCATTAAAAGGTCCATCAAAAGAAGTATGGAGCAGCAGAAGAGGCACTTCTGAAAGACATCACCACAAAAAACCTGTGGCCGAAAAGAAAGCAAGGGCGTATGTCCCGGCCCAAACACAGCAGGCTACCCCGCCACGAAGATTATCGTCCGTATGTTCTGTCCCCCCACTCCAAATTTTGGACACACCTCCAAGGCGTCATCCACACTCCCCTCATCTTGATTGTGAGTATCAAACTGACAAAAATGTGTAAAAATTCAGTACATAATCTAAAAATTTCATAACCGCATTAAGTCGAAACACATCAAAAAAGTAAATACTTACCGCAGTAAGTAAAAGCTGAAATGTAATCCAATCTAAATGTCCTTGTCCACATCCAGTAAAGATATGTATGTCCACTTGAGCCATACAGTTAGCCAATGTGTGTAAGATTCTGCAACAAAAAAGCATGTTTGTTTTTATGAAAAAAGTAAGGTTTTTTTTCAACATTTCACATGTGTGTTTGAGGTAACATTGCAAAATACATACAGTATAAAAACATTACTATGTTTGTTTGAACAAAGCTATAAGGTAAGACATTATGTATTCCAATGTGTTTTTATGGTGGAGTATGTGTGAGCTACAAAAAAAATAAAGTGTTTGCTTTCACAATTAAGTAACCAGACACATTTGCCACAAACAGGCATATGTATGTATTTAAGCTATGAGTGATGATGTTGCTAGCCAGAATAGTTGAAAGCAACAGTGAATCACATGTGTTCCATGTGGTAAATGTACTAAGATGGGCATTCTATTGAAGATGGGATGTTGCCCATAGCAACCAATCAGATTCCAGGTATTATCTTCTAGAAGGTGCTAGATAAATGAGAAGTAGAAGCTGATTGTTTGCTATGGGCAACATTCCATCTTAAATAGAACTCCCATCTTAGTAAATTGCCCCCCATGTGTAGTGATTTGTTTACATTTCTCAAACATATGGCTAGCTAACGGAGATTTAATTAACATTTCAGCTTCGAGTCCTGGGAACAGCATCCCTCCGCAACAACAGCAACACAGTGACATGGAGGAGACAAACATCTTAGAAATGCAGCCATTAATGCAAGGAATGAGCCCCCCAGCACCTGTGAGTACACCACCACAGCAAAGCACACCACCACCACAACACAGCCCAACAACACCAGGAACACAAGGCCCTGATCAGGTGTTTTGGACCATTTGGGCTAGACAGCAGGCCACTAATGAAGATTGCCTACGTAAGCAGACACAAATGTTTGCAAGCCTACCATCTCACCTCAGAAGAATATCAAGAAATCTGAGTAGACAAAATAAGCAAACAACCAGAATAGGCAATACCATGGAACTCATGCGTACAGACATTACACAGGTCATGGGCAACTTACAGCGCATAATGGAAGAACAGCACAGACAACAGCAAAGTTACATGAGCATTTTCCAAAACAATCAAAAGATTAATGAAAGTTTATTCAGAATAGTAGACAATCAAAATGCTGCTACACGTGAACTCAATGCCACCCTCACTAACCTGAATGAAACAATCAGATGCATGCACCAACCGCAAACAAGCAGCAGTTCTGGTACGACTACTCCAAATGTCACGCCAGTTTCATCACCACCAAGACGCTCCACCAGAGCACGACAACATGACAGTGCTAAAGGCAAAGGGCAGGACAAGCAGCCACCAAAAAAAATGTGAAAAAAAAACAAGTTAGACATTTGTGATAAGTAACTCAAAAAAGTTAGCAAGTGTTTTTGTTGCTAAAATAATATAACACTTAGGTCCTTGACCCTTTTTTCAACATCATTAATTATATGTGGCAGTAAAAATTATTATAAATTTTGGACGAACATTTATTCAAAACCATTTTTATTTGGTATTGGAGGCGGGAAATGTTGATGGAGCCACACATACATGTTAGCAGGAAGTAAACTGACCCTTGATTTTTTTCTAATCATTACTCTTTCTAGATACCAATCATTCTCTTTGCCTGCAGATACAATAATTGCCAGCCAGGCAGAATGTCTTTAGCAGGAAGTAAACTGACCCCTTGATTTTTTTCTAATCATTACTCTTTCTAGATTCCAATCATTCTCTTTGCCTGCAGATACAATAATTGCCAGCCAGGCAGAATGTCTTTAGCAGGAAGTAAACTGACCACTTGATTTTTTTCTAATCATTACTCTTTCTAGATTCCAATCATTCTCTTTGCCTGCAGACAATCCAAAATACAATGTTAGTGATACATATCTTAGCTATCTTATCTATACAACATTACAAGAAGAACACAATTGACTTGCGTAAAAAGCTTGTAATATGTTGCCTTTGTTTTGTTTGAAAAACATTGTCCAAATGAATGTCAGTATTGTTGGGACATGTTTGTGTGTGTTTAAAATTATTAAGAATGTTTTGACACGTGTTGCAGAAACAAACAAATATGTAATTTTACAACAAAAAGCACAAACTGTGTATAATAATGTATATGTGTGGCAAACTGTGTATTTACTTACACATCATCAAGTTTACAGCATCAAACATTAGGAAATAAAATATTCCTGATTACAGTAAGTTTGTGTGTCTTAAATATGATGGTGCATCACACATAGGGACACATGTATTCCTCAAGGCTAACATATTATATGTTGAGGAGTGTTTTTTGGGAACACAGGTTCGCAAACTCGGCCCTCAGGAACCCACACAGTGCATGTTTTGCAGGTCTCCTCACAGAATCACAAGTGACATAATTAGCTCCACCTGTGAACCTTTTAACATATGTCTGTGAGTAATTCATACACCTGTGCTTCTACTGGGTTTCGTGAAAAACATGCACTGTGTGTGGTCCTGAGGGCCGAGTTTGTGAACCTGTGCATTAGGACGTTACACACAATGATAAAGTGAAATACTAAATGGATGATGTGGGCTTGTAAGAAATTAGCACTGCAAGTTTACGATCACTTATCCAGACTTAATGCATGCCACTCATAATCTGTTGTTTTGAGATTAAAAATACACACAATACACATGCGACATTTGTTTTTCATATAGCGAGGGTATGTTTGTATGTGTCAAGGAGACAGACACATTCTGAGTAATGGTTTTGGTGAAAAAAAACAAAACATCTATTTATGATTACACAAAAAAAGAAATAAGCAAACCAAGCTTACCTTAGAAATAGCGATTGATGATCTGTTGCCTAACCTGCCTCCCTACATCAGTACTCCAAGTATCACCAGATGTCTCTAATTCCTCTGCTTGCTGGCTGCTTTCTTCCTCCTCCTCCTCCTCCTCCTCAACATGTGGCAGATGTTGTTGCAAACACATGTTATGAAGAAAGCAGCAGCAGAACACAATTTGCGTCACCTTGGAGGGACTATACAACAAAAGGCCACCAGACTTATCCAGACACCGAAACCTAGACTTCAGCACACCAAAACATCTTTCGATCACATTCCGCGTGGACTTATGTGCATGATTGTAATTGTGTTCAGCAGGGGTATCAGGTCGGGACAATGGAGTTAGAAGCCAAGAGAAACAGCCATATCCTCCATCACCTAAAAGACAGATATAGTAACGTGATTCATGTTAAGATACAGAAACACATAAGTAACACACTGTGGGGCAGATGTATTAACCTGAAGAAGGCATAAGGAAGTGAAAAACCAGTGATATGTGCAAGGTAATAAAGGCAGCAGACAATCTGTTCCTAAATGTTAATTTACTTATTGGAGGTGATTGGCTGGTGCCTTTATCACCTTGCACAGATCACTGGTTTCACACTTCCTTATGCCTTCTACAGGTTAATACATCTGCACCTGTATTTGGACAAAGTATACGCAGGCCTACACATATCAAATTACATACCCAGCAGCCATCCATCTGGCATTTGACCGTCCTCAAACTTGTCAAAGAGGGATGACTGAGGATGAAGGAGTCATGGCAGCCCCCAGGGTAACCAGCAACAACACTCATTATTCTGAGATTTGCATCACAAACCACCTGCACATTTGTGGAGTGTTCGAAATGGCGGTTTGTATATATGTGCTGCCTGCCCCTAGGTGGTCTCAGCTGAATGTGTGTGCAATCTATGGCTCCAAGCACATTGGGCATGCCAGCCAGCTCATAGAAATCTACCCTGACGGCATGCCACTGAGACTCCTGGGTAGGGAAGCAGATTGAGGCCTCGATGTGGGGCTACAAAACAGGCAACACCTGTGTGTACATTTTAAAGAACAATAAACATGAGATTTTAGGACAGAACTGGCCACCGAGAAATTAAAACAAACACAAAACAGAAGAGGTCGTTAGGTATACATCACCTGGGTTAAGATTCTGGAAAATGAGGGCTGTGAGATTCCTATGACATCCCCAGACACAGCCTGAAAGCTGCCAGTAGCCAGAAAGTGCAACACAGCCAGGAGTTTGTGCAGGCCTGAGACAGGGCGAGAGCGTGCTGTCTCAGGGTCTAGGCCCAGTTTGACAAGGTCATACAGACGGAAAATGTTGTTTACGATTTAGACGGAACATCTGTATGACCTTATCATCGGACAATGCGTTCAAGTTTAAATGCCCCCTAAAAAAATGAGGCCTGCGCAGCCTCCGCGGAACCTGTACAACCTGCTGACCATGTTCAGTTTCTTGGCCCTGGTTACTTACAGGCTGATGTCTGAGTCTGAGGAATCCCACAGCACACAAAAGATCACTGGCCCACAGTCCTGCTGCCATTTCTTGAGTGTAGGTGTATTGAAATGGGCCTAACATCCTTTTATAGGCATCCTAATTCAGGTGTGAGTGATTTTTAATTTGCAACACATGTAAACACGACTGCCGCTTTTTTTAACGAATCGCAAAAAAATACAACCGCATTTGAGCACTCAGAGACTAACACCCAAATACAAATGAATAGTGAATTCCCGTATTCTATGAAATAACAGCCGCGGTTGACCGATGGTCTATTCATTCGTATTTCGGAACGTTGTCATTCAAACCATTACGAATAGACCAGACACTGCCGAGATTGGTGCTTAGTGAATTCCCGGATTGGGACTTAGAAAAAAAAACACAAATCGGCCAAACTCGGAATTTTAGTAAATACTAGCCAAAGTCTCAGTTGGAACTGACAACGAGATTGTCTTTTCTCGGGATGATACTGGACACAGAAGTACAGAGAGTATTTCTTCCAGTGGAAAAGGCTCTGGAAATCCAGAGAATGGTCAAACAGATACTGAAACCAACCAGTGTGTCGATCCATCAGTGCATTCGGTTGTTGGGGAAGAAGGTGGCGGCCTACGAGGCCATACAGTTTGGCAGATTCCATGCCAGTGTATTCAATGGGACCTGTTGGACAAGTGGTCCGGATCCCACCTACGCATGCACCGGAAGATAATCCTGTCGTCAAAACCCAGGATTTCGCTCCTGCGGTGGCTACACAGTTCTCACCTATTGGAGGGACACAGGTTCGGGATTCAGGACTGGGTCCTGGTAACCACGGATGCAAGTCTCCGGGGCTGGGGAGCTGTCGCTCAGGGGGAAAGCTTCCAAGGAAAATGGTCAAGTCAGGAAGCCTGCCTTCACATAAACGTTCTGGAATTGAGAGCCATTTACAACGGTCTTCTACAAGCGGTACATCTTCTTCAAGATCATCCCGTGCAGATCCAGTCGGACAATGTAACAGCAGTCGCGTACATAAACAGGCAAGGCGGAACAAAAAGCAGAGCAGCAATGGCAGAGGTGTCAAGGATTCTCCTCTGGGCAGAAAGACATGTCAGAGCTCTGTCGGCGATTTTCATTCCAGAAGTGGACAACTGGGAAGCAGACTTCCTCAGCAGACACGATCTCCATCCAGGAGAGTGGGGCCTCCACCAAGAAGTCTTCGCAGAGGTGACAAGTCTCTGGGGCGTTCCTCAAGTAGACATGATGGCATCTCGTCTCAACAAGAAGCTTCAGAGATATTGTTCCAGGTCGAGAGACCCTCAAGCAATAGCAGTGGATGCACTGGTCGCCCAGTGGATATTCCGGTCGGTGTATGTCTTCCCTCCACTTCCGCTGATCCCAAAAAATCTCAGGATAATAAGAACAACAAGAGTTCGAGCAATCTTCATTGCCCCAGACTGTCCAAGGAGGGCTTGGTACCCAGATCTACAGGAGTTGCTCATAGAAGATCCTCGGCCTCTTCCTCCTCGCGAGGACCTGCTGCGGCTACGTTTGACGGCATGGCTGTTGAGCGCCGGATCCTAGCTCGAAAGGGTATTCCCAAGGATGTCATTCCCACTCTTATTCAGGCCAGGAAGGGAGTAACGTCTAAACATTACCACCGTATTTGGAGAAAATACATATCTTGGTGTGAATCCAAGAAGGCTCCTACGGAAGAGTTTGAGTTGGGACGTTTTCTCCATTTTCTGCAGGCTGGTGTGGATGCGGGCCTTAGATTGGGGTCAATCAAGGTCCAGATTTCGGCCTTGTCAATTTTCTTTCAAAGACAATTGGCTTCTCTTCCAGAAGTTCAGACCTTCGTGAAAGGGGTTCTGCATATCCAGCCTCCATTTGTGCCTCCAGTGGCACCATGGGACCTTAATGTGGTGTTGCAGTTCCTTCAATCGAGTTGGTTTGAACCTCTCCAGGAGATAGAGTTGAAGTTTCTCACTTGGAAAGTGGTCATGCTTTTGGCCTTGGCATCCGCAAGGCGGGTGTCTGAATTGGGGGCCTTGTCTCACAAGAGCCCTTACCTAATCTTCCATGAGGATAGGGCGGAGTTGAGAACTCGCCAACATTTTCTTCCAAAGGTGGTTTCATCTTTCCACATAAACCAACCAATTGTGGTGCCAGTGTCAAAGTCTCTTGATGTGGTTAGGGCTTTGAAGATTTATGTCGCTAGAACAGCTCGGATACGGAAAACAGAGGCTCTGTTTGTCCTGTATGCTCCCAACAAGATTGGGTGTCCTGCTTCCAAGCAGACTATTGCGCGCTGGATCAGAGGTATGATTCAGCACGCTCATTCTACGGCTGGATTGCCGTTACCGACGTCGGTGAAGGCCCATTCTACCAGGAAGGTGGGCTCGTCCTGGGCGGCTGCCCGGGGGGTCTCGGCTTTACAACTCTGCCGAGCAGCTACTTAATCAGGGTCAAACACTTTTGCTAAATTTTATAAGTTTGACACTTTGGCCGATGAGGACCTAAAGTTTGGTCAGTCGGTGCTGCAGGGTCATCCGCACTCTCCCGCCTGTACTGGAGCTTTGGTATAAACCCCATGGTCATGAAGTGTACCCCAGCATCCTCTAGGACGTATGAGAAAACAGGATTTTAATACCTACCGGTAAATCCTTTTCTCCTAGTCCGTAGAGGATGCTGGGCGCCCGACCCAGTGCGTACTTTACCTGCAGTTTTGTTTATTAGAGTTACACAAGGGGTGTAATATTAGTTTTCAGCATGTTGCTGTAATTGGTTCATGCCTGTTGGCATGTGTTCTGTCGAATGCCATGTTGTGCGTCATGGTTGAGGTGTGAGCTAGTATGAATCTCACCATTAGTATTAAAGTAAATCCTTTCCTCGAAATGTCCGTCTCCCTGGGCACAGTTCCTATAACTGAGGTCTAAAGGAGGGGCATAGGGGGAGGAACCGGTTCACACCCTTTGAAAAGTCTTAAAGTGCCCATGGCTCCTGCGGAACTGTCTATACCCCATGGTCATGAAGTGGACCCCAGCATCCTCTACGGACTAGGAGAAAAGGATTTACCGGTAGGTATTAAAATCCTGTTTTCTCTTACGTCCTAGGGGATACTGGGAATCCATGTAGTACTAGGAGCCTTGGGCACTTTAAGAATTTGATAGTGTGCACTGGCTCCTACCTCTATGCCCCTCCTACCAGACTCAGTTTAGAAAATGTGCCCGGAGAGGTACTCTGTCACAGGGAATAGAGGCTCTCATACAGGCTATCAGAGATGTTCTGCATATCCCTGATAAGGTGATAGAGGAGAGTGAGGAATCTTATTTTAATATAAAAAATAAATCCTCAGCCACTTTACCTGTGTAAAAGGAACTAAATACCCTGTTTGAAAAACCATGGGTTAATACTGATAAGAAATTCCAAATCCCTAAAGAGTTGATATCATCTTTTCCATTTCCTACTGAGGATAGGAAAAAATGGGAAAATCCACCAATAGTAGATGCATTAGTATCCAGGCTGTCACGAAAAATTGTATTGCCTATCCCAGGTGCAGCTTCCCTGAAAGATGCGGCTGATCGTAAAATTGAGACCACACTCAAATCCTTGTATACAGCTGCTGGGATGGCCCAGAGACCCACTATAGCATGTGGGTGGATTACGCAAGCTATTGCCAAATGGTTGGGTAACCTGATTGAGGGGTTAGATACCTTACCTCAAAGGGAGATTATTTTACTCCTGCAACATATACAGGACTCTGCAAACTTTATGGTGGAAGCCATAAAAGAAATGCATGCACCACTGCTATGACAGTGTCAATGGACTGCTGACGCGGACTCCAGGAAAGCAGTGGAAGGCCTACCCTTCACAGGAGAAGCCTTATTTGGAGATGAACTAGAGAAATGGATCTCCAAAGCTACAGCGGGTAAGTCCACATATCTTCCTTCTGCAGCTCCCCCAGCTAAGAATGCTTACTCAGGTCCCAATTTACAGTCCTTTTGGACTTCCAAGTTTAGGGGAAAACCCAGAGGTTCTTCTACAGTCACCAGAGGCGCTAGAGGTAAACCACGCAAACCTGCAACTGCTGGTTCAAAGGAACACGGCTCAAGCTTTGCTTCCTCAAAACCTTTAGCATGACGGTGGACCGCGATGCCTGGAAGACTGGCAGTTGGGAGCCCGGCTAAAATTCTTTATTCACATCTGGACAAGTTCGTGCCAGGATCCCTGGGTCATAGATCTTATTTCCCAGGGCTATAGACTGGAGTTCCAGGACTTCCCACCTCACAGATTCTTCAAATCAGGCTTACCAGTTTCACAAGAGGCAAGTATAACTTTACAGGACGCCATTCAAAAACTGGTAAAGACTCAGGTCATTGTTCCAGTTCCACCTCATCTGCAAAACAAGGGGTATTATTCCAACTTGTTTGTAGTACCAAAACTGGGTGGTTCGGTAAGACCGATTCTGAACCTCAGGTCATTGAACCAGTACTTTAGTGTTCAAATTCAAGATAGAGTCTCCAATAGCGGTGACTTCAGGTCTGAGGAGGGGGAATTCCTAGTGTCTCTTGATATCAAGGATGTGTACCTTCACATTCCGATCTGGCTGCCTCATCAGGCTTATCTACGGTTTGCACTGCAGGACTGTCACTACCAGTTCTAGGCCCTGCCATTTGGGCTCTCCACAGCACAGAGGGTGTTCACAAAAGTGATAACAGAGATTATGTTTCTACTCCGCAAACAGCGAGTGAACATAACTCCGTACCTGGACGATCTTCTGATAAAGGCACCGTCCAGGGAGCAGTTGTTGGACAGCATTGGTCTCTCAACCAGACTACTCCTGGATCACGGTTGGATTCTGAACCTACCAAAATCTCACCTAGAACCAACACAGAGGCTTCCTTTCCTGGGAATGATACTGGACACAGAGTCTCAGAAAGTATTCCTTCCCTTGGAAAAGCAATGGTAATCCAGTCGATGGTTTGGGCTGTCCTGAAGCCACAGAAAAATATATAGAAAATCTAACCAAGCGCTCTGTCACTCCAATCTATGTGCAGCCAGTGATATAGGGCTACTCACCCCTATTTGGATAAATAGAATAAAAAAAGATAAAAACTGGTATTACAGCGCATATTGATTGGATATGAACAATTTATTAAAACAGATATAAAATTTTTATTTAATATTCATAAACACCGGCCGGTTATTTTTACAACTTAACAATGACATTTATTTAAAAACATACAATGTAGTTTACTATCTGTTTGTCAAAGTTCAATTTAGCAACAGAAACTTCTGAGCTCCCTTAGTTGTATCCCTTTATAGGCAAACACAACAGTGTAGCACCCTGTAATGTAAATTAATCTCTGTTTAGCAACATTCAATTTAGGAACAGGAGCTTCTGCGCTCCCTTAATGTGTATCCCTTTATAGGCAAGCACAACAATGTGGCACACTGTAGTCTCCTAAATGCAGCTGATGTCAGTCACTCTATACATAATTCGAATGCAGGCAGAGACTAACAAACAGTCCATTCATCAAATAGAATCCGCTGAGATAAGCAAAGCGTTTTTTAAATCTGGCCAGACAGATATATAATCTCACTGCTCCTCACAGCACTTGATTGTAGGCGTACTCCCCGGCAGCTGGTGCTCTAACCTTTACATGCAGTCATCTCTGGGGAATCGTAGATGAAAAACAAATAGCAGGTGCTGCAGCTAACGGTGGATGCCTCCGGTCACAGTGGTGAAGGATCAGCAAAGGTGAGTATTTAACGCGTTTCCCTGCCTCCCTCCGGGTTCAGCGGCTTCATCAGAAAATAACCGGCCAGTGGTCATGAATATTAAATAAAAATTTTATATCTGTTTTAATAAATTGTTTATATCCAATCTATGTGCGCTGTAATATCATTTTTTTTTTCTTTTTTGATTCTATTTGTACTAAAGCCAACCCGGATCTCGGTGCATCTCTGCATACGCCTTCTGGGGGAAATGGTGGCCTCTTACGAGGCGATTCCATATGGAAGGTTTCATGTAAGGTCCTTCCAGCTGGATCTGTTGGACAAATGGTCCGGATCGCATCTTCACATGCACCAGAGAATCCGTCTGTCGATAAGAGCCAGGATCTCCCTTCTGTGGTTGCTACAGACTTCTCACCTAATCAAGGGTCAGAGATTTGGGATTCAGAATTGGATTCTGCTAACCACAGATGCAAGCCTCAGAGGTTGGGGAGTAGTCACCCAGGGGGTGCAGTTTCAAGGAAGATGGTCAAGTCAGGAAGTCGTCCTTCCAATAAACATCCTGGAACTCAGGACTATCTACAACGCCCTTCTGCAGGCCTCATCTCTACTTCAAAATAAGTCCAGTCAAGTCCAGTCGGACAATGTGACGGCAGTAATGTACATAAACCGACAGGTCAGAACGAAGAGCAGAGCAGCAATGTCAGAGGTGTCAAGAATTCTCCTCTGGGCGGAAAAATACGGCGTGGCATTGTCGGCGGTCTTCATTCTGGGTGTAGACAACTGGGAAGTAGACTTTCTCAGCAGACATGACCTGCACCCGGGGGAGTGGGGCCTTCACGCGGAGGTGTTCCGGTGGTTGACACGTCGATGGGGATATCCACATGTTGACATGATGGCCTCTCTACTCAACAAGAAGCTCAAGCGGTATTGTTCCAGGTCAAGAGATCCACAAGCAGTGGCGGTAGACGCTCTAACAACTCCGTGGGTCTACCAGCTGGTGTACGTGTTTCCTCCACTTCCTCTCATCCCAAGAATTCTAAAGAGAATAAAAAGGGAAAAGGTTCAAGCAATTCTCATTGTTCTGGACTGGCCGCGAAGGGCCTGGTACGTGGATCTTCTCGAGATGTTGATCGAAGATCCGTGGCCTCTACCTCTTCGCGGGGATCTTCTACAACAGGGCCCGTTCGTCTATCAAGACTTACCGCGGCTACGTTTAACGAAATAGAAGTTGAACGGCTGATTCTAGTCAGGAGAGGGATTCCTTACAAGGTCATCCCGACTATGATCCAAGCCAGGAAGGGGGTAATGTCTAACATTACCACCGTATATGGAAGAATTATGTCTCTTGGTGTGAAAGCTCATCTGGGATGTTTCCTGCTTTTTTTGCAGTCAGGAATGGATGTGGACCTACGTCTAGGCTCCATTAAAGTCCAGATTTCGGTCTTGTCTATTTACTTTCAGAAACAATTGGCTTCTCTCCCTGAGGTCCAGACATTCTTGAAATGTGTTCTGCACATCGAACCTCCCTTTGTGCCTCCCACGGCACCTTGGAATCTCAATTTGGTTCCTACAATCGGACTGCTTTGAACCGTTACAGGAGGTGTATGTAAAGTACCTAACATAGAAGACCATCACACTGCTGGCCTTGGCTTCAGCAAAACGTGTGTCGGAGCTAGGGGCATTGACTTACAAGAGCCCCTACTTAATTTTCCATGAGGACAGAGCTGAACTCATGACTCGTCAGCAATTTCTTCCTAAGGTGGTGTTTGCATTTCACATTAACCAACCTATTGTGGTTCTGATTGTTACGGACCCCTCTGCTACTTCAAAGTCTTTGGATGTTGTGATGGCTTTGAGAGTGTATGTAAAGAGGCCAGCTCGTCACAGGAAATCGGACTTGTTCGTTCTTTATGATCCCAATAAAATTGGGTGTCCTGCTTCAAAGCAGTCAATTGCACGCTGGATCAAGCTCACTATCCAGCATGCTTATTCCACGGAAGGCTTACCGGTTCCAAAATCTGTACAGGCCCACTTTACTAGGTCGGTGGGTTCTTCTTGGGTGGCGGCCCGGGGTGTCTCAGCTTTACAGCTTGCCGAGCAGCTACTTGGTCAGATTCGAATATGTTTGCTAAGTTTTACAAGTTCGATACTTTGACCTCTGAGGACCTTCAGTTTGGTTAATCAGTTCTGCAGAAACCTCAGCACTTTCCCACCTGGTTTGGGAGCTTTGGTACTTCCCCATGGTACTAAATGGATTCCTAGTATCCCCCAGGATGTAAGAGAAAATAGTATTGTAAACCCTAAACTGGCATTGTCAGATCACATGCAACCACGCCACCCCACTGTGTCCCCAAATTTTTGATGAGAAGATCTGTTCTGCAGATGCGCATGATATAATATTTAACTATTTAAAAAAAATACCTTTTAAACTATATTAAATGTAAAAAAATTTAAATACAACTATATGAACAGTTTTATAGGGGAAAAATCATCAGTTAAGTGGTTAATTACCTACCGGTAAATCCTTTTCTCGTAGTCCATTGGAGATACTGGGTGCCCGCCCGGTGCTTCGTTCTTCCTGCACTGTTACTTGGTTAAGTATTTTGCTTTGTTCAGCTGTTGCTGTTCATGTTTCAAGTTTGGTTAGCATGGCTTTCCTCTTGTTTTGTGTGTGCTGGTTTCGTAATCTCACCACTTTCCTTATCTATCCTTCTCTCAAAGTATGTTCGTCTCCTCGGGCACAGTTTCCTAGACTGAGTCTGGTAGGAAGGGTATAGAGGGAGGAGCCAGTGCACACTATCAATTTCTTAAAGTGCCCATGGCTCCTAGTGGACCCATCTATACCCCATGGAACTAAATGGATTCCCAGTATCCCCTACGGACTACGAGAAAAGGATTTACCGGTAGGTAATTAAAAATCCTATTTTTACAGGGTTTGCCCTGTGTGGTGTAGGGGTACGCTGTCCTGTGCTGCATATTATTATGAAAATTCTAAATAAAAGGGTTATTATCCAAATCATTTTTACAGGCTTTGCCGTATGTGTGTGGTTTAGGGGTACGCTCTCCTGTGCCACATATTATTATAATAACTCCAAATTAAAGGGTTATTATTATTCAAATAATTTTTACAGGTTTGCCCTGTGTGGTTTAGGGGTAAGCTCTCCTGTGCTGCATATTATTTTAATAACTCCAAATAAAAGGGTTATTAGCCCAAACAATGTTTACAGGCTTTGCCATGTGTGTGAGGTTTAGGTGTACACTCTCCTGTGATACATAGTGTTATAATAACTCCAAATAAAAGGGTTATTATCCAAATACATTTTACAGGCTTTGTCGTGTTTGTGTGGTTTAGGGGTACGCTCTTCTGTGCTGAATATTATTATAATAACTCCAAATAAAAGGGTTATTATCCAAATAGGGTGGTCTTTAGTATGCCACCGACCGGGATCCCGGCGACCAGCACACCGGTGCTGGGATCCCGACCTCCGGCATGCCGACACATATTCTCCCTCTTGGGGGTCCACAATCCCCCTGGAGGAAGAATAAATAGCGTGGCGTGCATAGCGCGCCACCGTACCCGCAGCGTAGCAAGCGCAGAGAGCCTGCAAGGGGCTCATTAGCACTCGCCCAGCTGTCGGCATGCCAGTGGTCGGGATCCCGGCGCCGGTATGCTGGCCCCCGGGAGTCCAGCCGCCGGTCACTCATACTACACCCATCCAAATCATTTTTATAGGCTTTGCCGTGTGTGTGGTTTAGGGGTACGCTCTCCTGTGCTGCATATTATTATAACTCCAAATAAAACTGATATTATCCAAATAATTTTTATAGGGTTTGCCCTGTGTGGTGTAGGGGTATGCTCTCCTGTGCCGCATATTGTTATATAACTCCAGAAAAATAATGGAGAACAAAAATTTGGAGGATAAAATAGGGAAAAATCATGAACCACTTCCTCCTAGTGCTGAAGCTGCTGCCACTAGTCATGACATAGATGATGAAATGCCATAAACGTCGTCTGCCAAGGCAGATGCCCAATGTCATCGTAGAGGGCATGTAAAATCCAAAAAGCTAAAGTTCAGTAAAATGACCCAAAAAAAGTATTTAAATCATCTGAGGAGAAACGTAAACTTGCCAATATGCCATTTACGACACGGAGTGGCAAGTAACAGCTAAGGCCCTGACTAGTAGTTCAGCTTCACATTTCGATGGAAGCCCTCATACTCCCGCTAGAAAAATTAAAAGAGTTAAGCTGGCAAAAGCAAAGCAAAGAACTGTGCGTTCTAAGATGGTATTACAAATCCCAAAGGAGAGTCCAAGTGTGTCGGCGGTTGCGATGCCTGACCTTCCCAACACTGGATGGGAAGAGGTGGCTCCTTCCACCATTTGCACGGCCTCTGCAAGTGCTGGAAGGAGCACCCACAGCCCAGTTTCTGATATTCAAATTGAAGATGTCACTGTTGTCACACCAGGATGTTGCTGGCGCTGAGGAGGAAGTTGCTGGAAATTGCTGGCGCTGAGGAGGAAGTTGACGATGAGGACTCTGATGGTGATGTGGTTTGTTTAAATCAGGTACCAGGGGAGACAGTTGTTGTCTGTGGGATGAATAAGCCCATTGTCATGCCTGAGCAAAATACCAAAAAAAGCCACCTCTTCAGTGTGGAATTATTTCTCCACAAATCCGGAAAACAGGTGTTAAGCTGTGTGTTGCCTTTGTCAATCCGTAATAAGTAGGGGTAAGGACGTTAACCACCTAGGAACATCCTCCCTTATACGTCACCTGCAGCACATTCATCAGAAGTCATTGTCATGTTCAGAAACTTTGAGTAAGAGCGTAAGCAGTCCACTGACACCTAAATCCCTTCTTCCTCTTGTACCCAAGCTCCTGTAAGCCACACCACCAACTCCCTCAACGTCAATTTCCTCCCCAGTCAGGAAGGTCAGTAGTCCTGCAGGCCATGTCACTGGCATGACTGACGAGTCCTCTCCTAACCAGGATTCCTCTGGAGGATCCTTGAGTGGTATGTCTACTGCTGCTGCCGCTGCCGTTTTTGCTGCTGGGAGTCGATCCTCATCCCAGAGGGGAAGTCGGAAGACCACTTGTACTACTTCAACTAAGTGTACATCATTCTCTATTAAAATACACACAACCAGTAGTTGAAGTGGAAATGTTGAAGTGAGGGTATGGAAAAGTAAAGGTTGTAAATAAGCCTACAGGCGTGGCCACTCAAAAGGGGGCATGTCCTTCAGTGTAGTTTACCACACCATATACCCCTTATACACATTATGCACCACAATAGTAGGACCCCTTATACTATCTAGTACTGGTGACCTTTTCACATTATACCACACAGTATGAGCCCGAAATTCACATTATACCACATGGTATGAGCCGAAATTCACATTATAGCACACGGAATGAGCCTAAATTCACATTATACCACACAGAATGAGCCGCCATTCACATTATAGCGCACACAATGAGCCAAAATTCACAGTATAGGACACATAATGAGCCAAAATTCACATTATAGCACACAGAATAAGCCAAAATTTGCATTATAGCACACACAATGAGCCAAAATTCACATTATAGCACACAGAATAAGCCAAAATTCGCATTATAGCACACACAATGTGCCAAAATTCACATTACAGCACACAGAATGAGCCAAAATTTACATTATGCCACATGGAGTGAGACAAAATTCAGGGCGAGTGACAGCAGGGACATAGGGACAAGGAGAGTGACAGAGGGACAGGGAAAGAGACAGCAGGGACATAGGGACAGGGAGAGTGACAGAGGGACAGGGTAAGTGACAGCAGGGACATAGGGACAGGGAGAGTGACAGAAGGACAGAGTAAGTGACAGCAGGGATATAGGGACAAGGGGAGTGACAGAGGGACAGGAAAAATGACAGCAGGAACATAGGGGCAGGGAGAGTGACAGAGCGAGGGACAGCAAGGGCATACAGTAGGGACTTAAAGAGAGAGAAAGGCAGCAGGGTAAGATGACCTATTTAGCAGCGGCGGTGCTGAGGATGCTGTGGTCTGCGGTGTGGTGCATGAAGAGGCTGTGGTCAGTGCAGGGCAGAGGAGGCTGTGGGTCTAGAAGATGGTGCAGAGGAGGCAGCTGTGGGAGCTGGCAAAAGAGAGGTGCAGAGAAGGACTGAGGGCACAGGTCTATCCAGTTTAGTTCCTCACTGTATGCCCATCTAGAGCAAGGCAATCTATATTTTAAAGCCAGAGAACCTCACCCATACCGATGTTGGCAGAGGAGGCTGAGGGCAGCGCCGTTGCATGAGAGGAGGAGGCAGAGGGCGGCAGCAGTGCAACGGAAGAGGAGGCAGCTGTGGTCATGGCCTTTGGTGCGGCACTGCAGTGTGGCTCCTATGACCACGGCGCTATTATTTCAAATCTGCCACGGACCGGCAGCCAATCAGGAGTGGCCACGTGGACAAGAGAGAGAGGTGAGGACAAGAGAGAGAGAGAGAGAGAGAGAGAGAGAGAGGTGAGGAAAAGAGAGAGGGAGAGGTGAGGACAAGAGAGAGAGAGAGGTGAGGACAAGAGAGAGAGAGAGAGAGGTGAGGACGAGAGAGAGAGAGAGGTGAGGACAAGGGAGAGAGAGAAAGAGAGAAGTGAGGACAAGAGAGAGAAGTAACGACAAGAGAGAGAGAGAGAGAGGTGAGGACAAGAGAGAGGCGGGGACAAGAGCGAGGTGAGGACAAGAGTGAGTAAGAAACAAGATTGAGAGAGAGGGGTGGGGATGAGAGAGAGCAAGAGGTGTGGGAAGAGAGAGAGAGAGAGAGAGAGAGAAAGGTTAGGACGAGAGAGAGAGAGAGGGGGAGGTGATGGCAAGAGAGAGAGAGAGAGGGGTAAGGGCAAGAAAGGTGGGGATGAGAGAAAGAGAGAGGTGAAGACAAGCGAGAGAGAGGTAAGGACAAGATAGAGAGGTGAGGACGAGAGAGAGAGTGGTGGGGACAAGAGAGAGAGAGGTGGGGACAAGAGAGAGAGATGTGAGGACAAGAGAAGGAGAGGTGAGGACAAGAGAAGGAGAGGTGAGGACAAGAGAGAGATAAAGAGAGGGGTGAGGACGAGAGAGAGGGAAAGAGGTGAGGATGAGAGGGAAAGAGAGGTGAGGATGAGAGAGAGAGAGAGAGAGAGAGAGAGAGAAGTAAGGACAGAGAGAGAGAGAAGGAGAGAGAGAAAGAGACAGAGAGAGAGGAGGGGACAAGAGAGAGAGACAGAGAGAGGAGGGGACAAGAGAGAGAGAGCTGGGGACAAGAGAGAGGTGGGGACAACAAGAGAGAGAGGGGTGATTATAACAAGAGAGAAAGAGAGAGAGGTGGGGACAACAAAAGAGAGAGGGGGCAAGAGAAATAGGTGGGGATGAGAGAGAGAGGTGGGGACGAGAGAGAGCTAGAAGTGTGGGCAGAGAGTGAGAGAGGTGAAGACAAGAGAGAGGTGGCGATGAGAGAAAGTGAGGTGAGGATGAGAGTGAGTCAGGAACGAGAGAGAGCGAGAGAGAGAGAGAGAGAGGTGGGGACAAGAGAGAGAGAGGTGAGTACAATAGAGAGAGAGAGAGAGAGAGGTGAGGACAAGTGAAAGAGAGAGAGAGAGGTGAGGACAAAAGAGAGAGAGAGAGGTAAGGACGAGAGAGGTGAGGAGAGAGAGAGAGAGGTGAAGACAGAGAGAGAGAGAGAGGTGAGGACAGAGAGAGAGAGGTGAGTAGAGAGAGAGAGAGAGAGAGAGGTCAGGATCTGAGAGAGAGAGGTGGGGACAAGAAAAAGTGAGGTGAGGACAAGGGAGAGAAACGTCATGAGAGGTGAAGACAAGAGAGAGAGGTGCAGACAAGAGAGAGGGGTCAGGACCTGAGAGAGAGAGAGAGAGAGAGAGAGAGAGAGAGGTGAGGGCGAGAGAGAAAGGTGAGGGCGAGAGAGAGAGGTGAGGGCAAGAGAGAAAGGTGAGGATGAGAGAGAGAGAGAAAGAGAGAGAGAGAGGTGGTGACAAGAAAAAGTGAGGTGAGGACAAGGGAGAGAGACGTCACGAGAAAGAGGTGAAGCCACAGAGAGAGGTGTGGATGAGAGAGAGAGAGAGAGAGAGGTGCAGACAAGAGAGAGGGGTCAGGACCTGAGAGAGAGAAGTGAGGGTGAGAGAGAGGTGAGGGCAAGAGAGAAAGGTGAGGACGAGAGAGAGAGAGACAGTGGTGAGGACAAGATAGACAGCCAAGGCATGTATACTATACACCTGCATTCACCTGATGGGCAGCACTCTCCCTGCAATGCTGATGCTGCAGCTGGTCCTGTGCTGTGGTGCTGCTTGAGCTGGGATCCAGGACTGCGTGGGTAATGGGTCTCCTCACCAGGGGCTCAGTCAGGCAGGCTGCAGGCCGGGCTGCTTGTGGGCGGCCGCGTGTAGTGCCATCACCCAACACCATGCTGCTGCTCCTAGGACTTCTCTCCCCCGCGGCTACTCCCAGAATGCTGTGCGCTGTGACGAGAGATAGAGGGATGAGGACAAGAGAGGGGGGGGGGACAAAAGAGGGAGGTGAGGAGAGAGAGAGAGAGAGGGGGTGGGGACAAAAGAGAGAGGTGAGGAGAGAGAGAGAGAGAGGTGAGGGCAGAGAGAGAGAGAAAGGTGAGGACGAGAGAGAGAGAGAGAGAGAGAGAGACAGTGGTGAGGACAAGATAGACAGCCAAAGCATGTATACACCTGCACTCACCTGATGGGCAGCACTCTCCCTGCAATGCTGATGCTGCAGCTGGTCCTGTGCTGTAGTGCTGCTTGGGCTGGGATCCAGGACTGCGTGGGTAATGGGTCTCCTCACCAGGGCCTCAGTCAGGCAGGCTGCAGGCCGGGCTGCTTGTGGCGGCCACATGTAGTGCCATCACCCAACACCATACTGCTGCTCCTAGGACTTCTCTCCCCTGCGGCCACTCCCAGAATGCTGTGCGCTATGACGAGAGATAGAGGGATGAGGACAAGAGAGAGGGGGGGTGGGGACAAAAGAGAGAGGTGAGAGAGGGGGGGTAAGAATGAGAGAGATAGAAGGATGAGGACAAAAAGAGAGAGAGGGGGTGAGGACACAGAGAGAGGACAGAGAGAGAGTGGGGTGGGAGAGAGAAATAGAAAGCAGAGAGGATAGAGAGAGAGTGAGAGTCAACCAGGGCATCATGATACACCCGCACTCACCCTAGCCAGGGGGACAGCACTCTCCCTGCAGTGCTGATGATGCAGCTGTCTGTCTGCTGTACTGCTGCTGGGGCCGGGATCCAGGGGCAGGGGCTCAGGCAGGCAGACTGGGTGCTTGTTAGCGGGTGGGCGGCCGCGTGACACCATGCTGCTCCTTGTTCTTGCTCCTCGCTCGTTTACTACCCTCCCACTACCGCGCCCGCCCCCAGAATGGTGTGCGGACGAGCGCGATGATGTCGTGCTCACACTGGCATTCTGGGAAGGTGGCAGGGAAGAGGAGAGCAGCCTCACTTTTCTCCAGAGCGCAGCGGCCGGACATAGGCGCCGGTCGCTGAGAGTGTTGAAAGGGGGCGGAGCTACTCGGGCAAGCAAGCAGTCAGACCGGCCCATCTGGCCATCGGCCCTTCTGGCATTTGCCAGTCCGGCCCTGGATGGAGGTAGTGTGTCCCCGGTACCAAATCCCATCTAGATTCCACATCCCAAGGAAAGCGATTCCTTGGCTGTACAGGGACATTAAGAAAAGTGTCCTCAGTGTCCTGAAAAATGTGGTTGTACCCAGTGTCCACTTAACCATGGAAATGTGGACAAGTGGAGCAGGGCAAACTAAGGACTACATGACTGTGACAGCCCACTGGGTAGATGTATTGCCTCCTGCAGCAACAACAGCAGCGGCACCAGTAGCAGCATCTCACCAGCTCGTTCCTAGGCAGGCTACACTATGTATCACCGGTTTATGTAAGAGGCACAACGCTGACAACCTCTTACGGAAACTGAGGGACATCATCGCACAATGGCTTACCTCACGTAGACTCTCCTGGGGATTTGTGATATCGGACAACGCCACCAATATTGTGCGTGCATTACATCTGGGCAAATTCCAGCACGTCCCATGTTTTGCACATACAATTAAGTTGGTGGTGCAGAATTTTTTGAAAAATGACAGGGGCGTGCAGGAGATGCTGTCGATGGCCCGAAAAATTGTGGGCCACTTTGGACATTCAGCCACTGTAAGACTGGAGCGCCAGCAAATACTCCTGAACCTGTCCTGCCATCACCTGAAGCAAGAGGTGGCAATGAGGTGGAATTCAACCCTCTATATGCTTCAGAGGATGGAGGAGTAGCAAAAGGCCATTCAAGCCTATACATCCACCTACGATATAGGCAAAGGAGGGGGAATGCACCTGACTCAAGCGCAGTGGAGAATGATTTCTGTGTTGTGCAAGGTTCTCCAACCCTTCGAACTTGCCACACGTGAAGTTAATTCAGACACTGCCAGCTTGAGTCAGGTCATTCCTCTCATCAGGCTTTTGTAGAAGCAGCTGGAGAAATCAAGGGGGTCATTCAGACCTGATCGCATGCTGCTGTTTTTCGCAGTGGTGCGATCAGGTCTGTATTGTGCATGCGTGCAGGCTGCAATGCGCAGGCGCGTCGTTGCCCGGCGACGTCCATCGCCGGGCAGTGACGGATAGAAAGAGGAAAGCGTTCGCAGTGGTGAATGCAAGAAGATTGACAGGAAGAGGCCGGCCTGGGGTGTCAACTCACCGTTTTCTGGGAGTGTCAAAGAAAACGCAGGCATGCCCAGAGCCGGCCATAGGCATAGGCAAACTAGGCAATTGCCTATGGCATTTGATATGCCTAGGGGCATCAGCAGCTTCTGATTAAAATGATATGCGGCATGCCTATATTCTGTGTGTAGCATTTCATATGCAGATACAGCCACAGTCTCACACAGTATATAGGCATGCTGCATATCATTTTAATCAGCAGAAGCTGCTTGTGCATCCTAGTCACATAGCAATGCGATGCATTTTCATAAAAAAAGGTGCCTGACATTAGCATTGAGGCAAGATTTATGAGGACACATCTGTATCCAAGCAGAGGCAGAGGTCACAGTGATAGTGGCAGTGTGAGTGCTGTGTGCATGTGAGTGGGTTGGTTGTGCAGTAGTGTTCGGAATATGTGTAAGGAGCATTATGTGTGTCATGTAAAAATGCATTAATAATGTGCAACATGTGTAAAGGGGTACTACTGTATGTGTGTCATTATGTGTATAGGGGCACTAATAATGTGCAGCAAATGTGTAGGGGGCACTATGTGTATAAGGGCATTAATAATGTGCGGCATATGTGTAAGGGACATTATGTGTAAAAGGGCATTAATAAAGGTTGTCATAATGTGTAAGGCACATTATGTTTATAAGGACATTAATAATGTGTCTCATATGTGTATGGGGCATTACTGTGTGGAATTAAGTGTATAAATGCATTACTAATGTGTGGCATTATGTGTATAAGGTGCTCTACTATGTGGCATTGTGTATAAAAAGGGCACTACTGTGTCGTCTAATGTGAATAAAGAGCAATAGGGTGTGGTGTAATGTGAATAAGGAGCAATTCAGTGTGATGTAATGTGAATAAGGGGCTCTACTGTGAGGAGTAACGTTTATAAGGTAAAGTGATACTGGGATGTAATATGAATTATGGACACTATCGCATGATAAAATGTGAATAAAGTTGCAGTACTGTGTGGTGTAATTGGAATTGGGATTACTATTGTGTGGCCATGACCCTTGCCAGCAAAAACACACTCCTTTTTGGGCTGTGTGCCATATTTGCGAACTGTTCCTATTTCAAATATAGGGGGTACAAACACCAAAATAAGGACTGCTATGGGTGAGGGGTGATGGTGCTGGGAAAGAGGTGCAAGGTCAGAGGCGGAACCAGCGGTGGTGCTAGGGGGCACCAGCCAAAATCTTGCCTAGGGCATCATATTGGTTAGGGCCGTCTCTGGGCATGTCAGGCCGTTTGCTGGGTGGGATCCTGACGTCAGCTCCAGGAATGATCATCGCAGCGGGTAAGTCTTGAGCTGTGCAGAAACTGCACAAACTTTTTGCTTGTGCAGCTCTCTGCACAGCTGAACGCACACCTGCACAGCTCTAACCCCCTCCCCTTTAGGCGGTGATTACCTGGTCGCAGCAGTGCAAAAAATAGCCTGCGTGCGACCAGGTCGGAATGACCCCCTAAAGGAGGAGCTAATACGGAGCGATTCCACTAAGTATGTGGGACTTATGGATGGAGTGCATGTAAGACTTTGGAGGCCCTTGCACAAACTGCCTTTATTTTACCTTACCTAAGTTGCCCCCCCCCCCCCTTCCCTCCAGTGTGTACTCTGAAAGAGTGTTTAGTGCAGCGTAGGAGGTCACTTCCACAAAATGTGGAGAAGATGATGTTCATCAAAATGAATTATAAATTCCTCCAGGAATCATTGGCAGTCCGGACCAGATGTCAGCTTTCGCTCCTAACTGCCCTGCATCACCACCAGCGGGTGGGCTAGGAAATCTTATCCTTTTCCTTGCAGCCCCAGTGGTGGGAGAAATTGCAGGAGGAGCTGTTGACGGGTCACATTCCGCTTGAGTTGACAATTTACTCACCAGCAGGTCTCTGCACACTTGTATCTGCCGGAAAGAGAGAGTACGATGTAGGCTTTAACCTAGGATCGAGCACGGTGGCCAAAATGTAGTGCTCTGATTTCAACAGATTGACCACCCTTGAATCCTGGCAAAGCGAAATAAGGGCTCCATCCACAAGTCCCACATACTTAGCGGAATCGCTCCATCTTAGCTCCTCCTTTAATTTCTCCAGCTGCTTCTGCAAACGCCTAATGAGGGGAATGACCTGACTCAAGCTAGCAGTGTCTGAACTGACTTCACGTGTGGCAAGTTCAAAGGGTTGAAGAACCTTGCACTAGACGGAAATCATTCTCCACTGCGCTTGAGTCAGGTGCATTCCCCCTCCTTTGCCTATATCGTAGGTGGATGTATAGGCTTTAATGGCCTTTTGCTGCTCCTCCATGCTCTGAAGCATATAGAGTAGGCATGTCCAAACTGCGGCCCTCCAGCTGTTGAGAAACTACACATCCCAGCATGCCCTGACACAGCATTAGCATTCTCTGACAGCAAAACTGTGTCAGGGCATGCTGGGATGTGTAGTTTCACAACAGCTGGAGGGCTGCAGTTTAGACATGCCTGATATAGAGTGTTGAATTCCACCTAGTTACCACCTCTTGCTTCAGTTGATGGCAGAGCAGCTTCAGGAGTGTTTGCTGGTGCTCCAGTCTTCGGCACGCAGTGGCAGAATGTCGAAAGTGGTCCACAATTTTTTAGGCCACCGACAGCATCTCCTGTACACCCCTGTCATTTGTAAAAAAATTCTGCACCACCAAATTAATTGCATGTGCAAAACATGGGACGTGCTGGAATTTGCCCAGTTTTAATGCATACACAATATTGGTGGCGTTGGTCCGATATCACAAAACCCCAGGAGAGTCTAAGTGGGTTAAGCCAGTGCGCGATGATGTCCCTCAGTTTCTGTAAGAGTTTGTCAGCAGTGTGCCTCTTACGGAAAGCGGTGATACACAGCGTAGCCTGCCTAGAAACGAGTTTGGATTTGCGAGATGGTGCTACTGGTGCCGCTGCTGCTGTTGTTGCTGCAGGAGGCAATACATCTACCCAGTGGGCTGTCACAGTCATATAGTCCTTAGTCTGCCCTGTTCCACTTGTCCACATGTCCGTGGTTAAGTGGACACTGGATACAACCGTATTTTTTAGGACACTGGCGACACTTTTTCTGACGTCTCTGTACATTCTCGGTATCGCCTGCCTAGTGAAGTGGAATCTAGATGGGATTTGGTATCGGGTACACAATACCTCCGTCAATTGTCTAAATCCCACTGCACTAATGGCTGATCCTGGACGCACGTCTAACACCAACATAAGTGTCAAGGCCTCAGTTATCCGCTTTGCAACAGGATGGCTGCTGTCATATTTCATCTTCCTCCCAAAGGACTGTTGGACAGTCAATTGCTTAGTTGAAGTAGTACAAGTGGTCTTCCGACTTCCCCTCTGCGATGATGATCGACTCCCAGCAGGCATACCACTCAAGGATCCCCCCGAAGAATCCCGGTTAGGAGAGGACTCGTCAGCCTTGCCAGGGACGGGTGGTATTTATGTGACCGCCGGTCAGCTGACCGACAGACACATGACCTCCTCCACCAGCCCGACGGCTCATTATCCCGATGGTCGGCATGCCGACCAACAGGGACTATTTCCACTCGTGGGTGTCCACGACACCCATAGAGTGGGAATAGAACCCGTGGCGACTGCAGGTCACCACTGAGCCCGCAGCGTGGCGAGCGCAGCGTGGCAAACGCAGCGAGCCCGCAAGGGGCTTGCTGCACTAGCCCCTCCCCGCCGGGATCCCGGCGTCGGTATGCTGCCGGGATCCCGGCATCGGTAAGCTGACCGTCGGTCTCCTGACCGCCGGTCAGCAGTACTACACCCCCAGGGACATGTCCTGCAGGACTACTGACGTTCATGGCTGAGGAGGAAATTGACGTTGAGGGAGTTGGTGGTGTTGGTTGCAGGAGCTTGGGTACAACAGGAAGAAGGGATTTAGGTGTCAGTGGACCGCTTACGTTCTTACCCAAAGTTTCACAACTTGACACTGACTTCTGATGAATGCGCAGCAGGTGACGTATAAGGGAGGATTTTCCTAGGTCGTTAACGTCCTTACCCCTACTTATTACAGTTTGACACAGGCAACACCCGGCTTGACACCTGTTGTCCGGATTTGTGGAGCAATAATTTCACACCGAAGAGGTGGCTATTTTGGTATTTTGCCCAGGCATCACAATGGTTTTATTCATCCCACGGACAACAGGTGTCTCCCCCGTTGCCTAACTTAAACAAACCACATCACCATCAAAATCCTCATCGTCAACTTCCTCCTCAGCGCCAGCAACAACCATATCCTCATGCTGGTGGACTTCAATAGTGATATCTTCAATTTCAATATCAGGAACTGGACTGTGGGTGCTCCTTCCAGCACTTGCAGGGGGCATCTAAATGGTGGAAGGAGGCACCTTTTCCCATCCAGTGTTGGGAAGGTCAGGCATCGCAACCGCCGACATACTTGGACTCTCCTTGGGGATTTGTGATACCATCTTAGAACGCACAGTTCGTTTCTGTGCTTTTTCCACCTTAATTCTTTTCATTTTTCTAGCGGGAGGATGAGGGCTTCCATCGTCATGTGAAGCTGAACTACTAGTCATGAACATAGGCCAGGGCCTTAGCCGTTCCTTGCCACTAAATGGCATATTGGCAAATTTACGTTTCTCCTCAGACCATTTCAATTTCTTTTTTTGGGTCTTTTTACTGAACTTTGGCTTTTTGGATTTGACATGCCCTCATGGCAGACGACGTTGATGGCATTTCATCGTCTATGTCATGACTAGTGGCAGCAGCTTCAGCACTAGGAGGAAGTGGTTCTCGATCTTTCCCTATTTTATCCTCCAAATTTTTGTTCTACATTATTTTTCTGGAGTTATATAACACAGCACAGGAGAGCATACCCCTACACCTCGCAGGGCAAACCCCGTAAAAATTATTTGGATTAAATATTAAAAACCCCATTATTTGGAGTAAATAATATATAGCACAGGACAGCCCCACTGAATTTATATGGCAGCACCACTGGACTGGATTTATACATAATTATATGGATTTATATGGAATTATATGGCAGGATCACTGGAATTATACGGCAGGATTACTGGAATTATATGGCAATATCACTGGAATTATACGGCAATATCACAGGAATTATACGGCAATATCACAGGAATTATACGCCAGTATTCCGAGAATTATACGGCAATATCACAGGAATTATACGCCAGTATCACGGGAATTATATGGAAATATCACTGGAATTATACGGCAATATCACAGGAATTATACGCCAGTATTTCGAGAATTATACGGAAATCTAACAGGAATTATACGCTAGTATCACAGGAATTATATGGCAATATCACTGGAATTATACGGCAATATCCCAGGAATTATACGGCAATATCACAGGAATTATACGACAGTATTCCGAGAATTATACGGCAATATCACAGGAATTATACGATAGTATCACGGGAATTATATGGCAACATCACAGGAATTATACAGCAATATCATAGGAATTATACGCCAGTATTCCAAGAATTATACGGCAATATCAAAGGAATTATACGCCAGTATCACGGGAATTATATGGCAATATCACAGGAATTATATGGCAATATCACAGGAATTATATGTCAGTATTCCGGTAATTATAAGGCAATATCACAGGAATTATACACCAGTATCACAGGAATTATACGGCAATATCACAGGAATAATACGCCAGTATTCCGAGAATTATACGGCAATATCACAGGACTTATACGCCAGTATCACGGGAATTATATGACAATATCCCAGGAATTATACGGCAATATCACAGGAATTATACGCCAGTATACCGAGAATTATACGGCAATATCACTGTAATTGTTCGCCAGTATCACGGGAATTATACAGCAATATCACGGGAATTATACAGCAATATCACTGGTGTTATACGCCAGTAACACTGGATATATGGCAGAGGACACCACCACTGTGACTGGTCACTGGACTGATGCTGCACAAGACACTTCCCCTGGTCTGATGCAAGACAACACAGAAAAAACTGCAAGGGACTTATACAGCAGCACTGGGTACATATAGCAGCAGAGGACACCACCACTGTGACTGGTCACTGGACTGATGCTGCACAAGAGAGACACTACTCTTGGTCTGATGCAAGACAACACAGCAAAACTGCATGGGACTTATATAGCAGCCAGCAGCACTGGGGACATATAGCAGCAGAGGACACCAACACTGTGACTGGCTGGACTGATGCAGCATAAGACACTGACTACACTGGACTGAGCAGCACAAGACAGCACTAGAATCGCCACCCCACTTTCCCGCCCACACAGACACTGAGGATGGAGACACGCCCTTTCACTACACTCTCCGAGACTGGAGTGAAAATGGCCATGACGCGCGGCTCCTTATATGGAATCCAAATCCCGCGAGAATCCGACAGCGGGATGATGACGTTTTGCCTCGCTTTGGTTTCCAAGTCAGGCGGGAAAACCCAAGCCTGACTTGGATCCGGACTCGGGTAGGGATGTTCGGTAGGTTTCGGATCTTAGGGATCTGAACCCGCTTATCTCTAATTGTAAATTATATATATATATTTATATACAGTTCGTACAACCGGCACTCACACTTCTTCATATATTGCCGCGGTGCTCATTCCATAAAGTACAAACGTCCGTCCAACATACGGCACTCAGCGGGCTTAGTCATCCGAAGTAAATAACAATATAGGCAGCATAAGCTTTGCAACGTTTCGGCACTTTATTTGCCTTTTTCAAGCAGCATAACCATTACCAAACAGTATGAAAGTGAATCTTAAATACCCTTACCTCTCTCCATCGCGTCTCGGCCTCCCTCCCGTATCCGGACACGTCATCACGACTTCCGGGTGCAGCACACTTCTCCTTCCGCACACGATACTCCGTATGTTGCCACGGCAACCCGCGTCTATTGCTAGTCGCGCTTGTTGCCAAGTTCCATCAGGAGTTAGCGCGGCTTGGGGGCGCCCCCCCGGATAAGTCACATAACGTTCCATATTACAGGGATAAGAAGTACCCAGGCATCTGAAGAGGGGAAATACCAAAAACAGTGAAAAACAATACATTTAAAATCAATACATATACTTTAAAAACAGATAATACCCAGCTCATGTATATAGATACATTTCATACTGTTTGGTAATGGTTATGCTGCTTGAAAAAGGCAAATAAAGTGCCGAAACGTTGCAAAGCTTATGCTGCCTATATTGTTATTTACTTCGGATGACTAAGCCCGCTGAGTGCCGTATGTTGGACGGACGTTTGTACATTATGGAATGAGCACCGCGGCAATATATGAAGAAGTGTGAGTGCCGGTTTTACGAACTGTATATGGGGTTTGTTCAGATACACCTGATAGATAACCCAGAAAACCTGCAGCACCCACATCCTGTTATATACCCTTCATAAATACCTTGTGGAGGAAAAAGTGAACAGCATTATCAGATTCTGTTTGTCTGGTTGCTGGTACATGTGAACTGCGACAGCTATTTGTTAACCTCCTAACATGGATCAAGCGAGTGGCTTTACATGGACTGATGTCCCCATGGGGGAAATCTTATCTTTCTCTGAAAATGAAACCGAATCAGCATTATTCAAGGAAAGGTTTGCTGATACGGAAGGAACCACTTCTAATGATGATGCATATAATTTACTATTGAAATACAAGAAGAAGGAAACTGATTTCCTAATGCATGGGATCACTCTATCTGAATACATTAGAGAAAAGAAAATCCCTAGAGGTTTTAGGGTACGTAATACCCCTACTATAGGGCGTTATAACAAAGAATTTGTACGCCGCTGGATTGCCATACTCAATAAATGTTCCCTAGACCTAATGACATTGGTGGTGGAGGAGTCGGCTAGGGAACTGCAATTGATGAGGAATAAGATAGAAACAACAGAGAAAGAGTTTAAAGAACAGCTGATGCAAGATCATGCCTGCAACTGGATGGAGAAACTCAGCTCTCAAGTTATGACATATAAAAAAGAACTTATAGCATTCAAGAAAAGAAAATTTGAAAGAGTCAACCAAGATTATGAAGAGATGAATGTGTATCGGTGGCTATCAGGGAGTCAAGATGGCATCTACTCTGGAAGGAGATGGCAAACTAATAGAAGGAACCGTGCTGGTAAAGAATATATGCGATACAGCGATATCCCCTCCTCCTCAGGAGAGGATTCTACAGATCTGGACGGTCCATCTACCTCCAAAGGAAAACCCCCTTTAGGGGTAAAAACCCGTGCCGGGCACAGGGGCAAAGGCAACACACGAGAAGGGGCGGTCAATGCAGGAGGAAGAGGGAGAAAGAATACCAAAGCAAAGAAATAGAGGTTGTCTTTAATTTATCCAATCATATCCTCTCTGAATCTGAAAAATCTATACTGAATAAAGGCTTAGGATTTGTACCGACTACCCCATTTGATTCTTTTGAATGGAAGGTAGAACAGTTCAGATTGGGGAGACAATTGAGACTTCGAGAATTCTTTGGGGAACAATCTGAGAGAGAACTTTCCAACAAAACTTCAGTATTCAAAAGGAAGTCACAATTTGACCTAGTGATGAGCGAGGTTCGGTTTTACTCGGTCATCACTAATTTGACCCTGTGTCCAACAAGCTAGCTATTCAAGCGTTTATGAAGACTCTCGATATTCAGGTCTTAAATGACCAGAAAGCCCCTAAACCCCATAAGAACAATCTTACGAAAGATGAATGGTTAGCCCTGAAGGACTTAAGTAACAATAATGACATTGTAATTAGACCTGCAGATAAGGGGGGGGGGGGGGGGAGTTGTAGTTATGAATGTCGAAATGTATTGTGCTGAGATTTATAGACAGCTAGCGAATACTGAAGTCTATACCCTTTTGTCTTCTGACCCAACTGATCTATATAAAGTAGAAATTGATTTGATATTGGATAAAGCTGTGAAAGATAATGTCATTGATGTTGAGGTTGGAAGCTTCTTGAAGGTTGATGCTCCTAGGGTGCCTTTGTTGTACACTTTACCCAAGATTCATAAAAGTATGTGCGACCCGCCTGGACGACCTATAGTTTCAGCCAGGGATTCACTATATAACAACATATCCAAATTTTTGGATCATTTTTTACAGCCATGCGTACAGGCGGGAAGCACATACTTAAAGGATACAACTGATTTATTATTGAAATTGAACGAGTTGGGTGAATTACCCCGTAACACATGGATGTGTACTTTAGATATCAACAGCCTCTATACCAATATCCCTCATGAAGGGGGGTTGGAAGCTGTTGGTATCACACTGTCTGATAATCCATTGTATGAAGGTCCCGACATAAATTTCTTTTTGGTGTTGTTAGATCTAGTTCTAAGACGAAACTATTTTTATTTCAATGGCAAATACTATAACCAGTGCTCGGGTTGTGCCATGGGATCTCCCGTGGCACCGGTGTATGCCAATACTTATATGTCAGTACTTGAGAAACAATTATTTTTCACTCGTGAAGCACGTGACTATATAGTGTTTTATAAGCGCTATATAGATGACGTCATACTATTTTGGAATGGACCTTACTCGCAGTTGGTCGATTTGATTGAACAAATTAATGGGCGGAACTGTCCAATCAAGTTTACACACTGAGTCGTGAGGAAATTACATATCTTGATGTAAGAATTCAGTTGGATGCTGAGAATAGGATTCATACCAGCATTTATTCTAAAGAAACTGACAGAAATACGCTATTGAGGGCGGATAGCTTCCATCCTCAAGCGACGATTAACAGCCTCCCTTACTCTCAGTTTCTGAGAGCTAAGAGGATCACCAGTGATACAAGCACATTAGAAAGCAATCTTGACACTATGAGTAATAGGTTTAGAGCACGTGGTTATAATGATTATAATCTTAATTCTGCCAGAAAAAAAGTTGCTTTGAGATCGAGAGACAGCACATTTACAAAAAGAAGTACTGACGGGACCAAAGATTCCCTGAACTGGGTCCATAGATATACGGTAGCACACAATAAGATTAGAGAAAGTAGCGCAACTCTATGGCCCGTGATACAGAATGATATAAAAACTCTGAAACATACCAATATCAGACATTGCTATCAGAGAGGGAAAAACATCCGTGATTGGACAGTGCACACTGATATCACTAAACAAATGGCAGCAAAGGAAGGTATTACCAGACGAGTGAATGCTTGTCATAAATGTACTGGCTGTACTACTTGCAGTCATATGATAGTGGGAAAATATTTCTTTCACCCCCATACGGGTCGCAGATATGAGATCCGACATTCACTGACCTGTACCAGTTCCTATATCATCTATTTGATCAAATGCCCATGTGGGCTATGTTATGTGGGGAAAACCATCCGTACATGTAGGGAACGGATGGCCCTACATAGATCAGCGATTAGAGCGACCCTGAATGGTAAGGGGTCGGATCAGCCCATCGCGAGGCACTTCAGGGATGCCAGACATAATATGGCCAATTTGCGCCATATGATCATTGATCATATTCCTAATGATGGGAGACAAGGTGATCGACATAAAAAACTTTTACAGTGTGAAGCCAAATGGATTCATTTATTAGATACAGTGAAACCGAGAGGTTTGAATGACCAATTGAATCTCAGTGTATTCATATGAATTAGCAAGATGTTAACCACGATTAAATGATAGCGCACCGTCCATTTATTACCATCTCCATCTGTATCTTTCTCGATTATCTATATACATGAGCTGGGTATTATCTGTTTTTAAAGTATATGTATTGATTTTAAATGTATTGTTTTTCACTGTTTTTGGTATTTCCCCTCTTCAGATGCCTGGGTACTTCTTATCCCTGTAATATGGAACGTTATGTGACTTATCCGGGGGGGCGCCCCCAAGCCGCGCTAACTCCTGATGGAACTTGGCAACAAGCGCGACTAGCAATAGACGCGGGTTGCCGTGGCAACATACGGAGTATCGTGTGCGGAAGGAGAAGTGTGCTGCACCCGGAAGTCGTGATGACGTGTCCGGATACGGGAGGGAGGCCGAGACACGATGGAGAGAGGTAAGGGTATTTAAGATTCACTTTCATACTGTTTGGTAATGGTTATGCTGCTTGAAAAAGGCAAATAAAGTGCCGAAACGTTGCAAAGCTTATGCTGCCTATATTGTTATTTACTTCGGATGACTAAGCCCGCTGAGTGCCGTATGTTGGACGGACGTTTATATATTTATATATATATATATATATATATATATTGCAAAGTCCATGTCCACCTGAGACAAAGCAAAGTCCAGAAAAACACGGGTAGCCAGCACACCAATTAATATACACTTGAGTGCATATTAATTGGTGTGCTGGCTACCCGTGTTTTTCTGGACTTTACTTTGTCTCAGGTGGATATGGACTTTGCTATTATTCTTCATTTACCGGCACCCACTTTAAAGTTTACGAGTGCGGCTCATACAAGTTTATATATATATATATATATATATATAATATAAAATTTCTTTACTCTCCCATAAGTCCTGGGAGACTCCCAATTTTTCAGGTAGTCTCCACACCCCCAGAAGAGTGTCCGGGTCTCCTGCATCCCACCTGACATAATACCACAAATCTCAGGTCTCCATATTAAGGGGTTGGGCTAAACGGTACAGATTGATAGTTTAGCCCCGCCCCTTGTCAACAGACCAGCAGTTTGCATCTTTTTGCTGCAATGGAGGCGGGACCTAATTACATGGAGACCCCCCCGAAGTGGAAGTTGCAGCTTCATACACACACACACACACACACACACACACACACGTACATAAGTCGAAAGTGAGGAGGACGCACAGGTGTGGTGTGTCTAAGTATGGATGGATGGACCCATCATCCGTCAGACAATTAAGCCACCACCATACAACTCCATCCCCTGCCGTTCATCCCCATACCACAACTGCCTATTCTGTCATAAGCTGTTCTTGGTCCTCTTCACGCCGTGAGTGGGTGCTCTGTCCTGCCCACACTTCGCTGAGGCTTCTCCATAACAACTGGCCTCATAGGAGGGGTGAGTGTACATGAATCGACTGTAATTATTGCAACAACAGCTTTCAATATAAAATGTTATTTTTCACTTCCAGTTGAATTTTCATTTTAGACCACTAAGAACCAAGCTCTAATTGCAGTGAACCTTATTTCAAAGAACAAAGTAAATACTTTGACAAAGGGAACAAATGGAATTTTGGTAAAAGCTAAAAATTCTGTTCAGTAATTCAGCCTAGTGAATCATATTCTTCATTAAAGTTAGGAATGAAAGTGATAACCAGAATTTCATTAAAGTTAGGAATGAAAATGATAACCAGTATTTTTAATTTCTGGCTGCGTAAGCAGCGATCTGCATCCATCTCTAAATGAGCTCGTAAGTTTCTTAGTACCCATATATTCACTGTAATTTCTATAATGGGTGCAATGCTGGGTTTGGGAAGGGGCACAACGCACACACTGCACCCATGTTTTAATATTTAACTTTCCGGAGTCCATCATCAGCTGCGGCATTAACTACACCCAAAATGGCCACCACACATGCACAGTAGTGAAATTAGTCTCTGGAACAAGGTGTGCACAATGCCGGAGCCTACTGCGCTGTGTACAGGAGGGGGCCCACCCGGACTCTCCACATGGACCCTTTCCTTTGTTAAAACGCCCCTGCATATATTGCTAGTTTATTTGTATTTGCATGTTGGAATCAGCAGCGGCACTCCAGAAATAATTTTGGCTGTAATCAGAGGCGGATTTAGACCTCATGGGGCGCTAAGCAAGATATCAGTTTGGTTCCCCCTCTCCCTCAACTGCATGCAATTTTAATCTGCATCTTTGTGTGGTTGCCATAGGGAGACATGCACAGTATGTCTCAGCCATTTGAAAAATAACGACCGCTTGCATCCAATGCAAACGCAGCGTACACCTCTGATTGAGGACCTATATATATCACTATGCTATCTACTCACACTACATCCCTGCACTAGATCACTGAACTGCCTCCCCACACTGCATCACTATGCTACATCCGCTCGCTACCTCTCCATACTACATCCCAGCACTATATCACTGCACAACCTTTACACACTACATACTGTTCTACATCTCCACACTATATGAGTGCACTGCCTCCCCACAATACAGTGCTGTCTTAACAGCAGTGTAGGTCACTGGGCAAGCAATGCACTGGGGCCCCTACCCATCCTCCAGTGGTAGAGGTGTGTGGGGGGGGGGGACTATCAGCGGCAACTTTGATGTCCCGCGGGCGGTAGGGGTGCTCTACCTTCCGCTCAGCATGTAGGACCTGGAGCAATCATTTCTGCTAATTACTCCTTTACTGCACAGATGGTGGGAGATGGGGCAGGAGGGAGAACACTAAACTGTAGAAAGGAACATTGGGCTGAATGATGAGGCCCAGGGTCATGACTTCCAGGGTGGTAGGGGGTATTTAATATGCGGGGGAGGGGGCTTAATATTCATCATTCGGTGAGAGGGCAGTCTGCTTGATTGCAGTTACCTCCAGTGCCTGGAAATAACGAGATTTATGTTAAGAACTTACCGTTGTTAAATCTCTTTCTGCAAGGTACACTGGGCTCCACAGGGAATGACATTGGGGTGTAGAGTAGGATCTTGATCCGAGGCACCAACAGGCTCAAAGCTTTGACTGTTCCCAGAATGCATAGTGCCGCCTCCTCTATAACCCCGCCTCCGTGCACAGGAGCTCAGTTTTTGTTAAGCAGTCCAATGCAGTAGCAGGTAGAGATGAGCGCCGGAAATTTTTCGGGTTTTGTGTTTTGGTTTTGGGTTCGGTTCCGCGGCCGTGTTTCGGGTTCGACCGCGTTTTGGCAAAACCTCACCGAATTTTTTTTGTCGGATTCGGGTGTGTTTTGGATTCGGGTGTTTTTTTCAAAAAACACTAAAAAACAGCTTAAATCATAGAATTTGGGGGTCATTTTGATCCCAAAGTATTATTAACCTCAAAAACCATAATTTACACTCATTTTCAGTCTATTCTGAATACCTCACACCTCACAATATTATTTTTAGTCCTAAAATTTGCACCTAGGTCGCTGGATGACTAAGCTAAGCGACCCTAGTGGCCGACACAAACACCGGGCCCATCTAGGAGTGTCACTGCAGTGTCACGCAGGATGTCCCTTCCAAAAAACCCTCCCCAAACAGCACATGATGCAAAGAAAAAAAGAGGCGCAATGAGGTAGCTGTGTGAGTAAGATAAGCGACCCTAGTGGCCGACACAAACACCGGGCCCATCTAGGAGTGTCACTGCAGTGTCACGCAGGATGTCCCTTCCAAAAAACCCTCCCCAAACAGCACATGACGCAAAGAAAAAAAGAGGCGCAATGAGGTAGCTGTGTGAGTAAGATAAGCGACCCTAGTGGCCGACACAAACACCGGGCCCATCTAGGAGTGTCACTGCAGTGTCACGCAGGATGTCCCTTCCAAAAAACCCTCCCCAAACAGCACATGACGCAAAGAAAAAAAGAGGCGCAATGAGGTAGCTGTGTGAGTAAGATAAGCGACCCTAGTGGCCGACACAAACACCGGGCCCATCTAGGAGTGTCACTGCAGTGTCACGCAGGATGTCCCTTCCAAAAAACCCTCCCCAAACAGCACATGACGCAAAGAAAAAAAGAGGCGCAATGAGGTAGCTGTGTGAGTAAGATAAGCGACCCTAGTGGCCGACACAAACACCGGGCCCATCTAGGAGTGGCACTGCAGTGTCACGCAGGATGTCCCTTCCAAAAAACCCTCCCCAAACAGCACATGATGCAAAGAAAAATTAAAGAAAAAAGAGGTGCAAGATGGAATTGTCCTTGGGCCCTCCCACCCACCCTTATGTTGTATACACAGGACATGCACACTTTAACCAACCCATCATTTCAGTGACAGGGTCTGCCACACGACTGTGACTGAAATGACGGGTTGGTTTGGACCCCCACCAAAAAAGAAGCAATTAATCTCTCCTTGCACAAACTGGCTCTACAGAGGCAAGATGTCCACCTCATCATCATCCTCCGATATATCACCGTGTACATCCCCCTCCTCACAGATTATCAATTCGTCCCCACTGGAATCCACCATCTCAGCTCCCTGTGTACTTTGTGGAGGCAATTGCTGCTGGTCAATGTCTCCACGGAGGAATTGATTATAATTCATTTTAATGAACATCATCTTCTCCACATTTTCTGGATGTAACCTCGTACGCCGATTGCTGACAAGGTGAGCGGCGGCACTAAACACTCTTTCGGAGTACACACTTGTGGGAGGGCAACTTAGGTAGAATAAAGCCAGTTTGTGCAAGGGCCTCCAAATTGCCTCTTTTTCCTGCCAGTATAAGTACGGACTGTGTGACGTGCCTACTTGGATGCGGTCACTCATATAATCCTCCACCATTCTTTCAATGGTGAGAGAATCATATGCAGTGACAGTAGACGACATGTCCGTAATCGTTGTCAGGTCCTTCAGTCCGGACCAGATGTCAGCATCAGCAGTCGCTCCAGACTGCCCTGCATCACCGCCAGCGGGTGGGCTCGGAATTCTGAGCCTTTTCCTCGCACCCCCAGTTGCGGGAGAATGTGAAGGAGGAGATGTTGACAGGTCGCGTTCCGCTTGACTTGACAATTTTGTCACCAGCAGGTCTTTCAACCCCAGCAGACTTGTGTCTGCCGGAAAGAGAGATCCAAGGTAGGCTTTAAATCTAGGATCGAGCACGGTGGCCAAAATGTAGTGCTCTGATTTCAACAGATTGACCACCCGTGAATCCTTGTTAAGCGAATTAAGGGCTCCATCCACAAGTCCCACATGCCTAGCGGAATCGCTCCGTGTTAGCTCCTCCTTCAATGTCTCCAGCTTCTTCTGCAAAAGCCTGATGAGGGGAATGACCTGACTCAGGCTGGCAGTGTCTGAACTGACTTCACGTGTGGCAAGTTCAAAGGGCATCAGAACCTTGCACAACGTTGAAATCATTCTCCACTGCGCTTGAGACAGGTGCATTCCACCTCCTATATCGTGCTCAATTGTATAGGCTTGAATGGCCTTTTGCTGCTCCTCCAACCTCTGAAGCATATAGAGGGTTGAATTCCACCTCGTTACCACTTCTTGCTTCAGATGATGGCAGGGCAGGTTCAGTAGTTTTTGGTGGTGCTCCAGTCTTCTGTACGTGGTGCCTGTACGCCGAAAGTGTCCCGCAATTCTTCTGGCCACCGACAGCATCTCTTGCACGCCCCTGTCGTTTTTTTAAAAATTCTGCACCACCAAATTCAAGGTATGTGCAAAACATGGGACGTGCTGGAATTTGGCCATATTTAATGCACACACAATATTGCTGGCGTTGTCCGATGCCACAAATCCACAGGAGAGTCCAATTGGGGTAAGCCATTCCGCGATGATCTTCCTCAGTTGCCGTAAGAGGTTTTCAGCTGTGTGCGTATTCTGGAAAGCGGTGATACAAAGCGTAGCCTGCCTAGGAAAGAGTTGGCGTTTGCGAGATGCTGCTACTGGTGCCGCCGCTGCTGTTCTTGCGGCGGGAGTCCATACATCTACCCAGTGGGCTGTCACAGTCATATAGTCCTGACCCTGCCCTGCTCCACTTGTCCACATGTCCGTGGTTAAGTGGACATTGGGTACAGCTGCATTTTTTAGGACACTGGTGAGTCTTTTTCTGAGGTCTGTGTACATTTTCGGTATCGCCTGCCTAGAGAAGTGGAACCTAGATGGTATTTGGTAACGGGGGCACACTGCCTCAAGAAATTGTGTAGTTCCCTGTGAACTAACGGCGGATACCGGACGCACGTCTAACACCAACATAGTTGTCAAGGCCTCAGTTATCCGCTTTGCAGCAGGATGACTGCTGTGATATTTCATCTTCCTCGCAAAGGACTGTTGGACAGTAAATTGCTTACAAGTGGTCTTCCGACTTCCCCTCTGGGATGACCATCGACTCCCAGCAGCAACAACAGCAGCGCCAGCAGCAGTAGGCGTTACACGCAAGGATGCATCGGAGGAATCCCAGGCAGGAGAGGAATCGTCAGAATTGCCAGTGACATGGCCTGCAGGACTATTGGCATTCCTGGGGAAGGAGGAAATTGACACTGAGGGAGTTGGTGGGGTGGTTTGCGTGAGCTTGGTTACAAGAGGAAGGGATTTACTGGTCAGTGGACTGCTTCCGCTGTCACCCAAAGTTTTTGAACTTGTCACTGACTTATTATGAATGCGCTGCAGGTGACGTATAAGGGAGGATGTTCCGAGGTGGTTAACGTCCTTACCCCTACTTATTACAGCTTGACAAAGGCAACACACGGCTTGACACCTGTTGTCCGCATTTCTGTTGAAATACCTCCACACTGAAGAGCTGATTTTTTTGGTATTTTCACCAGGCATGTCAACGGCCATATTCCTCCCACGGACAACAGGTGTCTCCCCGGGTGCCTGACTTAAACAAACCACCTCACCATCAGAATCCTCCAGGTCAATTTCCTCCCCAGCGCCAGCAACACCCATATCCTCCTCATCCTGGTGTACTTCAACACTGACATCTTCAATCTGACTATCAGGAACTGGACTGCGGGTGCTCCTTCCAGCACTTGCAGGGGGCGTGCAAATGGTGGAAGGCGCATGCTCTTCACGTCCAGTGTTGGGAAGGTCAGGCATCGCAACCGACACAATTGGACTCTCCTTGTGGATTTGGGATTTCGAAGAACGCACAGTTCTTTGCGGTGCTTTTGCCAGCTTGAGTCTTTTCAGTTTTCTAGCGAGAGGCTGAGTGCTTCCATCCTCATGTGAAGCTGAACCACTAGCCATGAACATAGGCCAGGGCCTCAGCCGTTCCTTGCCACTCCGTGTGGTAAATGGCATATTGGCAAGTTTACGCTTCTCCTCCGACAATTTTATTTTAGGTTTTGGAGTCCTTTTTTTACTGATATTTGGTGTTTTGGATTTGACATGCTCTGTACTATGACATTGGGCATCGGCCTTGGCAGACGACGTTGCTGGCATTTCATCGTCTCGGCCATGACTAGTGGCAGCAGCTTCAGCACGAGGTGGAAGTGGATCTTGATCTTTCCCTAATTTTGGAACCTCAACATTTTTGTTCTCCATATTTTAATAGGCACAACTAAAAGGCACCTCAGGTAAACAATGGAGATGGATGGATACTAGTATACTTATGGATGGACTGCCGAGTGCCGACACAGAGGTAGCTACAGCCGTGGACTACCGTACTGTGTCTGCTGCTAATATAGACTGGATGATAATGAGATGAAATCAATATATATATATGTATGTATATATAATATCACTAGTACTGCAGCCGGACAGGTAGATAATATATTTATTAGGTAATGATGACTGATGACGGACCTGCTGGACACTGTCAGCTCAGCAGCACCGCAGACTGCTACAGTAAGCTACTATACTATAGTAGTATGTACATAGAAGAAAGAAAAAAAAAAACCACGGGTAGGTGGTATACAATTATGGATGGACTGCCGAGTGCCGACACAGAGGTAGCTACAGCCGTGGACTAACGTACTGTGTCTGCTGCTAATATAGACTGGATGATTGATAATGAGATGAAATCAATATATATATATGTATGTATATATAATATCACTAGTACTGCAGCCGGACAGGTAGATAATATATTTATTAGGTAATGATGACTGATGACGGACCTGCTGGACACTGTCAGCTCAGCAGCACCGCAGACTGCTACAGTAAGCTACTATACTATAGTAGTATGTACAAAGAAGAAAGAAAAAAAAAAACCACGGGTAGGTGGTATACAATTATGGATGGACTGCCGAGTGCCGACACAGAGGTAGCTACAGCCGTGGACTAACGTACTGTGTCTGCTGCTAATATAGACTGGATGATTGATAATGAGATGAAATCAATATATATATATGTATGTATATATAATATCACTAGTACTGCAGCCGGACAGGTAGATAATATATTTATTAGGTAATGATGACTGATGACGGACCTGCTGGACACTGTCAGCTCAGCAGCACCGCAGACTGCTACAGTAAGCTACTATACTATAGTAGTATGTACAAAGAAGAAAGAAAAGAAAAAAACCACGGGTAGGTGGTATACAATTATGGATGGACTGCCGAGTGCCGACACAGAGGTAGCTACAGCCGTGGACTAACGTACTGTGTCTGCTGCTAATATAGACTGGATGATTGATAATGAGATGAAATCAATATATATATGTATGTATATATAATATCACTAGTACTGCAGCCGGACAGGTAGATAATATATTTATTAGGTAATGATGACTGATGACGGACCTGCTGGACACTGTCAGCTCAGCAGCACCGCAGACTGCTACAGTAAGCTACTATACTCTATAGTAGTATGTACAAAGAAGAAAGAAAAAAAAAAACCACGGGTAGGTGGTATACAATTATGGATGGACTGCCGAGTGCCGACACAGAGGTAGCTACAGCCGTGGACTATCGTACTGTGTCTGCTGCTAATATAGAGTCTAGACTGGATGATAAATTATTGATAATGAGATGAAATCAATATAATATCACTAGTACTGCAGCCGGATAGGTACTATATATATTTATTATGTAATGACTGATGACGGATCTGCTGGACACTGTCAGGTCAGCACAGCACCGCAGACTGCTACAGTAAGCTACTATAGTAGTATGTATAAAGAAGAATGAAAAAAAAAAAAAACACGGGTAGGTGGTATACAATATTATATATATATATATATTATATACAATTATATATATATATATATATATATTAAACTGGTGGTGATTGATTATTAAACTGGTGGTCACTTCAGGTCACGTTGCAACTTGCAACTAGTACTCCGAGGCCTAAGCAGACAATCACAAAATATATTATTATACTGGTGGTCAGTGTGGTCACAACAATGGCAGTGTGGCACTGACTCTGGCAGCAAAAGTGTGCACTGTACGTTATATGTACTCCTGAGTCCTGCTCTCAGACTCTAACTGCTCCCCACTGTCAGTGTCTCCCCCACAAGTCAGATAATACACTTACAGTCACACTATCTAATCTATAAATATCACTTCAGCAAGTAGTAAGTATAGTAGTATACAGTATAGTAGTACTCCTCCTAATAATGCTCCCCAAAATACTGTGTCTCTCTCTTCTCTAAACGGAGAGGACGCCAGCCACGTCCTCTCCCTATGACTCTCAATGCACGTGTGAAAATGGCGGCGACGCGCGGCTCCTTATATAGAATCCGAGTCTCGCGATAGAATCCGAGCCTCGCGAGAATCCGACAGCGTGATGATGACGTTCGGGCGCGCTCGGGTTAGCCGAGCAAGGCGGGAAGATCCGAGCCTGCTCGGACCCGTGTAAAAAACCTGAAGTTCGGGCGGGTTCGGATTCAGAGGAACCGAACCCGCTCATCTCTACTAGCAGGCAAAAGAGATGACAACTGTTAGTAGCCACATACACCACATTCTCACGACAGGAGAAAGTGTCAGTGGCTAATGCCATACCAACCCAAAGAAGCTAAGTGCGTCATGGTGGGCGCCCTGTGGAGCCCAGTGTACCTCGCAGAAAGAGATTTAACAACGGTAAGATCTTACCATAAATCTCGTTTTCTGCTGTGGGTTACACTGGGCTCCACAGGGAATGACATTGGGGATGTCCTAAAGCAGTTCCTTATGGGAGGGGATGCACTGTAGTGGGCACAAGAACCCAGCGTCCAAGGAAGCATCCTAGGAGGCGGAAGTATCGAAGGCATAGAACCTTATGAACGTGTTCACTGAGGACCACGTAGCCGCCTTGCACAATTGTTCAAGGGTCGCACCACGGCGGGCCGCCCAAGAAGGTCCAACTGACCGAGTAGAATGGGCCTTTATGGTAGCAGGAGCTGGAAGGCCAGCCTGTACACAAGCATGTGCAATCACCATTCTAAACCAACTGGCCAGGATCTGCTTGTGAGCAGGCCAGCCACGTTTGTGAAATCCAAACAGAACAAAGAGAGAATCCGACTTCCTGATGGAGGCAGTTCTCTTCACGTAGATATGGAGAGCCCGTACCACATCCAAAGACCGCTCTTTGGAAGACAATTCTGGAGATGCAAAGGCCGAAACCACAATCTCCTGATTAATGTGGAAAGAAGACACCACCTTAGGTAAATCCCCGGACGTGTTCTAAGAACCGCCCGATCATGGTGAAAAATCAGATATGGTGACCTACAAGACAAGGCACCCAAATCCGACACCCTTCTAGCAGAGGCAATAGCCAGCAGAAACAATACCTTAAGAGAAAGCCACTTAAGGTCTGCAGATTCAAGAGGCTCAAACGGAGACCCTTGCAACGCCTCCAAAACCACGACAAGTCTCAAGGGGTCACAGGCGGGATATAGGGAGGTTGAATCCGCAACACACCCTGAGTGAACGTATGTACATCAGGTAAAGTCACAATTTTTCTCTGGAACCAAACCGACAAGGCAGAAATATGAACCTTGATGGAGGCCCAAGTCCAAGCCCTGTTGTAGAAAGGCCAAAAGTTTGGCCATACTAAACTTGTAAGCGTCATGATTGTTAGATGCGCACCAAGCAAAGTAAGAATTCCAGACCCTATGGTAAATCCGAGCAGAAGCCGGTTTCCGGGCCTTCAACATGGTTTGAATGACCGCCTCAGAAAATCCTTTGGCCCTCAAGATTTGGCCCTCAAGACGGAAGCTTCAAGAGCCACGCCGTCAAAGCCAACCAGGCTAAATCATGATATACACAGGGGCCCTGAATGAGGAGATCTGGGCGCTGTGGAAGTAGAAGAGGACGCTCTATCAAGAGACCCTGAAGGTCTGAGAACCAATGCCGTCTAGGCCACGCGGGAGCGATCAGAAGTAGGATTCCTCCTTCTTGCTTGAACTTCCTTATTACTCTGGGCAGGAGTGACACCGGAGGGAACACGTATGGCAGCTGAAAGTTCCATGGAATTGCCAGTGTGTCCACCAACGCTGCTTGAGGATCCCTTGTCCTTGCTCCGAAGACCGGAACCTTGTGATTGTGTCGAGACGCCATCAAATCCACATCTGGAAGGCCCCACCTGTCCACGAGGAGTTGAAACACTTCTGGATGGAGGCTCCACTCTCCGGCGTGTACGTCCTGACGACTGAGAAAGTCTGCTTCCCAGTTTACAACCCCCGGAATGAACACTGCCGATATGGCTGCCAGATGGCGTTCCGCCCACTGAAGAATCCGTGATACTTCCCTCATTGCCATGCAGCTTTGAGTGCCGCCTTGATGATTGATAGACGCCACCGTGGTGGCGTTGTCCAACTGTACTTGAACATTGTATTAAATGCTGGGCCAAGTTTAGAGCATTGAACACTGCCCGCAGTTCCAGAATGTTTATCGGGAGGAGAGACTCCACCTTGGTCCACAAACCCTGAAGGGAGTGTTGCTCCAAAACCGCGCACCAACCTCTCAGACTGGTATCCATTGTCAGAAGGACCCAGTTGGAGATCCAGAAGGGACGACCCCTGCTCAATCATTGCTCCTAAAGCCACCAGCTCAGTGACAGACGGACCTCCAGAGACAAGGAGATCATTTGAGACCTTATCCGGTGAGGCAGGCCATCCCACTTGGCAAGAATCAGCTTCTACAGAGGGCGGGAATGGAATTGAGCGTATTCCACCATGTCGAAAGCTGACACCATGAGACCTAGCACTTGCATTGCTGAATGTATCGACATTTGCGGACGAGATAGGAAGCATCGAATCCTGTCCTGAAGCTTCAGGACTTTCTCCTGAGACAAGAACAATCGCTAGTTGTGAGTGTCCAACAACGCCCCCAGGTGCACCATGCTCTGAGCAGGGACCAAGGAAGATTTCTTCCAGTTGATGAGCTACCCGTGGGCTTGCAGAAACTGGATAGTCAGATCCAGATGTCGTAGGAGAATTTCTGGGTAATTTGCCAGGATCAACAAGTCGTCCAGATACAATAGGATCCTGACCCTTTGACGGTGGAGGACATTATCGCCATGACCTTGGTGAAGACTCGCGGAGTCGTGGTCAAACCAAAAGGTAACGCCCGAAATTGGTCATGGAGGTTGCCAACTGCAAACCTCAGGTGCTGCTGATGCGACACTGCAAAGGGAATATGCAGGTAAGCATCCTGTATGTCCAGGGAGACCATATAATCCCCAGGTTCCAATGCCAGAACAATAGAGCGAAGAGTTTCCATATGAAACTTGGAGACCCTCACAAATTTGTTCAAGGACTTGAGGGCCGGGAGGACCCATTCGGTTTCGGTACTAGGAACAGCAGTGAATAGTACCCCTTGCCTCTCTGAGCCTGAGGCACCTGTACTACCACTCCTGTGTTCAGGAGGGACTGTACCACCGAATGAAGAGTTTTTGCCTTCACCTGATCCGAAGGGACGTCTGTCAGACAAAATCGATGAGGGGGACGATTCTTGAAGGATACAGCGTAACCTTGAGTGACAACTTCCCGTACCCAGGCATAGGAAGTGGTCTTCAACCATTCCTGGGAAAACCCAAGAAGTCGGCCCCCCACCCTGGGATCCCCCAGAGGGAGACCCGCCCCGTCATGCGGCAGGCTTGTCAGATTTGGGAGCAGGCTGATGGGCAGCCTAGGCCAATTTAGGTTTGGGCTTATTGTGTTTGGAAGTACGAACCTGTTTCGGGTACGCCTGACCTTTTGCTTTCCTTGAAGGTCGAAAGGAGCGAAAGGGAGTACTCAGCCTTCGGCACCGAAGTAGCAGTACTAGGTAGACATGCTGTTTTAGCAGAAGCTAAGTCAGCTACTATATTGTTGAGGTCTTCTCTGAAAAGAATGTCTCTCTTAAAAGGGAGTACCTCCAGGGTTTTCTTACAGTCCAGATCCACAGACCAGCACCGTAACCAGAGAATCCGTTGTGAGCCAAAATGGACGTAGTAGAAGCCTTGGCTGCCAGAATACCGGCATCAGAAGCCGCCTCCTTAATATAATGAGACGCTGTGACAATATATGACAGACATTGTCTAGCATGATCAGAAGCATTGGAAGGCAACTCCACCTTCAGCTCCTGAGCCCACGCTTCTACAGCCTCTGCAGCCCATGTCGCTGCAATGGTGGGCCTATGCGCAGCACCAGTTAGGGTGTAAATTGCCTTTAAACAACCCTCCACACGCTTATCCGTCGGTTCTTTCAGAGACGTGACGGTAGTTACAGGCAGAGCCAAGGATACCACTAGCCGCGCCACCTGCGAATCCACTGGCGGGGGTGTTTCCTAATTTTTACTTAGCTCTGCTGCGAGGGGGTAGCAAGACAGCATCTTCTTGTGAAGCGTGAATTTCTTTCCTGGATTTTCCCAGGACTCCTGACGCATGTCAGCTAAATGGTCAGAATGAGGTAAATCTTGTTTAACCACTTTCTGACGTTTAAACCTGTCCGGTTTCTTAGGGCAGCATCAGGCTCCGGGTCATCAGTAATTTGAAGAATGAGCCTGATAGCCTCCAACAAGTCAGGGACATCCACCTGTGAAACAGCTTCCCCATCAGAAGCGTCAGGATCAGAATCTGTGAGGTCAGTATAAACACCATCCTCATCAGACGAGGTGTCTGGGATGTTGGTGGATTGTGAGGAAGTAATGGCCCACTTAGAGGACCCCTTGGTCTTAGGCGGGCGAGGGTTAGACTTCTGAGTAGTCAGTGATTGGTTCAATTGCTGTAACTGAGCGGACAGTTGATCTGCCCATGGCGGGTTAACCGCGGGGACCACAGGAGGTCCCATAGGGGGCGTTAGTCTAGTTACCAGCGTATTCAATAGCGTGGAGAAGGTAGCCCAAGGTAGGTCATTTTGAACCCCCATTGCTACAGTCCCACTTGGGGGTAAGGATCCCCCAGAACCTGAACCCTCAGCTGCTATGTTTTCCTCAAATGTGTCTGCAGCGTCACCACCATGCAATGTGGGATCAGCCCCAGCACCATTGCCCTTTGTAGCTGACATATCCGAAAGCTCAATGCAAGGCAACACAGTACAATGGGGGTCATTCCGAGTTGTTCGCTCGTTGCCGATTTTCGCAACGGAGCGATTAAGGCAAAAATGCGCATGGTATGCAGTGCGCATGCGCTAAGTATTTTAGCACAAAACTTAGTAGATTTACTCATGTCCGAACGAAGAATTTCCTTCGTTGAAGTGATCGGAGTGTGATTGACAGGAAGTGTGTGTTTCCGGGCGGAAACTGACCGTTTTCTGGGAGTGTGCGGAAAAACGCAGGCGTGCCAGGATAAAACGCGGGAGTGTCTGGAGAAACGGGGGAGTGGCTGGCCGAACGCAGGGCGTGTTTGTGACGTCAAACCAGGAACGAAATGGGCTGAGCTAATCGCAGTGTAGGAGTAAGTCTCGAGCTACTCATAAACTGCTAAGAATTTTCTATTCGCAATTCTGCTAATCTTTCGTTCGCAATTCTGCTATGCTAAGATAGACTCCCAGAGGGCGGCGGCCTAGCGTATGCAATGCTGCTAAAATCTGCTAGCGAGCGAACAACTCGGAATGAACCCCAATATCAGCAGCACACTACCTGACAAGAACCCCCTGTGCAGTGTATCAACACAAACAGGCAATTCAAGAGGTATATAGTGACTAAAAATCACAGAGAAAAATACACACTGAGTATATCCTGCGAACTACCTATATTAAATGATAAACCTGACACACTTAGGCCCTCAGGTTATAGAATACAGTGATAGCAATCTGAGTGAGATACACGAAATGGAGGTCACACAGCAGTTATATGCACACACACAGTGGCGGAACTAGCGAGCGGTGGGCTCAGGTGCGACAAAATGCTTTGCCCCCCCCCCCCATCCCATCCAAGTCCACCCCCTCACCCCTGGAGAGGATCTGGTGAGGGGGACCTGCTCAGGGCCAGAGAAATGGATACCTAGCAACAGTGCCGTAACTAGACATTTTAGCACCATGTGCAAGAAACAGCATCGGAGCCCCACCCCTGAATGCAAAACAGGGGCAGTGCGCGCCGTAGGCGCGTGCAAAAATACATAGGGGTGTGGCTTCATGGGGAAGGGGTGTGGCCACAAAATAAAACCAATTCATAAAACGGTGCACAGTAGTCTCCATTATTCAAATTATGCCGCACAGTAGCACCACTACACCAGGTAGAGACCCTTTTACACCTTACGGCGGACAGATTCCCCTTTTTACACATTACGGCAGACAGCGTCCCCATTTTTACACATAACGGAAGACAGCATCCCCCTTTTTACACATAACGGTAGACAGCGTCCCCTTTTTACACATAACGGCAGACAGCGTACCCTTGTAACACATAACGGCAGACAGCGTGCCTTTTTACACATTACAGCAGACAGCATTACTGGGAGGAGGCCGGGATGTCCCAGCAGGCTCAGCATGGCCACGCCTCCTCCTAGTAATGCATCTGAGCGCTGGCTAGGACAGGAGAACACGGGGCAGCATGCTGTGGTGCCGGAGTTTTGAATCAGATTCTCCACGGTGATCTGGGGGGTAAATGCTCCCCGCGTGGCCTGGGGTGGATAATCGTGGGGGAGCGCCAAAATGTATTTTTTTATATGAACCCCCAGCCAGAACACGCGCCCCCTGCAAATAATCGATCGTATATTGAGGTGTCATGAAATAACCAACGTTTCAGGGCCTATGTGACAAGCTCTAGGACAAATAGGCGGATTTGAGCATAATGAACATCTGTGCACATGTGCATATTCTGGATGTATAACTGAACTATACCATAATGCACAGACTTGTTTTACCCCCCCCCCCCTCCCCCCACACACACACAAAAGTTAGCAACCACAGTGTACACTGCTGCTTTGATGGATTAATTCACCTGCTTTTATGGCTCTTATTGGCAGGGCTAGGAAGGCACTAGGGATCCTGCCTGGAATAATGACATCCCCTCCCCACAGGCCCGCGAATCGTGGGTAAAATGTCGCGAGTGGGCGGAGCCTAATGTAGCGAGTGGGCAGAGCTACGATTGCGACCCGCGGTCAGAAAAAAAATATTTTAAGTTAATCAGGGGGGGTTTCTGGGTACGCGTGCGCCAGTGAGAGGGACAGCAGCAGCAGCGCCTCAACCTATAACACAGCGCTGCTGCGGCTCCATCCTCCACCTCCCTCCTCCTCCTTCCCCCCCGTGTCCGCTGCGCTCCTCTCCTCTCCAGGCGGCTGCGTGCTGCTGGCAGCGGTTGCCCGCAGCACACCGCAGTTTGACTCATTATATGCTTTGGGCCCCTGGACAGTGGCGGGCCCCAGTGCAACGCACTGGTTGCACTGGCGGTAGTTCCGCCTCTGCACACACACATAGTCCCATTGTACAATGCAGAAATTATGACATGCAAAAAAAATGCACTGGACTAGCAATACAGAGTAGTACAGCCAGAGGCGTATCTAGCACGGGGCGAGCAGGGCACGTGCCCTGGGCGCCATGGCAGCCCCAACAGAGGGGGGCGCCACCGGCACCTGCACGGCCCACTCGCCCCATGCTTCAGGGATTCCGCCGGCGTTACCCGCGGCGCTTTCCCTGTCTCCCCGGCTGCTGTGCCTGTCACAATAGACAGGCAGCGGCAGCCAGGAGCCTCCCCCTACTCCCCCCTGCAAAAGTGTCTGTGTGTACGCGATCGCGATCGCGACCGCGGAGGTGCGCGCATGCGCGTGCGCGACCTCGGGGGGGCGTGCGGCCCCTGCCCTGAACAGCAGTAAGTGCAGGTGAGCGGTAAGGGGGTGCGGGACATTTTGTGTGTGTGTGTGTGTGTGTGTTAAGTGTGTGTGTGTCGGACAGTGTGCGTGTGACATTGTGTGTGGGACAGTGTGTGTGTGTTAATTGTGTGTGTGGGACAGTTTGAGTGTGTGTAAATTGTGTGTGTGTGTGACTGTGTGTGTGTGTGGGACAGTGTGCGTGTGTTAATTGTGTGTGTGTGGGACAGTGTGTGTGTGTTAATTGTGTGTGTGTGTGTGAGTGTGTTAATTGTGTGTGTGGGACAGTGCGTGTTTGTTAATTGTGTGTGTGTGTGTGTGTGTGACAGTGTGAGTGTGTTAATTGTGTGTGTGGGACAGTTTTGAGTGCGTGTTAATTGTGTGTGTGTGGGACAGTGTGCGTGTGTTAATTGTGTATGTGTGGGACAGTGTGCGTGTGTTAATTGTGTATGTGTGGGACAGTGTGAGTGTGTTAATTGTGTGTGTGTGTGTGTGTGTGTGTGTGTGGGACAGTGTGAGTGTGTTAATTGTGTGTGTGTGGGACAGTTTGAGTGTGTGTTAATTGTGTGTGTGTGGGACAGTGTGCGTGTGTGTTAATTGTGTGTGTGTGGGACAGTGTGCGTGTGTATCAATTGTGTGTGTGTGGGACAGTGTGCGTGTGTGTTAATTGTGTGTGTGTGGGACAGTGTGCGTGTGTTAAGTGTGTGTGTGTGTGTGTGGGACAGTGTGAGTGTGTTAATTGTGTGTGTGTGGGACAGTGCGTGTTTGTTAATTGTGTGTGGGACAGTGTGCGTGTGTGATATTTGTGTGTGTGGGACAGTGTGCGTGCGTGTGTGTTAATTGTGTGTGGGACAGTGTGCGTGGGTTAATTGTGTGTGTGTTAATTGTCCCGGCGGTTATTGGCGTCTGTAGTGTGCGCCCCATCCTCCTCCGCTGCCGCTGACAGGAGCGGCGGTGTGCGGCTCTTCCCCTCCTCCGCCGGCTCCGTCCTCCCGTCGTGGCCCTGCAGTGTGTGCCGGTCTCCCCGGCAGCAGCAGCAGGTTAGTCTCTTCCTCCCCCCCCCCCCTCTCTCTCTCTCTCTCTCTCTCTCTCTCTCTCTCTCTCTCTCTCTCCTCCTGTGGATTGCAGTTTGTAAGTATCATTTTAATTTTTACAGGTACCCCTATTGAATTCTACTGGACAAGTGGACGTGACCGGCGTGGGATGTAGGTAAGTAATCTCTCTCATTTTTACAGGTACCCCTATTGGATTCTACTGGACAAGTGGACGTGACCGGCGTGGGATGTAGGTAAGTAATCTGTCTCTCATTTTTACAGGTACCCCTATTGGATTCTACTGGACAAGTGGACGTGACCGGCGTGGGATGTAGGTAAGTAATCTGTCTCTCATTTTTACAGATTCCCCTATTGGGTTCTACTGGACAAGAGGACGTGACCAGCGTGGGATGTAGGTAAGTAATCTGTCTCTCATTTTTACAGATTCCCCTATTGGATTCTACTGGACAAGTGGACGTGATCGGCGTGGGATGTAGGTAAGTAATCTGTCTCTCATTTTTACAGGTAACGCTATTGGATTCTACTGGACAAGTGGACGTGATCGGCGTGGGATGTAGGTAAGTAATCTCTCTCTCATTTTTACTAGAGATGAGCGGGTTCGGTTTCTCTGAATCCGAACCCGCCAGAACTTCATGTTTTTTTTCACGGGTCCGAGCGACTCGGATCTTCCCGCCTTGCTCGGTTAACCCGAGCGCGCCCGAACGTCATCATGACGCTGTCGGATTCTCGCGAGGCTCGGATTCTATCGCGAGACTCGGATTCTATATAAGGAGCCGCGCGTCGCCGCCATTTTCACACGTGCATTGAGATTGATAGGGAGAGGACGTGGCTGGCGTCCTCTCCGTTTAGACACTTGATTTACTAATTTTGGGGAGCATTAGGAGTACTCAGTAGTGTACAGTGCAGAGTTTTGCTGATAGTGACCAGTGACCACCACTTTTATTTATAATCCGTTCTCTGCCTGAAAAAAGCGATACACAGCACACAGTGACTCAGTCACATACATACCATATCTGTGTGCACTGCTCAGGCTCAGGCCAGTGTGCTGCATCATCTATATATATTATATATCTGTCTGACTGCTCAGCTCACACAGCTTATAATTGTGGGGGAGACTGGGGAGCACTACTGCAGTGCCAGTTATAGGTTATAGCAGGAGCCAGGAGTACATAATATTATATTAAAATTAAACAGTGCACACTTTTGCTGCAGGAGTGCCACTGCCAGTGTGACTAGTGACCAGTGACCTGACCACCAGTATATAATATTAGTAGTATACTATCTCTTTATCAACCAGTCTATATTAGCAGCAGACACAGTACAGTGCGGTAGTTCACGGCTGTGGCTACCTCTGTGTCGGCACTCGGCAGCCCGTCCATAATTGTATATACCAGTGACCTAACCGTGGTTTTTTTTTCTTTCTTTATACATACATACTAGTTACGAGTATACTATCTCTTTATCAACCAGTCTATATATTAGCAGCAGACACAGTACAGTGCGGTAGTTCACGGCTGTGGCTACCTCTGTGTCGGCACTCGGCAGCCCGTCCATAATTGTATATACCAGTGACCTAACCGTGGTTTTTTTTTCTTTCTTTATACATACATACTAGTTACGAGTATACTATCTCTTTATCAACCAGTCTATATATTAGCAGCAGACACAGTACAGTGCGGTAGTTCACGGCTGTGGCTACCTCTGTGTCGGCACTCGGCAGCCCGTCCATAATTGTATATACCACCTAACCGTGGTTTTTTTTTCTTTCTTTATACATACATACTAGTTACGAGTATACTATCTCTTTATCAACCAGTCTATATATTAGCAGCAGACACAGTACAGTGCGGTAGTTCACGGCTGTGGCTACCTCTGTGTCGGCACTCGGCAGCCCGTCCATAATTGTATATACCACCTAACCGTGGTTTTTTTTTCTTTCTTTATACATACATACTAGTTACGAGTATACTATCTCTTTATCAACCAGTCTATATATTAGCAGCAGACACAGTACAGTGCGGTAGTTCACGGCTGTGGCTACCTCTGTGTCGGCACTCGGCAGCCCGTCCATAATTGTATATACCACCTAACCGTGGTTTTTTTTTCTTTCTTTATACATACATACTAGTTACGAGTATACTATCTCTTTATCAACCAGTCTATATATTAGCAGCAGACACAGTACAGTGCGGTAGTTCACGGCTGTGGCTACCTCTGTGTCGGCACTCGGCAGCCCGTCCATAATTGTATATACCACCTAACCGTGGTTTTTTTTTCTTTCTTTATACATACATACTAGTTACGAGTATACTATCTCTTTATCAACCAGTCTATATATTAGCAGCAGACACAGTACAGTGCGGTAGTTCACGGCTGTGGCTACCTCTGTGTCGGCACTCGGCAGCCCGTCCATAATTGTATATACCACCTAACCGTGGTTTTTTTTTTCTTTCTTTATACATACATACTAGTTACGAGTATACTATCTCTTTATCAACCAGTCTATATATTAGCAGCAGACACAGTACAGTGCGGTAGTTCACGGCTGTGGCTACCTCTGTGTCGGCACTCGGCAGCCCGTCCATAATTGTATATACCACCTAACCGTGGTTTTTTTTTCTTTCTTTATACATACATACTAGTTACGAGTATACTATCTCTTTATCAACCAGTCTATATATTAGCAGCAGACACAGTACAGTGTGGTAGTTCACGGCTGTGGCTACCTCTGTGTCGGCACTCGGCAGCCCGTCCATAATTGTATATACCACCTAACCGTGGGTTTTTTTTCTTTCTTTATACATACATACTAGTTACGAGTATACTATCTCTTTATCAACCAGTCTATATATTAGCAGCAGACACAGTACAGTGCGGTAGTTCACGGCTGTGGCTACCTCTGTGTCGGCACTCGGCAGCCCGTCCATAATTGTATATACCACCTAACCGTGGTTTTTTTTTCTTTCTTTATACATACATACTAGTTACGAGTATACTATCTCTTTATCAACCAGTCTATATATTAGCAGCAGACACAGTACAGTGCGGTAGTTCACGGCTGTGGCTACCTCTGTGTCGGCACTCGGCAGCCCGTCCATAATTGTATACTAGTATCCAATCCATCCATCTCCATTGTTTACCTGAGGTGCCTTTTAGTTGTGCCTATTAAAATATGGAGAACAAAAATGTTGAGGTTCCAAAATTAGGGAAAGATCAAGATCCACTTCCACCTCGTGCTGAAGCTGCTGCCACTAGTCATGGCCGAGACGATGAAATGCCAGCAACGTCGTCTGCCAAGGCCGATGCCCAATGGCATAGTACAGAGCATGTCAAAACCAAAACACCAAATATCAGTAAAAAAAGGACTCCAAAACCTAAAATAAAATTGTCGGAGGAGAAGCGTAAACTTGCCAATATGCCATTTACCACACGGAGTGGCAAGGAACGGCTGAGGCCCTGGCCTATGTTCATGGCTAGTGGTTCAGCTTCACATGAGGATGGAAGCACTCAGCCTCTCGCTAGAAAACTGAAAAGACTCAAGCTGGCAAAAGCACCGCAAAGAACTGTGCGTTCTTTGAAATCCCAAATCCACAAGGAGAGTCCAATTGTGTCGGTTGCGATGCCTGACCTTCCCAACACTGGACGTGAAGAGCATGCGCCTTCCACCATTTGCACGCCCCCTGCAAGTGCTGGAAGGAGCACCCGCAGTCCAGTTCCTGATAGTCAGATTGAAGATGTCAGTGTTGAAGTACACCAGGATGAGGAGGATATGGGTGTTGCTGGCGCTGGGGAGGAAATTGACCAGGAGGATTCTGATGGTGAGGTGGTTTGTTTAAGTCAGGCACCCGGGGAGACACCTGTTGTCCGTGGGAGGAATATGGCCGTTGACATGCCAGGTGAAAATACCAAAAAAATCAGCTCTTCGGTGTGGAGGTATTTCACCAGAAATGCGGACAACAGGTGTCAAGCCGTGTGTTCCCTTTGTCAAGCTGTAATAAGTAGGGGTAAGGACGTTAACCACCTCGGAACATCCTCCCTTATACGTCACCTGCAGCGCATTCATAATAAGTCAGTGACAAGTTCAAAAACTTTGGGTGACAGCGGAAGCAGTCCACTGACCAGTAAATCCCTTCCTCTTGTAACCAAGCTCACGCAAACCACCCCACCAACTCCCTCAGTGTCAATTTCCTCCTTCCCCAGGAATGCCAATAGTCCTGCAGGCCATGTCACTGGCAAGTCTGACGAGTCCTCTCCTGCCTGGGATTCCTCCGATGCATCCTTGCGTGTAACGCCTACTGCTGCTGGCGCTGCTGTTGTTGCCGCTGGGAGTCGATGGTCATCCCAGAGGGGAAGTCGTAAGCCCACTTGTACTACTTCCAGTAAGCAATTGACTGTTCAACAGTCCTTTGCGAGGAAGATGAAATATCACAGCAGTCATCCTACTGCAAAGCGGATAACTGAGTCCTTGACAACTATGTTGGTGTTAGACGTGCGTCCGGTATCCGCCGTTAGTTCACAGGGAACTAGACAATTTATTGAGGCAGTGTGCCCCCGTTACCAAATACCATCTAGGTTCCACTTCTCTAGGCAGGCGATACCGAGAATGTACACGGACGTCAGAAAAAGACTCACCAGTCTCCTAAAAAATGCAGTTGTACCCAATGTCCACTTAACCACGGACATGTGGACAAGTGGAGCAGGGCAGGGTCAGGACTATATGACTGTGACAGCCCACTGGGTAGATGTATGGACTCCCGCCGCAAGAACAGCAGCGGCGGCACCAGTAGCAGCATCTCGCAAACGCCAACTCTTTCCTAGGCAGGCTACGCTTTGTATCACCGCTTTCCAGAATACGCACACAGCTGAAAACCTCTTACGGCAACTGAGGAAGATCATCGCGGAATGGCTTACCCCAATTGGACTCTCCTGTGGATTTGTGGCATCGGACAACGCCAGCAATATTGTGTGTGCATTAAATATGGGCAAATTCCAGCACGTCCCATGTTTTGCACATACCTTGAATTTGGTGGTGCAGAATTTTTTAAAAAACGACAGGGGCGTGCAAGAGATGCTGTCGGTGGCCAGAAAAATTGCGGGACACTTTCGGCGTACAGGCACCACGTACAGAAGACTGGAGCACCACCAAAAACTACTGAACCTGCCCTGCCATCATCTGAAGCAAGAAGTGGTAACGAGGTGGAATTCAACCCTCTATATGCTTCAGAGGTTGGAGGAGCAGCAAAAGGCCATTCAAGCCTATACAATTGAGCACGATATAGGAGATGGAATGCACCTGTCTCAAGTGCAGTGGAGAATGATTTCAACGTTGTGCAAGGTTCTGATGCCCTTTGAACTTGCCACACGTGAAGTCAGTTCAGACACTGCCAGCCTGAGTCAGGTCATTCCCCTCATCAGGCTTTTGCAGAAGAAGCTGGAGGCATTGAAGAAGGAGCTAAAAGGGAGCGATTCCGCTAGGCATGTGGGACTTGTGGATGCAGCCCTTAATTCGCTTAACAAGGATTCACGGGTGGTCAATCTGTTGAAATCAGAGCACTACATTTTGGCCACCGTGCTCGATCCTAGATTTAAAGCCTACCTTGGATCTCTCTTTCCGGCAGACACAGGTCTGCTGGGGTTGAAAGACCTGCTGGTGACAAAATTGTCAAGTCAAGCGGAACGCGACCTGTCAACATCTCCTCCTTCACATTCTCCCGCAACTGGGGGTGCGAGGAAAAGGCTCAGAATTCCGAGCCCACCCGCTGGCGGTGATGCAGGGCAGTCTGGAGCGACTGCTGATGCTGACATCTGGTCCGGACTGAAGGACCTGACAACGATTACGGACATGTCGTCTACTGTCACTGCATATGATTCTCTCAACATTGATAGAATGGTGGAGGATTATATGAGTGACCGCATCCAAGTAGGCACGTCACACAGTCCGTACTTATACTGGCAGGAAAAAGAGGCAATTTGGAGGCCCTTGCACAAACTGGCTTTATTCTACCTAAGTTGCCCTCCCACAAGTGTGTACTCCGAAAGAGTGTTTAGTGCCGCCGCTCACCTTGTCAGCAATCGGCGTACGAGGTTACATCCAGAAAATGTGGAGAAGATGATGTTCATTAAAATGAATTATAATCAATTCCTCCGCGGAGACATTGACCAGCAGCAATTGCCTCCACAAAGTACACAGGGAGCTGAGATGGTGGATTCCAGTGGGGACGAATTGATAATCTGTGAGGAGGGGGATGTACACGGTGATATATCGGAGGGTGAAGATGAGGTGGACATCTTGCCTCTGTAGAGCCAGTTTGTGCAAGGAGAGATTAATTGCTTCTTTTTTGGGGGGGGGTCCAAACCAACCCGTCATATCAGTCACAGTCGTGTGGCAGACCCTGTCACTGAAATGATGGGTTGGTTAAAGTGTGCATGTCCTGTTTTGTTTATACAACATAAGGGTGGGTGGGAGGGCCCAAGGACAATTCCATCTTGCACCTCTTTTTTCTTTTCTTTTTCTTTGCATCATGTGCTGATTGGGGAGGGTTTTTTGGAAGGGACATCCTGCGTGACACTGCAGTGCCACTCCTAGATGGGCCCGGTGTTTGTGTCGGCCACTAGGGTCGCTAATCTTACTCACACAGTCAGCTACCTCATTGCGCCTCTTTTTTTCTTTGCGTCATGTGCTGTTTGGGGAGGGTTTTTTGGAAGGGACATCCTGCGTGACACTGCAGTGCCACTCCTAGATGGGCCCGGTGTTTGTGTCGGCCACTAGGGTCGCTAATCTTACTCACACAGCTACCTCATTGCGCCTCTTTTTTTCTTTGCGTCATGTGCTGTTTGGGGAGGGTTTTTTGGAAGGGACATCCTGCGTGACACTGCAGTGCCACTCCTAGATGGGCCCGGTGTTTGTGTCGGCCACTAGGGTCGCTAATCTTACTCACACAGTCAGCTACCTCATTGCGCCTCTTTTTTTCTTTGCGTCATGTGCTGTTTGGGGAGGGTTTTTTGGAAGGGCCATCCTGCGTGACACTGCAGTGCCACTCCTAGATGGGCCCGGTGTTTGTGTCGGCCACTAGGGTCGCTAATCTTACTCACACAGCTACCTCATTGCGCCTCTTTTTTTCTTTGCGTCATGTGCTGTTTGGGGAGGGTTTTTTGGAAGGGCCATCCTGCGTGACACTGCAGTGCCACTCCTAGATGGGCCCGGTGTTTGTGTCGGCCACTAGGGTCGCTAATCTTACTCACACAGCTACCTCATTGCGCCTCTTTTTTTCTTTGCGTCATGTGCTGTTTGGGGAGGGTTTTTTGGAAGGGACATCCTGCGTGACACTGCAGTGCCACTCCTAGATGGGCCCGGTGTTTGTGTCTGCCACTAGGGTCGCTTATCTTACTCACACAGCGACCTCGGTGCAAATTTTAGGACTAAAAATAATATTGTGAGGTGTGAGGTATTCAGAATAGACTGAAAATGAGTGTAAATTATGGTTTTTGAGGTTAATAATACTTTGGGATCAAAATGACCCCCAAATTCTATGATTTAAGCTGTTTTTTAGTGTTTTTGGAAAAAAACACCCGAATCCAAAACACACCCGAATCCGACAAAAATAATTCGGTGAGGTTTTGCCAAAACGCGTTCGAACCCAAAACACGGCCGCGGAACCGAACCCAAAACCAAAACACAAAACCCGAAAAATTTCAGGCGCTCATCTCTAATTTTTACAGATTCCCCTACTGGGTTCTACTGGACAAGTGGACGTGACCAGCGTGGGATGTAGGTAAGTAATCTGTCTCTCATTTTTACAGGTACCCCTATTGAATTCTACTGGACAAGTGGACGTGACCAGCGTGGGATGTAGGTAAGTAATCTGTCTCTCATTTTTACAGGTACCCCTATTGGATTCTACTGGACAAGTGGACGTGATCGGCGTGGGATGTAGGTAAGTAATCTCTCTCTCATTTTCACAGGTACCCCTATTGGATTCTACTGGACAAGTGGACGTGACCGGCGTGGGATGTAGGTAAGTAATCTGTCTCTCATTTTTACAGATTCCCCTACTGGATTCTACTGGACAAGTGGACGTGACCAGCGTGGGATGTAGGTAAGTAATCTGTCTCTCATTTTTACAGATTCCCCTACTGGATTCTACTGGACAAGTGGACGTGACCAGCGTGGGATGTAGGTAAGTAATCTGTCTCTCATTTTTACAGGTACCCCTATTGAATTCTACTGGACAAGTGGACGTGACCAGCGTGGGATGTAGGTAAGTAATCTGTCTCTCATTTTTACAGGTACCCCTATTGAATTCTACTGGACAAGTGGACGTGACCAGCGTGGGATGTAGGTAAGTAATCTGTCTCTCATTTTTACAGGTACCCCTATTGGATTCTACTGGACAAGTGGACGTGACCGGCGTGGGATGTAGGTAAGTAATCTGTCTCTCATTTTTACAGATTCCCCTACTGGATTCTACTGGACAAGTGGACGTGACCAGCGTGGGATGTAGGTAAGTAATCTGTCTCTCATTTTTACAGGTACCCCTATTGAATTCTACTGGACAAGTGGACGTGACCGGCGTGGGATGTAGGTAAGTAATCTGTCTCTCATTTTTACAGGTACCCCTATTGGATTCTACTGGACAAGTGGACGTGACTGGCGTGGGATGTAGGTAAGTAATCTGTCTCTCATTTTTACAGATTCCCCTACTGGATTCTACTGGACAAGTGGACGTGACCGGCGTGGGATGTAGGTAAGTAATGTGTCTCTCATTTTTACAGCTACCCCTATTGGATTCTACTGGACAAGTGGACGTGACCGGCGTGGGATATAGGTAAGTATGTGTGAGTGTGTCAGGGTGCTTTAATAAATTTTTACTGTCACGGTGTGTGAGTTGTGTTTTTATTTGGGTATTTTTTCTGTTGTAGAACTACAGGTACCGGCGGGCCCGTTATTTCCCTGCATGTTGGTACTTGAGGTTCTCCAAGTACCAGCAAGCGGGGGAGGCTTTCTGAGCCTTGTAGTTCCACAACAAAAAACAATATTCTTTTTTTACTTACATGGCTATCAGCCTCCCATCCACAGCCCACGGATGGGGGGGACAGCCTCGGGCTTCACCCCTGGCCTTTGGGTGCCTGGAGGGGGGGTGACCCCTTGATTTAAGGTGTCCCCACTCCTCCAGGGAACCCCGGCCAGTGGTGACTAGTTGGGGGGGTAATGCCACGGCCGCAGGGACCTACATAAATGTGTCCCCCGGCTGTGGCATTATGTCCCTGGCTAGTGGAGCCCGGTGCTGGTTTTAAAAATACGGGGGGACCCCTACATCTTTTGTCCCCCGTATTTTTGGAACCAGGACCGGACTAAGAGCCCGATGCTGGTTGTCTAAATACGGGGAACCCCTGTCCAATTTTTTCCCAGTATTTAAACAACCAGGACCGGCTCAAATAGCCCGAGGCTGGTTACACTTAGGAGGGGGACCTCATGCAGTTTTTTTTTACATTTTTAACCCATTCAGACCCTTCTCCATTAAGTTAATGGAAACCCTGGACAACAAAATTGCATTCATGTCCTCCTCCCACTCCCTTCCCAGTCCCAAACACTGATTATTATTTTTTTCTATAAAAATGTACAATACAACATCACAAGTATGATGAGCAGGCATGCAGCGGGCATTGGCAACTTTGGACTGAGTTGCAAATTAGTGGCGGAGGGCTGGGTCAGTTGATGGTGGGCGAGTTTGTAAGCCATTGGTGGTGGCATCGGCTCAGAGGCAGTGGCGGGCATTGGCTCGGTGGCGGTAGGGTTCATCGACAGGATTCGGCGGACATTATGGCTGTAGTGCCTCACCGCACGCCACTGACCTCACCGCACGCCACTGGTGTGTGGGACAGTGTGCGTGTGTGTTAATTGTGTGTGTGGGACAGTGTGAGTGTGTTGTGTTAATTGTGTGTGTGTGGAACAGTGTCAGTGTGTGTAAATTTTTGCAGTCCAGTGTGTGTGTGGGGGAGAGGAAAGTATGAGAATGTGTGTGTGTGTGTGTGTGTGTAGTCTGAGTGGGTGTGTGTAGGATTTGGGGGTGGCCAGTCTGTGTGTGTGTAATCAGTGTGTGTGGGATGTACTAATGGCCATTTACCGAAGAGAGATATGTATTAAACCATGGGCACTGAGATGCCCTTCTTACTCACCATCCAGCTGGGTGGGCGAGCCGGGCGGGTGGAAAGCCAGCAGCAGGGGCAGCATGCCAGATATCAGCAGCCGAGGGTGGGGGCTGTAATGCACATGCGGAGCCCAAAGCCGGAGATCAGCAGCATGCTGACCGGCAATAAGCAGCTTCTGCTTCCGCGTTCAACATGCTGCTGATCTCCGGCTTTGGGCTACGCAGGGTTCGGGGGATGGGTGTCCTCTGCCGGTGTACTGCAGCTCCGGGGGTGCGGGCTCCGGAGGCTTTCAGCACTGTTGAATATCCAGCTGCCCCAAGTATGTACAGCCCGCACCCTCTGCAGCTGATATCCGGCATGCTGCTGCTGGCTGTCCCCCCGCCCGGCTTGGCCACACAGCTGTATGGTGAGAAGGGCATCTCAGTTCCTGAGGTTTAACACATATGCCTCAGAAAATGGCCTCTGCGGTAAACGATACTAATGCTTACCGTGACAGTAACAGCGGGGAGGAAGGCGCACATCGGGATCCTGCAGCATGAAACAAGAACCCCTTCGGAGCGCAGCAGGCCACACTGAAAAGGGTGCATACCCGGTGCGGTGCTCTGCATCCCGGGTGGTGCCGAAGATGTGGAGTGTCGGAGGTGGCAGAAGCGCCGCAGCTTGGAGTGAGAAACCGCTGCAGCCCTTCCGCTGCTAAACTCTGCAATTAGTCTATTAAGGGGGTGGGCTCCCCTCATCATAGTGCCCCACAGGCCATGTTAATTCTGGGGGTAGGATCCCCTAACTCTATAATGGGAATTTTGGCTCATATCATGTGCTGTAACGTGAATTTTGGCTAATACCGTGTGCTATAATGTGAATTTTGGCTCATACTATGTGGGGTAATGTGAATTTTGGCTCATTCCGTGTGCTGTAATGTGAATTTCGGCTCATACCGTGTGCTGTAATGTGAATTTCTGCTCATACCATGTGGGGAAATGTGAATTTCTGCTCATACCATGTGGGGAAATGTGAATTTTGGCTCATACCATGTGGAGTAATGTGAATTTTGGCTCATACCGTGTGCTATAATGTGAATTTCGGCTCATACAGTGTGCTATAATGTGAATTTTGGCTCATACCATGTGGGGTAATGTGAATTTCGGCTCATACTGTGTGCTATAATGTGAATTTCGGCTCATGCCGTGTGGGGCAATGTGAATTTCGGCTCATACTGTGTGCTATAATGTGAATTTCGGCTCATACCGTGTGCTATAATGTGAAAGGGACACCAGTACTAGATAGTATAAGGGGTCCTACTATACTGAAGGACACGCCCCTTTTGAGTGACCACGCCCCTTTTCCGGAGCGCACTCTTTCATTCCACCTTCAAAAATTCAACTTCGACCACTGCACCTACATACACATACATACACACCCTGACATCTTTATATGCAGTGACACCGGTGGCGTCTGCACATACTTTCCTTTTGTATTTTTTTTTTCATTATCATTTTATTAATTTATTTTATTAAGAAAAAATTATTTATTTATTTATTTATTTATTTTGGGGGGGGGGGGGCGCCATTATTGATCTTGCCCTGGGCTCCAAAAACCCTAGTTACGCCTCTGAGTACAGCTACTAGTATAGCTATACACTCAATAGATATAACAATGCACAGTAAAGACTGGCTGTATATCACAGGGTACTTGTACTACATAACCCTGACTAAATGCACTCTTTCTTAACTAACACTGTCAGTTGACATGTAGAATACTTAAGTGTCCTGTAAAATGCACAGCGCTGACATGCAGGCGGCTTTACAGAGGAGGATTTGCCCAAACAGTCCCAGGATCAGCCCAGCTTGTCCTAATGGCACCCAAACGCTGACAGGGAGTGAGGGAGAGAGAGAGAGAAAGATGCAGCTCCAGGACGGGAACATTTACTCTAAATGGCGCCCTGGGGCTGGGGGAGGAGCTACAGGTCAAAGCCTTATCCCCCTGCTGGACTTCACCACCAGGTACTGTTGGCTTATATAAATGGTTTATGAGAGAAAACCGACCTGTGCCCTTGCCCTGGTGGTCTAGTGGGGTCCCTGCACTACCACAGTGTCCATGCCAGCGCGCGGCCCACCTCCCACCGGCCGCGCTGGATCGCGATTTACAGCGGGTCCCGCTGGGGGGACCCACTTACCTCCTTCCTGAGTGTGCCCACGCGATCCAGGAGAACAGCGGTCGTGTGTGTGACTAATTGGAAGAAAATCGGAGCCTCCGCTGTAGGTACCCGGGAACCAGGGCACGGGAGTGTACAGTGCCGTTGGGGGAGGTGATGAAGCTGCAGCAGGAGATGTCTGACTGACATCTAACACAGTCAGTGTCTCTGCTGCAGCCCTTGAAGTCTTCATTTTTCTTTGAAAGCTTCTTCTCGGGGCTGCTGGAGCAGCCCCCTGTTGTATGCCTGCTTACTGCATGGCACCAACTACAAAACTGAGCTCCTGTGCACGGAGGCGGGGTTATAGAGGAGGCAGCACAATGCATTCTGGGAACAGTCAAAGCTTTGAGCCTGTTGGTGCCTCGGATCAAGATCCTACTCTACATCCCAATGTCATTCCCTGTGGAGCCCAGTGTACCCCGCAGCAGAAAGATTTCTTAACTTTCGATGGAATAAAAGACTAGAGAGTCCCACCTTTCAGAGGGTTCTGGGGACTTGGGGAATTAGATTTCAGTAGCCAGAGCAATCAAAAATGAATATATAAAACTGATACAAGATGTGTGGAGCTGGAGCAGGGACCAGCAGCTGGAAGGCTGATATCTCTGGTTCTGGGCATAGTAGAGACAAGCTGCCAAGGTCAGCTTGTGGGGAGAGTCCCTGCTTTTGGAGAATACCCTCAGAAAAATACTAAGTCAGACAAAACAGAACCCGAGATATCTGGCTGGGAAGAACAATTAACAGGTTCGGATGAGGACCACTGCTTTGAAGTCGGATATCTCCGGTTCCCCAAGGGCGATTTTCAAAAATCTGGTACCCCTGGAAAAAGGGTCAGCTATCAGCCTAGGGCCCTTATACTGTACTCCTGCCCATTAAGCCCATAGGAAAAGACGGCCCTGCCACACTACAGTACATCAGTACACTACTTCCACACCCTACATCTCTACACTATGGGCCTTATTCAGAGATGGATGCATATCGCTCACATGCTGAGGGCCGCCCAGCGTGTGTGAGGCCGCCTCCCTATACATCTGCAATAGAATGCGCTACACTTGCTCCTTTGGGCACTGCTTCTGCGAGAACCTCTTTTCTTCACTCGTGGCTTCACAGTTGGTGATGGAGGGCAAAGGCACAGGTGCTGAAAGGGGCGGAAGCACAAGTGCTGATGGGGGCAATGACACAGATGATGAGGGGGCAGAAAAACAGTTTAAGAGGGAGGCATGTATAGGTGTATAGTAGGCAAAGGCACAAGTGATGAGGGAGGCAGAGGCAGGAGTGGCTAAAGAGGAAGTGACACAGGTGTGAAGTGGGCAGAGGCACAGGTGTGAAGGGGGCAGAGGCACAAGTTGGGGGGAGGCAGAGAAACAAGTAGACATACATAGGGGTGGAGGGGCACAAATGAAGTGGGGGCAGAGTCACAAGTCAGGGGGAAGTAAGGGGCACATGTGGTAAAAGCAGTGGCACAGGTGCGGAGGGGGCAGAAGCACAGATGTGAATGGGGCAGAGGCACAGGTATGAAGGAGGGCAGAGCAGGTATGTGCGGTGAGGTAAATTTCTCAGGAGGAACTGGTTAGTACCAGAGCCATATTTACACACACTATATGAGCCAAATGGTTCATGTGGGCATTATACACAGGTGCAGCAGTATAAACTCATGGAAATGTGGTGAGTTTTGACCAGAGATGGGCGGAAAAGATAAGCAGGTGCCATAGACTTTTTACTCCAGAGATTTGACTATAAAATTGATCAGAATAATAGAAAGAAGATATTTTTAACATATTATTTGTATTTTTCATATACTTTATCCAGTCAAAACTTTGGCACAAACATTAGTATGACAGGAAAGGCTCTGCCACACATGCCTCACCCCACCGCACGTCACTGGGGCAGAAGCACAAGTAGGGAGACAGAGGGAGTAGAGGGACAGAGACACAGGTGGAGAGGGTGCATAGGCACAAGTGAGGAGGGAGGCAGTGGCAAAGGTAAGCAGGGGGTAAAGGCACAGGTCGGGAGGGGGCAAAGACACAGATGATAAAAAGGTGCAGTGGGACAGATTATAAGGGGCAGTCACTGACATGAATAATGCAGCTGGATTTAAGCAGCTACAGCCGCATTTGATGTCCCAGCCCCAGGCCATTCAGTGCAAATTTGAACATCTCCCCACAATCCGGCACAGTGGTTCCCTGAGTGGTGCCCAGCATCAGTGGCGCTGAGAGGGGGTTACTAATTACCCAGGCCTGTACTGTTGCAGGGGCCCAGGTCCGCCTCCTTCCCCCCTTGAATACTACCACTGGCCGGTGCCATCTTCCCAGACACAACTTCGGGAAAATGGCGCCGCACATTGAAAGCAAACGCTCTAGAACTGTGCCAATGTTTGCTCTTTAGTGTACATGTGCCATCTTCCCAAAAGTCACTGGGAAGATGGCACTGCCACCAGTTGCTGAGAAGGAGTGACCCGCTTCCGAACAAACAAGGTAGGAAGCGGCTGCCCTCCACTGTGCGCTACCTGCCCCCCCTCTTTCCCTAAATAAATGGTACATTACCGGGGCTGTTGTGGTTCTCTACTCCCCTGCCCAGCAGAGAGCATGGGGGGGGGGACTGGGAAAAGGAGCAGCAAAGACCAGGGGCAGTAGCAGAAGTAGGGTCCGGGGCACAGACTATGAATGGCTGTGCCCTCTGTGTTCAGTAAACAGACCATATTGTAAGGCTCCTAGCATACTCAGTAATAGACCACTGTCCATGTCCATGGGGAAAAAAATACAGGTGGTCATAAAAAAAGCAGGGGGGAGTGTATAAAATGCAGGTGGTCACAAAAAAAGCAGAGAGGGGGAGTGTATAAAATGCAGGTGGTCATAAAAAAAAGCAGGGGTGGAGTGTATAAAATGCAGGTGGTCATAAAAAAAAGCAGGGGTGGAGTGTATAAAATGCAGGTGGTCATAAAAAAAGCAGGGGTAAAGTGTATAAAATGCAGGTGGTCATAAAAAAGCAGGGGTGGAGTGTATAAAATGCAGGTGGTCATAAAAAAAAGCAGGGGTGGAGTGTATAAAATGCAGGTGGTCATAAAAAAGCAGGGGGGGGAGTGTATAAAATGCAGGTGGTCATAAAAAAAGCACGGGTGACTGTATAAAATGCAGGTGGTCATAAAAAAAGCACGGGGGAGTGTATAAAATGCAGATGGTCATAAAAAAAAGCAGGGGTGGAGTGTATAAAATGCAGGTGGTCATAAAAAAGCAGGGGTGGAGTGTATAAAATGCAGGTGGTCATAAAAAAAAGCAGGGGTGGAGTGTATAAAATGCAGGTGGTCCTAAAAAAAGCATGGGGGGGAGTGTATAAAATGCAGGTGGTCATAAAAAAAAGCACGGGTGACTGTATAAAATGCAGGTGGTCATAAAAAAAGCGCGGGGGAGTGTATAAAATGCAGGTGGTCATAAAAAAAAAGCAGAGAGGGGGAGTGTATAAAATGCAGGTGGTCATAAAAAAAAGCAGGGGTGGAGTGTATAAAATGCAGGTGGTCATAAAAAAAAGCAGGGGTGGAGTGTATAAAATGCAGGTGGTCATAAAAAAGCAGGGGTGGAGTGTATAAAATGCAGGTGGTCATAAAAAAGCAGGGGTGGAGTGTATAAAATGCAGGTGGTCATAAAAAAAAGCAGGGGTGGAGTGTATAAAATGCAGGTGGTCATAAAAAAAGCAGGGGGGGAGTGTATAAAATGCAGGTGGTCATAAAAAAAGCACGGGTGACTGTATAAAATGCAGGTGGTCATAAAAAAAGCAGGGGGGGGTGTATAAAATGCAGGTGGTCATAAAAAGGCAGAGAGGGGGAGTGTAAAAATTGCAGGTGGTCATAAAAAAAAGCAGGGGGGAGTGTATAAAATGCAGGTGGTCATAAAAAAAAACCCAGGGGGGAGTGTATAAAATGCAGGTGGTCATAAAAAAAACCAGGGGGGAGTGTATAAAATGCAGGTGGTCATAAAAAAAAGCTGGGGGGAGTGTATAAAATGCAGGTGGTCATAAAAAAAGCAGAGAGGGGGAGTGTATAAAATGCAGGTGGTCATAAAAAAAAGCAGGGGTGGAGTGTATAAAATGCAGGTGGTCATAAAAAAAAGCAGGGGTGGAGTGTATAAAATGCAGGTGGTCATAAAAAAAAGCAGGGGTGGAGTGTATAAAATGCAGGTGGTCATAAAAAAGCAGGGGTGGAGTGTATAAAATGCAGGTGGTCATAAAAAAAAGCAGGGGGGGAGTGTATAAAATGCAGGTGGTCATAAAAAAAGCACGGTTGACTGTATAAAATGCTGGTGGTCATAAAAAAAGCACGGGGGAGTGTATAAAATGCAGGTGGTCATAAAAAAAAGCAGGGGTGGAGTGTATAAAATGCAGGTGGTCATAAAAAAGCAGGGGTGGAGTGTATAAAATGCAGGTGGTCATAAAAAAAAGCAGGGGTGGAGTGTATAAAATGCAGGTGGTCCTAAAAAAAGCGGGGGGGGGGAGTGTATAAAATACAGGTGGTCATAAAAAAAAGCACGGGTGACTGTATAAAATGCAGGTGGTCATAAAAAAAGCACGGGGGAGTGTATAAAATGCAGGTGGTCATAAAAAAAGCAGAGAGGGGGAGTGTATAAAATGCAGGTGGTCATAAAAAAAAAGCAGGGGTGGAGTGTATAATATGCAGGTGGTCATAAAAAAAGCAGGGGTGGAGTGTATAAAATGCAGGTGGTCATAAAAAAGCAGGGATGGAGTGTATAAAATGCAGGTGGTCATAAAAAAAAGCAGGGGTGGAGTGTATAAAATGCAGGTGGTCATAAAAAAAGCAGGGGGGGAGTGTATAAAATGCAGGTGGTCATAAAAAAGCACGGGTGACTGTATAAAATGCAGGTGGTCATAAAAAAAGCAGGGGGGAGTGTATAAAATGCAGGTGGTCATAAAAAAGCAGAGAGGGGGAGTGTATAAAATGCAGGTGGTCATAAAAAAGCAGGGGTGGAGTGTATAAAATGCAGGTGGTCATAAAAAAAGCAGGGGTGGAGTGTATAAAATGCAGGGGTGGAGTGTATAAAATGCAGGTGGTCATAAAAAAAAGCAGGGGTGGAGTGTATAAAATGCAGGTGGTCATAAAAAAAGCAGGGGGGGAGTGTATAAAATGCAGGTGGTCATAAAAAAGCACGGGTGACTGTATAAAATGCAGGTGGTCATAAAAAAAGCAGGGGGGAGTGTATAAAATGCAGGTGGTCATAAAAAAGCAGAGAGGGGGAGTGTATAAAATGCAGGTGGTCATAAAAAAGCAGGGGTGGAGTGTATAAAATGCAGGTGGTCATAAAAAAAGCAGGGGTGGAGTGTATAAAATGCAGGGGTGGAGTGTATAAAAGGCAGGTGGTCATAAAAAAAAGCAGGGGTGGAGTGTATAAAATGCAGGTGGTCATAAAAAAAGCAGGGGTGGAGTGTATAAAATGCAGGTGGTCATAAAAAAGCAGGGGTGGAGTGTATAAAATGCAGGTGGTCATAAAAAAAGCACGGGGGAGTGTATAAAATGCAGGTGGTCATAAAAAAAGCACGGGGGAGTGTATAAAATGCAGGTGGTCATAAAAAATGCGGGGGTGGAGTGTTTAAAATGCAGGTGGTCATAAAAAAAAGCGGGGGGGGGGAGTGTATAAACTACAGGTGGTCATAAAAAAAAATCTGGGGCAGAGTGTATAAAATGCAGGTGGTCATAAAAAAAGCAGGGGGGAGTGTATAAAATGCAGGTGGTCATAAAAAACATAAAAAAGCGGGGGGGGGGGGGGAGTGTATAAAATGCAGATGGTCATAAAAAAAAAGCGGGGGGAGTGTATAAAATGCAGATGGTCATAAAAAAAGCTGGGGGGAGTGTAAAAAATGCAGGTAGTCATAAAAAAAGCTGGGGGGAGTGTATAAAATGCAGATGGTCATAAAAACAGCAGGGGGTGCATATGTTACTACAGCAGCTCTTGCTGCTGTATTATCCTCCACTGTCCACAACCTACCCCGGACCATCCTACCCACATCCTCCATGGCTGCAGCCTACTTGGAGAGGTTGGTGGGGTCTTACCGTTCAAACTTAAAGCAGCAGCTTCCAGCGGGGGAGGGGGGTTGCTGTCGTCTGAGGTTGGAGCGGGGGCGTCACCATCGGCGGGTGTTGTTTGTCCAGAAGGGGAAGTGGGAAAGGTGACACCGTCCGCGGCTGGGGTCAGGTGCGTGTGCTATGGAGGCATCCTTATCTGAGCATGAGCAGAGGCGGGCGGCGGGTTAGCTTGCTGACACTGCTGGCGGGTGGCCGCGACACTATCATTGGGAAGCAGTAGTGAATTTACTACTAGTCAATTCGGCACTGACCGGGTCCCCTGGACCTCTCGGGTCCTAGGCAGCTGCTTTGGTTGCCTAGCAGTAAATCCGCTCCTGGCTGTAATGCTGAACGTCTAGCACCCAAAGAGAGAGACAATATGGAACACTGTATGCTTTTAAGTATAGTATAACTTTGGTTATTAAAAGATACACTTGATGTATGTGGCAATATTTCTTTCATTGATCTCCTAACAGTGTTAAGCATTAGATGGTAGGAGATGTTTCTACAATTAAAACATGCAATACTCAGCCACCTCGTTATAGTAACTACAGCAATTTAAAGGGATCAAAGTGGTTTTGAAGAATGAGAGCAGGCCACGCCACTTGTACAGTATATTCTAGTTTTGTGAGTCATGTGTCCCAAAGTTTACCAAAACATTCTTACAGTATGTTGCATAACATAAGTTAACAGAACATTGAGAATCAATAACTATAGTAATGAACATTCTTACAAAGACCTCTGTGTATACTTTGACTAAGAAATCAATTGTGATATTGAGAAAAAAATAACTCAAGAATCAAGAAAGGATCCGGTTGTGTTTGCAAAAATTCCTAATATCGCTCTTACATCCAGTACAGGTTTTGTTCAAGAACGCACCTTGGTGCACAATATTAATCTTTTGGTAGTCTCAAATAGAAAGCCATAAAATGGGTATTATAGTAAGTTGTCACCCAGACAAGGCCTTCAAAAAACATGTCTCATATGCTATGGATTCTCCATTGGCAACAATTTGGCCCAGACTTTATACGTATCATCCAGATGCTTTATTGTCAACAAGCTGCAGTTTAACAATTACTTGATTAAACACTCCTTTGCCCTTGATCTATCATTCAATATTTTATTAGGGAATCTCGTTGGAAGGGTATCTTTGTTTCTGCTCTTGTTGTAATTTAGCGAGCCCAAAGGAGCAGTCCTCCTATTACTAAACACATTGCACAACTTTCACTTAATGTCTGGCTTCCAGATTAACTTTTCAAAAACTGGGGCCCTGACGTTGCAAGCCAATGCCATGATGGGTTAGGGTGATTTATTTCATTCTAAGTGGGCTGAGGGTTCCACCACCTGTTTAGGACTGTGCATTCGGGTCTACTCCTCTCATCTACATTCGCCCATTTTACTGTACTTTACACCATATGCTGGCTGATTTCCAGAAATCTTTGATGTTTCTTAGCATTGTCACGTGGTGTTATTATTATTATTATTATTATTATTATTATTACCAGTTATTTATTTACGTGTTTAAAATGATTAGTTTTCCACTTTTATGTCCATTACATATGCTTCCTTTTTGTACTTACAAAGAGTGACCAATTCTTGATCACTACAATAAATTCACCTGGGCCAATTAATGCCCTCATATACCTCTCTTTAAATTGCAACAGCCTCTTAACCATGACTGGGGAGGGGGACGACGACGACACTTTTCCTGTTGTAGATTTGCAGTTGTCAATGCATGTGTGAAATTAAACAAACAAGTGGTGTCCTCATTATATGCTGAGATGCACTATATACTACTCTATAGAGCTTATTATACTCCTAAACTAAAATGTTTGACTGGAGTCACATCTGACTCAAAGGGGAACATTCAATTACCCGCAGCGACTGTGGGTGTAAAATTATCGCTGGGGGGCTATCTAATTAGAAGCAGCAGAATTGCAGCGCACAGAAAAAGCACAAATCAATGAATAAAATAAAAAGGTTTTTATTTAATTAAAACAATTTATTATAACCTTAGGACGAGTGTGTAATCTTTAAAACACATCACCATCTAAATTATCTGCAGTAAACACTCCAACAAATCTATGCTGCACTCTGCAGCCAAACATATATTAAAATGCAAGAAAAAAGCTCTGATACATCTAATGCTACCTTGTAGCTTATCTTCAAAAAATGTATCAACAATATTGCATTCATAGAGCTATTGCCAGAATTTCATACAGATCAATTAAACTACATTCAGGTGTGAATAAATGGATTAATGGACTTCCTTCTGATGAAATTTTCTTGACAATCAGAGAATTAAATCAACACTCAATTCCTGTGTTTAAAAGTCCAATGTCCACAATTGTACAATTGTATATAATCAGCTGGCCAGCTATTTTAGATATCACTGATGCATTTATGAGCTGTAAACAATGCACACGTCCTCCCCGGCTGCTGGTGCCGTACCTTTTTTTAACAGTCTTTTTAGGGGGACCACGAGACCCACTTTCCACACGTTACGTGTCAAAACCCCCCTTCTCCCCGACTGCTGAGTGCTTGAACCTTACGTGGCAGTCTTTTCTGGGAGACTGAGGTGTAGTGATCCAGACGTGGAGTGGTTTCCCGATGCAGACGTGTCAGTGCAGACTCGTTAGGTAGTGAACGTCTCAAATAAACTTTACGCATTTCTCCGCCTCCTTACGGTCTCAGCGGCTTCTTCAGAATGTGTTTTAAAGCTTACACACTCATCCTAAGGTTATAATAAATTGTTTTAATTAAATAAAACCCTTTTTATTTTATTCATTGATTTGTGCTTTTTCTGTGCGCTGCAATTCTGCTGCTTCTTTTTAGATATTCTACCTACAGGGTTGAGTGACCCCTGTCTATTGACAGCTGCACAGAAATTGCTATTGATTAGCGCCTGGTCAATCTTTTTTGGCTATCTAATTAGCAATTTAGCAGGGATTTCGTTTCACCTGCCTCCAGCAGACGAAAACGGGGCTATTTCACCCGAAAACACACAGGTTTCACTGATCCTTTGTGTTTACGGGTGTAAATGCACTTTTTAATGGACGAGCTAATCGAATAGCCCGTTCGCAGCACCCGAAGAACCACTGGGGGTTTTTACTCCCGATGTCTCTTCGGGGCTAATTGAATATCCCTGAAAGTGTTAAAGTGTGCTCAACCTGATGCCAACCTGTTACATTGTATGTGGTCCTGTGTCAAGGTTTTGGGAATTTGGGCTGAAGGTCCATTACTACATTGCTATTCAAAGCACACAGACTTGGCTCACATTGTGGTGGCTGCAAGAAAATGATATTATCCCAGTGGATTAGTGCAGAGGTAGTGCCCATTTCACTGATGTTCCTCAGGTTGACTTTCCTTTACCAAATGGACTAGATAAATTAGCTCTGGCCTCGAGGTTGAGGCCAAAGCTAATTTTATTCTATTTTTTTTTTTTTTGCCATATGGCTCCATTACTTAACTACACTACCTCTTCCACCCGAGAATATACATAACAAGTAGTCAAGTTGACATTTTGGTACATCTTGAAAATGCTGTCCAAATGGTCTCCCCCTTTTTAATGTTATTGTGTCTGTGGTTCCCTGCGCTTGCACTTTCCTTACCTGCTGCCTCAATGGTCTGTGTTACTGCTGTTCCTACTTCTTACCTTTGTATATTTTCCATATGTCTTTCTGCTTTCGCACTGACCTGATTTGCACTTTTTGGCTGTTAGTTGGAACACCGTAGGACTATTTCTTACATGGTGATTGTTATGCTATTTTGGATGCTGCACTGATATATGACTCTTTCAATAAACATATTTAAAATAAAAAGGTCCAAGTTAATCATAACCCAGTGTTTCTGCTACACGTTTTGGGATGTCTCCCTTGAAAAGGCAAAATGGAACACCACATGGTGTAACTTTTACTTAGTACTCCCATCTCCTAACAGTATTGTGTGGTGGGATCAGTGGTGCTGAGAGATGGGGGGAGAGGTTACAAATTACCCAGGACTAGGTTTGATGGAGGGGCCCAGTGAAGGCCCAGTGGGGGCCCCGGGCCCCCTCCCCCTTACCTGACAGCAGCACTACTGTGTGCTGGGCTGCAGTGTTACCATGAAGGCGCTTAAAATACAATTTTTTCAGTATTTTTTTTAAAGGTACGTGGCCATACATGATTAGACCACGCCCCCTTAAAAGTACCTGGGCCCAGCCAGGCTCTCTACTGCCCTGGGTGGCAGATGTCTCTATGCACATACCATGAAGTTACCATCCAGCTCATTAGGATGACTACAATCATTCCAAATATTCCAGCATAAATACTATCATAATTATCTATACATAATTACAAGCGTAAAAATAACTTGCGGGATTTATGATAGCACTATATGAACTGTCATTTTTCTAAAAACACCTTTTTGGTGTTGTACAGGTCAGGAAAACATAGGCACTGGAGAGTGTCCTTAAATCAAAATAATTGTTGTGACCAATGATTCAAAAATGTAATTAACCCACAATACTGGGCTATTATTGAACGAATGAGGGTCACTTTTTTTTAATAAACAAATTAATCTGGTTTATCCTAGACACAAAACTAGCAGGATTTAAGGACTTTTTCAGCGGATCTTGTACCTCAGTGACATTGGTCAAAAAAATATTTTTCACACACAATATTTTACAATCATACCGCACTGCACAGGCCCAATCCCGCCCGATCTTGGAAGCAAACCGTCCCGGGCCTGGTTAGTACTTGGTGCGAGACCACCTGGGAATACCAGGTTTTGTAGTTTACTGACCATAGGGGAGGACCTATTTTTTGCTGACGGACCTTAATCCATTCCGGCATATTGTTTGGATATATAGTATATTTTCACATTGATCACTCAAAAGTAATACTAAGTTGCATATGGGCCATAAATATATTTTAAAGTATATCTAATAAATGTTAGTTTTTAAATAATTATATTTATGCTATCATAGCTGTTGGTTTTCAGAATTAGAGTGCTCCCCACAAGGGTTATCTTTTCTCTTAGCTGTATTTTCTAAATTAATCATACCAAATTTACAGGAGTTAAATACTATAGATTGAAGTGGCTTTAACCACATAACTGATAATATTTCCCTTCAAAACTGTTCATAACATTGTTTTTTTTTGTTTTTTGTTTTTTTTCCCATTTTTATTTTAATATATTTTAAAAAGTATTACTTTTTTTTAAAATATTATATTATGGAGACTTCCGGTGGGCGGGCCATCCAGCATGGCTGCTTTTTAGCTGGGCTCCAGCTTGCAGGTGGGAAATCCACTATCATCTCCTGCTATCAGCCCTCTATTCTCCTGGGAATCACTCTATAATAATCCCTACAACACAGGGAGCCTGGAGATACCCTGCAAGGGTAGGTGCATGTTTATATGCCCCCGAAGTCCTGGCCCTCAAGGAGAAGGCCTGCATGACCACCAGCGTGGGTTCTGGCGCGAAGACCGGCGGCCCGGTATTAACCGTTCCCCGCCGCCCACGAGAGGACATCCCATTACCTGCAATCCTCTGGTGGTGATCCCGATCTGCAGAGGTGCGGAGACTCCGTGTCATTTTGGCAGCCCGGCGGCCTCTGCTCCCCAACGTATGGATGCCCCCGCTGCCCCTGGACGCCTGTGAAGAATCCCGCGACTGGCTGGGGTGCAACGCTTTGAAGCGCTGGTGAGGTGAGAGCCTGAGGAACGGAGGCTGACAGTTACCTGGGAAGTGGACGCTGCTGCCCTCGACGCCTGGAGTGTGGTGACTCATATCCAGCCATCTGATCCTGGTGCCGGGGTTTGAACGCCCAGAGTACTAGGTGCTTATACAGCTCAACGGCGGTGAGTGCTGCGGTGGGCCCTGTGCCGGCTGGACTGGACCCCTTGTTAGCGGTTCCGACAAAAAGCGGGGAACTGTATTTGGGTGTACACCGGCACTTCTCTGGAGAGGGGTGGTGATTTGGGCTCCTGCCTGTCCCTGACCACTAGCTGCGTGTTCCTACTATCCGGGACTGCAACTTTGCATAAGAGAATTTCACAGCCCCCGTGCACAATGTTTGATGTTTATATGTTGTGTGCCTCTCCCTAAACTTTTTCCCAATGCCTCACACCTCTTCCCAACGGAGGGCTCGGTCTCTCCTGCCTGCTTAAGCCCTTTGGTTTTGAGGTGTGGGAACCCGGGCCTCTCCAATACTCTTCCTTCTGCACCTTGCTAGACTCTCCCCTTAATTTCTATCCTTTTCTTCTTTCCCTATCTGCCCTCCTCTAATACAATAATTATTAATATTGTTGGCAGCTGCTGCATGTGACGCTGATACAAGTGTCTGTTGAAATCTCTGAGCAGAAATTTCTGAGGGTATATCGCCATCTGGTGGCTACCTAGTTTTAAAAGTTAATTAGTTATACCGATCCACTATTGCCTTTCCTACAGCCTTTTCACTGGGGCAATTTATGGTATCTCTCCTAATATTTGTCCCTCAGGGATTTGGCCTTGATTTAGGCTCCAACCCGGAGATTTCAGGGTGCAGGGCCCTTGCACCACCTTTATCTGTATGAGTTAATGTCTACTTAAATTTTATTTTTGTTTCCTGGCTGAGTAGCTCTGACGTATCTTCTGACTCAGGCCCCTACGTGAGGTGTTTTATTATCATATACTGCAGTGTGTTGGTATAAGAGTCCCCAGCTTATTGTAGTTAGTGGTCTACGGACCGGGGGATGGACAAATACGTCCATAAAACTCCAGCGGTTAGATCCTCCCAGTCCTCAATTGCTACAAGAATGAGTAAGACCAAGAACACGGCGGGGAAACTTAACCCCCCTCGCCCCAGGAGGCAGGGAACTCCCGTGACCAAGCTCAGGAGGTGGAGACACTACCTGATCAACCCTCCTTAATGCATATGGCCCAAGAGCTCTCCCGGCTTCTCATACCCCAAATTGACAAGAAACTTGAGAATATCCCCCTAATTGACAAGAGGCTTGAACAGATACAAACACTACTTGACTCGACACTTGCGAAAATTGACCACAACACCTCACGGATCACCTCATTAGAGCAACGTGTTAGCGATGGGGAGGACCAGATACACACATTACAGCAAAAAAGAGATGAGCTTGAAAACAGAGATAGAAGATCGAACCTACGCTTTGTGGGCATCCCCGAAGCAGTTAAGGACAGACAATTGTCAGATTTTGTAACAACTAATTTATTCCAGGCTTTGGGAATTACAGATGCCCCATTCTTATTACACATTGAAAGGGTGCATAGAATTGGTCCTGCTCGACCTGATGCTGAAATAAAACCGAGGCCAGTCATTGCGAAATTCATGGACTTTCGTATGAAGGAACATGTATTACGCTCTTATCGTAAACTCCCGCAATTGGTAGTGCAGGGAAAACGTATTTTGATTTTTCAAGATTTCTCGGCCTCTGTTGCGCAGAAGAGAAGGGAGTTCTCAGATGTTTGCAAAATACTCCATGAGAGCAATACTAGATTCGCGCTGATGTATCCCGCCAAACTACGCATTCATGACAACGGTCGCACATTGATATTTGTTGATCCCGCCACCACACAATCCCATGTGACACACATGCTGAACCCTGGGAATCCTCCACACTAATACTAGACATATTGATGTTATATACTCTAGGCCTGAGTCGGTCTAATTTTCACACGAGAGAGACACTTGGTCTCTTCACATGGTACTTGGCTTGAATTTTAATGTTGCATTTACTTCTGATAGGTTTCTAAACATTATGTGGTTAAGTGCTTTGTGTCAGAGTCGGCATAGACTCTATTTGAGAGAGACATTGGGTCTCTTTACATGCTACTCAGCTTACATTCTAATGTTATATATATTTCTGATAGGCCTCTCGCCAGTGCTACCGGAGGGTTTGGCACTCGCGTGGTCTTTAGTTTGGTTTGGAAAAAATGGAAAATGTTATGTGAAGCAATGTGTGTTTTTTTTATTTTATTTTTTATTTTGTTTTTTGTGTTTGTTTTTGTTGTTCTGCCCGTGCCGTGCCTTCCTCGCCCGATCTTCTCCTAGGCTCAACGACATTGTGTGGTCTCGTTCGTTCCTCTCCGCTCGCTGGGAAGGAGGGGGACGGCGACGTGACATGATATTCCCGTTGGAGAGTCACCCTAGGGTGGGAGTGGGTTGATGGTCAATGACAGATCCTAGGATAGGGGCCTCTTACGCAGATTCTTGTTTTAAACTGTTATCCTGGAACGTGGGCGGCCTTAACTCCCCGATAAAACGTAAGCGGGTTGTCACACACCTGAAGCGGTTTAGACCTCAAATTATATTTCTCCAAGAAACCCACTGGATGGTGGGCGCCTCCTCTGCTCTTCGGGCACCGTGGTTGGATAGCTGTGTTTCTGCAGATAACATGAGGAAGACTAGGGGGGTGGCGATTCTATTTAGCAAACACCTACACTATACTGTTTTAAACTCTGTAGTTGACCCGGGGGGACGTTATTTAATTTTGGACGTAGAAATTTGGGGTAACAAATACACACTGGTTAACGTATACGCACCGAATGGCGAGACAGCTGCTTTCTTCCAAGAAATTAGCTCTCAACTGCTTCAGCGAGATAATTCTCAGCTTATCCTGGCAGGTGACTGGAACACAGTTGACGATCCCACTATTGACAAACGCCCTATCCCGCGCACTGCCGGTTCCCCTTCTTGGACACATCTCCAAACACTGAAAACCTCCCTTCAACTTACTGATATTTGGCGTCTCCTCAATCCCTCTGACAGATCATTTACTTTCTTTACAGGGGTTCATAGCTCCTGGTCCAGAATTGACTCCATATTGGTTGCAGATTCCCTAGTGACGCGAGTCATGAAAGCTGATATACACAACATTCTGATATCAGACCATGCTCCGGTGACATTGACGCTGAAAAGAACTCTTCAATCAGGGGGTTCTAGGATCTGGAGATTTCCAAGCTATCTCTATAACTGTGATGATTTTAGAAAATTTCTGATAACAAGTTGGGCCAATTATTTAGACGATAACTTAGAGCACTGGGACCGCCCAAACATTCTTTGGGGGGCGGCAAAAGCAGTCTTAAGGGGTCAAATTATTGAGTATGTTCATAGATTGAAAAAGAAAAACTTAGCGATTTATACCACCTTACACTCAGATTTGACTGATGCAATGCACCGCCATCTTACCCTACAGTCTGATGAGTCCTTGCAGCTTTATTTACAGGCTAAACAGCTCTTAAACGATCACTTATTAGCGCAAGCAAAACGTGATGTGGTATTCTCTTCCCACAAATACTACAGATGGGGTAATAAATCCGGTAGACTACTGGCAACCATGGCTAGGAAAAAAACGACACGCAAATTCATAACAGCTGTTAGACATCGCGCCTCGGGACAACTCCTTACCAATTCCCCTGACATATTAGAGCATTTTGAATCTTACTTTGCGGACCTATACTCTGATCTCCCCTTCAACGAATCCACCCACACCACACTCTATTACCGCCAATCACGTCCGCACAGTCGGATCTACTAGTGAGAGCTATTACAGAAGAAGAACTGATCTCGGCAATGTCCAAACTCAAGTTACACAAATCTCCAGGCCCTGATGGCCTCTCTAATGAATTTTACAAAATCCTCCAGCCACATGTGGTTCCGACTCTGCTGGAAGTGTTCAATAGCCTTTTACAGCATCGTTCCCCCTTTCACCATTTCACGACAGCACATACTATTTTAATCCCTAAACCTGCGCATGACCCACAATTGGTGACCTCGTATAGGCCTATTACGTTGCTAAACACCGACATAAAACTATTTACTAAGATTCTAGCAGACCGGCTGCAAGTTATTCTCCCCCACACTTTAACTAACCACCAACTTGGCTTTGTTCGCAATACTCATTCGGTTAAAGGAATTAGGGCGGCGATCGCGGCAGTTGTAGCTTCTGCTCAATCGCCCCAATACAGAAATATACTCCTCAGTTTAGACACCACCAAGGCCTTCGACACAGTACTCTGGCCCCATCTATTTAAGGTCCTGGAACGTAGACTGTTTCATCAAGACTTCATTGACACTATTCGATACCTATACGACTCTCCCTCGACTTCCCTTTTGCTTAATGGCTATATGAGCAACCCGGTGGTGATGCATCGTGGCACGCGGCAGGGTTGCCCCTTATCTCCCCTGCTGTTCAACCTAGCCATAGATCCCTTACATCGCTTGTTGTTAAATGATAATCAGTTTCAAGGAATCCAGATTGGTCGCAGAAATCTAAAACTTACTGCTTTTGCCGATGATCTTCTGCTATATATCTCTGATCCGGAGGCTTCATTGACGCATATATTTAATCTACTACAGGCTTATGGTAAAGTTTCAGGCTTTAACGTTAACTGGGCAAAATCGGTGGCACTCAGATTGGGGAATGGTTCATTTTTGAGGCAGGGGGCGATGAATCTACCATTACAATGAAGTTCAGATCACATAACATACTTAGGGATTCGAATATCGAGAAAGCCTGAGCGACTATACGCCCTAAATTTTACCTCGGCCATTCGAACAATTGAAACAGAACTTGAGACTTGGAAAGCTATGCCTTTATCATACTTGGGGAGGGCTAGCTTGATCAAGATGATATCATTCCCCCGTCTGATGTATTTCATTCAAGCCATGCCACACATACTTCTACCTAAAGACGTTCAACGTCTCAATTTTCTCTTTAGGAGATTCATCTGGCAGGGAGGGAGACCGCGTATAGCGCTAGTCAAGCTACAGCAGACTGTAGGGAATGGGGGAATTAACTTCCCTAATATCTTATGGTACTCCCGAGCGGCCCAACTACGTTACCTACATGACTGGATGCAAAACGATAACACATACACAAATACAGACATAGATAGAGAATTTATACAGGAGGGGGATCTCATTACATTTCTACATCTGCATGATCAGGAGGTGTCCGAGGAGCTGAGGGGAAACCCCTTACTGTGGAACGTAAAAAAACTATGGAAGGAAATGCGACATAAACTAAATCTAAATGCCCACAAATCATTACACCTTCCATTTGTGGTTAATCCTAACTTCCAAGAGGGTCAGGCACATTACCCGTTTACTATATGGAGGCTGGGGGGAGTGTCCAGGATTGGTGATTTAGTGGACATGCAGGGCTCGAGGCCGCTCACGTTCCAGGAGGCCACTACTAAATACCCAACTCTGAGGGCCTTTCCTGTAGAATTTCTTTTGGCTCAACACTATATTTCATCCACTATCAGATGTTTTTCACCTGGGGATTGGGATAATCCGATGGATAGAATGTTGAAACAAACCCCTAGGGTTAAGAAAGCAATCTCGAATGCGTATGGGTACTTTCGGAACGTCCTGGACTACTCGAGGGGTCCGGGAGGGGTTATGTCTTGGAGAGAATGTCTTCCGAACGTTGAAATCACTGACCTACTGGCGGCACATGTTAAAACCTGTAAATTCTTTCCCTCTTCTAGATATAAAGAAATGTCTCTCAATATTTTGCATAGGACTTATCTATCGCCCCATAGACGACACTTGATAGGACTTGCTGACATACATACTTGTTGGAAATGTGGCACTCCTCAGGCAGATATGTTTCACTGTCTGTGGACATGTCCCTTAATCAGACAATTTTGGATTCAGATACGAAATTACTTGACGGTCAATCTGGTAAATTATTGGAGGTTGTCTCCGGAGTGGGCGCTCTTTGGTATTACACCACCGAATCAGCGCCTCTCGTTGGGCAGTAAAAAACTGTTGCTGGCAGTTAGTTTGGCGGCTAGAAAAGCCATCCTGCAGGTGTGGATAGCGAAGGATCCACCAACTCTATCATTATTTAAAGCCAAATTATTCTACCTCTTTAGGATGGAGTGGATAAGTGTCCTGCTAGAAAAAGACACCAAGATACACAATTTCTTTGAGGTTTGGGAGAGTTATATAACGACCCTGACAACAGCGGTTAGGAAACAGCTCCACGACTCGTTGTCCAACAGAATGGTTTCTAACTAGAATGGCTGCGGGGGATCCGCCGATTGTACTTTAAAAGTTAATTGACGAACAGGGCGCTGTGGACGGGTTGGGGGGGAAATCGGGTACGGCACGGGTATTGCACATACGTGTATATACATGTGTATGTATATTTGCTTTATATATTTTTTTCTTATTGTAATTTCTTTTTTCTATTATATTCGAAAGTACAAATATGGGTCAGTCGACTGAGTTGGATTTCAGATCAGTAAGACAGATGATCTTCAGAGGTCTTGTTACATACCATGATGATGCTGTTGATTGCTTATAACAGATTTATCTCTTGACTAAGGACTCAAATGTACTCTTCTTGTTCTGTTTTTTTATAATACCCTTATATCAAAGATTTGAAACATACTGAACATCTATGTATGTATAACATGTATTGCTTCAATAAAAAATTTATGTTAAAAAAAAAAATATTATATTATGGATCTGTGGCGGCCAGCAGGGGAAGAGGATGTGCCCTGGAGCTAATTTGCACGGCGTCGGCTATTTTATAGCCTCCCACTGCTGCTGTCCCATACCTATTGCGCTCTATAGCTCCCTGCCTGCCTTCCCGCCGGGCCTGCTATTGGGGGAAACATCTCCGGGAGCTGGCGGCCACTCACGGAGCTACGGAGCGTCGCGGCCTACACCACCTCCGCAGGCCGGGACCTCGAGTGCACCCGCGACCTGCCGCGGACTTCTAGGGTGGCGGAGAGGAAGTGCCTGCTTCGCCCGCGCCCTCGGCTTATCCACCTCCTCGAACTGCTCCCTGGAATGTGGCCACTGACCTGCTCGGTGCCTCCCTGACTCCACCGAGACGCTGGGCAGCTGGGTAGAAGCTTTAATCAGGCTGCACCACAACTCCCCATATACCTGGCGGCCATCTTGGAGACTGAGAGCCGGTAAGCTGGGGCTCCCTGCTGCAGGCAGCCAGCTGTGGTCACTGGCAGGTCCGTGATCCTTGCTGGCTATCCTCCCTGGCCAGATTGGAAACTACTGAATGGGACCTGAGCCCTCATAACCCCTTCTAATTATATCTTTATCTTTTGCATTTGTTTTTTGGGGAAATTGACTCTATTCACATTGCATCTAATATCTCATTTCATTCACTGAACCCCCTCTGCTGGAGGAACATTATATTGCAACTCATATTATTATATAGCTCAAGCTGTCTATTGCCACAATCACTGTTGTATCTATCTCTCTATTCTAATGATGGACAAATTTGCGGCCAAGTCGTGCGTGGGGCACCCGTAGCAACCAGTCGGGTAGAGGCCGAGGCCGTGATAACTCTTCGGTTGATAGCCCTCCTTCACCTCCATTGGGTTCACATTCTAGCCCCCAAGGCCAACCTGTGTCCACATCCGCAATGGATTCTGCAAAATCCTGCACGACTAATGAGATAATGGATATCCTGTCTGCGTTACTAGACCAAAAATTGGCTCCTCTAAAGGACTCGCTTGGCTCCGCTCTCACTCAATTGAACCAATATGCTCAGCGACTCTCCGAGGCTGAACAGAGAATATCCGATTTAGAAGATGATCTCACGACGGCTAAGACGGCTCTAGCTGACCAAGAAAATTTTGTTGCATCTATTCAGGATAAGCTTGAGCACCTTGAAAACCAAAATAAGAGAAATAATGTGCGCCTCATCGGCCTACCAGAGTCGGTGAAACCTCGTGACCTCATGACGCTCGTCTCTCAGTGGCTGCCTAGGGAGCTGGGCTGCGTTTCAAATTCTGGATCCATGATAGTGGAACGTGTACACTGTATAGGCCCTGAACGGCAATCCACAAGAGACAGGCCCCGGCCCGTCATTATGAGAGTTCTCAACTACGCTGACAAGGTCATGATATTAGATGCCTGCAGAAAATGTGTCGACTTGAGATACCAGGATGCTAAATTGCTACTTTTTCAGGACTTTTCTTATATGGTTGCTTCCAAACTGAGAGAATTCTCGCCTATCTGCAAGAGTCTTTTTGAAAAGGGCCACCGTTTTGCACTTCTCTATCCGGCTAAATTGAGAGTCACACATGCTGGGAAGGCCTACTTCTTTGAGAATCCAAATACGGCCAAGAACTTTGTCGATTCACTATCCTCACAAACCTCTGCCGGGATGGACGAAGAGGACTGATATCCAATGGCCATGTATATTTTCATCTTACTGAACAGTCCCCATTCAGGTTCTTAGTAACTACCATAAGTGGGTCATACCACTGGTTGATATATTTTTTGATTATCTTTTTACATGTTGGTACATTGTCACTTATACCCAATTGCATCTCCCGAAACATTTGGTCTCTCTGTGACCGTTTACTCTATTGTTTTCGATTTTTCTTGAATTGTTCTCTACTTTTTCTTGCTTCTTTTATTCCTTTTCTTCTCCAACTATACCTCCCCCCCCCCCTTCCCTTCTCTTATCTGTTATTATTATGTTTGATTATTGGCCCTCATACCGAGTTGATCGCTCGCAAGCTGCTTTTAGCAGCAATGCAAATGCTAGGCCGCCGCCCTCAGGGAGTGTATCTTAGCTTAGCAGAAGTGCGAACGAAAGGTTAGCAGTTCTGCAACTGAAAATTTCATGCAGTTTCAGAGTGGCTCAAGACTTACTCCTAGCTTGCGATGACTGCAGTCTGTTTAGTTCCTGGTTTGACGTCATAAATATGCCCTGCGTTTGGCCAGCCACTCCTGCATTTTTACTTGGCACGCCTGCGTTTTTTAGCACACTCCCTGAAAACGCTGAGTTGCCGCCCAGAAACAACCACTTCCTGTCAATCAAACAAAGAACACTCGAGCGACTGAAAAGCATCGCTCGAGCTTGTGTAAAACTACAATGTTTTGTGTGAAAGTACTTAGCGCATGCCCGCTGCATACCATGCGCATGCGCAAAAATGCAATTTTTCAACCTGATCGTTGCGCTGCGAAAATCAGCAGCGAGCGATCAACTCGGAATGACCACTATTGTACGGTTTCTTGGCTCGATTCACCACTTTACTCATGTTCTAGGTTGGAATTTATTAAGCTTATCGGTGGACCGCTCCATAGACCTCTACTCTTTGGTTCGTATAATACTTAAAATAATTTTGAGTTGGGATATTGATCTAGTTGTTGCTCAAACATACTGTATGTCATTACCATTGTTCTGTTTATCTTTATACTGCTTTGGTACAGGTATTTTACTCGCTAGCCCGCTTGCTGGGACGGGCTGGATGGGTCTCCTCTTACAAGTTACATGGAAATTTTGGCCTAGAGTAGGTATAGGTTAGATGTCATTGAATGCTGCCACCTCCACTAGAGTACAGTCCCATATTAAGTTTGTAACTTGAAATGTTGAGGGTTTAAACACCCCGATCAAAAGGAGAAAGATTCTCTCCTATCTTAAACGTCTAAAGCCTGATATAGCTCTCTTACAGGAAACCCACTGGAAAAATACGGATCCTAATGTTGTGAGAGATTCCTGGGTAGGGGAATTTAAATCGGCCTCCTATTCAGCCAAACGAAGGGGTGTACTAATTCTTTTTAGTAAACGTCTCGCGTATCAAATAAATGATAGTCTGAGTGACCCCGAAGGCCGGTATTTATTTATAAAAATCTCTATTTCTGGAGTTCTTTACACCATAGCTACTATTTATGCACCTAATGGTCCTAACTCACTCTTTTTTTCTAATTTATACATTAAGTTACAAGAATGGGCGGAGGGGGAGATTATTTTAGGTGGGGATTTCAATACTGTCCAGTCTCCTGGTTTGGATAGATCCACCTGTGCTAGATCGCATGTTTCTACACCACCCCAGTCTCTATCTTTATTGACTGATTCACTACGGCTCTGCGATCCCTGGAGATGCCAACACCCTGAGATGCCAACACCCTGACTCCCGCGAGTTCACATTCTACTCCCACCCACATCATTCCTCCTCTTGCCTTGACTATTGGCTGGTCACTGACTCCGTATTACAACGTGTGGCCAAAACTAAAATAGAACCCATATCAGTATCTGACCATGCCCCAGTTTGGTTTACCCTTAACCTACACTCCCCTGTCTCTCAGCCATATAATTGGAGATTTCCAGCCTATCTTATGAAATCCTCTGATTTTTGCACGCATCTAGAACAAACGTTTCGAAACTATGTAGCAGACAATATTACACATGTGGAAGATATCAATTTGTTTTGGTCAGCTTCGAAACCGGTGATTCGAGGCCATATTATGGAGTATGTTTCCAGGAGACACAAGCTACTCGCTATCCAATTACATGACCTTGCTTGTAATCTGACCAAGACTTATGACACACTCTTATTGCAGGATTCACCCGACAACCGGCAGGCCTATCTTGCTGCTAAACAGCTGTACGACTCATTGTATACTGAGCGGGCGAGATTTTTATATGATTTACAACGGAATAGATTTTTTCGAGGGGGAAATAAATACGGGAAATTATTGGCGAATCTGGTCCGATCGTACTCCACTCCTTCTAGTATCCCTCATCTAATTACTGATTCGTCTGCAGTCATTTTTGATACACCCTCAATTTCTGAGGCCTTCCTACAATATTATAGAACTCTCTATGAAGCCCCCTTAGATCATCTGACTCTTGGAATGCAATTCCTTGAGAGGGCGAAACTACCTGTTTTAACGGAAGAGGAAAGAAAATCCTTAACGGAACCGGTCACGGAACCGGAATTGCTTTCCTTGATCAAATCACTGCAAAATGGCAAGTCTCCGGGCCCGGAAGGATTTGGAGCGGAGTATTATCGAATCCTTGCCCCCATTTACTACCCCACTTATTATTATCTCTTTTTAATGCATTGTTGGAGGGTAAACCTCCTCCCATCGGATTTAGTGAAGCCAGAATTGTATTGTTTCCGAAACCGGGAAAAGATCCCCGATATACTCAGTCTTATCGTCCTATTTCATTATTGAATCAGGATTTGAAGCTTTTACAACACTTATTGCAACAAGACTTCAGCCTATATTGAACAGGGTCTTACATCCTGCACAAACAGGGTTTGTCAAAAGTAGAACTTCAGTTCATAATATTCGTACGTTGATTGCAGCAATGTATAGTGCGCAACAATCTGCCTGCCCAAACGCTCTCATTGTAAGTTGTGACGCCGATAAGGCGTTTGACAGCGTCTCCTTGTCTCATTTACTTCGTATTTTTCATGTTCAGCAATTTGGTGTGGAATTCATTCATCTGTTTAGAATGTTATATACACTACCCCAGGCACATTTAACTATAAATGGATTAAACTCGTCTGCTTTTATGTTAGGTAGAGGGACGCGTCAGGGATGCCTTCTCACCCCCTGCTATTCAATTTGGCCCTCGACCCATTGATATGTAATTTTATACAAGATCCCACTTGGCAAGGTATTATGGTAGATAACAACGACGTCAAGGTATCTGCTTTTGCTGATGACCTGTTATTATATTTTGCTGACCCCAAACAGGCATTTCCATCGTTACTAACTACACTACATGATTTTAATTTAATCTCAGGATTCCTTACTAATTTTGATAAGACGGAAGCACTAGCATTGGGAAGGGAGGCTGCCCTGGATTGGGGTGACTTGTTCCCCTTCAGATGGGCCTGCCAATATTTAAAATATTTAGGCTTACGTATCCCACCAATCCTCACTGACCTATATACTGTAAATTTTTCTCACCACGTCACTCAAATGACGGATAACTTTTTGAAATGGCAACACCTTCCTATCTCTTATCTAGGCAGGTGCCATTTATATAAGATGGTCTCCTTCCCTCGACTACTTTATCCAATCCAGATGCTCCCATTTTTATTGTCCAAACGCGTTGTCCATACTATTAACAAAGCCCTTACTAAATTTATATGGGCAAACAAACGTCCCCGCATTGCACTTTTCAAATTAAAACAACCCCCGTCACTTGGTGGTGGTAATCTCCCCTGTCCTGAGGACTACTCCCTAGCCTCCAATTGTAGATATGCTCTGGATTGGATAGGTGATGGTGACAACTTTGTTAATCAAGCTTTGGAACAGGCTTCCTCACCTCAACACACTTTGGTACATTTATTGCATTTTGCTGACAACCCTCCTCAACATGACCGACTCCATAATCCATTGTTATATGCTCCATGTACAGCTTGGCGTATACTTAGGAAATGCTTAGGCCTTTCCCTGACGGATTCTTTATTTCAGCCTTTGTTGTGTAACCCACAATTTCAGGGTGGAGAGGATAATGGGGTTGTTCGTGGTTGGCATCTCCAGGGCCTTTCTTTATTATATCAATTCTTGGATGTGGTATGTTCAGCGATGACTTTATCTCAAGTAAAAGAAAAATACCCCACTCTTCATTTTCCTCTTTTTGCCTATTTTCAAATCCGTAGCTTTGTTATTAGCAAATTATCACGATTGCGCTCTCCTGACCTCACCTTTCCCCTAGATGGCCTGGTACGGCGGTGCCCTGGAGCCCCATATAATACTTCTTTAATCTATTCTCATACTAGGCGGAGGTTGGATGTATCTAAGCTCACAACTGGGATGGCCAAATGGACACCTTCCATGACACTGATCTTCTAACAGTGATTTGGTGGTGTAGCGTACTAAATAAACAATTAGTTACATCTTCCTATGCAGAGATGCACTTTAAAATACTGCATAGAGCATACTACACCCCCAGACTTCGGTTTCTCACTGGAGTGTTTGATAACTCTCTATGTTTTAAATGTAACTCCCCTGAAGCCGATATTATTCATTGTCTCTGAGCGTGCCCAGTGGTACAAACATTTTGGACGGCAGTCCAAACATATATTAATATGGAACTTCATATTTCTTTTAATATTACTATGGTTTGGGCTTTCTGGAACTTTATAAATACCCCAAATTCCAAAGGGACGAAGTTATTGTTGGCTCATGTGGCTGCTGTCGCAAAGAAAACTATTTTGTCCCAATGGATACATATCCCTTTCCCTCATATTGCCGCGTTTAACCTACCTTTATCAAATGGACTGGGTTGATTGTTCCCTGGACGCAGAGTCCCGTTCTCCAAAATTCTTTGCCATTTGGTTGCCCTACTTGCTCACGCTACCTACTGCCACCAGGGAATGTGTGCGCAAAGTGGTTCGATTAACAACATGGTATAATACGGAATCTATCACTAAAGGCTCACCACCCTTTTAAAATTGTTAGACTGATATTACATTATGTTAATTGAACTATATGGTTGACTGTTCTCATAACCTTGTTTATGATATCTCAAATTTTTGTTCAGCTCTTCTATTGGCGAGTTCTGTACCTTGCAGTGGTTAATGTCTTTTCAAGCATTATGACATACGACTTGTATTTATATTGTATGTTCTTTCTCAATAAACATATATTAAAAAAATATATATATATATTATATTATGCACATCTGCAGAACGGATCTCGTAAAAAACTGGAAGATACAGTGGGGCAGCGTTGTCGCATGCAAGTCGACCATGCCAGTTAAGTGGTTAAGGAAAGAGAGCAGGTCACGTCATCTGTGTATTCTTGTTTTGAGATTAAAAGTCTATCCATACTGTATATCCCAAAGTTTACCAAAACTTTTTCATTTGCGTAACAGTTAATCAGAACATTAAAAACCAAGCACTAATAGCAGTGAACTTTATTACAAAGATCTTTGACAAAGCAAACAAATGTGATTTTGGAAAAACTAAAGAGCTCTGTTCAGTAAAACAACCCAGTCAACTCTTATTAATGAAGACAATAACCGGAATTACGGTACGATACTTTCACTTTTGTATGCCTGACTATGTACATAAACTTATATATAGGAAGTGATAAAAACACAGTAATAAACTTATCTTCCTGTTGTGTCTCTTCTCTTCCAAAGAATACTAATCCATCATGCGCACAAAATGATTGTGTTCTTTTTGTTTACAATGAAGGAAATGTATTCAGACCTAAAGCAAGCTTAAGCCCCGTACACACCGGAAGATGTGTGCTGAGTGATCTGTCACAGACCTTTCAGCACACATCTCTCCCCCCGCTCAGCACACAGCGCGATGTGTGCTGAGCGTGGGGGAAGGGGGGGGCGGCAACGAGGCCGCTCATTTCACCCAGCAATAGCGACATGCGGGGCCGCGCATCGCTACTGCTGTGGGGCATACACACAGAGAGATCCGTGCTTAACTTCTAAGCAATCTAATCAGATTGCTTAGAATTTAAGCATGGATCTCTCCGTGTGCCCCCCCCCCCCTTTATGCAACCTTGGGTTCTCCAGTTCTTGTTGTGCTACAAATCTCAGCAGTGTAGGTTAGCTACCTGTCACCTGCCCCCAGTCTACAAAAATACAGTGTTTAAAATAAATATTTGAAGTTTAGTCCGCCTAATTCATGTTTGTACGCAATGGGCGATTATCACGCAACAGAGTGATTATCGGTTGACTGCGCATGTACGGCAGTCACAATGTGCATGCGCAAAGGTTCAGCTGAGATCCTGTTCGCACTGAGGATTTCATTGCAAAGTAATTGACTGGAAGTCACCGTTAGGAGGTGTTAACAGGGAGTTTATGGATAGTGGTTGGGAAAATGCAGTCATGACATTCGGGGCATGTATGTGCTGATGGCTGCGAGCTCGTACATACAACATGGCGTCTGAGTCGCTTATGCTGTGTTCACTCTGTGAAGCCATAGACCAACCCTTAGCTCCAATATTCCTTGTTTTTGCGTGCAGTCTGCTAATGTGTATGCAATTGCGATTGAGCCTGCAATGACTCCGGTGGGCACCTCTTTTCAATCCTGGGAGACAGCAGCACTTGCTAACATTAGCAATTCCGTAGCCTAGAAAATCACACTTGCTTATGCATTAGCGTACAAACATGAATGAGATCCTGTGTTAACAAGTTTGTATAAGTAACACAAATGTGGACTCCCTTCTGCTTGCAAACTAAGAGTTATAAAAGTTATGACTCTTCGTTTACAAGCAGAAGGGAGTCCACATTTGTGTTACTGTCAGGCAAAAAAATGATACATAGTAAATTTTGGCAATTTCAATCAAAGGGCCGTAGCAAATCCAATACGGTTATTGCGCCGGTCAAATTCGGTGTAATACTCTCCTATGAATGTAGCGCCCAAAATCCATATAGGTCCTGTGGGGGGAGGAATGTCCAGACCAGAGAAAGCAACATAACACACTTCTTCTCCAAAATGTGATTGCTGTAAGGAAATAAAGAGCGTGAGCATGGTTACCAAGTACCAGTCATACCATCTCACACAATAGTGGTTACACTGAATAAGTTATTTGTAAAGGGGACCAGAGGCAAATACAGGATTTCTAGAGAGGGTTTTCCAAATGCTTAGTTTTAGAGTGGGTGTGGCCAACCCATGGAGAGTGCAAAATTTGCACTTAACAAGCAATAGGGGGGTATTCAATTGATGACACAGAGATTTTCATATTCAATTGCAGGACTGTAAATGGGACACAGTGAAATCTGTAGAAATCACTGTATCTTTTTTCTTGCACCTCTAGAGCAAGTCTGATTTTTTCCTAAAATTGTTAAATTACTCTGGCACCCTGGTAGCACCCCAAAGAGTACAGATTAAGCTATTGGAAGTCTGCAATTATCTTAATTAGTCTGTAATTACTTACCTTCTGAAGCGATGTCTTCTGCATCCACCATAAGGGGCCAGGTCTTCTGCGTCAGCAGTTAATATGTGAGTGTGTGTGAGTGTCTGCAAGTGTGTATGACTGTCTGTAAAGGTGCCCATACACTAGTGCGATTTTGCCCGTTTTCATCTGATACCAATGTTTCGGGCTGATAAATCAGATGAAAGCGGGCAAATCGCATGCGCGGTCCCGTGAGTATGGGATCGGAGCCCCTAGATCAGAAGTACTGCAGATATGTCGGATCCCGCAGGCCTGGCTGGGATCGCATACAATACATCATATGCAAAAGGACCGCATACCCTGACGCCCGGGCGGTTCAAGGGAAATCTTATGCAGCTTCTCCCTCGGAGAAGTCACATAAGTGTATGGGCACCTTTAGAGTCTATAAGTGTGCATGAGTGTGTGTGTGTAGTACATGAGTGTATGTAACCCCCCGATGTAGTGTATTCCCCCCAGAGGAAGCAGCTGGGAGATGTATTTCTCCCAGCAGCCCTTGAGCCCAGGTGCGGTGAGGTAAATGGCAGAGGAGGCACTGGCTAGCACCAGAGCCAGATTTACATGCAATATATGAGCCAAAGGGTACATGTTGGCATTATATACAGGTGCAGCAGTATATACTACTGGAAAAAAGAAAAGGACCTAGGCGCTGAGTTTATAAAGAAAAATCAATATATTTATAAATGTATACGTGGTGCTCTCGCCGGAGACTAGTCCTGTTGTGAGGGGAGCCAAGGCAAGGCTATGTACACCAGGTAAACGGCTTGTTGGATCAGTTCCAATTGAAAACCAATTTGCGGTAACAAAAAGCCGGCCGGCCGCATCTCATAAGTGCCGTGCAGCGCTGGTAATGTAATTCAAACCTCTGGGTGGCCTCACCGGAGGTATTGCATATAGCAAGTATTCAAGGTGGAAGCAGTAGGGAGGACTCCAGCGAGAGCACCACGAGGGGAACACCTCAGTCAGCGCTGTCTGGCGCTAGATGATAATACGTCCAGCTAACTTCCATCAATGCCAGCGGTCTCCAACTGAAAGTGATCCAGCAGTGCATATGAGGTGAGCACAGCCTGAATCTGGCTCTCCCTCACAACTAGACCAGGTAACCAGCACGGTGGGACGCCACATGTACCTGCTCTATAAACAGCACTTTTATAGTCACCTTTATATGAACATTTGCGAATGGCTAAATAAATTTAAACAAGTGCACTTGTTACAACCTGAATCATAAAAGGGACTTTTGAAGGTTTATTATATATCCATTGAAATTCCAGAGACTGGTTAGCTATTTAGCTACTCAATTTATTCACCTTGCAACAGTGAATTTAAATGGACACATTCATATAATTGATACAGTTATACCGCATATGATACATTGTTGTGTTCACAGCTGGTTATAATTCTATATGCTCTTAATCTTTTCTTTTATAAAATTGTATACTGTGCACAGTTAATATTTTAATGGTACTTAGTTTTTATTGATACTTATACTATCTATGTGCAACATTAATCAGTGTATTGTATTTTTGACACTCAGTGGCTTAGATTTATATATTTTTTTTATTTATCCAACTAATGGTGTATTCACTCATCTGTTAATCCCATGCGCAGTTGTATTTTTCTTTTTCTCATATACTCCTGGAAATTTGGTGAGTTTTGATCAGAGATGTGCGGAAAAGACAGGCGCCATAGACTTTTTACTCCAGAGTTTTGGCTATAAAAATGATTACTAGTATGACAGGAAAGGCTCTGCCTCACCCTGCCGCACGTTACTGCTTGAACCTCCCAGTAGGCCCAGAGACTCCCAGTAGCCCCCAAGACTGCCAGCAGCCCCCTTCCCCAGTGGGGAGACCAGACCACCGTAAAGGTGAGTATAATTTTCTTTAACTCGCGCAGCAGAGTTTTCAGCGCTAAAAATTCACAACTAATTTTTAAAGTTGGATACTGTGGTAATCCAAAATTGGGCATGAGGTATGCAAGGATTTTTACCTCGCTATACCTCACGCCCAATTGAATTCCTCCGATAGTCTGCCTCCTAAAAAGTGCAATGTATGTAATACATCAGACACATACAGGGCCAGTGATCACTGTAACCTATTATATGCTGCAGTAGGGCCAGCTATGCAAAACATAGTTTATGTAATACATCAGACACATGCAGGAGTAGTGACGGTGCTAAAAATCTCCCAGATGTCTCATGAGAAATCCACCTTTTGTAAATACATAGGGGGACATTTATATACAGTAGAAAAAAAATCATTTTTTTTTATATATGATCAGAATATCATAAAACAATGTCATAAACCTCATACAGTCTGAGGATTGTCCGTAACCTTAAACCATAACATCTTAACACCTAACTATAATAAATAAAGACACGGAGACTTGAATTTGGCAGAAAATGTTAGCTATTTATTTAAATGAACTATTAACTGATGAATAATTAAACTAAAGTATGGTGGCCAGAAAGAACGGCTAAAACAACCCTATCCCATGAACAAAAACCTATCTTATTAAACTGACGTAAACGTTCCAACAAACAATAGGTATCCGCTCAACCTCCATCTTGACTACCCACCCGTGAAGGTGATGAGGCTGCCCCCGTGAAGGTGGTCCAGCAGATGTAATACCAGTCAACGAAGGAGAGCGCACCTAAAAACCAACCACCAAACGACCTCCAATCAACTCCTTTAATACAACAAAAGTTAACTTGCCATTCTTTCCCGCCACAACAAAACCGTGACAACCCACAGCACGAAAATAGCCAACGCACACAGCACAAGAAAACAAACACCACCAGTAGGGAGGGGAGGGTGTTATGATTACAGCAGAAGAGGCTGACCCAGCCCCTTTACCAGGCTTAAAAACCCTTTCCACCTACCCCCAACGTTCATTCCTATTGGCTAACAAGAAACTCCCATAATGCCTTACTGTCCTGCCCCCCAGACTAGCTGAAGTTTAACCCACTCCTCTCCTATTCTGTCAATTCATTCTCCTAAAAAAAAAAAAACTGGGTATACTGATAGGAGATTACATAAAGTGGCACAGTGCATCAGGGATTATCAACAGGTTTTTCGGAATTAGTCTCTCACCATAGCTTTGTGCTGCGGTGGGCTAGCTGGTGAAGCCAAAGAGGTCCCAGGCTGAAAAGCTCGACACCACCGCATACCGAAAAACCTGTTGATAATCCCTGATGCACTGTGCCACTTTATGTAATCTGGTATCAGTATACCCAGTTTTATGGTTTTTTTATGACATTGTTTTATGATATTCTGATCATACATAAAAAAAATTATTTTTTTTTCTACTGTATATAAATGTTCCCCTATGCATTTACAAAAGGTGGATTTCTCATGAGACATCTGGGAGATTTTTAGCGCAGACACTAAAACTGATTTTCAGAATTGTTATAAAGTATGCTAATGGGGAATTGAGTGCTCATTCCCAATGTATTTATTGTGGCTGCTTCAAACTCCCTAACTGCTCAGAATAAGGTGCATATAATCCACAAATATTACATGCAGGATTAGTGATCAAAGTACCCCATTATACTGTATGCTGCAGTAGGGACAGCTATACAAAGTGTAGTGTATGTAATACATCAGACACATACTGGGCCATTGCTTACAATCACCCATTATACTGTATGCTGCCCTAGGGGCATCTATATAAAGTCTAGTGTATGTACTGTAATACATTACACACATAAGGGGCCAGTGATCACAGTAACCCGTTATATGCTGCAGTAGGGGCAGCTATACAAAGTGTAGTGTATGTAATACATCAGGCATATACTGGGCCATTGCTTACAATAACCCATTATACTGTATGCTGCACTAGGGGCAGCTATACAAAGTGTAGTGTATGTACTGTAATACATTACACACATAAGGGGCCAGTGATCACAGTAACCCGTTATATGCTGCAGTAGGGGCAGCTATACAAAGCGCATACTTCCCAACTGTCCCAAATACAGCAGGACAGTCCCGCTAATTGGACACTGTCCTGCTGTCCCACCCGCGGGCCACAATGTCCCACGGGCAGGGGGGAGGGGGGGTAGTTGGGACAGTTGGGAGAGCCAGTGATCACCGCTGCTCTGCTCTGCAAAGCAGTCAGTGATCACTTAATAAGTGCCGTGTGCACGTGCACAACATCTATCAGTGCAGGGAGTGGAGCCGGGGGCTGCCCAGCTACTCAGGGAGCGCTGGGCATGCCCCCAAAATGGTGAAAATGAGGGGTCACAGCGTAAGGCCCCATCCCCTCCACTTGAGGCCTGCCCCCTTTTGGTATGACAGTGTAGTGGATATAATACATCAAACACTTACAGGGCCAGTGATCACAGTAACCCATTATACAGTATGCTGCAGTAAAACCAGCTATACAGGGCCGGTGCAAGGTCTTGCGGCACCCTAGGCAAATCTTTTGCCCCTCTCAGATGGGAGATGCAGGTGCCCACTAGGTGAGCTGGGGTGAATTGCATCATTATACATATACAGAGAAATGGGACAACTCTCAAGGAGTTTTAAAGTTTTTGTGACTTTTTTCACAATATACTGTACTTTCACTTTAAAATTCCTTCAGTGCAATCTATTCTTTATCTACTCTATAATACTTTATATGGGATCTGGGGGGGATATTCAGTTGGGATTGGGTACAGGATGCACTGGCCAGAATATCCAGCAGCATCCGGACCACCATAATTCCAAAATTTGAATGAAATTAATTAACCTTACCCTTTACCCTAGCCCTCCCTCACCCCAGCCTAACCCTAACCGTCATACTAACATTCAGGATGCTGGCTGTCGGGATTCTGAATGCAACATCCCATCCGCCGGGATGCCACCTACATCCCTTTAATTGTATGTGTATACATACATATATACACACACACAGAAATACATATATTTCTATGCTCCTTATTGTGTTTCATCCTCCCATCTGTAAGTTCATTACTAACCTGCATACAGACAACATGCTTCATTTAGTTTTTCACTAGATGAATTCAGTGGTGCCCTCCAGTGGCTGGCGCCCCTAGGCAGCCGCCTAAAGCTGCCTAATGGTAGAGCCGGCCCTGCAGCTATACAAAGTGAGGTGGATGCAATGCAACGCACACGTAAAGGGCCAGTGATCACAGTAACTCTTCAGAAGCTGCAGTAGGGCCAGCCTATGTGAGCTGAATGGTTTTTTTTTTAGGATTTGGCCACCATTTCACCATCCAAGTCTCCTGCTTTGCAGAGCATTAGAGTCAAACATGCTGCAGCTTTTGGAGCACAGCGACCAACATCACTGGACTAGATCTGCACATGTGAACTGTGGCTCCTGAGCATGTGCAAATCACTAAACAGCAGAGATTTATGTAAATATTGGATTTATGTAAATCTCTTAATCAAGCTCTTTTACATATATTAATTCATTTATTTTTTATTCATATTTGAGGCATTTATGGCAATATATTTGATCACAAAATTACAGATGATTTATAAAAGTACTTGAATATACAAGTACCTTTAACAAAACTGTTCACAAATTGCAATGTTACTACTGCAATACCTCTTTTCCAGGACGTGGCTCAGTGGAAACGGATCCCCCTTCCACCCCCCACCCCCCCCTAAAAAAAAACCCCAGGGTCTAGTGACCCAGGAATCCAACCTCGGAAGGACTCGGGTTTAGGGGCAGTGTAAACAGGTGACCCAGGTCACCCAACCAAGGTCCCGTTTACAGCATGGGGATTGGGTAAAGAACGGAATGGTGTCTGTGACAGCTGTCACTGGGGAGGGATAGATTACAGCCTCCCCGTATGGTCAGGACCAATCTCTGTATGCCCGTCTTCCCAGTGATACCCTCCTGGATGGGACACCCCCGGCGCCCTGCTGCAGGTTGCCCGTCCGACCTTCTGGTGTCAGGATCATTATGGTTTTGACCCAAATCCAGGGAGATTGGGATTTCCCAGTACTTGGAGATGATGTCCCAGCACTTGGAAAAGGGATATAAGCAATTTGCTCTGGCAAGTGATTTTTAGAATAATACATTTTGATTGTAAAGCTCAGCAAAATGCATTTATTGGTTATATATCTATTAGTAACTACAAGGTTTCTTCCGTTTCAGCGATTATAGCTTGTTTGTATTTATGTCAAAGCATGTCTGTGCAGTAGTAAATAGGCTTCTTGTGTGTCCAACTTTTTTTCTGGAAAGTTGGGTTTGACATTAACTATGCTGCTCTTAGAACATTTTCAGATGGATGCAAACTAACATGGGAGTAATACTACAATCTGTTGTCACTGAGCATATTTCCTCTACCTAAATTTGTAGTTTAAAAAAAAAAACTGTGGGTGTGGTATAATTGCGAAGATGGCAGATGCATTTTAGAAGTGCTCTGTTTGCATTTCCCAGATCCTCCTGCCATTGGCTGTCTGTGGCATCCTCCTAACAGCATTATTACACTACTACTCTACCTGCCTCCTGAGCTTGCAGTCTTGGATCCAGCCCGATAAGAATCAGTGACCCATCTCATGAACCCATCACTTGTATCTGCTCTGCAAGGACTCCACTAAACCCGAATCTTCCCTGCTGAGGTGGCATGTTCTGTACTGCACCACATGCTGGGGATGCTCCATTGTGCAGCCAGCCAGCCAGCCTGAGGGGCATTTCTGATTTGCCAGATGTCAGTGAAGGGGGCGGAGGGGGCAGAAAGAGAACATCTTCTTTGCTTTTCTCCACTCAGCATACTCTTTCAATATGGCAGATATTTTTTGAGAAGCAAAACGGAAAGCTGAGCTCTCTGTGCTTCTCTGAATCGCTCATCCCATACTACTATATGCATACCTCCCAACTTGTCCAGACCAACGGGTCGGTACAAGACACACCGGAGGCGTGACGAAAACTGGGCGGGGCCTCAAGTGGAGGGATGGGACCTAGCGCTGCAACCTCCTTTTTCATCATTTTGGGGGCGTGCCAAGCACTCCCTGAGCTCCCCGGCTCCACTCCCTGCACTGATAGACACGGCACCTATTAATTGATCACCAGCTGCTTTGCAGTGCAGAGCAGCAGTGATCACTGACTCTCCCAACTATCCCCCCCCCCCCCCCCTCGCCCGCAGGACACTGTGGCCCGTGGGTGGGCCAGCGGAACAGTATCCAATTAGCGGGACTGTCCAGCTGTATTCGGGACAGATGGGAAGTAAGCGCTTTGTATAGCTGCCCCTACTGCAGCATATAACGGGTTACTGTGAGCAATGGCCCTTTATGTGTCTGATGTATTACATACACTACACTTTGTATAGCTGCCCCTACTGCAGCATATAACAGGTTACTGTGAGCAATGGCCCTTTATGTGTCTGATGTATTACATACACTACACTTTGTATAGCTGCCCCTACTGCAGCATATAACAGGTTACTGTAAGCAATGGCCCAGTATGTGTCTGATGTATTACATACACTACACTTTGTATAGCTGCCCCTACTGCAGCATATAACGGGTTACTGTGATCACTAGCCCCTTATGTGTGTAATGTATTACAGTACATACACTACACTTTGTATAGCTGCCCCTACTGCAGCATACAGTATAACGGGTTGCTGTGAGCAATGGCCCAGTATGTGTCTGATGTATTACATACACTACACTTTGTATAGCTGCCCCTACTGCAGCATACAGTATAACGGGTTACTGTGAGCAATGGCCCAGTATGTGTCTGATGTATTACATACACTACACTTTGTATAGCTGCCCCTACTGCAGCATATAACGGGTTACTGTGAGCAATGGCCCAGTATGTGCCTGATGTATTACATACACTACACTTTGTATAGCTGCCCCTACTGCAGCATACAGTATAATGGGTTACTGTGATCACTGGCCCAGTATGTGTCTGATCATAGGCGTGCGCAGCACATTTTATTAGGGGGTGCACCGTCGGAGGGGTGTGTCTAGCACCGCCTTTTGGGCGTGTCTAGCACCATCTATTGATGGTCAACGCAATATAAAATATCCACCCTTGTACCAATCCTAATAATACAGATGCATTGTCAGATGTTGTGGTGTGCACGAAACAAACACCCCTGATGGCACTCACTGCAATAACAGTGTTCCTCCTCAGCCTGGTCTGGCTCCCCCTCTCTTTCCCCTGCAAGCTCCAGCAGCTTACTTACAAGTCAGTAACTCACTGACAGTCGCAGACTAGTAGTGCTGCTGCTGGAAAAACGAGTGACGTGTCAATGCTGCTGCCAACCGCCTGCCAGTATTGAATTTGTCTACCTATGAGGAATGCTGGCTGCATGCTGCTCCTCATCAGTGGCTGGCGCTGGCATAGAATAGAAGGAGAGAGGTGGGCGTGAGGCGGGTGTGACGGGTGGACGTGTGAGCAACATGACGTAATCACGTCACGTCACGCTGTTTTTGTACACTGAGATGGAGCCGGGAGTTTGAAAGCCGGTGGCAGTGGCACCCTTGATTAACCCAGGCGTCCGGTCAGTAATGCAGTCCTGACAGGGTGCAACGCAGAGGGGACAGTAATCAGCCTGCTTGGCGATCGGGGTGCCGGACATTAGGGGGTGCCTGTGCGCACCAGGCACCCCCCCTGCGCACACCTATGTGTCTGATGTATTACATACACTACACTTTGTATAGCTGTCCCTACTGCAGCATATAACAGGTTACTGTGAGCAATGGCCCAGTATGTGTCTGATGTATTACATACACTACACTTTGTATAGCTGCCCCTACTGCAGCATACAGTATAATGGGTTACTTTGATCACTACCCCTGCATGTGTCTGATGTATTACATAAACTACGTTTTGCTTGGGAGGTATGCTATTCGGGGAAGCAATATGTACAGTAATTAAGAGCAACGCTGGAGAAATCTGAGGTTCTCTGCTACAACATTGCTTGTGTGCTGCTCTCATTTTGGATACAATACATGCCGCCATTTATAAGATACATATGGAAACATTTAAAGGATGAGAGTCATTTGGCGCCTCAATTGGTGAAAAAACATATTCCAAGAAATTTTCTAAAAAGTTTCACACAGAGAGAAGTGACAAGTAATAGAAATAGCCCTCATAACCCCACTCAAGATTTTGTTTAGCCATAGTTAGGCTTATGCTTTTTGACTATACACAGTGAAGAATACTTTTACTTTGTAGAGGCTGACCCCAATTGTTGGGGGGACCCATGCACCTTGATGAACGCTAGGCAAAGGGATGCCCAAAACCATGTGATTGGTGGTGCGCATCATAAAGAACCTTCAGCATTTCCGATCAAGTTCGGGAACTCCAAGCATCTGAAGTCTTCCCCTTCACACTGCGCTCTATGTGGGTACCTCTCAAGGAACGAAACCTCTTGATGTGTTCCATATAAAACTATATTGTATGTCAATCATACAGGGCAGTGTGTGTAAGCTGAAAGCACATACTGTGCAATTACTGTGTCGTGTGTACTGGTTTTACAAGGTTGTCTTCATTTTTGCAGCAGACAATCTATCGCTTGAAATACTTATTAACTAGAGTTAAATACATCTGGAAGTTAGTGAAAATAATTCTGTAATGGTTTTCTAGTGAGTGCAAAGCTGGCATGTACCTAAACTATGATACAACTTGAGAGGCCAAGGTTTCCATCTGTTTGCTTCACTTCATGTTTGTTTCCCCATCTACACAAAACTGCACTTGGACCCCAAACATATTTTGCAGGTTAATAGAGAAAGTCTATAAAGATTGTTGTACAGGAATGTGGGTTGACCATTTGGAGCTCAAACTCCAACTCAGCTACTTTTTATGTTTTAAAGTTAGAAGTTTTATTTAGTTTTTTTTAAATGTAAAAATAGACCCATGGGGGTTTACTTAATTAGAGCAGAAAAGTGGGTTGGACAATAAATATTTTCCAACTCAAAAAGCCAAGTTATACCGTTTAGAAAAATTGCTGCTTTAAATCTCAACTCAAAAATTGCTGAAAAATAATTCTGACAAAATGCAACTTATTAAATAAAACCCTAATGCCAGGTACACACTAGACCAGGGGTGGCCAACCAGTCAGAGACAAAGAGCCAAAAAAATCTTGTTTTGTACATCTAAGAACCGACATCAAACCAAGGTTGCATGTGTAAAAATAGGGTGTGGCCTTGTTCCTGCTAGGCCACGCCCCTGGTACAAAAAAAAGAAGTTGAAAAAGCTAGATCCACATAAAATACATTTTAAAGTCAGATACAACATAAAATATATATAAAAAAACTACTTCCACATAAAATAATTGAAAAGCCGATCCACATAAAATATATTGAAAAAGACAGACTCACATAATACACTTCAGCTCCACCATGTGTCACTACATCCAGCAACCTTCTGTGTCACTCCAGCCAGCACCCTTCTATGTCAAGTCAGCTCCCCCATGTGTCACTCCTGCCAGCACCCTCCTGCCACTCCAGCCAACTCCCCCATGTTTCACTCCTGCCAGCACCGTGTCACTCCAGCCAGCTCCCCTATGTGTCACTCCTGACAGCCCCTTCCTGTTTCACTTCAGTTAGCTTCCCCATGTGTCACTCCTGCCAGGATACTCCTGCGTCACTCCAGTCAGCTCCCCCTTGTGCAACTCCAACCCACTCTCATATGTCACTATAGTCCCTCAACTCTTGCCATTGCAGCAGCGCCTTATTTGTCCTTTGTTTGCCGGTGGGTGTTTTACCTCTAGTATCTGGCTCCCTCAGTTGTCAGTCCCCATAGTGCTGCTGCATGTCTGGCTGGAGTGCAGCGGTTTCCGGATCTGTTGTGCACCTCGAGTATCGGGAGCCACATTTGAATAAAGAAAGTGCCACATGCGGCTCAAGAGCAACGGGTTGGCCACCGCTGCACTAGACGATAATTTTAACAATGTACCTGATTTCGACAGATCGGAACGAAACTTTGTTGAAATCGTCCAGTGTGTGTGCACCATGTTGCTGACGAATTGCACTCCCATGCGTCATCAGCAACATCCTGTGCCGGACCTACATGCAGACCTGACGTCACCAGCCTGGGCCATGCTGCCGAATGCAGTAAGGTACCCGACGTCACTCTGTTGCTGCCGGTATCAGCAAGTGTGTATGCACGGCACCACCGCTGTGTCCCTTCACCCCCGATATCGCTGCGTATACTCATCATCTAGCATGTACCCAGCTTAAGAGTTATAAGTCTAAGGAGTCTATTTACGAAGCATGAAGTTGTAAATTCCTGCACTTCTGATATTGTGTATGCCCAAAATGTAAAAGAGCAATGCTTTTATCAGCTGTGTCCTGCTAGTAAAAGCATTACCCTTTTAAATTTCAGGCATAAACACGATCAGAAGCACCGGGTTTTACAGCAAGAAACTATGTAAATAAACCCCTAAAACACTCTAATAGACAGTATGAAGTGCTTATCTATTCTGCAGACTCCTCATCTCAGGGAGAAAAAGGTCTATATGCAGCCACAAAGCCAACATAATTGAGTTTGCACTTAGGGGGTCATTCCGAGTCGTTCGCTTGCTAGCAGATTTTAGCAGCATTGCACACGCTAGGCCGCCGCCCTCTGGGAGTGTATTTTAGCTTAGCAGAATTGCGAACGAAAGATTAGCAGAATTGCAAATAGCAAATTCTTAGCAGTTTCTGAGTAGCTCCTACACTGCGATCAGCTCAGCCCGTTTCGTTCCTGGTTTGACGTCACAAACACGCCCTGCGTTCGGCCAGCCACTCTCCCGTTTCTCCAGACACTCCCGCGTTTTATCCAGGCACGCCTGCGTTTTATCTGCACACTACCAGAAAACGTCCAGTTTCCGCCCAGAAACACCCACTTCCTGTCAATCACACTCCGATCACTTCAACGATGGAAATTCTTCATTCGGACGTGAGTAAATCTACTAAGTTTTGAGCTAAAATACTTAGCGCATGCGCACTGCGTACCATGCGCATGCGCATTTTCACCTTAATCACTCCGTTGTGAAAATCGGCAACGAGTGAACAACTCGGAATGACCCCCTTAATGCAAGTAGCTTTTCACATTACTTTCTACACACTGTAACACTGATGTCAGCCAGATGATACATTGGGATTGTGCGAGGAATGGACTGTAGATTGCACAAGCCGCCTCCAAAAATAAGTGCAGAAAAGGCACATACAAGTTATGTACTAGATACATAGGTGCTGGAACAGGGGGGCAAAGTGGCATCTCGCCCCTCCAAATATTTTAGAGGCGCCAGTCAAAGTAATGGGTCGCAGTGTCTACAGTTAACACGGACAATGTCAGGAGGGTGATAATCCCCATTCTGGGCTGTTTCACCTCCTCCCTCCACACAGCCCTTCTCCTTCTGCCTCCAGTACCAAGTGAGCTCCCCTCATTTCCAACTGGGTTCAGCTGAAAATGTACCCTGTAAAGTCTGCACTATGGGGGTTATTCCGAGTTGATCGCTAGCTGAAAATATTCGCTGCGCTGCGATTAAGGAAAAAAATGGCACTTCTGCGCATGCGTATGCGGCGCAGTGCGCACGCGCAATGTACTTTCACAACGGCCGATGTAGTTTCACACAAAGTCTAGCAAAGCTTTTCAGTCGCACTGTTGACCGCAGAGTGATTGACATGAAGTGGGCGTTTCTGGGTGTCAACTGGCCGTTTTCAGGGAGTGTTCGAAAAAACACAGGCGTGGCTGGCCGTACGCAGGGCGTGTTTGTGACGTCAAATCCGGAACTGAATGGTCTGAAGTGATCGCAAGCGCTGAGTAGGTCTGAAGCTACTCAGAAACTGCACAATATTTTTTTGTAGCCGCTCTGCGATCCTTTCGTTCGCACTTCTGCTAAACTAAGATACACTCCCAGAGGGCGGCGGCTTAGCATTTGCACGGCTGCTAAAAACTGCTAGCGAGCGATCAACTCGGAATGACCACCTATGTATGCACCCGTGATCATAAGATTGCATGGCTGAGTACAATCGGGACGCACATGGGCGCAGCTAGTCGCAATCGCAATGCAGCCGCACATGCAACCCATTCGCTACTAAGCTTACGGTGGGCACATCTGTAGATAGATAAATAGATAGATAGAAAGATAGATAGATAGATAGATAGATAGATAGATAGATAGATAGATAGATAGATAGATAGATAGATATCTCTGTCATCAGGTAGGTGGTTTGGCGGGTAAGCACCAAAATTATATCTTGCCCCCCCTTCCCAACCAAAAAGGTTGTGGCTCCCTTGACAAGATACTGTAGAAGATTGGACATTAGAAACAATGAAACATAGGTCAGGGTTTACATGTAAAAAAAGCTCCTTATCGTCAATCTGCAGTGCCGTAACTAGGCATTTTAGTGCTGTGTGCAAGAAACGACATTGGCGCCACCCCCATGCAAGATAGGGGCAGTGCGCGCCATAGGCGCGTGAACAATATATAGGGGCGTGGCCACAAAATAATAGCAATTCATACTACAGTACACAGTAGTCTCCATTATTCAAATTACGCTGCACAGTAGCGCCACTACACCAGGTAGAGCCCCTCTTATACATTACAGCAGACAGCATCCCCCTTTTTACACATTACAGCAGACAGTCCCCCTTTTTACACATTACGCAGACAGTGTCCCCTTTTTTACACATTACGGCAGACAGCGTCTCCTTTTTTACACATTACGGCAGACAGTGTCCCCTTTTTTACACATTACGGCAGAAAGCGTCCCCCTTTTTTACACATTACAGCAGACAGCGTCCCCTTTTTACACATTACGCAGACAGCGTCCCCCTTTTTACACATTACGGCAGACAGCGTCCCCTTTTTACACATTACGGCAGACAGCGTCCCCATTTTTACACAGTACGGCAGACAGCGTCCCCCTTTATACACATTACAGCAGACAGCGTCCCCGTTTTTACACATTACGGCAGACGGTGTCCCCCTTTATACACATTGCAGCAGCCAGCGTCCCCCTTTTTACAGATTGCAGCAGCCAATCCCCCTTTTTACACATTGCGGCAGCCAGGCCCCCTTTTTACATATTACGGCAGACGGTGTCCCCCTTTTTACACATTGCGGCAGCCAGTCCCCCTTTTTATACATTATGGCAGACGGTGTCCCCAAGAGAGAGAGAGAGAGAGAGAGAGAGAGAGATACTTACCATCTCCCCGCTGACAGGCTCCTCGTGCTGGCATCTCCCTCGGTGCAGGCATCGGACAAGGAGGAGGAGGGAGGGGGACTGGTGCCGCAGCAGCGTTATTTCATTGGTAGTTAGCGCCGCTGCAGCTGTCCCCTCTCCTTCCGTATAGGCTGCCCGGCGCTGTTGTGGATGCTGGGATGGAGGAACCACATCCCAGCATCCACAGCAGCGTCGAGCAGCCAATACGGAAGGAGAGGGGACAGCTGCAGCGGCACTTACAACCAATGAAATAGCGCTGCTGCGGCTCCAGTCCCCCTCCCTCCTCCTCCTTCTCCGCTGCCTGGCGCTGCTCTCTCCTCCACAGCGTGGCGGCGGCGCACGGCGCAGACAGCAGAGGTGGCATGTAATGAGTCAATTTGACTCATTACATGCCGCTGGCCGTGTGCCCTCAGGGCAACTGCGCTGTGTGCCAGGCCCACCTGGCACACATGTAGTTACGGCCCTGCCAATCTGTTTTAAATGCTAAAGTCAGTAAAGACCTTTTCTCCTGCAATTATCACAGATTTTATAATTGTTGTGATCTATGACGTAATAAATAATTGTACCAACTTACATCCTCCAATAAACTTCTAGCATAAAGCATATTTGTTTATAATAATCTTTATTGTACTCTTGGGGACTCATGATAGTATATTGATAAATGGATTTTAAACTAAATATTGGTAGATATTTTATTCAGAGTTGTTGTGTCTGTATAACATACATTAGATGTCTATATATTGGCTTACCCGCAAGGTGTATGCTGGTCCTCGCAGGGTATACTCATGTCCTCCCATATGAAATGTGATGCCAGGAAGCTGGGAAATTTGATCACAATCCACAGTGTACTGAGGGAAAATGACACAGCATTAATAAATAAGAAGCAAACATCAGACAAGGGGGAGCCAAATGGCTATCAATAGGGAAACTTACAACCCATCTGAGAGCCATACAATCTGTGTGTGTTCAGGTATAAATTTAGTTTAGAAATAGAATTGCATTTTTTGTATCACCACATTTTTGAAGTACAACACAATATTTATTGTTTAATTATCTACAAGTACATTTTTTTTTCATTTGTGGCGTACTGCACAACAATACTTGGTAAATTATCTTCAATACTCTTATGAGCATTAGAAGTTCTGCATCCTGTATCAGTCAGGTTTTTGAGACTATCTCTGACCTATTAATATAAATGACAGTGTACAGTATTGAGAAAAAATAATAGACTAGGTAAATACTGACCCCTATGGGTAAGTCTTGACATTGTTAGATGTCAATGTTCGATTAATGTTCAAATTTATGGTATAAATAGTAAAATATGTTCCAAAATACAGTGCATCCGGAAAGTATTCACAGCGCGCTTCACTTTTTCCACATTTTGTTATGTTACAGCCTAATTCCAAAATGAAATAAATTATTTTTTTCCCTTTAACATTCTACACACAATACCACATAATGAAAATATGGCAAAAATTTTTTTGAGCTGTTTGCTAATTTATTAAAAATACAAAACTAAGAAATCACACGTACATAAGTATTCACAGCCTTTGCCATGAAGCTCAAAATTGAGCTCAGGTGCATCCTGTTTCCACTGATCATCCATGAGATGCTCCTACAGCTTAATTGGAGTCCACCTGTGGTAAATGCAGTTGATTGGACATGATTTGGAAAGGCACACACCTGTCTATATGAAGTCACACACTTGACAGTGCATGTTTGAGCACAAACCAAGCATTAAGTCAAAAGAATTGTCTGTAGACCTCCGAGACAGGATTGTGTCAAGGCACAAATCTGGGGAAGGGTTCAGAAAAATATCTGCTGCTTAGAAGATCCAAATAAGCACAGTGGCCTCCATCATCTGTAAATGGCAGAAGTTCGGAACCACCAGGACTCTTCCTAGAGCTGGCCGGCCATCCAAACTGAGTGATCGGGAGATAAGGGTCCTTGTCAGGGAGGTGACCAAGAACCCGATGGTCACTCTGTCAGAGCCACAGCATTCCTCTGTGGAGAGAGGATAACTTTCCAGAAGGACAACCATCTCTGCAGCAATCCACCAATCAGGCCTGTATGGTAGAGTGGCCAGATGGAAGCCACTCCTTAGTAAAAGGTACATGGCAACCCACCTAGAGTTTACCAAAATGCACCTGAAGGACTCTCAGACCATGAGAAACAAAATTCTCTGCTCTGAGACAAAGATTGAACTCTTTGGCGTGAATGCCAGGGGGTGTGGTATGCAAGGTCGACCACACTTAGGTCAACAGTGTTTAGGTCGACCACTTATGGTCGATAGTAAGTAGGTCGACATGGTTTCTAGGTCGACAGGGACTCTAGGTCGATATGTACCAGACTAGGTCAACATGACAGAAGATCGACATGAGTTTTTGCACTTTTTTTGGTGTTGTTTTCTCCGTACAGTGACTGGGATCCCCAATTAGTGCACAAGTCCCCTCACATGGCTCGCTTCGCTTGCCATGCTTTGGTCAAGATGCCTCGTTCTGCTACCACTGTGCTTGGCACAGGTTACCGTTCCCAATTGTAGTCCACGTGGATCGTAAAGTATGAAAAAGTCCATAAAATGAAAAAAAAATGTGAAAAGCTCATGTCGACCTTTTGTCATGTCGACCTAGAACACGTCGACATAGAGTCCCCGTCGACCTAGAAACCATGTCGACCTACTTACTGTCGACCAATAGTGGCCAACCTAGACAGTGTGGACCTATGTGTGGTCGACCTAGATACCGGATACCAATGCCAGGCATCATGTTTGGAGGAAACCAGGCACCGCTCATCACCAGGACAATACCATCCCTACAGTGAAGCATGGTGGTGGCAGCATCATGCTGTGGGGATGTTATTCAGTGGCAGGAACTGGGATACTAGTCAGGATAGAGGGAAAGATGAATGCAGCAATGTACAGAGACATCCTGGATGAAAACCTGCTCCAGAGCGCTCTTGACCTCAGACTAGGGCAACGGTTCATCTTTCAGCAGGACAAAGACCCTAAGCACAAAGCCAAGATATCAAAGGAGTGGCTTCAGGACAACTCTGTGAATGTCCTTGAGCGGCCCAGCCAGAGCCCAGACTTGAATTTGATTGAACATCTCTGGAGAGATCTGAAAATGGCTGTGCACCGACGCTTCCCATCCAACCTGATGGAGCTTGAGAGGTGCTGCAAAGAGGAATGGGCGAAACTGACCAAAGATAGGTGTACCAAGCTTGTGGCATCATATTCAAAAAGACTTGAGGCTGTAATTGCTGCCAAAGGTGCATCAACAAAGTATTGAGCAAAGGCTGTGAATACTTATGTACATGTGATTTCTTAGTTTTTTATTTTTATTAAATGTGCAAAAACCTCAAACAAACTATTTTCACATTGTCATTATCGGGTATTGTGTGTAGAATTTTGAAGGAAAAATTAATTTATTCCATTTTGGAATAATGCTGTTACATAACAAAATGTGGAAAAAGTGAAGCGCTGTGTATACTTTTAGGATACACTGTAGATGGAAAGAAATACATGGTCAAGTCACAGTATTGTGACCACAGACTAACAGCCAGTACAGCTTCATGTGCAGCACGGACAGCAGCTATATGGTCTGAACTGTCGCTTTAGACACACGCCCGATTGCCCCCAGGTTTATTTTGACGGTGAGCTGCTCCACTGTAGCGTGTCGGTCTGCCCTCACACACCTTCGTAGCCAACGTTCACCGCAGTTTCCATGTTGGATATTCGCAATGGTGCCATTTGTCCAGTCACGATACACCTTCACCACAGCAGCACGCTGTTGGCCCAACAGCCGATAATCATCCCTTTTTGCAACTCAGATACAGTAAATTGTCTCTTGTACCCATGACTGCAATGAGTGATATGTGTGCAGCAAGCCAGTGCACGACACGTGATGTAGTTCATTGGCTACGTGCTACCGGCACCAAAATTGTAGGTGGTCATAATAACGCGATTCGACCATGTAATTCTAAAATAATATAAAATGCTATTTATGTTACAAAAACACTGGACACTATAAATTATTAAATGAAACTGTGTTGTATTTCACAAAAGATCGTGATCTACAACAATACAGAAGAATTTTAAACATGAAAAATCTCAATTAAAGAGTATGGAAGAGTTTATCTGACAATGCTTAGATTCTGGAGGCATATATATATAAGAATATCATTAATTTTATAGTGATTTACAGGTCAATTTTCTAAGCATTGAATCCATTAAGGGCAAATCCAATATATGCAATATATCAAATTCTCCAAAATGTCTGAAATTAAAATACAGGATTAGCAGTCTCACTTAAATGATTTAGCAAATTGATTGTGTGAATCAGCTAAAATTAGGTCTCATACCATCAAGACTAACTCAAAAGTTTTGAGATTAAAACCAAATTTCTAAGGCATGTAGAAACATTAAAATTAATGGGCCCATTAAAGTGTAGCTTCCAACATTTGGCCTAGGTGAGCAATTAACTCCATTAAAAGGAAAGGGCACATTGAAATTATGTGAAAAATTAATTCTTTGGTATTTTCCTATACTATCCAAACGGTTATAGAACAGGCTGACAGATTTAAACATATCTGGGATTATTCTGTTAAATTCCAAGTGATCCCACATCAACAAATTTTGTTATATCATAGTACTGGGCCAGATGTACTAAGCCGTGAAAAGTGATACATTTCACAGTGATAAAGTACAAACCAACCAGCTCTGAACTGTAATTTTTCAAGCCCAGCCTGCAACATGGCAGTTAGTAGCTGATTGGCTGTTACTTTATCACAGTGCAATTCATTACTTTTCAAGGCTTAGTACACCTCCCCTGCTGTGAAAACTCCCAAAACATTTTACTCTTTTAAATATACGAGAAATCACACTACATAAGACTTTGGGACTCAGCCATATGTACATGAAGCAGTACAAAACAGTGTCTGCTTTAGGGTTACTGCAGACGTTTTTATGTAATATGTTACTAAAGCTGGGTAAGAGTAACACTGGAGCGATATGATGTCTGATCCGGTGAATCAGAACCAACGTTTTGCTCAATTCAGCACATATTGGGCAGTGTGTGTGACTGACATGCGCGCCCGCAGTTGCTAGTGACGTCGCCAGGTTTGATGTGCTGCACATCAAACTTGACAATGGGGGTCATTCCGAGTCGTTCGCTCTGTATTTTTCTTCGCATCGCAGCGTTTTTCTGCTTAGTACGCATGCGCAATGTTCGCACTGCGACTGCGCCAAGTATTTTTGCTATGAAGATAGTTTTTTTACTCACAGCTTTTTCTTCGCTCCGGCGATCGTAATGTGATTGACAGGAAATGGGTGTTACTGGGCGGAAACACGGCGTTTTATGGGCGTGTGGATAAAAACGCTACCGTTTCCGGAAAAAACGCGGGAGTGGCTGGAGAAACGGGGGAGTGTCTGGGCGAACGCTGGGTGTGTTTGTGACGTCAAACCAGGAACGACAAGCACTGAACTGATCGCAGATGCCGAGTAAGTCTGAAGCTACTCTGAAACTGCTAAGTAGTTTGTAATCGCAATATTGCGAATACATCGTTCGCAATTTTAAGAAGCTAAGATTCACTCCCAGTAGGCGGAGGCTTAGCGTGTGTAACTCTGCTAAAATCGCCTTGCGAGCGAACAACTCGGAATGACCCCCAATATTGCTAGCGACACCATATATGTTAATGAAAGATGGAACAGTGATCTTTCCGTCCTTCATTAACATAGCTCAATGAGTACCAAAGTTCTGGTATGTCGGACCGTCGTGATAACATACCAGCTGGGCACGCATCGTTCCAACATGTACCCAGCATAAGTGAAGCATTCGGAAACCTCCATATAGAAATCCTGTTCCAACCTCTCAAATTCAGTGCTGTACTACTAGAGTATAGCTAGAGATAAACTTTATGTGCCATGAATGAGCTGTTAAAAATGTTGGCCATTCACTTTTGGGTGTGTTTTTGTCAGCATGCATAGTAAAGTAACATTTTGTTATATATTTAAAATGGAACCATAAATATGGTTAACATCAAAGTTAAAATGTTTCCAACTTTTCATTTGTTTTGGGGTTTTTTTTCTAATCACATGCCGTATCTCCCTACTAGCCAGTGGATGCTGTTAAGCAGACAGGGTAGAGTACCTGAACAATGGTGGGTGTGGTTCAAAAGATCAACATTAAGATCTTTGATAGTCATTAGGTTGACTCCATATGGTCGACATGCATTAGGTTGACAGGGTCAAAAGGTTGACATGGAAAAGGTCGACATAAAGTGTTGTGCTGTGTGACATTTCTCTACTGATTAGAACCTTAACATTCCAGAGTTCAGGATCCCGGCAATCAGAATATCATTGCCAGAATCCCGACAAGTGTTAGGCTGCGGGAGGGGAAATTTAGGGTTAGGTTGCGGGGAGGGAGGATTAGGGTTAGGGGGAGAGTTAGGATTAGTGTTACTTACCTCCAGCATCGCTGTCGGAGTTTCAGGCTGTCAGGATGTCAGTTAGATACAAAACAAAATTGGCGCTAGAGAGCTGAATGTATTAAAAAATATATCACACAATTTTATTCAGATATTACATCCAATCCTAATGTTGCAACATTCATTTAAAACATGATTCAATCATATAGACAAGGGACTATCATAGCACTGCATTCTATTTATATATTATATATAAAAAAATATATATAATGAATTAAAAAAATTGTGCTGGAACTTAAGTGTCAGGTTCATCCATGTACTATAGCCACAGTCTAGAAACAATTTTGAGCAAGATGGAAATAATTACCAACCAAAGTTGGAGATGAAGACCTTTAAATAGCTTGATTCAGGGATCCACTTGGTCCGATTAAAAGCTCAGGTCCGTTTCTGTAAATATCCAAGTCGCAAAGGGTGGTTCCTATATCTGACTTCAAGGCTTCTTCTTCAGATGGATGAGTTATTGTGTCCAGCTACTCCACCAATGCGTTTCGCTGTTTCCCACAGCTTTTTCAAGCTTTTTCAAGCTATATGATTGAATCATGTTTTAAATGTTGCAACATTAGGATTGGATGTAATATCTGAATAAAATTGTGTGATATATTTTTTAATTCATTCAGCTCTCTAGCGCCAATTTTGTTTTGTATCTATCTGCTTGTGGGGACTAACTATCCCGATATTTATTGGCTGCTTTTAGTAAAACAGCTCACGATCAGCGCCAGACAAATTACTTGGTCATTTATTTTTTGCAGTGTCAGAATGTCAGTGTCTGTATTCTGACTGCCAGTATCCCATGCCCAACCCGTTTTAACTGCTGTAGTATTTGACCTCATTCTGTCTTACATCTATATTATTGTAGTCAGTGCTCGAAGTGTGGTGGTATACAGCAGTATGGCATACCATCATTCAAGCACTGGGCATAATATAATTTTACTTGCACACAGGGCCTATTTCAGAGTCACACAGGCGGTTGGTCCCAGGGGGCCAGGAACCTTCTTGCCACCGCCATAGTTGGGCCATCACATGCGGGAAAGGACTGGGGGTGAAGCTGCAAGAGATGGGGGACATGTACTAAGCAGTGATAAAAGTGGAGAAGTGAGCCAGTGGAGAAGTTGCCCATGACAACCAATCAGCATTGACGTAACATTTATCATTTGCATTCTATAAAAGTATACAGAGCAGCTGATTGGTTGCCATGGGCAACTTCTCCAGTGGCTCATTTCTCCATTTTTATCCCTACTTAGTACATGTTCCCCATAGGAAGATGAGGGTCCGTGGATACCAGAGCAGGTGGGTGACACTTGTCAAGGCGCAGAGCACACCAGGTCTAGGGGTCTTTCTCTAACCTTATTTCAGTAAGTGGTTTCTATGTGTGTTTGTGTCAGTAAGAGTGTGTGTCAATAAGTGGTGTGTGTGTGTGTGTGTGTGTGTGTGTGTGTGTGTGTGTGTGTGTGTGTGTGTGTGTGTGTGTCGGTAAGTGGTATCTGTGTCAGTAATTTTTATCTGTAAGGGATGTCTGTGTATGTATGTGCCAATAAATGGTGTATGCGTCGGTAAGTGTTTGTGTCAGTAAGTGGAATCTGTGTCAGCAAGTGGTATTTGTCAGTAAAGGGTTCCCATGTCAGTAATTGTGTGTCAGTAAGTTGTATCTGTGTCAGTAAGGGGTGTCGGTCAGTAAGTATGAGTAAGTATGATATACTGTATAACTGGTGTCTGTGTTAGTAAAGTGGTTTCAGACAGTAAGTGGTGTCAGTAAGTGTGTCTGTATCAGAAAGTGTGTCTGTATCAGTGTGTTTTTAGGAGCAAGTATGTCATTAAGGGGTGTCCATTCCAGTAAGTGTGAGTCAGTAAGTTGTATATGTGTCAGTAAGGGCGTGTCTGTCAGTAAGTATGTATGTATGTGGCAATAACTGGTGTCTGGGTTGGTAAGGGGTTTCTGTCAGTATGCGGTGTCTGTGTCAGTAAGTGTGTTAGTGTGTTTTGTGTCAGTTTTTGGAATATGATTTAGTGGGGGAGGGGAGAGACAGCAGACTTTAGGACACTAGCGCTATTTGAAAAAAGAAAAAAGACACGATTGCGCTGTTAAAAAAGAGGTCAGCAGACTTTATTTTATCTGGGTATCAGTGTCTGTGTGAATACTGAAAGTTTAATTAACGGCATAAGTTCTTCTCAAACGTCAGCTGTAGTGGGGTGAAAGATTGGAGCATCGGAGGGGGCCCGAAATACCTGAAAGTCTAGGGACCTGGCCATGGGTTAATACGGCCCTGGGTGAATGGACACAGGAGGGGTAGGGAACACAGGTTGGATAAAATGGTTTCTTTTATACTATATATTGTTAAAATTTATCTAAAATTGATTTTACATGATCAAAACCCCTAAGTTTCTGGGGTTCTAGGTGTACCCCAGATCCCCATCCATTCTATTACATTTTCCATACCCCCAATTTGAAATTCCTACTTCAACCACTGATTGTAGTTTAATAAAAGTTATTTTCAAAATATATGTTATCAAGGTTTTTGTTACCTCTCCTTCAGGGAGCTGTGTTGCACCAACAGCTTTCATGAGGACAGATACTGACCCAGCAGGTCCAGTAATGTATGCTGCTCCTGTGTCTATTGCCACTGTACACCCCTCTTTGCAGAATAGGAGTTCTGCACCAACTGACACCCTGCAGAAAAATGATATATTTAGGTTATTTATTGTCAAGCACAAAGATGCACAACATGTGATTGTAAACTCCAAGGGGTGTATTCAATACCTGTTGGATCCAGTCCGACGGAAAGGATCTGACAGGTCAGTATTCAATGAGCGGCCAAATCCGACTGTCAGATTTGGGCGCTCCCGACAACTGTCACAACTAGTACCTGGGGAGGCAGACGCCGCTTAAACCCCGTGCTGTCACGTCCGGCGGGCGGGTCCTCCATGCTGAGCGCCGGTGTCCGTACGTGCTGCTGCTGTTTCCTCTCCTCACCCATCCCCGCTCCGGTCCCCGTCACATGCTCGCCGTCATGACGTGTCCCTACTCCCCCATGTCATCTCCCCGGTTCCGGCAATGTCAAACCGACTTTTAAAAAAGTCAGATTGACATTGTCGGAACCAGGGCCAAAATCTGTCGGATTTGGCCGCGGAACGCGTTGATCCGTGGCTAATCCAACAATCCACGTGTTTTGCGACAAGCCGGGAATTTCCAACTTTTCGGAAAAAAGGGCCCGGCATTGAATAGGTCGGAACCTCTTCCGACCTAAACCTTTCGGAAACTGCCGTCTTTCCGACAAGACGGCAGTTTCCGACAGTATTGAATACACCCCTAAGTGGGAATTAAAATCTGTTATTGGCGTCCCCTGACGGTCAGATATATAAACATCCTATTAGGTGCAACTTGTATGTAATATTTAAATTTCTGTGTTCTGCACTTTAAACTAAGGGGGTCATTCAGATCTGATCACTGGGCTGCTAAGTGTGCTGTCCTGCATTCAGATAGGGGGAGTGTATATTCGCCGTGAAAGTGAGCGATCATATGTGTACGTCAAGCTTGGGCACGCCTGCGTTCTTCCGAACACTCCCAGTAAACAGTCAGTTACCACCCACAAACGGGTTCCTCCTGTCAATCACCTTGCGAACACCCGCGCAAACGGATTTTTCGCACCATCCCTTCAATGGCCAGCGATGCTCTTTGTTGCTATACGACACATGTGCGCATTGCGGTGCATACGCATGCGCAGTTAGTACCTGATCACCCGCTGTACGGAAACGCACAGCAGTGATCAGTTCTGAATGACCCGTGTATACTGTATATTTTCCATAAGGCAGAGTTGTCTATTTTTGATACAGCTCTACTTAAAATTGTATCTACAAAATATATTTATGTTGCTTTCCAGTGCAACTAGTATAAGCATTTCTTTTATGTCCTATAAATATACACCCTCCATACAGAAGGAAATAAGAAAAATACATCAATATATTCAATAATAGTTGCATGAGGATTTGCAGCAGCCAGTACATATGAACATAGGAAACCTTTTTAAGAAAAAAACAATTTCTTCTTGAACTTGTAGTCTTAAGCTGGGTACACACTGAAGTGATGTGTACTTGAACGATATGGCGGCCCACATATCGTTACCGCAGTAAACATTAGAACAATGTCATGATGGACGGAACAATCCCTCGTTCTATCCTTCAATACCTTACATGGTGCCATATGTAAACCGTCCGGACAGCCGGGCAGCTCAGCTAACCGGATATCGCTAAGACCGCAACAGCACGCAGATTGCCCATACATACTGTACAATTCAGCTGATATGTTATTCCGATTCGACCGTAAATGACATATTGGGCTCCGGTGTGTACCCAGCTTTACAATAAGAAATGCTTCAATGAAATGAATACAAAGAAAATCATATTGGTGAAATAAACCAGTACTTCCATATATGGAAGTTCTACAGCTATAAGCAGAGTAATAGGGGTTAAAAAACTAACTTGCACCTTGCCACATCTAAAGCAGTCTTGAATTATTGGATTGATGTTATAGCTGGTGTGCTCAGGATATATGAAGCCGGAAGTAATGACACCCGATTTCGGCGGCTGTGCAGTATGCCGGCCAAACTTGGACATTTTATTAAAGGGGCAGTCATTTACATGGCATGGTTTAGCCTTGTAAATCATGATTGGCGCTTTAAAAAAAAGTACGAGTTTGGCAGGAATCTCGGAGCACCGACTGTCTCGCACCGCATTACATCCAGCCCATTATGTCATATGGGTGATCTTATCATACAACCCATTAAGAACCTAGCAATCTGGTGGACCATTATGCAATAGGTAGCATCTATCCTTGTGTATCAATGCCTATTTCCCTATAGATTGTAAGCTTGCGAGCAGGGTCTTCCTACCTCTATATCTGTCTGTTTTTACCCAGTTTTGTTCTATTACTGTCTAATTGTAAAGAGCAACGGAATATGCTGCGCTATATAAGAAACTGTTAATAAATAATAAATAATAATATGGTACCCATAGAGCAAAATGAACTTTAACTGCCACCAGTGATCTTCCACAATTGTAGTAGGCTATGTTGCAGAAGGTGTCAAAAAAGTATATGAGTATGACTCTACCACTCCAACTGTGGGGTATATTTACTAAAGTCTGGGCTTTTAGAAGAGAAGATGTTGCCCATAGCAACCAATCAGATTCTATCTGTTATTTTCTAGAAGGTGCTAGAGAAATGATAAATAGAATGTGATTGGTTGCTATGGACAACATCTCCACATATAAAAAACTGCACTTTAGTAAATATACCCCTACAAGTCTTTATGCACCAATATTAATGGGGCTTATTTTTGACAAAAAAGAGGCGTACCTAATGAAGTGACCATTATCTGTAAGCATAATTATTTCTCTAACATATATTAATAATAACTATTCTTGATTGTAAACAATGCCAATGCCATTACAGAGACTAAATAAACTAAATAAAAATAAATAAATAGGTATACTTCTCACCCCTTCATGTTAATATGCCAGTGCCCTTGCTTCTTAAGACTGAGATATTGAAAGCTGCCCGAATAATAGGAAGGATCTGAGCCACCAAAGATAATCTCACCTCCAGGATTTAGTTGTGAATCCCTGTGGAGGGAGAGAAATACAATTGTTTAATACCTGTAAAATATATTATACTATTATAATATGATACATGCATGATGGTTTGCCAAGAAATCAGGTACATAACCACACAGAGCTAAGTATGAAGCTTTGGGTAAGGTATGATATACCGGCTGACGGGATGTTGGCTGTCAGTATACCGACAGCAGCATCCCGTCTGCCGGAGTATCGGCGGCGAGGCAGCAAGTCCCCTTGCGGGCTCGCTGAGCTTGCTACTCTGTGGGCCCGGTCGCTACAGGTTCTGTTGCCACTCGGTTGGTGGCGTATTGCCACCAACAGAGTTGGAATTAGGGGCCGGTGTCGAGATGCTGGGCGTCGGCAAAATGCTGTCTGTCGGGATTCTGGTGTCGGTCTCCTGAATGGAGGGATCCAGATCACCGGCATTTTGACTGCATCCCGATGCTTTTACTCAGTAGTGTGGTAAACTGAAACAAAACCTAAATAACTATTCATGTGGTAATTAGCAGGATGTATCACTTATCACTTTCAAAATGTGAGGCTTGAGACAGCCTGCCCTATTTCTTTTTTTAACAACAGTCAAATGCAGGGGTGGGGAAGCTTTGGCCCTCCAGCTGTTGTTGAACTACACATACCAGCATGCCCTGTTACAGTTTTGCTATTTGGTCATGCTAATACTGTTGCAGGGTATGTGTAGTTCAACAACAGCTGGAGGCCGCAGGTTCCCCACCCCTGGTCTAATGAAACATATGGGCATGGGTTACAACACATAAAGAATTACTGTTTGCAAATTTGCATTTATTAAAAAGAGATGAAGCTGCCATGTTACTTACTCAGTCAATGGAAGTAAATAAAGGGGAAGTTGTCAGGATCCTGGTGGTCAGGATCCCGAAGGTCAGTATCCCGACAGCGGAATACAGATGGTCACAAGGCTGTCAGGGAGTATTAGGGTTAGGGTTAGTTTAAAGGTTAGGGTTAAACCAGTGGTTCCCAAACTTTTCAGAATCACGGCACCCTCCAGTAACAGAAATTTGTCACGGCACCCCTAGGCCAAAATTTTCTTTTTGAGAGATTTAGAAAAAAAACATTAAATTGTGTTTATATGTCATCCTTAAGTTCAGGGACAAAATTTGCTTCTGTTTGTCCATATAATTTATGATTGCCAGCCAGAAGCACTGGTTTTGCCTATTACATTGTCCATAAATTATTTTGAATTGGTCCTGGACCACCAAGCCAAGGCACCCCTGCAAGGGCCTCGTAGAACCCCAGGGTGCCACGGAACACAGTTTGAGAACCACTGGGTTAAACACTAAAAGGAGGGTTAGGGTGGCTGTGGAAGGGGATGGGTAGGGTTAGGCTGCAGGAGGGGTGGGTTAGGGTTACAATACTTGCGCAGGATTCTTACCATCGGGATCCTGACAGCCGCCATTTTGTGCCCAACCCAAAAAAGGACATCCAGAGGCCAAGTTATAAAAATGGTGATAAAATCTTTTTGTTATTACTAAGCCATAATACAGTATTTGCACAAAGCATATTTTATAGTTCTCTTAGGTGCACCCAAACTCTCTTTTAAATAGAAACAAAAGAAGACTGACTAAAAGCTGCCAGTTTTTATTGACATACTTATGAAATTGGACTCTGAAATTAAAATTAAGGCACGATATATAGTTTCAGGCCAATTGGAAGATATCGCGTGTGACCTGGTGCAGTGTAATGAAGGACGGAATGAGGGATCGTCATTCATTACATCGTTCTGGTATGTAGCTGGCCTTAGGTGCAAGAAATGTACTCTGACCCAAACCAGAGATATGTAGTGTTGGCAAAGTAATGATTTTATATTTAATCTGATCATAATATTTTTGTTTACTGACAAAATAAATAAAAAAAATGATAGTACTCAAACTGGCAGCATAACAATGGCTAATACCTCAGACACTTAGGGCCTGATTCTGAGTTATACGCTTCTGTGACCGCTTTTCCCTATGACCATGGCATTGTACTCACTTTCATATGCAAATGCGACCAGGCCAAACTAAGTCGCAGATCTGTATGTATAAAAATGCAGACACAACCTTAAGCATTAGTGTCAGCTCTTGCACCTGCCCCATCCTAGGTGCAAGAGATCCGTCATAAACAGGTGTCACTTTCCTGTACGATGAATCAGAAGCTCATGGAGCTGTACATACCAGCCCACGACACTCCCATGATACTTCCATACACACCACTCAGTTGCATACCAGAAACACCTACATGACTTTGGTCTCTGTTCACACAAGCTGCGACACACACGCCCGTTCTTGCGACATAAGATTCAGACACAAGCTCTGTCAGTTTTAAAACGGGAGATGCATCCATTTTCACAGATGCGTTAAGCCTAGAATCAGGTCCTCATTGTGTATTCACAGAATTCTGAGGAATGTGATCCCATAACTATTGTAGTGTTTTTGTGGGCCTACAGTATATATGGCCTGATTCAGAGTTGTACTCTATGCCAATGTTTTCACAATTGAGCGATTATTGGCAGACCGCACATGTACTGTGATCGCAGTGCGCTGGTGTTAAGGTGCCTTGATTGGAAGTGACCGTTTAGGAGAGTTAACCGGGAGTGGCTACAAAAATGCAGGCATGTCATGTCTGTTTTCAGGGTGTGTATATGCTGTCAGCTGCGATCATCTAGGCAGAGAAACATGGCACCTGCACAGCTACTGCAGTGGCCAGTCTGCTTAGCCACAGACCACCTCGAGCAGTCGATATTCCTCGCTTTTGCATTCAGGCTGCAAATGTGTACGCAGTTGCAAATGAGTTACGGTGGCTTCGCTGGGCGTTTAATTTAATTTCTGAGCTAATATTAGCAGTTCCATAGCCTAGAAAATCACAATTGCATAAGCATACAACTCTCAGTCAGGTCCATAATACAATGTGGTTAAGTTCTTCATGCTTCAGGATTGTCTGTGTATTTGAGCTTTCAAAACTATGGTAGCACTAGCCATGCACATATTGGAAGTCTCCTCCTGGACATACTGTATATTGGGCTCCATGGTAAATAATGCTATTGATAGTGATTAGATCTTTATTATTACAGTATGTGCAATAGGTGTGCCTTCTATAATTATGAAATGGTAATTACACCTTGGATGAGACCGTTCCTCTCTGCACTACCTCCTTCCTACGCATACGCACTGCAGAGGTGCAGTTGCTGTTGTTACATACTGTGTAAAGATGTTCTTCATAGCATAAAAAATATACATTTCTTATAACTAGGATGTTCCTTTTAGCTGTTACTAGATGAGGACCAGTTTGAGTAAAATTGTTTTAATTTGTACATAAACAAGAGTCTAATGCAGAGAAGCTCTTGGGCAGAAGGTGAGAATTTGTTACCACATAGGGAACCATGTTAGTGTGAGTGACGTCACTATGAAGGGATTGGGAACTTATCTTCTCACTTGTATTGTCTGCAAAGAAAGGAGATCCCAGTTATCCAAGCAGCTGTGGCCTTTTATCAAAAGGGGCAATAGCAGGTTAGGGGAGAGAAAGAATACGGCAGGATAACATTATACACTACAGTGTAAATTACAAGTTGTGAAAAGGACAAAGTATTTGGGAGGGGAAATGTAACATGCAGCCACTGAATGTGAAGTTCATGAAAACTAGGTAAGGTTTTAGTGGTTCTAAAAAGTAAGGTTTGCTGGGACTGAATAGCACATAATCTGTACTGTGTATTCTGTGATTTATTATTATTTTTTGTGTAAGTGTAGAGAGATAAAGTACTAACCCATAAGTTCCTGTTACTTTTCAAACACAACCTGTAACATGACAGCTAGCAGCTGATTGGTTGGTATTTTATCTCTCTCCAAGGTTTGATAAATCTGCCCCTTAGTATGTTATCTGCCCCATTCCCTCTCACCGGCTGTAATACACTGAGAATACGTCTTCCTGCAGGACTTGCTCAGACAGAATCCGGTCAAAGACAGGTATGATGTCATCAATTGCTTGTGCTGGGAATCCCATTCCTAGCACACCATCAAAGCGGGCAAAGATAAAGGGGAATGCAGGGAGTGCAGTAGCCTCGGCAAAAACCTGGATGACTGGAATACCCGCTACCTGTAAAATGGATGAACAGCAGGAGACAGACAGACAACATATATATTAGTCTGAGACAATGGCCTGGGAGAGAACAGTGATAATGTAGAGGACTAATGCATGAAATGTAATATCTTTTATTTTTCCACAGACATTTTATTGCTAGGCAGGTTCATCTATGCTTGTCATGTGCAGTGTTTCCATCACTGTAATCTGTTCCTTCTCATAGATCTTAGCATTCATGACTTCAGTAATTCAGAAAACTATTCAGAAATACCAGCACAACATTTTCCAGGGATACATTTTTAATAATTGAAATGTTATCTTAAATTACCATGTTAAGGGCCCTACACATTAGGCGATATGCCGCCGAGGTACCCGACAGCAGATAAGGCCGACGGGCGTCCCGGTGGCACGGGGGTGGGGGGAGTGAAGTTTCTTCACTCCCCCCGTCACTCGGCCCCATAGCCCTGCATTCTAATATGGACAAGATTGTCCATATTGGCCTGCATGTATAAGCGACCCGGCACCAATGATGAATGAGCACGGGACCGCGCATCGTTTATTGTTGGTGCATACACACTGAAAGATATGAACGGTATCTTATTCATTAATGAATGAGATCGTTCATATCTTTCAGTGAAATCGCCTAATGTGTAGGGCCTATTAGTTATGCTAAGCTCCCCATTAAATAAATCAGTACTTTTGGGCTTGCATAGATGCAGCCATGTTGTTAATATTGGGTACCACCTCATTTGTCCATGGGGCTGCACAAGTGCTCAAGTACAGTACGTGCCATGACTTGCACACATGCACACCCACACTGGGTCCCAGACTGCAAGAGGGTTACTTGTCAGCACACTTATACTGTCTCTGTCTCTCAGTAACTGATATGATCCATCTCCTACGCTCCTCTTTCACCCTCACAGGCACAGCTGAGCTAATCACTGAGCCCGGCACTGTCAGAAAGTAGACCACTCCATTAATATGGCCTTTAAAGTGAGCTAAGGGGCAATTGAGCTCCAGACCAATTTTTTTTTTTTTTTTTTTAGATGGAAACATCTCTGTCTCTACAGTGACTGTCGCAGCCACGATTAGAGCTGTCAGCAGCTCCTTAGACAGAGCTCTGCTCAACAGAGCTCTCTGTGCTTTGAAATGCACAGGAGATGGCTGAGGGAGCTGCAAGCACTCGATGCTGGCAGGAGCTGCGAGCACTTGATGGCACTGCAATCTGGACATTAGACTGCTGAGCTGGCTTAACCTCTCCTCACAGGGGGCTGTCTCCTGCACTCTGCCATGCCCCTGGTCCAATTGCTCCTCCTTTTTCTCCTTGAACCAATTACCTGCTAGATGGGACTTCAAGGGACAGGCTTTCTGGCTCAATGATGGCTGCACAGATCGAGAGACCCTTGCAGTAGTAGCGCAGACTTCAGGTTACCTGTTCATCCTGTTACATATATATATATATATACTATGTATGTCTGATGTATATTCTATATCTATGGGGGGAATTCAGTTAGCTGCGGTAAATGGGTGTGGGTGAAAAAGGGTGGTAGCCTCAAGCTATTCAATTGCACACCCTTTTTCACCCGACACACTTGTTACTGGGGGTAATTCAGATCTGATTGCTGCTGTGTGTTTTCGCACAGCAGGTGATCAGGTCCTATCTCGCATGCATTTGCACAGCAATGCGCCTGCGCGTCGCACAACAACAATTGGCATCACCGGTCAGCGACTGGATGGTGCGAAAAAGCCGATTGCACCGGCGTTCACAAGGTGATTGACAGGAAGAGGCCGTTTGTGGGTGGCAACTGAGCATTTAGAGAGTGTCTGGAAAAACGCAGGCGTGCCCAAGCGTTTTCAGTGAGGATGTCTGACGTCAGCTCCGGCCCCGATCAGCCTGTTCTCATCGCACTGGAGGAGTAAGTCCAGGGTTGCGCACAGACTGCACAAAGTGTTTTTTTGCAGCTCGGCATACACATGTGATCACACTTGCACGGTGAATTTACACTGCCCCTGAAGGCGGTGACTATCTAATCGCAGGACAGCAAAATTAGCAGCCCAGCCATCAGATCTGAATTAACCCCCTTGTCCATTAAATGAAGGTGTTAACAGGAGTTAACACACAGAATCTATGAAAAGTTCACCAATTCGCGTGTTGACAGGGTTTCAGCACCCATTAAGCCCCTAGTTATCAGGGGGGGGGGGGGGGGGGGGTTTCGTATCAGTTCAGACATGTAAGAAAATCCAAGACAAGTGCTGCCAGCAGGCTCGCTTTGGGGCTAATTGGATAGCCTGGGGAATCCATTAGCCTGATGTAAATTACCATCGCTAACTGAATTGCAAGTAATACAAAAACCAGTGTTCGATGGCGCTGTGTGGATTGGTGTCAGGGAGTGTCTATAGTCAGCAGCCGGCTGGAGAGAGATTTGCCAGTCACTGGTGCCAAAAGAATATAGTGTAGTAGCAGCTGGCGCTTAACCAAGACACACTTTACTTAATAAAATATTTTTAATAAAACTTTTTTAAGATAACAATATAATCACATAAAATATCATGCACACATTATTCAATGTATCCACATTTAAATATAATTATCTTTCTGTACTTATACCTGAAGAAACACCTGTTACAGTGGATTGAATTCAACCCTATATATATTATCTATATACAGTGCATTCGGAAAGTATTCACAGCGCTTCACTTTTTCCACATTTTGTTATGTTACAGCCTTATTCCAAAATTTAATAAATTCATTTTTCCCCTCAAAATTCTACACACAATACCCCATAATGACAATGTGTAAAAAGTTTTTGTGTGATCCTTGCAAATTTATTAAAAATAAAAAACTATATATCAAGTGATCTTCAGCAGCATGGCAGCAAACCAACGGACCAACACATCCTTGTAATAAAGTGTAAAGTGGTTTTTAATTCCATTAAAAGTTTTCCATATCAAACATACTGCATAATACTTTACATGCACCCAGTCAGCAAAGGGTAGACAAAAAGGTGCGTGTAGCACTGAAAACGATATTAGGGCTTCTAGGAGGAATGTCTCCCATGCTGTACCGAGTGCCAACCGGGTGCATGTAAAGTATTATGCAGTATGCATTGCCTTGACCTGAGCATGTTTGATATGGAAAACTTTTAATGGAATCAAAAACCATTTTGCACTTTATTACAAGGATGTGCTGGTCCCTGTACTTTGGTTTGCTGCCATGCTGCTGAAGATCACTTGGTTTATATAATTGTATATGGACAAGGCACTCCACAAATGGCCTATGGATAAGTGTGCATTCATTTATTGCTGATACATATATATATATATATATATATATATATATATATAAGTTTCCAGATGCACAAACAATATTATTTGTACAAACAAAGAGAACATTACATTTTTTAAAAGAGGAATCTATGCAAAGTTGCATGCGCTCAAACCACTTGGTGAAGCAGCTGGGCCAGTACGAAGCAGGTATGTCTTCTACATGCTGGATGAAGGTCTCCACTGCAGCTTTCAGTGAATCAAAATGAATCCAACATATCTTACGCTTGATTTGTGGGATCACAAAGAAGTCACATGGGGCCAGGTCTGTACTGTAGGGCAGATGACCAAGCTCCTGGATGCCAGAAAATCCACCACTTTCTTGGACTTGTGGACGGTGCATTTTCGTGAGAAGGGCACCATGAGTACGAGTTCTTGGACAACGCATGGAAATGGCTTCCAGTACTTGCAGCAGGCATTGGTTGGTTACCGGTCTCCAGTGACAGTACGCTGCTGCACAAGTAGTACGGTAGCTAATTTACCAGTCTTGGCAACAAAACCAGCCACCACCTGATTGGCACGGTGCGCTCACATCAGAACTTCTCTGGCGGCACAACTCCAACTGTGGATCGCTGTTGTTTGGTCTCAAGGTCAAAACTGTAGATCCAGGATTCATTGCCACTGATGATCTACCAGACAGAGTTTGAGTGACCGCCATCTAACCTTGCCAGCATGTTGCGATACCAAGTTACCCGAGCCTTCCTCTGTTTTAAATCATCTGAACAGCACCCAGTGTGCAGAAATCTTGCTTAGGCCAAGCTTTTTGTGGAGTATCAAGCGGATGGCTCCTGATGAGATGCCTATCTCCTTCTCTAACTGGGCCACGGTCACCCTGGCGTCCAACTCAACTATGGTCCACACGGCAGCAATGTTGTCCTCGATGATGGCAGACACAGGTTGGCTGCACCTTTGTGATGGCAGACACAGGTCGGCTGCACAGCTCTTTGTATCTCAGAGACCGTCTCCTGCACCAGAATTCAGCAAACCACTCAAACACAGTGTTTTGGAATGGTGCTTCCAACCCACAAGCAACTTGCAGTTGGTCAAAATTATCTTGCTGTTGCAGACTATTGTAGTCGTAGATGATCATGGCTCTTCAGTGGCCTCTGTTTAGCTCCATAATGAATTTGTGAAGGAAGTGAACATGCTGACTTCTTCGGTGTGCAGTGCTGGTTATATATGGTTCTGTGCCTTGACATTTCACAAGAACTTTAGTCAGAGATTACAGTGCACAACTAGACAGTCAGATTGTGTCTACTCTACCTATGCACTGCACATCCTGAAACTTATTGGCTGTCATGCAAGATTATAAACCTGCCAATAAGGCTGAAACACTGGAAACATTACCATTGGCAAATAATGTTAAAATAAAAATTAACCAGGGCACTTCTATGAGGCATAAAATGAACAGAAGAAAGGTATATCTTAGAAACATAAGGATTGAGGCACCTCCAAAATGTTGCTATGGGGACTAATAACTTCTGGCTACGCACCTGACCACTAGTTTTATTTATTTATGTCCCCAACAGGCAAGCAGGGGTACCGACAGCCGTGCGGAGCCCAGGTATTTGGATGGGGTGTGATCAATGCAGGGAGGTATGGCCAGCCCCCCTCCTTAGGAAATGTCAAAAATATTAGTCTTTGTGTGGCCGTGAAGTGGACATGTGCTACACAGGGAGGCACTGACGTGAGTTCTGATGGGTGCAAGCGGGAGGCAGGTGGCAAGTGGGTGCAATTGCTCACCCCCATCCTCCCCCCGCACATCACACAGGGTGAGAGAGGAGTAACTGCTTCTGTAGCTGCCTCTCTCCACAGCACACAGCAACATGTACTCTCCTCTGTCTCTCCGCCTCAAGTGGCGCTGTCTACAAAGTGGGAAGAGGGGGCAGTGGGACCCGGGGCCTCTCCAGAAGGCCTGGGTAAAGAGTATGTGCCCCTTCCTTTCTAGGCGCCACTGCAGGAAAATACCATATTTGTTCATTGACTGCTTGTGTAATATTACCTTAAATGAGTGAGAAATATCATTATATAGTCATCAAGTAAAACAAACAATGCCAGTAATACTTACAGCTACAACGTCCTGGCTCAGAAAACCTCTTACTTTTCCAGATTCATACTGTATTGAGAAGCCTGTTCCATTCTCAATGTAGGTGTGAGATTTAGAGGAGTCATACTGGTTATGAGACACTGTCATGGGAGAATAATATGTTAAACTATCTAAACATGCAAAATTGACATGCAAAAATAGATTTTTATAAATAGATTTTATATCTAAAGTTTCAAACCACTACAAATGGAACTTTAACAGTGGTGTAACTAGACGCTTGGAGGTCCCTGGCAAATTCTCAAGGTGTGCCTCCTATTTGATTTCTCTAAACCCTTAGGTCTACATGTGTAGCTGCAGCTGTGGAGATACCAACGGAACCAAACAGGGAACAGGCAGACGAGGTGGAAGCAGTAAAGAGAATGCTGGTTTGAGGCACTTCCAGGGACAGACACACCAATGGGCTGCCGCTATACTCAGACCCCAATGACAGAGAAGCCTCCTCAGGCAAGCGGCAGACAGCTGGGGGATAGGAAGGCCCAGCAGGCAGCACTGTATGTTGACAGAACTTGAGGTGATAGACATATTGCTTAAGGTACATTTCCGTTCTGTGGTGGTCATTCCGATTTAATCGCAGCCAGCAACTTTTTGCTGCTGGTGCGATCAACTAGTCCACGCCTACGGGGGAGTGTATTTTAGCTTAGCAGGGCTGCAATCGCTTGTGCAGCCCAGCTAAGCTAAAAAAGTTTTGTGTGAAAGAAGACCAGGGCTGCAGCTACTTACCCTGTGCGACGGCTCCAGCGATGCAGGTCCCGGCTTTGACGTCAGACATCCGCCCTCCGTTCTTCTGACCACGCCTGCGTTTTCTCCACCACTCCCCGAAAACGTCCGCCAATGGTCTGGTGACGCCCAGGAACGCCTTCTTTCTGTCAATCTTCTTGCGGCCGCCACTGCGACCTCTTTCTTCGTAATCCGCGTCGTAACCCGGCGACCCCTGTCGCTGGGCAACGACACGAGTGTGCAGTGCACATGCACATTCCAGACCCGTTCGCACCGCAGTGACAAACCGCTGCGTGCGAACGGGACGGAATGACTCCCAAATTTACAAAAGTGATTATGTGATTGTTTATTTCTTTTTTGCGTATTGTTGACTTTCATCTTATTACACCTACAGGATAATGGGAATTTGCTACTGCAGAATACACTAGAGGCATGTTTATATATTGCAACCCACTTAGACATAGACAGATCTGCAGTTATACTCAGTGTCGTCAGAAGGTGGGTGCAGGGGGTGTGGCTTAGAGGGGGTGACACCAAAATGCCGGCTTCTCCACAGTGACAGAAGCCGGGTGCTGCCGTATGACATTCTCCTGTAGCACCTGACTCCTGTCATAGAGGAGGGCCCGACACTGCAGGCACTGGTCTTTGGGGATGGATATGCTGGGCTGCCCCCAGAGTGTTGTCACTGGGATTCCCACCGAGGCCACGAGCCTTTAAATTAGGCCACATCCCCTTTTTGGTGCATGACGGGGGTATTAGAGTGTGAACCGGGTGTCACCAGTCCCGGTGACGCCGCTGGTTATGCCGATTAGGAGGCATTGCTATTGTGGTTACTGAGTGCTTGTGCCATGATAGACATTTATGATGATGAGTGTCAGTTGCACTCTCTAGCCACTTCTGATTGGTTGATTGCGTATTAACCACTCCATTCAGATGTCTCCCAAATGTACCGGTGAGAGTAGGTAAGTATGCACAAATGCAATTACGTCTCAATGAGCGCTTATATCTACAATTGCAATGTAGCAGAGTATACAGTAAGTTACAGCCTGCTGCTATCTGCAAAAAAAAACGCAGAAACTCCGCCCCCACAATGGTCTCGCCTATCAATCACATTGCGGTTGCATCCATCGGAGGTGCGACTGCAATGTGTATGGCCGCGCCCTGTGCGGCCACTGCGCATGCGCAGTTTTCCGCCACCGGCAAATTGCGCTGTGGGCCGCTATTGTGGCCAGGTCTGAATACCCCCCCCTTTATTTGTCAGTCAGACGCTTCAGCGTCCGTGTGCGCATTTTTTGGGGAAAACACTTATTTCCATTTTACGCTGAGTTGACAGTCAACAGCATGGTATTAATTGCCAAAGTATCAACCGTGTATCTGTCCCTAAAGCATGGACCACACAGTGTATTCTAGAGATGAGCGGGTTCGGTTTCTCTGAATCCGAATCCGCCCGAACTTCATGGTTTTTTTCACGGGTCCGAGCAGACTCGGATCCTTCCGCCTTGCTCGGTTAACCCGAGCGCGCCCGAACGTCATCATGACGCTGTCGGATTCTCGCGAGACTCGGATTCTATATAAGGAGCCGTGCGTCGCCGCCATTTTCACACGTGCATTGAGATTGATAGGGAGAGGACGTGGCTGGCGTCCTCTCCATTTAGATTATAAGAGAGAGAGATTTACTGGAGCTTAGGACTAGGAGGAGTACTGTAGAAGTGTAGAGAGTGCAGAGAGTTTACTAGTGAGTGACCACCAGACAGTGCAGTTTATTTAATATATCCGTTCTCTGCCTGAAAAAAGCGATACACACAGTGACTCAGTCACATACCATATCTGTGTGCACTGCTCAGGCTCAGCCCAGTGTGCTGCATCATCTATATATATTATATATCTGTCTGACTGCTCAGCTCACACAGCTTATAATTGTGGGGGAGACTGGGGAGCACTGCAGTGCCCGTTATAGGTTATAGCAGGAGCCAGGAGTACATAATATTATATAGTGAGTGACCACCAGACAGTGCAGTTTATTTAATATATCCGTTCTCTGCCTGAAAAAAGCGATACACACAGTGACTCAGTCACATACCATATCTGTGTGCACTGCTCAGGCTCAGCCCAGTGTGCTGCATCATCTATATATATTATATATCTGTCTGACTGCTCAGCTCACACAGCTTATAATTGTGGGGGAGACTGGGGAGCACTGCAGTGCCAGTTATAGGTTATAGCAGGAGCCAGGAGCACATAATATTATATTAAAATTAAACAGTGCACACTTTTGCTGCAGGAGTGCCACTGCCAGTGTGACTGACCAGTGACCTGACCACACTGACCACCAGTATAGTTAGTAGTATACTTATATTGTGATTGCCTGAAAAAGTTAAACACTCGTCGTGTGACTTCACTTGTGTGTTGTTGTTTTTTTTATTCTATAAAAATAAAACTCATTCTGCTGACAGACAGTGTCCAGCAGGTCCGTCATTATATAATATATAATATATACCTGTCCGGCTGCAGTAGTGATATATATATATTTTTTATATCATTTATCATCCAGTCGCAGCAGACACAGTACGGTAGTTCACGGCTGTGGCTACCTCTGTGTCTGCACTCGGCAGGCAGTCCGTCCATAATTGTATACCACCTAACCGTGGTTTTTTTTTCTTCTTTATACATACATACTACTACGACATCTCTTTATCAACCAGTCTATATTAGCAGCAGACACAGTACAGTACGGTAGTTCACGGCTGTGGCTACCTCTGTGTCTGCACTCGGCAGGCAGTCCGTCCATAATTGTATACCACCTAACCGTGGTTTTTTTTTCTTTCTTCTTTATACATACATAGTTACATAGACATCTCTTTATCAACCAGTCTATATTAGCAGCAGACACAGTACAGTACGGTAGTTCACGGCTGTGGCTACCTCTGTGTCTGCACTCGGCAGGCAGTCCGTCCATAATTGTATACCACCTAACCGTGGTTTTTTTTTTCTTTCTTCTTTATACATACATAGTTACATAGACATCTCTTTATCAACCAGTCTATATTAGCAGCAGACACAGTACAGTACGGTAGTTCACGGCTGTGGCTACCTCTGTGTCTGCACTCGGCAGGCAGTCCGTCCATAATTGTATACCACCTAACCGTGGTTTTTTTTTCTTTCTTCTTTATACATACATACTACTACGACATCTCTTTATCAACCAGTCTATATTATTAGCAGCAGACACAGTACAGTACGGTAGTTCACGGCTGTGGCTACCTCTGTGTCTGCACTCGGCAGGCAGTCCGTCCATAATTGTATACCACCTAACCGTGGTTTTTTTTTCTTTCTTCTTTATACATACATAGTTACATAGACATCTCTTTATCAACCAGTCTATATTAGCAGCAGACACAGTACAGTACGGTAGTTCACGGCTGTGGCTACCTCTGTGTCTGCACTCGGCAGGCAGTCCATAATTGTATACTAGTATCCATCTCCATTGTTTACCTGAGGTGCCTTTTAGTTGTGCCTATTAAAATATGGAGAACAAAAATGTTGAGGTTCCAAAATTAGGGAAAGATCAAGATCCACTTCCACCTCGTGCTGAAGCTGCTGCCACTAGTCATGGCCGAGACGATGAAATGCCAGCAACGTCGTCTGCCAAGGCCGATGCCCAATGTCATAGTACAGAGCATGTCAAATCCAAAACACCAAATATCAGTAAAAAAAGGACTCCAAAACCTAAAATAAAATTGTCGGAGGAGAAGCGTAAACTTGCCAATATGCCATTTACCACACGGAGTGGCAAGGAACGGCTGAGGCCCTGGCCTATGTTCATGGCTAGTGGTTCAGCTTCACATGAGGATGGAAGCACTCAGCCTCTCGCTAGAAAACTGAAAAGACTCAAGCTGGCAAAAGCACCGCAAAGAACTGTGCGTTCTTCGAAATCCCAAATCCACAAGGAGAGTCCAATTGTGTCGGTTGCGATGCCTGACCTTCCCAACACTGGACGTGAAGAGCATGCGCCTTCCACCATTTGCACGCCCCCTGCAAGTGCTGGAAGGAGCACCCGCAGTCCAGTTCCTGATAGTCAGATTGAAGATGAAGATGTTGAAGTACACCAGGATGAGGAGGATATGGGTGTTGCTGGCGCTGGGGAGGAAATTGACCAGGAGGATTCTGATGGTGAGGTGGTTTGTTTAAGTCAGGCACCCGGGGAGACACCTGTTGTCCGTGGGAGGAATATGGCCGTTGACATGCCTGGTGAAAATACAAAAAAAATCAGCTCTTCAGTGTGGAGGTATTTCAACAGAAAAGCGGACAACAGGTGTCAAGCCGTGTGTTGCCTTTGTCAAGCTGTAATAAGTAGGGGTAAGGACGTTAACCACCTCGGAACATCCTCCCTTATACGTCACCTGCAGCGCATTCATAATAAGTCAGTGACAAGTTCAAAAACTTTGGGCGACAGCGGAAGCAGTCCACTGACCAGTAAATCCCTTCCTCTTGTAACCAAGCTCACGCAAACCACCCCACCAACTCCCTCAGTGTCAATTTCCTCCTTCCCCAGGAATGCCAATAGTCCTGCAGGCCATGTCACTGGCAATTCTGACGAGTCCTCTCCTGCCTGGGATTCCTCCGATGCATCCTTGCGTGTAACGCCTACTGCTGCTGGCGCTGCTGTTGTTGCTGCTGGGAGTCGATGGTCATCCCAGAGGGGAAGTCGTAAGCCCACTTGTACTACTTCCAGTAAGCAATTGACTGTCCAACAGTCCTTTGCGAGGAAGATGAAATATCACAGCAGTCATCCTGCTGCAAAGCGGATAACTGAGGCCTTGACAACTATGTTGGTGTTAGACGTGCGTCCGGTATCCGCCGTTAGTTCACAGGGAACTAGACAATTTATTGAGGCAGTGTGCCCCCGTTACCAAATACCATCTAGGTTCCACTTCTCTAGGCAGGCGATACCGAGACTGTACACGGACGTCAGAAAAAGACTCACCAGTGTCCTAAAAAATGCAGTTGTACCCAATGTCCACTTAACCACGGACATGTGGACAAGTGGAGCAGGGCAGGGTCAGGACTATATGACTGTGACAGCCCACTGGGTAGATGTATGGACTCCCGCCGCAAGAACAGCAGCGGCGGCACCAGTAGCAGCATCTCGCAAACGCCAACTCTTTCCTAGGCAGGCTACGCTTTGTATCACCGCTTTCCAGAATACGCACACAGCTGAAAACCTCTTACGGCAACTGAGGAAGATCATCGCGGAATGGCTTACCCCAATTGGACTCTCCTGTGGATTTGTGGCATCGGACAACGCCAGCAATATTGTGTGTGCATTAAATATGGGCAAATTCCAGCACGTCCCATGTTTTGCACATACCTTGAATTTGGTGGTGCAGAATTTTTTAAAAAACGACAGGGGCGTGCAAGAGATGCTGTCGGTGGCCAGAAGAATTGCGGGACACTTTTGGCGTACAGGCACCACGTACAGAAGACTGGAGCACCACCAAAAACTACTGAACCTGCCCTGCCATCATCTGAAGCAAGAAGTGGTAACGAGGTGGAATTCAACCCTCTATATGCTTCAGAGGTTGGAGGAGCAGCAAAAGGCCATTCAAGCCTATACAATTGAGCACGATATAGTAGGTGGAATGCACCTGTCTCAAGCGCAGTGGAGAATGATTTCAACGTTGTGCAAGGTTCTGATGCCCTTTGAACTTGCCACACGTGAAGTCAGTTCAGACACTGCCAGCCTGAGTCAGGTCATTCCCCTCATCAGGCTTTTGCAGAAGAAGCTGGCGACATTGAAGGAGGAGCTAACACGGAGCGATTCCGCTAGGCATGTGGGACTTGTGGATGGAGCCCTTAATTCGCTTAACAAGGATTCACGGGTGGTCAATCTGTTGAAATCAGAGCACTACATTTTGGCCACCGTGCTCGATCCTAGATTTAAAGCCTACCTTGGATCTCTCTTTCCGGCAGACACAAGTCTGCTGGGGTTGAAAGACCTGCTGGTGACAAAATTGTCAAGTCAAGCGGAACGCGACCTGTCAACATCTCCTCCTTCACATTCTCCCGCAACTGGGGGTGCGAGGAAAAGGCTCAGAATTCCGAGCCCACCCGCTGGCGGTGATGCAGGGCAGTCTGGAGCGACTGCTGATGCTGACATCTGGTCCGGACTGAAGGACCTGACAACGATTACGGACATGTCGTCTACTGTCACTGCATATGATTCTCTCAACCTTGATAGAATGGTGGAGGATTATATGAGTGACCGCATCCAAGTAGGCACGTCACACAGTCCGTACTTATACTGGCAGGAAAAAGAGGCAATTTGGAGGCCCTTGCACAAACTGGCTTTATTCTACCTAAGTTGCCCTCCCACAAGTGTGTACTCCGAAAGAGTGTTTAGTGCCGCCGCTCACCTTGTCAGCAATCGGCGTACGAGGTTACATCCAGAAAATGTGGAGAAGATGATGTTCATTAAAATGAATTATAATCAATTCCTCCGCGGAGACATTGACCAGCAGCAATTGCCTCCACAAAGTACACAGGGAGCTGAGATGGTGGATTCCAGTGGGGACGAATTGATAATCTGTGAGGAGGGGGATGTACACGGTGATATATCGGAGGGTGATGATGAGGTGGACATCTTGCCTCTGTAGAGCCAGTTTGTGCAAGGAGAGATTAATTGCTTCTTTTTTGGGGGGGTCCAAACCAACCCGTCATATCAGTCACAGTCGTGTGGCAGACCCTGTCACTGAAATGATGGGTTGGTTAAAGTGTGCATGTCCTGTTTTGTTTATACAACATAAGGGTGGGTGGGAGGGCCCAAGGACAATTCCATCTTGCACCTCTTTTTTCTTTTCTTTTTCTTTGCATCATGTGCTGATTGGGGAGGGTTTTTTGGAAGGGACATCCTGCGTGACACTGCAGTGCCACTCCTAAATGGGCCCGGTGTTTGTGTCGGCCACTAGGGTCGCTAATCTTACTCACACAGTCAGCTACCTCATTGCGCCTCTTTTTTTCTTTGCGTCATGTGCTGTTTGGGGAGGGTTTTTTGGAAGGGACATCCTGCGTGACACTGCAGTGCCACTCCTAGATGGGCCCGGTGTTTGTGTCGGCCACTAGGGTCGCTAATCTTACTCACACAGCTACCTCATTGCGCCTCTTTTTTTCTTTGCGTCATGTGCTGTTTGGGGAGGGTTTTTTGGAAGGGCCATCCTGCGTGACACTGCAGTGCCACTCCTAGATGGGCCCGGTGTTTGTGTCGGCCACTAGGGTCGCTAATCTTACTCACACAGCTACCTCATTGCGCCTCTTTTTTTCTTTGCGTCATGTGCTGTTTGGGGAGGGTTTTTTGAAAGGGACATCCTGCGTGACACTGCAGTGCCACTCCTAGATGGGCCCGGTGTTTGTGTCGGCCACTAGGGTCGCTTATCTTACTCACACAGCGACCTCGGTGCAAATTTTAGGACTAAAAATAATATTGTGAGGTGTGAGGTATTCAGAATAGACTGAAAATGAGTGTAAATTATGGTTTTTGAGGTTAATAATACTTTGGGATCAAAATGACCCCCAAATTCTATGATTTAAGCTGTTTTTTAGTGTTTTTTGAAAAAAAACACCCGAATCCAAAACACACCCGAATCCGACAAAAAAAATTCGGTGAGGTTTTGCCAAAACGCGTTCGAACCCAAAACACGGCCGCGGAACCGAACCCAAAACCAAAACACAAAACCCGAAAAATTTCAGGCGCTCATCTCTAGTGTATTCCCATATTAAATTGTCATTGTGCCGTTTGTAGGGCCCACCGGTGGAATGCAGTGGTAGGGGCCTATGTTTAGGGGTGAGGCCAGTCTGCAGAGGGGGTGTGGCCTGTCACCTCATTGGTTTGACTAACCATTAGAGAGTACAACGTCTGGGCCCCTTCATAAATATATACAGTAAATTCAGCTGCTGCATGCATGATAATGTACCAGATTAATAACAGTAATGCACTGTAGAAAATACACCATAGTCCAGTATAAGGTAACATATGTATGATGTATAATTCAAGTGCACAGTCTGGAACCTGAGCCTTAAAACAGGAGGTGGGCCCCCAGGCAGTAGGGCCCACTGGTGGTTTCCCCTGTACCCCTGTAAGCCAGTCCAAGCCTAAATCAAAGCTATGCGTAATTACATACCACATGCACTGTAAAGCGGGGAGCAGTGACGGGATGGCACCCACAGGTTGGCAGATCCTGTATCGAATACAACCATGAATGTCTGCGGTGGAGACCCAATACTGATCTCACCAAAATACTGAGTCTGCAAAGACAAAACACCACAGTACTTGTTAAAGATTTGGTTAGGATCATGTTATTTCAAGTTTGCTGCTTAAAATGTATTTAGTGTTGCATTGCATATAAGTAGATATTTATTGTTGGTTTTATCTGTGTTATTTATAATTGATTTCTCAGACCCAGTCATTTGTATGTATCGACAGATTCGACAATATGCTCCTTTATCCTGCAGCTTTCATACATGTGCAGAAACATCTCTACTCCATGGAGTTAAACTCATCAGCCAGTGGTTTCCTGACTTGGGTTCATTCACTAACATTGCATTTAGGTGCACGATTTACACCAAACTCGGTCCACAAAGGGCACTGACAGTTCACGTTTTCCAGGTCACCTTGCACGGGCACTGTGTATCACCAACTGAAACCTTTTAAAATTCAACAGGTGACCTGGAAAACATGAACTGTTACTGCTCCTTCAGGACCGAATTTGGGAACCACTGCATTAAACCATAGCAAGTTAGCAACCATTTGATGTTTTCTTTGTCTAACATGCACTAGTCAGCTAAAGGTGTCCAGGCATGAAAGAATATAAGGTATGCTAGCTGGAACTCCACAAGGATGGGGGCTGCAGCATGCAGATGTTCTAACGGGAAGTGGTCAAAATACCGCTAGTCGGGATCCCGACTGTCACAATGCTGACGCCGGAATCTCGACTAGCTATGGAATGCTGCTGCTGGAATACCGGTGACACAGGTGTTCTCCCTCTGTGGGTGTCCACGACACCCATAGAGGGAGAGCAGAGCCTGTGGTGAGCGCAGTGAGCCCGCAAGGAGTTTTCTAGCGCTCGCCCCGCTGTCTGCATTATGGTGGATGGGATCTCGTTGTCGGGATCATGACAGCCGGGATCCCGCCTGCTGTCAATTCATAACCCCTCGCCCCTGTTTGCTGTACAATCAGCCCTCTTTCATTACAGGCCACATCTTCTCATAGGGTTACTTGGAAGGGATGTGCTGGGGAGTAAGAATGTCCTCCCTCCAATCAGGGAGGTTATTTTGCCAAAGGCAACTTTTAAAGTCATGCCTTTTTATCTGAAGCTATTGGTTGAGCTTATCTTTCCCTCCTGTCCCCAAATAGCTGGTTTCCCTTTATCATCCCGGAACAGTAAGCAGTAGTGCTGTGACAAGCTGCCTTGTATGGCCCTACAGTAGGTAAGAGATTTGTCTACAGCTGTCTCTATGGTAACGCACATGGACAATCCCACGCAGTGTTGTCAAGGACACTCAAGTAGGAAAATAGGGTGTCTGTGATACAGCCAAGAATGCTGTCATTGAGGTCTTGCAGGCACTGTCAGCATGCAGTTTGAGCTGGTGTCCACAGCGCCAACTGTAGCTGCCCCTCCTTTGCGTTCATTTTCCCATAATTTGGATCCTCAATAAATGCTGTAACCTATTTTCTGCCATGCTCATGTGTTTTTCCTCAGTATTTCAAGGTTTTGATGTCACAAGAAGGCAGCAACCATTCAGCACCTTAAAGTGTAGTACTAACAACAAGGTAGAATGGGCGGTCTACTGGGAGCCCCACACATGATGGGGCATTTGTGAACTGGACTCTCTGTATGGCGTAAAGGGGAATTGGGGGCACTACAGTGTGTTTTGATGGGGGTATTTATTTATACATTACACTTTTTAATAACATCTATATATAAAAGATGCACACACTCATATTGTAGATGTTTTTAAATAACATAATGCTGTACTATGTTATTGCTCACATCCAGATAGTTGGTGAGAACTGTAGGGGCTGTTCCATTATTAGGATTCTGTTCCCACAATCCTTTCAGCTTTAATTCTGGGAAAACATCGCCCACTTTCACCTTCATTGCTTGAAGGGTTTCACGGATTGAAGGCATTTTCCGGAGTGGGACCCTGTAACACAACATTTTATTTTTCATTCATAATTATATAGCATGTACACTTATAGTTATGTCAGAATTATGGAGCCACAGTTGTACATGAAAGAGTGCCAAGCTCCCACCATAAAAAAAACAACATTTTCAAAGGATGTGGTTTATCACAAGCTGTCTGTGTGCATTAAGAGGGACATGTACGAAGCAGTGATAAAAGTGGAGAAGTGAGCCAGTGGAGAAGTTGCCCATGGCAACCAATCAGCTGCTCTGTATACTTGTATAGTATGTAAATTCTAAATGTTACATCAATGGTGATTGGTTGCCATGGGCAACTTCTCCACTGGCTCACTTCTCCACTTTTATCACTGCTTAGTACATGTCCCCTTCAGTCGGGAGTAGTGAACAAATAGCATGCTGCACAACTAACCATTTTTTAAATACAATTTTGCAGCCAGACATTTGATCAGTACTCAGTTATACAGCTGTGTGTGACTGTGATATATTATTATGTGCTATCTATATATCACTTCACATGGGTTTAGTATGAATTACCAGTGCACAGGATCATAAACCCGACGACGGAAAGTCCGACAGGGGTGAGTGTGGCGCCTAAACCTACCCCCCCTTTCCCCCCGCGCCAGCCCTGAACGTAACCAACCGGCTATACTTATGCTCAGATGCCAGCTGTCGGGATTCTGGCGTCGGTCTCGTCTCCTGTTCCTTTCGGAGTTCCGGTGTCAGGATTCTAAAGGGTGTCAGGATTCCGGTGTCGGTATTTCGACTGACGGAATCCCAACAGCCGGCTTTCTGACCACATCCCCTTCACATATTATACAGAACTTTACAGAGAATGTTTCAATAGTCATAACACTCCTTGATCCAGTGGAACTCAAAAGTTTGGTTTAGTATCACAGTGATACTAATGCCTGCAATGGGGACCGTACCACTATTGCCATTTACCATTTATACACTAGCGTATATATAATGGGTACAGTGTGTGTGGTGCACACAGGCCTCAGGGGTCCAGGGGGCCCACACTGCACACCCTGCACCTATATTTTCAATACATACCTCCGGAATTCCACATCCGCTGCAGCAGTGCTGCAGAACCCTCTGGGAAAGTGATGCAGCAGCCATTTTCCTGGTGTTTTGCAACTGCCCCATTTTCCCAGTGACTTGCACATGCGCACTAGACTAAAACAGTACAGAATTTTTTTTATTTTCCACAGAGGGGGAATATAAAGCCTAGCTCTCCCATTTGTCAAGATGCGTTTTTTACAGGACTGATTCCGTAGTAAAAATTCCGTTTCAGATGGGTACTACAGTATCGTCACATTGTGTTTGATTTATTTTTTTTATTAATATGTAAACATTTTAAATTGTCAGTAAATATCTGTATACAGTATAAATATATTTGCTCAGCTTGCCACACTATTCAATTAGCCACATGGCTGTGTCCTTGGATGCAGGTTCACTGGCCACAGTTTCGCTGGACATCCTGAGTAACCTGAGGTTTACTCAAGGATCCAATTGTCATGAAGTTTGTCCAATGTCAGACTGGGGCATGAAGGGCCCACCGGGTGAATGTAAAAGTAGGAGCTCATGTATAGTGGTGCTGCCAGCCTCCAAAGCAGCGGGGCTTGGCTAACTACAGTATTAGAGTGCATAATCTGGGCCCCTTTAAAAATATATATATTTTATATTGCTAGTACATGTGTGGCACGCCTGAAAAATGGCGTGTGTTCCCCTGTTAGAGAGTCTGGCTTGCAGCTCTACAGCAGCAGGAGAGGCGCTGGCACAGAAGGAGTTAAGTGTAGCCCTGATACAGTCGTATAGTCTCGTGGAGGAGAGCTGATTGGACATGGGCAGCTGGGAGAAGCATGGCCTGTTGGGAAGAAGAAGGTGGAGCGAGGAGGTGCTGGGAGGCAGGGGAACGCAGAGCGGTAGCTGAATTCAGAAGACACCTGCAGGACGCCGGGCAGTGGAAGTAGTGTTGATGAAGGAGAGCAGCGGGGTGCTGCCGAGGAGCCAAGTGCTGGAAAGCGGGCGTTGAGATGCTGCAGCCGGACACTGGTGAGAGGTGTGGATGCCGCGCTCATCTTGGGACAGCGAGGAGCCATGTGCAGCAGGTGCAGCCAGCATATACCTCCATTCCTTGGGTCTGAGTGAGTACTGTAGGAAAGTGACAACCCAGCATAGGCAAGTGTGCTCTTCAGCCTCCGTCACCCTTGTCACAGACTGAGCAGTGTTTAAAAGGGCGCAGCCAGCAGCGCCATAGTTTGCAAGTTAAAACCCACACAAGGGTGCTAAAAGACTAAGGGGGACATGTACTAAGCAGTGATAAAAGTGGAGAAGTGAGCCAGTGGAGAAGTGAATTGTGTCTATAAACTCCAATGGACACCTGATTACCGTCGGGCTGATTCACCTGAAATCAGTGATTTAGATCTTTATACCAATTGGTCACTCATGCATTTAAATACAGCTCCTAAGCACACTGCACTACCTTCTGATGAAACCGTTGATACTGGGTAACGGAGAAACGTGTAAAGGACCCGCCACGCTGCCTGCATCTCCACTGGCACGTATACCAACAAGTCTCCACGGCTGGAGCTTTCCAGCAGCATCACCCGCTACAGCATTCCAGCTGAGAGCTGCGCCCTCCCTCCCCGCAAACGGACAAAATACCACCGCTCCCACACTAGCCACGGACCCAGCACGCTGTTTGCCAGTCTTGCTGAAGACCTGAATGGACCCAGTGGTGAGCTAAAACTTATCTTGGCGGTTCGGGGAGGTGGTAGCATATTGCATGCTCTACGGGTACTGTCGAGCAAAACAGCTTCTAAATACATGCTCAAACGCTCCTTTGAAGTAATATTGGGATCCCAAGCATTGTTTGCAAACAAATCAAGTGGAGCATTATATGTTTTGTTCATCCACTATGGACTGCAACATCGTGCTGTAGCTGGTAAACACGTGTCATAGTGTGGCAGCGTTTTATATTGTTTTTATGCTTATTGTACTGTATTTTACATTTGAAATCCTCTTTTAGACAATAAATTGTTTGTAAACAAAGTTATCTACAAATAAGCGCTCCCTGGTGATACTTTATATCATTTATTCCAGTGGAGAAGTTGCCCTTGGCAACCAATCAGCTGCTCTGTATACTTTTATAGTATATAGTATGCCCGCGTGAGGCCCGGTGAGATGCGAAAGCATCTCAGGGCTGCTATCGCCTCTGCCTGATTGACAGGCAGAGGCGGTCGCGGGGCGGGAGGGGGCATGCCAACGACATTAGAGCGCTGTTGGTGGGACGCGGTCCGGACAACGCAGGCATGTCCAGACCATTGCAGGGGTGAGCTGCGGTGGCTGCGTGACGTCACACGCAGCCGCTGACCCGGAATGTGGTGGGTAGCAGTCTGCCAGCGCACGGGCGCAGGGCCTGACATGCGGAGCGGACTGTGCCCTTTCAACGGTGCTGGGCGTCCCCCCACATGTCAGAGAAACTGATCGTAGATGTGATAAATTTAGCACATCTACAATCAGGTCTGAATCCCCCCGAGTTTGTTCTATCCAAAAGCCCCTCATTGTGAGTGAGTTGCCATTGTCAGAGGACCCTACCATTCCTATGCTAGTTACAACCTCTTTGAATAAAGAACTGAGTATCACTGACATTTTCCTTACCTAGGATTCCCCCAATATCTGTTAGCCCATTCCCCTATTGACACGCTGTGGCGAGACTGATCCATTATGTAAGTGTTGGTCTTTTGAATTATCTTTGTTTGGCCAAGTGAACATTTGCTGTAATTTGAAAGATACCTTTATGGGCACACGTGAAAGAAATATAATGTAAGTAAGCTTCCGCTAGAGAGAGAGTTCAGCTATATCGGTGTTGGAAACGAGGACTTACATCTTTTTACACTGTTTATTCCATCTCCACACCACCAGTGGATATTTTTCAGCGCTAGTTTCAGCATCTCTTGTTTATACTGCATCCAAAGACTCAGTGGCAGTGACATTTGCATCCACCTCTGAATCAGCCCTAAAACAGGTCCATTTTTTAATATGTTTTAAGTTGAGTCTGAAGGTGCCAAGCTGCTTTTATGTGGAGGGCAGGAAGTTTCATCACTGCCATCCACTTGTTATTCAGGGACCCTGGGACCCTGTACGAGACAAGTGCAGCAGCGGCAGCGGGCCTGGAGCCGGTGTCAGGAAGGCAAGTGCTGAACGTGCAGCGGCGGCGGCCGGCGTTCTCCTCCTCCAAGCTAACTTCAGCCTCAGCATCGGGTGTCTGTCTGCAGCGGAGCCGCGTCCGGAGGCCTCTGCCAAGTGCAGGGACAGCTTGAGGCGCCTGTGGTGAGTACAGCTCTCTCTCTCTCTCTCTCTCTCTCACTCGCCTTTCCCCCCTCCTGTGGGTTGAAGTATGTAAGTATAATTTTCATTTTTACAGGTACCCCTAATGGATTCTACTGGACAAGTGGACGTGACCGGCGTGGGAATGTAGGTATGTGTGAGTGTGTAAGTGTGTTTTAAATAAAATTTTACTTTCACGGTGTGTGTGTTGTGTTTTTATTTGGGTATTTTCTTTGTTGTAAAACTACAGGTACCAGCGGGCCCGTTATTTCCCCGCATGCTGGTACTTGAGGTTCTCAAAGTACTAGCAAGCGGGGAGGCTTACTAGGCCTTGTAGTTCCACAACAAAAAACAATATTCTTTTTTTTACACACATGGCTATCAGCCCGGAACCCACCGCCCAGGGGTGCTGGAGACAGCCTCGGGCTTCACCCCTGGCCCTTGGGTGCCTGGAGGGGGGGACCCCTTGATTTAAGGGGTCCCCACTCCTCCAGGGAACCCCAGCTGGGATTGACTAGTTGGGGGGGTAATGCCACAGCCGCAGGGACCTACATAAATGTGTCCCCCGGCTGTGGCATTATGTCCCTGGCTAGTGGAGCCCGGTGCTGGTTTTAAAAATACGGGGGACCCCTACATCTTTTGTCCCCCATATTTTTGGAACCAGGACCGGACTAAGAGCCCGGTGCTGGTTGTCTAAATATGGGGAACCACTGTCCAATTTTTCCCCAGTATTTAAACAACCAGGTCCGGATCAAAGAGCCCGAGGCTGGTTATACTTTGGAGGGGGACCTCACGCATTTTTTTTTTACATTTTTTTACCAATTTAGACCCTTTTCAGTTACGTTAATGGAAGCCCTGGACAACAAAATTGCATGTCCTCCTCCCACTCCCTTTCCAGTCCCAAACACTTTTTATTTATTTATTTTTTTCTATACAAATGCACAATATATTACAAGTATGATGAGCAGGCAGGCAGCGGGCATTGGCGGCATCGGACTGAGATGCAAATTAGTGGCGGAGGGCTGGGTCAGTTGATGGTGGGTGAGTTTGTAAGCCATTGGTGGTGGCAGCAGGCAGTGGCTCAAGGGTAGTAGCGGGCATTGGCTCGGCGGCGGTAGGGGCCATCGGCAGGATTCGGTGGACTTTATGGCTGTACTGCCTCACCAGCCACTTACCTCATCGCACGCCACTGGAGCACGGGTCGCAGCTGGGCAGCACCCGTGTCAGGCTCCCGGCTGCGACCCGTGCTCGTAGGTGGAAAAGGGGTATAATCTATTTGGAGGGGAGGATCATTAGGATTCAGAGGATTCAAATACACTAATAATAAAGTTTGATGAGATGTGCTTATCAGTGAAAAATGTTATAATGAACAGACATCCTTTCAACACTGCTGTGCACAGCCCCTCTGAGAGCCTCCAGTCATATGCTGCCAGATTGAAATGCCTAGCAAAGTATTGTGATTATGATGCATTAGTAAGTAAACTCATCAGGGACAGAATTGTGTGTGGGACCCATAATGATGTAACTTGTGCACTTTTATGAATTAACACTGGACACTGCTATACACATATGCATGCAGCCTGAGCAGTCCGCTAAAAGTGCAATGGAGTTAAAAAAAGAGTCTGATGTAAGTCACGTCTAGCAACATACACGCTGAATTGCAGTGGTTTTATTGCTTTCAATAAACACTGCAATGATTGTGGCAAACAAAAGATTTTGCTTGCTTGTGCAAGTCCAAGAGTAAAGCTGATGACAGACAACCTTACACTGCACATTCCAACAGTTCGCACTGTGGACACTCTGCCAATAAGCACTCCAGACACTAGTCTCCATTGCAAGAGTATTGACCTCAGGGTCAAAATGGATAAAATATTTACCACCATAATAGATAAGGAGACAAATAATGCCATCAAAATATAAACTGACACTGGCACAAAGCGTAGCATTATATCATATGAACTCTTCCAGTGCAGAAACCCCAAAACACCAATTGATACCACAAATCCATTACGGTAGCTAGGTAATCAAGACCATGGGTGTGGCCATGCTGCAATCCACAAACTTCTTGCTGCAGTTTCTCTGCCAGGTTGTTATGGTCTGAGAGAAGTAACTGGGAAGACTGGTGTGGAGACCTGAGTGCCAGAAGATGATGAGTTGGATGAACTTGGGACGATGTTGATCTTCTGGACAATAACCTCCGGACACCTGACAGTAAAAAATCGTAGAGTGCACCAGCAGGTCTTCTCGCTTATAAGAGCTGCTTTTCCCATAAGGCTAGATGCACCGACCGGTACTGGGATGCCCACCTGGACTTACGCCACTGGCGACAGTACAAGCTTACCCCCGAGATGACCAGAGTTATCTGTTGGTAGAAAAGCCAAGGACAGAAAGAGAAAGACTGAGACCAGGATTAGTATGAGGACTGACTAATAGGGCTGTGACAATTTAAATGGTTAAAAGAGGCAAGGAAGAGAGACTGTAGTGGAATGGGACTGTGGCGATAGAGGCAAATGTGGTGGTTATGTGTGAAGCAGCTATATGGAAATTAGAATGAAAATGGATAGCAAGTGGAAAGACCAAAGATAAGACAAGACAAAGGGGGTAATTCAGATTTGATCGTAGAATAGATGTGCTAAATCTAGCACATCTACGATCCCTTTCACAGAAATGCGGGGGGACGCCCAGCACAGGGCTAGTCCGCCCCACAGATCTGGCTCTGTCATCCCCCGCACAGGTACAAAAGCATTGCACGGCAGCAATGCTTTTGTACTTGAAGAGTAGCTCCCTACCAGTGCAGCTCCTGCGCGCTGGCAGGGAGCTACCCGTCGCTCTCCAGGTCACAGCGGCTGCATGTGACGTCACGCAGCCACCGCGGCCCACCCCCCCGCATGGTCCGGGCATGCCTGCGTTGCCTGGATCGCGCCCCCAAACCGGTGGCCCAACGAAGCCGGCCCGCCTCCTCCCGCCCAGCGAACACCTCTGCCTGTCAATCAGGCAGAGGCGATCGCTGGGCTGAGATGCCAATCACACTGCGCATGCGCAGTTCAGACCTGATTGCCCGCTGTGCGAAAACACACAGCAGCGATCAGGTCTGAATTAGCCCCCAAAAAAACAAATATTGTGTGGAGGAATCCACACTGCACCTGATGCTATGGCAGACAGGATCCTAGACAGGACTAGGTCTTGCAGAGATTCTTTAGCACAAGAGCTCACAGGACTGGCAGTTTCTCACAAGAAGCAGGCACTATGGGGGTAATTCAGAGTTGATCACAGCAGCAAATTTATTGGCAGTTGGGCAAAACCATGTGCACTGCAGGGGAGGCAGATATAACATGTGCAGAGAGTTAGATTTGGGTGGGGTGTGTTCAAACTGAAATCTGAATTGCAGTGTAAAAATAAAGCAGCCAGTATTTACCCTGCACAGAAACAAAATAACACACCCAAATCTAATTCTCTCTGCAAATGTTAGATCTGCCCCCCCCCCCCCCTGCAGTGAACATGGTCCTCATTCTGAGTTGATCGCAAGCTGCCTTTGTTCGCTGTGCAGCGATCATTTAAAAAAATGGAAAACTGCGCATGCGTAGGCACCGCAATGCGCAGGCGCATCGTATAAGTACAAAGAGCATCGTTGCTGTGCAATTGTTCTAGCGAAGAATCCATTCGCACAGCCGATCGCAAGGAGATTGACAGGAATAGGACGTTTATGGGTGTCAACTGACCGTTTTCTGGGAGTGTTTGGGAAACCGCAGGCGTGTCCAGGCGTTTGCAGGGCGGGTGTCTGACGTCAATTCCGGGACCTTCGTCGCTGGATTAATCGCACAGGATAAGTAACTGCAGGGCTAGTCTTGTTTTGCACAAAATGTTTTTGTACCACTTGGCTGCACAGGCATTCGCACACTTGCAAAGCGAAAATACACTCCTCCGTGGGTGGCGACAATGCGTTTGCATGGCTGCTAAAATTAGCTAGCGAGCAATCAACTTGGAATGAAGGCCATGGTTTTGCCCAACTGCTAACATATTTGCATCTGCGATCAACTCTGAATTACCCCCTATAACCAGCGTTTTATGAGGAGTGCACAGGAAAGAAATATAACAGGTGCCTGCACCAATCAAAACTAAGAGGTCATAATGAGAAAACCCTGTGCAACTGCCCTGCTGCACGTCCACAACAAACAACTAATTATCTAGCAACGATCTAGACAGGGGCGGATTGGGATCGAACACCAGCCCGTGAAATTTATGGAAGCAGCCTTAATGGGGGCGGAGTCTGTTGAGGGGGAAGGGCCTGTCAAGAGAACGGGGCCACTCAGAGGTCCTGATTCTGAGATAGATACAGTTGGGGCCTCCTTCGCTTTACGTTATGCTAATGTTTACCTGCGACTTTATGCTTATGCTGCTACATTGTCCTTCCCTGATGTACATCCATACGTCTGAATATACAAGGACTGGTCATGCCTTTAATCTACTTCTGATTTTATTGATTTTTCGTTCTACAAAACCCTTTTTTTTAACCTTATATGTTTCAAAGTACATGGAGGGAGCACACACTACATACAGCACAGTACATGGAGGGAGCACACACTACATACAGCACAGTACAGGGAGGGAGCACACACTACATACAGCACAGTACAGGGAGGGAGCACACACTACATACAGCACAGTACAGGGAGGGAGCATACACTACATACAGGACAGTACAGGGAGGGATCATACACTGCATACAGCACAGTACAGGGAGGGAGCATACACTACATACAGGACAGTACAGGGAGGGATCATACACTGCATACAGCACAGTACAGGGAGGGAGCATACACTATATACAGCACAGTACAGGGAGGGAGCACACACTACATACAGCACAGTACATGGAGGGAGCACACACTACATACAGCACAGTACATGGAGGGAGCACACACTGCATACAGCACAGTACAGGGAGGGAGCATACACTACATACAGCACAGTACATGGAGGGAGCACACACTACATACAGCACAGTACATGGAGGGAGCACACACTACATACAGCACAGTACATGGAGGGAGCACACACTACATACAGGACAGTACAGGGAGGGAGCATACACTACATACAGGACAGTACAGGGACGGAGCACACACTACATACAGCACAGTACATGGAGGGAGCACACACTGCATACAGCACAGTACAGGGAGGGAGCATACACTACATACAGCACAGTACATGGAGGGAGCACACACTACATACAGGACAGTACAGGGAGGGAGCACACACTACATACAGCACAGTACATGGAGGGAGCACACACTACATACAGCACAGTACAGGGAGGGAGCACACACTACATACAGCACAGTACAGTGAGGGAGCACACACAAGTAGTGAAACACAGACACAGGGGACCAGCGCAGCGGAATCTGTCCCAGTGGCCATTCCTCCCCTGATTACATACATAGCCACCACATTCTTACATGAACAGCACCACATTACACGTATAGCACCGCATTACATGTATAGCACCGCACTACACGTATAGCACCTCATTACACAAATAGCACCTCATTACACATATAGCACCACATTACGGCCCTCATTCCGAGTTGTTCGCTCGCAAGGCGATTTTAGCAGAGTTACACACGCTAAGCCGCCGCCTACTGGGAGTGAATCTTAGCTTCTTAAAATTGCGAACGATGTATTCGCAATATTGCGATTACAAACTACTTAGCAGTTTCAGAGTAGCTTCAGACTTACTCGGCATCTGCGATCAGTTCAGTGCTTGTCGTTCCTGGTTTGACGTCACAAACACACCCAGCGTTCGCCCAGACACTCCCCCGTTTCTCCAGCCACTCCCGCGTTTTTTACGGAAACGGTAGCGTTTTCATCCACACGCCCATAAAACGCCGTGTTTCCGCCCAGTAACACCCATTTCCTGTCAATCACATTACGTTCGCCGGAGCGAAGAAAAAGCCGTGAGTAAAAAAACTATCTTCATAGCAAAATTACTTGGCGCAGTCGCAGTGCGAACATTGCGCATGCGTACTAAGCAGAAAAACGCTGCGATGCGAAGAAAATTACCGAGCGAACGACTCGGAATGAGGGCCTACATATGTAGCTACCGCATTACATAAATAGACCCATCATCATGGACAGACATTGGGCAGCTATAGGGCTGAAGGACTTTGCATTAGAGATTGTCCCAGGGCTGGCTGTGAGTGCAGCCTGATCAGCTGGCATCCTGAGAACAAGGTACATCCTGCTCCTGTCCAGTCCCCAAACCATACACTGTGACCGGGGATGCCCTAACCCTTACACCATCATGATAATGCAAATAATGTAATTAAAAATAACCTCCCTGCCGGTTCCCCTTCAGAGCTCAGTCGCCGCTCTGGCCAGTTCAGTGAGAGTGCGGGAGCTAGGGTGGCGGCGGGTGTAGTGAACCCGGCTCTGACCATCGCTATGCTGCTGCTCCTTGGGCTCATTGAAGAGACATTTGGCCAGGACCAGAGAGAGGATGCTGCTAGGCTGGTTAACTTTCTCCAGGTCCCCCATTGGTAGAACCGCTTCACCACTTTTCACGGCTAGAGGCACCTGGAAGTGGCCGCTAGCCTAACTTCTGGATTGCATTCCAATGAACCGCAAGTACTGGAAGCAGTGTGAGCCAGCCCAACCTGAGTGTGAATCGGCCTGGCTGAGGAGGATATCGGACCAGCCCATCGAAATCTGTCATGGTATCCTGGTGGGCCAATCCGCCCCTTGATCTAGATAATTAGTTGTTTGTTGTAGACGTGCAGCCCCCGGCGTCCCCGTTGCCAAGTGCCCAGTGACTCCCAGGCATCCCCACGGCAGCGTTGCGTAACCCGGAAGCTCTGGCAGCCGGAAGAGGCGCAGCGTCCCGGATGCCTCGCATTGGCCAGGACCTGCGTCCTCCCTGAGCCACTTTGCGGCTCCTAACGCTGCTAAAGAAATCCAAGAAGACACAACATTGGTGGACAGAGACGTTTCTTGTGGCGGGCGAGACGTGCCGTCGCATGGGGCGCCAGCCACGGCTCTTGGTGGTTCTCTTGGTGCTCCCCCTCCTCCTCATCATTACTACTCCGCTCTGGGGGCGGAGTTGCATGTAATGATGCATTTGCATCGAGAAGTCATGACGCAAATGCATCATTACGCAAAACTCTGCCCCCGGAGAGGAGTAGCAGTGACATGGAGGAGGGGTAGCCAGGACACTGCCAGGACACTCACAAACAGACGGGCGGGCGGCACAAATGGATAGGCGGGTGGGCACAAACGGGCGGACGGCACAAAGTAATTCTCTCTGCATTTACTAGCACATAGTTTTGTAAATTCCCAGAAATGAACTCTTGGGGGTAAACCAACATGAAAAAATCATCTCCGTTGAAATAAGTGGCAGTGATGAGAAGAACAAAATAAACCAAGCCAAAATTCTCCCACAAATGCTTGCTTGTCGTCACTGGTCTGCAGTCCTTGTTTTTTTATTGGCTGCCACCATATCTGAAAAGAAGGTCAGCTCGCTGCGAGTTTCAAGGTTACAATAAGGCAACTTTTTGTACTGTTTGCTTTTTAATTTCCTAGTATAATGTTAAGGGTAAAGTAAACTAGCATGACACCTATTCCAGAGCATGAAACCCCTGGCAACCAGCATGGATCCCAGAGCATGAAACCCCTGGCAACCAGCATGGATCCCAGAACATGAAACCCCTGGCAACCAGCATGGATCCCAGAGCATGAAACCCCTGGCAACCAGCATGGATCCCAGAACATGAAACCCCTGGCAACCAGCATGGATCCCAGAACATGAAACCCCTGGCAACCAGCATGGATCCCAGAACATGAAACCCCTGGCAACCAGTGTGGATCCCAGAACATGAAACCCTTGGCAACCAGCATGACACCCAGCACATGAAACCCTTGGCAACGAGCAGGTAATTTGAAAGCAATTAGAAGCTTTACTGTAGAGCATAATGTATCAAAGGCATTGCAGTGTGTGGAATAATATGGTGCAGGGGGCATTATTGTGTGGGTCTTAATATGGTGGATTTTTTTTTCCTGTGGTGGTCGTGATCTGTTGGTGCAGGGTCAAAAACTGGGGTATAAGGTAGTCTATGCCCATTTTATCAAGGCCACGCCTATTTTAGTGAGACCACATCCCCTTGTATTTTTTTTATATATCTATGGGGCGGGGCACTTTTTTTGTGTCAATGGGGGGGAGGTGGCGCATTTTTAAATCTTGTACTGTGAGCCAAATTGGCTAGAAACAGTCCTGTTGGTGGGTTTTCATGGTTACAGCAAGCCATTTAAAAGTGGAAGAAGGATCGGCCCCTGAAACCCTGAGGAAGCCCTCAGATTGGGTGAAATGCATTGGAAATATACACTGCCCACTACACACCACCAGTGAGCAGACACCGACAGACAAACCGGGAAGAAAACCTGCTTCCCTCTCTGAAGTGCACAGTCATCGATAACCTGCTCAACACTTGAGTAGATACAATTTCTACTACAGCTTTTTCATCAAATCTTATAAGGGGACCCTTGATCTACCTCCCCTCCTATTCATATGCAAGAGTAGAACAGGTATTTGTTTTCGACTTTAGACTTTGCTAACCTAATCAATTGTAATACTATTGGGAAATTCCTAGCAACATATGACATGCATTTAAACGAGGCTGTCTCTGACACGGGTGGTCTTCTGTATGCCGGCGGTCGGGCTCCCGGCGCTCAGTATACCGGCGCCGGGAGCCCGACAGCCGGCATACCGACACTTATTTTCCCTCGTGGGGGTCCACGACCCCCATAGAGGGAGAATAAAATAGTGTGGCGCGCGTAGCGCGCCACCGTGCCCGTAGCGTGGCGAGCGCAGCGAGCCCGCAAGGGGCTCATTTGCGCTTGCCACGCTGTCGGTAAGCCGGCGGTCGGGCTCCCGGCGCCGGTATGCTGGTCGCCGGGAGCCCGACCGCCGGCCAGCCGTAGTGAACCCCTCTGACACATTATGTGTTCCCAGACATGTGCCGCTTGCCATAAAAGAGGAAATGATAGCAGTATCAAATTGCATCACAGCATCGGGCATCATTGCTCCAGTGGTAGAAGCCAATACGTGGATGTCAGCTATGATTTGCTGCAGTAAAAAACAGATGATTCAGTTTGCATCTGCATTGACCATCACTCTCCTGGGAATTGTGGAGAAAGTAATAGCTAGTATGCCAAATTCTAAGACATTTACCTCTCTGCATGCCAAATGTGGATTGTAGGCAGATCACATTGGAAAAGGAATCATTCATGCTCACCACATTCATGACATTAATGGGCAGGTATGCCTCCCTCAAATTGCCTTTGGCAAATGCAGTGGCAGTGACATATTCCAAAGTTGCATGGAGCGTTTCTTTGAGGGACGCCATTGTGACATAATTGTGGATGACATTCTAGTTTGAGGCCACACCATGTAAGAACATATTGTGCCTTCTCAAGGTCCTCCAAAGAATTTGTAAAATCAACATGCAGTTAAACCCCAACAAGTTTAATTTCATGTATGTTGACCACCTCTTAACTTCAGAGGGTGTTAACCTGGATCTTGCCAAAACAGGCTATCCGTTACATACCAACCCCTCAGATAAGTTGAGTCGCTTTTTGGGTATAACCAACTAGCTTTTTAAATTTCTGCCACACTACAGTGAGGTCACAGCTCCACTCCACCAGCTCCACTCCACAGTGTTGAATGGTGTTGGTTGGGCGGCCATGCTGCTGCAAGGCTATGCCCGCATCCCAGATTCAAACTTAGTGTTTGGGACCCACCAGAGATGAGAACACCCAGACGCTGGTTAGTGGGCTAGCATTTTATGGCCAAAAAGTATACCAAGAACATCGAATTTGCTCTATGTTAGATTGCAGAGTTTACTGTAGTTATTATGACTAGCAGTTCTTGGTATCGTGGTATATTCTTATGCTCACTTACAGTCTGGTGCTCAAATTATTGATGTGTGTGTTGGTCTTGGTGCTCTTTGTCTGCAGCAAAACAATCTCAACAGTTCTGTTTCCAGGGCTCTTACACTGAAATTAAAGAGGAACTGTTGGTTTTAGTCTTTGCTTGTCAAAAGATCGCCTATGGGCATCCAGTCCTGGTTAAGACAGACAATCAACCCCTGATCACCATTCTTCACAAACCACTGCATACTGCTTCCATACTGCTTCCAACATTTCATGCTCAAGCTCCAAAGGTATAGTATCATCTGGATGTGGTATACAATTGTGGAACAGATCTACATGCCTTTTCACAGGCTCACCTCCAGGACTCAGGTGTCCATGATGCTGATGATGACCTGGATAGAATGGAATTTGATGTTCTCTCCCCCACAAGCATGGAGGAGCTTTGTGATGCCACACACAGGTATAACCTCTGCCAATGGTTGTCTCATGTTGTCCTGCATGGCTGGCCTTCTTCCTCCAAGGAACTGTCTAGTAACCTCAAGTCTTTCTTTACCTTCTGTGATAAACTGACCTTCTCAGATGGCATCCTCCTGTGCGGTCTTTGTTTTGTCATACCTTATGCCCTTCAAGGGATTGTGTACGTTTTACCGATAGAATGCTAGCAGCAGAGCGAGCGCTAAGAGTCCCCTTGCGGGAAGGGTGGTACGCTGCACTCTCCACATGATCTATTCCCACTTTATGGGTGTCATGGACACCCACAAGTGGGAATAGCACTGATGCGCCGGGATTCCGTCTGTCGGCATTGTCGGCTGTCAGGATTTCGGTGTCAGTATCCTGAATGCTGTTCCTGACAACTGGCATTTTAACTGCAACTTCCCTTCAACGCTTCTATACTCAGCAAGCCCACCATATGGCAGGCTATAGAGCTCTTGTTTTGGCCCTCTACGGCTGCTAGAATTGAGCAGGTTGTCTATGCCTGTGCCCACTTCTGTGCTTTATGGGCCCATCCTGCCAAGGAACTGATCACTCTCCATGAGATTCTAGACCTCCCTTGATTCACCATTTCTGCAGATCTCTTTGAATAGAGAGGGAAAGAGCACCTTGTGTTGGCTTGAGATAGATTACTTTCCCAAACTGAAAAGTGCCATAGTCATCAACAAAATCATTTACAAAATGAAAAGACACTTTTGTGCACACGGCATACCATGCAAACTACTTACTGACAATGCCGTACAGTTCAAATGAGATGAGTTACAGAATTTCACCATTGAATGGGACATATCACGTCACTAGCAGTCCTCTCTATCCCCATTCCAACAGACTAGCAGAAAGGGCTGTACGTTCTACGAAGCACCTGTTAGATAAATGCTATAGAGATGGTTCATGTTTGTGGTGTTCTTCAATTTGAAAAAAAATACTCAGAGAGATGAGATGAGCCTGCATCATCATTCCCATCACCGAGTTCAAACTTAGACCACATTTGAGATCAATGTGCAAGATGTTCGCAGAACTCCACGTTGTGACTCAAAGCCACTCATAATTAAACATTCCATCACTGAAGACTGTTGTCCTCTTCTTTTTTCAGTTTATGTTTGTTCTTTGCTGCATACTATCCCTGCATCCAACACTTGTGACACTGTCTTATACCCAGGCACCTGTTTATTGTTTCATTATGTTTGAAATGTATATGCATGCTGTGTTGCTTTAATGTGGAGGGCAGGAAGTTGCATCACTGCCATCGACTTGTTATTCAGGAAGTGCCTCTGCAGCCATTGTTCAACAAGAATGGGGCAAGTAAAGTTACACTTCTGCAGCTCCTCAGAGTCCAGGGTGCAAACAAACCACTTAACAGATTTGGCTATGGGTAATGCTTCTGCAACCAGTAATCCAAGGAATATGAAAAAATATTCCAGCAATTGGAGTGCTCTTATTTGTGTAAGCATCTAAAGTATTTCCTATATAGTTCATTGCATTCATAGAACCACAATGATGCTATATAAAAGGCTTCAATAAGCATTATTGAGACCTATAGACAACCAACCACAAGAGACAGCTCAAGCTTAATTTAGAAAAGGCTTGTGGTGGATCCCCTTTTTTGGTATACATTGTGGTAAGAATTATATAAGAAGGGTTTATCTAAAAGACATATTTTCAAAATAAAGATTAATTTGGCTATAGTAAAAAAATAATGAAGGACATTTAATTGAGATATCCTTATTGTATGTAATGCAGATGGCTGCAGAATCTGTAAAATGTAACTCCTACACTTTCACCAGTCCATATGTAGGGAAGTGCATTGTAGTGTCATTAGATTCATCTGTATCAAAAGATGCAACTGTATCAAAAGATTCAAGGAAGGCCGCAATTATGTCCAACTCAGAATCAGACCCTACGAGGTGGAATCTATCGCCCACAACAGACCCCACCCCCATTAGAGCTGCTTCCATAATTTCTCCAGGCTGGTTACCGCCCCTGTAAAACTGCATGTAAAACGCATGCACTTTTGACCTCCATTGGTGACAAGTGCTTGCTATTGTGATTGAGACATTCACAGGTACAAATGCTAATGGGTATTGTGTAAATGGAGCTAATGATTACCAAATATATATATACCAAATATATGTACTTGCTGTCATTAAATTAAGGCTTTGAATCCAGTGAACAAGCAGCACTCTTCTTATTTGCATTCGGAGGAGGGGGTGTTTGCTGTAAGGTCACTCGCGTGTGAAATTTATGATGTATTCACTTATTGGTTGTGTACGGAATACTGGCAGTCAGGATGCCAGAGGTCAGAATACTAACACCGACATCCGGACTGCCTAAAATCCTGACAAGGGCACTCAACTAAACTAACCCTAACCCCCCCCCCTCTCCTCCTCGCAGCCTAACCCCAACTATTCCTTTGCACGGTCTAACCCAAACCCTCCCCTCCTGAAGCCTAGCCCTCCTTCCCAGCATCCTAACAATAACCCCTGCCAAACCCCCCACCCTGCATGTCAGATTCTGACCACTGGTGTCCCGTGTGTTGTGATGCAAGCAACATCCGTGCTAACACACATATAAATAAATAATGATAGGATCTTCAAAACATGAAATCAGCACATATGTGATGTAAAGCATAATAATAGTAGTAATAATAATAATAATAATAATAATAACTTCTAAATATGTTAACTTAAACAGAAACTAATTGTTCTTATACTTTATAAAATGTACAGCACATTTTTTTCCAAATGTTGCCCCATCATAAAAAACATTCTTAAACAAAAATAGCAATTAATAATGCACCATTAATTTTAATTGAGAACTCTTTTTAAAATGAAGCAATCATTTATGCACTGAGATATTAAATAACAGCATTTCCTACACAATAGAATTATCAGTGTTATCTGCCTTCTTATTCAATATATGTATAAGTTTGACCTCATTATAGGCTTGACCCAGAGGTGCACTCAAACTGCAGGCAATGCCTGATGTTCATACAGTTGAGTAATTATTTGCCAGTGCACATGCACAAAAAACTCCCCAAATCCCCTTTATGCATGTGTTACACTGACTGTGTGCACAAAGGGGCTACTGCATACTGTAGAGCTGCTAGTAGAACTCGAGAGGCAAAGCGATGGGCTTTCCTGGGAGGTGGCCTGAAGGAAGGGAATGGGAGTCTTGCGGAAATGTCACTGCAAGCAGACTCCATTCTCAGAATCTTAGCTGCTTCCACATCTTCAGAGGGAGACACAGCAGCTGCCTTAGGCAGGTGCAAGTGTTGGTGCTAAATGCGATGATGCACTGGTGGTGGACTGCATGCAGAGGTGCAGAAAATAGGCATCTCAGGGTTTGCACATTCCAGCACACGCTAGTACACGAGGAGAAGGCTGAAGCTAGCATTTTATATAAAGAGGATGGTTCAATAAGTAAGAGCACATAAGCAGCTGGAATTCATGGCCAACTTGTCCAGGTGTACAGTAACAATGTCATGTCACAGAAACAGGTTTACTGCCTTTGGTAAACGCAGGGCAGACTTTCAAGGCAGACTTTCAAGATGAGCTGTGATCTGGCCGGCCAAACCATCCATTAAATGCAGTGCACCAATACCAAACCTGTTTCTGTGACATAGCATTATCAGTGTATACTACGACAACTTGCCAATGAATTTTATCTGAGGATGTGCCCTTTAGATGCAGAGGTCTGATCACACTATGCACCTCAATGTGTGAGCATGTCTACACCAGCCTTGCCATCTCACAGCTGATGTTGGGACAGCATGACTGATACAAAGCGCAGACTAATGGCCATGAGGGGAAGCAGTGGTCTACTTGCTCTGGCCTTGCAGGAAATTATAATCAAAATAGAGAACATTACACACGTAAGAGGTCTTGTTACCTTACTTATTTTTACCACCCTTGTAGCTCACCCACAGCTCTGTCAGTGAGTGCTAGAGCGGATGCAGCAGCATCAATCTGTGAATCAGGCCTTATGTGTATTGTGGTTCCTCACCTTCTGTCCAGATGGATGCAGCAGTTTTGCAGTGGTTTTTATCACAGTGTTATGGAGGATTTGCTCCAAATCCCAGGAAACAAACACTATATAACCGCCATAAAACACATTCACATTAACAGTTTAAAAACCCAATCTAAACAGGTCAGTAGTAAATTCAGTTGTTTAGTTTACTCTGCTGGCTGTGTACATTGGTTCCAAAACCCCAGCAAAATCATCACTTAATAAACATACAACCCAAGTGTCCGTTCTCATAAGGTGCCTACACACTTAGCGATATAATAAACGATATTGCTAATTTTTCCCCTCCTGAGCGATATAGTTTACTATATCACCCAGTGTGTATGCAGCTGACTACGAGTGATACACGGCCTCATGGGTCGTTAATGACCCTCGGTCTCTGCTGTGCATGCAGCTCAATTTGGGCTGCATGCTCCAGCCGGCCGCGGTATGATGTCACTGTGCAATATCGCATAATGTGTATGCCCGCCGTTGGGCGGCCTGGCCCGGGAGGGGAAACACTAGGCGATGTCACACACCGAACACATCGCCTAGTGTGTACCCACCTATAGAATTTGCTAAGTCTCTTTTAAAAAGTAGCCCAGTAATTCAACTGTTTCTTTTTGCTGAAAATTTTTATTATTGCAATCCTTTTAAAACATACTGTACCTCTAGCTATGTACAGATTATAGAGAACAAATCATCTGAAGTGTTCCTTAGAAGCAGATGTTGTCACACTCATATCACTAGATATTTGCCCAGGTAATGAGAAGACATCATTCTGTAAGAAAATGCCTCATGCTAGTAACATCCGAAGACAAAAGAGAAAGGAGTAATTGGCAAGGCACTGAGTATGTGAGTGATAAACTGAAAAAATGGCGAGTACTGAAACATATTGTTGCTTATAGAATGTTCTAGTCTGCCTTTGTTGATAGAGTCCCTCAATATTTGAAAATTAATAGCAAATGACATATCCAGCAGCAGTAAGAAATGTCTTCATGAAACTAATTTTAATTTAGCAAGCATGTAATAATTTAATTTAATACTACAGTATATATTACAAAAAAAAGCACATTATACAGTATTATCCCTTCTTGATACATATTTACATTTTCTTTTAACTTATATAGTATAGTAGCTATAATCAGTCCAACACCCAGCTAGCATGGTATTTTTAAAAATAAACAGACGAGGTTCTATACGGAAGTACCTAGGTCCAAAGTATGCTTTTGGGTCTTACCTTCTGAGTCCATCACAGGATAGTATGAAGAAGGCAAGAAACAGTACACGCATGATGATAGCTGGCATGTGTATCCGATCTTGCTGGAGCAAAAACTCTTCTCTCTCTTTCTTACCGGGTCACTTCTAAACCTCACTGTTATAACTAATGTAACTTATTCTTTGCCTTGGGTTTCTTTCTACGCCCTACCTCTACTTTTTTATGTTTGTCTGTATAATGCAATGTTGTTTATCTTAGTTATCCTTTTTCTTAATTGTCTGCTTTGCTGTCTTTCACTATATATATATATCCTACTGTCTTTGGTCGGCTTCACTTGTTTCGTGGCTTTGATGCTGCCTATTTCTACACATGCATTTCTCTCTAGCCCCTGCTGTTTGCATTTTCTATCATTACCCCCTTAAATATGAGTGGCTGACTTTAGTGCAATGTCTGGGATTGGTGGAATATGTTCCTGTCTTCTCTACAATCTGGGGTCTTTCAGTGATGGATTTAACCTTTTAGTTACTTTAATAAAACATACGTCAAAAGATCACATCCATGGGAAAAAACTAAAAAGTTTAAAGAACAGGAGGAGAGATGACATCACAAAACAGCCACAGGTCAAAGCGTCATCCCAGTAGCCCTATATATTACTGTCATAACAGCCCCTTACTATATGCTTGTAAAACATAACTCACCAAAAGTAATGACGAATGTGATCAATAAGATAACAGTGGGGTTTTTTTTTTCTAAATATGTTGCATTGGTTAATTGTGATTACAAAAATGTATCTACAAAAGAAATATTGTGATATTTGATATTTATACAATGCAAAACTAAACTGAATATGTATCTGAGTGACATTTCACACAACTATAGATACATAACATTTTGTTGAATTTATGCCATAAATATTTATTATAAAATGATGCTTAGATAAAGGTCAAAACATGGAAACACCTGAGTAAGAAAGGCATACCAAGCATATTGAAGCAATGGCTATAACACAGATTTCGCTCATGTGTTAAGCAGATAACATACCAGCATGGTCAGCATTTAATTAACATGGTTGGAAGAGCTCAGTGACTATACATTTAAATGTGTGTTAGCCCTGAGGCTCAGGAGTAGTTATAGCCAGTGCGAATATAGTTTTCCAGTGACGGTTTCTAGTCCCGTAAAGCCTTGTCCTGTATTCTAGCCGTAGCCAGAATCCTGTACCTTGTCTGCACCATATTTCAGAGACTGTTACCCTTGCCATTGATGTGTTTCTCCAGGTGAAGTTAACCTGCCTCTGTGCTCATTTGTTCATTCATCTACAATATTATCAAGTTATCCTGTATGCCTTTTCTGAAATTCTCTCAGAATACAGTTTTATTTTGAATGATCATCCTAGCATCTGTCGTCTGTTCCACCCCAGCAGTTATCCCAGTCTTGCAGTTCACCTGTCTGACATTATAGGCAGGTGAACCATAACATAATGTGCCTTCAAGAAAATATGGCTTACACTTATCTCATTCCCAAGTTGTGAGTCAGAGCTATAGGACAAAGGTTGACTTCTACAGGCTCACATGTCTCCCAAATGTCCTTGGAGACATAAATTGTACCCATATTTGGCTCTGAGTACCACATTTCAGGGGGAAGTGTATGCGAATAGGCATCATTACCATTCCCTGAATATGCAGGTGATCTGTGATGTTCACCAGCGATTTCTCAGTGTGGTTTCAGGTTATTCAGGATCTTGTCATGATGCCTATATCCTATGCCAGTCAGCCCTATGGAAAAGTTGAAGGTGGACATATGCCGGAGGTCTGGCTATAAGGTATGTAGTACTTGCTGTTTCTAATAATTATTTCTGCAGCAGGGTACACTGTGTTCCACAGGGAATACATTGTGGTGTAGAGCTGTATCTTGATCCAAGGCACCAACAGGCTAAAGCTTTGACTGTTCCCAGGATGCACTGAACCGCCTCCTTCATAACCCCGCCTCCAGACACTGGCGCTCAGTTTGTAAGTTTGTGCCTGCAGAGCAGGTCACTAACAGGTGGGGCTGCGCTGGGCAGCCCTGAAAAGAACTTTTTAAGAAGACTTCAAGGGCCGCAGCACTGTTTATGTCATTCTGACATTCTGTGCTGTGGCTCCATCACCTCCCCAGCAGCGCTGCATACTCCCGCGATCGGGTTCCCAGATACTTGCGGCGGAGGTGCACCGGTCTTCAGGCACACCACCGCTGAAGCTCTCCTGGATCGCGTGGCTGCACATCAGGGAGGAGGTAAGAAGGTCTCCCAGGTGGGACCCGCCGGTAAATCGTGGTCCGGTCGCGGTCCCAGGAGATGCACCGCGCCGCTGGCGTGGACACTGTACTGCACAGGGACCCCACTATATCCATCAGGGCAGGAGCACAGGTCGGATTTAACAAAGATCTGTTTTACATAGGCTCCACAGTACCCGGTGGTGAGGAGCAGCATAGGGGATAAGACGCTGACCTGTAGCCCCTCCCCCAGCTCCGGGCACCATCTACTGCTGGTGTTCCCGCCCTGGAGCTGCATTTCACTCTCCCTCACTCCCTGACAGAGATTTTGGCGCCATCTTTACAAGTAGCTGCGGCTGGTCTCCGGCACTGCAGGGCATTGTGTCCTCTGTAAATCTGCCTGTCTCATCAGCGCTGTGATTTTACAAGCACTTAAGTATTCTACATGTCATTTCAGACAGTGTTAGTTAAGAACAAGTGTACTTCTACCTGAATATTTAGGTATATATATATATTAGAGATGAGCGGGTTCGGTTCCTCGGAATCCGAACCCGCCCGAACTTCAGTTTTTTTTACACGGGGCCGAGCGACTCGGATCTTCCCGCCTTGCTCGGTTAACCCGAGCACGCCCGAACGTCATCATCCCGCTGTCGGATTCTCGCGAGGCTCGTATTCTATCGCGAGACTCGGATTCTATATAAGGAGCCGCGCGTCGCCGCCATTTTCACACGTGCATTGAGATTGATAGGGAGAGGACGTGGCTGGCGTCCTCTCCGTTTAGACCAGAGTACTAGAGAGAGACACAAATTTTGGGGAGCATATTATTAGGAGGAGTACTACTTGCTGCTGATAGTGTGACCAGTGACCACCAGTTTAATTAATCCGTTCTCTGCCTGAAAAAAAACGATACACAGTGTGACACAGTCACATACCATATCTGTGCTCAGCCCAGTGTGCTGCATCATATGTAATACTGTATATCATTATCTGACTGTGCTGAGTGCTCACTGCTCACACAGCTTAATTGTGGGGGAGACTGGGGAGCAGTTATAGCAGGAGTACATATTTTAAGTACAGTGCACACTTTTGCTGCCAGAGTGCCACTGCCAGTGTGACTGACCAGTGACCACTGACCACCAGTATTGTGATTGTCTGCTGACCACCAGTATAATTGTGATTGTCTGCCTGAAAAAGTTAAACACTCGTCGTGTGGTGTTTTTATAAACGCATTCTGCAGACAGTGTCCAGCAGGTCCGTCATTACATAATTTATACCTGTCCGGCTGCAGTACTAGTGTGATATATATATATATTTTAATTTTATCTCATTATCATCCAGTCTATATTAGCAGCAGACACAGTACGGTAGTCCACGGCTGTAGCTACCTCTGTGTCGGCAGTCGCTCGTCCATCCATAATTGTATACCACCTACCCGTGGTTTTTTTTTTTTCTATCTTCTTGATACTAGTAGCTTACTTTAGGAGTCTGCAGTGCTGACAGACAGTGTCCAGCAGGTCCGTCATTACATAATATATACCTGTCCGGCTGCAGTACTAGTGTGATATATATATATATATATATTTTAATTTTATCTCATTATCATCCAGTCTATATTAGCAGCAGACACAGTACGGTAGTCCACGGCTGTAGCTACCTCTGTGTCGGCAGTCGCTCGTCATCCATAAGTATACTAGTATCCATCCATCTCCATTGTTTACCTGAGGTGCCTTTTAGTTGTGCCTATTAAAATATGCGTCATGTGCTGTTTGGGGAGTATTTTTTTGAAGGGCCATCCTGCGTGACACTGCAGTGCCACTCCTAGATGGGCCAGGTGTTTGTGTCGGCCACTAGGGTCGCTTATCTTACTCACACAGCTACCTCATTGCGCCTCTTTTTTTCTTTGCGTCATGTGCTGTTTGGGGAGTGTTTTTTGGAAGGGCCATCCTGCGTGACACTGCAGTGCCACTCCTAGATGGGCCAGGTGTTTGTGTCGGCCACTAGGGTCGCTTATCTTACTCACACAGCTACCTCATTGCGCCTCTTTTTTTCTTTGCGTCATGTGCTGTTTGGGGAGTGTTTTTTGGAAGGGCCATCCTGCGTGACACTGCAGTGCCACTCCTAAATGGGCCAGGTGTTTGTGTCGGCCACTAGGGTCGCTTAGCTTACTCACACAGCTACCTCATTGCGCCTCTTTTTTTCTTTGCGTCATGTGCTGTTTGGGGAGTGTTTTTTGGAAGGGCCATCCTGCGTGACACTGCAGTGCCACTCCTAGATGGGCCAGGTGTTTGTCGGCCACTAGGGTCGCTTAGCTTAGTCATCCAGCGACCTCGGTGCAAATTTTAGGACTAAAAATAATATTGTGAGGTGTGAGGTGTTCAGAATAGACTGAAAATGAGTGGAAATTATGGTTTTTGAGGTTAATAATACTTTGGGATCAAAATGACCCCCAAATTCAATGATTTAAGCTGTTTTTTAGTGTTTTTTTTAAAAAAACACCCGAATCCAAAACACACCCGAATCCGACAAAAAAAATTCGGTGAGGTTTTGCCAAAACGCGGTCGAACCCAAAACACGGCCGCGGAACCGAACCCAAAACCAAAACACAAAACCCGAAAAATTTCAAGTGCACATCTCTAATATATATATATATATATATATATATATATATATATATGTTGTTTTACTTGTCCAGTGCAGTTTTATTGTTTATCTGTAATAACTTCTGTATTAATTATAGCTGTGAATGAGTGTGCCTGTAGCTGCTGTGTGGATTTCATTCTCGTGTAGCACACTTCTTGCTATCACTATATTCTTTGCCCTGGGTGGCTAGGTGCCTCAGGGTCTCATATATATATATATATATATATATATATAGATTTCCAGAAAGAAACAGCGGCACTCGAGGATTTAATGAAAAGTACAAAGTGTATTCAAAAAAGATTACAAGAAGCCGACGTTTCGGGGCTCACATGCCCCTTTGTCAAGGTGTATAACAGTGTCTAGGTGTGCGTGCTTACCTTATATCCCCGTGGAGTCCGTCAGTGTGCAGGTGTGTGGCCGGAGACGCGACGGAGCCGCCGTACTTCCGGTCGCGGCTAAGTGACGTCATGGTGAGTGCGCCCGTTACTATGGCAACTGGGACGCCAAGTGCCGTGAACAGCAGCGGTGACAGAACTGGCAACAGTGCCAGGAGAATGTGATGAAGTGTAAGTGCAAGTTATTAAGAACCATGACACCTGGGGAACCTAACACCTCCGTGGGGCTCGATGTGACCCGGGTGCAGGGGGACAGAGTGATGCATGGTATATGGTAGAACCCGGTGGATGCTGGACACCCCATGCCTGTTGGATGTGAGAGATCCAAGAGCCTGAAGGGGGATGTCTGCAAATAAGTCAGACTGTAAGTATGAATGGTGGCTGCCGATCGTGCCGGACTGGCACTGGAGCTGGTGGTGCTCACTTGGGGGTGAATGCTGCTGGCTATGCCCGCTGGGGCTGTGGTGTGACTCCATATGAGAGTTGCAACACCATGGAGACGACTATAAGTATGGGCCATGCGGCCAATTGAATCGAACCTGCATCCACCGCGTCCGAACCGGTGTCCCCACCTGGAGTGCCTGTGCTCGTGCTGTGTGACAAGCAAAGAATGGATGAATGTTCCGATGGTGTCGTGCAGTGGGTGGCAGGGCAACCATGCAATACAATATAGGACAGTTCATCGCTGGGTTATAGAAATATATTCCAGGAGAATTTCTCGTTCAGACCCCCTGGGCTGATGGTGCCGAGTTCAAAGATCCATTTGGATTCGATGTGCAGTAATCTTCGATCTCTGTCTCCCCCTCGGATGCTGCGGGGCACGTGATCGATGATCTGATGTTTTAAATCGTTCAATGAATGGCCCATCAGCGCAAAGTGTCTGGCCACGGGTTGTTCGGAGGGTTTGCCCGTAAGTGCCTGCTTAATTGCGGACCTGTGAAGAGCCATCCTTTCTCTAAAAGTTCCAATAGACTTGCCCACATATACTAGATGGCACGGGCAGGTGAGTATATACACAATGTGTGTAGTTGTGCATGTCACCACATGTCTGATCTGATAGGTCCTTTCTTTATGGGGGTGTTTGAAAAATGACCCAGTGGTCATGTTGTTGCATGTGGTACACTTGGGGCACCTGTAGCAGCCAGGAGCCTTAGTGAGGAAAGTGGAGGGTCGTTGTACCTCGTTTTGGAACCCCGTGATGTCCGAGTGTACGATGATGTCCCTTATGCTTCTGCCTCTGGTGAAGCATAACATGGGGCGCTTTTCTCTGAACACTGGAAGTTTAGTATCTGAGGCCACTATAGGCCACAGGGCTCTGGCCGCTCTCTGAATTACTGGGCTTGCTGTGTTGAACTGGTTCACAAATGGTATGACCGCTTTGTTCTTGCGAGCTGTAGGCGTCAGTAAGGCTTCCCTCGGTATGGCCATGATCTCTTTTTTCTGTACCTGTAATTTGTGGTAGTCGTACCCCCTTTGCGTGAACTTGTCGACCATGGTTTCTAATTCTCGGTCTAGACTGGAACGGTCACTGATGATCCTTGATGCCCTGATCATCTGTGATCTAAGGAGTCCCTCTTTGAGGGGTCTCGGATGATGGCTATTGGCCCTCAGTAAGACATTCTTGTCCGTTGGTTTTGAGAACAGGCTGGTGGTTAATGTGCCGTCCTTGACAGTTATCTTGACGTCTAAGTAATTCACGGACTCGCTGCTGATGGTATAGGTGTACTTAATTGTGGAGGGTCTGTTATTGGCTTCCTCTATGAGTTGTTCAAATCGTGCCGTGTCTCCTGTCCAGAGCAAGAACAAGTCGTCTATATATCTGACGAACATCAGGATATGCTGCGCTACAGCTTGATCGTCAAAGAACACCGCCTGCTCCTCCTGGAACATGAAGACGTTGGCAAATGATGGGGAGACATTGCTCCCCATCGCGCATCCTGTTCTCTGTCGGAAGAATCTGCCGTTGAACATGAAGAAGTTCCTTTTTAAGGTCAGCGAGAGAAGTTGCATAAAAAGCCCGATGTCAAGGGTGTCCATCTTCTCCTTTGTGAGAAAATCATGCATGACTTGCAGACCATCCTGGTGGGGGATGCTGGTGTAAAGGCTCTTCACGTCTATCACACACATTAATGTCCCTGGAGGAACCTGCCCGATGTTGTTGATCCGCTCCAGGAAGCTGGTGGTGTCTTTGATGTAATTGTGGTGTTTAACGATCAGCGGTTGCAGGATCCCATCTAAAAATGTGGAGATGGGCTGAAAAATAGACTCCCTTGCAGCAATGATTGGTCTGCCAGGCGGGGACGTGGCGTTCTTATGGATCTTGGGTACCACAAAAAAGAGGGGTACAAGTGGGTGGTCTTGCTTGAGTGCCTCACAAAGCCTTCCTGTTAGAAGACCGTTGGACTTGGCCTGATCGAGAAGATGCTCCAGTTCCTGCTGGTACTCAGGAGTTGGGTCATGAGACAGTTCCTCATATGTCCCAGGCTCTGCCAGTTGACCCTCAATTTCTTTAATGTAGTCGGAGAGGTTAAGGATGACCAATCCCCCTCCCTTATCCGCAGGACGGAAGATTACATCTCGGTATGCCCCCAACTGTTTGAGGGCTACTTGTTCAGCCTTGGAAAGGTTCCGATGTACAACAGGTGTCGCTGCTGTGTATTTGACAACCGAGTCATCCAAGAGTCTGGTGAATGCTTGTATGGAAGGGTTGGTTGACGGGGGATCAAAGGTGGATTTGTGCCGTGTCTGATAGAATCTATCACAGAGTGAATCACTAGTTGAATCCTGTGGGTGGGAGTTTTGGAAAAATTCCTGCAGTCTCAGCTTGCGCGAGAATCGATGCAGGTCAACTTGCCACTGGAGTTTATTGAATGGATTAGTGGGCACGAAAGAAAGACCCTTCTCCAGAACTCTCAGTTCTATATCCGAGAAGGATCTGCTGGACAGGTTGAAGATTAGGGATTCTTTTTGGCTGCACGCCCTTTTAATTCGCGCGCACTGCTTGCCCCTGCGGGTGGGCGTCCTCTTCTGCCTTGTTCCACTGGGGTGGCCGCAGGTGTCCCTAAAGGGACCGGCTGTACCCTAGATGACCCGTCCGAGTCCAGGAAGGCACTCTCACTGTCACTGTTTGATGTACCGGCAGTGAACGACTTCTGTTCCCGTCGTCTCCTCCAACCTTGCCGGCCTCTGGCATTATAGGTGGTATTTTGACCACCCTCTCCCCCCATCAACCACCTGTATACTTTATTCAAGTCATAATCCTCTTTGACTACTTGTTGTTTATTGCGCTTGAATTTGATCAAATCCTTCCTGTAGTCATCGCATTGTTTCTGTAGTTTGGTAAGCCAGTCATGATTACAATCCGCCTGCAAGACGGTCTTGTGCTCTGTCTCAATTTTGGAGATCTTATCTCTGGTCTGTCTCAATTCTCGGCCCGATTCTTCTCACATCCAACAGGCATGGGGTGTCCAGCATCCACCGGGTTCTACCATATACCATGCATCACTCTGTCCCCCTGCACCCGGGTCACATCGAGCCCCACGGAGGTGTTAGGTTCCCCAGGTGTCATGGTTCTTAATAACTTGCACTTACACTTCATCACATTCTCCTGGCACTGTTGCCAGTTCTGTCACCGCTGCTGTTCACGGCACTTGGCGTCCCAGTTGCCATAGTAACGGGCGCACTCACCATGACGTCACTTAGCCGCGACCGGAAGTACGGCGGCTCCGTCGCGTCTCCGGCCACACACCTGCACACTGACGGACTCCACGGGGATATAAGGTAAGCACGCACACCTAGACACTGTTATACACCTTGACAAAGGGGCATGTGAGCCCCGAAACGTCGGCTTCTTGTAATCTTTTTTGAATACACTTTGTACTTTTCATTAAATCCTCGAGTGCCGCTGTTTCTTTCTGGAAATCTGCATCTTCACCACAGAAGGCACCGGGGTCCCTGACGCCTGATAGGAGAGTGCCAGTCCCATTTGGGATATCTATATATATATATATATATATATATATATATATAGTGCTACACAGTATATACTGTTTTGTATTTTTTACTGTGTATTTCAGTCACCTCATATCGCTTTAATTCTCTGTGTCCTGTATTTACTGTCACATAAATCAGGGGGTTATTTGCAGGTATTGTGTTTGTCTGGCTATATCGTACTGCTACGCTCCAAGGCTACATTCCCTATAATGTCTGCAAAACAGGGCGGGAAATCACCAAGAATTTACCTGATGGGGAAGTTTTAGCTGATGGTTCAGGCACTGGGTGCCATACCTCTCCCAGTCAGCCCGCAGCACATGTGGCCAATCAGGAACCACCTTGGGCAGCGTTCTCAAGTATGCTGAATACACTTGTGACACGTCTTACGCCCCCTGTGCCATTACAGACACATATTGTCGCTGTAGTTAATCTGCCCTGTGCTGACACTCTGTCTACCCAGATACAACTATTAAATCAATCTTTGGTTAGACAAAAATCTACCCCACGCCCTTCTGGGGTCAAGGGGTTATCTAAGCGGGCCACTTCCTCCTCACAATCCACTAATATCTGAGATAATTTGTCTGATGAGGATGGGAAATATACTGATCCGTCAGACATTGATACAGTAGCTTTTGACAAGGAAACTATAACTCAGGTTGATGTTCCTGACCTAGTGGAGGCTATTAAGCTGATGCTTCAAATTGATGATGAGATAGATCCCACTACTGCATCTAAGAAACTTGATAAATTCAAACATCAGAAAGTTACTAAAGTACTCTTACCACATTCTGACCATTTAATTGACATAGGTCAGGAATCCTGCTCGTCTCCAGGAAATAAATTTTCCCTGTCTAAAAAGATGCTAGCTCATTATCCTATCCCTGCAGAGTTGAGTAACAAATGGGAAACTCCACTGCCGGGGGACTCTCATGTCACCCGTCTTGTGGTGTCATCTACTCTGCCTGTCACGACTTACACCTCACTGAAGGAGCCGACGGATAAGCGTGTGGAGGGATTCCTGAAATCTATTTACTCTCTTACCGGTGCTGTACATAGACCCACTATGGCAGCCTCCTGGGCCGCAAAAGGAATTGAAGCATGGGTTCAGGCATTAGAAGAAAAGCTACCTCAGGATATTTCTGTCACTGCCAGACAATATCTGTCTCATATTACCACAGTCAGCCTCCCACTATATTCAGGAGGCATCCTCTGAGGCAGGTGTAATGGCGTCTACTACGTCTATCCTGGCTCGACGAATTCTGTGGTTGAGGTCCTGGACGGTGGACCTGGACTCCAAAAAGACCTTGGAGGTGCTCCCTTTTAAGGGAGACATCCTTTTTGGGGATGATCTGAATAAGATTGTGACGGATTTGGTGACTACTAAGACTGCGTTTCTCCCAAGTACTAATCCTTCTGCACCGAATGCAAAGAGTACCACTTTTCGTTCCTTTCGACCTCCAGGGAAAGCAAAGGGTCAGGCGTACCCGAGACAGGTTCATACGTCCAAATCCACTAAGCCCAAATCTAAACAATCCTGGGCTGCTAGTCAGCCTGCTTCCAAACAAGACAAGCCTGCTGCATGATGGGGCGGGCCTCCCCCTGGGGGACCCCAGGGTGGGAGGCTGACTTCTGCAGTTCGCCCAGGCCTGGTTACAGACCACTTCGGATGCCTGGGTGCGGGAAGTTGTCTCTCACGGATACGCAATCTCTTTCAAGAACCGTCACCCTCGCCAGTTCTGCTCGACGTTTATCCCTTTGGATCCATTAAAAGTGCAAGCTCTACACTTGGTTATGCAATCCCTTCTGGACACAGGAGTGGTAGATACTATTCGATCCTGTTTCTAGTCCTGAAAACAAATGGGTCCTTCCGGCCTATACTCAACCTCAAATCATTGAACAAATTTGTGAGGGTGTCCAAATTTGGTATGGAAACCCTGCATTCTATTGTACTGGCCATGGAACCCACATAGAAAATTACACCACTGTTTACATAATCGCTTACTGACAAAAAAGGAAGATTTTTTTCTTTCCTTATGGCTGCTTGTTTGTCTACATTCGAGTAGACCACCTTTTCTGGTAGGAGTCAGATACCGTCTCCCCCAATTCTTACTTAATAGAATAATACCATCTGTACTATTTTGTGTGTTTCTTTTATTTAAGGAACTTAAAATTCAGGAAGGTTATTAAGGAAAGAAAAAAATCTTCCTTTTTTGTCAGTAAGCACCTATGTAAACAGTGGTGTAATTTTCTATGTGTGTTTTATGTTTGAGGTTTTGGTGTTACCTTATCCACTGGCTGTGGGCTGCTTCTATCTTAAGCGCATTTTATTCCTTTCCATCATTTCTTTTTACTGCCCATGGAACCGGAGGACTATATGGTATCCCTGGACATACAGGATGCTTACCTGCACATACCTATTGCCATTTTGCATCAGCAATATCTGCGGCTTGCTATTGGCAACCTACATTATCAATTCCAGGCTCTGCCATTTGGACTGGCCACGGCCCCTCGAATTTTCACCAAGGTCATGGCCATTATGACGGCCCTTCTCCGTCGTCAGGGAATCAGGATCCTGCCATATCTGGACAACTTGCTGATTCTGGCAAACTCCCAAGATGTTCTCCTCAGTCATCTGGAAATGATAGTCCAATTCCTACAAGCCCATGGGTGGCTCTTCAAATGGAAGAAGTCCTCGCTGGTCCCTGCTCGGAGCATGGTGCACCTGGGGGCACTGCTGGACACACACAGCCAGAAACTGTTTCTGTCCCCAGAGAAAGGCCTGAAACTTCAGGACAGGATCAGATACTTCCTATCTCGCCCAAGAGTGTCAATACACTCGGTGATGCAGGTACTAGGCCTCATGGTGTCGGCTTTCGACATGGTAGTACGCTCAATTTCATTCCCACCCTCTGCAGAGGTTAATCCTCTCCAAGTAGGACCGCCTGCCTCATCGGATCAGGTCTCAAATGATCTCCTTGACTCCGGAGGTTTGTCTGTCACTGGGCTGGTGGCTACAGGACCAACAGTTGAGCAGGGGCCGCCCCTTCTGGAACTCTAACTGGGTCCTACTGACAATGGATGCCAGTCTGTGGGGTTGGGGCGCGGTGCTGGAGTACCACTGTCTCCAGGGTCGGTGGACCGCAGAGGAATCTCTCCTCCTGATAAACATTCTGGAATTGTGGGCAGTGTTCAATGCTTTGACCCTTGCCCTGCCTCTGATACAGAACAGGCCTGTTCAAGTACAATCAGACAACGCCACAATGGTGGCATACATAAATCATCAAGGCGGCACTCGAAGCCGCATGGCAATGATGGAAGTGTCCAAAATCCTTAGTTGGATGGAACAGTATCTGCCAGCGATATCGGCAGTGTTCATTCCGGGAGTCCTCAACTGGGAAGCAGATTTCCTAAGTTGTCAGGACGTGCACGCCGGAGAATGGAGTCTTCATCAGGAAGTCTTTCAACTCCTAGTGGACAAGTGGGGTCTATCAGATGTAGACCTGATGGCGTCTCAACACAATCAAAGAGTTCTGGTCTTCGGATCAAGAACAAAAGGATCCTCAAGCAGCGTTCGTGGATGCACTGGCAATTCCATGGAACTTTCGGCTGCCATACATGTTCCCTCAAGTGTTACTCCTGTCCAGGGTGTTATGGAAGTTCAAGCAAGAAGGAGGAATACTACTTCTAGTCGCTCCAGCGTGGCCCAGATGGCATTGGTTCTCAGACCTGCAGGGTCTATTGATAGAGCGTCCTCTTCTACTTCCTCAATGCCCAGACCTCCTCGTTCAGGGCCCTTGTGTCTACCCATACCTGGCCAGGCTGGCTTTGATGGCGTGGCTCTTGAAGCTTCACTCCTGATGGCCAAAGGATTCTCTGAGGCAGTTATCCAAACTATGCTGACGGCACGCAAACCGGCTCCTGCAAGGATTTATTATAGTGTCTGGAATTCTTACTTCACCTGGTGTGCTGCTACGAATTACGACACATACAAGTTCAGCACTGTCAGACTTTTGGCTTTTCTGCAACAAGGCCTGGACTTAGGCCTTCGTCTGGCCTCCCTCAAGGTTCATATCTCTGCCTTGTTGGTGTGGTTTCAGAGGAAAATTGCATCTATTCAGGACGTTCATACTTTCACTCAGGGTATTTTATGGATTCAGCCTCCCTATGTCTCTCCTGTGGCTCCATGGGAACTGTTGGTTGTCTTGAATGCCCTGCAAGAGTCTCCATGTGAACCTCTTGAGTCTGTGGACCTTAAATGCCTTACGCTTAAGGTCATCTTTCTGCTGGCTATTGCCTCTGCTAGGAGGGTGTCGGACCTAGGCGCCTTGTCCTGTCGTCCACCCTTTCTGATTTTTCACCGTGACTGGGCAGTTCTCGCCCCGGTTATCTACCTAAGGTGGTATCGTCCGTATTTATGTGGAGAGGACTGCCTCTATCAGGAGGTCAGATACCCTTTTTGTACTTTTTGGTTTTCACAAACATGGCTGGCCTGCGAATATGCAAACCTTGGGCAGATGGATAAGAATGGTGATTGCACAAGCCTGTGCGCAGGCTGGCTTCCAGCCCCTGCTGCTATCAAAGCCCATTCTACTCGGTCTGTTGGACCTTCTTGGGCGGCCCGCCGAGGCGCGTCCGCTGAACAATTGTGCAAGGCGGCTATGTGGTCCTCAGTGAACACGTTCATTAGGTTCTATGCCTTTGATACTTTCACCTCCCAGGATGCTTCCTTTGGACACCGGGTTCTTGTGCCCGCTACGGTGTGTCCCCTCCCATGAGGAACTGCTTTAGGACATCCCCGATGTGTTCCCTGTGGATCACAGTGTACTCCGCTGCAGAAAAGAAGATTTATGGTAGACTTACCATAGTTAAATCTCTTTCTGCGAGGTACACTGGGTTCCACAGGACGCCCACCCTGACGCACTTAGCTTCTTTGGGTTTGTATGACATTAGCCGCTGGTCTATTTTCCTGTCGTGAAAATGTGGTTCTATGTGACTAACATCTGCTGTCTTTTTTACCTGCTACTACATTAGACTGGTTAACGAAACTGAGCTTCAGTGTCCGGAGGAGGGGTTATGGAGGAGGCGGTGCAGTACATCCTGGGAACAGTCAAAGCTTTAGCCTGTTGGTGCCTCGGATCAAGATCCGACTCTACACCCCAATGTATTCCCTGTGGAACCCAGTGTACCTCGCAGAAAGAGATTTAACTATGGTAAGTCTACCATAAATCTCCTTTTCCTTTGTAGCAGGTGTATGAAAGTTTGTGACTGCAGGGTCCCTAATAAGTAATAAACCAAATATACTTTATGTTTCTATTTGTTGTATGTGTGTGGGGATTCATGTTTGCCCACCAAAATGCTATTCCTGTGATGTATAGCTTACTAGTTAACTTGTTACTGTTTTATTAAGTTCCACCTTAAACATGGCTGGTGTTCATGTATTCAATGTAAAGGCTATGTAGTTATTTTTATTTTCTCCACCTCTTGAAATTCCCCAGGTGAATCGAATATAGGTATCAAACCTGGCTCATGACACCTCTCTCTAAGCCACATGGCATGGCTCAACAGCAATACAATGCTACTCTTATCTCCACATCAACATTAGAGAGTGCACCTTTGGCTTTTGAAGAACAGGTTCCGCTGTTTGGATAGGTGGGGTGGAATTCTGCTACATGACCCAAAAAAAGTTGGTTACATCATTACTGCCTGCTGTATGCTCCATAACCTTGTCCTGGAACAAGATAGGCCTGATCTTAGGGACATAGAGGCATACAGTGAGGAACCACCTGACCCATCACTGTTTCAGGATGTCATCAATATACAGGGGGAGGAATTAGGTTCATGGAAGGATCTTACGACAATATTTCAAATGTGAGTTTGTGATCATTTACGTCGGTAAATGGTGATATGTAACACAGTTATGAGTCTAAGAATATTCCTGAAGGTATCCAGTGACCAGCGGTGGCTCCTATCTGGATGGAGGAGGGGCTGCTGCTTGCAGTGCTGCCTGGTCCCTGTCACCTTGTCCCCACTGCCTGCTCCCACCACAGGTCGGGTCCCGGCACCTGTACCAAAGGCGTAGCTACAATAGGTACAGGGAGTGTGGCTGCTATTTGGCACATGCTGCCTTTGTGGCCTGGCCTTCCCCCTGCACCTATCTATGCTGCCATTTTTTTCCCTTAGCAGTGTGCTACCAGCACATCTGCTGTTCCAGGCGGCTTGGTCTCACCTCACTGTCATTGATGCTGGGAGCAGGCGTGGCTGAGCCTGCAGCGACATCCCCCGACCACGGCCATGGGGGGGGGGGGGGAGGTTTAGAGCTATGGGGCCTCCAAAGGTATAGCTATGCCAATCACTTGTACAATGCAACTGACATGCAGCGGCGGTACTGTGCTTGCCCAAAACCCAGCTTCTATAGACTGCATTGGCTTGGGCTAAAATGGCCGGGAGTGGCTTCCAACAGGAAGCCAGCTCTCTGCTAATCGCAGCCTGGTCTGGCAGTCCCAAAGGGAGTACACACCGCCCAATAAGACTGTCTGTCCTGCAAATGACTGCCAGGTAGGACTTCCTATAGGAAGTCACTGCCAGTCACAGTGTAGCCTGTGCAGTTTCCATTATGAGTAGAAGCATCTGTACCAGAATACGCATACTTTTCTTTAACAAACAGTTATCCTTATTTGTTGTTGCCGTTGCAAATAAATACTAAATGCTGTATTTTTTAACAACATTGTACACATTTACAAATGTCAGTTCCTCTGCTATGCTGCTGTAATATTGGGGGTCATTCCGAGTTGATCGCTCGCTGCCGTTTTTCGCAGCATAGCGATCAGGCTAAAAACTGGCAGTTCTGCGCATGCGTATGGGCCGCAGAGCGCACGCGCTAAGTAATTTCACACAAAACAAAGCAATTTTACACAGGGCCGAGCTACGAGCTACGCTTTTCAGTCGCTCTGCTGATCGGTGTGTGATTGACAGGAAGTGGGTGTTTCTGGGTGATAACTGAGCGTTTTCCGGGAGTGTGCTAAAAAATGCAGGCGTGTCAGGCTAAAACGCAGGAGTGGCTGGGGAAATGGGGAGTGGCTGGCCGAACGCAGGGCGTGTTTGTGACGTCAAAGCAGGAACTAAACGGACCAAGGTGATCGCAATCTAGGAGTAGGTCTGGAGCTACTCAGAAACTGCAGGAAAAGATTTTCGAGCAGTTCTGCTAATCTTTCGTTCGCTACACTGCTAAGCTAAGATACACTCCCAGAGGGCGGCGGCTTAGCGTTTGCACTGCTGCTAAAAGCAGCTAGCGAGCGATTAACTCGGAATGAGAGCCATTGTGCACTACAGTTACAGTATACATTCTGAAACGAATGACAAAATAATACAATGCATTCAGAATGATTTTTGTCTAAACACTTTAAACATCATTTCTCTTACGTCCTAGAGGATGCTGGGGTCCACATTAGTACCATGGGGTATAGACGGGTCCACTAGGAGCCATTGGCACTTTTAAGAGTTGGAGAGTGTGGGCTGGCTCCTCCCTCTATGCCCCTCCTACCAGACTCAGTTTAGAAACTGTGCCCGGAGGAGCCGGTCACAGCTAGGGGAGCTCTACAGAGCTTCTTTAGTAAAAGTTTATTTTAGAGTTTATTATTTTACAGGGAGGTTGCTGGCAACATCCTCCCTGCATCGTGGGACTAAGGGGGGTAGTAGTGTCCGCTCTGCGAGGTCTGAGCCACTATCTCCGCTGACAGGACACTGAGCTCCTGAGGGGATAGAACGTTCCCCGCCACAGGGGATTGCTCACCCCGGCAGCATGCCGCCACCCCCTTACAGAGCCAGAAGATCAGTGGCGAGTGAGTCACCGGCCCCCCTAGCAAGCGGGGAGCCAGTGTGAAAGTGTCGGCAACAGGGTATGGAGCGCAGTACTAACTGCGCTCCGGGGCTCAGCAGTACAGAGTGCGACGCTGTGAGGGGCGCCCTGAGCCAGCACCTACACCCTACACTGGTCACACAGCCTGTCGGGGTTCCGGGATCTCTGCCAGCATAAATCCTCAGGCCAGTATAATCCTATGAAGAGCGGGAAGACAGTGCCATTAAGGGGGCGGAGCTTCTCCTCAGAGCGGACCCAGCAGCATTCAGCGCCATTTTCCTGCCTGCAGAAACGCAGTCAGTGATGTGCAGTCCCTCCAGAGCAACTCCAGCTATCTCTCACAGTACCAGGGGGTTGTAGAAGGGGGAGGAGGCTGTGTAAAGACTATGTAACCTATTAAGGTACACAGTCAGCGCTGGTTTAGGGTCTCCCTATACCTGGAAAAGCTGTGTGTGGGTTGGCTCCAATCTCTGTGTCTCTCTTGACCATTCTTGGGGGTGAAACTCTGTCTGCCCTCCCCTGTGTGTGTGTGGAGTGTCTGTGGTCTCCATTAGCTATGTCCAGGGACTCTGTGTCATATGCTGCAGAGGATATGTCCTCTCAGGATGATCCCATTCCATGTAATCAAGATTGCACTGTTTTAGCACAGATACCAGCAAGGGAGCCGGAATGGTTATCCTCTATCAAATCCATGATTTCTCAGATTTCTACTAGGGTTGCACAGAATGAATTTGCAACTCAGGTTTTACAGAACTCTATGGCAGTTTGGTCCGGTTCTGTTACCTCAGGGCCCCCTCAGGAGGTTCCCATAAACGTGCTCTTGCACAGATTATGCAGGATGACACGGATACCGACTCTGACATGGCAGACGGTGATGGGGATGTGCTTAGGGGGGCCGCATCTCTTGCTAAAGGGGTGCAGTTGATGATAGAGGCTATAAGGGATGTGTTGAATATTGCAGATACAACACCAGAGCAGGTTGAGGAGGCTTACTTCATTGACAATAAGAATGCCCCGCTAACCTTCCCTGCGTCCAAAGATTTAAATGCTATATTTGAGAAAGCATGGGAAAACCTGGTGAAAAAATTCCAGATCCCTAGAAGGGTTCTGGTTGCTTTTCCCTTCCCTGAGGAGGATAGGAAAAAATGGGAAAACCCACCCATAGTGGACGCATCTGTATCCAGACTCTCAAAAAAGGTGGTTTTACCTGTTCCAGAATCTACCGCCTTAAAGGAGCCGGCTGATCGCAAAATTTATACTACGCTCAAATCCATATACACGGCTTCAGGGGCGATACTACGGCCTACTATTGCCTGTGCATGGATTTCCAAAGCTATAGTAAAGTGGTCAGGCACGTTACTTGAGGAATTGGATATTATGGATAAAAGTGACGTAGAATTGTTTTTACGTAACATTCAGGATTCTGCAGGATTTATGGTGGAATCCATGAAGGACCTGGGTTCAATGGCTGCAGGAATTTCTTCCATGTCTGTCTCAGCGCGTCGAGGACTGTGGCTGCGCCAGTGGTCTGCCGACGCGGAATCCAGGAGAGGTGTGGAGACCCTACCCTACACAGGTCAGGCTCTCTTTGGGGAAGTTTTGGATGCGTGGCTCTCCACGGCTACAGCGGTTAAGTCTCCTTTTCTTCCCTCAGCTGCACCTGCTGCGAAGAAACCTTTTCCTTCAGCGACATCACAGTCCTTTCGTGTTAATAAAACAAGTAAGGCCAAACCTTCCAACACCTTCTTTAGAGAAGGTCGGCCAAAATCCAAGAAACCTGCTGACGCATGTTCCCAGGAACAGAAACCTGCTTCTGGTACACCAAAGTCCTCAGCATGACGGTGGACAGCGCAGCCTGGAGGTAGGACCGGTGGGGGCAAGACTCAGACATTTCAGTCACGTCTGGGTGTCGTCCGGCCTGGATCCCTGGTTAGTAGACATTGGCCCTCATTCCGAGTCGTTCGCTCGGTAATTTTCATCGCATCGCAGTGAAATTCCGCTTAGTACGCATGCGCAATATTCGCACTGCGACTGCGCCAAGTAATTTTACAATGAAGATAGTATTTTTACTCACGGCTTTTTCTTCGCTCCGGCGAACGTAGTGTGATTGACAGGAAATGGGTGTTACTGGGCGGAAACACGGCGTTTTCGGGGCGTGTGGATAAAAACGCTACCGTTTCCGGAAAAAACGCAGGAGTGGCCGGAGAAACGGGGGAGTGTCTGGGCGAACGCTGGGTGTGTTTATGACGTCAAACCAGGAACGACAAGCACTGAACTGATCGCAGATGCCGAGTAAGTCTGAAGCTACTCTGAAACTGCTAAGTAGTTTGTAATCGCAATATTGCGAATACATCGGTCGCAATTTTAAGAAGCTAAGATACACTCCCAGTAGGCGTAGGCTTAGCGTGAGCAACTCTGCTAAATTCGCCTTGCGAGCGATCAACTCGGAATGAGGGCCATTGTGTCCCAGGGGTACCAACTGGAAATTCAAGATCTCCCTCCTCACAGTCTTGCCAGCTTTGCCGCTGGACAGGTCTACCCTACAGGGAGCCATCCAGAAGCTGGTGGAGACACAGGCTATCGTACCAGTTCCTCCCCAGATGCAAAACAAAGGTTACTATTCGAACCTTTTCGTGGTACCAAAACCGGATGGTTCGGTCAGGCCCATTCTGAATTTAAAATTACTAAACCCCTTTCTGAGGGAGTTCAAGTTCAAAATGGAGTCTCTAAGGGCAGTGATATCAGGTCTGAAAGAGAGGGAATTCCTGGTATCCCTGGATATGAAGGATGCGTACCTCCACATTCCGATTTGGCTACCGCATCAAGCTTATCTTCGATTCGCACTGTTGGACTGTCATTTTCAGTTCCAGGCCCTGCCATTCGGCCTCTCCACAGCGCTGAGGGTATTCACCAAAGTGATGGCGGAAATGATGGTTCTCCTCCGCAGACAGGGGGTGAACATAATTCCATATCTGGATAATCTGCTGATAAAAGCATCATCCAAGGAGAAGCTGTTACGGTCCATAGCTCTCACGACCCAGCTTCTCAGGGAACATGGTTGGATCCTGAATCTTCCAAAATCACATTTGGAACCAAGCAGGAGGTTGTATTTTCTAGGAATGATCCTCAACACAGAAGTGCAGAGGGTGTTTCTTCCAGAGGAAAAAGCGTTGGTGATACAAACAATGGTCCGGGATGTCCTGAAGCCAACCCGGGTGTCGGTTCATCAGTGCATTCACCTTCTGGGGAAGATGGTGGCCTCTTACGAGGCTCTGCAGTACAGGAGGTTTCACATGCGGTCCTTCCAGCTGGATCTCCTGGACAAGTGGTCGGGATCCCATCTACACATGCACCAGGGGATACGTCTGTCGCCAAAGGCAAGGATTTCACTCCTCTGGTGGCTGCAATTACCTCACCTTCTGGAGGGCCGCAGGTTCGGGATTCAGGACTGGATCCTTCTAACCACGGATGCAAGTCTCCGCGGCTGGGGCACAGTCACTCAAGGGGAAACCTTCCAAGGAAGGTGGTCAAATCTGGAAGCCGGTCTGCCGATATACATTCTGGAACTAAGAGCCGTCTACAACGGTCTTCTCTAAGTGGCCCATCTTCTGAGAAATCGGGCCATTCAAGTGCAGTCGGACAATGTAACGACAGTGGCTTACATAAACCGACAGGCGGAACGAAGAGCAGAGCTGCAATGTCAGAGATGACAAGAATCAACCTATGGGCAGAAAAACACGCGTTGGCGCTGTCAGCAATCTTCATTCCGGGAGTAGACAACTGGGAAGAGGACTTCCTCAGCAGACACAATCTCCATCCAGGGGAGTGAGGTTTCCATCCGGAGGTGTTCAAGGAGGTAACAGATCTTTGGGGCATACCCCAAATCAACATGATGGCCTCTCGTCTCAACAAGAAGCTTTGGCGGTATTGTTCCAGGTCGAGGGACCCGCAAGCAGTGGCGGTGGACGCACTAGTGACTCCGTGGGTGTTCCAGTCGGTGTACGTATTTCCTCCACTTCCACTCACTCCAAGAGTTCTCAAACTCATAAGGAGAACAAGAGTTCAGGAAATCCTCATTGCTCCAGACTGGCCAAGAAGGGCTTGGTACGCAGATCTTCTGGATCTACTGCTAGAAGAGCTGAGGCCTCTTCCTCTTGGGGAGGACCTGCTACAACAGAGGCCGTTCACCTATCAAGACTTACCACGGCTACGTTTGACGGCATGGAGGTTGAACGCCAGATACTAGCTCGGAAGGGAATTCCGAACAAGGTTATTCCTACCCTGATACAGGCTAGGAAAAGAGTAACGTCAAAACATTACCATCGTATTTGGAAAAAATATGTATATTGGTGTGAGTCCAAGAAGGTTCCTGCAGTAGAGTTTCAACTGGCCCGTTTTCTCCTCTTCCTGCAAACAGGGGGGCCTCAGGTTAGGATCCATAGAGGTCCAAATTTCGTCCCTATCCATTTTCTTCCAAAAAACAGTTGGCTGCCCTCCCTGAGGTTCAGACTTTTTTGAAGGGAGTTCTGCACATCCAACCTCCCTTTGTACCGCCTACGGCGCCTTGGAATCTTAACGTGGTTTTGCAGTTCCTCCAGTCGGACTGGTTTGAGGTTGAGGTCAAGTTTCTCACGTGGAAGGCTGTCACTTTGTTGGCCTTAGCTTCTGCTAGATGTGTGTCGGCGTTGGGGGCTTTGTCATGTAAAAGCCCATACTTGATCTTCCATGAAGACAGAGCTGAGCTTCGTACATGTCAGCAGTTTCTTCAGAAGGTTGTGTTGGCATTTCATATCAACCAACCTATTGTGGTGCCAGTTGCGACTGGCTCCTTAATTTCATCAAAGTCCTTAGATGTTGTAAGGGCTCTAAAAATCTATGTGAAGAGGACTGCTCGTCACAGAAAATCGGACTCTCTGTTTGTCCTGTATGATCCCAAGAAAATTGGGTGTCCTGCTTCTAAGCAGACGATCTCTCGCTGGATCAGGTTCAATATCCAGCATGCGTATTCTACGGCAGGCTTGCTGTGTCCTACATCTGTTAAGGCCCACTCTACTCTTAAGGTGGCTTCTTCCTGGGCGGCTGCCCGGGTGTCTCGGCCTTACAACTCTGCCGAGCGGCTACTTGGTCGGGGTCGAACACGTTCGCAAAGTTCTACAAGTTCGATACTTTGGCCTCTGAGGACCTAAAGATTAGTCAATCAGTTCGGCAGGAGCCTCAGTGCTCTCCATCCCGTTCTGGGAGCTTTGGTTCATCCCCATGGTACTAATGTGGACCCCAGCATCCTCTAGGAAGTAAGAGAAAATAGGATTTTAATTACCTACCAGTAAATCCTTTTCTCGTAGTCCGTAGAGGATGCTGGGCGCCCGCCCAGCGCTTCATGATCCTGCAGTGGTCATTTAGTTTAGTACTGCTTAGTTCTAGGTTAAGTACTGTTTTGTTACTTGGTAAGTAATCTTGTTCAGCTGTTGCTGATGTTTCAAGCTAGTTAGCTTGGTTTGCCTTGTGTGTGAGCTGGTGTGAATCTCGCCACTATCTGTGTAAAATCCTTCTCTCAAAGATGTCTGTCTCCTCGGGCACAGTTTCTAGACTGAGTCTGGTAGGAGGGGCATAGAGGGAGGAGCCAGCCCACACTCTCCAACTCTTAAAGTGCCAATGGCTCTTAGTGGACCCGTCTATACCCTATGGTACTAATGTGGACCCCAGCATCCTCTACGGATTATGAGAAAAGGATTTAATTAAAATCCTATTTTTTTATTCTTACTCACCAGTTGCTGTTTGGGTGGGTGGATGGTCCGTGTCCTCAATATGGGTGCCAGGTAGAGTTTGAGGTGGTATAACTTGCTTGAGATCCGCCTCAAAGATAGTGGGCCACCCGCTGTTTTCCTGCTTTCATGGCGCTCCTCAGCCATTTTAGATTTGAGAACCCTCTTGACATCCGAGAAACGCTTTTTACAGTTCTCCACACAGCACTTGCAAGGCCTCACAGCATTCACTGCATCACATACCCCCTGCCATGAACCCTTTTATGGGCCAGGGATGTGCAATTTGTCTCTGCACCTAGCAGCCTCTTATGAATTGTGCCAGTGCACAGTTTTCCTCATAAGAGCAGCACACATTGGGGGTCATTCCGAGTTGATCGTAGCTGTGCTAAATTTAACACAACTAAGGTCAGGCACTCAGACATGCGGGGGGGCGCCCCGCATGTCAGTGCCGCCCCCCTTCCCCCCCGCAGAAGTGCAAAGGCATCGCACAGCGGCGATGTCTTTGCACTTCAAGAGTAGCTCCCGACCAGCGCAGCTTTAGCGTGCTGGCCGGGAGCTACCCGTCACTCCCAGGCCCGCAGCGGCTGCGTATGACGTCCCGCAGCGGCTGCGTATGACGTCACGCAGCCGCCGCTCCCCGCATGGTCCAGCCACGCCTGCGTTGGCCGGACTGCATCCACGAAACGGCGGCTAAATGCCGCCGTTCCGACCCCTCCCGCCCAGCGACCGCCTCTGCCTGTCAATCAGGTAGAGGCGATCGCAGCCCAGCTACGGCCTTCGGCCGTCTGGCATGCGCCGGTGCACTACGGCACCGGCGCATGCACAGTGGGTACCCGTTCGCTCGGCTGCGATAAAAAGCAGCGAGCGAACGGGTCAGAATGACCCCCATTGCTCCCAGTTTTTATCTTGCCTGGGGCACACACTGCAGCATTACCTCCTCATTCTCCTGTCCACCCTTCTCCACTAACTCTGGGGGCTCAAACACAACATTTTCTTCTCACTGCTTATCTGATCCTCAATCCTCTTCCTAGAAGTCACCCTGCACCTGACCAACACGTTGCGAAACCTGTTCTCCAGCTTCTCCAAAAACTCAATGATAACATTGCAAAAGTAAAACTTTTATTATAAGGCAAATGTGGACAGAATTATACAACTTTGAAGGACCAATGACTACACCACTTTCAAAGCCAACACACCACATGTAATGAAAGTTGCTTTGTGATTTGTACGTTTTTCGCAGGTGTCGCATGCAAGTTATGTATGCACCTTGAAACTCACAGGTTATTACATACTGCAAGTATCAGAAGATTCTTGCAACAAACTTTCACCGAGTTTTGCAAAGTTTTATCTTGCGAAGGAATCGATGTCTGCTGATCTGGCGCTTTTGATTGCCGATAGGTGGATTGTATCAGCGTAAGCAGTATGGGCAGGGCCGGCTCCAGGCCTACTAGCACCCTGAGCGAGAAAATGTAAAAGCGCCCCCCCCCCCCCCCTTCGGCGCGCGCGTTCCCGGAAAAGTGGGTGTGGCCTCTGGAAAGTGGGCGTGGCCTCAACTTCATATCATCAAACTATAAACATATTTTCACACAATTAGCAGCCTTACACATAGTCACAGTAGTGTTCCTTACACACAATGTCTCCAGTATAGTGCCAGATACACATAATGTGCAGTGCCAGATAGACATGACATGCCCCCCAGCAGTGCCAGCTACACATGACATGCCCTGCAGCAGTGCCAGCTACACATGACATGCCCCGCAGCAGTGCCAGCTACACATGACATGCCCCACAGCAGTGCCAGCTACACATGACATGCCCCGAAGCAGTGCCAGCTACACATGACATGCCCCGCAGCAGTGCCAGCTAGCCAGCTACACATGACATGCCCCGCAGCAGTGCCAGCTACACATGACATGCCCCCCAGCAGTGCCAGCTACACATGATAGTGTTCACTTTTTAGGGCATGGTGCTGATCACAGGGAGGGCACATTTTTAAGTTAGGAGGGCAAAATGATGTACATACTGCTTGTTGTTCCCATACCTATATGACAAAGAATGGACAGTGCGCGCCGAAGGCGCGCAGCAAAAATTAAGGGGAGTTACTTCGTGGGGAAGGTACGTGGCCACATAATAGTGGCAATTTGCATTACACCACACAGTAGTGCAGCTAATACACACTGCACCAGGTAGAACCTCCTATACACTTTGCGTCAGGCACAGCACTGAGACACATTGCACCAGGGAGAGCACTGAGACACATTGCCTAGCCACAGACGCCTAGCGGGAACACTACATGACATGCCCCCCAGCAGTGCCAGCTACACGTGACATGCCCCCCAGCAGTGCCAGCTACACGTGACATGCCCCCCAGCAGTGCCAGCTACACGTGACATGCCCCCCAGCAGTGCCAGCTACACGTGACATGCCCCCCAGCAGTGCCAGCTAAATAAATGGCCACACAGTGCCAGATATGCACCCACAGTTCAGATACATAAATGCCCCCAAAGTGCCAGATACATAAATGCCTCCACAGTGCAGATATGCCCCCCACAGTGCCAGATACATAAATGCCCCCACAGTGCCAGATACATAAGTGCCCACACAGTGCCAGATACATAAGTGCCCCCACAGTGCCAGATATAAAAATGCCCACACAGTGCCAGATATGTCCCCACAGTGCCATATATAAAATTGCCCCCACAGTGCCAGATATGCCCCCACAGGGCCAGATACATAAATGCCCCCAGTGCCAGATACATAAATGCCCACATTGCCAGATGCATAAGTGCCCCCACAGTGCCAGATGCATAAGTGCCCCCACAGTGCCAGATAAATGCCCCCACAGTGGCAGAAATGCCCCCCACAGTGCCAGAAATGCCCCCACAGTGCCAGAAATGCCCCCACATTGCCAGAAATGCCCCACATTGCCAGATATGCCCCCACAGTGCCAGAAATGCCCCCACAGTGCCAGAAATGCCCCCACACAGGGCCAGATAAATGCCCCCACAGAGCCAGATATGCCCCCAGTGTGCCAGATATGCCCCCAGTGTGCCAGATATGCCCCCAGTGTGCCAGAAATGCCCCCAGTGTTCCAGAAATGCCCCCACGGTGCCAGAAATGCCCCCACATTGCCAGAAATGCCCCCACAGTGCCAGAAATGCCCCCACACAGGGCCAGATAAATGCCCCCACAGAGCCAGATATGCCCTTAGTGTGCCAGATATGCCCCCAGTGTGCCAGATATGCCCCCAGTGTGCCAGAAATGCCCCCAGTGTGCCAGATATGCCCCCAGTGTGCCAGATATGCCCCCAGTGTGCCAGAAATGCCCCCAGTGTTCCAGATATGCCCCCACGGTGCCAGAAATGCCCCCACATTGCCAGAAATGCCCCCACAGTGCCAGAAATGCCCCCACAGTGCCAGAAATGCCCCCACACAGGGCCAGATAAATGCCCCCACAGAGCCAGATATGCCCCCAGTGTGCCAGATATGCCCCCAGTGTGCCAGAAATGCCCCCAGTGTGCCAGAAATGCCCCCAGTGTTCCAGATATGCCCCCACGGTGCCAGAAATGCCCCCACATTGCCAGAAATGCCCCCACAGTGCCAGAAATGCCCCCACACAGGGCCAGATAAATGCCCCCAGTGTGCCAGATATGCCCCCAGTGTGCCAGAAATGCCCCCACGGTGCCAGAAATGCCCCCACATTGCCAGAAATGCCCCCACAGTGCCTGAAATGCCCCCACAGTGCCAGAAATGCCCCCACACAGGGCCAGAAATGCCCCCACACAGGGCCAGATAAATGCCCCCACAGAGCCAGATATGCCCCCAGTGTGCCAGATATGCCCCCAGTGTGCCAGATATGCCCCCAGTGTGCCAGAAATGCCCCCAGTGTGCCAGAAATGCCCCCAGTGTTCCAGATATGCCCCCACGGTGCCAGAAATGCCCCCACATTTGCAGAAATGCCCCCACAGTGCCAGAAATGCCCCCACAGTGCCAGAAATGCCCCCACACAGGGCCAGATAAATGCCCCCACAGAGCCAGATATGTTCCCAGTGTGCCAGATATGCCCCCAGTGTGCCAGATATGCCCCCAGTGTGCCAGAAATGCCCCCAGTGTGCCAGAAATGCCCCCAGTGTTCCAGATATGCCCCCACGGTGCCAGAAATGCCCCCACAGTGCCAGAAATGCCCCCACACAGGGCCAGATAAATGCCCCCATTGTGCCAGATATGCCCCCAGTGTGCCAGATATGCCCCCAGTGAGCCAGATATGCCCCCCACAGTGCCAGAAATGCCCCCACAGAGCCAGATATGCCCCCACAGAACCAGATATGCCCCCAGTGTGCCAGATATGCCCCCAGTGTGCCAGATAAATGCCCCCACAGTGCGATCCATAAATGTTTGACCCCCCCCCCCCCCCACCAAATACCTGAGGCGCTGAGTCTGAGAGGGGGAGGAGGAGTGCTGGCGGGAGTGCTGGCGGGCGGGAGAGTGAGGATCCGAGTGCGGGTGGGCGGGCGGCCACTTGTGTGCGCTATGCGCGGCGCCGGCGTCTGACGTTAGACACCGGCGCCGCGCAGCGCACGCCGCACACACGGACGGCGGGGACAACGCTGCGCTGCACACACACACAGGGCCGGCTCCAGCTTTGAATATGGCGGCGCCAGCGCGCGGCGCCCATTAAGGGTGGCGCCCTGCGCGGCCGCTCTATTCGAACATGCCTAGAGCCGGCCCTGAGTATGGGGAATGTGCGTGTAGATGTACGGGCCCCATTATACTTCTTGATATCTTCACTCATATGGATATCCATCACATCAAGCCCTCTAATCTACATTCTTTTAGGACTGACTGACTAACTCAGTTATTCACCTGGCCCAATAGAATTCCAGCACAAAATTAGCTCAGAACAATACTCTTTGGAGGCTGTTCACAATTAATTTCGATGTAATAGACCTCCTTATATGTTGGGCCACCCTGAGCTTTGCAGTTCATTAAAATCCTTTTTCACATCTGGCCAGGCTAGAGACTGAACACTAAATATCTGCCAGCACTCTCTCTGATGAGCTGGCCACACCACCACTTCCTATCTTTCCAGCAAGAACTGTACCATAATCTTAAATTGAGGTATTTCTGGCCATGTGGTCTAGGTATTCTGTACCACAGCGGCTTAAACAAGCTCAATGCTCACATCCAAAGTGATGGGGGTCACCTGCACATATTCTATAGAGATATGCAAGAATTTACATAAAAATGTGCATTTTTTAGTCTGCATTAATCAAAACAATAACATACCAGACATATATCAACACACTTAATAAATCAGAATATAAGGGCCGATTCAGACCTGGACGCTGCTACGGAAGCAGTCGCAGGCTGAAGCCCAGTGAAGTGTGCGCATGTGCAGTAGCCACACTTCACGTGCGCACAAGTGAGGCATCTCACTTGTGCGATCGCTTCTGCCTGATTGACAGGTAGAGACGGTCGCGGGGCTGGAAGGGGCATTGCAGCAGCATTGGGGTATGAACAACGCAGGTGTGTCCAGACTGTTTGCTGGGGGCCACGGCGGCTACATGACATCACACGCAGCCAATGAGACCTGAAACATGCCGGGTAATCGTCTGCCTTCACAGCTATGCTGCACAGGCAGAGGGCTACACTAAACATGCAAAAGCATCACCGCCATGCGATGCTCTCGCATATCTGGGGGGAGAGGCTGGATCCGGCATGCGGGGCGGACTTGCCCTGCGCTTGGCGTTCCCCCGCATGTCAGAGTAATTGATCTGAGATGTGCTTTTTTTAGCACATCTACGATCAACTCTGAATCGGCCCCATATTCCTATATGAGGATAACTTATCCTGTATTTGGTAATGAAAATACAGCGTAAAAGTGCTAATTAGGAAATGTGCATAAATATGCAGCAACTCTTATCAAGTGTAGCAGGTGTGATAATAATAATTAACTTATTGCAAGTGCCACTCATAAATACTGTAAGTGCCGTCAAACCACTTTACCTTGATATTCTGCAGAAGCAGGTCTGCTATTTGAGAAGAAATACCATAGCTAAATATCGGTGCATAGTATCAGCTATGTGACTAATTGTGTTTTACTGGTTTATATATGTCTGTGTTAAAAAAAAATAAAGATTATTATTCATAACAAATGACAAATCTTGTCTTTACCTCTGCGTATACTAATTCTATTGTCTACTTTATTTATAATAACGGGTTGCAATTAGCATCCTGGCAGTCGGGATGCCCACGGAAATGTGACCGACGCCAGAATTCCTTCACCACTCGGAATCCCGGCACCGGAAAACACTGACTGCCGACATACCAAAGGTAAGTATCGAGGTCACTGTTAGGGTCAAGCACTAGAGGAAGGGGCTAGCCATAGCTGTCTTAGTCCTAGCCGCCACCCCAGGCGGGTAAGGGTAGAGGACACGGGAGGGGTAAAATAATGACCCCGTCCCCCATCAGAATTCTCAGTGTTGGGATGCTGGTGTTGGTCATGTGACCGTAGGCATCCTGACAGCCAGGATCCCATACCAAACCCATAATAACATTGTATATATGTGTTGAAAAATCTGTGTAGACTCAATCATGCATGAAATATATATTCACTAGAAGAAAAAAATACACTTTTCTTACGTCCTAGAGGATGCTGGGGTCCATTTTGGTAGGAAAAAACAATGTGTTCCCTAATGCACACCGAGTGAAAAATATTTTACTACATAATAGTCAGATAATACGGAGATCTTAGTTGCGTATATCTGCAGATATAGGGTTAAGCCCCCAGGCCGATCGACAAGGCTTCTCCGTCACTGGGGGTCCCTAATACTAGGTATGGGTCCGGGGTGCAGGACCCCATAACGTCGGCACAGGTCGGCTACCCCAGGTCAGCACACAGGTGAGAATTAATAAGGGTTAATAAGAAGCACAGAAGTGCTATGTAAGTGGTGTGATTAAAATAATACAAAAATATATACAAAGTGATAGGGAAAATCATAAGTGTTAATAAAGTGTTAGGGTGTGCCGACCTGAAGCAGCCCAGTCATACCGACACAGGGGCCACCGCACCCCACACCCACCCCATAAATAATTACAAATATGTCTGGGTTAAATTCCCAGTGTAAGGCCACATGGTAATGGCTCCTACAGCATCTGAGAGCCAGCTTACCTGGAGATACGCCTAGCTTCTCCTATGGCACTCTGGAGTCAGCAATCCCTCCTAATGATGACCCATCCATGCCTCTCTAAATACAATGCACAAAATGGTAAGCTGCTCAATCAGATTGTGATGTCACTCAGGTGCTAAAAGGGAGGGGTAATTCTGTGTAGGAAAAAACAATGTGTTCCCTAATGCACACCGAGTGAAAAATATTTTACTACATAATAGTCAGATAATACGGAGATCTTAGTTGCGTATATCTGCAGATATAGGGTTAAGCCCCCAGGCCGATCGACAAGGCTTCTCCGTCACTGGGGGTCCCTAATACTAGGTATGGGTCCAGGGTGCAGGACCCCATAACGTCGGCACAGGTCGGCTACCCCAGGTCAGCACACAGGTGAGAATTAATAAGGGTTAATAAGAAGCACAGAAGTGCTATGTAAGTGGTGTGATTAAAATAATACAAAAATATATACAAAGTGATAGGGAAAATGATAAGTGTTAATAAAGTGTTAGGGTGTGCCGACCTGAAGCAGCCCAGCCATACCGACACAGGGGCCACCGCACCCCACACCCACCCCATAAATAATTACAAATATGTCTGGGTTAAATTCCCAGTGTAAGGCCACATGGTAATGGCTCCTACAGCATCTGAGAGCCAGCTTACCTGGAGATACCCCTAGCTTCTCCTATGGCACTCTGGAGTCAGCAATCCCTCCTAATGCTGACCCATCCATGCCTCTCTAAATACAATGCACAAAATGGTAAGCTGCTCAATCAGATTGTGATGTCACTCAGGTGCTAAAAGGGAGGGGTAATTCTGTGTAGGAAAAAACAATGTGTTCCCTAATGCACACCGAGTGAAAAATATTTTACTACATAATAGTCAGATAATACGGAGATCTTAGTTGCGTATATCTGCAGATATAGGGTTAAGCCCCCAGGCCGATCGACAAGGCTTCTCCGTCACTGGGGGTCCCTAATACTAGGTATGGGTCCAGGGTGCAGGACCCCATAACGTCGGCACAGGTCGGCTACCCCAGGTCAGCACACAGGTGAGAATTAATAAGGGTTAATAAGAAGCACAGAAGTGCTATGTAAGTGGTGTGATTAAAATAATACAAAAATATATACAAAGTGATAGGGAAAATCATAAGTGTTAATAAAGTGTTAGGGTGTGCCGACCTGAAGCAGCCCAGCCATACTGACACAGGGGCCACCGCACCCCACACCCACCCCATAAATAATTACAAATATGTCTGGGTTAAATTCCCAGTGTAAGGCCACATGGTAATGGCTCCTACAGCATCTGAGAGCCAGCTTACCTGGAGATACTCCTAGCTTCTCCTATGGCACTCTGGAGTCAGCAATCCCTCCTAATGCTGACCCATCCATGCCTCTCTAAATACAATGCACAAAATAGTAAGCTGCTCAATCAGATTGTGATGTCACTCAGGTGCTAAAAGGGAGGGGTAATTCTGTGTAGGAAAAAACAATGTGTTCCCTAATGCACACCGAGTGAAAAATAAGATTTTACTTACCGATAAATCTATTTCTCGTAGTTCGTAGTGGATGCTGGGACTCCGTAAGGACCATGGGGAATAGCGGCTCCGCAGGAGACAGGGCACAAGAATAAAAGCTTTAGGATCAGGTGGTGTGCACTGGCTCCTCCCCCTATGACCCTCCTCCAAGCCTCAGTTAGGATACTGTGCCCGGACGAGCGTACATAATAAGGAAGGATATTGAATCCCGGGTAAGACTCATACCAGCCACACCAATCACACCGTACAACTTGTGATCTGAACCCAGTTAACAGTATGATAAAACGAAAAGGAGCCTCTGAAAAGATGGCTCACAACAATAATAACCCGAATTTTTGTAACAATAACTATATACAAGTATTGCAGACAATCCGCACTTGGGATGGGCGCCCAGCATCCACTACGGACTACGAGAAATAGATTTATCGGTAAGTAAAATCTTATTTTCTCTGACGTCCTAGTGGATGCTGGGACTCCGTAAGGACCATGGGGATTATACCAAAGCTCCCAAACGGGCGGGAGAGTGCGGATGACTCTGCAGCACCGAATGAGAGAACTCCAGGTCCTCCTCAGCCAGGGTATCAAATTTGTAGAATTTTGCAAACGTGTTTGCCCCTGACCAAGTAGCTGCTCGGCAAAGTTGTAAAGCCGAGACCCCTCGGGCAGCCGCCCAAGATGAGCCCACTTTCCTTGTGGAATGGGCTTTTACCGATTTTGGCTGTGGCAGGCCCGCCACAGAATGTGCAAGCTGAATTGTACTACAAATCCAACGAGCAATCGTCTGCTTAGAAGCAGGAGCACCCAGCTTGTTGGGTGCATACAGGATAAACAGCGAGTCAGATTTTCTGACTCCAGCCGTCCTGGAAACATATATTTTCAGGGCCCTGACAACGTCAAGCAACTTGGAGTCCTCCAAGTCCCTAGTAGCCGCAGGTACCACAATAGGTTGGTTCATGTGAAATGCAGAAACCACCTTAGGTAGAAATTGAGGACGAGTCCTCAATTCTGCCCTGTCAGAATGAAAAATTAAGTAAGGACTTTTATATGATAAAGCCGCCAATTCTGACACACGACTGGCTGAAGCCAGGGCTAACAGCATCGTCACCTTCCATGTGAGATATTTGAAGTCCACAGTGGTGAGTGGTTCAAACCAATGTGACTTTAGAAAACTCAACACAACATTGAGATCCCAAGGTGCCACTGGAGGCACAAAAGGAGGCTGTATATGCAGTACCCCTTTTACAAATGTCTGAACTTCAGGCATTGAAGCCAGTTCTTTCTGGAAGAAAATCGACAGGGCCGAAATTTGAACCTTAATGGACCCTAATTTTAGGCCCATAGATAGTCCTGTTTGCAGGAAATGGAGGAAACGACCCAGTTGAAATTCCTCTGTAGGGGCCTTCTTGGCCTCACACCACGCAACATATTTTCGCCAAATGCGGTGATAATGTTTTGCGGTTACGTCCTTCCTGGCCTTGACCAGGGTAGGGATGACTTCATCTGGAATGCTTTTTTCCCTCAGGATCCGGCGTTCAACCGCCATGCCGTCAAACGCAGCCGCGGTAAGTCTTGGAACAGACAAGGCCCCTGCTGGAGCAGGTCCTTTCTCAGAGGTAGAGGCCACGGTTCGTCCGTGAGCATCTATTGAAGTTCCGGGTACCAAGTCCTTCTTGGCCAATCCGGAGCCACGAGTATAGTTCTTACTCCTCTCCTTCTTATGATTCTCAGTACCTTTGGTATGAGAGGCAGAGGAGGGAACACATACACTGACTGGTACACCCACGGCGTTACCAGGGCGTCCACCGCTATTGCCTGAGGGTCCCTTGACCTGGCGCAATATCTGTCTAGTTTTTTGTTTAGACGGGACGCCATCATGTCCACCTTTGGTTCTTCCCAACGGTTTACTATCAGGTGGAAGACTTCTGGGTGAAGTCCCCACTCTCCCAGGTGGAGGTCGTGTCTGCTGAGGAAGTCTGCTTCCCAGTTGTCCACTCCCGGAATGAACACTGCTGACAGTGCTATCACATGATTTTCCGCCCAGCGAAGAATCCTTGCAGCTTCTGCCATTGCCCTCCTGCTTCTCGTGCCGCCCTGTCTGTTTACGTGGGCGACTGACGTGATGTTGTCCGATTGGATCAATACCGCCTGACCTTGAAGCAGGGGTTTCGCTTGACTTAGGGCATTGTAAATGGCCCTTAGTTCCAGAATGTTTATATGAAGAGATGCTTCCATGCTTGACCACAAGCCCTGGAAATTTCTTCCCTGTGTGACTGCTCCCCAGCCTCTCAGGCTTGCATCCGTGGTCACCAGGATCCAATCCTGAATGCCAAATCTGCGGCCCTCTAGTAGATGAGCACTCTGCAGCCACCACAGAAGAGACACCCTTGTCCTTGGCGACAGGGTTATCCGCTGATGCATCTGAAGATGCGATCCGGACCATTTGTCCAGCAGATCCCACTGAAAAGTTCTTGCATTGAATCTTCCGAATGGAATCGCTTCGTAAGAAGCCACCATTTTTCCCAGGACCCTCGTGCACTGATGCACTGACACCTGGCCTGGTTTTAGGAGGTTCCTGACTAGCTCGGATAACTCCCTGGCCTTCTCCTCCGGGAGAAACACCTTTTTCTGGACTGTGTCCAGAATCATTCCTAGGAACAGTAGACGTGTCGTAGGAATCAGCTGCGATTTTGGAATATTTAGGATCCACCCGTGCTGACGTAACACTACCTGAGATAGTGCTACTCCGACTTCTAACTGTTCCCTGGACCTTGCCCTTATCAGGAGATCGTCCAAGTAAGGGATAATTAAGATGCCTTTTCTTCGAAGAAGAATCATCATTTCGGCCATTACCTTGGTAAAGACCCGAGGTGCCGTGGACAACCCAAACGGCAGCGTCTGAAACTGATAATGACAGTTTTGTACAACAAACCTGAGGTACCCTTGGTGAGACGGGTAGATTGGGACGTGGAGATAAGCATCCTTGATGTCCAGAGACACCATATAGTCCCCTTCTTCCAGGTTTGCTATCACCACTCTGAGTGATTCCATCTTGAATTTGAACCTCTTTAAGTAAGTGTTCAAGGATTTCAGATTTAAAATTGGTCTCACCGAGCCGTCCGGCTTCGGTACCACAAACAGCGTGGAATAATACCCCTTTCCCTGTTGTAGGAGGGGTACCTTGATTATCACCTGCTGGGAATACAGCTTGTGAATGGCTTCCAAAACTGCCTCCCTGTCGGAGGGAGACTTTGGTAGAGCAGACTTCAGGAACCGGCGAGGGGGAAACGCCTCGAATTCCAGTTTGTACCCCTGCGATATTACCTGTAGAATCCAGGGGTCCACTTGCGAGTGAGCCCACTGCGCGTTGAAATTCTTGAGACGGGCCCCCACCATGTCTGAGTCTGCTTGTAAAGCCCCAGCGTCATGCTGAAGACTTGGCAGAAGCAGGGGAGGGCTTCTGCTCCTGGGAAGCGGCTGCATGGTGCAGTCTTTTTCCCCTTCCTCTGCCCCGGGGCAGGAAGGAATGGCCTTTAGCTCGCTTGTACTTATGGGAACGAAAGGACTGAGTTTGAAAAGACGGTGTCTTTTTCTGCTGATGTGAAGTGACCTGGGGTAAAAAGGTGGATTTTCCAGCCGTTGCCGTGGCCACCAGGTCCGATAGACCAGCCCCAAATAACTCCTCCCCTTTATACGGCAATACTTCCATATGTCGTTTTGAATCCGCATCGCCTGACCACTGTCGCGTCCATAACGCTCTTCTGGCAGAAATGGACATAGCACTTACTCTTGATGCCAGGGTGCAGATATCCCTCTGTGCATCACGCATATATAGTAATGCATCCTTCAAATGCTCTATAGTTAGCAGTATATTGTCCCTATCCAGGGTATCAATATTTTCAGTCAGGGAATCCGACCACGCGACTCCAGCACTGCACATCCAGGCTGAAGCGATTGCTGGTCGCAGTATAACACCAGTATGTGTGTATATACTTTTAAGAATATTTTCCAGCCTTCTATCTGCTGGTTCCTTGAGGGTGGCCGTATCAGGAGACGGTAACGCTACTTGTTTAGATAAACGTGTGAGCGCCTTATCTACCCTAGGGGGTGTTTCCCAACGCGTCCTAACCTCTGACGGGAAAGGATATAGTGCCAATAATTTTTTAGAAATTAGCAGTTTTTTGTCGGGGGAAACCCACGCTTTATCACACACCTCATTTAACTCATCTGACTCAGGGAAAACTATTGGTAGTTTTTTCACACCCCACATAATACCCTTCTTTGTGGTACTTGTAGTGTCAGAAATGTTCAATGCCTCCTTCATTGCCGTAATCATGTAACGTGTGGCCCTACTGGACATTACGTTTGTCTCCTCACCGTCGACACTAGACTCAGTATCTGTGTCTGGGTCTGTGTCGACCCACTGAGGTAACGGGCGTTTTAGGGCCCCTGACGGTGTCTGAGACGCCTGGACAGGCACTAATTGATTTGCCGGCTGTCTCATGTCATCAACCGTTTTTTGCAAAGTGCTGACATTATCACTTAATTCTTTAAATACGATCATCCAGTCAGGTGTCGACACCCTAGGGGGTGACATCACTAACCCAGGCAATTGCTCCGCCTCCACATCATTTTCCTCCTCATACATGTCGACACACACGTACCGACACACAGCACACACACCGGGAATGCTCTGATAGAGGACAGGACCCCACAAGCCCTTTGGAGAGACAGAGGGAGAGTCTGCCAGCACACACCAAGCGCTTATAACCTTATATAAGTGTTATTCCCTTATAGCTGCTGTTTATATAATTTTTAGCTGCCAATAGTGCCCCCCCTTCTCTTTTTTACCCTGATTCTGTAGCAAGTCTGCAGGGGAGAGTCAGGGAGCCGTCCTTCCAGCGGAGCTGTGAGGGAAAATGGCGCTTGTGTGCTGAGGAGATAGGCTCCGCCCCTTCACGACGTCCTTATCTCCCGCTCTTTTCTGTAATAATGGCAGGGGTTAAAATACATCCATATAGCCCAAGAGCTATATGTGATGTATTCTTTTGCCAACCTAAGGTATCATCTGTTATATTGCGTCTCAGGGCGCTCCCCCCAGCGCCCTGCACCCTCAGTGACCGGAGTGTGAAGTGTGCTGAGAGCAATGGCGCACAGCTGCGGTGCTGTGCGCTACCTTAGTCTGAAGACAGGATCGTCTTCTGCCGCCGATTTCACCGGACCTCTTCGCTCTTCTGGCTCTGTAAGGGGGCCGGCGGCGCGGCTCCGGGACCCATCCAGGCTGAACCTGTGATCGTCCCTCTGGAGCTAATGTCCAGTAGCCTAAGAAACCCGATCCACTCTGCACGCAGGTGAGTCCGTTTCTTCTCCCCTTAGTCCCACGATGCAGTGAGCCTGTTGCCAGCAGGACTCACTGAAAATAAAAAACCTAAAATAAACTTTTATTCTAAGCAGCTCAGGAGAGCCACCTAGCCTGCACCCTTCTCGTTCGGGCACAAAAATCTAACTGAGGCTTGGAGGAGGGTCATAGGGGGAGGAGCCAGTGCACACCACCTGATCCTAAAGCTTTTATTCTTGTGCCCTGTCTCCTGCGGAGCCGCTATTCCCCATGGTCCTTACGGAGTCCCAGCATCCACTAGGACGTCAGAGAAAATATTTTACTACATAATAGTCAGATAATACGGAGATCTTAGTTGCGTATATCTGCAGATATAGGGTTAAGCCCCCAGGCCGATCGACAAGGCTTCTCCGTCACAGGGGGTACCATGGGGTATAGACGGTTCCGCCGGAGCCTTCGGCACTTTAAGACTTTTCAACAGTGTGAACTGGCTCCTCCCTCTATGCCCCTCCTCCAGACCTCAGTTTAAAAATTGTACCCGGGAGACTGGATGCACACCAGTGGAGCTCTAGAGAGTTCTGCTGGAAAAGACTTTGTTAGGTTTTTTATTTTACAGGGAAGCTGCTGGCAACAGCTTCCCTGCTTCGTGGGACTTAGTGGGGGAAGTAGGAACCAACTTCTCAATTAGTTCAATGGCTCTGCTTCCGCTGACAGGACACCATTAGCTCCTGAAGGGTACTGAACACAGCCCTTGCCTGGCTACAGCTCACTCCCACAGCACTGCCGCCACCCCCTAACAGAAGTCAGAAGGCTTGTGAGTATTTACCGGAGACCTGCGGAGAGGGGTCCTCCGGTCATCGTGGCGGTATAAAGGTACCAGCGCAGCGCGGGACGCTGCGCAGAAACATGTCTCTCAGCACAAGGGTGCAGAGCGCGCGATGGGGGGGGGGGCGCGCTCTGGGGGACATGTTAAAATCCTTACTCTCACTGGCATAGCAGTACATACATGTGAGCCGCTGATGCACATACCCTGCCAGTATAAATATTTTAATCACTGAGGTAGAATCGCACCATTACAGGGGGGCGGGGCTTCTCCTCAGACTTGCCAATAACACTCATTGGGCGCCATTTTCTCCTGCAGAACCGCCAGAGTGCTGATCCTGAACGCTGCTTCTCCTCACACATCGCTGATACAAGTACCAGGGTGTTACAGAAGGAGAGGGGAGCACATATTGCATTAGGTCTGCGGACTTAATATTGGAAGACAGCGCTGTGGTTGTGTGTACTGTATGCAATACATATAGGGCGCGTGGTGTGGACTGGCAAATCCCTCTGGGTCCCTCTGACAGACGTTAGTGTAGGTCTGTCCCCAATAGCTCCCCTGTGTGTGAGTGGTGTGACTGTACACGTGTGTACCATGTCTAGAGAAAGCTCTTCCCCAGAGGAACCCATTTTGGATGCACAAGAGTGTTCTGAGCCTGTGTGGGTGAGAAAGCTGCAGAGTAATATGTCTAAGCTAGCAAAGAAATTCTCTGAGTATGAACAACAGACAAAGTATTGGAGACAGTCTGTGGAGGACAGACTGTTTGCTGATCCCTCCACGTCATCCACTCGGGACCCCTCCAGTTCCCAGAAAAGGTCTCTGGCACAGATTATGCAAAGGGACACTGACACAGATTCCGACACTGAGGTCGACACTGGGGATTTGAGAGGGGTAGACCCCAAACTAGCCAAGAGCATTCAATGTATGATAGTCGCTATAAAAGAGGTGTTAGAATTAACTGACACAACACCTGCACCTGAGGAAAAAGATTATTTTAAATTAAATAAAAAACAGGTGGTGACTTTTCCTCCATCTAAGGACTTAAATGCATTCTTTGTAGAATCCTGGTCTAAGCCAGAACAGAAGTTTGCTATTCCTAGAAGGTTGCATGTAGCGTACCCTTTCCCTGAAGAGGACAGGCGTAAGTGGGAGTCACCCCTCCCCCCCCCCCCCCCCCAAAATGGTAGACAACTCAGTCTCTTGGCTGTCGAAGAAAATAATTTTGCCTGCCCCAGGTTCAGCTTCATTAAAAGAACCTGCTGACCGCAAGTTAGAGATGACTTTAAAGTAGTGATGTGCACCGGAAATTTTTCGGCTTTTGTGTTTTGGTTTTGGATTCGGTTCCGCGGCCGTGTTTTGGATTCAGACGCGTTTTGGCAAATCCTCCCTGAAAATGTTTTGTCGGATTCAGGTGTGTTTTGGATTTGGGTGTTTTTTTTTTACAAAAAACCCTCAAAAACAGCTTAAATCACAGAATTTGGGGGTCATTTTTATCCCATAGTATTATTAACCTCAATAACCATAATTTACACTCATTTTCAGTCTATTCTCAACACCTCACACCTCACAATATTATTTTTAGTCCTAAAATTTGCACCAAGGTCGCTGGATGACTAAGCTAAGCGACCCAAGTGGCCGACACAAACACCTGGCCCATCTAGGAGTGGCACTGCAGTGTCAGGCAGGATGGCACTTCAAAAAAAAAGTCCCCAAACAGCACATGATGCAAAGAAAAAAAGAGGTGCACTAAGGTCGCTGGATGGCTAAGCTAAGCGACACAAGTGGCTGACACAAACACCTAGCCCATCTAGGAGTGGCACTGCAGTGTCAGGTAGGATGGCACTTCAAAAAAATAGCCCCCAAACAGCACATGATGCAAAGAAAAAAAGAGGTGCAATGAGGTAGCTGTGTGACTAAGCTAAGCGACCCTAGTGGCCGACACAAACACCTGGCCCATCTAGGAGTGGCACTGCAGTGTCAGACAGGATGGCAGATTTAAAAAATTGTCCCCAAACAGCACATGATGCAAAGAAAAAAAGAGGTGCACCAAGGTCGCTGGATGGCTAAGCTAAGCGACACAAGTGGCCAACACAAACACCTGGCCCATCTAGGAGTGGCACTGCAGTGTCAGGCATGATGGCACTTCAAAAAAATAGTCCCCATACAGCACATGATGCAAAGAAAAAAAGAGGTGCACCAATGTCGCTGGATGGCTAAGCTAAGCGACACAAGTAGCCGACACAAACACCTGGCCCATCTAGGAGTGGCACTGCAGTGTCAGGCAGGATGGCACTTAAAAAAAATAGTCCCCAATGCATCATGCATCATGTAGTCCCCCACATGATGCAAAGAAAAAAAGAGGCGCAATGAGGTAGCTGTGTGACTAAGCTAAGCGACCCAAGTGGCCGACACAAACACCTGGCCCATCTAGGAGTGGCACTGCAGTTTCCTAGCGAGAGGATGAGTGCTTCCATCCTCATGTGAATCTGAACCACTAGCCATGAACATAGGCCAGGGCCTCAGCCGTTCCTTGCCACTCCGTGTCGTAAATGGCATATTGGCAAGTTTACGCTTCTCCTCAGACGCTTTTAATTTTGATTTTTGGGTCATTTTACTGAACTTTTGTTTTTTGGATTTTACATGCTCTCTACTATGACATTGGGCATCGGCCTTGGCAGACGACATTGATGGCATTTCATCGTCTCAGCCATGACTAGTGGCAGCAGCTTCAGCACGAGGTGGAAGTGGATCTTGATCTTTCCCTATTTTACCCTCCACATTTTTGTTCTCCATTTTTTAATGTGTGGAATTATATGCCAGTATCAATAGCAATGGCCTACTACTATATATACTGCGCACTACTGAAATGCACCACAGGTATGGATGGATAGTATACTTGACGACACAGAGGTAGGTAGAGCAGTGGCCTACTGTACCGTACTGCTATATACTATATACTGATGGTCAGCAAACTGTGCAAAACTGAAATGCACCACAGGTATGGATGGATAGTATACTTGACGACACAGAGGTAGGTAGAGCAGTGGCCTACTGTACTGTACTGCTATATACTATATACTGGTGGTCAGCAAACTGTGCAAAACTGAAATGCACCACAGGTATGGATGGATAGTATACTTGACGACACAGAGGTAGGTAGAGCAGTGGCCTTCTGTACCGTACTGCTATATATTATATACTGGTGGTCAGCAAACTGTGCACAACTGAAATGCACCACAGGTATGGATGGATAGTATACTTGACGACACAGAGGTAGGTAGAGCAGTGGCCTTCTGTACCGTACTGCTATATATTATATACTGATGGTCAGCAAACTGTGCAAAACTGAAATGCACCACAGGTATGGATGGATAGTATTCTTGACGACACAAAGGTAGGTAGAGCAGTGGCCTTCTGTACCGTACTGCTATATATTATATACTGGTGGTCAGCAAACTGTGCAAAACTGAAATGCACCACAGGTATGGATGGATAGTATACTTGACGACACAGAGGTAGGTAGAGCAGTGGCCTTCTGTACCGTACTGCTATATATTATATACTGGTGGTCAGCAAAATTGTGCACTGTACTCCTACTATATACTACAATGCAGCACAGATATGGAGCGTTTTTCAGGCAGAGAACGTATAATACTGATGGTCACTGGTCAGCAAAACTCTGCACTGTACTCCTCCTATATAATACTGCTGGTCCCCAGTCCCCACAATAAAGCATTGTGAGCACAGATATATGCAGCACACTGAGCACAGATATGGAGCGTTTTTCAGGCAGAGAACGTATAATACTGGTGGTCACTGGTCAGCAAAACTCTGCACTGTACTCCTCCTATATAATACTGCTGGTCCCCAGTCCCCACAATAAAGCAGTGTGAGCACAGATATATGCAGCACACTTAGCACAGATATGGAGCGTTTTTCAGGCAGAGAACGTATAATACTGGTGGTCAGTGGTCAGCAAAACTCTGCACTGTACTCCTCCTATATAATACTGCTGGTCCCCAGTCCCCACAATAAAGCAGTGAGCACAGATATTAGCAGCCACCTGAATAAAACTGAGAAGACGCCAGCCACGTCCTCTCACTATCATTTCCAATGCATGAGTGAAAACTGGTGGCGACGCGCGGCTCCTTACTGTATATAGAATCCGAATCTTGCGAGAATCCGACCGCGGGATGATGATGTTCGGGCGCGCTCGGGTTAACCGAGCAAGGCGGGAAGGTTCGAATCTGCCTCGGAACACGTGTAAAAAGGGTGAAGTTCGGGGGGGGGGGGGGGGGTTTGGATTCCGAGGATCCGAACCCGCTCATCACTACTTTAAAGTCCATCTATATAGCTACGAGTACGTTACTCAGGCCCACAATTGCTTCTGCGTGGGTAGGTAACACAGTGGAAAAATGGGCAGACAACTTGATTGTTAATATTGACGCTGTCGATAAAGATGATATGCTTCTAATTCTAGGTCATATCAAAGATTCTGCATGTTACTTAGTTGAGGCTATGAAGGATGTTGGTTTACTGGGTTCAAGATCCTCTGCTACGGCAATTTCAGCCTGCAGGGCACTCTGGATACGCCAATGGAATGCTGATGCAGAATCCAAAGGAAATATTGAGGCGCTCCCTTACAATGGTGAGGCCCTCTTTGGAGACAAGCTGGATGCCATGATATCAACTACTACATCTGGCAAACCAGCATTTCTGCCGTCGGCAGCTGCACCGGCTAGAAAAGTGTATCATTCTCATACTATGCAGTCCTTTCGGCCCAACAAGTACAAAAAGGCAAAGGCTACCCCCTTCTTCGCAGGAAGAGGTTGAGGAAGAGATAGGAAACCTACAACACCATCAGGCTCGCAGGAGCAGAAGTCAACAGCTACTTCTGCTAAAACCACAGCATGACGCTGGGACTCCCCTGCGGGAGTGCGAGCGGGTGGAGGCGCGTCTACTGTTCTTAAGCCAGATCTGTGTTCACTCAGATCTGGATCCTTGGGTATTACAGATAGTTTCCCAAGGTTACAAGTTGGAATTTCAGGACCTTTCCCCATGCCGATTTTTCAAATCAGCCTTACCAGTTTCTGTTCAGGACAGAACAAAAGTGCTGAACGCAATACAGAAAATTACGCCAAGACGAAGTAATTTCCTTGGTTCCTACCGAACAACAGAACCAAGGATTTTATTCAAGCCTGTTTGTAGTGTCGAAGCCGGATGGCTCGGTCAGACCGATTTTAGACTTAAAATCTCTGAACCTTTTTTTGAAAAGGTTCAAATTCAAGATGGAGTCCCTGAGAGCGGTGATCTTCAGCTTGGAGGAAAAAGAATTTCTGGTGTCGGTGGACATCAAGGGTGCTTATTTTCATGTTCCCATTTTTCCTCCGCATCAAGCATGCCTGAGGTTTGCGATTCAAGACTGCCACTACCAGTTCCAAACATTACCTTTCGGGCTCTCCACGGCTCCGAGAATATTTACCAAGGTGATGGCGGAGATGATGGTTCTCCTTCACAAGAAAGGACTCAAAATAATTCCATACTTGGACGATCTCCTCATAAAAGCGAGATCCAGGGAGAAGTTAGTCCAGGACATAGCACTATCCCTGACGGTGCTTCAACGGCACGGTTGGATCATCAACTTTCCAAAATCACAATTGGAACAGACGATGAGGTTATCATTTCTGGGAATGATACTGGACACAGAGAGTATTTCTACTGGTGGAAAAGGCTCAAGTGATCCAGAGCATGGTTAAGCAAATTTTGAGACCAGAACGAGTATCAGTGCATTCGCCTGCTGGGGAAAATGGTGGCGGCTTACGAGGCTCTACAATATGGCCGATTCCATGCCAGGGTGTTCCAGTGGGACATACTGGACAAGTGGCCTGGATCACATCTACACATGCATCAACGGATAATCTTGTCAACGAAAGCTAGAATTTCGCTCTTGTGGTGGCTACAAAGTTCTCACCTCCTGGAGGGACGCAGGTTCAGGATTCATGCCTGGATCCTGGTGACCACAGATGCAAGTCTCCGAGGTTAGGGAGCAGTCACGCAAGGGTAAAGCTTCCAAGGAAGATGGTCAAGTCAAGAAGTACTCCTTCACATAAACATTCTGGAATTGAGAGCTGTGTACAACAGCCTTCATGAAGCGGCACACCTTCTTCAAGGTCGTCCCGTACAGATCCAGTCAGACAATGTAACGGCAGTAGCTTACATAAACCGTCAAGGCGGAACAAAAAGCAGAGCGGCAATGGCAGAGGTGACAAAAATACTCCTCTGGGCAGAGAGACATGCAAAAGCTCTGTCGGCAATTTTCATTCCGGGAGTGGACAACTGGGAAGCAGACTTCCTCAGCAGACACGATCTCCATCCAGGAGAATGGGGCCTCCACCCAGAGGTCTTTTCGGAGGTATCAAGTCATTGGGGCGTTCCTCAAGTAGATATGATGGCATCACATCTCAACAAGAAGCTTCAGAAATATTGTTCCAGGTCGAGAGACCCACAAGCAATAGCAATAGATGCACTGGTGACTCAGTGGGTGTTCCAGTCGGTGTATCTGTTCCCTCCACTTCCACTAATACCAAAAGTTCTCAAGATCATCAGAAGAACAAGGGTTCGAGCAATTCTCATTGCTCCAGACTGGCCAAGAAGGGCTTGGTATCCAGATCTTCCGGAGTTATTACTGGAAGATCCTCGGCCCCTTCCTCTTCGCAAGGACCTGCTTCAGCAGGGGCCGTTAGTTTATCAAGACTTACCGTGGCTGCGTTTGACGGCATGGCTGTTGAGCGCCAGATCCTAGCCCGTAAGGGTATTCCCAATGAAGTCATTCCCACACTTATTCTGGCCAGGAAAGGTGTAACGTCCAAACATTACCATCGTATTTGGAGGAAATACGTATCTTGGTGTGAATTCAAGAAGTCTCCTGCGGTGGAGTTTCAATTAGGACGTCTTCTCCTATTTATACAGGCGGGTGTGGATGCTATCTTGAGATTAGGGTCTATCAAGGTCCAAATTTCGGCCTTGTCCATTTTCTTTCAGAAACAGTTGGCTTCCCTTCCTGAGGTCCAGACGTTCGTGAAAGGGGTTCTGCGCATCCAACCTCCCTTTGTGCCTCCTGCGGCGCCATGGGATCTTGATGTGGTGTTGCAGTTCCTTAAATCGGACTGGTTTGAGCCTCTGCAAGAGGTGGAGTTGAAGTTTCTCACTTGGAAAGTGGTCATGATGTTGGCCTTGGCTTCAGGCAGACGATTGTCTGAATTAGGAGCTCTGTCACACAAGAGTCCTTATTTGATTTTTCATGAAGATAGGGCTGAACTGAGAACACATCAGCATTTTCTTCCGAAGGCTGTGTCTTCTTTCCATATCAATCAACCTGTGGTGGTGCCAGTGGCTTCTGACACCTTAGCCGTTTCAAAGTCCTTGGATGTCGTCAGAGCGTTAAGGACCTATGTTGCAAGAACGGCTCGGATAAGTAAAACAGAATCTTTGTTTTTCCTCTATGACCCCAACAGGATTGGGGGTCCTGCTTCTAAGCAGACTATTGCGCGCTGGATCAGAGGTACCATTCAGCATGCTCATTCCACGGCTGGATTGCCGTTACCGACTTTGGTAAAAGCCCACTCTACCAGGAAAGTGGGTTCGTCCTGGGCGGCTGCCCGGGATGTCTCGGCATTGCAAATCTGCCGAGCTGCTACTTGGGTTATGTTAAAGGCCATGTTAGGCGGCATGGTTTTTTTTGTATGGTGTGAGCTGGTGTGAATCTCGCCCAGAGGCGTATCTAGCACAGGGTGAGCAGGGCAGGTGCCTTGGGCGCCATGGCAGCCCCAGCAGAGGGGGGCGCCACCGGCACCTGCACGGCCCGCTCGCCCCATGCGACAGGGATTCCGCCGGCGCTACCCGCGGCGCACTCCCTGTCTCCGCGGCTGCTGTGCCTGTCACATAGTACAGGCAGCGGCAGCCAGGAGCCTCGCCCCCCCCCCCTCCGCAAAATCTACATTTTGCGTGCGCGACCGCGGCGCACATCCGAAGGGAAGAAAGGTCACCACATGAAGCACATGTGGGAGCAGAACGGGGAGCCGCGAGTGCTTTCAGAGAGTGAGGGCGGGCTCTAGCAGTGCACACTGTTGCCTGTCCCCTCTCTTTCTCCTCAACGCTGCAGGTAAACATAAAAAAGAACTGGCACTAAGGGGCAATGTATCTGGCACTGCGGGGCAATGTAACTGGCACTGTGGGGCATGTATCTGGCACTGTGGGGCATTGTAACTGGCACTGTGGGGCAATGTAACTGGCACTGGGGCATGTATCTGACACTGTGGGGCATGTATGTGGCACTGTGGGGCATGTATCTGGTACTGTGGGGCAATGTAACTGGCACTGTGGGGCATTGTAACTGACACTGTGGGGCATTGTAACTGGCACTGTGCGGCAATGTAACTGGCACTGTGGGACATGTATCTGGCACTGTGGGGCAATGTAACTGGCACTGTGGGGCATTGTAACTGGCACTGTGGGGCAATGTAACTGGCACTGTGGGGCATGTATCTGGCACTGTGGGGCATGTATATGGCACTGTGGGGCATTGTAACTGGCACTATGGGGCAATGTAACTGGCACTGTGGGGCATGTAACTGGCTCTGTGGGGCATTTTCAGTGACCCCACCCCTTCTGGTGCATGGCCACACCCCTTCTGGTGCGTGGCCACACCCATTTTCCGACGCGCGTGCCTTCGGCGCACGCACATACTCCTTTTGGTGGTTTTTTTTTTTTTTGGGGGGGGGGGGGGGGGCGCCTCTCTTCATCTTGCCCTGGGCTCCGAAAACCCTAGTTACGCCTCTGATCTCGCCACTAGTTTAATTTAAATTCTTCTCTCGAAAATGTCCGTCTCCTCGGGCACAGTTCCTATACTGAGGTCTGGAGGAGGGGCATAGAGGGAGGAACCAGTTCACACTGTTGAAAAGTCTTAAAGTGCCGAAGGCTCCTGCGGAACCGTCTATACCCCATGGTACTAAAATGGACCCCAGCATCCTCTACGGACTACGAGAAAAGGATTTACCGGTAGGTAATTAAAATCTTATTATTTAAATAATATAGGCCCTCATTCCGAGTTGTTCGCTCGCAAGCTGCTTTTAGCAGCATTGCACACGCTAAGCCGCCGCCTACTGGGAGTGAATCTTAGCTTAGCAGAATTGCAAACGAAAGATTCTCAAAATTGCGAATAGAAATTTCTTAGCAGTTTCTGAGTAGCTCGACACTTACTCTGCCACTGCGATCAGTTCAGTCAGTTTCGTTCCTGGTTTGACGTCACAAACACACCCAGCGTTCGCCCAGACACTCCCCCGTTTCTCCAGCCACTCCCGCGTTTTTCCCAGAAACGGCAGCGTTTTTTCACATACACCCATAAAACGGTCAGTTCCCGCCCAGAAACACCCACTTCCTGTCAATCACACTCCGATCACCAGAACGAAAAAAAAACCTCGTAATGCCGTGAGTAAAATCAAATTTACTTGACGCAGCCGCAGTGCGAACATTGCACATGCGCAGTTAGCAGAAAATCGCACTGATGCGAAGAAAAATAACGAGCGAACAACTCGGAATGAGGGCCATAGTGTACTTTAGCACCCAATACTCCTGACCATCCAGCATAAGGCACATGCAGCAACATGCTGCATAGTAAATGTAAGTGTGGGTATGCTGCTGGCTGGATCTCAGTGCAGCACTCTCATCATTCATTATCAGTGATATCAGCTCAGTTGTGCCTGTGTTCTCGGCACAGCAGAGCTGAACTGGATCCAAAGATCCCTCTCAGCAGAAGACCTGACGTTCACCAATATATGTTGCCTGTGCATTCCATTTTGGGTGCACAAATCCACATATGTTGCCATTTTGGATACAAACAGTGCTGAAGAAACAGATTGACAGAGGCCAGGCAGTTAGCTGGTAGTAAGGGGGGTACACACGGAGAGATCTGTACTTAATTTCTAAGCAATCTGACTAGATTGCTTAGAAATGAAGCACGGATCTCTCCGTGTGTATGCCTATAGTGATAACGATGCACGGCCCCATGCATCGCTATCACCGTTACTAGATTGGCCTACATGCAGGCACAATCTAGTCAGGTCGCTTACTTCACTTCTGTGTGAAGTGACCGCCCCCTCCCCTCCGTTGTGTATCCCCCAGTAGAGTCTGTGCAGTCTGAGTTGTAGTAGAGGAGGACATCATGTGATGTAGGCTAATCAAAGTGCAAGAGGTTATTAGGTTAATGGGGTGATTGAGGCTGCATGAGGACATATATGTTAATGCTCATTTTAGTTGCTAAATATTCACCTTTATGCTACTCTATGAAAATCATTTTTCACTGTCCCATGCATGACAGGCATACATGTTTTTATTGTATTTTGTGCCATGCTTATGTGGTCTAACCACATAAAACTTAATTGATACAGTTATGTTTATTGTCACATCTTTGTTTTACAAGCACCAGCATCATCTAGCATTCATCAGTATGCTGGCTCTTAGTTATTGCTTCCCATGAGTGTTGTGTCTGTTGTCTTGAAGTCTTGTAGGTTATAGCCCGTACACACTGGCCAATTGCCGGCCGAAGTGCGCGATGGCCGATACGGCCGACGGACACCCCGGCGGCGGTTGGGAAGGGGGGGGGGGGGTGAAGTTTCTTCACTCCCCTCGGCCCCATAGCCCTGATATTGTCCATATTGGCTTGCAGGCATAAAAAAGCCGGCACCAACGATGAACGAGCACGGGACTGCGCATCGTTCACCGTTGGTGCATACACACTGAAAGATATGAACGATATCGTTCATATCTTTCAGTGTAATCGGCCAGTGTGTAGGGCCCATTACTTGGATTCCACTTGCGATGTAGAGCTGCTGCCAGCTGTCCAGGTGGCTGTTGTAAGAGGCAGTGATAATGAAGATGAGCCATGAGAAGGTAGATGACTATGAAGGCTATCTGGTATGTGTACATGTCCTGCTATTGTTGTTCTAAATAGAATACTTCATTATTACTGAATAAAATAGAACACAAGTGAGTAGGTTTTTTTTTTTGGGGGGGGGGGGGGGTTTGTACCTCAATTGCAAATATGGGGACAAAATATCAAAAGAAGATTTCACCACAGCAGTTACTGGGAAATCATTTTTAGAATCAACTTTTCATTGATATATTTGTTAGAAAATGCTGTAAATGTACACATGGAGAGCCAGGATACCATGTGTGTGTGATAAAATTACTTTTAGCAATGCGTAGTTAGCAATGCAGTAGTGGTACTGAAAAGGTTACTTTTTCCTGCATCTTCTTATGAGCAGAAATCTGTGTGAAACCATTTTAGGGCATTGAAGACCTGTCTGCACTCTGTATGTCCTCTCCTTCTTCCCATCTCTGGCTGCTCAGTGTAGATTTAATAGTTTGACCCCTAGGTCAAGAGGCTATGACTGCTTCTCATTGGCTGTATGGTACTTTCCCACACTGTGCCCATGTGTTGAACTCAGTATGAACATAGCAAAAACGTTCCCAAAACTGGAACAGGACAGGTCCTGTGATGCTCAGCATACGGGAGCAGAGGTCGATGAGTCTGTGGAAATTGCATCATACTCTACATTTAATAGATTTTTGTTCTTATTGGTTTTGTGGGAGTAATTAGTAGTATCACTTTCAATGTATAATGCACTATATAATTAGGAGACTGTTGATTCACTAAAAATGTTGCCACTATGGCACTCGTACAGTTGAACGTACAACAGTGTTTTTGTTTTGCAAATAATATATACTTCCATGCAGATGTGCTCCAAAAATGCATATGCATACAGACGTATCTTATGCAAACTGTCACACACCATCAGGCCCGAGGACAGGGGGGGTACAAAGGGTACACCCGTGCCGGGCTCCGAGGTTCTAAGGGGCCCAAAGGTTGGGAGGGGTACTAACTATAGTTACGGCATCTGGTAGTGCATCAAATAACAGAACGGCGGGCATCTGCGGACGGCGGTGCAATGCTGACCCTCCGGTAACAGAAACCCCATGGTCACCTGATCCGGTCCCCAAACTGTGTGTATGTGGGAATGACGTCATGACGCAATGCGCTGTGCCCGTCCAACCCCGTCCACCCTTCCCCGTTCTGTCCCTGCCGTGCATACACTGCATGCAGTCTTAATAGAGGAGCAGGGGAATAGGCATGACTGACTGGAGCTGGTGCCAGCGCCGGCCAGCATATCGGCGCTACCAGGCTGTTGGTGGTAACAACTTGGTTCAGTGTGCTATATTATATTTAATTATATGGTAATTTATTAAATATATTTTTATTATAGCTATTAAATATATAGTTAAATTATATATTAGTATTTATTGGCACATGCATGGGGGATTTGTGGGTCTGGGGTCATGGGGTCAAGAGGGAGAGGAGGTGGGCCCAGACATGTCAGTGTGATTTATGTTGCCGGCCCTGCACACCATACATTTACATTGTATGTCTTGCAGGTGCTCGAGGCAGAGCTGAATTATCGCTTTGGGGGCCAGGGCACTTTAAATCGTAAACACTCGGGTTGAAGTCAGTTATAATGGAAGTCGGGTACCTAGGGTTTTTGGATTTTGGTAATATATAGGTTGGGGAGGAGGTTGTTGGAAAAATGTGTTATTTGTGAAAAAAATTTGATTGTGCGTATTTCAGCAACTTTTCTTTCGTATCACGAGTCAACAATGCGCGCCCTTCTACCTACATCACTGCCACGACCATTTGAAATTTTTTTCCAAGGCATTGTGAAATCTCAACAAAAATGTAATTGACTTACATTTATAGATGTTATTGACGCTTACCTATGAATAAGTCTATCACGTTACACAGTACAGTACACATGTGCTGTGATGTTCTGCTCTGCGCTATTGAAGCACATACTCCTGACATTGGGGGTCATTCCGAGTTGTTCGCTCGTTGCTGATTATCGCTATGCTGCGATTTGTTGCTAATTGCGCATGCGCAAGGCACGCAGGGCGCATGCACTTAGTTATTTAACTAAAAACTTAGCAGTTTTGCTGTGGATCCTGCGGCGCTTTTCAGTCGCACTGCTGATCGGTGAATGATTGACAGGAAAGGGGCGTTTCTGGGTGGTAACTGAGCGTTTTCCGGGAGTGTGCTAAAAAATGCAGGCGTGTCAGGGAAAAACGCGGGAGTGTCTGGAGAAACGGGGGAGTGGCTGGCCAAACGCAGGGCGTGTTTGTGACGTCAAACCAGGAACTAAACGGACTGAGCTGATCGCAATCTGTGAGTAGGTCTGGAGCTACTCAGAAACTGCAAAGAATTATTTATTAGCAGTTCTGCTAATCTTTCGTTCGCAATTCTGCTAAGCTAAGATACACTCCCAGAGGGCGGCGGCCTAGCGTGTGCAATGCTGCTAAAAGCAGCTAGCGAGCGAACAACTCGGAATGAGGGCCCTTGTCGACTTGCCGAAAGCAGTGCAGGGGACCCCTACCCATTGTGCTCCGTCCACAGCCCCATGACACCCCATTGTGTTGTTATTTTGCCTAAAACCTGCTTGGGAAAATGACCTACACAATGGTGAAAACCACATTGTAATCTGTTCAGTGGTTTCGGAGTTTATCAGACAAACATACAAACAGATATTCTCATTTTTAAGATGTATAGAAGAAGATGGGAAGAAGAGATGTATAGAAGAAGATACAGAAGAAACAGGAAAATAAGAAGATGATAAAGGAGGAGAAGAAGAAGATGATGATGATGATGAAGAAGAAATATATTTCAAGGGATATTTTCTTAATTCACAATAACTTGTATTTTGCTAATACCACTACAAAGCCATTCTCTGATGTGCAACTGTGTCTCCAAATGTGCAAGGACTGAGTTGCTCATATTTACCTCTTGGTACATCTGCAGACACACCATGCACCATAGAAACTTACACCAGCCCTATGGCAAGTAGTGATGTGCACCTGAAATTTTTCGGGTTTTGTGTTTTGGTTTTGGGTTCGGTTCCGTGGCCGTGTTTTGGGTTCGGACGCATTTTGGCAAAACCTCGCCGAATTTTTTTTGGCGGATTCGGGTGTGTTTTGGATTCGGTGTTTTTTTCAAAAAACCCTAAAAAACAGCTTAAATCATAGACTTTGGGGGTCATTTTGATCCCATAGTATTATTAACCTCAATAACCATAATTTCCACTAATTTTCAGTCTATTCTGAACACCTCACACCTCACAATATTATTTTTAGTCCTAAAATTTGCACTGAGGTCGCTGGATGGCTAAGCTAAGCGACCCTAGTGGCCGACACAAACACCTGGCCCATCTAGGAGGGGCACTGCAGTGTCACGCAGGATGGCCCTTCAAAAAAATACTCCCCAAACAGCACATGACGCAAAGAAAAAAAGAGGTGCAATGAGGTAGCTGTGTGACTAAGCTAAGCGACCCTAGTGGCCGACACAAACACCTGGCCCATCTAGGAGTGGCACTGCAGTGTCACGCAGGATGGCCCTTCAAAAAAATACTCCACAAACAGCACATGACGCAAAGAAAAATGAAAGAAAAAAGAGGTGCAAGATGGAATTGTCCTTGGGCCCTCCCACCCACCCTTATGTTGTAAAAACAGGACATGCACCCTTTAACGAATCCATCATTTCAGCGACAGGGTCTGCCACACGACTGTGACTGAAATGACTGGTTGGTTTGGGCCCCCACCAAAAAAGAAGCAATCATTCTCTCCTTGCACAAACTGGCTCAACGGAGGCAAGATGTCCACCTCATCATCATCGTCCGATTCATCACCCCTTTCACTGTGTACATCCCCCTCCTCACAGATTATTAATTCGTCCCCACTGGAATCCACCATCTCAGGTCCCCGTGTACTTTCTGGAGGCAATTGCTGCTGGTGAATGTCTCCATGGAGGAATTGATTATAATTAATTTTAATGAACATCATCTTCTCCACATTTTCTGGAAGTAACCTCGTACGCCGATTGCTGACAAGGTGAGCGGCGGCACTAAACACTCTTTCGGAGTACACACTGGAGGGAGGGCAACTTAGGTAGAATAAAGCCAGTTTGTGCAAGGGCCTCCAAATTGCCTCTTTTTCCTGCCAGTATACGTACGGACTGTCTGACGTGCCTACTTGGATGCGGTCACTCATATAATCCTCCACCATTCTTTCAATGGTGAGAGAATCATATGCAGTGACAGTAGACGAATTGTCAGTAATCGTTGGCAGGTCCTTCAGTCCGGACCAGATGTCAGCATCAGCAGTCGCTCCAGACTGCCCTGCATCACCGCCAGCGGGTGGGCTCGGAATTCGTAGCCTTTTCCTCGCACCCCCAGTTGCGGGAGAATGTGAAGGAGGAGATGTTGACGGGTCGCGTTCCGTTTGACTTGACAATTTTGTCACCAGCAGGTCTTTGAACCTCTGCAGACTTGTGTCTGCCGTAAAGAGAGATCCAAAGTAGGTTTTAAATCTAGGATCGAGCACGGTGGCCAAAATGTAGTGCTCTGATTTCAACAGATTGACCACACGTGAATCCTGGTTAAGCGAATGAAGGGCTCCATCCACAAGTCCCACATGCCTAGCGGAATCGCTCTGTTTTAGCTCCTCCTTCAATGCCTCCAGCTTCTTCTGCAAAAGCCTGATGAGGGGAATGACCTGATTCAGGCTGGCAGTGTCTGAACTGACTTCACGTGTGGCAAGTTCAAAAGGTTGCAGAACCTTGCACAACGTTGAAATCATTCTCCACTGCGCTTGAGACAGGTGCATTCCACCTCCTTTGCCTATATCATGGCCAGATGTATAGGCTTGAATGGCCTTTTGCTGCTCCTCCATCCTCTGAAGCATATAGAGGGTTGAATTCCACCTCGTTACCACCTCTTGCTTCAGATGATGGCAGGGCAGGTTCAGGTGTTTTTGGTGGTGCTCCAGTCTTCTGTACGCGGTGCCTGTACGCCGAAAGTGGCCCGCAATTCTTCTGGCCACCGACAGCATCTCTTGCACGCCCCTGTCGTTTTTTAAATAATTCTACACCACCAAATTCAAGGTATGTGCAAAACATGGGACGTGCTGGAATTTGCCCAGATGTAATGCACTCACAATATTGCTGGCGTTGTCCGATGTCACAAATCCCCAGGAGAGTCCAATTGGGGTAAGCCATTCTGCGATGATCTTCCTCAGTTGCCGTAAGAGGTTTTCAGCTGTGTGCCTATTCTGGAAAGCGGTGATACAAAGCGTAGCCTGCCTAGGAACGAGTTGGCGTTTGCGAGATGCTGCTACTGGTGCCGCCGCTGCTGTTCTTGCAGCGGGAGGCAATACATCTACCCAGTGGGCTGTCACAGTCATGTAGTCCTGAGTCTGCCCTGCTCCACTTGTCCACATGTCCGTGGTTAAGTGGACATTGGGTACAACTGCATTTTTTAGGACACTGGTGAGTCTTTTTCTGACGTCCGTGTACATTCTCTGTATCGCCTGCCTAGAGAAGTGGAACCTAGATGGTATTTGGTAACGGGGGCACACTACCTCAAGAAATTGTCTAGTTCCCTGTGAACTAACGGCGGATACCGGACGCACGTCTAACACCAACATAGTTGTCAAGGCCTCAGTTATCCGCCTTGCAACAGGATGACTGGTCAGACTTGCCATGCCAGTGACATGGCCTGCAGGACTATTGGCTTTCCTGGGTAAGGAGGAAATTGACACTGAGGGAGTTGGTGGTGTGATTTGCGCGAGCTTGGTTACAAGAGGAAGGTATTTACTGGTCAGTGGACTGCTTCCGCTGTCGCCCAAAGTTTTTGAACTTGTCACTGACTTATTATGAATGCGCTGCAGGTGACGTATAAGGGAGGATGTTCCGAGGTGGTTAACGTCCTTACCCCTACTTATTACAGCTTGACAAAGGCAACACACGGCTTGACACCAGTTGTCCGCATTTCTGTTGAAATACTTCCACACTGAAGAGCTGATTTTTTTGGTATTTTCACCAGGCATGTCAATGGCCATATTCCTCCCACGGACAACAGGTGTCTCCCCGGGTGCCTGACTTAAACAAACCACCTCACCATCAGAATCCTCCTTGTCAATTTCCTCCCCAGCGCCAGCAACACCCATATCCTCATCCTGGTGTACTTCAACACTGACATCTTCAATTTCACTATCAGGAACTGGACTGCGGGTGCTCCTTTCAACACTTGCAGGGGGCGTGCAAATGGTGGAAGGCGCAAGCTCTTCCCGTCCAGTGTTGGGAAGGTCAGGCATCGCAACCGACACAATTGGACTCTCCTTTGGGATTTGTGATTTCGAAGAACGCACAGTTCTTTGCTGTGCTTTTGCCGCAAGTCTTTTCTTTTTTCTAGCGAGAGGATGAGTGCTTCCATCCTCATGTGAAGCTGAACCACTAGCCATGAACATAGGCCAGGGCCTCAGCCGTTCCTTGCCACTCCGTGTCGTAAATGGCATATTGACAAGTTTACGCTTCTCCTCAGACGCTTTTAATTTTGATTTTTGGGTAATTTTTTTACTGATCTTTTGTGTTTTGGATTTTACATGCTCTGTACTATGACATTGGGCATCGGCCTTGGCAGACGACGTTGATGGCATTTCATCGTCTCGGCCATGACTAGTGGCAGCAGCTTCAGCACGAGGTGGAAGTGGATCTTGATCTTTCCCTATTTTTTTAACCTCCACATTTTTGTTCTCCATATTTTGCGCACAACTAAAAGCCACCACAGGTATACAATGTAGATGGATGGATAGTATAGTATTATATTACTTATGGACGACGAGTGACGACACAGAGGTAGGTACAGCCGTGGCCTACCGTACTGCTGCTTATATATATAATATACTGTATAACGGACCTGGTGGACACTGTCAGCAGACTGCTAAACTAGGATGAAGAAAAAAAAAAACACCACAGGTATACAATGTAGATGGATGGATAGTATAGTATTATATTACTTATGGACGACGAGTGACGACACAGAGGTAGGTACAGCCGTGGCCTACCGTACTGCTGCTTATATATATAATATACTGTATAACGGACCTGGTGGACACTGTCAGCAGACTGCTAAACTAGGATGAAGAAAAAAAACCAACACAGGTATACAATGTAGATGGATGGATAGTATAGTATTATATTACTTATGGACGACGAGTGCACTGACGACACAGAGGTAGGTACAGCCGTGGCCTACCGTACTGCTGCTTATATATATAATATACTGTATAACGGACCTGGTGGACACTGTCAGCAGACTGCTAAACTAGGATGAAGAAAAAAACAACAATACAGGTATACAATGTAGATGGATAGTATAGTATTATATTACTTATGGACGACGAGTGACGACACAGAGGTAGGTACAGCCGTGGCCTACCGTACTGCTGCTTACATATATAATATACTGTATAACGGACCTGGTGGACACTGTCAGCAGACTGCTAAACTAGGATGAAGAAAAAAACAACAACACAGGTATACAATGTAGATGGATGGATAGTATAGTATTATATTACTTATGGACGACGAGTGCACTGACGACACAGAGGTAGGTACAGCCGTGGCCTACCGTACTGCTGCTTATATATATAATATACTGTATAACGGACCTGGTGGACACTGTCAGCAGACTGCTAAACTAGTATGAAGGGAAAAAAAACACCACAGGTATACAATGTAGATGGATGGATAGTATAGTATTATATTACTTATGGACGACGAGTGACGACACAGAGGTAGGTACAGCCGTGGCCTACCGTACTGCTGCTTATATATATAATATACTGTATAACGGACCAGGTGGACACTGTCAGCAGACTGCTAAACTAGGATGAAGAAAAAAACAACAACACAGGTATACAATGTAGATGGATGGATAGTATAGTATTATATTACTTATGGACGACGAGTGCACTGACGACACAGAGGTAGGTACAGCCGTGGCCTACCGTACTGCTGCTTATATATATAATATACTGTATAACGGACCTGGTGGACACTGTCAGCAGACTGCTAAACTAGGATGAAGAAAAAAAAAACACCACAGGTATACAATGTAGATGGATGGATAGTATAGTATTATATTACTTATGGACGACGAGTGCACTGACGACACAGAGGTAGGTACAGCCGTGGCCTACCGTACTGCTGCTTATATATATAATATACTGTATAACGGACCTGGTGGACACTGTCAGCAGACTGCTAAACTAGTATGAAGAAGAAAAAAAAAACACGAGTGTTTTTCAGGCAGACAAACGTATACTGGACTGGTGGTCACTGTCAGCAAAACTGTGCACTGTACTCCTGCTATAACTGCTCCCCAGTCCCCACAATTAGGCAGTGTGAGCAGAGCAGTGCACTCAGCACAGATATATCATGCAGCAGTGCAGCACACTGAGTGAGCACAGATATGGTGGTCGGAGCGTTTTTTTCAGGCAGAGAAACAAAGGATTAAACTCACTGGTGGTATAATCAAAACCCTGCACTGTACTCCCTAACAGCTGCTCCCCGTCCCCAATCCTCCCCACAATTATAACTAACTAAGTCACTCTGTGTTCTACTATAACGGAGAGGACGCCAGCCACGTCCTCTCCCTATCAATCTCAATGCACGTGTGAAAATGGCGGCGACGCGCGGCTCCTTATATAGAATCCGAGTCTCGCGAGAATCCGACAGCGGGATGATGACGTTCGGGCGCGCTCGGGTTAACCGAGCAAGGCGGGAGGATCCGAGTCGCTCGGACCCGTGTAAAAAAAAGGTGAAGTTCGGGCGGGTCGGATTCCGAGGATCCGAACCCGCTCATCACTAATGGCAAGTGCAGATTATCTAAGTGAATATGGCCTCCTTTATAAACAAATCTGTATCTCTGTATGCAACATCTGTCAGCAATACGGCCGTGACACTGCTGTAAGACACGACATCTCAGTGCATCTGATTTGCCACCCCCTCCGCCAGGAATGCCCCATACATTTGTAATATAATTCTGCTACTATAAACTATTACATCTTTTGCGGGCTGTGTGCTGTGGCATAGCGTATGGTAGCGGGGAGTGTGCATACAGAAGCTTAGAATAGGTGTGATGGTGGCTACGGGAGGCTGTGCTATGCCATATGGGACATGCTGCCTCCCGCAGCGATATACAAGGATACATCTGTATGCATCTAAATCCTGTACTGTAACTCTCTACAAACAGAATCAGAACACATGTGCGGTGCGGCTCAGGTGCATGCGCAGAGAAAAACCATCACTCCACTGTGTCTGATAATACCACTGCATCCAACTCCGAATCAAGCCCTGTACGTGCTACCAGGGCCGGATTAACAATGGGGCGGATGGAGCTGCAGCTCCAAGCCTCCCATTGAAAATAGGCCTACAGATCCCCTGCAGTGCAGCCAGCGCTGACAGGAGAAAAAAGATCCTGTCATCACCAGCTTCTCACTCACCTCCACCCCTGATCGGCTGGCCAAAGTCCGACTCCCGTCAAGCGACAACCCCAGGGATTATCCAGAAGGGGCTGCTTCCCCTGTCTGTATCTGCATAAGGCTCCGCCCCCCTGTCCCGTCCGAGGCTCCGCCCCCATTCTGCCCGAAGCTCCGCCCGCACTCGATGTGTCACTGGCAGCACATATGAAGCCTCTTCAGTTTGCCCTGTCTGGTGTGCGGCTGCTGCACATAATAAATAGAACAGTAGGACAGCAGAAGAGCAAGGTAGGTGGTGGGGTGGGGTGTCATAACTTCAGTACATATATAAGAGAACAGTGGGCATAAGTTAAATAATTATATTGTAATAAAAGGGGGGGCAGGAAGTTCAAGTTACACAAATATATAAAAGGGGGGTTAGTGGGCATAAGTTAAATATAAGTAGGAACAGGGCCACAATTTTAATATAAAGGGAGTCACTCAGGAAGCACAACTTAAATATAAAAGGGCGGATATGGGTACAAAGTAAATATATATCGCGAGGCAAGTGACAATATAAATACTGTATGTAAGGGGGCATGTGGCATAAATTAATAAAATCATATCTTAATATATTATTTAAGATGAGGTAGCGGCATAAGTTAAATATATAAGAGGAGGATGGGCACAAGTTACATTTATATATTATTGGGGACAGAAGGCACAACTTAAAAATAAATGGGGGGGACTCAGGTGTCAGAACAATATTATCTAACAATGGGACAGTGGCATAAGTTAACTATTACCCCTTTTCCACTAGAAGTCTTGGGTCTGACCCGGGATCTGGAACACGTTTACACTGCACCCGGGGGCAGTGTCGTCTGGCCGGTGCTTGGGGATAACGTCATCTCCAAGTGCCTGGAAAACCAGCAGATCGAGACCCTCGGTGCATGGCCTCGGTCCCATTAGGCCACGCCCCCAATGTGTTGCTGCCCACTGTCACGCTGCTCCCAGCCAGCGCTGCTGTCTGCATAGCAGGACAGACAGCAGCACTGATAGCATACTCTTCCCCCCCAACCGCCTGCGGGACACTGCAGTCAGGGAGGAATGGGCTCAACATGCTGTAAACGGGTCCTGGGTCGGATGACCCGGGTAACCCGTTTACACTATACCCTTACCCGGGTCATTCCCGAGTCCAACCCAGGTAGCTACCCGGGTTGGATTCCCGAGTCACTTGATCCGGGTTTTTTCAGAGGGAGCCGTTTTTACTACCAAAACACCCAGGTCAATGTGTGCCCCCATGCAAAAACCTGTTTTTTTTTGAGCTAGTGGAAAAGGGGTATAAATAAGAGAGAACTGGAAGCTCACAATAAAAATATATGGGTGTGCAGGGGACACAAATTGAATATGTAAGAGGAGACTGGGGCTACAACTTAAATATATATATATATATATATATAAATATGTAAGGGGAGGGCATGTGACATAAATAAAGTACACATTAATTAAGCATAAAAGGGAACAGGTTGCACACATTAATGAGACATTATGGGCCTGATTCAGTATCATTAGCAGAGGTGCAGAAATCGCTATTTGGCGATTTCCGCACTTCTGAGAATGCACATCGCTGTGGGCATGCGTGAGGTGTTAGATTGCGATCGTACGCAATCTAAGTCCCGGTGTGGGCGGCGTTTTGGGGTCGGCGATGCAGGGGTGCAGTGCGGACAACGGAGGTGGGTCCAGACCGTTTGTGGGGCAGGCTGTGGTGGCTGCGTAATGTTAAATGCAGCCACTGCGATCCAAAACATGGTGGCCCGGAAACTGGCAAGGGGCTTCCCTTAAAATGCGATTAGCGAAGGACCCGGCATGCGGGGCGGCCTTGCCCTGTGCTGGGTGGCCCCCCGCATGCTAGAGAAAGTTTTAATTTTGCGATTTTTCGCAAGACTACAGCACAAGCTGAATCCATGCCTATATAAGGAGTGAAGGCAGGTGGCATATAAGAATTAAATACTGTATAAATATTTATTTATAGGGAAATTACACAAAAATGAAAATGGTTCATGTTATTTAACCCCAGGTATTGGCAGAGTTTTGGTATGAGTCCAACTTAATGTAGGATGTGCTTGAGGGTGGTATTCAGTATGCCGGCTGTTGGGATCCCGGCGCTCAGTATACCAGCACTGGAATCCCGACACCCGGCATATCGACAACTATTCTCCCTCCACGACCCCCCTGAAGGGAGAATAAATAGTGTGGGGCGCGTGTGCCCGCAGCGTGGCGAGCCTGCAAGGGGTTCATTTGCGCCTGCCCAGCTGTCGGTATGCCGCCGTTCAGGATCCCGGCGCCAGTATGCTGGCTGCCTGGATCCCGTCCGCCGGCATACCATACTACACCTGTGCTTGGTATTGCTCTCATAGAACGGAACTTGTGTCAATAATCTGAAAATGTATTATAGAGGGGTGGAGTTCTCTCATATCAAAGGTTATTTATGTATAATAAAGTTACAGATGACTCAGCTTATTCACAGCACTGAGGTTGTGGGTTTGATTTCTACAATGGTTCTGTGTGGAGTTTGTATATTCTCCCCATACTTGTGTGTATTTCCTTTGGTCGCAATGTTCATCTGTGACTGCAGGCTAGTAAGCCTGAGTTTACCCAGACTAGCAGACGTTGTGCGGCTTGCGTGGCCAAGGAAACTGCGTCTGGGACATAGCCCTTGGCCTCGCCACTCCCTCTGAATGCCCCTGCCTGTCAATCAGGCAGAGACGTTAGCATCCCTGCAAACACACCAGGATCGGGGGTCTCCTCTCCCATATTTAAGTGGTGTCTGTGTCAGTAAGTTTATCTGTGTTTTTTGTGTCAGTAAGTGGTATCTGAGTAAGTATGTGTGTGTCAGTAAGGGGTATCGATCATTTAGTGGCGTCTATCTCAGTAAATGGTATCTGTGTCAGTAAGTGATGTCTGTCATGTGTGTCAGTAAGGTATGTGTGTCAGTAAGTGGTATCTGTCAAGGGGTATCTGCGTCAATAAGTGTGTGCATCAGTGTGTCAGTAAGTTTGACTGTTAGTATGTTTGTCAGTAGCTGGAATCTGTGTCAGTAAGGGGTGTCTGTGTTAGTAAGTGGTATCCATAAGGGGTGTTTGTGTCAGTAAGTGTGTTTGTCAGTAAATGTGTATGTATCAGTGCACCATGTCAGTAAGTGGAATCTGTTTTATTAAGGGGTTTCTGTGTCAGTAAGTGGAATCTGTTTTAGTAATGGGTATCTGTGTCAGTAAGTGGAATCTGTTTTAGTAAGGGGTGTCTGTGTCAGTAAGTGGAATCTGTTTTTGTAAAGGGGTGTCTGTGTCAGTAAGTGGAATCTGTTTTAGTAAGGAGTGTCTGTGTCAGTAAGTGGAATCTGTTAGTAAGGGGTGCCTGTGTCAGTAAGTGGAATCTGTTTTAGTAAGGGGTGTCTGTGTCAGTAAGTGGAATCTGTTTTAGTAAGGGGGGGTGTCTGTGTCAGTAAGTGGCATCTGACAGTAAGGTGCGTTTGTGTCAGTAAGTTGTATCCGTGTCAGTAAGGGGTGTCTGTCATTAAGTATGTGCCAATAAGTGATGTCTGTGTCCACAATGGGTACAGTATCTGTCAGTAAGTGGTGTCTGTATCAATAAATGTGTGTATCAGTATGAGTTTGTCAGTAATGTACTGTATGTCAGTATGTGTCAGTGGTGTGTGTGTGTGTGTGTGTGTGTGTGTTCTATATCAGTGTGTTTGTGTCAGTAGGGGGTGTATGTCAGTAAGTGTTGTCTGTGTTGATAAGTGTGTCACAGGAGCCCTCAGTTCCCTGTCTACTCTGTATTGCCCCCATCTTTTCTAATCTTTCCACATCTACTCTGTTTTGCCCCATCATTGCCCTTCATCCTTCTTTGCATGTTATATGGTGGTCACTGTGATGCTCCATGCTTGATATTGTGGTCACAGAAGTTCTGTATTATATGGTGGTCACAAACTTTTTCTTGTTATAGTTAACTATGAAGTGGTAATAGGTAAACACTAGCTATGATCTTCATGGAGATAGCCACACTCATGGCACAGGCCACACCCCCTATTTAGACCACACCACACTTCAAAGGTACACAATAGGCCCTTCATAAATTTCAGCTCCAGGCCCATGCGGACCTTAATCTGGCACTGCGTGCTACGACACTTGTCACTGCAGGACACATACTTTACAGGGCAATCAAACACAATGCTCAGAAGACTTACAAATGCACTATAAATGTGGAGTACTTATTTATTTCAAAGGGTAATTTTACAAGATACAGAGAATATATCCTTCTCTGATGGCTTCTCCTGTCTGTGGACAGACATTAGAAATGATCATGGAAATTATAGAGCTTACATTTATGTACATTATATATAATAGAGACCTTGGGGTATATTACCTAAAAGTCGATTTTGGTTTTCAGTCGATTTTGTGTGACAGGTATTTATAAAAGTTGACACAAAATCGACTGAAATAGACATTTCCACTTAAATAAAACAACAATAGAACCTTCAGTACTTTAACATAGAGTTCAAGTCCTAACCCATATTTACTAGTAGTCGATTTGGAAATCGACTCAAAATCGAACCAAAAATCACAATTTTCAGTAGAACCATCAGAACTAGTTTGGTTTGATTTTACATCATGTACAATTGTCTGAACCCTCAGTATGATGGAAAATCATAGCTATGCAAACTAGCCCAGGAATGAAGGTGTTTGTGAGTAATACAGTGCATGTGACCTGTTTTGGCTAATAGAAATGCTTTTGTATAATTTTGTCTGTTTTGGGTTAATTTTTTTATTGATTTTTGACTGATTTTTATTGATTTTGAGTTGATTTTTGATGAATAGAACACTTCTAGAATTCAAATAGAACTCACATCACACAGCAATTTTTAAAACGAACTCAATATCAACTTTTCGTAAATGAGTTATTTGGAATAGAAACACTGGGGTATATTTACTAAGAATCGTATTTTCCCGTTTGAGGTCAAAGTTCAATCACGAATGACATCGCAAGTGTAAATTTGCAACTTTTTGAATTTATTACGGCTAATTTACTAAGCTGTCGTATTCTGCATTTTCCGTTTTACCGATGTCGATGTCATTCGTTTTTTTTGGCAGTGTTTTACGTGAGTGACTTGTAAAACACTGCCGACTTTAATACAATGAATGTCGGCCGGATCTGAGAGATCCGTGCTGGGCTTCATTGTGCACTTTTTAAAAAAAAATAATCAGTGTTAAATTTAAAAAAAAAAAATGCGTGGGGTCCCCCCTCCTAAGCAAAACCAGCCTCGGGCTCTTTGAGCCGGTCCTGGTTGCAAAAATATGGGGGGGAAAATGATAGAGGTTCCCCCATATTTCAACAACCAGCACCAGGCTCTGCGCCTGGTCCTGGTTCCAAAAATACGGGGGACAAAAAGCGTAGGGGTCCCCCGTATTTCTGAAACCAGCACCGGGCTCCACTAGCCAGATACATAATGCCACAGCCGGGGGACACTTTTATATAGCTCCCGGCGGCCCTGGCATTACATAACCAACTAGTCACCACTGGCCGGGGTACCCTGGAGGAGTGGGGACCCCTTCAATCAAGGGGTCCCCCCCTCCAGCCACCCAAGGACCAGGGGTGAAGCCCGAGGCTTTCCCCCCACATCCATGGGCTGCGGATGGGAGGCTGATAGCCGTTGTGTAAAAAAATGAATATTGTTTTTAGTAGCAGTACTACAAGTCCCAGCAAGCCTCCCCCGCAAGCTGGTACTTGGAGAACCACAAGTACCAGCATGCGGAGGAAAACCGGGCCCGCTGGTACCTGTAGTACTACTACTAAAAAAATACCCCAATAAAAACATAAGACACACACCTTGAAAGTATAACTTTAATACATACATACACACCTCCATATACACATACTTTACCTTATGTTCACACGAGGGTCGGTCCTCTTCTCCATGTAGAATCCATGGTGTACCTGTGGAAAAAATTATACTCACAAAATCCAGTGTAGAAGCCTCTTCTTCTTTTAATCCAGTTGTAATCCAGGTACTTGTCAAAATAAAAAAACGGACACCCGACCTCGCACTGAAAGGGGCCCCATGTTTTCACATGGGACCCCTTTCCCCGAATGCCAGGAACCCCCTCTGACTTATGTCTAAGTGGGTTCCATCAGCCAATCAGGGAACGCCACGTTGTGGCATCCTCCTGATCGGCTGTGTGCTCCTGTACTGTATGACAGGCGGCACACGGCAGTGTTACAATGTAGCGCCTATGCGCTCCATTGTAACCAATGGTGGGAACTTTGTGGTCAGCGGGTGACCGAAAGTAACCTCACCGCTGACCACAAAGTTCCCACCATTGGTTACAATGGAGCGCATAGGCGCTACATTGTAACACTGCCGTGTGCCGCCTGTCATACAGTACAGGAGCACACAGCCGATCAGGAGGATGCCACAACGTGGCGCTCCCTGATTGGCTGAAGAAACCCTCTTAGACATAAGTCAGAGGGGGTTTCTGGCATTCGGGGAAAGGGGTCCCATGTGAAAACATGGGGCCCCTTTCAGTGCGAGGTCGGGTGTCCGTTTTTTTATTTTGACAAGTACCTGGATTACAAATGGATTACAAGAAGAAGAGGCTTCTACACTGGATTTTGTGAGTATAATTTTTTCCACAGGTACACCATGGATTCTACATGGAGAAGAGGACCGACCCTCGTGTGAACATAGGTAAGTATGTGTATATGGAGGTGTGTATGTATGCATTAAAGTTTTACTTTCAAGGTGTGTGTCTTATGTTTTTATTGGGGTATTTTTTTAGTAGTAGTACTACAGGTACCAGCGGGCCCGGTTTTCCTCCGCATGCTGGTACTTGTGGTTCTCCAAGTACCAGCTTGCGGGGGAGGCTTGCTGGGACTTGTAGTACTGCTACTAAAAACAATATTCATTTTTTTACACAATGGCTTATCAGCCTCCCATCCGCAGCCCTTGGATGGGGGGGACAGCCTCGGGCTTCACCCCTGGTCCTTGGGTGGCTAGAGGGGGGGGACCCCTTGATTGAAGGGGTCCCCACTCCTCCAGGGTACCCCGGCCAGGGGTGACTAGTTGGTTATGTAATGCCAGGGCCGCCTGGAGCTATATAAAAGTGTCCCCCGGCTGTGGCATTATGTATCTGGCTAGTGGAGCCCGGTGCTGGTTTCAGAAATACGGGGGACCCCTACGCTTTTTGTCCCCCGTATTTTTGGAACCAGGACCAGGCGCAGAGCCCGGTGCTGGTTGTTTAAATATGGGGGAACCTCTATCATTTCCCCCCCCATATTTTTGCAACCAGGGCCGGCTCAAAGAGCCCGAGGCTGGTTTTGCTTAGGAGGGGGGACCCCACGCATTTTTTTCCCCTAAAAATAACACTTTCCCATCCCTTCCCACTGATAAACATGCACGGTTCTCATGGATCCGTGCATGCCTATCCAAACACGGTAAAAAAAAGCAGGTCTGTTTTTTTTTAGCACTTTTTCACGAATTGTATTTCAGCACGGCAGTGTTTGGCTATTGTCGGCAGTGTTTGTGATTTGCACTTTTTAGTAAATTCCCGATTTCTACCAAATTGCAGGCGTATTTGACCGATGGTGTATTGATTCGTGATTTTATCCTAGGACTTCCAAAATATCACGAATGCCCTCATCACTGCCGAGATTTTTGCTTAGTAAATTCCCGACATGACACTTTGAAGAAAAAACGGCATCTCGGTCAAAATCGGGAGCTTAGTAAATATACCCCACTGTAGTCAATTTTGTGGGGTGTTGGTTCTATTCTCGTCAATTTTAAATAGACTCAAAATCAACTTTTAGTAAATATACCCACTTGTATTCACTGTCCCTGGGTGTGGTATGTTAGGTCGACAGCTATCATTTCAGCATGCAACAGGTCGACATGATTGTGACATAGTTGCAATGTCAGCATGCAGCATGTCAACATTCATCATGTTTACATGGATGACGTGTCAATGTGCTAGTATGTTGACCTAATGTCTCTGGTGGTCAAGCAGATATTACCTCGTCCCGGCGACTCCAGTGTGGTTTCCTGATCCTGGCAGTCATGTGATCATCACTTCTGACACCTCTGATGGAGTGGTGGTTTTGGTGAGTATTTTAATCCTAACCACAATCCCTAAATGTAAACCTTAACCTTCCTCTAATGCCTAAATGTACCCTGAACCTCCCCATCCCCACCACACACACACATCCTAACCCTATCATCCTCCTAGTGCCTAACCCAAACCCTCTCTCAGCAGTGCCAAAACCTAATCATCAGCATTCTGAGAATGTGTGTGTATATGTATATGTGTGGGTGTATATATGTACTGTATATGTATATATATAATCCCGGTAAAAAAGACAGGTGCACTCAGCTACGGCCCCGAAACGTTGATATTTTGACTTTGCATCATTACAGTTTTTTTTAGAAAATCTCTGAGTGCCCTGTCTTTTTTATCGGGATAACAATTATTTACAGAGGGCACCTGACTCTAAGTATCATTTTGTATGTCAGAGGAGTGCCGGACCGCCGGACCTACACATACAGTAGTATACATACATATACACACACACTATACAGAACACATACACACACACACACACACACACACACTGGCCCTCATTCCGAGTTGTTCGCTCGGTAATTTTCTTCGCATCGCAGCGATTTTCCGCTAATTGCGCATGCGCAATGTTCGCACTGCGACTGCGCCAAGTAAATTTGCTATGCAGTTAGGAATTTTACTCATGGCATTACGAGGACTGTTGTTCGTTCTGGTGATAGTAATGTGATTGACAGGAAGTGGGTGTTTCTGGGCGGAAACTGGCCGTTTTATGGGTGTGTGTGAAAAAACTCTGCCGTTTCTGGAAAAAACGCGGGAGTGTCTGAAGAAACGGGGGAATGTCTGGGCGAACGCTGGGTGTGTTTGTGACGTCAAACCAGGAACAAAACTGACTGAACTGATCGCAGTTGCCGAGTAAGTCTGGAGCTACTCAGAAACTGCTAAGAAGTGTCTATTCGCAATTCTGCTAATCTTTCGTTCGCAATTTTACTATGCTAAGATTCACTCCCAGTAGGCGGCGGCTTAGCGTGTGCAAAGCTGCTAAAAGCAGCTTGCGAGCGAACAACTCGGAATGACCACCACTATACAGAACACATACACACACGCTATACATGGACACAGCATACATGCACACACAATACAGCACACATACACAGTATACATGCATGCAGGATACATACATACATACAGATGGAGCCATGCTAGTCGTGGCTCTATCTGTGACTAGGCGCGCCTCCCACCAAGAGTGTCTCCGGCCAGCCGGGCGCGCGCACCCGTGTTGGAGACGCGCCCTATTCACTTGAATGGGAGCATCTTTGTGCACTCCCGGCATGACTAGGCGGACGGATCGCCTAGTCATGCCGGGAGTGCACGCCTGCGATGGAGCCACCTCAGGTGAGTGCGGCTCCATCTGTACACACACACACACACACACAGTATACATGCATGCAGCATACATGCATGCAGCATACATACATACATACACTATACATGCAGCATACATACATACACTATACATGCAGCATACATACACACACACTGTATACATACATACACACACACAGTATACATGCACACAACATGCATACATATATACACACACGGTATACAGACACACAGTATACATGCACATACATGCACACACAGCATGCATACATAGTATACATGCACACAGCATACATACACAAACAGTATATATGCCATACATACACACGCAGCATACATACATACATACATGCATACATACTATACATACAGTACACACACACACACACACACACACACACACAGATACACACCATACAGCACCGCTCACCCATCCACATGCTACTCACAGAAACTGCTCCAGTAATAGGAACAGCATGTAATTCTCCCAGCCAGCATGTCTTATTACAGACCACCGGCCTCTCCTTGAACCTAACATATTTAACACGCACCTCCTGGAGTCAGTGAGAGTACCGGACACATCCACTGCTTGCCCAGTGCACTGGCCCCTCATACACTGCAGCCTTGTCTCTCTCAATATCTCACGTACTGCCTGAGAGGAGCCGCGTAGCTCCCTCTACAGGCACCCAGCAGCAAGCTTCTCTGACTGCAAGTGTAAGTATGGAGCTGCTGCAGCCTCGTGGGTGCAGCCTGCCTGAGCTCCTCCTTACACTGCACGTGCGTTAAAAAAAGATTGGTTAGCAGCGCTGATGGATCGGCGGCCAGGGGAGGTTTCTAGGTACTCGGAAACCCCCCTGTGTGCGCGTATGGGGGAGGTCAGTAGGTGTTCATGTGCAGTGTTGTGCCCCAGTATAAAGTTATTAGATGTTCTGCCATATTGAACTGAAAGGTTCCCCTCCTTAGCCGCATTACCATGCTAATAATTTATTATTATTATTATTATTATTATTATCCTTTATTTACATGGCACCACAAGGGATCCGCAGCACCCATTACACAGTACATAACCAAATGAGCAAACAAGAAAACAGCACTTACAGTACAAGACAATATAGGACAGGTATAGAAAACCTTGGGTTAGGTGCCATCAAAGGGAGTATGGAGTATAAGATAGTGTAAGTAAGAAAAGGAAAGGCACATGAGGAAAGAAGTCCCTGCTCTTGCCAGCTTACAATCTAAAAGGTGAGGGGCTAACATATTGGAGTGACACAGAAGGGCTAGAGAGTGAGCATAGACAAGAGGGTTATGAGGATAGTTGGCTGGGTTTGGTGAAGAAGTGGGTATTGAGAGCCCATTTGAAGTTTTGTAGAGGGGTGGAGAGTCGGATTGGAGAGGTAGGGAATTCCAGAGAAAGGGAGCAGCACGTGCAAAATCTTGTAGGTAGGAGTGGGAGGAGGTAATCAGTTGGCAGGAGAGATGACGTGCATTAGCAGAGTGAAGAGGACGGGTGGGAATGTAAAGAAAGATAAGGACAGAGATGTAAGAGGGAGAAGAGTGGGTGAGGGTTTTGTAGGTGAGTGTGAGAAGCTTGAATTGGATTCTGAATGGGAAGGGTAGCAAGTGAAGGTCCTGAAAGAGAGGGGATGTGGATGTAGTACATTTGGTGAGGAAGATGAGATGGGCAGCAGCATTGAGGACAGATTGAAGTGGAGAGAGGCATTTTTTAGAGAGGCCAGATAGGAGGAGATTGCAGTAGTCCAATCTGGAGATGACCAGTGAGTGGATGAGGTTCTAAGTAGCATCCTGGGTGAGAAAGGGTCTAATCCTGGAGATATTTTTCAGATGGAAATGGCAGGTTTTTGAGAGGTACTGAATGTGTGGTTTGAAGGAGAGGGAGGAGTCAAGTATTACTCCAAGATATTGCACTTGGGGGCTAGAGGAGATAGTTGTGCCAACAATGGATAATGAAATTGTGGGAGGTGAGGTTATGCGGGAGGGAGGGAAGATGATCAGCTCAGTCTTAGACATGTTAAGTTTACGAAAGCGCTGGGACATCCAGGAGGAGATAGCAGAGAGACAGTTGGAAATACGAGTGAGGAGAGCAGGGGAGAGGTCATGGGAGGAAAGGTAGATTTGAGTATCGGCAGCGTAGAGATGATATTTTAAGTCAAAAGAGCTAATGAGCTCACCTAATGAGGATGTGTAGAGAGAGAAAAGGAGAGGCCCAAGAACAGAACCTTGGGGGACACCTACTGGTAGAGGAAGTGGGGGGGAGGTGGAGTCATGAGAGGAGACAGAGAAGGAACAGACAGAAAGGTAGGACAGCCAGGAGAGAGCAGTATCATGCAAACGAAGGGAGTAAAGGAGGAGAGGGTGGTCTAGTAGAGATGAGCGCCTGAAATTTTTCGGGTTTTGTGTTTTGGTTTTGGGTTCGGTTCCGCGGCCGTGTTTTGGGTTCGAACGCGTTTTGGCAAAACCTCACCGAATTTTTTTTGTCGGATTCGGGTGTGTTTTGGATTCGGGTGTTTTTTTCAAAAAACACTAAAAAACAGCTTAAATCATAGAATTTGGGGGTCATTTTGATCCCAAAGTATTATTAACCTCAAAAACCATAATTTACACTCATTTTCAGTCTATTCTGAATACCTCACAATATTATTTTTAGTCCTAAAATTTGCACCGAGGTCGCTGTGTGAGTAAGATAAGCGACCCTAGTGGCCGACACAAACACCGGGCCCATCTAGGAGTGGCACTGCAGTGTCACGCAGGATGTCCCTTCCAAAAAACCCTCCCCAAACAGCACATGACGCAAAGAAAAAAAGAGGCGCAATGAGGTAGCTGTGTGAGTAAGATTAGCGACCCTAGTGGCCGACACAAACACCGGGCCCATCTAGGAGTGGCACTGCAGTGTCACGCAGGATGGCCCTTCCAAAAAACCCTCCCCAAACAGCACATGACGCAAAGAAAAAAAGAGGCGCAATGAGGTAGCTGTGTGAGTAAGATTAGCGACCCTAGTGGCCGACACAAACACCGGGCCCATCTAGGAGTGGCACTGCAGTGTCACGCAGGATGTCCCTTCCAAAAAACCCTCCCCAAACAGCACATGACGCAAAGAAAAAAAGAGGCGCAATGAGGTAGCTGTGTGAGTAAGATTAGCGACCCTAGTGGCCGACACAAACACCGGGCCCATCTAGGAGTGGCACTGCAGTGTCACGCAGGATGTCCCTTCCAAAAAACCCTCCCCAAACAGCACATGACGCAAAGAAAAAAAGAGGCGCAATGAGGTAGCTGACTGTGTGAGTAAGATTAGCGACCCTAGTGGCCGACACAAACACCGGGCCCATCTAGGAGTGGCACTGCAGTGTCACGCAGGATGTCCCTTCCAAAAAACCCTCCCCAATCAGCACATGATGCAAAGAAAAAGAAAAGAAAAAAGAGGTGCAAGATGGAATTGTCCTTGGGCCCTCCCACCCACCCTTATGTTGTATAAACAAAACAGGACATGCACACTTTAACCAACCCATCATTTCAGTGACAGGGTCTGCCACACGACTGTGACTGATATGACGGGTTGGTTTGGACCCCCCCCAAAAAAGAAGCAATTAATCTCTCCTTGCACAAACTGGCTCTACAGAGGCAAGATGTCCACCTCATCTTCACCCTCCGATATATCACCGTGTACATCCCCCTCCTCACAGATTATCAATTCGTCCCCACTGGAATCCACCATCTCAGCTCCCTGTGTACTTTGTGGAGGCAATTGCTGCTGGTCAATGTCTCCGCGGAGGAATTGATTATAATTCATTTTAATGAACATCATCTTCTCCACATTTTCTGGATGTAACCTCGTACGCCGATTGCTGACAAGGTGAGCGGCGGCACTAAACACTCTTTCGGAGTACACACTTGTGGGAGGGCAACTTAGGTAGAATAAAGCCAGTTTGTGCAAGGGCCTCCAAATTGCCTCTTTTTCCTGCCAGTATAAGTACGGACTGTGTGACGTGCCTACTTGGATGCGGTCACTCATATAATCCTCCACCATTCTATCAATGTTGAGAGAATCATATGCAGTGACAGTAGACGACATGTCCGTAATCGTTGTCAGGTCCTTCAGTCCGGACCAGATGTCAGCATCAGCAGTCGCTCCAGACTGCCCTGCATCACCGCCAGCGGGTGGGCTCGGAATTCTGAGCCTTTTCCTCGCACCCCCAGTTGCGGGAGAATGTGAAGGAGGAGATGTTGACAGGTCGCGTTCCGCTTGACTTGACAATTTTCTCACCAGCAGGTCTTTCAACCCCAGCAGACTTGTGTCTGCCGGAAAGAGAGATCCAAGGTAGGCTTTAAATCTAGGATCGAGCACGGTGGCCAAAATGTAGTGCTCTGATTTCAACAGATTGACCACCCGTGAATCCTTGTTAAGCGAATTAAGGGCTCCATCCACAAGTCCCACATGCCTAGCGGAATCGCTCCGTGTTAGCTCCTCCTTCAATGTCTCCAGCTTCTTCTGCAAAAGCCTGATGAGGGGAATGACCTGACTCAGGCTGGCAGTGTCTGAACTGACTTCACGTGTGGCAAGTTCAAAGGGCATCAGAACCTTGCACAACGTTGAAATCATTCTCCACTGCGCTTGAGACAGGTGCATTCCACCTACTATATCGTGCTCAATTGTATAGGCTTGAATGGCCTTTTGCTGCTCCTCCAACCTCTGAAGCATATAGAGGGTTGAATTCCACCTCGTTACCACTTCTTGCTTCAGATGATGGCAGGGCAGGTTCAGTAGTTTTTGGTGGTGCTCCAGTCTTCTGTACGTGGTGCCTGTACGCCGAAAGTGTCCCGCAATTCTTCTGGCCACCGACAGCATCTCTTGCACGCCCCTGTCGTTTTTTAAAAAATTCTGCACCACCAAATTCAAGGTATGTGCAAAACATGGGACGTGCTGGAATTTGCCCATATTTAATGCACACACAATATTGCTGGCGTTGTCCGATGCCACAAATCCACAGGAGAGTCCAATTGGGGTAAGCCATTCCGCGATGATCTTCCTCAGTTGCCGTAAGAGGTTTTCAGCTGTGTGCGTATTCTGGAAAGCGGTGATACAAAGCGTAGCCTGCCTAGGAAAGAGTTGGCGTTTGCGAGATGCTGCTACTGGTGCCGCCGCTGCTGTTCTTGCGGCGGGAGTCCATACATCTACCCAGTGGGCTGTCACAGTCATATAGTCCTGACCCTGCCCTGCTCCACTTGTCCACATGTCCGTGGTTAAGTGGACATTGGGTACAACTGCATTTTTTAGGACACTGGTGAGTCTTTTTCTGACGTCCGTGTACATTCTCGGTATCGCCTGCCTAGAGAAGTGGAACCTAGATGGTATTTGGTAACGGGGGCACACTGCCTCAATAAATTGTCTAGTTCCCTGTGAACTAACGGCGGATACCGGACGCACGTCTAACACCAACATAGTTGTCAAGGCCTCAGTTATCCGCTTTGCAGTAGGATGACTGCTGTGATATTTCATCTTCCTCGCAAAGGACTGTTGAACAGTCAATTGCTTACTGGAAGTAGTACAAGTGGGCTTACGACTTCCCCTCTGGGATGACCATCGACTCCCAGCGGCAACAACAGCAGCGCCAGCAGCAGTAGGCGTTACACGCAAGGATGCATCGGAGGAATCCCATGCAGGAGAGGACTCGTCAGAATTGCCAGTGACATGGCCTGCAGGACTATTGGCATTCCTGGGGAAGGAGGAAATTGACACTGAGGGAGTTGGTGGGGTGGTTTGCGTGAGCTTGGTTACAAGAGGAAGGGATTTACTGGTCAGTGGACTGCTTCCGCTGTCACCCAAAGTTTTTGAACTTGTCACTGACTTATTATGAATGCGCTGCAGGTGACGTATAAGGGAGGATGTTCCGAGGTGGTTAACGTCCTTACCCCTACTTATTACAGCTTGACAAAGGGAACACACGGCTTGACACCTGTTGTCCGCATTTCTGGTGAAATACCTCCACACCGAAGAGCTGATTTTTTTGGTATTTTCACCTGGCATGTCAACGGCCATATTCCTCCCACGGACAACAGGTGTCTCCCCGGGTGCCTGACTTAAACAAACCACCTCACCATCAGAATCCTCCTGGTCAATTTCCTCCCCAGCGCCAGCAACACCCATATCCTCCTCATCCTGGTGTACTTCAACACTGACATCTTCAATCTGACTATCAGGAACTGGACTGCGGGTGCTCCTTCCAGCACTTGCAGGGGGCGTGCAAATGGTGGAAGGCGCATGCTCTTCACGTCCAGTGTTGGGAAGGTCAGGCATCGCAACCGACACAATTGGACTCTCCTTGTGGATTTGGGATTTCGAAGAATGCACAGTTCTTTGCTGTGCTGCTTTTGCCAGCTTGAGTCTTTTCATTTTTCTAGCGAGAGGCTGAGTGCTTCCATCCTCATGTGAAGCTGAACCACTAGCCATGAACATAGGCCAGGGCCTCAGCCGTTCCTTGCCACTCCGTGTGGTAAATGGCATATTGGCAAGTTTACGCTTCTCCTCCGACAATTTTATTTTAGGTTTTGGAGTCCTTTTTTTTCTGATATTTGGTGTTTTGGATTTGACATGCTCTGTACTATGACATTGGGCATCGGCCTTGGCAGACGACGTTGCTGGCATTTCATCGTCTCGGCCATGACTAGTGGCAGCAGCTTCAGCACGAGGTGGAAGTGGATCTTGATCTTTCCCTAATTTTGGAACCTCAACATTTTTGTTCTCCATATTTTAATAGGCACAACTAAAAGGCACCTCAGGTAAACAATGGAGATGGATACTAGTATACAATTATGGACTGCCTGCCGAGTGCCGACACAGAGGTAGCCACAGCCGTGAACTACCGTACTGTACTGTGTCTGCAGCTAATATAGACTGGTTGATAAAGAGAAGATGTCTATGTAACTATGTATGTATAAAGAAGAATGAAAAAAAACCACGGTTAGGTGGTATACAATTATGGACGGACTGCCTGCCGAGTGCAGACACAGAGGTAGCCACAGCCGTGAACTACCGTACTGTACTGTGTCTGCAGCTAATATAGACTGGTTGATAAAGAGAAGATGTCTATGTAACTATGTATGTATAAAGAAGAATGAAAAAAATCCACGGTTAGGTGGTATTACAATTATGGACGGACTGCCTGCCGAGTGCAGAGACACAGAGGTAGCCACAGCCGTGAACTACCGTACTGTGTCTGCTGCGACTGGATGATAAATGATATAAAAAATATATATATATCACTACTGCAGCCGGACAGGTATATATTATATATTATATAATGACGGACCTGCTGGACACTGTCTGTCAGCAGAATGAGTTTTATTTTTATAGAATTAAAAAAAAAAAAAACACACAAGTGAAGTCACACGACGAGTGTTTAACTTTTTCAGGCAATCACAATATAAGTATACTACTAACTATACTGGAGGTCAGTGTGGTCAGGTCACTGGTCAGTCACACTGGCAGTGGCACTCCTGCAGCAAAAGTGTGCACTGTTTAATTTTAATATAATATGTACTCCTGGCTCCTGCTATAACCTATAACTGGCACTGCAGTAGTGCTCCCCAGTCTCCCCCACAATTATAAGCTGTGTGAGCTGAGCAGTCAGACAGATATATAATATATATAGATGATGCAGCACACTGGCCTGAGCCTGAGCAGTGCACACAGATATGGTATGTGACTGACTGAGTCACTGTGTGTATCGCTTTTTTCAGGCAGAGAACGGATATATTAAATAAACTGCACTGTGTGTCTGGTGGTCACTCACTATATAATATATTATGTACTCCTGGCTCCTGCTATAACCTATAACTGGCACTGCAGTAGTGCTCCCCAGTCTCCCCCACAATTATAAGCTGTGTGAGCTGAGCAGTCAGACAGATATATATAATATTATATATAGATAATAGATGATGCAGCACACTGGCCTGAGCCTGAGCAGTGCACACAGATATGGTATGTGACTGACTGAGTCACTGTGTGTATCGCTTTTTTCAGGCAGAGAACGGATATATTAAATAAACTGCACTGTGTGTCTGGTGGTCACTCACTATATAATATATTATGTACTCCTGGCTCCTGCTATAACCTATAACTGGCACTGCAGTAGTGCTCCCCAGTCTCCCCCACAATTATAAGCTGTGTGAGCTGAGCAGTCAGACAGATATATATAATATTATATATAGATAATAGATGATGCAGCACACTGGCCTGAGCCTGAGCAGTGCACACAGATATGGTATGTGACTGACTGAGTCACTGTGTGTATCGCTTTTTTCAGGCAGAGAACGGATATATTAAATAAACTGCACTGTGTGTCTGGTGGTCACTCACTATATAATATATTATGTACTCCTGGCTCCTGCTATAACCTATAACTGGCACTGCAGTAGTGCTCCCCAGTCTCCCCCACAATTATAAGCTGTGTGAGCTGAGCAGTCAGACAGATATATATAATATTATATATAGATAATAGATGATGCAGCACACTGGCCTGAGCCTGAGCAGTGCACACAGATATGGTATGTGACTGAGTCACTGTGTGCTGTGTATCGCTTTTTTCAGGCAGAGAACGGATTATAAAGTAAACTGCACTGTCCTCACTAGTAAACTCTCTCCACTCAGTCTCTACACTTCTACAGTAACAGTACTCCTCCTAGTCAGCTCCAGTAAATCTCTCTCAGTCTCTTATAATCTAAATGGAGAGGACGCCAGCCACGTCCTCTCCCTATCAATCTCAATGCACGTGTGAAAATGGCGGCGACGCGCGGCTCCTTATATAGAATCCGAGTCTCGCGATAGAATCCGAGCCTCGCGAGAATCCGACAGCGTCATGATGACGTTCGGGCGCGCTCGGGTTAACCGAGCAAGGCGGGAAGATCCGAGTCTGCTCGGACCCGTGAAAAAAACCATGAAGTTCTGGCGGGTTCGGATTCAGAGAAACCGAACCCGCTCATCTCTAGTCTACAGTGTCATAAGCAGCAGAGAGGTCAAGGAGAATAAGCAGAGAGTAGTGGCCCTGGATTTAGCAGCAAGGAGGTCACTGCAGACTTTCATGAGGGCAGTTTCAGTGGAGTGCTGGAGTGCTGAGGACGGAAACCAGACTGGAAAGGGTCAAGCAGTGATTGGGAAGAAAGAAAGACAGTGAGGCGGTCGTAGACAATACGCTCAAGAGAAGAGAGATGGGTCGGTAGTTGAAGAGATTGGTTGGATCAAGGGTAGGTTTTTTAAAAACAGGGGAGACAAGCATGCTTGAAGGCAGAAGGGAGGAGTGCCTGATGAGAGTGAGAGATTGAGTAGATGGGCAAGATGGGAACAGGCAGAAGAAGAGAGGAATCGGAGAAGGCGGGAGGGAATAGGGTCAAGTGGGGAAGTGGAGGGGGGTGAGGACTGGATGAGGACCATGACTTCCTCTCCAGATACAGGGAAGAAGGATGTCAGAGTTGGTAGGAGGGAAGGAGAAGGCGGGTTGAGAAATGGAGGAGGGGGGTTGCTCAGGTTCTGGTGGGATGTTATGTCCTGACGAATGGAGTCAATTTTGGATGTGAAGTAGGTGGCAAAGTCAAGAGCAGAATTTAAAGAGGGGAGTTGAGGCGGGTATGGGCAAAGGAGCGAGTTGACAGTGGCAAAGAGGCGCCTGGGGTTTGAGTATTGGGAGGAGATGAGGTATTTGAAGTAAGATTGTTTATTTAGAGAGGGTAAGGGCAGCAAAGTAGGATGAGAGCATAAATTTGTAGTGGAGGAAGTTGGGCTTATTGCGTGATTTCCTCCACTGTCGCTCAGCAGTACGTGAGCATTTTTGCAGATATCTGGTGAATTTGGTGTGCCAGGGTTGAGGTGTCGATCTGCGAGCGTGAATAGTGGTTGGTGGGGTGACAGAGTCAAGAGCAGAGGTAGGGGATGCATTGTAAAGGGAAGTAGCTTTTTCAGGGCAGGAAAGAGAGAGAATAGGAGAGAGCAATGAGTCAAACAGGGAAGATAGGGAAGTGGTGTCAATAGCCTCAATGTTACGCCTAGTGATGGTAGTCTTAGGTGGTAAAGATGGAGAAGCAGATAGAGATAGGTTAACAGTGAGCAGGTGATGGTCAAAGAGGGGGAACAGGGAGTTATAGAAATCAGAAAGATCACAGCGGTGAGTGAAAACCAGATCCAGTGAGCTTCTACTCACATGGGAGGGGGAGGAGGTCCACTGGAAGAGACCAAGAGAAGAGTTGAGGTTAAGGAGTTTAGAGGCAGGTGATTTTGTGGGGTTATCGATAGGGATGTTGAAATCACCTAGGATAATGGTGGGAATGTCAGAAGAGAGGAAGTGAGGAAGCCAGGAAGCAAAGTTGTCAAGGAATTTGGAGGGCATGCCAGGGGGCGGTAAATGACAGCTACTCGAAGATGAACAGGTTGGAAGAGGCGTATGACATGGACCTCAAATGTAGAGAATGTAAGGGATGGTTCTGGTGGTATGAGTTGGTATGAGTAGCTAGAGGGTAGTAGGAGCCCAACCCCACCACGGTGGCGACCCCCAGTTCGGGGGCGGGGGTGAGAATGTGAGACCCCCTGCAGAGAGAACAACTGTGTCAGAGGGAGTAATCCAAGCTTCAGTGATGGCTAGGAGATGCAAGGAATTTGAGATGAAAAGGTCATGTCCTGAAATGCTGTATCAAAGAGGGTTCAGAGCACAGCTCCCCGCACTGACTGTGACATGCTGCAAGTATATGATGTTTACCCTGAGTCAGGTTTATGACTATATCCATGCTGCTATATGTTTATGCTGCTAACAGGATGATTAAATAAGTGTTTGGCTATGTGCAAAGGTTTATCCCTGCAAGTTCCAGGAAGTGGACTGTTTGGATCTATATATATATATATATATATATATATTTATTTCAAAAAAAGAGTTTTAGATCAGTGCGCTTATCTGTAGTAGGTCCTTTACTTATAAGGTCCAGTCCACGGACCACCATCCGATATTCCGGTCCAAATACACCTTCCTTTTTTCTTTTTAGGCGGCTGCTCAGTCCCACAAAGGCAGGTATAAAGCCCGAAAATCTGTAGACGAAAGGAAAGAAGGGAACAAGCGCCTATGGTGTAGTATTTCCAGGAAGGTAACTGCGTACCAGATAGTAAAAAAACTGCATACCAGATAGTAGCTTATAACCAAGGCACATCAAATCTCCGTCTTGTCTTTCTCGTACAATACCGGGATCTTCACAGCATACTTGCCTACCTGACCCTGAGGGTGATTTGATGTGCCTTGGTTATAAGCTAGTATCTGGTACGCAGTTTATGTGGATAAAATGTCACTAAATGCACAGAGCTAAAATTACTACACCACAGAGTTTCCTTTCTCGGACTTGTACATTCCGGCATCATATGAGGAACACAAGACAGTGAATTGATGTGCTTTGATTACAAGCTTCTATCTGGTACGCAGGTTATTGTGGGTAAAATATCACTACCCCTTCCTGGAAATACTACACCAAGGGGGTAATTCTGAGTTGATCGCAGCAGCAAGTTTGTTAGCAATTGGGCAAAACCATGTGCACTGCAGGGGGGCAGATATAACATTTACATATTTTGAAGTTGATGTATCAAGCAGTGAAAAGAATGGAGAAGTGGATCAGTGGAGAAGTTGCCCACAGCAACCAATCATCTTTCAGGTAGCATTTATTAAGCACATCCTATAAAATGATAGGTTAATGATGATTGCTATGGACAATTTCTCCACTGGCACACTTCTCAACTCTTCTGCTTGATACATCAAACCCTATATTCTTGCTCACATGTGAAAGTCTCTCACATTGCCATAATGGACTTAATTTTTCTAAGATGAACAGAAACATGCCTTTGGCATAGTGTTTAACAAATAGAATGCAGAGATTGGCATCTTGAGCCATGTACCTTGAGTGAGTAAAGATGGCACATTGAGTTTCATTTACTGTAGTTGGGCAGATACAAAATATGTGTGATTCCGAGGTGGAGCTATTGCAGTGTCCACCTAAAGACAGCTGTGGTGTCTTTATGCTAATGCTGTGGCCTATTGAATGCTCACAAGTTGCCTATGTGTGTACAAAGGAACACTATCAGCACATTCCACCTGACCTATGGCAGGTGCAGAATGTATGACTGTATATGGATGCCGGAGTCAGACCAACTGCATCTTTAGACGCAGTTACTGACACTGACCGTGTTGGGTGTCACCCCCACGTTACCACCTAGAAGCACCCATTGAAATGGAATGGATCTGCATGCAATTTGAATCTGCATCTCTGTGCAGTACCCACCGGGAGTCATGCACAGTGACGCTCTGGAACAATTACACCCACTGGCTTTCCTGTGTCCTTGTCTGAATCACCCTCAGAGTCTGACATTGGTCATTGGCAGTATAGTTATATGTGCTACTAACCCTTTTACAGGCAGGATCAGGTGCAGAGAAAGGAGGAATGTTTCAATAATTCAATACTTTTTGTTCTATCGAGTCATAAAGAAATTGTCACCAGCTGTGACCGAATGGAAGACAAAGAGAAGAGAAGTGGAATAACAACAAGAACCCTTAGGAGCTTTGTCTCTGGCTCTAGTGAAGGGCCCAAATACTTACTGTCAATTTATTATAAAGTTTGAAACAATGTGTCTTGTGGATAAAAGTCACTTGGAATTAATAGAGTAGAAACAATTTTATCTATAACACAGAGATGCCATTTTTGGTGCTTCCTAAGAAATTGTTTTAGATTAGTCTTCAGTCTTTGGAAATTCATCTATCAATAAAATGCTAGGTATTGCCAGTAATCAATGTATTACTGTTATATTCATAATCATAAGTATTACTATTGTTATTTTATTAACCTTTATTTAGTATAAGTATAAACATATTCACAGTGTTTTAGAGAAAACTTTGTATTCATTGAACTACAGTATCAGCATGGTTCTGGACTAGAAGAAGTTAGAGCACTCAGAGGAAATCCACACAATCCATGCAAACTCCACACAGACAGTTGAAGAAAGTTCTGATTTGACACTGAACCCCATCAAAGCAGTTCTAATCAACTAATTGCAATCCATGGGGGTAATTCCAAGTTGATCGCAGCAGGAATTTTGTTAGCAGTTGGGCAAAACCATGTGCACTGCAGGGGAGGCAGATATAACATGTGCAGAGAGAGTTAGATTTGGGTTGGGTGTGTTCAATCTGCAATCTAATTTGCAGTGTAAAAATAAAGCAGCCAGTATTTACCCTGCACAGAAACAAAATAACCCACCCAAATCTAACTCTTTCTGCACATGTTATATCTGCCTCCCCTGCAGTGCACATGGTTTTGCCCAACTGCTAACAAAATTCCTGCTGCGATCAACTTGGAATTACCCCCCATATCCAGACAGCTATCCATACTTATTGGGACCTATTTGTGGCTTTCTACTTTGGTGGATAGATATTCCAACTTTTTGATTAGCATTTAAGTGGAGTCAGAAATACACGTACATCATTACAAACTCTGTGAGTGCACAGTAACGCATAATGGAGAGCTCCAGAATGTGAGTATTTGTATAGTGCGGTGGTCAGACAGAGCCTGACAAAGTGCACAGTCTGCTCTTAAGAAGCCCAACAGCCCATTCCCAGCTCTCTTTGTGATCTTGTGTGGGTGACTACACAGTCACCCACACATGGATGTCTGTAGCCACCTTAACAACAGATGTGGCCCTTGGAGACCCCTAGGGGTTAATATACAAAAGCTTCTAAAAATGAAAAGTGATAATGTTGCCCATGGCCAGGGGTGTATCTAGGGGTACCTAGCGCCCCTCCCTACACACATTTGGAATAAGGTGTGAGTATTGGAAATGGGGCATGGTCTTGTGGGGGAAGGGCGTGGACACAATAGTATTTCCAATTCAAATTATGCCACACAGTAGTGTCCCTTATTCGCATTACACCGCACAGTAGTGTGTCGTATTCACGTTACACCATCCCTCCCCCCTAACCCATCTTTTCCACAGCCTGACCTTAACCCGCCCCCCCCCCCAAAAAAAAAAATGCCTCTTCAGTGGTGCCTAACCCTAACCCACCCTTCCTAATCTCCCTCCCTGCAACCTAACCCTAGCTCTCCCACCCTCGCAGCCTAACCCTAGCCCTCCCACCCTCGCAGCCTAACCCTAGCCCTCCCACCCTCGCAGCCTAACCCTAACCCTGCCACGTGGCTTGCCAGTGGAGACTTTGGCACCAACTCGATCCGGATTTTGGCATTCTGCATCACTATCTATGTTGGGATGCCAGCATCAGCATTCCGAGCAGTTTCGGGATGCTGGCATCAGCTTTCCGACCGCCAGGATGCCAAACGCCGGCATCTTGACTGCATCCTGAATGAAATGCTAATGAGCTGATGTGAGATGAGCCTCAAATGGACCCAGCCATTAACCAAACACCATTAGTTAGATGGTAGAAGGGCTTCCTGTTCGAAAAAACATCAGGGTGCCATCACTTCCAAGATAAAATGATCAATTATACAATTAACTGATATACATTTCCTTGAACATGGCCTTGAAATAGGTAAGATATGTATTTTCTTTATTACACTCAACAAGTTAAAGTTTTCGCTTACTTACTACTGACTTACATCTAACATGCATGAAAATCATGTAGTTTTCCAGGTACTACAGTCCCTTCTCCCAAACACTGACACTTTATTATTATCTTCAACAACAAATAGACCTATAGCCCTGTGCTATATAACAATTGCTGTGTACCTGGTGAGAGTCTGTTACTGCCGGCGCGGCGCTGGTGTCCATCAGCACCGCACTGCACTAGTGATCAGACTCACAGTAAACTACAGTTCCCAGCAGCTCTTGCTGCCGGAAGCTCCCAGCAACAAGGGCTGCTGGGAGCTGTAGTTTATTTTGAGTCTGATTACAAGTGCGGTGCTGCCGGACACCAGCGCCGCTCCAGCAGTAACAGACTCTCACCAGGTACAGTCTGACAGTACTGCTTTTCTATCCTCTGGCCGTGGGTGGCACAGCCAGGCGGCGCCCCCTCCTTGCTTGGCGCCCCTGGCGAGTGCCATCCTGGCCAATAGGTAGATACACCCCTGCCCATGGCAACCAATCAGATGCTATCTGCCATTTTCTAGGATGCAAAAGACAAATGAAAGATAGTAAATTTAGTAAATTTACCCCCTAAAGCAGCGTTTCTTAAACTGTACGTCGTGGCTTCATTAGTGATGGAGTGCCTTGCCTGCCTCTCATCTTCTCCCAATGCAGCTGCATGTAAGATTTACTTAAGAGGAGTAGAGGTAGACAGGGGAGGGCAGCGGATGAACGTAAGCGCCTCCACTCAGGGACCCGCAATTGGTCGCATTCTGGACTATGAGGACCCTGGTCTTGGGGCACAGCTCAGAGTGGCACACTGGGGTAGAGCTAGGGAGAAAGCAGGTATGAGGAACGTGGGTGAGAGCTAGGGAGAGAGCAGGTGAGAGGAACGTGGGGGGAGGGCTAGGGAGAGAGCAGGTGAGATGAACGGGAGAGAGCAGGTGAGAAGAACGCAGGGGGAGGGCTAGGTAGAGAGCAGATGAGATGAATGCGGGGGGAGGGCTAAGGAGAGAGCAGGTGAGAGAAACGCGGGGGGAGGGCAAGGGAGAGAGCAGGTGAGAGGTATGCGGGGGGAGGGCTAGGGAGAGAGCAGGTGAGAGGAACGTCAGGTGCCAAAAGGCTATGTGGGCGCGCATGATCTGACATCACGCCTGGCGTTGAGGAGCGCAGCTGAGGGGAGAAGGGATTGGTGAAGGACATGCTCAGCCTCCTCCCCCAAGATCAGCTGCTGCCGGGTGACAGTCCTCGTCCTCCAGGCTCCACACCGAGTCCACGTAGTAATGCTGGTGAACGGTGCAGCCCAGTCTGGGGCGGGGAAGGAGAAGGGGTATGTAGAGCAAACGTGCTCCTCGGCAGCGCTGCAGTTACCTAGCGGCGATGGCGGGCGGTAGTGTGGCGTGGCCAGAGCTGGATTAAGACTTTGGGGGTTCCGGGGGACTTAAAACAGGTCTAAAATAAAAACCACGATACAAATGTATATATATATATATATATATATACATACAGTATATTATATATATATATATATATGCATATATACATATATTTTCTATATACATATATAATAAGAATTTACTCACCGGTAATTCTGTTTCTCGTAGTCCGTAGTGGATGCTGGGAACTCCGTAAGGACCATGGGGAATATACGGGCTCCGCAGGAGACTGGGCACTCTAAAAGAAAGATTAGGTACTATCTGGTGTGCACTGGCTCCTCCCTCTATGCCCCTCCTCCAGACCTCAGTTAGGGAAACTGTGCCCGGAAGAGCTGACACAATAAGGAAAGGATTTGGAATCCCGGGTAAGACTCATACCAGCCACACCAATCACACCGTACAACTCGTGATACTATACCCAGTTAACAGTATGAATAACAACTGAGCCTCACGAACAGATGGCTCATAACAATAACCCTTTAGTTAGGCAATAACTATATACAAGTATTGCAGACAATCCGCACTTGGGATGGGCGCCCAGCATCCACTACGGACTACGAGAAATAGAATTACCGGTGAGTAAATTCTTATTTTCTCTGACGTCCTAGTGGATGCTGGGAACTCCGTAAGGACCATGGGGATTATACCAAAGCTCCCAAACGGGCGGGAGAGTGCGGATGACTCTGCAGCACCGAATGAGCAACTCAAGGTCCTCCTCAGCCAGGGTATCAAACTTGTAGAATTTTGCAAACGTGTTTGATCCCGACCAAGTAGCAGCTCGGCAAAGTTGTAAAGCCGAGACCCCTCGGGCAGCCGCCCAAGAAGAGCCCCCTTCCTCGTGGAATGGGCCTTTACAGATTTAGGATGCGGCAGTCCAGCCGCAGAATGTGCAAGTTGAATCGTGGAGCAGATCCAGCGAGCAATAGTCTGCTTAGAAGCAGGAGCACCCAGCTTGTTGGGTGCATGCAGGATAAACAGCGAGTCAGTTTTTCTGACTCTAGCCGTCCTGGAAACATAGATTTTCAGGGCCTGGACTACGTCCAGCAACTTGGAGGCTTCCAAGTCCCGAGTAGCCGCAGGCACCACAATAGGTTGGTTCAAATGAAACGCTGATACCACCTTAGGGAGGAATTGGGGACGCGTCCTCAATTCTGCTCTGTCCATATGGAAGTTCTTGGATTTGCTGTGGTGCGCTCCCTGGGTCAGCTAACGACAGTTTATGGTAGGATCCAATGGCACGGTACTATGTTCATCCACCCTTGATCAGCGAGAGTAAGACAGACGTGGGGAAATTCTTATATCTTCTCTCTGAACACTCCACCAATTCACCATCATAGGTATCCCCAAAAAAATAGAAGTTCGCATATAGTGAAGTACAATTTTATTCTAATTGGTGTGCAAATTAGCGTAAAGTATTCAGTGCAAATAAAGTATTCAGTGAAAATAAAAATTCATGGGGTATAACTTCCCATATATTACATCACATAACCACAATGGGTAGGAATAGCAGCAATAGATACGGTAATTTCAGTGCAATTCAAGTTAATTCATGGGGTATCGCTTCCCACAATCAAAATAGTATACCACAAAGGATATAAATAGCAGCAATCAATAAAAATAATATAAAAATCCACCACTGATTAGGCGGACCTGCGTACCAGATTTCATGGGGTGTCAACTAGCCCACCCAAATTCGCATGGAAGGTTGCCTCCCGGGATTAGCAGCAACGGTCAAAACATGCAGATTCACGGCTGATTTTGCTCCCCTCTGGTCATGGAAGGTCCCTCCAATCAATCACCAACGCGTTTCAGCTCTATATGTGAGCCTTCCTCAAGGCTCACATATAGAGCTGAAACGCGTTGGTGATTGAAATCTGGTACGCAGGTCCGCCTAATCAGTGGTGGATTTTTATATTATTTTTATTGATTGCTGCTATTTATATCCTTTGTGGTATACTATTTTAATTGTGGGAAGCGATACCCCATGAATTAACTTGAATTGCACTGAAATTACCGTATCTATTGCTGCTATTCCTACCCATTGTGGTTATGTGATGTAATATATGGGAAGTTATACCCCATGAATTTTTATTTTCACTGAATACTTTATTTGTACTGAATACTTTACGCTAATTTGCACACCAATTAGAATAAAATTGTACTTCACTATATGCGAACTTCTATTTTTTTGGGGATACCTATGATGGTGAATTGGTGGAGTGTTCAGAGAGAAGATATAAGAATTTCCCCACGTCTGTCTTACTCTCGCTGATCAAGGGTGGATGAACATAGTACCGTGCCATTGGATCCTACCATAAACTGTCGTTAGCTGACCCAGGGAGCGCACCACAGCAAATCCAAGAACTTTCTAGTAACTTTAAAGGACTGAGGTGACTGTCCTGTCTGTCTGGTTGCTGCACCTTTGAAGTGAAGCGCCATCTTTGCATTTTTTCTTTTCTGTCCATATGGAAGATCAGATAGGGGCTTTTACAGGACAAAGCCGCCAATTCTGACACCCGCCTAGCCGAAGCCAAGGCCAAAAGCATGACCACTTTCCACGTGAGATATTTTAATTCCACGGTCTGAAGTGGCTCAAACCAATGTGATTTTAGGAAATCCAACACAACGTTGAGATCCCAAGGTGCCACTGGGGGCACAAAAGGGGGCTGAATATGCAGCACTCCCTTAACAAACGTCTGAACTTCAGGCAGTGAAGCCAGTTCTTTTTGAAAGAAAATAGACAGGGCCGAAATCTGGACTTTAATGGAACCCAATTTTAGGCCCATAGTCACTCCTGACTGTAGGAAGTGCAGAAACGACCCAGCTGAAATTCTTCTGTGGGGGCCTTCATAGCCTCACACCAAGCAACATATTTTCGCCATATGCGGTGATAATGCTTTGCTGTCACATCTTTCCTAGCTTTTATCAGCGTAGGAATGACTTCAACCGGAATGCCCTTTACCATCAGGATACGGCGTTCAACCGCCATGCCGTCAACGCAGCCGCGGTAAGTCTTGGAACAGACAGGGCCCCTGCTGTAGCAGGTCCTGTCTGAGAGGCAGAGGCCAAGGGTCCTCTGAGATCATTTCTTGCAGTTCCGGGTACCAAGTCCTTCTTGGCCAATCCGGAACGATGAGTATAGTTCTCACTCCTCTCTTTCTTATTATCCTCAGCACCTTTGGTATGAGAGGAAGAGGAGGGAACACATAAACCGACTGGTACACCCACGGTGTCACTAGAGCGTCCACAGCTATCGCCTGAGGGTCCCTTGACCTGGCGCAATATCTTTTTAACTTTTTGTTTAGGCGGGACGCCATCATGTCCACCTGTGGCCTTTCCCAACGGTTTACAATCAGCTGGAAGACTTCTGGATGAAGTCCCCACTCTCCCGGGTGGAGGTCGTGCCTGCTGAGGAAGTCTGCTTCCCAGTTGTCCACTCCCGGAATGAACACTGCTGACAGTGCTATCACGTGATTTTCCGCCCATCGGAGAATCCTTGTGGCTTCTGCCATCGCCATCCTGCTTCTTGTGCCGCCCTGTCGATTTACATGGGCGACCACCGTGATGTTGTCTGACTGAATCAGCACCGGCTGGTTTTGAAGCAGGGGTCTTGTGTAGGGAAGCCTCCTGACTCGACCATTGTCCCTGGAAGTTTCTTCCCTGAGTGACTGCCCCCCAACCTCGGAGGCTTGCATCCGTGGTCACCAGGACCCAGTCCTGTATGCCGAATCTGCGGCCCTCTAGAAGATGAGCACTCTGCAGCCACCACAGCAGAGACACCCTGGCCCTCGGGGACAGGGTGATCAGCCGATGCATCTGAAGATGCGATCAAGACCACTTGTCTAACAGATCCCACTGAAAGATCCTTGCATGGAACCTGCCGAATGGAATTGCCTCGTAAGAAGCTACCATCTTTCCCAGGACTCGCGTGCAGTGATGCACCGGCACCTGTTTTGGTTTCAGGAGGTCTCTGACCAGAGATGACAACTCCTTGGCCTTCTCCTCCGGGAGAAACACCTTCTTCTGTTCTGTGTCCAGAACTATACCCAGGAACAGCAGACGCGTCGTAGGAACCAGCTGCGACTTTGGAATATTCAAAATCCAGCCGTGCTGTTGAAGCACTTCCTGAGATAGTGCTACTCCGACCAACAACTGCTCCCTGGACCTCGCCTTTATAAGGAGATCGTCCAAGTATGTGATAATTATATCTCCCGTCTTTCGAAGGAGTATCATCATTTCGGCCATTACCTTGGTAACTACTCTCGGTGCCGTGGACAGACCAAACGGCAACGTCTGGAATTGGTAATGGCAGTCTTGTACCACAAAATGGAGGTACACCTGGTGAGGAGGGTAAATGGGGACATGCAGGTACGCATCCTTGATGTCCAGTGATACCATGTAATCCCCTTCTTCCAGGCTTGCAATAACCGCCCTGAGCGATTCCATTTTGAACTTGAACCTTCTTATATAAGTGTTCAAGGATTTTAAATTTAGAATGGGTCTCACCGAACCATCTGGTTTCGGTACCACAAACATTGTGGAATAGTAACCCCGTCCCTGTTGAAGGAGGGGAACTTTTATTATCACCTGCTGGAGGAACAGCTTGTGAATTGCCGCCAGCACTACCTCCCTGTCCGGGGGAGTAGCTGGCAAGGCTGATTTAAGGTAACGGCGAGGGGGAGACGTCTCGAATTCCAGCTTGTATCCCTGAGATACCACTTGTAGAACCCAGGGATCCACCCGTGAGCGAACCCACCGGTCGCTGAAGTTCCGGAGACGGGCCCCCACCGCACCTGGCTCCACCAGTGGAGCCCCAGCGTCATGCGGTGGATTTAGTGGAAGCAGGGGAGGATTTCTGTTCTTGGGAACTGGTTGTATGGTGCAGCTTTTTCCCTCTACTCCTGCCTCTGGGCAGAAAGGACGCGCCTTTAACCCGCTTGCCTTTCTGGGGCCGAAAGGACTGTACCTGATAATACGGTGCATTCTTTGGCTGTGAGGGAACCTGGGGTAAAAATGTCGACTTCCCAGCTGTCGCTGTGGAAACGAGGTCCGAGAGACCATCCCCAAACAATTCCTCACCCTTGTAAGGCAAAACCTCCATGTGCCTTTTAGAATCCGCATCACCTGTCCACTGCCGAGTCCATAATACTCTCCTGGCAGAAATGGACATTGCATTTATTCTAGATGCCAGCCGGCAAATATCCCTCTGTGCATCTCTTATGTATAAGACTACGTCTTTAATGTGCTCTATGGTTAGCAATATAGTGTCCCTGTCAAGGGAATCAATATTATCAGACAGGGAATCAGACCACGCTGCTGCAGCACTGCACGTCCCTGCTGAAGCAATAGCAGGTCTCAGTATAGTACCTGAGTGTGTATACACAGACTTCAGGATAGCCTCCTGCTTTCTATCCGCAGGCTCCTTTAAGGCGGCCGTATCCTGAGACGGTAGTGCCACCTTTTTTGACAAGCGTGTGAGCGCTTTATCCACCCTCGGGGATGTCTCCCAACGTACCCTGTCCTCTGGCGGGAAAGGGTACGCCATTAGTAACTTTTTAGAAATCACTAATTTTTTATCAGGGGATGCCCACGCTTCTTCACACACTTCATTTAACTCATCTGAAGGGGGAAAAACCACTGGTTGCTTTTTCTCCCCAAACATAATACCCTTTTTAGTGGTACCTGGGTTAATGTCAGAAATGTGCAACACATTTTTCATTGCCGTAATCATGCAACGGATAGCCTTAGTGGAATGTACATTTGTCTCGTCGTCGTCGACACTGGAGTCAGACTCCGTGTCGACATCTGTGTCTGCCATCTGAGGTAGCGGGCGTTTTTGAGCCCCTGATGGCCTTTGAGACGCCTGGGCAGGCACAGGCTGAGAAGCCGGCTGTCCTACAGCTGATATGTCATCAAACCTTTTATGTAAGGAGTTGACACTGTCGGTTAATACCTTCCACATATCCATCCACACTGGTGTCGACCCCGCAGGGGGTGACATCACATTTATCGGCACCTGCTCCGCCTCCACATAAGCCTCCTCATCAAACATGTCGACACAGCCGTACCGACACACCGCACACACACAGGGAATGCTCTGACTGAGGACAGGACCCCACAAAGTCCTTTGTGGAGACAGAGAAAGAGTATGCCAGCACACACCACAGCGCTATATAATTAGGGATTTACACTATTACAGAAAGTGATTTTTCCCTATAGCTGCTTAACATGTATAGTTTGCGCCTAAATTTAGTGCCCCACCTCTCTTTTTAACCCTTTGAGCCTGGAAACTGCAGGGGAGAGCTTGGGGAGCTGTCTTCCAGCGGAACTGTGAAGAGAAAATGGCGCCAGTGTGCTGAGGGAGATAGCCCCGCCCCCTTCTCGGCGGGCTTATCCCGCTCTTTTATTAATATTATGGCAGGGGATTTTTACACATATATAGTTTATTAGACTATATTATGTGTTTTTTTGCCATGTTAAGGTACTCTAATTGCAGCCCAGGGCGCCCCCCAGCGCCCTGCACCCATCAGTGACCGGAGTATGTGGTGTGCATGGGGAGCAATGGCGCACAGCTGCAGTGCTGTGCGCTACCTTAAAGAAGACCGGAGTCTTCAGCCGCCGATTTTCTCCTCGGAATCTTCCGTCTTCTGGCTCTGCAAGGGGGACGGCGGCGCGGCTCCGGGACCGGACGACCGAGGCTGGGCCTGTGTTCGATCCCTCTGGAGCTATTGGTGTCCAGTAGCCTAGAAGCCCAAGCTAGCTGCAAGCAGGTAGGTTCGCTTCTCTCCCCTAAGTCCCTCGTAGCAGTGAGTCTGTTGCCAGCAGATCTCACTGAAAATAAAAAACCTAATAAATACTTTCTTTACTAGGAGCTCAGGAGAGCCCCTAGTGTGCAACCAGCTCGAGCCGGGCACAGATTCTAACTGAGGTCTGGAGGAGGGGCATAGAGGGAGGAGCCAGTGCACACCAGATAGTACCTAATCTTTCTTTTAGAGTGCCCAGTCTCCTGCGGAGCCCGTCTATTCCCCATGGTCCTTACGGAGTTCCCAGCATCCACTAGGACGTCAGAGAAATGTACACAAATACACACACATATATCATATATATATATATACATATATATATAATCACAGAAAGAAGGCGGCACTCAGAGTCTCGAGAACTTGGTGAAAAACCAACCCGTGTTTATTTCAACGTTTCGGGGGACGGACCCCCGTCTTCAGGAAACACAAAACAAGTGTATCACACTGTGTACAAACTTAAATAACTCACCCCTCCATGAAACGCCAGCCTCCGGTGCGAAGGCGCCGCCCGCGGCTCCGGGTCCCGAACTTCCGGACACGTGACTCCTCTGTTCTCGGAAGCCACGTCACCACGTAGCCCGACGGCGCCCTGCAGCGGCTGTTGGCATGGAAACATGTCAATAAAAACATTAAACACTTCTACACATCGTGAAAATGTACAGCACAACTCCGTGCAGCCCGTTAACATATCGGGGCTGGACAGACATAAAACAGTGTCATTAATCAGACTGTTAGTCTTCTATAAAAAGTGATAAATAGTGCAGATGTAAGACACACTGGCTATAAAAATTCCAGTGTGAAGCATAGTGAAAGTAAAATACAATAAAATGAACATGGCATCACACATTGTGACCCCATGGCATCACACAGGTGACCCCTTGTCTTACGTACTACAGTGCGAGAATTACGACACATTAAGCTTCTCAGACATTGAAGCTGAACAAATACTCATTAAAGAACCTATGGGTGATGAGGATACCACTGTCACGAATGATGAATTGTTCCGCGAGTTATTCAAACTACGTAAGCGGGAGATTGACTTCATGTACCACGGAAAGACCCTTTCTGATTATTTCAGAAATAAGCAAATTCCAAGGGGTTTTCGCGTACAGAACACCCCCACCATTGGGCGTTACAATGCTCTATTCTGCAAGCGATGGATTTCGGTCCTGAACAAATGCGCAATGGATCTGATGTTGCTTGTCATCGAGGAGTCGACCCGGGAAGTCAATCTCACAAAGGAAAAACTACGCCTATTTGAAGAACAACATCTACAGACACTAGTGGAGGATAAATCCATAAATTGGCTGGAAAAACTGAAATCACAGGTGGACACCTACAGAATTGAACTTACCAAATATAAAAAAGAAAAGCTACGTAAGGTGCAGGCTGATTACGAACAACACAGAGTCTATACATGGCTAGCTAACACTGCCAGCAATCAAGGTGGCTCACGCCCAAGTCGGGGGCGCAGATGGAGAACATCCAGACACCCACAAAGCACATCAGCCAGTGACACCGACGACACAGTCGCCTCAGAAATTGTCTCCACTTCTAAGGAAGTCCCTTTAGGGGCCATCACCCGGGCAGTGGCCTCGGGAAAAAGAAAAAACCCACAAGGCGGGGCGGCCAGTCGAGGAGGCAGGAGGGGCGGAAGACCTCCCCGGTCGCATCGGACTTAATCTTTAACCTGTCCACTTCCCCTCTTTCCCCAGCTGAAACATCTGTGCTTAGTAAGGGCCTCTCATACATACCCACCAATTTACCGAGTAAATTTGGGTGGAAGGTTGAGACATATAAGTTTAACAGGACGTTAAAACTAAAAGAACATTTCGGCAAAACCACGGAGAAATCCACTGAGAGTGCCCTGAAGCCACAGATCAGGAAATTGGGACAACCTTCGCAATTTGATCCAGTATCCCAGCATCCCTCAATTAGAACTTTCGCACGCATGATGGACTCCTTACAGGATGAACCAGCCCCGATGGTGTATAAGAATCTTACCAAAGAAGAAAATCTCGCCCTGAAGTCCCTTAGGGACAGGCAGGACATCATCATCAGGGGGGCGGATAAGGGGGGTGCCATTGTAGTGATGAATACAATTGATTACATCAAAGAATGTGACCGGTTATTATCTGATAGTGATACGTACCTAGCATTGGATAATGACCCCACCACGGCCTTTAAGGCCGAACTTGACTCCATATTAGTGGAGGCCAAGGGGGAGGGGCTCATTTCATTAGAAATTTACAACAAATTAATCTGTTTACATCCTGTGGTACCTGTGTTCTACATCATCCCAAAAGTTCATAAGGATGCCAGAAATCCTCCAGGGCGACCGATTATATCGGCCAGGGGTTCCTTATGTGAACCAATATCGGTCTTTCTAGACACGTTTCTGCAACCGTGTGTACAGGCCACCTTCTCACACTTGAAAGATACAAACATGCTCCTCAATAAATTGCTATCCTTAGATAGCATACCACCCGGGATGACCATGGCATCCATGGACGTAACAAGCCTATACACATGCATTCCCCACCAGGCTGGCATCATGGCAGTTAAGCATTTGATCTCTAATAATGCCGCCTATGAGGGGCCTGATATTGAGTTATTTGTGCAGTTATTAGAGTTCACGCTAACCAAGAATTATTTTCTATTTAATGGGCGTTTTTTCCAACAAATCGCCGGATGTGCCATGGGGTCGGCAGTGGCTCCATCTCTGGCTAATGCGTACATGTGGGAGGTGGAGAGACAACTGTTCTTTACGAACACGTCCATCTCCACACATGTAATATTGTATTACAGGTACATTGATGATTTACTGCTGTTCTGGGATGGGGAACCAGAGGCCGTCAGATCCCTGGTTGATAAACAGAACGCCTCGGACAGTCCAGTGAAACTCTCTTTAGTTATGGATGAACAACAAATTTGCTTTCTAGATGTGAAAATTATGATCAAACATGGTAAGATTCAGACATCCATCTATACTAAACCCACAGACCGCAACACTTTGTTGCGGTTTGACAGCTTCCATCCTCCAGCCACAGTCAGAGGTTTACCTTTTTCACAGTTCCTCAGGGTCCGCAGGATTACTAGTGAACCCGAGGAGCTGGAGTTACAATTAAATATCATGACAGAGAAATTCTTACAAAGAGGATATCCTCTGAAATTGTTACAGACAGCGAGAAAGAAAGCCACTGCTAAGAGTTGATTGGAGTTACTCCAAGGCCAATCAGCTAAATCCTCTGACAACAGGATTCCATGGGTAAACGAATTTAATACAGCCAGTCGTAGAACGGGTAAACAAATGAAACAGCTGTGGCCGATGGTGGCATCGGACCCCAGTCTACCCACCTTACAACACAAAACAATCATGCCATGTTACACCCGGAGTGCAAACCTTAAAGATCTATTGGTAAAAAGTGATGTCACAGGGTTTACTAGTACACCATCTGCCACAGATTTCTTGAGCCGTAAGCCAGGTTGCTATAAGTGCCTGGGATGCACGACCTGCAGCTATATGCTGACAGGGAATTATATATCACATCCCCATACAGGAAAAAAGATCCCAATTAAAAGGCCACTGACATGCAGCTCCAATTTTGTAGTTTATGTGCTCACTTGCCCCTGCAGTGCCTACTATGTAGGTAAAACACAATGTCAATTTAAGGAGCGGATGGCCCAACACAGGTCGGCCATCCGGGCAGCACTACAATCGGGAGTAAGCGAACAGCCAGTGGCACGGCATTTTGCCCATGCAAGACATCCATTAGCCTCCCTACGATACAAAATTGTAGACCAGGTCCCAGCATCCCTTCGGGGAGGAAACAGGGCAAAAAAACTGCTACAACTTAAATCGCGGTGGATCTATAAATTAAACACCATTACCCCCAGAGGTTTGAATGACGGCTTAGGGCTGAGCTGTTTTCTTTAAAAGTAGTGAGTTAAATATAGATTAGCAACACAGGTAATATGCACCAACCTGAGGGCTGGTGTGTGCCTCACCGGAATGTGTGACTGGATTCGTGACACACAAAGAATAGGGCAGAGTCTGGAGCCATTAGAATTGGTGCTATGTGCTATTTAATACTGATATATATATATACAAATAATGCTTCATAAATAAAGGTAGCAGGCTCTTGCAGGACCCAATGTGTGATGCCATGTTCATTTTATTGTATTTTACTTTCACTATGCTTCACACTGGAATTTTTATAGCCAGTGTGTCTTACATCTGCACTATTTATCACTTTTTATAGAAGACTAACAGTCTGATTAATGACACTGTTTTATGTCTGTCCAGCCCCGATATGTTAACGGGCTGCACGGAGTTGTGCTGTACATTTTCACGATGTGTAGAAGTGTTTAATGTTTTTATTGACATGTTTCCATGCCAACAGCCGCTGCAGGGCGCCGTCGGGCTACGTGGTGACGTGGCTTCCGAGAACAGAGGAGTCACGTGTCCGGAAGTTCGGGACCCGGAGCCGCGGGCGGCGCCTTCGCACCGGAGGCTGGCGTTTCATGGGGGGGTGAGTTATTTAAGTTTGTACACAGTGTGATACACTTGTTTTGTGTTTCCTGAAGACGGGGGTCCGTCCCCCGAAACGTTGAAATAAACACGGGTCGGTTTTTCACCAAGTTCTCGAGACTCTGAGTGCCGCCTTCTTTCTGTGATTGTATTAGGAGTATCACTCCTTGAGGAGGGCACCCGAGCAAATTCCCAGGTGGAGTGAGAGTGCCGGACTGCAGTGAGGAGTATACATATATATATATATATATATATGTATATACACACACACACACATACTGTATATACACTGTATATGGGCACAACTTGCTGGCAAAAACTCACACAGTAGAAGAAGAGCTTGAAGTTCTTTTCTCTGACGAGCTGTGGCTGTGTGCACGTTAGTAATCAGTGCTTTCCCTGGCTGGCGAGTGACAGCTCAGCTGTCCAATGGTGTGTTCAGCAGCAAACTGCAGCTCCGTGATTGGCTGGAGCACAGGCTGCAGCTGCACACACCATTGGACAGCTGAGCTGTCACTCGGCAGACAGTCCAGGAAAGCTTTGCGGCGCCGGCGGCTAGCAGTCACTCAAGGGCAGATTTATTAAGCCTGGTGAAGTGATAAAGTGTTCAGAGATAAAGTTCTAGCCAGTCAGCTCCTAACTGTCATTTTTCAAACCCATCCTGTTACATGGAAGTTAGGAGCTGATTGGCTGGGACTTTATCACCTTCCACTTTATCACTTCACCAAGCTTAATAAATCTGCCCCTCAGTGCGGTATCAGAGGGGAGCGCGGTGCTGCCGCTGCACATCAGATCAGTAACACAGATCCGCTCTGTGGCTGGTGGCATGGGGGCCCTTTCAGATTGGGGGTGCCCGGGGTACTTTATCCTGGAACTCCCCCTTAATCTCGCCGTTGCCGTCGGGTGACTGCGGAGATTTTTCCGCCTCACAGCGCATTGCGCTGTGTGCAATGCCCCTCTCGCCACTAGCTAGTTACGGCACTGGCATTGTGGTCAGTATGGGCCGCATTTGCCACCAAAACACCTATACTGTACTTTGGCTTACCTGCACCCTCCAACCTCTGCCTCATCCCCCAGTGTAAGGGGTTATAAGCACGAAATGCACCTTGGTCGGTATGTATGCATAAGAATGTTTTGTGCTTGTAGCGTTAGAACACCAAATATTCACTCTGTATAGGTTTAATATTGGACAGCAGACACTAAACAACTGTTACTTCCAACTTCCAATAACTTAAGGATGGTACACACCAGTGACGTGCGGTAAATCTGGCTCTGGTGCTAGCCAGTGCCTTCTGAGCCATTTAGCTCACCGCACGTCCCTGGTACACACGAGAGAGGTATGCTTTATTTCTAAGCAATCTGACTAGATTGTGTATGCACAATGGGGGTCATTCCGAGTTGTTCGCTCGTTATTTTTTTCTCGCAACGGAGCGATTAGTCGCTAATGCGCATGCGCAATGTCCGCAGTGCGACTGCGCCAAGTATGCAGTTAGGAATTTTACTCACGGCATTACGAGGTTTTTTCTCCATTCTGGTGATCGTAATGTGATTGACAGGAAGTGGGTGTTTCTGGGCGGAAACTGGACGTTTTATGGGAGTGTGTGAAAAAACGCTACCGTTTCTGGGAAAAACGCGGGAGTGGCTGGAGAAACGGAGGAGTGTCTGGGCGAACGCTGGGTGTGTTTGTGACGTCAAACCAGGAACGACAAGCACTGAACTGATCGCACTGGAAGAGTAAGTCTCGAGCTACTCAGAAACTGCACAGAGAAGTCTTTTCGCAATATTGCGAATCTTTCGGTCGCAATTTTGATAAGCTAAGATTCACTCCCAGTAGGCGGCGGCTAAGCGTGTGCAAAGCTGCTAAAAGCAGCTTGCGAGCGAACAACTCGGAATGAGGGCCCATGTTATGTTTGTATCCTGCACTGACCTCACAATGTAATTGAAAGCAAAAACCAGCTACATCCCTTATACCCCTCACTTGGATTAACCATATTTAGAGGCTGGAGGTGCTCCAACAATCATGAGCCAAACTCATTAATATTTATCCATTGGCAGATGCCAAAAAAAGTAGATTGCCTTTTTTTTTTTTTTTTTGAGCACTCTTAAAACTTTTTTGTCGTCTGCCAATAGATAAATATTAATAGATTGTGTATGCCCCATAGCAATAGTGATGCACGTTCCCGCGCGTCGCTTTTGCCAGTTCTAGAGTTGCATGCAGGCACAATCTAGTTACATTGCTCACTTCCAGGCTGGGTCATCGCGCTGTGTGCTGAGCGGGGGGAGAGATGTATGCTGAGCATTCTGTGATAGATCGCTCAGCGCACATTTCCCCGTGTGTACCACCCTTTACTATTGAAAAAATTGCCACCTGTCAGTCACATATATGACAGACAACCACATTGGAAGGTGTTTTCTCTGTCTGGAACTTCCAGGCCTGGCTGCAATTAAAAGAGAGTGTGCTTCCAGTAGTAAGCCACTCCCTGTCTCAGGGGTGGATTGGGATGGAAAACCAGCCCGGGAAATTTATGGAAGCAGACCTAATGGGGGTATTCTCTGATGAGGGGGTGGGGTCTGCCAAGGGGGATGGAATCCCTTCTCATAGGGCCTGATAGTATGCAGTTGGGGCTTCCGTGAGTCTTTTGCTGCAGTTGTGTCTGAGATTAGGGGCAGTATGGGAACTAAAAGAGACCCTGTAAAATTTTGTAGAAGTGGCTTGAGATGGGCAGCCCAAGAGTTATAACATACCGTGTAGCCATGGTAGCATCACCGGGTGGCACAGTTGCTGTACTGTCGAGATGGAATAACAGAATGAATGGAGACAATGCAGGTTACTGAGTGTGGTGGGCTGCCTGTCATGTGGGGCATTGGGTCACATGACAACACATAAAACAGGCCCCACACTACATGTTGGCTTAACAGAAATCTTACTGGTGAGCCCTGTGGCCAATCGGCCCCTGGTACTGTCTAGTTGCCTGCAGCTGAGTGAATTGATGTCACAGTAGTACTGTCTAGCTGCATGCAGCTGAATGCATTGTGATGTCACAGAGGTACTGTCTAGCTGCCTGCAGTTGAAATCATTGTGATGTCACAGAGGTACTTTATAGCTGCATCCAGCTGAATGCATTGTGATGTCACAGAGGTACTGGTTAGCTGCCTGCAGCTGAATGCATTGTGATGTCACAGAGGTACTGTCTAGCTGCTTGCAGTTGAAATCATTGTGATGTCACGTGGTGCTGTCTAGTTGCCTGCAACTGAATGCATTGTGATGTCACAGAGGTACTGTCTAGCTGCCTGCTGCTGAATGCATTTTGATGTCACAGAGGTACTGTCTGCAGCTTAATGCATTGTGATCTCACAGTGGTACTGTCTAGCTGTCTGCAGCTAAATGCATTGTGGTGTCACAGAGGTACTGTCTGTCTGCACCTGACTGCATTGTGATCTCACAGAGGTACTGTCTAGCTGCCTGCAGCTGAATGCATTTGGATGTCACAGAGGTTCTTTCTAACTGCCTGCAGCTGAATACAATGTGATGTCACAGTGGTACGGTCTAGCTGCCTGCAGCTGAATGCATTGTGATGTCACAGAGGTACTGTCTAGCTGCCTGCAGTTGAAATCATTGTGATGTCACAGAGGTACTTTATAGCTGCATCCAGCTGAATGCATTGTGATGTCACAGAGGTACTGGTTAGCTGCCTGCAGCTGAATGCATTGTGATGTCACAGAGGTACTGTCTAGCTGCTTGCAGTTGAAATCATTGTGATGTCACGTGGTGCTGTCTAGTTGCCTGCAACTGAATGCATTGTGATGTCACAGAGGTACTGTCTAGCTGCCTGCTGCTGAATGCATTTTGATGTCACAGAGGTACTTTCTAGCTGCCTCCAGCTGAATGCTTTGTGATGTCACAATCAGAGACCCCGGAAGTACTTGCATCGCAAAGGACAACTCCTTTTGGTAGATCTGTCCTTTCTGATTTTGTATTCAAGCATATGGTGTCGCTAAATATCACTGTGTTTTCGATGAGTCGCGTGATGCATCTCATGTAATGTTTGATGCATCCTGCCCTTTGTGTTATAATGATATGTCACTGAGGGGTGGTCTACTGGTTGCCGACTGTTGGGATCCCGGCGCACAGTATACCAGCCCCGGAATCCCGACAGCCGGCATACCGACAGATTTTCTCCCTCGTGGGGGTCCACGACACCCCTGAAGGGAGAATAAATAGCGTGGCACGCGTAGCGCGCCACCGCACAATCAGCGTGGCAAGCACAGCGAGCCTACCATGGGCTCATTTGCGCTCGCCACGCTGTCTGTATGCCGGCGGTCGGGCTCCCTGCGCCGGTATGCTGGTCGCTTGGAGCTCGGCCGCCGGCATACCATACTACACCCGTCACTGAGCTAGGACACCAAACAGCCCAGATGATTACAACAACAAAGTAGTTGCACCCGTCACCCCCACCCCACACGCGTATGAATGCACAGTCACAGAGCACTGGGCAGGTGCAAGCGGGGTGCGAACAGTGCAGTGAGTGTGCTGCTGTTTGCCCAGAGGTGTCCTCCACCTCCCCGCGACCTGCCAACTGCTGCAGCAGGCGCCAGCAACCACCTCATTTTCCCCAGGCTTCATCATGTGTACATCTTTTCCGACCATCACCGTGGAGTGGGGAGTCAGCATCAGGACTGGTACCCGGGCAAACCCTGGTTATTAGGTTTATGCTCTATCCATGCACAGCAGTAACAGTGTTGAAAGACAGGTAATTATGGATCCCATTGCACTGTATAAATGTGCCAATGTTATTTGAAAATATGTAGAATCACTAATATAAAATGTGATTTGACATTTTTCTATTGCAAGTTCTTGGGTGGTGGTTTTTAGCTTTCAGTGTGTCAGCCTTTAAGGTCCCTCTAATTGCCAATTGACATTGTGATCATCATTTTCTATTACTATCTGTGGTAAGTGAGTGTGAGTGTTTCAAATGCGAGTCCAGTTCCTCTACACATCAAACTACTCCAGTCTGAGTAACCCAGACACTTATAACTTAAATCTGTGTTAGGAACGCGGCAATACCTTTCCACTTCATCCGCAACTACTCAAATTTATGTCTATAGCTTACCAAAGACATATGAATTCTCACCTGTACCAATGTTATCTGTCTTTTTAAGCTATGAAAAGACATCCCTAATCTGCTCACTACAGTTCTCTCTTATGCAAACTCATGTATGTTTTTTGATGTAATGATTTGCTTGTAATTGGCATTGCATGTGTGGGGAAGTTGCTCAGTGAAACATAGTTTATTTTTGCATGCTGTCTGGTGTTTACCTCCTTTGATCATTTGCCCATTTGTGGTCAGGTGTACTATATATTTACATTTAGTGAGGAGTAGTCATGGTGTAAAGGAAAAAAAACAACTGCCAAACACTGAGCAACATCACCAAACAGGTAATTTCAACTTTAAACTTGTCATTTATTTTGTACTGTCTGGACATGGCTACTAATAACAGATGCACAGACAAAATTCTTAAAGCTATGTGTGCAAATGCTAGGAGCTTAGGAGACAAAATTCCAGAGCTAACTGCAATAATGACAAGGGACAACCTGGATATTGTGGCAATTACAGAGTCATGGTGCAATGAGAATCATGACTGGGACATAGCTATACCAAGATACAATTTATTTAGGAAGGATAGAATGGGAAGAATAGGAGAAGGGGTAGCAATGTATGTGAAAAAAGCATAAATGCTACTTTAATACAAAATATTGAAGACAAAACTGAGGCCCTTTGGTACACCACAGAATCCGAGGAGAAGGACATTATTCGCATTGTGGTGATCTACAGACCACTAGGCCAGGGGCAGGATTTGGACAGAAACCTATTGTTAGACATTACTAAAATGGCTTTAAAGGGAGAAGTCATAATCATGGGAGACTTTAATTTACCTGGTGTAAATTGGCAGCGGTCTTTTGCAAGTTCATCTGCAAGTGGCAAATTTCTAAATTCCTTACAGGGAGCATCTCTCAAGCAATTGGCGAGGGAGCCCACTCGCAAAGATTCAATATTAGATTTAATTCTTACAAATGGTGACAGGATATCAGACATATATGTGAGTGAGCACCTGGGATCCAGTGATCATCAAGCAGTATGGTTTAGTATAAAGACAGGATCCTGTCACACAAAACAAAGGTAATGGATTTTAGAAATGCTGACTTTGCAAAAATGAGAAGATGTTTAAGTGAGTCATTGGCGGACTGGAGGAACTTGGAAGGAGTGCAGGAGAGGTGGGGCAAACTGAAAAGTGCACTACTAAGGGCAACAGACCTTTGTATCAAAAGGGTTAGGAAAAGCACCAGAAAAAGGAATCCAATGTGGTTCACAAAAGAAGTATCAACTAGTGTGAAAGCAAAAAAGATGGCTTTTAGGAAATACAAACAGACTCAAAATAATAACGAGGTGTATCTTGACAGACGGAATGATGCTAAGAAAGTGATCAGACATGCAAAGGCAGAAGCTGTGGAGAAAATGGCCCAGTCAGTAGAAAAAGGAAACAAAACTTTTTTTAAATATATAAGTGAAAGGAGAAAATCAAATGGAGGAATAATACGATTTAAGACAGAGAGTGAGCATTTGGTGGAGGGAAACAAGTCAATAGCAGATCACCTAAATTGTTATTTTTGCTCAGTATTTACTACAGAAGGAGAAGGGAAGGGGCCACAGTTAAGTTGCAAGGACATTCATAACAATGAGGTAGATGAAAGTACATTTACAGAGAAGAAGGTCCTAACAGAACTTTCAAAACTAAAAGTGGATAAATCAATGGGACCAGATGGGATACACCCAAGGATACTAAAAGAGCTAAAATATGTGCTGGTGACACCTTTAACAGAATTATTTAACCAGTCACTAAATACAGGTGCCGTTCCAGAGGACTAGAAAAGAGCAAATGTAGTTCCACTACACAAAAGTGGAAGCAAGGAAGAAGCAAGTATAGACCAGTAAACCTTACATCAGTAGTAGGGAAAGTAATGGAAAAACTATTGAGAGTTGTGGAATATCTTAAATCAAACAATTTACAGGATCCAAAACAGCATGGATTTACTGGTGAGAGATCATGCCAAACAAATCTTACTGACTTTTTTGACTCTGTGACAAAAATAATAGATCAAGGGGGATCTGTAGATGTAGCATATCTAGACTTTAGTAAGGCATTTGACCCTTATCACAGACTGTTAAATAAACTTGAAAACATAGGGGTGGATTATAAAACAGTTAAATGGATAAGAACCTGGTTGCAGGATAGGAAACAGACAGTTGTAGTAAATGTAGTGCAATCTATGGAGGGAAAGTATGCCTTTTTGCAGATGATACAAAGATATGCAATAGGGTAGACACAGGGTAGACACACCGGGAGAGGTATAACAAATGATTGATGAGAAATGGTCAAAAACATGGCAACTACAGTTTAATGCTAAAAAATGCAAAATCGTGCACTTGGGTCTCAAAAACCCAAAGGCCAAATATAGTATCAAGGGTACTATAATGGAAACTACTGTGAGGAAAAGGATTTAGGAGTCACTATTTGTGACCTAAAGGCAGGAAAGCAACGCAACAAATCAATGAGAAAGGCAAGTCAGATGCTTGGTTGCATATGGAGAAGGAATCAGTAGCAGGAAAAAAAATAAGAATTTACTCATCGGTAATTCTATTTCTCGTAGTCCGTAGTGGATGCTGGGAACTCCGTAAGGACCATGGGGAACAGACGGGCTCCGCAGGAGACTGGGCACCCTAAAAGAAAGATTAGGTACTATCTGGTGTGCACTGGCTCCTCCCTCTATGCCCCTCCTCCAGACCCCAGCCAAGGAAACTGTGCCCGGAAGAGCTGACACAACAAGGAAAGGATTTGGAATCCAGGGTAAGACTCATACCAGCCACACCAATCACACTGTACAACTTGTGATAACCATACCCAGTTAACAGTATGAACAACAACTGAGCCTCAGTAATAGATGGCTCATAACAATAACCCTTTAGTTAAGCAATAACTATATACATGTATTGCAGAGAGTCCGCACTTGGGACGGGCGCCCAGCATCCACTACGGACTACGAGAAATAGAATTACCGGTGAGTAAATTCTTATTTTCTCTGACGTCCTAGTGGATGCTGGGAACTCCGTAAGGACCATGGGGATTATACCAAAGCTCCCAAACGGGCGGGAGAGTGCGGATGACTCTGCAGCACCGAATGAGCAAAGGCAAGGTCCTCCTCAGCCAGGGTATCAAACTTGTAGAACTTAGCAAATGTGTTTGAACCCGACCAAGTAGCAGCTCGGCAAAGCTGTAAAGCCGAGACCCCTCGGGCAGCCGCCCAAGAAGAGCCCACCTTCCTTGTGGAATGGGCTTTTACCGATATTGGATGCGGCAACCCTGCCGCAGAATGAGCTTGCTGAATCGTGTTACAGATCCAGCGCGCAATAGTTTGCTTTGAAGCCGGAGCACCCAGTTTGTTGGGTGCATGCAGGATAAACAGCGAGTCAGTTTTCCTGACTCCAGCCGTCCTGGCTACATAGATTTTCAAAGCCCTGACTACGTCCAGCAACTTGGAAGCCTCCAAGTCCCGAGTAGCCGCAGGCACCACAATAGGTTGGTTCACATGAAACGCTGATACCACCTTTGGGAGAAATTGGGGACGAGTCCTCAATTCTGCCCTGTCCATATGGAAGATCAGATACGGGCTTTTACATGACAAAGCCGCCAATTCTGACACACGCCTAGCTGAAGCCAAGGCCAACAGCATGACCACTTTTCACGTGAGATACTTTAGTTCCACGGTCTTAAGTGGTTCAAACCAGTGGGATTTCAGGAAATCCAACACAACGTTAAGATCCCAAGGTGCCACTGGAGGCACAAAAGGGGGCTGAATATGCAGCACTCCCTTAACAAACGTCTGAACTTCGGGCAGTGAAGCCAGTTCTTTTTGAAAGAAAATAGATAGGGACGAAATCTGGACCTTTATGGATCCTAATTTTAGGCCCATAGTCACTCCTGACTGTAGGAAGTGCAGGAATCGACCCAGCTGGAATTCCTCTGTAGGGGCCTTCCTGGCCTCACACCAAGCAACATATTTTCGCCATATACGGTGATAATGTTTTGCTGTCACGTCTTTCCTAGCCTTTATCAGCGTAGGAATAACTTCATCCGGAATGCCCTTTTCCGCTAGGATCCGGCGTTCAACCGCCATGCCGTCAAACGCAGCCGTGGTAAGTCTTGGAACAGACAGGGCCCCTGCTGTAACAGGTCCTGTCTGAGATGCAGAGGCCATGGGTCCTCTGAGATCATTTCTTGTAGTTCTGGGTACCAAGTTCTTCTTGGCCAATCCGGAACGATGAGTATAGTTCTTACTCCTCTCTTTCTTACTATCCTCAGTACCTTGGGTATGAGAGGAAGAGGAGGGAACACATAAACCGACTGGTACACCCACGGTGTCACTAGTGCGTCCACAGCTATCGCCTGAGGGTCCCTTGACCTGGCGCAATATTTTTTTAGCTTTTTGTTGAGGCGGGACGCCATCATGTCCACCTGTGGCCGTTCCCAACGGTTTACAATCTACGTGAAGACTTCTGGATGAAGTCCCCACTCTCCCGGGTGGAGGTCGTGCCTGCTGAGGAAATCTGCTTCCCAGTTGTCCACTCCCGGAATGAACACTGCTGACAGTGCTAGCACGTGATTCTCCGCCCATCGAAGAATCCTTGTGGCTTCTGCCATCGCCATCCTGCTTCTTGTGCCGCCCTGGCGGTTTACATGGGCGACCGCCGTAATGTTGTCTGATTGAATCAGCACTGGTTGGTTTTGAAGCAGGGGCTCTGCTTGACTCAGGGCGTTGTAAATGGCCCTTAGTTCCAGTATATTTATGTGTAGGGAAGTCTCCTGACTCGACCACTGTCCTTGGAAGTTCCTTCCCTGAGTGACTGCCCCCCATCCTCGGAGGCTTGCATCCGTGGTCACCAGGACCCAGTCCTGTATGCCGAATCTGCGGCCCTCGAGAAGATGAGCACTTTGCAGCCACCACAGCAGAGACACCCTGGCCCTTGGGGACAGGGTGATCAACCGATGCATCTGAAGATGCGATCCGGACCATTTGTCTAACAGATCCCACTGAAAGATCCTTGCATGGAACCTGCCGAAGGGAATTGCTTCGTATGCAGCCACCATCTTTCCCAGGACTCGCGTGCAGTGATGCACCGACACCTGTTTTGGTTTCAGGAGGTCCCTGACCAGAGATGACAATTCCTGGGCCTTCTCCACCGGGAGAAACACCTTCTTCTGTTCTGTGTCCAGAATCATGCCCAGGAGAATTAGACGCGTCGCAGGAATCAGCTGCGACTTTGGTATATTCAGAATCCAGCCGTGCTGTTGCAACACTTCCCGAGAGAGTGCTACGCTGACTAACAACTGCTCTCTGGACCTCGCCTTTATAAGGAGATCGTCCAAGTACGGGATAATTATAACTCCCTTCTTCCGAAGGAGTATCATCATTTCGGCCATTACCTTGGTAAATACTCTCGGTGCCGTGGACAGACCAAACGGCAACGTCTGGAATTGGTAATGACAATCCTGTACCACAAACCTGAGGTACTCCTGGTGAGGTGGGTAAATGGGGACATGCAAGTAAGCATCTTTGATGTCCAGCGACACCATAAAATCCCCCTCTTCCAGGCTTGCAATAACCGCCCTGAGCGATTCCATTTTGAACTTGAACTTCCTTATATAAGTGTTCAAGGATTTTAAATTCAGAATGGGTCTCACCGAACCGTCTGGTTTCGGGACCACAAACATTGTGGAATAGTAACCCCGTCCCTGTTGAAGGAGGGGAACCTTGATTATCACCTGCTGGAGGTACAGCTTGTGAATTGCCGCCAGTACTACCTCCCTTTCCCTGGGAGCAGCTGGCAAGGCTGATTTGAGGTAACGGCGAGGGGGAGTCGCCTCTAACTCCAGCTTGTATCCCTGAGATACAATTTGTACAGCCCAGAGATCCACCTGTGAGCGAACCCACTGGTTGCTGAAGTATCGGAGACGCGCCCCCACCGCACCTGGCTCCGCCTGTGGAGCCCCAGCGTCATGCGGTGCACTTAGTGGAAGCGGGGGAGGATTTTTGTTCCTGGGAACTGGCTGCCTGGTGCAGCTTCTTTCCTCTACTGTGTTTTTTAGAATCAGCATCACCTGTCCACTGCCGAGTCCATAATACTCTCCTGGCAGAAATGGACATTGCATTAATTCTAGATGCCAGCAGGCAAATGTCCCTCTGTGCATCCTGCATATATAAGACGACGTCTTTTATATGTTCTATGGTTAGCAAAATAGTATCCCTGTCGAGGGAATCAATGTTGTCTGACAGGGTATCAGACCATGCTGCTGCAGCACTACACATCAATGCTGAAGCAATAGCAGGTCTCAGTATAGTACCCGAGTGTGTATACACAGACTTCAGGATAGCTTCCTGCTTTCTATCCGCAGGCTCCTTTAGGGCGGCCGTATCCTGAGACGGCAGTGCCACCTTTTTTGATAAGCGTGTGAGCGCCTTGTCCACCCTAGGGGATGTTTCCCAACGTAACCTGTCCGTTGGCGGGAAAGGGTACGCCATCAGTAACCTCTTAGAAATCACTAGTTTCTTATCGGGGGAACTCCACGCTTCTTCACGCAATTCATTTAATTCATCAGATGGGGGAAAAGTCACTGGCTGCTTTTTCTCCCCAAACATAATACCCTTCTTGGTAGTAACCGGGTTAACATCAGAAATGTGCAATACATTTTTCATTGCAGTAATCATGCATCGGATGGCCTTTGTATACTGTACATTTGTCTCATCCTCATCTACACTGGAGTCAGACTCCGTGTCGACATCTGTGTCTACCATCTGAGCTAGCGGGCGTTTATGAGCCCCTGATGGCCTCTGAGACGCCTGGGCAGGCGCGGGCTGAGATCCCGGCTGTCCCAAGGCTGCTGCGTCATCGAACCTTTTATGTAAGGAGTTGACACTGTCTGTTAAGACCTTCCACATATCCATCCAATCCGGTGTCGGCCCCGTCGGGGGCGACACCACACTTATCTGCCCCTGCTCCGCCTCCACGTAACCCTCCTCATCAAACATGTTGACACAGCCATACCGACACACCGCACACACACACACAGGGAGTGCTCTGACTGAGGACAGGACCCCACAAAGTCCTTTGGGGAGACAGAGAGAGAGTATGCCAGCACACACCACAGCGCTATATAACACAGGGATTTACACTATAATGAGTGATTTTTCCCAATAGCTGCTTATTATCCTATTTGGGCCTAAATTTATGTGCCCCCCTCTCTTTTTTACCCTTCTTGTACAGGATACTGCAGGGGAGAGCCTGGGGAGCGTCCTTCCAGCGGAGCTGTGAAGAGAAAATGGCGCTGGTGTGCTGAGGAAGAAGGCCCCGCCCCCTCAGCGGCGGGCTTCTCCCGCGTTTTGTATAACTTAATGGCGGGGTTTTTTACACATATACAGTTTTCCAGACTGTATTATGTGTATTTAGTGCCAAAAGGTATTATAATTGCTGCCCAGGGCGCCCCCCCCCCCCAGCGCCCTGCACCCAACAGTGACCGGAGTGTGTGGTGTGCTGTGGGAGCAATGGCGCACAGCTGCGGTGCTGTGCGCTACCTTAATGAAGACAGGAGTCTTCAGCCGCCGTTTTCGTCGTTTCTTCTGTCTTCTGGCTCTGCAAGGGGGACGGCGGCGCGGCTCCGGGAACGGACGATCGAGGTCAGGCCCTGTGTTCGAACCCTCTGGAGCTAATGGTGTCCAGTAGCCTAAGAAGCACAAGCTAGCTGCACGCAGGTAGGTTTGCTTCTCTCCCCTCAGTCCCACGTAGCAGTGAGTCTGTTGCCATCAGATCTCACTGAAAATAAAAAACCTAACAAATACTTTCTTTCTAGCAAGCTCAGGAGAGCCCACTAGGAGCACCCAGCTCTGGCCGGGCACAGATTCTAACTGGGGTCTGGAGGAGGGGCATAGAGGGAGGAGCCAGTGCACACCAGATAGTACCTAATCTTTCTTTTAGGGTGCCCAGTCTCCTGTGGAGCCCGTCTGTTCCCCATGGTCCTTACGGAGTTCCCAGCATCCACTAGGACGTCAGAGAAAGAAGTAATAATGCCACTGTATAGGTCATTGGTCAGGCCCCATCTGGAATACTGTGTCCAGTTCTGGAGACCATATCTCCAGAAGGATATAAATACATTAGAGAGTGTACAAAGAAGGGCAACTAAAATGGTGCATGGCCTACATCACAAAACTTACCTGTAAAGGCTAAAAGATATTAACATGTATAGTTTGGAGGAGAGAAGGGAAAGGGAGGACATGATAGAAACTTTCAAATATACCAAGGGTCTTAACAAAGTTCAGGAGGGAAATATTCTTCAAAGGAAGAGAAGTATTAGAACTCGAGGACGTACACTGAAACTGGAGGGCGGCAGGTACAGAGGGAATTTAAGGAAAAATTACTTCACAGAAAGGGTAGTGGATAAGTGGAATAGCCTCCCATCAGAGGTGGTAGAGGCTAAATTTGTAGAGCAATTTAAACATGCTTGGGATAGGCATATGAATATCCTTACAAAGAATTAAGGTTCAAAAAGGGATGAGATTACCTAAAGGATAAAAAAAAGGGGCAGACTAGATGGGCCAAATGGTTCTTATCTGCCGTCAAATTCTATGTTTCTATGTAAGTGGTAAGTTTGACAATTAATTGCATGTATCCCTCAAGCACTGCTTAGCTCTTACCACACACTGTAGGCAGGACAGTGGGCACACACACCACAGCAACAACCGATGTGAGTAGCAGGAAAAAGCTATCAGTCGCTGTGGTCTGATGAGAGGGATGGGGCAATGCCACTCAAGGCAAAACCTATACCAAGGCATGGAGGGGGGGGGGCTCCCATGCTGTAAGTGTGCTGAGAGCGCTAAGAGCCTGGAGCTGGGGAGTGGAGAGACTGAGCGGTGTCGGTATGAACACTCATTAGGTCGACCACTATTGGTCGACACTGACATGGTCGATAAGGACAAATGGTCCACATTTGAAAATGGTCGACACGTGTAAGGTTGAAACATGAAATGGTCGACATAAGTTTTTTTACTTTTTTGTGTCATTTTCTGCGTAAAGTGACGGGGAACTCCAATTAGTGCACCGCGTCCCCTAGCATGCGCTCGGCACAGGTTACCATTCCCAATTGTAGTGTACGTGGATCGTAAAGTATGAAAAAGTTCTAAAAAAAGGAGAAAAAAAAAAGGAAAAACTCATGTCGACCTTTTCATATGTCGACCTTTCATGTGTCATCCATTTTCATGTGTCAACCATTTGTCCATGTCGACCATGTCAATGTCGACCATTAGTGGTCGACCTAATGAGTGTCGACCTTAACATTGTCGACCATCTGAACGGATACCAGACTCAGACTGAGCCAGGTGCACTGACAGCAACATACAAAACAGCAAGCACCCGGCAGATTGTGGCTGTAAGCAGGGGTGTAGCGAAGATGGCTCCAGTGGAGCACGAGCTCCGGGCGCTGGAAAAGTTAGAGGGTGCGTCGCCTTCCCCTCCCTCCGCCCACTATACCACAGACTGCTGTACAGGCAGTCGCAGAGCAGGAGGAGGAGAAGCAGAGGGATGCACACTGACTTGGACTTGGAAACTAGGTAGGGAACAGGGAAGGCCACAGACGACAGCAGTAGACACTAATAGCCGGCACATTCCGGAGCTCTGCCGCCCTCTTTATATATCCTACTGTCTGCTTGCAGCTGTGATACTTCTGTCCTGCTACACCACTCCCTGCCCCCACTGCTGCAGCACCTCTCTCTGCAGGGACAGATCTAGAATTTTCTTTAGGGGGGGCGGTTTACTGTTTAATCTTGACTCCTCCCTCTACAGTCCCAACTCCTCCCATCTGTAATTCTAACTCCTCCTCTCTCAATTCTGACTCAACTTTTTGAGTAAGACTGAGATAGAGCTTTGTGATTGTTCTATGTACATGTGACTGTGCTATGGGGTAATTGTATTTATTAGCCCTAGTACCCACACACCAGCAAGTGAGGGGCAAATGCTCTGTAACCCTTGCTCTCCTGGCTCCTCTGTGCTGCTGTGGTATAGGCTGCAGCACATCATTCTGCCTCAGGCTCTCCCAGGAGAGCTCTCTTCTGCTCAAAAGTGGGTGTGGCTATGACTGTTAGGGGGGGGGCGGTCGCCCCCTTCGCCCCCCCCCCTAGATCCGGCCCTGTCTCTCTGTCCCAGCTTCTGCAGCACCTCTCTCTGCCCCAGCTGTTGCAGCACCTCTCTCTGTCCCAGCTGCTGCAGCACCTCTCTCTGCCCCTGTTGCTGCAGCACCTCTCTCTGCCTCAGCTGCTGCAGCACCTCTCTCTGCCCCAGCTGTTGCAGTATCCCTCTCTGACCCAGCTGCTACAGCACCCCTCTCTACATTGATGATGCAGCACCTCTCTCTGCCCAGCACCTCTCTCTGCTTTAGAATCTGCAGAGTAACATGTATAAGCGGCTCTACTGTGGCATAACGTGTATAAGCGGCTCTACTTTGTGTCATAAAGTGTATAAGGGGTACTACCGTGTGATGTAATCCGAATTGGTACTATTCTGTGGCCAAGCCACTTCCCATTGAAGCCACGAACCTATATTTTTGTTGCATGCCTTTGGTGTGCACTGTCCCTGTTTTATACGTGTAGGGAGCTTAAAGGTACCTTTTACCCTAAGCGCCACAAGGTCTAGAACCGGCACTGTCACCAATTTAGGATTTTTAAATATTTTTAATTTTCAAATGTAACAAGCAATACAGTACAGGAGAAGGCACTGGTATTTCTATAATGGGTGCAGCTGCACCCATTTTCTGAATACTCACCCCTCCGGAGTACCGCGGCGACATCCACGGCGGTGTTAAAACTCCATTTTCACGGAGTTCTGCACATGCGCAGTAGAGAAATCTCAGGGAAAATGGCTGCCGCGCCATTTTCACAGAGATCTGCGCATGCGCAGTAGAGTCTGAGCGCTCTAGTGCTCAGACTCTCAGCACTGCCATCAGAGAGGAGGGGGCCCGGACGGAGGAGGCTGCACCCGGGCCTCCTTCTCTCTTAAAACGCCCCTGGGAGAAGGGAAGCCGAAACATACCCTTGCTCCGGGCACCATGGCACCTAGCTACACCTCTGGAGTGGGGTAATTGCCCACCTTGGGATCCACCGCTGAAATCCACACTGCCAAGTTCTGGATAAATTGACTTTCCAAATATCAGATAAGGCATTTTTATCTTTTTTTAATGTACAATTTTACCCTTCCTCCCCCAATATATCCTTGGTGGGCTTCTGAGGAAATACACATTGTGTACTGCTCCTATTACTTTTTTTTTTTTGTATAATTGTTTTAGGCCTATGATGTATTATAATTCTGTAAAGAGATTAGACAGAGTACTGTAAACTTTCTGGATGCATCTAATCTGGTGTGAATATGTTCATGCTTGGTATCTCATTCCTCAGTAAATGTAGCGCCAGTCATTCTCACTGTATAAATTATTCCCAGACTTGATGCCTATCACAGAATACATTTAGGCACTCTTCTCCCAACATAATATAAGCATACAAACACAAAAATGTGCTCAATGCTCCCTCACTCCATCATTCATGTAAGACAGGGGTGGCCAGACTTTTTGAGTCGGTGATCTACTTTGAAAGCTGAAAAGCTTTTGTGATCTACCTAGGTAGGATAATAGGAAAAAGGGAGCGTGGCATAACAAAAGGGGGTGTGGTATAACAAAAAGAGTCGTAGCCTTGTTGCACAGGGTGTAATGACTGTCTCGCGCGAAATCACGCATTGGCCCCCACAGGTAAAAACCTCAAACACATATGCCCCCACAGTGCCAGAAATGCCCCCACAGTTCCAGATACACATATGCCCCCACAGTGCCACATATGCCCCCACAGTGCTATGTGCCCACAGTGCCAGATATGCCCGAGAGTGCTAGATATGCCTCCACAGTGCCAGATATATGCCTCCACAGTGCCAGATATGCCCCCACAGTGCTAGATATGCCCCCACAGTGCCATGTGCCCACAGTGCCAGATATGCCCCCACAGTGCTAGATATGCCCCCACAGTGCCATGTGCCCACAGTGCCAGATATGCCCCCACAGTGCCACATATGCCCCCACCTTGCCATGTGCCCACAGTGCCATATATGCCCCCACAGTGCTAGATATGCCCCCACAGTGCCACATATGCCCCCACAGTGCCATGTGCCCACAGTGCCAGATATGCCCCTATAGTGCTGCTCACCATAATGCTGCTGTGGTGAGGAGAGCGCAGGTAGGAGAGGCGCAGGTAGGAGAGGTGCGCACTGCGCTCTCCTCACCACCACCCTGCCCCGGGCCCTCAGTCCAGTCTCCGGCAGTGAAGGCAGCGTGAATATCTCAAATCAGGCGCTGGTCCGTGAGCTCTGATTGGCTAATGATCCAGCGCCTGATTTGAGATATACACTCCGCCGTCACCGCAGGAGACCAGACTGAAGGACAAGGCGGCAGGCAGGAGAGGCGCGCGCTGCTCTCTCCTCACCTCTGTGGATGGTCGGCAGATCGCGATCGTCTGGTTGCATGTCCGCGGTCGACCAGTCGATTCCGATCGACTGTTTGGCCACTCCTGATGTAAGACATAACTGAAGATAAGCTAAACAGTATTTTAGAAGTAAAATGGAAAAATAGTTAATGATGGCATGGCACTAAAGGCCCATACACACTGGGCGATTTTGAGCTGAAAGCATCTCACTTTTGGTGTTTTGAGCTGCTTTCAGCTCAAAGCTGCCCACTGTGTATGCCCCGGCGATGAGCGATGAGTGCTGATGCGTGCCCCCGCTTAATCGCCGTTGGCAGCCGTTCATCTGCTGGTATCACCAGCAGATGAACGGTGGGATGAATGGCTTTCCATAGCGTCCTGCTATGGTAAGCCGTTTACCCCCACTGACATCGCTGGGCAGGGGGGGAAATAGCTGTGTGTATGCACTGACCACTTTTCAGCCCAGCGATGTCATCGTTCATCACTGTGCATACACGCCCAGTGCCCAGTGTGTATGCACCTTTAAGCTGCAGTGATTTGAACTTCAAATAGACATTTCACTTTTTCCACCATTTAGATTTGCATGTTATAAAGGACTTTACTGACAGATCTGTGCTGATTGCATCTGCAGTTAGGGCAGGAGACACCTACCAAAATGCTCGAATTTGTACTTTATGTAATTACGAGAGTCTTCTAATTAATGTCATTGTGTAATTTCTCTTACACAGAAGAAAACATTAAGTGTTTATACGTCAGTAATACGTTTGTTCCTTGATTTCTCCTGAATGGGAAAGAGTTACTGTGTTTAGGAAGCAGTAAAATCTGGTAGCAGTAACTTTCCCATGTCAGCGGTAACTTTTGTAACTAACCTTTCTGATGCAGCAACTGATTGTAGCTCATTGCAATTCATGAGAACAGATAAAATAGAAAAAGGGGAAGTTGGGAAATGAACGATGTTTGTATTAAAGAAATGGAAAAGAGGCCTTACTGGTGGTATCAGGTCCTTAGGGCGACAGTACTTATGTCGACAGTCATTAGGTCGACCACTATTGGTCGACATGCATTAGGTCAACGTGGTCTATAGGTCGACATGGTCACTAGGTCGACATGAACAGGGTCGACATGAGTTTTTCACATTTTTGAGCTTTTTCATACTTTACGATCCACGTGGTCTACAGTTGGGAACGGTAATCCTGCCCAAAGCATGGTGAGCGAACATAGTGCACTAATTGGGGTTCCCAGTCACTTTACCAAGGAAACAACACCAAAAAAAGTAAAAAAAAAACCCTCATGTCGACCTTTTTCCATGTTGACCTTGTTTATGTCGACCTAGTGACCATGTCGACCTATTTTAGGTGTCGACATAGTGACTGTCGACCAATAGTGGTCGACCTAGTGACTGTCAACCTAGTTACTGTCTATGCTATAATCCACACCCCTTTCTGGTATAGAGCTCCATCTGTACATAAAAAGGCCCTTGTGTCTTACTATTCTCCTCACTTGTTGGATATCACACTGGAGAATGTGTGTTCTTTATTTTCTACTTTATCACGGCAACCTTACTTTCCACAAGGTGCAACCCAATTCTTTGTTATATATACTGTAATATCATCCATCAAAACTAATTTGAGGCCAAGTTTGCAATTGTGGCATACAAAATGGTGCACTATATTCTATATATGAGAAGCAGTTACAATACCGCTAGCTGGGATCCCAGATGTCACAGTGCTGACACTAGAATCCCAAATAGCGGTGAAATACCGCTCCTGGAATCCTGGTGCTGCAGACTTTTCTCCCGCTATGGGTGTCCACGACACCCATAGAGATAGAATATAACCTGTGGCAAGCGCAGTGAGCCACCGTACCTGCAGCGTGGCGAGCGCAGTGTGCCTGCAAGGGGCTTTCTAGCACTTCACCCCCAAATTAAAGGTCTTGGTCCACAGATTTGCAGAAAAATATTGATTTGTAATTGGTTGCTTCATTTCAGAGTTATGTGGCAAGAGTCTGCCTGCCATTTACAATGCATCACTGTTGTGCTCTGGAAAATGTGACAGTTGATTAACTCTCCCTGTGCACCTGCTGGGTGACCTGGATCCATAGCCAGATTAAAGAGGGGATGCAGGGCATACTGTACCCCGGGCCCCCTTTTGTCAGGGGGCCCCCTGGTCAGAGCACAATGACATCCCTAGCTAAATTATCTTATTTTTCTATGTGTATTTTAAGGTTAAGTTGTATTAGTTCCACTACAACAATTTTTTTAGAAAATAGTTGTCTTTCAATTAGGTGGAGCTATAAACAGTACCCAGGCATTATTAAACTATTAGTTAACATTAATATACACCATTGTTTTCAATTTAATATACACAATCCATACCTCCCACCATGACCCATTCCAGGAGGGACAAAATGCTCTCTACCTGGACGTCCTTCTTAATTTATGATTGCAATCACCTGTGCTGAAATACCTTTCTTTTCAATTAAATAGTTTAACACAGGTGACGCCAATCATATATTAAGTGGGAAGTCCAGGTAGAGAGCATTGTGTCCCTCCTGAAATGGGTCATATTGGGAGGTATGCATAATTTAATATACATGTACATCCCACATCGGGGATGTCCATCGGGGCCCTCCTGTCTTTAGTGCCCCGGGCAACCTCAAGGCTTAATCCGGCCCTGCCTGGATCATGTGACCCGCTAGGTGGTCTAGAAACTGTGACAGTTATTTGCAGCCACCCACTAAGCACAGATTTTTTTACATTTGACTCCTAGGGGGGCTCAAAAGGGGTCAAATATTCTGCCCAACAAACCTTTGCACGGTTGACACCAGGCACATCAGATAGTATATATTTAATAACAGTTTTTAAATGTGTATGTTTTAGTTTTGACATGGTTAAGCTTCAGTTTAATATGTCTAGAGATAGTCAGGATCTGTGCCCAATTTGGCTACATACACTGGTGACCAAATTGCTAAGTTCTGTGCTGCATATTTCTCATTTGGGACTCACCTCACACAAAGCAATTACTACAGTTAAATCATTGCATAAATAACCAGTTTAAGATAATTTCTCATGTCTCCATTGACACAAACATCCTTTTAATTACTTGAAACTACAAACCTTGATTATGGAAAAGTCCAAACTAGCATACTGTACACGAGTTACTATAGTTTAAGTAATAAATATATACTGCCAGCTGTGTACATTCCAGGTAACAAATTGGTGTAATGCATGTACTAAGATGTGAGATAAAGAAAAGCTGGTCCCGTATTTTCAGTGAAGCACTGGCCACATCCTGAAAATAACACATTTTATGTAACACTCTTGCTCACCAATGGGGTTCGGTGGTTTGGGTAGGATGGTCTCTCTGGTAGTCACTCCATCCCCTTCCTTGGCAGAGAGGTAAAGGATCTCCCAAACCCAGAAACAATAAACTCACCATATATAAATAATTTTTTATTTATTTATCAGGCTGCGTTTGGAGACAGCATATGGCTCTGGTGTTAGGTGATGCATAAGTTATTTAAGTTTAACATTAACACTTCCCATATACATGCAATGGCAACATTTAAACATTCCCTAAGTAGATACCTTAAGATCAATATTTTAGAAATATCCTCTCCTTAGGGGTATTAAACCTGGTTTAAAGTGAACCTTATAGCGGATTCAGAAACACAGCGACAGGCAAGCATTCAATATACACACTTCTAGGTGAGGATACTTTAAAGATATAATATCAGCATATGTTTTTCTATTATGCAACATAGATTAATCAGTTTCACAGCAGTAGTGAATATTTATATGTTATCAATAATTACCAGCAGTCCTTTGATAATATGAATCATAAGGTACTGTACATCTGTTCAGGTGTCAATATACAAAAACCACTTTGGAGTTCAAAAGTACTTCCTAAGTGAGTGAACTCTGAGCTTACACACTCACTTGTACTGAATTAGCTTACTCTCCTATGAAGCTAAACAACTGTAACCATACTGTACGGATAATTACTTAGTCCAGTTGCAAAATGTTTAACCTCAATAAACTGCAAAGATGAGTACTGTAGATTCAGCGGTAAAGAAGTTGCCTCCTGAAAAGAATTGCTTGCCTGATCCTTATGGTGTATCAGGTTATACACAGTGGTGCATTTACAATCAGCCCTATTTGGAGCTTCCGTTGGTGCATTTACTTTACAGTATAAAGTTGTAGGTGCTAGCAGAGGGTGTGTAATGTGGCCACTGTCTCTAGAGCAGTGTTTTTCAACCGCTGTGCCGCGGCACACTAGTGTGCCGAAAGCAGTTGCCAGGTGTGCCGCCGTCTGCCAGAGATGCCGCTGCCGCCCGCCAGAGAGACCAGCGCTGCCCGCCAGAGAGACCAGCGCCGCCCGCCAGAGAGACCAGCGCCGCCCGCCAGAGAGACCTGCGCCGCCCGCCAGAGAGACCAGCGCCGCCCGCCAGAGATTTCAGCACAGCTGCCGCTGCAATCAGTAGCCAGTTCGGCAGTGCTGTGCACTTCCGCTACCCACCCATGACCTATGGTGAGTCATAGGTCACGCACGGCCCACCCACTGCTGCTCCATGCTGCTGCTGCTCCATGCTGCTGCTGCTGCTGCTACGTGCTGTTGCTGCCACTGCCTTGTCCATCCCCTCAGTGCTCGTCACTTCTCCCACCACTGGGAAAGATTTAACAGCTATAGGTTATTTATATTATTTTTTTCCATTATGTATGTGTGGAATTACTATGGGGTGGGGGCAGACATTGCGTTGAATTACTATGGGGGGGGGGGGGGGGGGCAGTGTGTGGAATTACTGGCGGGGTGCAGGTGGGGAATTTTAGACGTGGTCCTGATGACTCCTTCTGCATTATACAGTTATAAATAATAAGATTTTACTTACCGATAAATCTATTTCTCGGAGTCCGTAGTGGATGCTGGGGTTCCTGAAAGGACCATGGGGAATAGCGGCTCCGCAGGAGACAGGGCACAAAAAGTAAAGCTTTTCCAGGTCAGGTGGTGTGCACTGGCTCCTCCCCCTATGACCCTCCTCCAGACTCCAGTTAGGTACTGTGCCCGGACGAGCGTACACAATAAGGAAGGATTTTGAATCCCGGGTAAGACTCATACCAGCCACACCAATCACACCGTACAACTTGTGATCTAAACCCAGTTAACAGTATGATAACAGCGGAGCCTCTGAAAGATGGCTTCCTTCAACAATAACCCGAATTTGTTAACAATAACTATGTACAATTATTGCAGATAATCCGCACTTGGGATGGGCGCCCAGCATCCACTACGGACTCCGAGAAATAGATTTATCGGTAAGTAAAATCTTATTTTCTCTATCGTCCTAGTGGATGCTGGGGTTCCTGAAAGGACCATGGGGATTATACCAAAGCTCCCAAACGGGCGGGAGAGTGCGGATGACTCTGCAGCACCGAATGAGAGAACTCCAGGTCCTCCATAGCCAGAGTATCAAATTTGTAAAATTTTACAAACGTGTTCTCCCCTGACCACGTAGCTGCTCGGCAAAGTTGTAATGCCGAGACCCCTCGGGCAGCCGCCCAAGATGAGCCCACCTTCCTTGTGGAGTGGGCCTTTACAGATTTAGGCTGTGGCAGGCCTGCCACAGAATGTGCAAGTTGGATTGTGCTACAGATCCAACGAGCAATCGTCTGCTTAGACGCAGGAGCACCCATCTTGTTGGGTGCATACAATATAAACAACGAGTCAGATTTTCTGACTCCAGCTGTCCTTGCAATATATATTTTTAATGCTCTGACAACGTCCAGTAACTTGGAGTCCTCCAAGTCACTTGTAGCCGCAGGCACTACAATAGGCTGGTTCAGATGAAATGCTGACACCACCTTAGGGAGAAAATGCGGACGAGTCCGCAGTTCTGCCCTGTCCGAATGGAAAATCAGATATGGGCTTTTGTAAGATAAAGCTGCCAGTTCTGACACTCTCCTGGCCGAAGCCAGGGCTAGAAGCATGGTCACTTTCCATGTGAGATATTTCAAATCCACCTTTTTTAGTGGTTCAAACCAATGAGATTTTAGAAAGTCCAAAACCACATTGAGATCCCACGGTGCCACTGGAGGCACCACAGGAGGCTGTATATGCAGCACTCCCTTAACAAAGGTCTGGACTTCAGGGACTGAAGCCAATTCTTTTTGAAAGAAAATCGACAGGGCCGAAATTTGAACCTTAATAGATCCCAATTTGAGACCCATAGACAATCCTGATTGCAGGAAATGTAGGAATCGACCCAGTTGAAATTCCTCCGTCGGAGCACTCCGATCTTCGCACCACGCAACATATTTTCGCCAAATTCGGTGATAATGTTGCACGGTTACTTCCTTCCTTGCTTTAATCAAAGTAGGAATGACTTCTTCCGGCATGCCTTTTTCCTTTAGGATCCGGCGTTCAACCGCCATGCCGTCAAACGCAGCCGCGGTAAGTCTTGAAACAGACAGGGACCCTGCTGAAGCAAGTCCCTCCTTAGAGGTAGAGGCCACGGATCTTCCGTGATCATCTCTTGAAGTTCCGGGTACCAAGTCCTTCTTGGCCAATCCGGAACCACTAGTATCGTTCTTACGCCTCTTTGCCGTATAATTCTCAATACTTTTGGTATGAGAGGCAGAGGAGGAAACACATACACCGACTGGTACACCCAAGGCGTTACCAGCGCGTCCACAGCTATTGCCTGCGGATCTCCTGACCTGGCGCAATACCTGTCCAGTTTTTTGTTGAGGCGAGACGCCATCATGTCCACCATTGGTCTTTCCCAACGGGTTACCAGCATGTGAAGTCCCCACTCTCCCGGGTGAAGATCGTGTCTGCTGAGGAAGTCTGCTTCCCAGTTGTCCACTCCCGGGATGAACACTGCTGACAGTGCTATCACATGATTCTCTGCCCAGCGAAGAATCCTTGCAGCTTCTGCCATTGCACTCCTGCTTCTTGTGCCGCCCTGTCTGTTCACATGGGCGACTGCCGTGATGTTGTCCGACTGGATCAACACCGGTTTTCCCTGAAGCAGAGGTTCTGCCTGGCTTAGAGCATTGTAGATTGCTCTTAGTTCCAGAATGTTTATGTGAAGAGACGTTTCCAGGCTCGTCCATACTCCCTGGAAGTTTCTTCCTTGTGTGACTGCTCCCCAGCCTCTCAGGCTGGCGTCCGTGGTCACCAGGATCCAATCCTGTATGCCGAATCTGCGGCCCTCCAATAGATGAGCACTCTGCAACCACCACAGAAGAGACACCCTTGTCCTTGGAGACAGGGTTATCCGCAGGTGCATCTGAAGATGCGACCCTGACCATTTGTCCAACAGATCCCTTTGGAAAATTCTTGCGTGGAATCTGCCGAATGGAATTGCTTCGTAAGAAGCCACCATTTTTCCCAGGACTCTTGTGCATTGATGTACAGACACCTTTCCTGGTTTTAGGAGGTTCCTGACAAGCTCGGATAACTCCTTGGCTTTTTCTTCCGGGAGAAAAACCTTTTTCTGAACCGTGTCCAGAATCATCCCTAGGAACAGCAGACGAGTTGTCGGCATTAACTGGGATTTTGGAATATTCAGAATCCACCCGTGCTGTTTTAGCACTTCTTGAGACAGTGCTAATCCCATCTCTAGCTGTTCTCTGGACCTTGCTCTTATTAGGAGATCGTCCAAGTATGGGATAATTAATATGCCTTTTCTTCGAAGAAGAATCATCATCTCGGCCATTACCTTTGTAAAGACCCGAGGTGCCGTGGACAATCCGAACGGCAGCGTCTGAAACTGATAGTGACAGTTTTGTACAACGAACCTGAGGTACCCCTGGTGTGAGGGGTAAATTGGAACGTGGAGATACGCATCCTTGATGTCCAAGGATACCATAAAATCCCCCTCTTCCAGGTTCGCTATCACTGCTCTGAGTGACTCCATTTTGAACTTGAACTTCTTTATGTACAGGTTCAAGGACTTCAGATTTAGAATAGGCCTTACCGAGCCATCCGGCTTTGGTACCACAAAAAGAGTGGAATAATACCCCTTCCCTTGTTGTAGAAGAGGTACCTTGACTATCACCTGCTGAGAGTACAGCTTGTGAATGGCTTCCAAAACCGTCTCCCTTTCGGAGGGGGACGTTGGTAAAGCAGACTTCAGGAAACGGCGAGGTGGATCTGTCTCTAATTCCAACCTGTACCCCTGAGATATTATCTGCAGGATCCAGGGATCTACTTGCGAGTGAGCCCACTGCGCGCTGTAATTTTTGAGACGACCGCCCACCGTCCCCGAGTCCGCTTGAGAAGCCCCAGCGTCATGCTGAGGCTTTTGTAGAAGCCGGGGAGGGCTTCTGTTCCTGGGAAGGAGCTGCCTGTTGCTGTCTCTTCCCTCGACCTCTGCCTCGTGGCAGATATGAATAGCCCTTTGCTCTCTTATTTTTAAAGGAACGAAAGGGCTGCGGTTGAAAAGTCGGTGCCTTTTTCTGTTGGGGAGTGACTTGAGGTAGAAAGGTGGATTTCCCGGCTGTAGCCGTGGCCACCAAATCTGATAGACCGACTCCAAATAACTCCTCCCCTTTATACGGCAAAACTTCCATATGCCGTTTTGAATCCGCATCGCCTGTCCACTGTCGCGTCCATAAAGCTCTTCTGGCCGAAATGGACATAGCACTTACCCGTGATGCCAGTGTGCAGATATCCCTCTGTGCATCACGCATATAAAGAAATGCATCCTTTATTTGTTCTAACGACAGTAAAATATTGTCCCTGTCCAGGGTATCAATATTTTCAATCAGGGACTCTGACCAAACTACCCCAGCACTGCACATCCAGGCAGTCGCTATAGCTGGTCGTAGTATAACACCTGCATGTGTGTATATACTTTTTTGGATATTTTCCATCCTCCTATCTGATGGATCTTTAAGTGCGGCCGTCTCAGGAGAGGGTAACGCCACTTGTTTAGATAAGCGTGTTAGCGCCTTGTCCACCCTAGGAGGTGTTTCCCAGCGCTCCCTAACCTCTGGCGGGAAAGGGTATAATGCCAATAATTTCTTTGAAATTATCAGCTTTTTATCAGGAGCAACCCACGCTTCATTACACACGTCATTTAATTCTTCTGATTCAGGAAAAACTATAGGTAGTTTTTTCACACCCCACATAATACCCTGTTTAGTGGTACCTGTAGTATCAGCTAAATGTAACGCCTCCTTCATTGCCAAAATCATATAACGTGTGGCCCTACTGGAAAATACGGTTGATTTGTCACCGTCACCACTGGAGTCAGTGCCTGTGTCTGGGTCTGTGTCGACCGACTGAGGCAAAGGGCGTTTTACAGCCCCTGACGGTGTTTGAGTCGCCTGGACAGGCACTAATTGATTGTCCGGCCGTCTCATGTCGTCAAACGACTGCTTTAGCGTGTTGACACTATCCCGTAGTTCCATAAATAAAGGCATCCATTCTGGTGTCGACTCCCTAGGGGGTGACATCCTCATATTTGGCAATTGCTCCGCCTCCACACCAATATCGTCCTCATACATGTCGACACACACGTACCGACACACAGCAGACACACAGGGAATGCTCCTAACGAAGACAGGACCCACTAGCCCTTTGGGGAGACAGAGGGAGAGTTTGCCAGCACACACCAAAAGCGCTATATATAACAGGGATAGCCTTATAATAAGTGCTCCCTTATAGCTGCTTTATATATATATAAAAATATCGCCATAAATTTGCCCCCCCTCTCTGTTTTACCCTGTTTCTGTAGTGCAGTGCAGGGGAGAGACCTGGGAGCCGTCCTGACCAGCGGAGCTGTGAGAGGAAATGGCGCCGTGTGCTGAGGAGATAGGCCCCGCCCCTTTTCCGGCGGGCTCGTCTCCCGCTATTTAGTGAATCCAGGCAGGGGTTAAATATCTCCATATAGCCTCTGGGGGCTATATGTGAGGTATTTTTAGCCTTTATATAGGTTACATTTGCCTCCCAGAGCGCCCCCCCCCAGCGCCCTGCACCCTCAGTGACTGCGTGTGAAGTGTGCTACCTTTAGAAGACTGCAGGAGTCTTCAGCCGCCGATTTTGGACCTCTTCTGACTTCAGCATCTGCAAGGGGGCCGGCGGCGCGGCTCCGGTGACCATCCAGGCTGTACCTGTGATCGTCCCTCTGGAGCTGATGTCCAGTAGCCAAGAAGCCAATCCATCCTGCACGCAGGTGAGTTCACTTCTTCTCCCCTCAGTCCCTCGTTGCAGTGATCCTGTTGCCAGCAGGACTCACTGTAAAATAAAAAACCTAAGCTAAACTTTTTCTAAGCAGCTCTTTAGGAGAGCCACCTAGATTGCACCCTTCTCGGCCGGGCACAAAAATCTAACTGGAGTCTGGAGGAGGGTCATAGGGGGAGGAGCCAGTGCACACCACCTGACCTGGAAAAGCTTTACTTTTTGTGCCCTGTCTCCTGCGGAGCCGCTATTCCCCATGGTCCTTTCAGGAACCCCAGCATCCACTAGGACGATAGAGAAAAGGAGTAAATAGTGACCAGGTTAAGTTGCAGGTGAAATTAGTTGGGAAGGCAGTGTGTGGTTGAATTACTCTGGGGGACAGTGTGTGGCATTATTATAAATTAGATTTAGTACTGTGGGGGCCAATGTGTTTGCACTTCTGTGGGGGCCAGTGTGTTTGTTTAATTGCTGTGGGGGCCAATGTGTGTGCATGGGGTTTTTATCCCGTAGGGCACTGATGGTGTGCCTTGGCAATTTTAAAGTCTTGTAGGTGTGCCGCAAGTTGAAAAAGGTTGAAAATTACTGCTCTAGAGGTAAATTACTTGCAGATACTTGGAATAGAGGGGGTTAATGTACTCAAGGAGGTGACTTGGAACACTGCAGCTGGGTGATAATTTCCAAGTTTAGTGGAGAAACTGCTGCATGGTAGATTATTGCCAGAGATAGTCATGAGGGCAGTTATTTCCGTATCCAGTGATCAACATTCATCCAGATTTCTCTCAAATATCACCTTATGCGGGTTAGCAGTTTATTATTACCCCAGAAAGGGGAAGGAAGACATGCAGTGTATTAGCTACGAATGTATTCCTGCTAGCAGTGAGGGGCTGGTGTCTGTCCTACAGATGTGGGGTTGGGTACCTCTTGACTGACTTTTGGAGCTACTCGCTTGTCCTTCTGCAGAGCAATGTGACAGCATTGAACAGGGATCTGAGGAACAGCAGCATATAGGTGTCCTCATGGGTGCTGGATAACTGCTCTGAGGCACTCTGATGTGACCTGTTGTCAGTGTCAGTCTGTAGTGTTGTTGTACTGAGGTTACCTGGGTAGTCTGGTATCAGCAGCAAGCTCCCTCCATACTGATCTGAGGTATCAAGCCTCTCACAGGAGGCAGGGCCGTCTTTTCGTATGGGCTCAATGGGCTCTTGCCCAAGGGCCCCAGGAGTATAAGGGCCCTAGGCTGATAGCTGAGGGTCCCCTCTTTCTAGAGGTACCAGATTTTTTAAAATCGGCCATAGGGAACCAAAGATATCGAACTTCAAAGCAGTGGTCCCCATCCAAGCCTGTTAATTGCTCTTCCCAGCCAGATATCTCAGGTTCTGTATGACTTAGAGTTTTTCTGAGGATACAGTTCAAAAGCTGGGACTCTCCACTTTCGGTGGACACTGGCAGATTTTCTCTACTATGCCCAGAACCAGAGATATCAGCCTTCAAGCAGCTGGTCCCTGCTCAAGCTCCACACGCCTAATATGCAGTTTTATATATTCATTGGTGGATTGCTCTGGCTCCTGAACTCTGATCTCCAAGTCCCCAGTACCTCCTGACAGGTGAGGCACTCTAATATTTTATCCCATTCAGAGCTAAGAAATCTTTTTCCAGGAACTTGAGATATCTGCAGTCAAGCAAGCTGCTCTCTCACCACACCAGAAAATTATGAATATTAAGCTCACTCCACTATCGACCCCTCCCTTACATATTAAACACCCCATACCACCCTGAAAGTCATGTACCGAGGCCCCTTCAATGCCACCTTCTACAGTGTAGTGTTCTCCCTCCCTCCCCATCTGTGCAGTAAAGCAGTAATTAGCAGAAATTACTGCTCCAGGTCTTATATGCTGAGCAGAAGATAGAACACCCCATACCGCCCACGGGACATCAAAGCTACTGCTGATAGCACCCCCACCCCCCCTCTGAGGATATGTAGGGGCCCCAGTGCATTGCTGTGCCCAGGGGCCCACACTGCTGTTAAGACAGCCCTGACAGGAGGCCCTTTTCTGTCAGTCTCTGAGGAGAATCACCCGTCTGCTCATAAGCCTCTCTTACTGAGGGTCTGGGATCACACAATGAAAGGCAGGTAGCTTTCTTCTGTTGAACACTGACTTACAATTGCACACAGCCACCCTGACACACGCAGTCAGCAGCAGTGCAGCTCCTTCCATTGTACCACTGCCTCACCAGACTCTGCACTCCTCTGCCTCCGGAACTTTCTTTACCACACTAGAGATGGCTACTGACTCACTGTCTCAACACAGTGACTCGAATCATCAGGAAGTATGAATGATTCGAGTCACTCACTGTTTAATGAGTCGAGACAGCTGCAGCAGCAGCCTCTCTCAGCCAGAGGGAGGAAACTCAGTGTGTCCTTCAGTCAGTGTCTTCTGCTGAGTGTCTTTATCTGTGATTGGCCAGAGGCTATACCAGGTGACACCCAGTGGGAGGGGAGAGGGAGCAGTCACGACTCACCAGTCAGTGAGTGCTGTGCTGCTGTGCCTGAGTCATGTCATGAATCATGATTCATCCTGAGTCTGCCAGTGAGTTGAGACAGTTGTACACTGACTCAGTGACTCAGTGGATGGATCTGATTCATGCAGCATAAGCCTGCAGGAGGTGGAGCCCCTGTGGTACAGGGCTCTCAGCTCAGTGTTCTCAACTCACTGTTCCTGCTCAATGTGATTGTGGGTGGCAAACTCCCTAGAGGCTAGATAGTGGATAATATAATAAATACAAGCCCACCTAAAATTATCTAATTAGCAAAGTATGCAAAGTAAAAAAAAAATGTTTTTATTTGGTTTAGTTACAGACTGAATGATGTGTTTCATGGCTGTTAAGCTTTCTCTCCTCAGCCAGAAGTAATGTGCATATTCTGTAACTAGTGTGCAATAAGTGGTTATTAATAATATATCAACATAACACTGAATCTATGTTAATATATTATTAACAATCAGTGCATAAGCAACTGCCTCCCCCAGATACACTGCACAATCACTGCAGCTGAATAACTCCCTCCATGAGTCCAGCACTGATCTGCCAGCACTGGCAACTCACTGATTCATGTGCAGTCTCTGCAACACATTCCAGTACAAATGAGTCATGACTCATGTGCCGAGACACTGACTCGAGACACTTCACTGAACTGAGTCATGTGTCTCAACTCAGTTCAGTGAATCACTTTGCCCATGACTATTAACCACACAGCTGGTTTAGTCTCCGCCCCCTCTCACAGGCCCCGCCTCTGACACAGAGCACTTCAATCCTGAATTTCAACTGTTGCTGCTGAGCATCAGAGATCCATTTTTATATACAGCTGGGCTGAGTTCCCAGATCTTACCCCTCTGACTGTTAAGTGATGCCCCATTTTAGGGGTATCACATTTATTCCAATGTAAGAAGCTTAAAAACCATGGTAAGTGGTCACTTACACAAAATAGTGATGCCCCAGCTGTTTATTCGCTTCTGGTAACTTGGTGGCTACATATTTTTAAGCATGACCAGGAGAAACAAATTTTAAATATATATATATATATATATATTAGTGATGAGCGGGTTCGGTTTCTCGGAAACCGAACCCCCCCGAACTTCACCCTTTTTACACGGGTCCGAGCCATACTCGGATTCTCCCGTATGGCTAGGTTAACCCGAGCGCGCCCGAACGTCATCATCCCGCTGTCGGATTCTCGCGAGATTCGGATTCTATATAAGCAGCCACGCGTCGCCGCCATTTTCACTCGTGCATTGGAAATGTTAGGGAGAGGACGTGGCTGGCGTCCTCTCCGTTATTGCTGAACTTGATTGTGCTTTATTGCTTAATTGTGGGGAGGACTGGGGAGCAGCTGTATAATATAGGAGTACAGTGCAGAGTTTTGCTGATCAGTGACCACCAGTTATCCGTTCTCTGCCTGAAAAAAATGCTCCTTATCTGTGCTCAGTTTGCTGCATATATCTGTGCTCACACTGCTTTATTGTGGGGACTGGGGACCAGCTGTATTATATAGGAGGAGTACAGTGCAGAGTTTTGCTGACAGTGACCACCAGTATACGTTGTCTGCCTGAAAAACACTCCCTATCTGTGCTCAGTGTGCTGCTTTATTGTGGGGACTGGGGACCACCAGTATAATATTATATAGGAGGAGTACAGTGCAGAGTTTTGCTGACCAGTGACCACCAGTATATAATATATAGCATTACGGTACAGCAGGCCACTGCTGTACCTACCTCTGTGTCGTCAAGTATACTATCCATCTAGATTCTATACCTGTGGTGCATTTCAGTTGTGCAGTTTGCTGACACAGTGACCACCAGTATATATAGCAGTACGGTACGGAAGGCCACTGCTGTACCTACTTCTGTGTCATTAAGTATACTATCCGTCTACATTCTATACCTGTGGTGCATTTTAGTTTTGCAGTTTGCTGACACAGTGACCACCAGTATATATAGCAGTACGGTACGGAAGGCCACTGCTGTACCTACCTCTGTGTCGTCATTAAGTATACTATCCATCTACATTCTATACCTGTGGTGCATTTTAGTTTTGCAGTTTGCTGACACAGTGACCACCAGTATATATAGCAGTACGGTATGGAAGGCCACTGCTGTACCTACCTCTGTGTCGTCATTAAGTATACTATCCATCTACATTCTATACCTGTGGTGCATTTTAGTTTTGCAGTTTGCTGACACAGTGACCACCAGTATACTATATATAGCAGTACGGTATGGAAGGCCACTGCTGTACCTACCTCTGTGTCGTCATTAAGTATACTATCCATCTACATTCTATACCTGTGGTGCATTTTAGTTTTGCAGTTTGCTGACACAGTGACCACCAGTATATATAGCAGTACGGTACGGAAGGCCACTGCTGTACCTACCTCTGTGTCGTCATTAAGTATACTATCCATCTACATTCTATACCTGTGGTGCATTTTAGTTTCGCAGTTTGCTGACACAGTGACCACCAGTATATAATATATAGCATTACGGTACAGTAGGCCACTGCTGTACCTACCTCTGTGTCGTCAAGTATACTATCCATCTAGATTCTATACCTGTGGTGCATTTCAGTTGTGCAGTTTGCTGACACAGTGACCACCAGTATATATAGCTTTACGGTACGGAAGGCCACTGCTGTACCTACCTCTGTGTCGTCATTAAGTATACTATCCGTCTACATTCTATACCTGTGGTGCATTTTAGTTTTGCTGTTTGCTGACACAGTGACCACCAGTATATATAGCAGTACGGTACGGAAGGCCACTGCCTTACCTACCTCTGTGTCGTCATTAAGTATACTATCCATCTACATTCTATACCTGTGGTGATTTTAGTTTTGCAGTTTGCTGACACAGTGACCACCAGTATATATAGCAGTACGGTACGGAAGGCCACTGCTGTACCTACCTCTGTGTCGTCATTAAGTATACTATCCATCTACATTCTATACCTGTGGTGCATTTTAGTTTTGCAGTTTGCTGACACAGTGACCACCAGTATACTATATATAGCAGTACGGTACGGAAGGCCACTGCTGTACCTACCTCTGTGTCGTCATTAAGTATACTATCCATCTACATTCTATACCTGTGGTGCATTTTAGTTTCGCAGTTTGCTGACACAGTGACCACCAGTATATAATATATAGCATTACGGTACAGTAGGCCACTGCTGTACCTACCTCTGTGTCGTCAAGTATACTATCCATCTAGATTCTATACCTGTGGTGCATTTCAGTTGTGCAGTTTGCTGACACAGTGACCACCAGTATATATAGCAGTACGGTACGGAAGGCCACTGCTGTACCTACCTCTGTGTCGTCATTAAGTATACTATCCGTCTACATTCTATACCTGTGGTGCATTTTAGTTTTGCTGTTTGCTGACACAGTGACCACCAGTATATATAGCAGTACGGTACGGAAGGCCACTGCCTTACCTACCTCTGTGTCATCATTAAGTATACTATCCATCTACATTCTATACCTGTGGTGCATTTTAGTTTTGCAGTTTGCTGACACAGTGACCACCAGTATATATAGCAGTACGGTACGGAAGGCCACTGCTGTACCTACCTCTGTGTCGTCATTAAGTATACTATCCATCTACATTCTATACCTGTGGTGCATTTTAGTTTCGCAGTTTGCTGACACAGTGACCACCAGTATACTATATATAGCAGTACGGTACGGAAGGCCACTGCTGTACCTACCTCTGTGTCGTCATTAAGTATACTATCCATCTACATTCTATACCTGTGGTGCATTTTAGTTTTGCTGTTTGCTGACACAGTGACCACCAGTATATATAGCAGTACGATACGGAAGGCCACTGCTGTACCTACCTCTGTGTCGTCATTAAGTATACTATCCATCTACATTCTATACCTGTGGTGCATTTTAGTTTTGCAGTTTGCTGACACAGTGACCACCAGTATATATAGCAGTACGGTACGGAAGGCCACTGCTGTACCTACCTCTGTGTTGTCATTAAGTATACTATCCATCTACATTCTATACCTGTGGTGCATTTTAGTTTCGCAGTTTGCTGACACAGTGACCACCAGTATACTATATATAGCAGTATGGTACGGAAGGCCACTGCTGTACCTACCTCTGTGTCGTCATTAAGTATACTATCCATCTACATTCTATACCAGTGGTGCATTTTAGTTTTGCTGTTTGCTGACACAGTGACCACCAGTATATATAGCAGTACGATACGGAAGGCCACTGCTGTACCTACCTCTGTGTCGTCATTAAGTATACTATCCATCTACATTCTATACCTGTGGTGCATTTTAGTTTTGCAGTTTGCTGACACAGTGACCACCAGTATATATAGCAGTACGGTACGGAAGGCCACTGCTGTACCTACCTCTGTGTCGTCATTAAGTATACTATCCATCTACATTCTATACCTGTGGTGCATTTTAGTTTCGCAGTTTGCTGACACAGTGACCACCAGTATACTATATATAGCAGTACGGTACGGAAGGCCACTGCTGTACCTACCTCTGTGTCGTCATTAAGTATACTATCCATCTACATTCTATACCTGTGGTGCATTTTAGTTTTGCAGTTTGCTGACACAGTGACCACCAGTATATATAGCAGTACGGTACGGAAGGCCACTGCTGTATCTACCTCTGTGTCGTCATTAAGTATACTATCCATCTACATTCTATACCTGTGGTGCCTTTTAGTTTTGCAGTCTGCTGACACAGTGACCACCAGTATACTATATATAGCAGTACGGTACGGAAGGCCACTGCTGTACCTACCTCTGTGTCGTCATTAAGTATACTATCCATCTTCATTCTATACCTGTGGTGAGAAAATTGTCAAGTCAAGCGGAACGTGACCCGTCAACATCTCCTCCTTCAAATTCTCCCGCAAAGAAAAAAAGGTACAAAACTGCTGAATAGCGCCTCAGATCATGAATATAATTTATATATTTGTACAATTGTTCTGTCACATGCGCTGCCGTGAAACACTGTGTGTGTGTTTATAATAAATGGATAATAATAAGAAGAAACGGCTGCGCAAAAGTGGAAGAACAACCACCAATGGCTAATGGGGAATAATTAATGATAAAAGCTGACGTAGAGAAAGAAAAAATGTATTATGTTAATAACATTAATTAAGACTTTCGGAGTCTACATATAAAATGCAATAAAAAACACATGAAAATAAAATTAAATATGTCAACACCTAGATCATAAGATGTATGAGCTGTAAATTCTCAATCTGCTTATTGAGAATGGGAACCACAGAGTCCAGAATTGATGTAATTGGAATGTCCACAGTTCCAGATAAACAGCCGATCAGTGTGTGGCTGATGATAGATGTCTTGAGAGATTTTCACAGGCAGGTGGGCAAATGAATAATTAAATTATGATTACCTTCTCCTAGGGCTGGTCCGTACCGAGCGTCCTCGGTATTGCGGTCCTGCAATGCCCAGTGTCCGTCTGCGTGGCGAGGAGATGACTGTGCGGTAACCAGGCAACCAGCGGTAAAGAATGTAGTTTCAGCCGCGTTCTAAGAGAAGATGTCAGCAGCCGTGCACAGGGGTGGGGCTGAAAGACCGGATGGCTTACGGACAATTCACTGCCTGATATAGGTGGTCTCTCCAATAGAATGAAAGGAGTAGCTGACGGCCGTGTAATGAGCCGGGATGTGCAGCCGGTGTGGAGCCGGGATATCTGTGGTTCAATGAGCAGTTTGAGCCAAGATGTAGGGTTGGTGTAGAACCAGGATTTCTGTGGCTCAGTGTGCGGCTTGCTACCTAATAGGTAGAATGATCCAGGTGTGCAGAGAGGCGGGGTCCTGACGCGTTTCGTCACAAATCATGTGACTTTGATCAGGCACGTGGAGGCCACACACACTACTGAGCCTCATTTTGACTTGTTTTAAGGACATTACATCAAAGTTGGATCAGCCTGTAGTGTGTTTTTCCACTTTAATTTTGAGTGTGACTCCAAATCCAGACCTCCATGGGTTAATAAATTTGATTTCCATTGATAATTTTTGTGTGATTTTGTTGTCAGCACATTCAACTATGTAAAGAACAAAGTATTTAATAAGAATATTTCATTCAATCAGATCTAGGATGTGTTATTTTAGTGTTCCCTTTATTTTTTTGAGCAGTATATATATATATATATATATAATGTGACACAGCATATACTGTAAGCTAAACAAGCACAACAACGTAACTAGTCTAAACCAAGTGATGTAGCTAAAATGTCATTTGTACAGGTAAAAACAAATAAAGATAGGACAGCATACATAAAAAGAAACAACATAAGACAAAATAAAGTGCAAAATTGTGGGATAGGGAAAAACATTAACAAAAGGAGAGAAAGAGAGGACTTGTAAAGAGGGAGTCTAAAAGAGAGGTGGGGTAGCGATATCAGAGGACTGATATAAATAAGAAGAGGGCTGTGAATTAAAGTGAGTGTAAGAACTAGTACACATACACATAAGCTTAAAAAAGTTTCTTAAAACATGGTATGGTTGGTTGTTTACAAATTTTGTGAGGTAATGGTTACATAGAAACATAGAAACATAGAATTTGACGGCAGATAAGAACCACTTAACCCATCTAGTCTGCCCCTTTTTTTGATCCTTTATGCAATCTCAACCCTTTTTGAACCTTAATTGGTTTCACTACATTGGTGCCATGCAGTGCTTAAAGTGGTCCTAGAGAGGTGGTGGAACTCCCACACAAACCCCCACCCCGACCCCAGTAGTTATGCCCCCATATAGTATTGACCCCATTAGGTATGCCCCCAGTAGTTATGTTCTCAGTAGTATTGCCCCCGAGTAGTATTGCCCCCCAGTGGTAATGTCCCCATAGTTATGCTCCCAGTAGTTATGTCCCCATATAGTACTACCCCCAGTAGTTATGCCCCCATAGTTATGTCTCCATGTAGTTATGCCCCCTTTAGTAGCACCCCTACACACACACAAGAAAACAAACCACAATACTTACTTTAAGCCCGCTCCAGCAGCCGACTGCTGCCATCCGTCTGGCTACGGTTATGGCTAAAACTAAGTTGGAGAAAGGACCTCTGATGTCACCAGGGGGAGGAACTAGGGCCGAACAGGGTACCTGAATTGTACCCTTGCAGGCTCGCTTAACTCTCCACGCTTTGGGCTCGGTTACTGAAGGGAGTAGTTGATGGCGTGGATAGTGAAAGTACTATCCCACCGGCCGAGCTCTTACCCCTGACATCAGAGGTCCATTAGCCCACTTGGTTCTAGCATCTACCATTCACCCGCCAGCTTCTCTGAACTATGGGAGTGACGTCATGACGTCTCTCCCATAGCGCATATTGCCAGGGCCGGAACTCAAGAGTGAGCTCCTGCTTCTGGCTGCCGCTGTGGGGAGGGAGCTGGGCGCCCGCTGGTAACAAAATCTTAGCGGGGGCCTGGCATCTCCCTGTGGCTCTGGGCAGACATTCTGGGCTAGGAAAGCTAGACTGATTCCGTCTCCAAATGTCCAAATGGAACTGAAGGAATGCAGTTCCACCCTGTTTCGGCACGCTTTAACCGCTGGTGCCATGTGTGAGAAAGTACTGCATAGGTCAGTTTTACATCTAGGGAAAAGATGTTCTTGGTCTGTATATCGTTACACATAAGCTGTGAGGCAAGATTTACTACACGGAGGTAAGATTTACTATTATAGTGGGAAATTTCATCCATTTATTATACTTTGTGAATCATATTTAGTAATAGATCAAAAACATGAATGAAAATGGAAATTTTCTTTGACCTGTGGGTGGCAACGGATGACTACTTTGCTTAGTACATCACTATTATTCTTGAGCTCACCAAAGTGGTTTCTGTACACTGCAACAGTTTATTTAAGGCAGTTTGAACAAGTAACTAGTTTACAAAACTAATTAAATCAAGTCCACAAATGAGTAAATATCCTTGTGTAAATATTGTTATGCTATATGTGTAGAAATACCACCTTATCATATATGCCTTGGATAGTTAAGCTGCAAACAATGTAGACTTCTAAAGTAGGTAAAGCTTCACAAAACTGTTTACAATCCTGAGGTCTTCCAAAGAAAAGAAAAACATATTCCACTGACACTACCAGAATTTAGCTTTAGAATTTACTGCCCCAGTTTCCCTTTTTCCGTATCTCAGGCCAAAGGAGTTCCAGTTATAGGAGGAGAGATCCTTTTCTCTTTCTACCAAGAAGGCTCCTTCAGGTGCAGGAATAACTCGGCTGGGAAGAGATAGATCAGCAGGCAACAGCTGTCCAGATGGGACCATTTTCTTCCTCCGACACAGAACAGATAGTATTGGTGTCTGTTCCAGTCTCCGTGTAGTAGACATCTGATCTGGGCAAGGCAAAGAACTGAGCCACTGGCTCTGCCCAGGCGCCATACTGATTTTTTCTCCTATAAAACAGTATAATGTTATCAATGTCAATTAAGCTATCATTTTATCTAGCACAGCGGTTCTCATACTTGTTACATTGGATCTGCACACTGCACACCATTAGAAATCTATACTTATTGGTGAGATCCATGGTTATCTCGTATTCTTTTCAGTATTAAGCCTTTTATGTCATTCTATATCTTTCTGGTTTATTTTTATTTTATTGAAATCAGCACCCTCATATAAAATAAAGACATAAATCACCACTAATATGTATTGTGATTCTGTCATATAAATACAATATGAATATAGAATCAATAACAACATTATAAAAAAGTTTCAAAATATTGTTAGAGATACAAAAAACATGATGCTTAGTAGATCATAAACTGTAGATCCGACAAGTTTACAGTATATCGCTAGGTTTACAATACATTTATTATCATGGAGACAAGTTTATCAATTGTAAAGGACTGTGTAATACACTGGCACTATACAAAAATATGTTAATAAATGAAATAAATGAATGTAATAAGTGACTTTATTAAACTTCCCCTTGTCATTTAGGCACTTCATTACAACTAAATAGTAATGTGGGGATTAGTGCACTCCAGAATGTCCTGTCTACTTTCTGGTGTGTACTTCAGGAACACGCATTGCTCTTTACAGATCTAGCACTGCTATTCAGTGTTATTATAGGTATTGAAAAACAATGATAATTAAAAGGGGATGCAGGCAGGTTTCCGACACCGGAATTCCGACTGCTAAAAGTGCCGCCACCCGGAATCCCGGCTAACAGGGGTTATTTCCATAGAGTAGGAATAGAACCTGTGGTAAGCGCAGCAAGCTACCGAGCCTGCAGCGTGGCAATTGCAGCGGTCCCGCAAGGGGACTCTTTGCGCTTGCCATGCTGCTGACATACTTTCAACGTGCATTCAGAGCTTCTTTTAAGCATGCAGAAATATGTACTTAATGAGTATTCCCATAGAATGCTATTATAGCTGGTTACTAATCTTCAACATACATTTTATTTTTCAAATTAACACCCATTACCAAAAAGTACTCAAAAGTGATATTACCCTTATACAAATAAAGATGAGGATGATGATGATGATGATGATGATGATGATGATCAAACATTGAGCTCTAACAGCACATCCCATTCTTTATTGGCAGTAATAAATAACTTAATCAGCCAAAGTATTCTTTAACCCAGAGTGAACTGAAATATAAATACATGTAAATGATGGATATCTGAGCTGCTTTATTAACTCGTGGACCTTTTTAAAATAACATAAAACATAAGGAACTAAAATTGTACACACTGCTGCCAGCAAGAATTAAATATATCCTTAATATATACAAACACTGCTGCCATATAGGTAATTGTCCGCACTCAATATAATATTAGGGCAATGGATGTTGTCTGAATCAAAATATAATTCATTATAAATAGGCAATGTAACCATAGTGAACAGTATAGTGGATATATATAGTAAGGAATAGATATGAAATAAGTTTGAATGTATGAGGTAATGTTTAGCTGATTTAAGAGATTAGGTTTGTGTATGTGTTTATATAGATATACTGTATATTTGTGTTTTACTGCAAGATGGTAAAACATAGTGTGTAGGGAACAGGTTTATTCTGCTCTAGCCTTAAATAAGGCTAGAGAGGTCACAGTAAGATCAAGAGTCATTGTAGAGAAAAGGTATTAGGCCATAAATGATAATAGGTATGTGACAGAGCTCTGTTGGTCATTGGAATTCACAGGTGTGCTTACAGTAGATCAGAATCAAGATTCGCAATACCTTTAGCAATTATAAAACTGGTTTGTCTATTGTCCAGTAAAGGTTAAAGCTAGGGAGCATAAATTAACTACTATGAAAAGAGATCACATCCATTGATAAAACATGGTGTAACCCACCCCAAGAAAACTTGTCAATACAACAGAACTTTGGATGAAAAGACATTCCAGATTTTACAATACTATACTTGCTTAAGGCAGTGTGGACACCACACTTTTATGACACCATGCCTCCGTGAACAGGACACGACAGCCCAGTTCAATGTTTGTTTTATTACACCTTGGAATCTGACAAACCTATAATTACCTATTCCATTGGAAACTATGAGAATATGATAGTTTGAATTGGTAAAATATGGGATAAAAGCAGCAGGTTTTTTAGTTAGGAGTTAGAGGAAGAAGGGAGGAAGGAGAAGGAGAAGGAAGGAAGTCAGTCAGGAGGAGAAGTCATGGAGAACATGCTGAAGGAATGATTCTTGGGATGGCAATCTTTAACTTGCAAGTATACATTTTATGTTAGCAATTGAAACTGTTTGTGAAACTTATGTCATGTTGTTTTATGTTATATAACGAAGGAAGCTTAATATAATAATTAGTATATATATCACTACTGTGTATATCTTATTCTGTACGAATTGATCTGCCTGTAAATAAAGAATCATATAAAAAGAGCAGTAATATTCAAGCTTGAACTCTCTTTAAGGAATCTTAATTTCATAATTTCATAAGTCATATGTATAAGGACTGCATATATTTATCAGACACTTTGTAAGCCTGACATAATATATTTGCAGATATATATGATAAACGCATATTAATTAAAATATATCCATATATTAAATACCATATATGATATATTAAATATTAATATTCATAAATATGATTCCATAAATCAATATTGGCGACCACGAATTGGACTTGTTATTACTGAATCTGATTATCTGATTTATAATATTTATGAGGAGTAGCAAATGCTATAAGCTGGCTACCAAATCTGCAGAATCACGGTGGGGATGTATCTATGAAAATTTATTACCATTGTGTAATGTCAATTTTGTATTCTGTATAACCTAGGATAAATGTGTTAGTGCAATATACGTTATTTTAACTAACATAATATCTATTAGGAAGCAGCACCAATGGCTGTAAGCCTGCTGGCAAAGTACAAGATCACAGTGGAATAGGTTACAAATGAGAATAAAGAATTTAAAGGCCTAGAATAGAAAATGTGCACAGTGGAAATGAGTATTTCCAAATAAATGTATAAATGTACCAGGTATTAGAGTTTAACCTTAAGACACCGGTCAATCTTAAGGAGAGGATACCTTCAGTACTAAAAACAAAGAATCTATAAATTTAGCATTGCAATGTTAAATATGCAAAAAGTTGCAGCAGCATTAGGAAAAATGCGCAGAACTGCGGCTTTAGAAGCCAAACAGAAATGTAAAGAAGAATCAGGTTCACGTCTTCGTAAGGCGTGCCTGACCATTAATGCAAAAATGCATTCATTATTTAAGTCCCTTAAACAGGAAAATAAACAGAAAAAGATTAAGTCAAAAGCAAAAAGTCTGGCAGTTTGTAATCAAATTGTCAAGATCTCTCATGAAGAGATAACATCCAGCAAGCAAGCTGAGGTTATGGAAACACCTAACAGAAATAGTGTAGTATGTGAGACACTGTCTACAGGATTCAGAAATGACTTAATCAGTCAAGATCCTAAAATGAATAAAAGTTACATGTTGCAGGACTGCATCAATGTGCAGCGCATGGAGTCTGTTATGGTCACACAGACCACCAGCAGAACAACCTCTTTGGTAAATGAAGAAAGTAGCAATGTGCCGGATGTGTCTATCATCAGACAGCACATTAATGTAAAGGAGGTAGCAGCAATAGGAGATGTCCCCTATACTGTTTCTACTAAAGGGGAAGATTATTGTAACTCAGATTATGAGTATTCTGCTGAATACACTCTCAGAGTTCCCAATGTAAATGAAGAATTTGTTATGCCCTTAGGCAAAGGTGAATTGTCAGCAGATTTAAACACTGATAGCTGCAGTACAGTGCACACAGGGGTGGAGAAGTTCCCCATGGTGAAAACTCCCATGGCAACCAGAGCTGCAAACCTTGAAATGTATTCACCTGGAAACATGTTTAAAAGGAAAATCCATGAAATTAATTCAGGAATGCATGTTTACAAACAAAGTTCCCAAACTTTTGTAACCCCCACACAACACTCAGAGAAATCTAGTGATGGTGCAAATGTTTGCATGCTCTCAGAGAGACCACATGCAGAGTGTCATTCTGCAAACCACACACCAATTAACAATGACAAAAAGGATCACCAGGATGAGAATGTTTTTATGCCCTGGTGCCATAACCATTTTATTACAGGTGTGGAAAGACAGAAAGCCCTGGGACCTGCAATACATATTTGGCAAAGTCTAACAAGTTTCTCTCCCCACAAAAGTAGGTTTTTTCAGAAGCTCCAAGATTCTTCCAGACTAAGGAGCCATGCCAAGCAGCAAACGCTATGGTTGGAGACAGTCTGGGCCCAGGCTGCGTCACTAGGGAGTATGGTCACAAGTGAATACGGTAGTATAATTTCTTTACTTGTTAGATCCAATGTAGCCATTGTTTGCTTTGATGTTCAAACAGCCACAGTTTCCAAATTAAACCTGCATCATATCTGCAGCGACAATTGTGCTGTCATTGACACACAATGTGACAGGAAAGATTGGCACAGGCCAGAAACAATTGTTTGTTTGTTATTCAATCTTTAAAGACACATTTGTAAATTCTGTACCTGATAACATGCAGCAGATAGGACAGAATGCATAGCAAGCTATGTTAAATCACTGTATAAATATCTGTGATATTCATTGTATGTCTTTTTGTTTGATTCATAGTAATCCTGGCAACCTGTATACAGAATGGTGCAAGACTCCAAAAAGACTCTAATTTACAAGGGAAAAGGTCTTCATTAACCCTTTCATCGCTGCTATCCAGCAAAATCTACATAGCATCCCTAAAGACTGATATATGGACAAATCCTCAAGGAGTTTTCCAGTTTCACAAGAAAGGGGAAGGTTTTCATTAACCCTTTCATCACAAGTAATCATTACTTGTCTTTCAAACTACATGTACACCCCCACAACAGTGTACAGCACATCTCATCACTGTGATTATACAGAACTGTCTCATCCCTTCATATACCTTAATCAAACATATGTAAACATTTGTCTGATATATATATATATATATATATATTTATTATATCGTTGTATTATATACCTTGTAAATATTTTATGGTTTTTTTTATATTACACAGTAGATACTACCTATGCTTCCTTCGTAAAAGCTTCAAAAGTAATTAAATATCTAATACAGGATGGTATCCCGCGTTTTAACAAATTGGGCCAAGATTATTAAGTAGGATGAATAATTCTCTTAATACAGACTGTAACAAGTCTAAGAGAATTAATTGTAGCATAACAGGGTCACTGTATATGCACATGGCTGCATATAAAATGATACTGGATGGAATTAGATATAGTCAAAGCCATTCCTAAATGATATTTAATATCTGTTTGAAGCAAAATTGTATTCATTTATTGTATTGATAGGATGTTACTATATACACTTCAAAAGCATTTTAAATAATTATTGGTCAAAATATAGGTAGGATAGAAAACGCCTTTATATGGGTTAAACTGGTATAGGGTTATTTTAGATTAAGATATATAAAATAGAGACAAGGTAGCATAAGGAGATTTAAGAGTGCATGGTAATTTATTCAGTGAGGAAATACAGTAAACAGAGTAGGTGTACTACTCACAGCCATTTGTGGTACTATTGCCCGAAGACAATTAAGACCTACTATTAACAAGGAAAGAAAGAAAGAAAGAAAGAAAGAAAGAAAGAAAGAAAGAAAGAAAGAAAGAAAGAAAGAAAAAAAAAAAAGACTTTCATATATGCCTGTTCTATTCAAAATCACAACCTGTTTGTGCAAAAGCAATATGGACACTTGTCACAACTGCGGCATTGGAAAAACATTTAAAGGACGCACAAGGCTAAAGACCATTACTGAGGGTCGTCACAAGTACTGAATGTTCAAGACACAGCACTCGACGTACACAGCCCTCTGCCTCAAACAGCGAAATGGCAAGCAAAGGAGCAGCTGCTATGAAGAATTCTACTTCAACTGCCTCCATGATGCAAACATAATACGTCTCCAATGGCAAGCAAACCACGCAGATGACATTACTCTCCCAGTAAATTGCTACAGCCAAGAACAGCAAAAATGTCCAAACGTACTGATCCAGATACAGAAAAAAGGTCTACAATTGGGCTATGGTATTCCAAATGTCTGTAGAAATTAGTTTTCCTCATGAATACTGAATAAAACCTCAGTCTTGTCTGCTTTAGTTAAAAAGTAGAATAAGGTTAGGTAAGCTAAGAATTTTTAGAGATTTTTAAAATCATAATGGTTATTATTATTACACTTATGGTATATATTATGGTTACAACGAAAGTTATGTTTGAAGTAATATTTTGAAATGTATTTGGAAGCAATTACGCTAGTTTAATGTGTGGCCAATCAAAATAATTTCTCATGGCCACAAGGGGGCGACTGTTGCCATATAGGTAATTGTCCGCACTCAATATAATATTAGGGCAATGGATGTTGTCTGAATCAAAATATAATTCATTATAAATAGGCAATGTAACCATAGTGAACAGTATAGTGGATATATATAGTAAGGAATAGATATGAAATAAGTTTGAATGTATGAGGTAATGTTTAGCTGATTTAAGAGATTAGGTTTGTGTATGTGTTTATATAGATATACTGTATATTTGTGTTTTACTGCAAGATGGTAAAACATAGTGTGTAGGGAACAGGTTTATTCTGCTCTAGCCATAAATAAGGCTAGAGAGGTCACAGTAAGATCAAGAGTCATTGTAGAGAAAAGGTATTAGGCCATAAATGATAATAGGTATGTGACAGAGCTCTGTTGGTCATTGGAATTCACAGGTGTGCTTACAGTAGATCAGAATCAAGATTCGCAATACCTTTAGCAATTATAAAACTGGTTTGTCTATTGTCCAGTAAAGGTTAAAGCTAGGGAGCATAAATTAACTACTATGAAAAGAGATCACATCCATTGATAAAACATGGTGTAACCCACCCCAGGAAAACTTGTCAATACAACAGAACTTTGGATGAAAAGACATTCCAGATTTTACAATACTATACTTGCTTAAGGCAGTGTGGACACCACACTTTTATGACACCATGCCTCCGTGAACAGGACACGACAGCCCAGTTCAATGTTTGTTTTATTACACCTTGGAATCTGACAAACCTATAATTACCTATTCCATTGGAAACTATGAGAATATGATAGTTCGAATTGGTAAAATATGGGATAAAAGCAGCAGGTTTTTTAGTTAGGAGTTAGAGGAAGAAGGGAGGAAGGAGAAGGAGAAGGAAGGAAGTCAGTCAGGAGGAGAAGTCATGGAGAACATGCAGAAGGAATGATTCTTGGGATGGCAATCTTTAACTTGCAAGTATACATTTTATGTTAGCAATTGAAACTGTTTGTGAAACTTATGTCATGTTGTTTTATGTTATATAACGAAGGAAGCTTAATATAATAATTAGTATATATATCACTACTGTGTATATCTTATTCTGTACGATTTGATCTGCCTGTAAATAAAGAATCATATAAAAAGAGCGGTAATATTCAAGCTTGAACTCTCTTTAAGGAATCTTACTTTCATAATTTCATAAGTCATATGTATAAGGACTGCATATATTTATCAGCCACTTTGTAAGCCTGACATAATATATTTGCAGATATATATGATAAACGCATATTAATTAAAATATATCCATATATTAAATACCATATATGATATATTAAATATTAATATTCATAAATATGATTCCATAAATCAATAACACATACATACAAAATTGACACACATAATACACACACACAAAAATACATATACTGTATGCATACTTGATTTAAGCATACCTGTCAATTTGAAGGTATGGGCTGGTCCTTCAGCTGGATCTCCTAGGGCAACTCCAACCACCAGGCCCAAGAGAGAGAAAGCAGGAATGAGCATCTTGTTTAGGAACACCTGCAGTAAATGTGTGATGTTAGGCATTAGAATATGCTTTATGTTTTCTTTCCCATCTTTGTTGGCAAATGGTCAGTTTTATTACAATTAATACATTATTGTTCTAAAATTGTAGGGGGAGATGGACAAAGCCTTGAAAAGTGTTTAAGTGGATGGAAATAAAGTACTCGCCGATCAGCTCCTAACTGCCATATTGCAGGCAGTGTTTGAAAAAATAAGTTAGGATCTGGTTGGTTGGTACTTTATCTTTCTCCACTTTATCACTCTCTAAGGGGCATATTTATCAATAAATATTTGCAGCTATAGCCCCTGAAAACACCTGTTTTCGGGGGTAACTGCAAATATTTTGTATCACATAAATGTATGTCTAATACCTGCTGCGATCCTACCATTCCCCGGGTGCTGGATTTGACAACCATTCTAATGACAACTTTGCACTGGGTGGCCACCATTCTAATGATGTCTCATCAGACTGAGCTGCTTGGCTGTCTCTTACACCCTCTTGATGTCTCTCCCTGCTGTCATGAGGCCTGACATCTGGGATAACTGAGTACTACATTTCTGTCAGCACTATACTGTATATCCTGTAGTATAGATCCTGCACCTGCCATCTTCCACCCCACCACATGCCTCCTGCCCTGCACAGCCTACTCCCAGCTGCTTTACACTAATACCCCCAATCTTGTTGGCTTCCAGGAGGTGTCATCTCACCCGGTGTCAGTAACGGCCTCCCCACAGCACCCATATTCCCAGGGCCGCAGCTAGGGGTTATGTACCATGGTCTGGGCTGCTGCCATCGCCTGACCACAGCTAGGAGGTTGCTGGCACTGAGGAGGGGGGCTCATGTATGTAGTAAGTGCCAGTAAGCTAGCAACCCTGATACCAAATTGTGGGCTCCTGTCTGTGTCTCTGCCCTCTCAATCCATCTCCTGCATGTGTCTCTCCCCTCTCTCAGGCCATCTCCTACACAGGGGTGTATCTACCTATTGGTCAGGATGGCACTCGCCAGGGGCGCCAGGCAAGGAGGGGGCGCCATCCGGCTGTGCCATCCATGGCCAGGGGGTAGAACCAAGTGGTACTGTTAGACTTGGTGACTGTCTGTTAGTACTGGCGCCAGTGTCCGGCAGCAGCGCACTGCACCTCGCTTGTAATCAGACTCAACATAAACTACAGCTCACAGCAGCCCTTGTTGCTGGGAGCTCCCCGCACCAAGGGCTGCTAGGAGCTGTAGTTTACTTTGAGTCTGATTGATCACTAGTGCTGAGCTGTGCCGCTGGACACTGGCGCTGGCATTTGGCTAGGGCCGTGGACGGAGTGGAAGCACGGGGGTGGGACTACACAACACTCACTGCCAGGCAGCCCAACAGCATGGAGAAGAGGGAGGGAGGACAATGAGCTACTAAAGTACATGCAGTCAGCGTACCCTGTCTGTAATGTGAGGGTGGGGGGGATACTATATAGTCTGTATGTGTGTCTGTGACTGAATTTATGTATGTGTGTGACTATGTATGAATATATGTTTGTGTGTGTATAAGTATCTACTGTATTTATGTGTTTTAGTGTGTGACTATGTATGTGAATAAGTGTGTAACTATGTACAGTAAGTATGTGACTGTATTTGTATATACTGCATGTGTGACTGGACTGTATATCATATGTACTGTATGTGTTTTGTTTGTGACTATGTATGTAAGTGTATATGTCTGTGCCTAGGGGCAGGATCAGATATACTAATGGCAAATGTGGTTTGACAGCATTCCCCATATAAAATTAGGAATATATTTATTAGCACTGGTCCACATTTCCATTTTCTATTTGCATTCCCCATATGCCCTTTATAGACTGTGTTTTCTATAGGGGTATGACTGTGGGGCGTAACGTGAATAAGAGACACTACTGTGCGTTGTAATGTGAGTAATGGTCACTACTATGCGGTGTAATGTGATACTGTGTGGCATAATTTGAATTGGAAGTACTATTGTCTGGCCATGCACCTTCCCCACAAGGTCACATTCCTTTTTTGATACGCCTCCCTTATTTCAAATATGTGTATGTGTGTGTGGTGGGGGGGGGGCTGCCCCTGACTTTGCCAGGGGCATTCGGACTCCTAGATACACCCCTGCTCCTACATATGTCATCCTGACTCAGTCCATTCTTTCTGTATCCCCCCCAAGGTCAACTCATACATGTGTCACCTAGCCTCTATGCACAGCTTGGCAAGTGTCTCCACCTCTCAGTCAATCTCCTGCATGTATATTCCCCTCTCAGTCCTCTCTTCACCCCTTACCTATTTCTTCCTCTTCTTCTGAATTGGGGGTATCCTGTGGTTCAACATCACTTAACTGAATGCAAATATGGCAGGTAAGCATTCAACGAGATAAAATTCCAATAGCAAATTATGTTTTCAGATATTGATGCAAGGGGATTACTCATTGAATAGGCATGCACTAAGGAATGACTGGATAACAAGGGAAGTGGACCCAATTGAGTATATTGCCTAGGGCTCCATGAAGTTTTAATTCGGTTCTGGGACCCAGAAGCTCTTCACGGAGGCGCAACCTCTGACAAACACCTTATCTGCCACTGCATCTTCCTTTCCACTCCTCCCCTGCCATGTCTTTCTCTCCTTTCCTCTCTGTCCATCCACTTTGCCATCACCAGATGGGGGCATTGATGATAAAAAAGGAAGGGCCGGAGAAGTGGGGGTAGGCTCCCTGTCTTACGTGCCGAAGGGCCCACAAATGTTTAATCAGTCCCTGCATAAACGCTGAGACACATTGATTCATACTGAGACACACTGCACTGCTGTACTCTCCGTCTACCCTCTCTGCAATGTCGCCAAATTGTGCCCTATGTTTTAAAGATGTAAGAAGGATCTTTGAGTGATCAGCAGAGTGTAACCAGCATTGAAGTTACGTGATCAATTGACTGAGCTATGTATCAGTCAACTGACCGCAATGCTGGTTACGCTCTGCAGAGTGCTTACTCTAGGGGAGATATCTGATTGGTGTTTGCAGGTTTCAATGGCAGGGTCACCATAGCGTAGGGCAACCAGACTGGAGCACTGGGATAGTACCAAGCATCATATAAAAAGCCAGAGGAAGCACACATGAAATGAATTCTGTGGAGTACACTATAGTTGGTTTCATTAGTGTTTATCTTGTTCAGGTAAGTAAAAATTTTGACTCATTATATATTTAGCTATGTCATTTTGCATATTTTTCTGGAGGAATCTATCCCTGTTGGTGTTCCTAGTGGTATTTGCTGCATCATTTATGTGCTGTCAGAATACTTCCCTATCGGTTCAGAACACACAATAGAATATTCAGTGAGTCTAACTGCTTATGGGGTCTATTTATAATTGCATACTCAATGCAATCTGGGTGCGATATTTGCGCCCAAACATGAATTGCTCCATGTGATAATTCTGCCATGGTGTATCACTGAACACCAGCAGGGACACGTGTGTTCGGACCTCTAGTGGGTAGTATTACTTTGCAGTATGCTGTGAATCACAGTGTCTGACTAGCAACTTTCAGGTTTGCCAAGGGCCAGCGGTATAGTGCCCAGGCTTATATCGCACTAGGCATGATTAAAATTTGTATTATTCTGATTGGTGTATCGATGTACCAATGTATTATACCAGTTAAGTGTCTTTGCATGTCAAATAGTAGAAAGTTAATTGATCTGCTGGAATGTGCTCATATACACCAGAAGTCCAGAGATAGATGCTAATCAGCCATATAATCCTGTGTGTGGGACAGGAAGCTGTGAATAAACACAGCAGGGATCAAGCTTGTAGTTTAGGGAAGACACACTGTCTATCCAGGTGTGAAGTCCTTCCTGACCAGAACTACACTTTGATTACCCAGGAACCAGATCTGTGGCCAGAAGGGTGTAACCTGCTCTTCCTGAGACAAAATTGTAAACCCTAGCCTAGAGCTTTAAAGCAAGCCATAAAAGATGAAAGTAGCAGCCCTGCTAGGATGGCTGAGGGACCTCACTGTAAGCTGAGACTCACCCCATCCACTGGCCTTGGGAGGGTTAAAATGCTTCGGGGGGGGGGGGGGGGGGTGCTGTGAGGGGGCCTGCAGTTGGTCTAAACTATGAGAAACTCTGGCTGCAGGTTGTTCACTATCGTGCGGTGGTTCCAGTAGGAGATTGGGCCCTGTAATGTTCCAGAATATGTTGAGGGGTCTCACTTATCCAGTGTTCTGTACTACAGGTTACTAGGATGTTGTTTTTCTCCCTATTTCATTCCTTGAAGTTGTAATTACTTGTGTGACTAATTAAACTATTATATTCTTGTAACCTTTCTTTTTCTTTAACTATACACTTTGAAGATTTGACTTGGATTGAACATCTTAATCTTAGTTCTGGATTCTGTGTTTTTACACCGAAACCCTGAGAGACTTATGTTACCTAATTTTTACTTATTAATAATTGTGTTTGGGGATGAGAGCAGGAGCTCACCCTTGGCTTGACCCAAAGGGTACTTCTGCTGGTGGCAGTTACCACATTGATTTACTACACATGCTGGGGTAATCAGAAAGGTGTCATGGACACAGTTCTCAGATTGGTGTATCTGGAGAATAGCCGTGCCTGGAATCGTGACAAGTGGAATAACTGCTTTTTTCAACTGCAACTTGCACTTTTGTTTGGATCACATGTGCTTTGCTTTTCACACGGGTCTTGGACTTGGAGCTGTTTACAACTAGTGGGGCTGGGAAGGGGGTTAGATTGAGCAAGTAGATGCAGCAAGGGGGCATGTAGATATGGCCAAAGTACAGTATAGACATGGAGCAGTCCTGTTGGCTTCCTGCAAGCTACAGAAAAATGGTAGCAGAAAATTTGCAATTGCATCTTCCTGGATGGAGCTGACTTCCTATGTGATGATGGCGGATGCAGGGCTTCGCCTGATTGGACGAAAGTGACTAAAACACACACATTAATGCAAACAGAGTAAATCCGCTGCAACTGTGCAATTGTTTTATACAACAGGTTTTCTATGTGCTGTGGCAGGGACAGCAGGATTTCACCTGTTTAAATGTGGAACAGCAGTTGAACATGAATCCAGTCCAGGTTTTCTTTCATGTCAGAGATGAACTGCAGCTAAGCTGATTAGTAGCTCCTGTTGGCTAGCTTTAAAATGCTGTCAGTGCACAGGAATAATGCTCCTGACTGCGAAATAGCCACCCAGGCGATAGTCTGGGGATGTGGGGTTACGCTAGGAACCGCTGGAGTCTGTATCAGCTTTGCTTTTCAGAACATAGAGTGTTAAGCTGTGACCTGTAACCTGCTGTGAACTGCTGTTACACCAAGTGAATGACCTAGCTTGTGGAAAAAGAATAAACCTGCCATTTTGACCTGTACTCGTTGTAAGTGATCCTTGTCACAGTACATTTTTACATTTGCATTAAAACTTCTTATCCTTGTGCTAAGCTGTATTGGTATAGCGCCAACTTATTACATAGTGCTTTTACAGAGATTTTTTTTTCATCCCCATAAATTCCTGCCTCAGTAGAACTTACAGTCTAATTTGTCTAACACACCAATATATACACAGGGCCTAATTCAGACCTGATTGCAGAAGCAAATTTGCTCTTCAATGGGCAAAACCCTGTGCACTGCGGGGGATGGGGGGCAGATATAACATGTGCAGAGAGAGGAGTTAGATATGGGTGGGTTATATTGTTTCTGTGCAGGGTAAATACTGGCAGCTTTATTTTTACACTGCAATTTAGATTTCAGTTTGAACACACCCCACCCAAATCTAATGCTCTCTGCATATGTTATATCTTCCCCTCCCCTGCAGTGCACATGGTTTTGCCCATTAGATATCAAATTTGCTGCTGTGATCAAGTCTGAATTAGTCCCATAATGACATTAATAAGGATTAAACCTTCAATTTTTGAAACAGATAACATTTATGGTAGGCTTACTGTACTTAGAAAGTTTTCCTCCACACCTTTATGGGTTGCAAGGCAAATCTTGCAGTATTTTTAGTTACAGTGTGCTGTTCTGGAATAGCATATTGCAGCCATCACAAAAGGGCCCAATTAACAATGGAGCTACAACGCCAGGTCTCCTCATAAAAATAGTAGAGATGTGCACTTGAAATTTTTCGGGTTTTGTGTTTTGGTTTTGGGTTCGGTTCCGCGGTCGTGTTTTTGGTTCGACCGCGTTTTGGCAAAACCTCACCGAATTTTTTTTGTCGGATTCGGGTGTGTTTTGGATTCGGGTGTTTTTTTTCAAAAAACACTAAAAAACAGCTTAAATCATAGAATTTGGGGGTCATTTTGATCCCAAAGTATTATTAGCCTCAAAAACCATAATTTCCACTCATTTTCAGTCTATTCTGAATACCTCACACCTCACAATATTATTTTTAGTCCTAAAATTTGCACCGAGGTCGCTGGATGACTAAGCTAAGCGACCCTAGTGGCCGACACAAACACCTGGCCCATCTAGGAGTGGCACTGCAGTGTCACGCAGGATGGCCCTTCCAAAAAACACTCCCCAAACAGCACATGATGCAAAGAAAAAAAGAGGCGCAATGAGGTAGCTGTGTGAGTAAGATAAGCGACCCTAGTGGCCGACACAAACACCTGGCCCATCTAGGAGTGGCACTGCAGTGTCACGCAGGATGGCCCTTCCAAAAAACACTCCCCAAACAGCACATGACGCAAAGAAAAAAAGAGGCGCAATGAGGTAGCTGTGTGAGTAAGATAAGCGACCCTAGTGGCCGACACAAACACCTGGCCCATCTAGGAGTGGCACTGCAGTGTCACGCAGGATGGCCCTTCCAAAAAACACTCCCCAAAAAGCACATGACGCAAAGAAAAAAAGAGGCGCAATGAGGTAGCTGTGTGAGTAAGATAAGCGACCCTAGTGGCCGACACAAACACCTGGCCCATCTAGGAGTGGCACTGCAGTGTCACGCAGGATGGCCCTTCCAAAAAACACTCCCCAAACAGCACATGACGCAAAGAAAAAAAGAGGCGCAATGAGGTAGCTGTGTGAGTAAGATAAGCGACCCTAGTGGCCGACACAAACACCTGGCCCATCTAGGAGTGGCACTGCAGTGTCACGCAGGATGGCCCTTCCAAACAGCACATGACGCAAATAAAAATGAAAGAAAAAAGAGGTGCAAGATGGAATTGTCCTTGGGCCCTCCTACCCACCCTTATGTTGTATAAACAGGACATGCACACTTTAACCAACCCATCATTTCAGTGACAGGGTCTGCCACACGACTGTGACTGAAATGACGGGTTGGTTTGGACCCCCACCGAAAAAGAAGCAATTAATCTCTCCTTGCACAAACTGGCTCTACAGAGGCAAGATGTCCACCTCATCATCATCCTCCGATATATCACCGTGTACATCCCGCTCCTCACAGATTATCAATTCGTCCCCACTGGAATCCACCATCTCAGCTCCCTGTGTACTTTGTGGAGGCAATTGCTGCTGGTCAATGTCTCCACGGAGGAATTGATTATAATTCATTTTAATGAACATCATCTTCTCCACATTTTCTGGAAGTAACCTCGTACGCCGATTGCTGACAAGGTGAGCGGCGGCACTAAACACTCTTTCGGAGTACACACTTGTGGGAGGGCAACTTAGGTAGAATAAAGCCAGTTTGTGCAAGGGCCTCCAAATTGCCACTTTTTCCTGCCAGTATAAGTACGGACTGTCTGACGTGCCTACTTGGATGCGGTCACTCATATAATCCTCCACCATTCTTTCAATGGGGAGAGAATCATATGCAGTGACAGTAGACGACATGTCCGTAATCGTTGTCAGGTCCTTCAGTCCGGACCAGATGTCAGCATCAGCAGTCGCTCCAGACTGCCCTGCATCACCGCCAGCGGGTGGGCTCGGAATTCTGAGCCTTTTCCTCGCACCCCCAGTTGCGGGAGAATGTGAAGGAGGAGATGTTGACAGGTCGCGTTCCGCTTGACTTGACAATTTTGTCACCAGCAGGTCTTTGAACCCCAGCAGACTTGTGTCTGCCGGAAAGAGAGATCCAAGGTAGGTTTTAAATCTAGGATCGAGCACGGTGGCCAAAATGTAGTGCTCTGATTTCAACAGATTGACCACCCGTGAATCCTTGTTAAGCGAATTAAGGGCTCCATCCACAAGTCCCACATGCCTAGCGGAATCGCTCCCTTTTAGCTCCTCCTTCAATGCCTCCAGCTTCTTCTGCAAAAGCCTGATGAGGGGAATGACCTGACTCAGGCTGGCAGTGTCTGAACTGACTTCACGTGTGGCAAGTTCAAAAGGTTGCAGAACCTTGCACAACGTTGAAATCATTCTCCACTGCGCTTGAGACAGGTACATTCCACCTCCTATATCGTGCTCAATTGTATAGGCTTGAATGGCCTTTTGCTGCTCCTCCAACCTCTGAAGCATATATAGGGTTGAATTCCACCTCGTTACCACTTCTTGCTTCAGATGATGGCAGGGCAGGTTCAGGCGTTTTTGGTGGTGCTCCAGTCTTCTGTACGTGCTGCCTGTACGCCGAAAGTGTCCCGCAATTCTTCTGGCCACCGACAGCATCTCTTGCACGCCCCTGTCGTTTTTTTAAAAAATTCTGCACCACCAAATTCAAGGTATGTGCAAAACATGGGACGTGCTGGAATTTGCCCATATTTAATGCACACACAATATTGCTGGCGTTGTCCGATGCCACAAATCCACAGGAGAGTCCAATTGGGGTAAGCCATTCCGCGATGATCTTCCTCAGTTGCCGTAAGAGGTTTTCAGCTGTGTGCGTATTCTGGAAACCGGTGATACAAAGCGTAGCCTGCCTAGGAAAGAGTTGGCGTTTGCGAGATGCTGCTACTGGTGCCGCCGCTGCTGTTCTTGCGGCGGGAGTCCATACATCTACCCAGTGGGCTGTCACAGTCATATAGTCCTGACCCTGCCCTGCTCCACTTGTCCACATGTCCGTGGTTAAGTGGACATTGGGTACAACTGCATTTTTTAGGACACTGGTGAGTCTTTTTCTGATGTCCGTGTACATTCTCGGTATCGCCTGCCTAGAGAAGTGGAACCTAGATGGTATTTGGTAACGGGGGCACACTACCTCAAGAAATTGTCTAGTTCCCTGTGAACTAACAGCGGATACCGGACGCACGTCTAACACCAACATAGTTGTCAAGGCCTCAGTTATCCGCTTTGCAACAGGATGACTGCTGTGATATTTCATCTTCCTCGCAAAGGACTGTTGGACAGTCAATTGCTTGGTGGAAGTAGTAAAAGTGGGCTTACGACTTCCCCTCTGGGATGACCATCGACTCCCAGCAGCAACAACAGCAGCGCCAGCAGCAGTAGGCGTTACACGCAAGGATGCATCGGAGGAATCCCAGGCAGGAGAGGACTCGTCAGAATTGCCAGTGACATGGCCTGCAGGACTATTGGCATTCCTGGGGAAGGAGGAAATTGACACTGAGGGAGTTGGTGGGGTGGTTTGCGTGAGCTTGGTTACAAGAGGAAGGGATTTACTGGTCAGTGGACTGCTTCCGCTGTCGCCCGAAGTTTTTGAACTTGTCACTGACTTATTATGAATGCGCTGCAGGTGACGTATAAGGGAGGATGTTCCGAGGTGGTTAACGTCCTTACCCCTACTTATTACAGCTTGACAAAGGCAACACACGGCTTGACAAATGTTGTCCGCATTTCTGGTGAAATACTTCCACACCGAAGAGCTGATTTTTTTGGTATTTTCACCAGGCATGTCAACGGCCCTATTCCTCCCACGGACAACAGGTGTCTCCCCGGGTGCCTGACTTAAACAAACCACCTCACCATCAGAATCCTCCTTGTCAATTTCCTCCCCAGCACCAGCAACACCCATATCCTCCTCATCCTGGTGTACTTCAACACTGACATCTTCAATCTGACTATCAGGAACTGGACTGCGGGTGCTCCTTCCAGCACTTGCAGGGGGCGTGCAAATGGTGGAAGGCGCATGCTCTTCACGTCCAGTGTTGGGAAGGTCAGGCATCGCAACCGACACAATTGGACTCTCCTTGTGGATTTGGGATTTCGAAGAACGCACAGTTCTTTGCGGTGCTTTTGCCAGCTTGAGTCTTTTCATTTTTCTAGCGAGAGGTTGAGTGCTTCCATCCTCATGTGAAGCTGAACCACTAGCCATGAACATAGGCCAGGGCCTCAGCCGTTCCTTGCCACTCCGTGTGGTAAATGGCATATTGGCAAGTTTACGCTTCTCCTCCGACAATTTTATTTTAGATTTTGGAGTCCTTTTTTTACTGATATTTGGTGTTTTGGATTTTACATGCTCTGTACTATGACATTGGGCATCGGCCTTGGCAGACGACGTTGCTGGCATTTCATCGTCTCGGCCATGACTAGTGGCAGCAGCTTCAGCATGAGGTGGAAGTGGATCTTGATCTTTCCCTAATTTTGGAACCTCAACATTTTTGTTCTCCATATTTTAATAAGCACAACTAAAAGGCACCTCAGGTAAACAATGGAGATGGATGGATACTAGTATACTTATGGATGGACCAGCGACTGCCGACACAGAGGTAGCTACAGCCGTGGACTACCGTACTGTGTCTGCTGCTAATATAGACTGGATGATAATGAGTTGAAATTAATATATATATATATATATATATAATATCACTAGTACTGCAGCCGGACAGGTATATATATTTATTATGTAATGACTGATGACGGACCTGCTGGACACTGTCAGCTCAGCAGCACCGCAGACTGCTACAGTAAGCTACTATAGTAGTATGTATCAAGAAGAAAGAAAAAAAAAAAAACACGGGTAGGTGGTATACAATTATGGATGGACCAGCGACTGCCGACACAGAGGTAGCTACAGCCGTGGACTACCGTACTGTGTCTGCTGCTAATATAGACTGGATGATAATGAGATGAAATTAATATATATATATAATATCACTAGTACTGCAGCCGGACAGGTATATATATTTATTATGTAATGACTGATGACGGACCTGCTGGACACTGTCAGCTCAGCAGCACCGCAGACTGCTACAGTAAGCTACTATAGTAGTATGTATCAAGAAGAAAGAAAAAAAAAACACGGGTAGGTGGTATACAATTATGGATGGACCAGCGACTGCCGACACAGAGGTAGCTACAGCCGTGGACTACCGTACTGTGTCTGCTGCTAATATAGACTGGATGATAATGAGATGAAATTAATATATATATATATATATAATATCACTAGTACTGCAGCCGGACAGGTATATATATTTATTATGTAATGACTGATGACGGACCTGCTGGACACTGTCAGCTCAGCAGCACCGCAGACTGCTACAGTAAGCTACTATAGTAGTATGTATCAAGAAGAAAGAAAAAAAGAAAAAAACACGGGTAGGTGGTATACAATTATGGATGGACCAGCGACTGCCGACACAGAGGTAGCTACAGCCGTGGACTACCGTACTGTGTCTGCTGCTAATATAGACTGGATGATAATGAGATGAAATTAATATATATATATATATATATATATATAATATCACTAGTACTGCAGCCGGACAGGGATATATATTTATTATGTAATGACTGATGACGGACCTGCTGGACACTGTCAGCTCAGCAGCACCGCAGACTGCTACAGTAAGCTACTATAGTAGTGTGTATCAAGAAGAAAGAAAAGAAAAAAACACGGGTAGGTGGTATACAATTATGGATGGACCAGCGACTGCCGACACAGAGGTAGCTACAGCCGTGGACTACCGTACTGTGTCTGCTGCTAATATAGACTGGATGATAATGAGATGAAATTAATATATATATATATATATAATATCACTAGTACTGCAGCAGGACAGGTATATATATTTATTATGTAATGACTGATGACGGACCTGCTGGACACTGTCAGCTCAGCAGCACCGCAGACTGCTACAGTAAGCTACTATAGTAGTATGTATCAAGAAGAAAGAAAGAAAAAAAAAACACGGGTAGGTGGTATACAATTATGGATGGACCAGCGACTGCCGACACAGAGGTAGCTACAGCCGTGGACTACCATACTGTGTCTGCTGCTAATATAGACTGGATGATAATGAGATGAAATTAATATATATATATATATAATATCACTAGTACTGCAGCCGGACAGGTATATATATTTATTATGTAATGACTGATGACGAACCTGCTGGACACTGTCAGCTCAGCAGCACCACAGACTGCTACAGTAAGCTACTATAGTAGTATGTATCAAGAAGAAAGAAAAAAAAAACACGGGTAGGTGGTATACAATTATATATATATTATATACAATTATATATATATATATATATATATATATATATATATTAAACTGGTGCTGATTAATTAAACTGGTGGTCAGGTCACTGGTCACACTATCAGCAACTTGCAAGTAGTACTCGAGTCCTAAGCAGACAATCACAATATATACTGGTGGTCAGTGTGGTCACAATGGCAGTGTGGCACTCTGGCAGCAAAAGTGTGCACTGTACGTTAAAATATGTACTCCTGCTCTCAGACTCTAACTGCTCCCCACTGTCTCCCCCACAAGTCAGATATACAGTCACACTATCACTTCAGCAAGTAGTAGTACTCCTCCTAATGCTCCCCAAAATTACTAAAGTAAATACTGTGTCTCTCTCTACTCTAGTCTCACTCTCTTCTCTATAAACGGAGAGGACGCCAGCCACGTCCTCTCCCTATCAATCTCAATGCACGTGTGAAAATGGCGGCGACGCGCGGCTCCTTATATAGAATCCGAGTCTCGCGATAGAATCCGAGCCTCGCGAGAATCCGACAGCGGGATGATGACGTTCGGGCGCGCTCGGGTTAACCGAGCAAGGCGGGAAGATCCGAGTCGCTCGGCCCCGTGTAAAAAAACCTGAAGTTCGGGCGGGTTCGGATTCCGAGGAACCGAACCCGCTCATCTCTAAAAAATAGTCCCATCATCATGGCAGCATACGGAGAATCAGTTGCCTATCTGGTCCACATAATTCAGCAATTTTAGTATTTGTAAGTATTTAGGGAGACAGTGGGGTGATGTTGTAGAGGGTTTACACACCAAAGTGGCTCTAGCAACACCCACATAGCTCTGGCCACACTTGCACAGCACTCATCACAGCACCTTCCCTTCTCGATATAGGTGATCATTCTGAGTTTTTCGCTCGCTAGCAGTTTTTTGCAGCCGTGCAAACGCTATGCCGCCTCCCACTGGGAGTGTATTTTAGTTTAGCAGAAGTGCGAACTAAAGGATCGCACAGCGGCGGCAAAGAATTTTTGTGCAGTTTTAGAGTAGCTCAATACCTAGTGCTTGCGATGACTTCAGACTATTCAGTTCCTGTTTTGACGTCACAATCATGCCCTGCATTCGCCCAGCCACGCCTGTGTTTTTCCTGGCACGCCTGCATTTTTTCGAACACTCCCTGAAAACGGTCAGTTGACACCCAAAAATGCCCACTACATGTCAATCACTCTGCGGCCAGCAGTGCGACTCAAATGCTTCGCTAGACCTTGTGTGAAACTACATAGTTCGTTGTAATATTACTTCACGCATGCGCATTGCGCCGCATACGCATGCGCAGAAGTGCCGTTTTTTTGCCTCATCGCTGCACAGTGAACGAATACAGCTAGCAATCAACTCGGAATGACCCCCATAGGCCCTTGAATAATCTCAATGAATGAAACCCCTTCTTAAAGGGCTACATACTTTTCTGACATTAAAAGATGCATATATTCAACAGACTTTAGGTGGCAAACAATTATAAAGTGCAAGTTACAGTAATTCTAATTACAGAAAGCACAATGCGCTAAAAGACTTAGGAGCATGTTTATTATATGATGCATTTCTGCAACAACAACAAAAACCCTGCTCAAGAAATGCGGCTACAGGTTAATTTATGAAGATGTTGCCCCAGCGAACAGATAGCCGTATGATGATACATTCCGGTATCACTATACTAGTACTGCCAAGTCGTGCATGCACAGCCATCAGGTACAGGCGATTGGGACATTTAAAAGGTATGTTAAGTGGACATGTGCATTAGCATTATTGGCTATATGAACACAAACCAATTAGCCCAACCATATATTTTGCTGTGAGCACCAGCAGTACTGCAAGGTTCATGATAACTGTGCAACACAATCCAGCACACACTTCAGGTCGCAAGAGGGATTTAGATGGAGGAAGGGGCTGTGTTTGCTACACAGGTGGGGCACAGCCTCTTTAAAGATTAGCTTCGCTCAAAATTCATGTTATTTTAATAAACGCAGTATGTTAATTACTACAATGTACTGTAATAGCTTCTGATAAAAAATGACCTGCTTGAAACCACCTGTATATATATATATATATATATATATATAACCTGATGGTTGGCATACAAGTCTGATGGTGGGGACATCAGTTGTGTTATGTGCAGGACCTGCACATAACATGTGTAGAATGGGTCCTACGTCCTCGCTTGCAGTGCCCCCATAAACCCAAGACTGATTGACAGGCTGAGAGGATTTGGGGGCGGGGATGGGGTGGCGACTGGGTCCATGTCGCCGCCGTTTTGTGGGAATGCTGAGATCAGTGTCTGCGTCTGGCAACGCACATTTACTGACCTCGGCTGCGGACCTGAGACAGAAATCTGAGTAAGATGGTCATGCAGAGTGACCTGATGGTGCATCTTGAGACACAACAGCGGATCACAGAAACAGACAGGAGGCATCTCCAGCTGCATTTGCATAATTGCTGTACGATATTGCACAGCCACTTCCCTGCGGATGTACAGCAATTATGCAAATATGTAGATGTGCAATAGCGTACAACTCTGAATCAGGCCCTATGTGTGACCACTGTAATTAAATGAAATTTTTAAAAAAAACTAGATTGCATTGATTCTCAATTTTTTTTTTAAATTCAGGAAGTCATATTATGAGGAAAGCCAATTATCATGAGTCTTTTCACCAACCTGAACTATCCAGCAAAATGATCTTAAACAGGTAAAATCATATTTATGAGATGATACTCCCAAAACAGAGTGCTTTTACAATGGAATAATTAGTATTAATGAGTTAATGACCAATAACATGGGGTCTGGACAGTATCTAATATGTGTATAGTTCTATAGATACTACAGGGCCGGCTCCAGGCATGTTCGAATAGAGCGGCCGCGCAGGGCGCCACCCTTAATGGGCGCCGCGCGCTGGCGCCGCCATATTCGTACCTGGAGCCGACCCTGCTGTGCAGCTCTCCCCGAGTCCCCGGCCTTTAACTGTGGTGCGCGATACAGTACACCGACCACCGCCTGCAGACAGCCACACTCCCCCTCCCCGCAGATCACACCACCGCACCATTGGAAGAGTCCTCCGGTCCCGGCCCGCGCCCTCTGACAGCAGCAGTACCTCCCTCCCACGTCTCAGGTATTGTGGGGGGCATTTATTTATCTAGCACTGTGGGGGGCATTTATTTATCTGGCACTGTGGGGGGCATTTATTTATCTGGCACTGTGGGGGCATATCTGGCACTGGGGGCATTTAATGTATCTGGCACTGTGGGGAATATCTGGCACTGGGGGCATTAATGTATCTGGCACTGTGGAGGCATATCTGGCACTGGGGGCATTAATGTATCTGGCACTGTGGGGGCATATCTGGCACTGTGGGGTCATCTGCACTGTGGGGGCATTTATGGATCTGTCACTGGGGGCATTTACGGATCTGTCACTGTGGGGGCATATCTGGCACTGTCGGGTCAGCTGCACTGTGGGGGGCATTTATGTATCTGGCACTGTGGGGGCATATCTGCGCTGTGGGGGCATTTATGTATCTGCACTGTGGGGGCATTTATGTATCTGGCACTGTGGGGGCATTTCTGCATCTGGCACTGTGGGGGCATATCGGCACTGTGGGGGCATTTATGTATCTGGCACTGTGGGGGTATATCTGCACTGTGGGGGCATTTATTTATCTGGCACTGCGGGGGGGCATTTATTTATCTGGCACTGTGGGGGGAATTTATTTATCTGGCACTGTGGGAGGCATTTTATCTGGCACTGTGGGGGCATATCTGGCACTGGGGGCATTTAATGTATCTGGCACTGTGGGGGAATATCTGGCACTGGGGGCATTAATGTATCTGGCACTGTGGAGGCATATCTGGCACTGGGGGCATTAATGTATCTGGCACTGTGGGGGCATATCTGGCACTGTGGGGTCATCTGCACTGTGGGGGCATTTATGGATCTGTCACTGGGGGCATTTACGGATCTGTCACTGTGGGGGGCATATCTGGCACTGTCGGGTCAGCTGCACTGTGGGGGGCATTTATGTATCTGGCACTGTGGGGGCATATCTGGCACTGTGGGGGCATATCTGCGCTGTGGGGGCATTTATGTATCTGGCACTATGGAAGCATTTCTGTATCTGGCACTGTGGGGGCATTTATGTATCTGGCACTGTGGGGGTATATCTGCACTGTGGGGGCATTTATTTATCTGGCACTGTGGGGGGCATTTATTTATCTGGCACTGTGGGGGGAATTTATTTATCTGGCACTGTGGGGGGCATTTTTTTATCTGGCACTGTGGGGGCATATCTGGCACTGGGGGCATTTTATGTATCTGGCACTGTGAGGGCATATCTGGCACTGGGGGCATTAATGTATCTATCACTGTGGAGGCATATCTGGCACTGGGGGCATTAATGTATCTGGCACTGTGGGGGCATATCTGGCACTAGGGGCATTACTGTATCTGACACAGAGCCGGCCATAGGCATAGGCAAACTAGGCAATTGCCTAGGGCATTTGATATGCCTAGGGGCATCATCAGCTTCTGCTGATTAAAATGATATGCGGCATGCCTATATTCTGTGTGTAGCATTTCATATGCATATACAGCCACAGTCTCACACAGTATATAGGCATGCTGCATATCATTTTAATCAGAAGCTGCTTGTGCATCCTAGCCACATAGCAATGCAAATAAGTTGCATTTTCATAAAAAAACGGTGTGCCCGACGTTAGCATTGAGGCAAGATTTGTGAGGACACATCTGTATCCAAGCAGAGGCAGAGGGCACAGTGTTAGTGGCAGTGTGAGTGCTGTGTGCATGTGAGTGGGTTGGTTGTGCAGTAGTGTTCGGAATATGTGTAAGGAGCATTATGTGTGTCATGTAAAAATGCATTAATAATGTGCAACATATGTGTAAAGGGGCACTATGCGTGTCATTATGTGTATAAGGGCATTAATAATGTGCGGCATATGTGTAACAAGGTACTACTGTATGTGTGTCATTATGTGTATAGGGGCACTAATAATGTGCAGCAAATGTGTAGGGGGCACTATGTGTGTCATTATGTGTATAAGGGCATTAATAATGTGCGGCATATGTGTAAGGGACATTATGTGTAAAAGGGCATTAATAAAGGTTGTCATAATGTGTAAGGTGCATTATGTTTATAAGGACATTAATAATGTGTAAGGGGCATTACTGTGTGGAACTATGTGTATTAATGCATTACTAATGTGTGGCATTATGTGTATAAGGTGCTCTACTATGTGGCATTGTGTATAGAAAGGGCACTACTGTGTCGTCTAATGTGAATAAAGAGCAATAGGGTGTGATGTAATGTGAATAAGGGGCTCTACTGTGAGGAGTAATGTTTATAAGGTAAAGTGATACTACTGTGGGATGTAATATGAATTATGGACACTATTGCATGATAAAATGTGAATAAAGTGGCAGTACTGTGTGGCGTAATTGGAATTGGGGTTACTATTGTGTGGCCATGACCCTTGCCAGCAAAAACACACCCCTTTTTGGGCTGTGCGTCAAATGTGCGAACTGTTCCTACTGTATTTAAAATATAGGGGGTACAAACACCAAAATAAGGACTGAGGGGGTGAGGGGTGATGGTGCTGGGAAAGAGGTGCAAGGTCAGAGGCGGAACCAGCGGTGGTGCTAGGGGGCACCAGCCAAAATCTTGCCTAGGGCATCATATTGGTTAGGGCCGGCTCTGATCTGACACTGTGGGGGGCAATAATGTATCTGGCACTGTGTGGGCACTTATGTATCTGGCACTGGGGGCATTTATGTATCTGGCACTGGAAGCATTTATGTATCTGGCACTGGGGGCATTTATGTATCTGAACTGTGGGTGCATATCTGGCACTGTGTGGCCATTTATGTAGCTGGCACTGCTGGGGGGCATGTCACGTGTAGCTGGCACTGCTGGGGGGGCATGTCACGTGTAGCTGGCACTGCTGGGGAGGCATGTCACGTGTAGCTGGCACTGCTGGGGGGGCATGTCACGTGTAGCTGGCACTGCTGCGGGGCATGTCATGTGTAGCTGGCACTGCTGGGGGGCATGTCATGTCTATCTGGCACTGCACATTATGTGTATCTGGCACTGTACTGGAGACATTGTGTGTAAGGAACACTACTGTGGCTATGTGTAAGGCTGCTAATTGTGTGAAAATATATTTATAGTTTGATGATATGAAGTTACGAGACCACGCCCACTTTTCCAGAGGCCACACCCACTTTTCCGGGAGTGCTACGCGTCTAGTTTCCCTTCGTGGAGAGGACCTTTTCTGTAATGATGTGCGGTGCGCGTTGACGTCATCGCGCACCACACAGCAAAGGTCCTCTCCACGAAGGGAACTAGACGCGTAGCGTCTAGTTTTCCTTCGTGGAGAGGACCTTTGCTGTGCGGTGCGTGATGACGTCATCGCGCACCGCACATCATTTCAGCGGCGCTACTACTGTACAAGGGGCGTAACTGACCACGCCCCCTGTATGAAGCCACACCCCCTATGGCCGCCCGGGGTGCAAAAAGCCCCTGAGCCGGCCCTGCAAGTAGATAGTACTCATGATAAACCACAAATGTCACACATCATTATCATAGTAAATAGACGACCATGGGGGTAATTCTGAGTTGATCGCAGCAGCAAGTTTGTTAGCAATTGGGCAAAACCATGTGCACTGCAGGGTGGGCAGATATAACATTTGCAGAGAGAGTTAGATTTGGGTGGGTTATATTGTTTCTGTGCAGGGTGTATACTGGCTGCTTTATTTTTACACTGCAATTTAGATTTCAGTTTGAATACACCCCACCCAAATCTAACTCTCTCTGCACGTTATATCTGCCCCCCCTGCAGTGCACATGGTTTTGCCCAACTGCTTACAAATTTGCTGCTGCGATCAACTCAGAATTAGGCCCATATGAGATACCGCATAAATTAATCCTATGAATAGATGGTAAAAGTAATGATTAAACATATAAATGTGTATGCTAATGTATATTATCATACCCTCCAACTGTACCTTTTTAATAGGTACAGTACCTTTTTTTAATGGTCTGTACCGATTTTTGGCTGTCCAAACTACCATTGAAAGTATAGGAAAAGGGGCGTGGCCACGCCCCCCCTTTTCTCGTGGCCACGCCCCCTTTTCTCTTTTGTACCGATTTTTATGTGTAAAATGTTGGAGGGTATGTATTATTTGTGTAAAGGACTTAGGGGGAGATGTACTAAGCAGTGATAAAAGTGGAGAAGTGAGCCAGTGGAGAAGTTGCCCATGAAAACCAATCAGCAGTGATGTAACATTTATAATTTGCATGCTATAAAAGCATACAGAGCATCTGATTGGTTGCCATGGGCAACTTCCCCACTGGCTTACTTCTCCACTTTTTTCACTGCTTACTACATCTCCCCCTTAGAGTTTTGTGAGTACCAACAATTCATCATTATTGGCTGCTGTAATCTAGTCTGAATATGTTCCATTTTCTGAACTTTCAAAGTCTGCAGAGACAGATACATCAAACCTGGTCGCAAGTACCAGTGACAAATCAATCACACATTTAACTACAAAGCATTCTTCAAACATCATCCCTCAAAAGGGCATCACGTCGGGAAGGGAGAGTCAGGAGAAGTATATGTTACATCATTCATTTTTTTTCAGTTATAGATCCATCTGCTTTTATGGGACCTGTTCTCTCACTATTAGCATCTCTATATTTGTATGTTCTAATTAGTTCTCTCACAAAAATATAGTATCATTTATTACTGTGATTATTCATTTCTTGGTTAGGATTAACATATTATAGGTGGTGATTTGGCTCATAATTAATTGAGCTGTATACCTACTGTACACCTTTTCCTGTCACTCTCAGTTGCTTGCTCAGTATACCACAGTCACTTAGATTTTTCCTGTCTCTATATTGCATCATGTACAGTAAAATCTGATACTTTGCTGTTGTCTGTCCTCATTACTACTAACCTTCTTTAGTCCCAAAGTTTTCCACTGTCACTTACCTGCTGTCAGCACTGGCTCCAATCACTATGTTCAGGCAAGCTTACTGGTCACTCAGTGTTAGCTCTGTCTTGTTCTTTCATCCCCCTGAGTTCCTCTCCGCAACAAGCAGCTGCCTTATATACAGTAGACTGACCAAATGACATAAGCACTTCAATAGCCATCCCCTTCACTGACAAACACCTGAGCAATGTGTAACTGTTCTGAGCAAATACTTGCGTATTACACATATTCATTGAAACACACATCACATAAGCTTCAAATATATTGCTAATTCAAACTCCCATTTTCTTGGAATTTTATGGAATTTTTAAATCTATGTAAGAATTACATTTATATGTTGCTAGTTAGGATAATGAAATATATATATTTTTTTAAAACATCTTATTCCTTACACATATGTTATGCATGGGAGGCACTGGATATACCGCCTGGAGGGAGAATAAATAGCATTGCGTGCCACCGTTTCGGCAGCGCGGGGAGCACAGTGAGCCCGCAAGCGGCTTTTTTGCACTTGCCCCACTGCCGGCATTCCGGCGGTCGGGATCCCAGCGCCGGTATGCTGGGCGTCGGGATCCCGACTGCTGGCCAAGCGCAGTAGACCCGTTATGCATGTTACCCATTCTCTACATGTACATTCTTGTACTGGGGTTAACGTGATCATATGATCAACTGGCAGACCCCACTAAAATGTTTAGGATTTAGGTTCTCAACTTTTGGTATGTATACAGTACATTGGGCAGATCAGACAGAAACAAGGGATAAAATAAAAATGTTACAGTAAAACTTAATGTTACATGTATTATACAATATTTTTAGGATATTCCATGAAAACACCCGAAAGAATCTCTGGGATTTAAAAAGGTGGGATTGCAGCAGATATCATCTGGCGTGGTCAGTCTTTTTCCAGTATCTGCTACGGTTACTCTATTTCCGATATCTACCGTGGGCCGATATCTGCCGTGGGGATACAGTTTATTTGCCAATGCTGACAGCCGGAATCCCAGCGCACAGGGGCTATACCCACTCATGGGTGTCCACGACACTCATAGAGTGGGAATAGAACCTGTGGTGAGTGCAGCGAGTCACTGAGCCCGCAAGGGGACTCTTTACGCTCGCCCCGCTGCCGGCATTCTGGTAGGTGGGATGCCGTACTTGGAATATTGACAGCCGGCATCCCGTCCACCGGGAATACGTGTCTATTCCCTGCCATGGCCCTGCCTCTATTTCTCACTGTAAAGCAGCCCTCATAGGATTCTGTGATACCCCACAGTCGCAAGGTATCACTTTCCTGTGTCTGGGAGCTGCACTGTTGCAGGAGACTACAGCCCCCACAATCTCCTTGGTTAGGGTGTAAAGAACAGACAACTGGAGAGAGGACAGATGAGTGTCAGTAATACCCCTTTCAGACCACAAACAATAACCCGGATTATTGCATGTGTAAGCGCCACAACAGCTAAAATAACCCCAAGTTGAGCAACCCAGTATTTCAACCTGAGTAGCGAGCAGGATGCACATGGGTTCAACCTGGCTTGCAGTGCAGTGTGAACGGGGTAAGTCGTGTCGATGCGACCCATTCACTGCATAGGAAGAGGCAGCGCTTGGAGATTTTCTCATCTTCAAGTGCCAGCCAGGTTGGGCCTCCAGTCTGAAAGGGTTTTCTGCCGGGTCGCACCCGGCAAGGACCCATGGCATGTACAAATCCTGGGTCTGATCCGGCTATGCGGTCTGAAAAGGGTATAAGTGTCAGCAAGCTGAGGAGAAGCTCCCTGAATCCTGAGGAGGCAGTTGTCTGGAATGGCGTTATCGACCAGAAAACCATGAGCACTGTTAGGAGGCGCAGTCTGTGCAATTTTGTATAGAGCTGAGGTAGATAAAAAAGCATCTCCAGAGGAAGGGTGAGAGCTTAGAACAGCAGCAGAGAATAAACAGTGGTTTCAGGCTGAGACACATTACTCGAGTGACACTGATACCTGTGACAGTAGCAGTAGCCCTACTTTGAGATCCCTATAACTGAAGGGAGTTAATAATGAATCCACCTGATGAATCGAACCTTTCTTTCAAACAGTGCAGCAACTGTGCTTGTTGTAGCTGTGCAGCACTTAAGCCTTATTTTCTCTCTTATGCTAGCCAGCGTTTACTGCGCACCAACCGGCCAATCTATGCTTTATATTGTAGAGAATATTTCTTGCATCAAGTTGCTCTTTTTTTGTGTAGGATTTCATTGTAATTTAAATTTCTCCGAATCGCCAATTCCAACAAAAAAATGGTTGGGATTGGTTAGTCTGGAATTTTTAACAAGCTGTTTTTTCCTGACCCACCAACAGATCATCGATCATCTGTAGTCAAATGGGCAAACTGAATCAACAGAACAGATAATCGGGACCGTACAGTATAACCCGCATTATTTTTTTGCATCATATCTGTGTCCCTATCTCTGTTATCCTAGGGGAAAATATTGCCTCTCTGCCGAGGAAGTGTACAGCAGTAAAATATTTTTAGAAGAGGACCATCCTACTCAAAATACCTCCACTCTGTACACATTGCACCCATTCCCACCTCAGAAACCAGGGTCTCACATTTCTTTGGGGGCTGTTATGCAGTCAGATTTACCAAGCTCCAGAATACAAAGTACATATGGAATTTACTCCACTATTTTGGAGAAAATGGGTCTGAATAAGATGACGAATACAGACGCGGCTGCATCTCTTGGTGGTTGCCTGGCTTGGCAAATGCCCATGCAAAGTCATTTTCTATGGCACATATGTGCATTTCAATGTGCAAGGACTTAGACGCTCTCTGTCAACATCTGTAGATACTGTTATATTGCGTGAGGCATCTTCAGATGCCACTATCAGTCGCACCATCGAAACTTAGGGAAGATTTAGGGCCTGATTCAGAAATGTATTATACCTCCCAACTGTCACGCATTCAGTGGGACAGTCCAGTTTTTCTGGGATTGTGCCACTGTTTCACCCGTGGCTGGCAGTGTCCCACTGTTGGGGGGCTGGGGGGGGGAGTGTTTTGTGTTGGGGCGAGAGCAGTTCTCTTGTAATGCCACTCACAATCAGGAATGAGACTGTAGTGCCATGACTTGTTTGAGAGAGGGGGCCCCAAAACTGGTATCTTGCCAAGGGCCCCGCGAGGTCTAAATCTGGTCCTCAGTGAGTGTGGTTTTAACTTTCTGCCAGGAGTGTTTCTTTGTTGCTCTAATTTGTACATTGAGCAATCTTTTTTTTATGTCTCCTGGTTTCTTGTATCTTGAACATGCTCTTGTTTCCTTAATGGGGGTCATTCCGAGTTGTTCGCTCGCAAGCTGCTTTTAGCAGCATTGCACACGCTAAGCCGCCGCCTACTGGGAGTGAATCTTAGCATCTTAAAATTGCGAACGAAAGATTTGCAATATTGCGATAAGACATCTCTGTGCAGTTTCTGAGTAGCTCGAGACTTACTCTTCCAGTGCGATCAGTTCAGTGCTTGTCGTTCCTGGTTTGACGTCACAAACACACCCAGCGTTCGCCCAGACACTCCTCCGTTTCTCCAGCCACTCCCGCTTTTTTCCCAGAAACGGTAGCGTTTTTTCCCACACGCCCCTAAAACGGCCTGTTTCCGCCCAGAAACACCCACTTCCTGTCAATCACATTACGATCACCAGAACGATGAAAAAACCGTGAGTAATATTCCTAAATGCATAGCAAATTTACTTGGCGCAGTGCGAACATTGCGCATGCGCATTAAGCGGAAAATCGCTGCGATGCGAAGAAATTTACAGAGCGAACAACTCGGAATGACCCCCATTGTGTAGCTTTGATGACTATTCCAATGTCACTTTCCATGCTGTCATGCATGAATTTCATTCAACACTGTTGTTCATCTATACGTCAGGTTTAAACAAAGTCTTCTGAAGATTCCACTTCTGGCTGCTAGGACAATACTAATAGTGGCCTATTTGCCAAAGTAAATTTGTGGGATATCAGCAAATTTACAGTATCCCCTTAATGTGTCTAGGGGGGGCCCAGTTATCGCTCACAAAAGCAACTCCCTTAAATTCTATAGGCTGCTTTTATGCTGAATTTACCAATTACCAATTTATTTATTGATGCATTGGCCCTTGTAGTTAACGCCATCTCCAGATAGTATTAGCCACTATAGCATATAGGCTACAGATCACAAGAGTAAGCGGGAGAGAGAATCACACATCAAGCTTCCAGGTCCTATTACCTGACATGGCACTGATGTTTCCTTGCCTTAAAGGCTCCCACGCGCCACTGTAGGCATCTTTGAGTCTTATATCAGCAGGGTGGTTGGCATAGCTCTAGAATCATCTCTCATGTTGGTGGTGCATGGGCACTGCCATCTTCATTACTATAGACTGACTCTCTGATTGCCAACCAGAAGCCACTCTAGGATCAACTGATCCAAGGAGCCTATTAGCTTAATGAGAGAGTAGCATCACCTATAAAGACACACATCTAGGAGAGGACTTTGGATGCTGTTCTCTAGTGACCAAGCATGAACCTGGAAGAAATGGCAGCACCTGAGTTCAGTGGCGTAAGTTTGTCCCAGATGCCCGGAGGCAAGATTGGTGCCCCTCCTCGATATATATAAATATACGTACGTATGTATGTATATATTGATTTAATATATATATGTGTGTCTATGGAATGCACTGAATAGAAAAAATATATATATATATATATATACACTGCTCAAAAAAATAAAGGGAACACTAAAATAACACATCCTAGATCTGAATGAATGAAATATTCTTTTTAAATACTTTGTTCTTTACATAGTTGAATGTGCTGACACAAAAATCACACAAAAATTATCAATGGAAATCAAATTTATTAACCCATGGAGGTCTGGATTTGGAGTCACACTCAAAATTAAAGTGGAAAAACACACTACAGGCTGATCCAACTTTGATGTAATGTCCTTAAAACAAGTCAAAATGAGGCTCAGTAGTGTGTGTGGCCTCCACGTGCCTGTATGACCTCCCTACAATGCCTGGGCATGCTCCTGATGAGGTGGCGGATGGTCTCCTGAGGGATCTCCTCCCAGACCTGGACTAAAGCATCCGCCAACTCCTGGACAGTCTGTGGTGCAACGTGGCGTTGGTGGATGGAGTGAGGCATGATGTCCCATATGTGCTCAATTGGATTCAGGTCTGGGGAACGGGTGGGCCAGTCCATAGCATCAATGCCTTCGTCTTGCAGGAACTGCTGACATACTCCAGCCACATGAGGTCTAGCATTGTCTTGCATTAGGAGGAACCCAGGGCCAACCGCACCAGCATATGGTCTCACAAGGAGTCTGAGGATCTCATCTCGGTACCTAATGGCAGTCAGGCTACCTCTGGCGAGTACATGGAGGGCTGTGCGGCCCCCCAAAGAAATGCCACCCCACACCATTACTGACCCACTGCCAAACCGGTCATGCTGGAGGATGTTGCAGGCAGCAGAACGTTCTCCTTGGCGTCTCCAGACTCTGTCACGTCTGTCACATGTGCTCAGTGAGAACCTGCTTTCATCTGTGAAGAGCACAGGGCGCCAGTGGCGAATTTGCTAATTTTGGTGTTCTCTGGCAAATGCCAAACGTTCTGCACGGTGTTGGGCTGTAAGCACAACCCCCACCTGTGGACGTCGGGCCCTCATACCACCCTCATGGAGTCTGTTTCTGATCGTTTGAGTAGACACATGCACATTTGTGGCTTGCTGGAGGTCATTTTGCAGGGCTCTGGCAGTGCTCCTCCTGTTCCTCCTTGCACAAAGGCGGAGGTAGCGGTCCTGCTGCTGGGTTGTTGCCCTCCTACGGCCTCCTCCACGTCTCCTGATGTACTGGCCTGTCTCCTGGTAGCGCCTCCATGCTCTGGACACTACGCTGACAGACACAGCAAACCTTCTTGCCACAGCTCGCATTGATGTGCCATCCTGGATGAGCTGCACTACCTGAGCCACTTGTGTGGGTTGTAGACTCCGTCTCATGCTACCACTAGAGTGAAAGCACCGCCAGCTTTCAAAAGTGACCAAAACATCAGCCAGAAAGCATAGGAGCTTAGAAGTGGTCTGTGGTCACCACCTGCAGAACAACTCCTTTATTGGGGGTGCCTTGCTAATTGTCTATTCCATTTGCACAACAGCATGTGAAATTGATTGTCAATCAGTGTTGCTTCCTAAGTGGACAGTTTGATTTCACAGAAGTGTGATTGACTTGGAGTTACATTGTGTTGTTTAAGTGTTCCCTTTATTTTTTTGAGCAGTGTATATATATATTATATATATATATATATATATATACATTCACACACGTTTCATTGTCACTTATTTTAAATCACACCTTTCTTAGCAGTCATACCCAGGATTCGTGGCCATGACCTGTTACACTGAAGACAGACACCTTATTGGTATTGCTATTTGCTTCTGCTTAGCAAGCCTCCAGATTCTAACTGTATGAAGCTAGAATTGTCAGTTCAAAACCATTGCAGCTAGGCAGATCTATGTAGTGTGCAGCATAGATCTGCTAAGTCACTCACAATGCTGATTATTTCTCTAACAATTATTTCACAAGTGTCATACGCAGGATTAAAACCAGTGGCGCACCCATGGGGGGGTTTCCGAGCACCCAGAAACCGCCCTCCACTTTAAAAATTTTTTTTTTTTTTTTTAATAGCTGCATGAGTATTATTAATGGCTGTCTAGCGTCCTCTACAGCCTGCTCTCTTTCTGGTGGCACTTGTAAGTGCAATAAAAGTTTACTTTATTTTAATTATAGTACATATATATCCATGTGCATACATATATACACATGTATATACATACATACATATAAACACACACATGATAGATAGATAGATAGATATATATATACACGTGTATATATATATGTGTACTGTACATATATATATATGTATGCATGTTTAATATGCTATGTATATGTGTATATGTATGTGTGTGTATATATATATATATATACACACATGTATATATATATATGTGTGTAGATATATGTACAGTATATATATATATATATATATACACACACACACACAGACACCCTAGTTTTACGGACCCAGCATATACTGGGTCACCTCAGTCCCCACCCCCGTGATTGGCTCCGCCCAGTTCTGGAAACCCCCCCATGCAAATCCTGCGTTTGCCACTGAAAACCCACAACCTATTACACTGGAAACAGGCACCTTACTGATAGAGTTATTTGATCTTGCATAGGAAGTGTGAGAATTCTAACTATATGAAGTTACTTGTAATTGTCAGAGAAGTAACTTCATAAAGTTAGAATTATCATGCTTCCTATACAGGAGCAAATAGCTTTATCAATAAGGTGTCTGATTCCAGAGTAATAGGTTGTGGGTTCTAATCCTTGGTATGATACTTGTTAAATGTGTATCAATAATAAAGAGGGTGTGATTTGTAAGGTGTAGGGAGGAAGAAATAGCGGCGGCCACAGAATGGGAGAGGTGCCCCCCTATTGTGCAGGAGCCCGGCGGCAGCAGACTCCGTTGCCTCCCACAGTTACACCTCTGCCTGAGTTCACAATGTCAGCAGCCACTGCTAGGTAATGGTAATGAACTGTTGATTCAAACACTAGTCTTCTTTACTTCTCATTAATCAGTGTTATTCATGTACCTGACATACTGTACAAAGGTATTACTACTGTGCCACATGGTTACATTATGCCCTCACCCAATAGACTGGTGCAACTGTTTTTAGCATTCCATTTATATATTCCTTCATGCAGTTTCCATTCCCAAATCTCATTTATTACAGTTTCCTTGCAGAAATAGCTTGCTGTTTAAATTAGATATTTCATTCAATTTTTGTAATGTTGTGTGGTATGACTTGTCGACAATCATCATATCTACTTTGATGCTATGTCAACGTGATGAACTAGTGACAAACCATCATTTGTGGTCTGGTGTCTTCTTACCTTCCTACGACGGCAGTGGTGGCTCCAGAATCTTCTTCCATGTTCTGATGGTGCTGTGACTGTCACTTCCGGCGCAGACCTCAAAAGCTGCAGCATTCTGGTGAATATTTCTCTCCTATCCCTAACCCTTTCCCTAGTGCCTAACACTACCTCCCCATCCCACAGCATAACCCTAACTCTCTCAGTGGCACCTAACACTAACCTTCAGCATCCTGAACTGTCAACATTACCCACACAACATTGTGAACCTGCTGACAGTTTAAGGATGTCGAGTTAGTGCCTGTCAATAGTTCTGATGTCATCATTGTGATGTAGACCTTATGAATTTCAACATGGTTACTGTTGACCATTTGATCATATGCCCAACCCACATGCCTTTTTTGTGAAGTTGCTGCTCATCTTCAGCTAATAAACGCATGGTTGCTCCTGTTTTAAATTCAAATAATGAATCTCTCAGGAGAGGGTATAGAACAATTCAGCAATTAACATGCACTTTAAAATATAATTCTTACGAACCAGCTTTATATAGGAATGGATCAAATACCAGTAAAGTCTCAACTCAGTCTGGATAACAGAGTCCCAATCTGCACAGTAATATTACTGTGCATAGTAGCTGTCAGCTTGTTACAAAGTTCCTTGGTAGAAGTAGTATTTGATCCTGCTAGAGGCTGCGGAGACTCTTAGATGTTGCTGTCAGACTCTACACAGCCAAGTAGTTAACCACTTTAGACTATTTTTTCACCATAAAGCCCCCTCATAAATTGTTTTTGTTTTTTTATTACTGAAGTTTAAAAAGTATTTTTAATATTATATTAATATATTTTATTTAAAAAGAAATATGTCTAGAGGATGTTTTTGCACCCCCCATGTCCATAGGCCCTCATTATAAAATATTTTTAAAAGTGCATGTTGATTGTTGAATTGTTATATACCCCAGTCCCCGGAGATTTATTATTTGCTTGAATTTAATAAATGTGCAATATTATATTATTAGAGTAATGATGTGTACTTTTTGGGCAAATATGCACCACCTGTGTTTTCATATCCATGTTGGTTATCTTTAGAGAATTAGCAATCTTCTTTCAGGCCAGGCTGCTCCATTGCACTCATAGGAGAGATTCAAATACATTCTTTGCTGGCAGTCACCATATGGCGCCCAACGGAGATATTCAAATGTAGCTCCATCCGCGTGCAATCGGCTGCCAGTGTCTACATTTCAGCTAGCCCGGCACCCACTCCTGTCCTTCATCACCCTAACCTGAGTTTGCCTTTTTTTTTTTTTTTCTTCCTATAAGTGTTTATTGATTAAAGGTAATAACAGGTTATTGCAAGTTAAAGAAGACAGCATTTACAGTTCAAATATCAATATGTCAATTTTGGTACAAGCAATGACTGATTACAAACTTAACATGGCCTACTGTTGGGGGACTCCCTGGCCAAGGCCTTATCTTAAATTCACGGTCGCTTCCGGCCTTTCTAGGTGCTGGCTGTCTCAATAAAACATTTCTACATTTAAGAACAGTAAACAGAACAGTTGAGAGTATAGGGTGGAAAGAGAGAGAAAGAATAAAGGAAAATTGAGGGGGGGGGTTATGGGGTTATAGAGTCTGAGAAGGGGGGGGGGTAAGGGGAGGGTAAGGTCATAACGAACCTTCCATGTCTAATCTGGCCGGGGGTCCGAAATATGAGCTTCTAGCCTAGTCGTTCCCAGGAGGACCGCAGAAGAGCCCAGGTAGAGGGTTGAGGCAAATGGTCTAGGTCACTATGGCAATGTCGAGTATGTTTGTGAGGCCTTAAATTCCAGCCAAGGGGACCAAGTAGTCGTAAACCTTTGATTCGTCTCCGGTGTCACCCGCAGTTCCTCCATAATCATATACCAATCTACCCTGGCGACCCACTCCCTCACGGTAGGAGGTTTAATAGATCGCCAATGAACCGGGATGACCGCTTTGGCTGCGCTATTGAGAAACTTTAATAGAGATTTTTTATATGTTGACAGGGGCCATGAAGTACAGTTGAGGAGCCAGAAAGTAGGCTCCGAGGGAACCCCTGGATCCACTAACTATTTTGAAATTGCTATAACTTTGTCCCAGAAGGGACGAAGGTCGGGGCAGCTCCACCAGATATGCATCGGGGAGCCCGGTTGGTTATTACATCTCCAACATGTGTCTGGTACATTGGGAAACATTTTAGCTAATGTTTGGGGACACCTGTACCAACGAGATAAGACTTTAAAATGCGTCTCGAGGACCGAATAACTAGAGGAGCTGGCAAAGGTGGCTTGGAAGCTCCTCCCCCAGTCCTCCTCTGACAAGTCTATCTGCACATCATGGCCCCAGTCTCTAGCATATTTGGGCAGATCTGGGAATTTATTCTCAATCAGAAGTCTATAGCACCTTGAGAGGAAGTGTGATGGACGAGAAGGTTCCAGGCAGAGGCTCTCAAAAGCTGTTAATGATCTGCTCAGGTTCGGGCGTATAGTACTCCCCATGGCAAAATGTTTTAGTTGAAGGTATCTCCAGATCTCTGAAGGTGAAAGGTTCCACTTGGTTTGCATTAAGGGGAAAGGGATCATCTCTCCACGCTCCACCAGCCCACCAACACGTGTCACCCCCACCCTTTTCCAAGAGTCGAATCCCCGGCCTGAGGCTACCGGTGGGAAATCTGGGTTATTGAACAGTGGGGTCAATGGGGAGTATTTAGAAGAGATTTGTGGTAGTGTCCTAAGTCTACCCCAGCATGTAAGTGTAGGGCCAATAGTAGGATGGTCTATATGTGGTAGCCTTGAGCGCCAGGGGTAGTATGCAATAGGGGCAGGCATCGCTGTTCCTTCAATATGAACCCACTGTTTTATGTCGTGTGGGCGCGACCATTCCATAATTCGGTGGAGGATAATAGCCTCATAGTAAAGTGTAAAGTTCGGTAGCTGGAGACCACCCTTGTGTTTAGGGCGAAAAAGAATGTCGTGTTGGAAACTAGGCCGTTTATCTCCCCAGACAAAGTCCCTCACCACTGAACCACGCTTTGGGAATGGATATCGGGAGCGCCTGGAGGAGATAAAGGACTCTCGGCAAGACATTCATTTTAATGACACTAAGCCTCCCCAGCCAGGACAGCCTTTTGTTACCCCAGTCCCGAAACTCAGAACGGAGTGAGGTCAATAGTTTTTTGAAGTTTTCGTCAAAAAGGCGTGATATGTCTTTATGGAGCGTAATCCCCAGGTATTTGAAGCTAGAGGGATGCCAGTGGAAGGGGAAAGATTGTTTGAGGTTATCAAGGGCTTGGGAGGGCATTGACACGTTCACTGCCACTGACTTAGAAAGGTTAATCTTGAAGTTTGACATGGAGCCATATCTATCAAGTTCGGACATCAGGTTGGGGACGGACACCACCGGGTTCGACAAGATAGCTAACAGGTCATCTGCGAACAGTGCGCGTTTGAATTCTCTACCCCCAGCCGTGAGTCCCGAGATGTTCGGATTTAATCTAATGGCTCCCGCCAAGGCCTCCATACAGAGGACAAAAATTAGGGGTGAGAGGGGGCATCCTTGTCTAGTACAATTCCTTATCGGAACTGGGCGGGACAAGTCTCTATTAATTTTGATCCTTGCAGAGGGGGAGTTATAAAGTGCTAAAATGCGGCCCAAACTGACCGGTCCCAGCCCCAGGTGACGCAGGACCCCCTCCATAAATATCCAGTCAACCCTATTGAAAGCCTTCTCGGCGTCGGTAGAAAGCACCACCATCGGTTTATGTTTGCTCGAGGCCAAGTGCATCAGATCAATGATCTTGGTGGTGTTATCGCGCGCTTCTCTTCCGGGTATAAAACCCACCTGATCCGAATGCACAATGTTGGGGAGTAGCAGCTTCAATCTGTTTGCTATAAGTTTAGCAAACAGCTTGACGTCTGTGTTGAGGAGGGATATGGGTCAGTAGCTAGCGCATTGAGCCGGGTCCTTTCCCTCCTTTGGTATAACCGTAATGAAAGCCTCTAAGGATTGAGGGGAGAAACCACGGTCATCAGAGATCTCATTGAATGCCGGTAGCATTTTGGGCAGGAGGGTAGTCTTAAAAGCTTATAGTAAGAAACTGTGTAGCCATCCGGACCTGGGCTCTTCCCAGAAGGAGCTTCCTTAAGGGCTTGTTCCAATTCTGGGAGGGAAAAGGGGGAGTCTAGCCAAGCACTCTCATCCGCCGATATTCTAGGGAGTCCCGTGTCACCAAGGTATCCCTCCACCAGGTCTCGAGTTGTCAACAGGGATGTCGGGGTTCTAGGCGTCTGAAGATTGTATAGTTTGGTGTAGTAAGCGTGGAAGGTTTCAGCGATGTCTTTTGTAAGGGTGCGGCGGGTCCCCGCCGCATCCTGTATCGACTGTATAAATAACGTGGCCCTCTGCGCGCGGAGCGCCCTAGCCAATAGTTTCCCAGGTCTGTTGCCCCATTGATAAAAGCGATTCCTGCAGAGCCTATAATCCCTCTTAATGTCTGCAAACAACAATGTGTTGAGAGCAGATCTCGTCTCGGTCAGGGCGGTCAGCACCGATGGGGAAGGATTCGTTTTGTGTGTTGTCTCTAAGTCCTTAAGCCGCTGGAGTAAAGCGGTCTTTTCCCAGAGTCTCTCTTTTTTCAGTTGAGAGCCTAGCTGTATAAGTTTTCCCCTCAGAACACACTTATGGGCCTCCCACACCGTGACCCGGGAGACATCTGGTGTCTCATTAGTTAGAAAATAATTCTCCAGAGTCTCAAGCAGCTGGGGTTGGAGACCTCGTATCCATCAGAAGTTGTTCGTTCAACCGCCAGGTACATTGCTTGGAGTGTGGATGGGATGTCCCCAGGGTCATGTAGACAGGAGCGTGGTCCGACCAAGAAATTAGTCCAATAGCTGTTTCCCTAACTAAATGTAGGAATCTATGGGGCAGGAGGAGGTAGTCCAGTCTAGAGTAAGTGTCGTGGGGTCTGGAATAAAACGTATAGTCCCTAGCCCCGGGGTGTTGGAGCCGCCAGGCGTCAATCAGCTGGTGGTCGTGGAGAGACCGTCGCACTCTACGGTGCGATGCTAAGGAGGGTCTCGCCGGCATTCCGGAGATGTCCACCTCTGGTTGGAGGGTCCAATTAAGATCGCCTCCAATAACTGGAATACCCGCTACCAAGGGAGCAATGCGATTGAGAGCCTTCGCCAAGAAACTGGGTTGTGATTGATTGGGAGCGTAGAGATTAATAAATGTGTACAGCTGATCGAACAGTGTACATTTCACTAAGAGTATCCTGCCCTCCCCCAAGGATTCAGACGTGATTTCCCGAAAGGGCAGACGTTTAGATAGCAAAATGGCCACTCCCAGAGATTTACTTTTGCTGTTGTTATTGTAAAAGGAATGTGGGTAGTTGCGATCCTTGAGGCCCGGGGCCACCCCCACTTTGAAGTGGGTTTCCTGTAGGAAAGCCACATCAGCTCTGGATGCAAAGAGATCCCTAAGCAACCTTGAGCGTTTCTCCGGGACATTGAGGCCCTTCACATTAAGGGAAACCAGTTTTATATTTGTCACTTTAGGGTCCACCGCCATCATCCAGGGACAAACAGGGAATGCTTAATCCGACCAGGAAGACAGGGCAATTCGCACAGCAAAGAGTCACACAGTAGGGGGAGGGAGGGAGAAGAGGGAAAGGTGGAAACAGAAGCAAAGAAAACATAAAAGAAGTAGGTCAATAGACCTAACATATTCAAATATCAGCTGAAGAAATAGACTGAATAGGTGAAAACTCTACCGCCTCCCGGGAGCTCGGACGCGCTAATCGCGTCGGAGACCAAGAATACTCGGGCGGTCTAGGGGTGAACTGGGGGGTTAGTGCCAATCCCAACACCAACAGGGAATATAACATCACAATCAGTAATAAATCTTAACAGTTTGATCACACAACTAAGAAAAACAACCACTGAAAAGAAATGGCATTTAACCAGGAACAGGTATCTCCGCCCTATTTAGGGCCGGAGAGCGTTCGTCGAGTCGAGCGCGATCTCGATGTCCCGGCCACCTCCCCTGGGGGAGAGTGTGCCGCACGGCAAAGAGATCCCCCGAGTCGGCAGTACTTCTTTTAAGCTAAGGAAGGATCATTCGGAGTTACTACAGTGAATGCTCCGAATCAGGTCGAGACCTTCATCTTTTCGTCGACTGCGTGGAGGAACGCTGTTCTCTAGGGGGTCTCGGGTTGCGGTGGACAAGGTGCCATTCGTTGTCGGGGTGAGAGAGTTCAGGTGGGGCGCCGTCGGTCAGGGGCTCCTGCCATTCTGGGAGAGAGACCTGAGGTATTCCCAGCGCTTTGCAGAAAAGGGGCAAGTCGGAGGAGTCTTTAAAGGTGTATAGTGTCCCATTGTGCGAGGTCTGGAGGCCAAAAGGGAAGCTCCATCTATACTTAATGCCCAGCTTTCGGAGTTCTGCAGTAAGCGGGTGTAAGGCTCTACGCTTTTGAAGGGTCGTCCACGAGAGGTCCTGGAAGATCTGTAGTTTATGAGAGGCAGTCTCTATCACATCCATGCGGCGGGTTTTTCGAAGGATCTCCTCTTTTTCCGTGTAATAATGTAGACGACAGATGATGTCGCCGGGGCGATCAGACGGTGCACCCCTGGGTCTCAGGGCTCGGTGGGCCCTGTCGAACTCGATGATTGAGGCGGGATCACGGCCCAGAATTTCATTGAAAACCGTTGTGAGGAAGTCAACGAGGCAGGCAGGTGCGATATCCTCCGAGACCCCCCTGACCCTCAGGTTATTTCTCCTTCCGCGGTTATCCAGATCTTCTACACGGTCTTGAAGCTGTTGGAGGCAGGACGCCTGCTTGATAACGGTGGCCCTGAGGGCGTTATGTGCAGCTGCTGTGTCTGAAGAGAAGCCTTCCAGCGTAGACAGGCAGGAGCCAATGTGCGTTATTTCTGCCTGAACCGCAGCAATCTCTGAGCGGACCGTTTCCCTGACTCTGCCTTCCAAGTGTTCAAAGTCCTGTTTAGTTGGAAGGGTCTGAAGCAAGTTCAGGATCTGAGCGAGGCTTCCCGGGTCCGTCGTGGCGTGTGGGGCTGCTGCCTGTGATCCCACCTGGGAAGCCGAGTCCGAGACATGCGAGAGACGTGGGGTCGAGGGTAGTGAGGCGTCTGTCGTGGGGGCGGAGCCCTGGGGGAGAAGAAATTGCCTCATGCCAGCTGAGGTCGGGGTATCCATTGCACGCGTCGGGGTGGATGTATATGACTTCCTTCCTCTCCCTTGCGATCCCTTCTTTCCTCTCACCATGAGGCACCTTGGGTACGTCAATAGAACATCAGAGGTAACGTTGTGTGATTAGAGCATCATCCCATCAGGGTCAGCACCAGCACGCCACCCCAGAGTCTAGGTGGCTAGCCGGCCATCAGTATAGGAGTAAACTGCAAAAAAGAAGCAGTCAGGCCGCCGGGCCATGGGTTAAAAGAAATTTCCGGGTCCTCTATGGTAAAGAAATGGTGGCTGGGTGACACAGCAGGGACTGATCGCAGAGATGGCAGGGATGGCAGTAGGGGTGACCTCCACACTTCATGTGACCCGTCCCAGGGACCTGAGGAGGCAGGGAGCGCGTATGTGGGTTATCGTCTGGCTAGGTCAGGGGTGACAGCACCATGGAAGTCACTGTGTGCAGTTTCCTCCAGAGGATGCCAGTCCCAAGATGGCCGCCGGCAGGTCCCTGATGTCCCCTCAGTCCGCGACCCCCTTCACTGTCGCCAGGCTCCAGGGGCTAGATTAGCAGGGGTGGTAGGAGCGTGGGTCCGGTTCCGAGGGGCACCCAGGAGAGCCCCGACTGCAGCCGCGCAGGCCGAGCGCTCGGCGGCGCCAACCACAAGATGGCCGCCGCCGCCCGCTTCGGCTCTTACCTCGAGCGGTCTCCGGTCCCCCGCTGGGCTCTCTGTGTACCTGGTGGCGCGTCCAGCGGTGGGGTGTGCCGTCCGAGCGGAGGAGTCAATCCACTGAGCAGGGCGAGCTGTCACGGGTCCGGCAGACGGGTCGCTCCGGCGGTCCACTCCCAAAATCGAGGTCCCGGCCTCAGCACCGGAGGTAGGCCGCAATCTGCAGGGGGCTACACAGGGCCCCCCCGACTCCGCAGCACCGACCCCTCGATACCGGGCAGGTTAGCGGGCCCAGATAGGCACAATACAGATAGAGAGGAAGCCCAATCGTAGGCCCAGGGACTTTTATAGGAGAATTCGGCTGGAGCTCCACTGAATCCCAGCCTTCCCTGATGCCGGCCAAGCCACGCCCCCTGAGTTTGCCTTTTCTGGTGGAGGTCCATCCTTATGCTTTGCTCTCTCTGAAGTTTTCCTCAGCTGACATGATGTTGGGAACTGAGAGCCGTTGACGATTAAGTGGGCCTTTGAGGATTGGCGCCATTGGTTGGAGGGAGCACTGCATGTAATAACTGTGTTTACTGACTATAAAAATCTAGCCTACATTGAGGCCACTAAGAGACTGAACCCTCGGCATGCTCATTGGGCCCTGCTTTTTCACTAGATTTAGGTTTGTAAACACTTTCAGACTAGGATCTAAGAATATTAAGGCAGATACCTTGTCTCGCAGTTTCCCACTGGTTCAAGATTCCAAGGGATCTGAATCACCAATTGTGCCCTCTTATGCTATTCTTCTGGGGTTAACACAAGATCTGGCCTCTCAAGTTCTATCAATGCAGGACCAAGCTCCTGCGGAAACTCCATCGGGTTGTCTGTTCATTCCCAAGGTTCATCATAAGGCTGTAATTTTGCAATGGGTCAACTTCTTTCATTATCCATGCCTTGTAAGCCATGGACCCATGTTTCCATGTATTTTATTGTGGATCTTCCTCCCTCTACCCAGAATACCATCATCTGGATCACTGTTGATCAATTTAGCAAGATGGCTCATTTTGTGGCTCTGAGAAAACTGCCTTCTGCTAACTAGTTAGATGGATTGTTTATTCATCCCATTTTCAAACTTCATGACTTGCCTTTCGATATTGGATAGAGGGTCCCTGTTCATTGCAAGGTTTTGGAGGTCATTTTGTTCTAGTCTGGAAATGCGTATTAGTCTCTCATCGGGATACCATCCTCAGTACAATGGACTCACTGAATGAGTCAACCAGTCCCTGGAGCAATATCTACATTACTTTATTTCTAAGTGCCATGACAATTGGTCCGATGTTCTGCCTATGGATGCATTTGCATATAAATATTTGTGTCACTCTTCTAAGGTTTCACATTTCTTCTGTGTTACCAGTTGTCATTCCAAACCCAATGCTTTTGATCCTGTTCAGGACGGTCCTTCCTCTTACCGGTTGGTGACAAGGTTGAGAATTATCTGGAGGAGGGCACATCAAGCATTGGAGAATGCTTCTTTACGGTCTAAAAAATATTTTGAAAAATACAGGAGACTGTGTTCATTCAAGATTGGAGACATGGGCCAGTATTTACTAAAAATCCGAGTTTGGTCGATTTGTGTTTTTTTTTCTAAGTCCCAATCCGGGAATTCACTAAGCACCAATCTCGGCAGTGTCTGGTCTATTCGTAATGGTTTGAATGACAACATCCGAAATACGAATGAATAGACAATCGGTTAAACGCAGCTGTTATTTCATAGAATACGGGAATTCACTATTCATTCGTATTTGGGTGTTAGTCTCTGAGTGCTCAAATGCGGTCGTATTTTTTTGCGATTCGTTAAAAAAAGCGGCAAAAAAATAGGCCTGCTTTTTTCAGTCGTGTTTACATGTGTTGCAAATAAAAAATCACTCACACCTGAATTAGGATGCCTATAAAAGGATGTTAGGCCCATTTCAATACACCTACACTCAGAAATGGCAGCAGGATTGTGGGCCAGTGATCTTTTGTGTGCTGTGGGATTCCTCAGACTCAGACATCAGCCTGTAAGTACCCAGGGCCAAGAAACTGAACATGGTCAGCAGGTTGTACAGGTTCCGCGGAGGCTGCCCAGGCCTCGTTTTTTTAGGGGGCGTTTAAACTTGAACGCATTGTCCGATGATAAGGTCATACAGATGTTCCGTCTAAATCGTAACAATATTTTCCGTCTGTATGACCTTGTCAAACTGGGCCTAGACCCTGAGACAGCACGCTCTCGCCCTGTCTCAGGCCTGCACAAACTCCTGGCTGTGTTGCACTTTCTGGCTACTGGCAGCTTTCAGGCTGTGTCTGGGGATGTCATAGGAATCTCACAGCCCTCATTTTCCAGAATCTTAACACAGGTGATGTATACCTAACGACCTCTTCTGTTTTTTGTTTGTTTTAATTTGTCGGTGGCCAGTTCGGTCCTAAAATCTCATGTTTATTGTTCTTTAAAATGTTCACACAGGTGTTGGCTGTTTTGCAGCCCCACATCGAGGCCTCAATCTGCTTCCCTACCCAGGAGTCTCAGTGGCATGCCGTCAGGGTAGATTTCTATGAGCTGGCTGGCATGCCCAATGTGCTTGGAGCCATAGATTGCACACACATTCAGCTGAGACCACCTAGGGGCAGGCAGCACATATATACAAACCGCCATTTCGGACACTCCACAAATGTGCAGGTGGTTTGTGATGCAAATCTCAAAATAATGAGTGTTGTTGCTGGTTACCCTGGGGGCTGCCATGACTCCTTCATCCTCAGTCAGTCATCCCTCTTTGATAAGTTTGAGGACGGACAAATGCCAGATGGATCGCTGCTGGGTATGTAATTTGATATGTGTAGGCCTGCGTATACTTTGTCCAAATACAGGTGCAGATGTATTAACCTGTAGAAGGCATAAGGAAGTGAGAAACCAGTGATCTGTGCAAGGTGAGAAAGGCACCAGCCAATCTGCTCCAATATGTAAATGAACATTTAGGAACAGATTGTCTGCTGCCTTTATTACCTTCACATATCACTGGTTTTTCACTTCCTTATGCCTTCTACAGGTTAATACATCTGCCCCACAGTGTTTTACTTATGTGTTGCTGTACCGTAACATGAATCACGTTACTATATCTGTCTTTTAGGTGATGGAGGATATGGCTGTTTCTCTTGGCTTCTAACTCCATTGTCCCGACCTGATACCCCTGCTGAACACAATTACAATAATGCACATAAGTCCACGCGGAATGTGATAGAAAGATGTTTTGGTGTGCTGAAATCTAGGTGTCGGTGTCTGGATAAGTCTGGTGGCCTTTTGTTGTATAGTCCCTCCAAGGTGACTCAAATTGTGTTCTGCTGCTGCTTTCTTCATAACATGTGTTTGCAACAACATCTGCCACATGTTGAGGAGGAGGAGGAGGGGGAAGAAAGCAGCCAGCTAGCAGAGGAATTAGAGACATCTGGTGATACTTGGAGTACTGATGTAGAATCAGAATCAGCTTTATTGGCCAGGTATACTTGCGTATACTAGGAATTTGTCTTCGGTTTGCTATACAACAGCCAAGTAGGTAACAGGTAAGCAGGTGTGTGTGTGTGTGTGTGTGTATGGGGGGGGGGGCAAGTAAAGTTACACAGATAGGTATACCGTAGGGACACAAGTTAGTTACATGTACGTCTAGTCAGTCAATGTTCAGGAGTTCAGCAGGCGGACCGCTTGGGGAAAGAAATTTTTGAGGCTTCTGGTGGATCTGGCGGTGACAGCCCTGTAACGCCTGCCTGAAGGAAGCAAGTTAAACATGCTGTGGCCGGGGTGTAGCTGGTCTTTTACTATCTTCATTGCCCACTTTTTAGCTCTGGACAAGTACAGGTCCTGGACTGAGGGAAGTTTGGACCGATGATCTTCCCTGCGGTTCTGACCACCTTTTGGAGCCTGCATCTGTCCCTCGCGCTGGCGGAGCTGTACCATACGAGTACAAGGAGCACAGTACCGACTCCACAATCGCGGAGTAGAAGAGGAGCAGAAGCTTCTGTGGGATGTTGAACTTCCTTAGTTGCCTGAGGAAGAACAACCTCTGCTGTGCTTTCCCAACAGTGGTGTCAGCGTTGGACCCCCATTTAAGGTCCCTGGAGATTGTGGTCCCTAGAAACTTGAAGGAGTCCACTAGCGATAACACACTGTCAGCAATCGTTAGCGGAGGTGCACTAAATGACTTCTTCCTGAAGTCCACTATCATCTCGACAGTTTTGAGGGGGTTGAGCTCAAGGTTGTTGTGGATGCACCACTGGGCCAGCCGGTCTACTTCCCGTCTATAGGCCGATTCGTCCCCATCCTTGATGAGGCCGATGACGGTGGTGTCATCGTCGAATTTGATGATCCTTACTGATTGCGCCTCTGAGGTACAGTCATTTGTGTACAGGGAGGAGAGCAGGGGTGAGAGGACACAGCCCTGAGGGGCCCCTGTACTAATGGACTGCGCTTGAGAGGTGAATTCCCCCGCTTTCACCACCTGTGTCCTATCTGTCAGGAAGTCTATTATCCAGGAACAGGTAGCTTCTGGGACCCCTAGGCGAAGTAATTTGGGGTGGAGGATGCTGGGGACGATTGTATTGAAGGCCGAGCTGAAATCCACAAACAGGACCCTCGCGTAGGTACCGGGAATGTCTAGGTGCTGTAGAATGTAGTGCAGGCCCAGGTTGACTGCATCCTCGACACACCGATTCGAGTGATAGGTGAACTGCAGGGGGTCCAGTTGGGGGCCAGTCACAGTTTTCAGGTGATTCAAAACCAGACGCTCGAACGTTTTCATGACCACAGACGTCAGTGCTATCGGCCTGTAGTCGTTCAGGTTCATGATAGTGGGTTTCTTGGGGACCGGGACTATAGTAGACCTTTTGAGGCAGGAAGGGACTTTCTGTAGCTCCAGCGATTTATTGAAGATCTTGGTGAATATGGGGGCGAGCTGACCCGCACATGCTCTTAGGGCAGATGGTGACACTCCGTCAGGACCTGGAGCTTTCCTGGTTTTGGCCCTTTTGAACAATGCCTCCACCTATTCTTGGGTGACTTGCAGTGCCTGGGGTTGGCCGTCTGTGTTCAGGGCATCGTAGAGGTGATTGTTTGGGTTGCAGGGGACTTCTTTTGCGAACCAGCAATAAAAGTGGTTCAGTTCATCTGCAAGGTCTTGGTGCATGGCGGTGGACTTTGATGTTTTCCTATAGTTGGTTATGGATTGCATTCCTTTCCATACAGATACGGGGTCATTGGTGGAGAGATCGTTTGTCAGTTTGTCCGAGAACCACTTTTTTGCTAGCCTGATTCCTTTAGTCAGAGAGTTCCTAGTACGGTTGTATAGTGCTCTGTCACCGCTGCTATAGGCCTCCTCTTTGGCTCGACGAAGTTGCCTGAGCTGGGCATTGAACCAGGGCTTGTTGTTGTTGTAAATGCGGTAAGTCTTGGTAGGTACACACATGTCCTCACAGTAGCTGATGTAGGATGTGACAGTGTCTGCCAAGTCATTCAGGTCGGTTGCCGAGGCTTCAAAGACCCCCCATTCCGTGCAGTCAAAGCAGGCCTGGAGCTTCATCTTGGCCTCATTGGTCCATTTCTTAACAGTCTTAACGACAGGCTTAACTGCTCTCAGCTTCTGTGTATAGGTAGGGAGTAGGTGGACGAGTCAGTGGTCAGATAGGCCGAGTGCAGCACGCGGGATAGACCGGAAGGCAGACTTGATGGTAGTGTAGCAGTGATCAAGGGTGCGCCCTTCTCTAGTGGGACACATGACTTGTTGTTTGTACTTAGGTAGCTCCTTGCTCAGGTTAGTTCTGTTGAAGTCACCCAGTACTATAAGCAGAGAGTCTGGGTGTTTTAGTTCTATGTCGGATATACATATGGCCAGGTGGTGCAGGGCTTCGTTCGCACAGGCGAGGGGGGGGGGATGTACACTCCCACAAGGACAATTGAGGCAAATTCCCGGAGGGAATAGAAGGGGTTGCAGTTGATACTCAGCATCTCCAGGTGAGGGCTGCATGATTTGCCTATGATCGTGACATTGGTGCACCATCCGTCGTTGATGTAGAAGCAGATGCCACCACCCTTCGTTTTTCCTGAGAGAACCTTGGATCGATCGGCCCTGAAGAGACTGAAGCCCGGCAGAGACATGGGGTTGTCCGCAATATGGTCGTACAGCCACGTCTCCGTAAAGCAGAGGGAGTAGGAAGGCAGGTTAGGCAATAGATCATCAATCGCTATTTCTAAGGTAAGCTTGCTTTGCTTATTTCATTTGTTGTGTAATCATAAATAGATGTTTTGCCTTTTTTTCCAAAAACCATTACTCAGAATGTGTCTGTCTCCTTGACACATACAAACATACCCTCGCTATATGAAAAACAAATGTTGCATGTGTATTGTGTGTATTTTTAATCTCAAAACAACAGATTATGAGTGGCATGCATTAAGTCTGGATAAGTGTTCGAAAACTTGCAGTGCTAATTTCTTACAAGCCCACATCATCCATTTAGTATTTCACTTTATCATTGTGTGTAACGTCCTAATGCACAGGTTCACAAACTCGGCCCTCAGGACCACACACAGTGCATGTTTTTCTCGTAACCCAGTAGAAGCACAGGTGTATGAATCACTCACAGACATGTTAAAAGGTTCACAGGTGGAGCTAATTATGTCACTTGTGATTCTGTGAGTAGACCTGCAAAAATGCACTGTGTGGGTTCCTGAGGGCCGAGTTTGAGAACCTGTGTTCCCAAAAAACACTCCTCAACATATAATATGTTAGCCTTGAGGAATACATGTGTCCCTATGTGTGATGCACCATCATATTTAAGACTCACAATTTACTGTAATCTGGAAAAATTTAATTCCTAATGTTTGATGCTGTAAACTTGATGATGTGTAAGTAAATACACAGTTTGCCACACATATACATTATTATACACAGTTTTTGTTTTTTGTTGTAAAAGTACATATTTGTTTGTTTCAGCATCATGTGTAAAAACATGCTTAATAATTTAAAACACACACAAACATGTCCCAACAATACTGACATTCATTTGGACAATGTTTTTCCAACAAAACAAAGGAAACATATTACAAGCTTTTTACGCAACTCAATTGTGTTCTTCTTGTAATGTTGTATAGATAAGATAGCTAAGATATGTATCACTAACATTGTAATTTGGATTGTCTGCAGGCAAAGAGAATGATTTGAATCTAGAAAGAGTAATGATTATAAAAAAATCAAGTGGTCAGTTTACTTCCTGCTAAAGACATTCTGCCTGGCTGGCAATTATTGTATCTGCAGGCAAAGAAAATTATTGGAATCTAGAAAGAGTAATGATTAGAAAAAAATCAAGTGGTCAGTTTACTTCCTGCTAACATGTATGTGTGGCTCCATCAACATTTCCCTCCTCCAATACCAAAAAATATGTTAATGAATAAATGTGCGTACTAAATTTTTTTTTTTTTGGGCCACTTATAATTAATGATGTTGAAAAAAGGGTCAAGGAGCTAAGTGTTATATATTTTTAAGCAACAAAAACACTTGCTAACTATTTTGAGTTACTTATCACAAATGTCTAACTTTTTTTTTTCACGTTTTTTTGGGTGGCTGCTTGTCCTGCCCTTTGCCTTTAGCACTGTCATGTTGGCGTGCTCTGGTGGACCGTCTTGGTGGTGATGAGACTGGCGTGATATTTGGAGTAGTCGTACCAGAACTGCTGCTTGTTTGCTGTTGGTACATGCATCTGAGTGTTTCATTCAGGTTAGTGAGGGTGGCATTGAGTTCACATGTAGCAGCATTTTGATTGTCTACTATTCGGAATAAACTTTCATTAATCTTTTGATTGTTTTGAAAAATGCTCATATAACTTTGCTGTTGTCTGTACTATTCTTCCATTAGTCTGTGCTGTTCTTCCATTAGTCTGTGCTGTTCTTCCATTATGCGCTGTAAGTTGCCCATGACCTGTGTAATGTCTGTACGCATGAGTTCCATGGTATTGCCTATTCTGGTTGTTTGCTCATTTTGTCTACTCAGATTTCTTGATATTCTTCTGAGGTGAGATGGTAGGCTTGCAAACATTTGTGTCTGCTTACGCAGGCAATCTTCATTAGTGGCCTGCTGTCTAGCCCAAATAATCCAAAACACCTGATCAGGGCCTTGTGTTCCTGGTGTTGTTGGGCTGTGTTGTGGTGGTGGTGTGCTTTGCTGTGGTGGTGTACTCACAGGTGCTGGGGGGCTCATTCCTTGCATTAATGGCTGCATTTCTAAGATGTTTGTCTCCTCCATGTCACTGTGTTGGTGTTGTTGTGGAGGGATGCTGTTCCCAGGACTCGAAGCTGAAATGTTAAACAAATCTCCGTTAGCTATCCGTATGTTTGTGAAATGTTAAAAAATCACTACACATGGAACACGTCATTCACTGTTGCTTTCAACTATTCTGGCTAGCAACATCATCACTCATAGCTTAAATACATACATATGCCTGTTTGTGGCAATTGTGTCTGGTTACTTAATTGTGAAAGCAAACACTTTAGTTTTATTGTAGCTCACACATACTCCACCATAAAAACACATTGGAATACATAATGTGTTACCTTATAGCTTTGTTCAAACAAACATAGTCATGTTTTTATATGTATTTTGCAATGTTACCTCAAGCACACATGAGATTTTTGGAAAAAACAAACTTACTTTTTGCAAACAAACCAACATGCTTTTTTGTTGCAGCATCTTATACCCAATGTCATACTGTATGGCTCAAGTGGACATACATATCTTTACTGGATGTGGACAAGGCCATTTAGTTTGGATTCCATTTCAGCTTTTACTTACTGCGGTAAGTATATTAGTTTTGGATGTGTTTTGACTTAATGCGGTTATGACTGATTTTGATTATGTTCTGACATTTTACACATTTTTTTCAGTTTGATACTCACAATCAAGATGAGGGGAGTGTGGATGACGTCTTGGAGGTGTGTCCAAAATTTGGAGTGGGGGTACAGAACATACGGACGATAATCTTCGTGGCGGGGTAGCCTGCTGTGTTTGTGCCGGGACATACGACCTTGCTTTCTTTTTGGCCACAGGTTTTTTTGTGGTGATGTCTTACAGAAGTGCCACTTCTGCTGCTCCATACTTCTTTTGATGGACCTTTTAATAAAAGTGCAATTTTGTTATGCCCATTCCTTTGCAAGCATACCCTATACTACAATGGACACTTTACCTGCTTCCGCAGCGTCATCATCATCAGATGTGATAGGAGTTACTGGCCGACGAGTAGTACTGCTTTTTTCAGACACTGTATAAAATGAATTATATTAATAAATCATGCTATTGTGTATACATCCACCCATTATGCTTATAAACATTTATTTCATTTAGAAATGCTTGGTTTTTATTTCAAACAAACATAAGGACCAGATAAAAATAAAAAATAAAAAACAATGACCAAAACACATATGCACTATGGCAACATCAACACAGGAAAAGATGTACAGGACACTGACATAGGCCACAAGTTCAAGGAAAGGTTTTTTAATAAAAAAAAAAAAAACACACCACTTCATTTTGTATTGGAAGGAAAAATATTACAGATGCAATATCTAATTTGCTCTGTGATGTGGCACTCCAAAGACACATTACCACTATACGAGCAAAAACAAAATGCAGCAATTTAAAAAAAAAAAAAAAAACACTGCAGTGTGGTGTCACGGTACAAATACAAGAAAAAAAATAGATTTTAAAATTAAATACATAACATTATCTAAAGATGACATTACACATGTAAGTGGTTTACAAACCACTTTCCAGTACTCCAGCCTCTAACATGACAACGACTTTTTATAAAAAATTCAACATGGATCACTTATATATAAAACATAGTCATAATTTAAAAAAAAAAAAAAGCCCAAAAGGAAAACATTATTGCTGGACAATTCAGAGACACACCAAGTCCAAACTACACATGCAAAATATCTGTCTGAAAAACACATGACATACAATAAAGTAAGATGTTACATTGGCTTTTATATAGAACATTACCCCAAACAATGTATTTGCTGACATACACTTGAAGATGGGAGTAATATGCAACGTCACATGATACACATTACAAAAAAAAACATAAAAAAAAAAAAAAGTAAATGCAAATACACATGCTCACCATTCTTCCTGGGCCTATCTGAATCCCGGACATGGGTTGCAGAGACAACTTCTGGAGGTATTACACTCCGCATGGGCTCCTCATACTCCAGATAACTTGCAATATAGGGCTGCCCACCACCGGTTTTCCGAGCCGACTTGGCCTCCTTGGCCATTTTGGACTTGACACGTCGCTTTATGTCATAGTACCGTTTGCGGCACGTGTCCTCCGTCCGCTTGACCACCCCCTCACTATTGACAGCAGCAACTACTTTCGCCCACAACACCGTCTTCCTCCGTGTTGGCACCTTGGCGGACTCAGGGCCAAATAGCTGCCTCTGATACTTCATCAGCTCACGCACCAATGCCACATTTTCAGCAAAACTAAACTTAACATTCCGCCCAGTCTTAGTAGTGGTGATTGGCTGCGGAGCACTCTGACTGTCACTTTCACTTGAGGCTGCTGCAGCAACCTCACCCACCTCCTCCACCTCACTAACCTCACTAACACTCACCTCCTCCACCTGACCAACCTCCTCCCCCTCACTCACACCCTCCACCCCTGAGTCACACATAATTGTGTGTCTAAACAGTTAACACAGGAAAAAAGAAGACAAACAACACACTCCTCCAGTACCACTACACACACACACACACACACACACACACACACACACACACACACACACTGACAAGGGACTATAAAGAAGAATAACTTGGACTAAAAATGAGACAAAACCACAAAATACAAGACAACAAGAATGACAAGACGACTTTCAAACACAATACCACACTCAGAAATCGCTACCACCACTCCTCTTCAAACCACAAATTCACCTACCTCCACAGCACAACCTCCCTCCTCCTCACCACTAACTAAACCAACCTCCTCCCCCTCACTCACACCCTCCACCCCTGAGTCACACATAATTGTGTGTCTAAACAGTTAACACAGGAAAAAAGAAGACAAACAACACACTCCTCCAGTACCACTACACACACACACACACACACACACACACACACACACACACACACACACACACACTGACAAGGGACTATAAAGAAGAATAACTTGGACTAAAAATGAGACAAAACCACAAAATACAAGACAACAAGAATGACAAGACGACTTTCAAACACAATACCACACTCAGAAATCGCTACCACCACTCCTCTTCAAACCACAAATTCACCTACCTCCACAGCACAACCTCCCTCCTCCTCACCACTAACTAAACCCACGAGGTGCGGATGGTTTGGGGCATATTTATATGGTTGCGCACAGACACTCCTACCATCTGAAACACAACCAATCAGGAACGGGGATGAAAATCGAAACTGAAAGTGAAAATGCGGCCGCAGGAAAAAAAAACCCCTGCCGCGTTTAACTTAGGGAAAAAAAACAGCAAATACAACAAAAACACGTACGCAAATGACAATGACGGCCGTAAATGTGCCAAAAAAACCCGACTGGCATCGACATCGGAAAACACGAAAACCATAAAGTCGAATGCTTCGTACCTTTGCGTATATAGATTCAAAAAGTTGCATGAAAATGCACCCGATACAAAACGAGTTTTCTCTATCGTCCTAGTGGATGCTGGGGTTCCTGAAAGGACCATGGGGAATAGCGGCTCCGCAGGAGACAGGGCACAAAAAGTAAAGCTTTTTCCGATCAGGTGGTGTGCACTGGCTCCTCCCCCTATGACCCTCCTCCAGACTCCAGTTAGATTTTTGTGCCCGGCCGAGAAGGGTGCAATCTAGGTGGCTCTCCTAAAGAGCTGCTTAGAGAAAGTTTAGCTAGGTTTTTTATTTTACAGTGATTCCTGCTGGCAACAGGATCACTGCAGCGAGGGACTGAGGGGAGAAGGAGTCAACTCACCTGCGTGCAGGATGGATTGGTTTCTTGGCTACTGGACATCAAGCTCCAGAGGGACGATCACAGGTACAGCCTGGATGGTCACCGGAGCCACGCCGCCGGCCCCCTTGCAGATGCTGAAATCAGAAGAGGTCCAGAATCGGCGGCTGAAGACTCCTGCAGTCTTCTAAAGGTAGCGCACAGCACTGCAGCTGTGCGCCATTTTCCTCTCAGCACACTTCACACGGCAGTCACTGAGGGTGCAGGGCGCTGGGAGGGGGGCGCCCTGGGAGGCAAATGAGTACCTATAAAGGCTAAAAATACCTCACATATAGCCCTAGAGGCTATATGGAGATATTTAACCCCTGCCTAATTTTTCTAAATAGCGGGAGACGAGCCCGCCGGAAAAGGGGCGGGGCCTATCTCCTCAGCACACGGCGCCATTTCCTCTCACAGCTCCGCTGGTCAGGACGGCTCCCAAGTCTCTCCCCTGCACTGCACTACAGAAACAGGGTAAAACAGAGAGGGGGGGGCACATTTATGGCGATATTTTGATATAACAAAGCAGCTATAAGGGAGCACTTATTATAAGGCTATCCCTGATATATATATAGCGCTTTTGGTGTGTGCTGGCAAACTCTCCCTCTGTCTCCCCAAAGGGCTAGTGGGTCCTGTCTTCGTTAGGAGCATTCCCTGTGTGTCTGCTGTGTGTCGGTACGTGTGTGTCGACATGTATGAGGACGATATTGGTGTGGAGGCGGAGCAATTGCCAAATATGAGGATGTCACCCCCTAGGGAGTCGACACCAGAATGGATGCCTTTATTTATGGAACTACGGGATAGTGTCAACACGCTAAAGCAGTCGTTTGACGACATGAGACGGCCGGACAATCAATTAGTGCCTGTCCAGGCGACTCAAACACCGTCAGGGGCTGTGAAACGCCCTTTGCCTCAGTCGGTCGACACAGACCCAGACACAGGCGATGACTCCAGTGGTGACGGTGACGAATCAACCGTATTTTCCAGTAGGGCCACACGTTATATGATTTTGGCAATGAAGGAGGCGTTACATTTAGCTGATACTACAGGTACCACTAAACAGGGTATTATGTGGGGTATGAAAAAACTACCTATAGTTTTTCCTGAATCAGAAGAACTAAATGACGTGTGTAATGAAGCGTGGGTTGCCCCTGATAAAAAGCTGATAATTTCAAAGAAATTATTGGCATTATACCCTTTCCCGCCAGAGGTTAGGGAGCGCTGGGAAACACCTCCTAGGGTGGACAAGGCGCTAACACGCTTATCTAAACAAGTGGCGTTACCCTCTCCTGAGACGGCCGCACTTAAAGATCCATCAGATAGGAGGATGGAAAATATCCAAAAAAGTATATACACACATGCAGGTGTTATACTACGACCAGCTGTAGCGACTGCCTGGATGGGCAGTGCGGGGGTAGTTTGGTCAGAATCCCTGATTGAAAATATTGATACCCTGGACAGGGACAATATTTTACTGTCGTTAGAACAAATAAAGGATGCATTTCTTTATATGCGTGATGCACAGAGGGATATATGCACACTGGCATCACGGGTAAGTGCTATGTCCATTTCGGCCAGAAGAGCTTTATGGACGCGACAGTGGACAGGCGATGCGGATTCAAAACGGCATATGGAAGTTTTGCCGTATAAAGGGGAGGAGTTATTTGGAGTCGGTCTATCAGACTTGGTGGCCACGGCTACAGCCGGGAAATCCACCTTTCTACCTCAAGTCACTCCCCAACAGAAAAAGGCACCGACTTTTCAACCGCAGCCCTTTCGTTCCTTTAAAAATAAGAGAGCAAAGGGCTATTCATATCTGCCACGAGGCAAAGGTCGAGGGAAGAGACAGCAACACGCAGCTCCTTCCCAGGATCAGAAGCCCTCCCCGGCTTCTACAAAAGCCTCAGCATGATGCTGGGGCTTCTCAAGCGGACTCGGGGACGGTGGGGGGTCGTCTCAAAAATTACAGCGCGCAGTGGGCTCACTCGCAAGTAGATCCCTGGATCCTGCAGATAATATCTCAGGGATACAGGTTGGAATTAGAGACAGATCCACCTCGCCGTTTCCTGAAGTCTGCTTTACCAACGTCCCCCTCCGAAAGGGAGACGGTTTTGGAAGCCATTCACAAGCTGTACTCTCAGCAGGTGATAGTCAAGGTACCTCTTCTGCAACAAGGGAAGGGGTATTATTCCACTCTTTTTGTGGTACCGAAGCCGGATGGCTCGGTAAGGCCTATTCTAAATCTGAAGTCCTTGAACCTGTACATAAAGAAGTTCAAGTTCAAAATGGAGTCACTCAGAGCAGTGATAGCGAACCTGGAAGAGGGGGACTTTATGGTATCCTTGGACATCAAGGATGCGTATCTCCACGTTCCAATTTACCCCTCACACCAGGGGTACCTCAGGTTCGTTGTACAAAACTGTCACTATCAGTTTCAGACGCTGCCGTTCGGATTGTCCACGGCACCTCGGATCTTTACAAAGGTAATGGCCGAGATGATGATTCTTCTTCGAAGAAAAGGCGTATTAATTATCCCATACTTGGACGATCTCCTAATAAGGGCGAGGTCCAGAGAACAGCTAGAGATGGGATTAGCACTGTCTCAAGAAGTGCTAAAACAGCACGGGTGGATTCTGAATATTCCAAAATCCCAGTTAATGCCGACAACTTGTCTGCTGTTCCTAGGGATGATTCTGGACACGGTTCAGAAAAAGGTTTTTCTCCCGGAGGAAAAAGCCAAGGAGTTATCCGAGCTTGTCAGGAACCTCCTAAAACCAGGAAAGGTGTCTGTACATCAATGCACAAGAGTCCTGGGAAAAATGGTGGCTTCTTACGAAGCAATTCCATTCGGCAGATTCCACGCAAGAATTTTCCAAAGGGATCTGTTGAACAAATGGTCAGGGTCGCATCTTCAGATGCACCTGCGGATAACCCTGTCTCCAAGGACAAGGGTGTCTCTTCTGTGGTGGTTGCAGAGTGCTCATCTATTGGAGGGCCGCAGATTCGGCATACAGGATTGGATCCTGGTGACCACGGACGCCAGCCTGAGAGGCTGGGGAGCAGTCACACAAGGAAGAAACTTCCAGGGAGTATGGACGAGCCTGGAAACGTCTCTTCACATAAACATTCTGGAACTAAGAGCAATATACAATGCTCTAAGCCAGGCAGAACCTCTGCTTCAGGGAAAACCGGTGTTGATCCAGTCGGACAACATCACGGCAGTCGCCCATGTGAACAGACAGGGCGGCACAAGAAGCAGGAGTGCAATGGCAGAAGCTGCAAGGATTCTTCGCTGGGCAGAGAATCATGTGATAGCACTGTCAGCAGTGTTCATCCCGGGAGTGGACAACTGGGAAGCAGACTTCCTCAGCAGACACGATCTTCACCCGGGAGAGTGGGGACTTCATCCAGAAGTCTTCCACATGCTGGTAACCCGTTGGGAAAGACCAATGGTGGACATGATGGCGTCTCGCCTCAACAAAAAACTGGACAGGTATTGCGCCAGGTCAAGAGATCCGCAGGCAATAGCTGTGGACGCGCTGGTAACGCCTTGGGTGTACCAGTCGGTGTATGTGTTTCCTCCTCTGCCTCTCATACCAAAAGTATTGAGAATTATACGGCAAAGAGGCGTAAGAACGATACTAGTGGTTCCGGATTGGCCAAGAAGGACTTGGTACCCGGAACTTCAAGAGATGATCACGGAAGATCCGTGGCCTCTACCTCTAAGGAGGGACTTGCTTCAGCAGGGTCCCTGTCTGTTTCAAGACTTACCGCGGCTGCGTTTGACGGCATGGCGGTTGAACGCCGGATCCTAAAGGAAAAAGGCATGCCGGAAGAAGTCATTCCTACTTTGATTAAAGCAAGGAAGGAAGTAACCGTGCAACATTATCACCGAATTTGGCGAAAATATGTTGCGTGGTGCGAAGATCGGAGTGCTCCGACGGAGGAATTTCAACTGGGTCGATTCCTACATTTCCTGCAATCAGGATTGTCAATGGGTCTCAAATTGGGATCTATTAAGGTTCAAATTTCGGCCCTGTCGATTTTCTTTCAAAAAGAATTGGCTTCAGTCCCTGAAGTCCAGACCTTTGTTAAGGGAGTGCTGCATATACAGCCTCCTGTGGTGCCTCCAGTGGCACCGTGGGATCTCAATGTGGTTTTGGATTTCCTAAAATCTCATTGGTTTGAACCACTAAAAAAGGTGGATTTGAAATATCTCACATGGAAAGTGACCATGCTTCTAGCCCTGGCTTCTGCCAGGAGAGTGTCAGAATTGGCAGCTTTATCTTACAAAAGCCCATATCTGATTTTCCATTCGGACAGGGCAGAACTGCGGACTCGTCCGCATTTTCTCCCTAAGGTGGTGTCAGCATTTCATCTGAACCAGCCTATTGTAGTGCCTGCGGCTACAAGTGACTTGGAGGACTCCAAGTTACTGGACGTTGTCAGAGCATTAAAAATATATATTGCAAGGACAGCTGGAGTCAGAAAATCTGACTCGTTGTTTATATTGTATGCACCCAACAAGATGGGTGCTCCGGCGTCTAAGCAGACGATTGCTCGTTGGATCTGTAGCACAATCCAACTTGCACATTCTGTGGCAGGCCTGCCACAGCCTAAATCTGTAAAGGCCCACTCCACAAGGAAGGTGGGCTCATCTTGGGCGGCTGCCCGAGGGGTCTCGGCATTACAACTTTGCCGAGCAGCTACGTGGTCAGGGGAGAACACGTTTGTAAAATTTTACAAATTTGATACTCTGGCTAAGGAGGACCTGGAGTTCTCTCATTCGGTGCTGCAGAGTCATCCGCACTCTCCCGCCCGTTTGGGAGCTTTGGTATAATCCCCATGGTCCTTTCAGGAACCCCAGCATCCACTAGGACGATAGAGAAAATAAGATTTTACTTACCGATAAATCTATTTCTCGGAGTCCGTAGTGGATGCTGGGCGCCCATCCCAAGTGCGGATTATCTGCATAAATTGTACATAGTTATTGTTAACTAATTCGGGTTATTGTTGAAGGAAGCCATCTTTCAGAGGCTCCGCTGTTATCATACTGTTAACTGGGTTTAGATCACAAGTTGTACGGTGTGATTGGTGTGGCTGGTATGAGTCTTACCCGGGATTCAAAATCCTCCCTTATTGTGTACGCTCGTCCGGGCACAGTACCTAACTGGAGTCTGGAGGAGGGTCATAGGGGGAGGAGCCAGTGCACACCACCTGATCGGAAAAAGCTTTACTTTTTGTGCCCTGTCTCCTGCGGAGCCGCTATTCCCCATGGTCCTTTCAGGAACCCCAGCATCCACTACGGACTCCGAGAAATAGATTTATCGGTAAGTAAAATCTTATTTAAACACTACACAAACCAATTAAAACACGAATATTAGTAAATATTGCCCATGGTCTGGTTGTCAACTCAAAATATCAGACTGAAACAACCGTCACAGCAATTTGGCTCAAAGTTTATTGGGCCATTTGGAATTGTTGTACAGGTTAACCCAGTGGCCTTTCATTTACAATTGCCCAGAGCTCTGAAAATTAATGTTTTTCATTGTTCTCTCAGTCATCCGCTGTGATACGAGTGTGATATAAAAGGGTGAGAGTGGGGTTTTCTGACTGACTTCCATTTTGTGCCGCAGTAACTATGCCATATAATGACAAGAGAATAGCAAGGGTGTTTGTCTCATCAAGAGAATAGCAAGGGTGTTTGTCTCATGAAGCAAGATGTTCTAGAAGAAGGATTCTCAGAATAGACAAGGACTCATGTTGTTATTTTCAGTTTGTTATAGACAAGGACTCATGTTGTTGTTTTCAGTTTAGACAAGGACTCATGTTGTCATTTTCAGTTAGATAAGATGTTTCAGAACCCCCGGAATGTACCCATATATGGATAGATTGTGTTTTTAGTTTTGTATAAAGGACGGGGAATGTTAGGGGAATTTCGGAATCCACCTGAGACGCTAGCAGACGTGCTGCGTGTGAATACCGAATTTCCCCTTGAGACGATCGTCCTGAGATTCCCCGATCCAGAGTGCTCAAGTGATGCTACACTATTCGGTAAGATATTGATGTAGTTTCTTGATATTATACCTATATTTATGATTATGTATTAATACCTGACGAAAATACTATAAGAACTAATAAATTATTTACTATTGAGACATAAAAGTGTTGTTTGTTTTGCTGCATTAAAGTGTAAGCCTGTTCTGGGCAACAGTGAGCGCAGAATGTATTGAGCAATCTCACACACCCTAGTTCTATACAGCAAGACATCCGCTCTTCCAGTTTTGGGGTAGGTTGTGCTCGAAGACCACTTCCAGTGCTGGTTCAAGATCAAGTAGAGTTTGTGGTGGAGAAGATTTTGGACTCTAAGCTGATCCATGGAGGGCAGAAGTTTCTGGTCCATTGGAAGGGGTATGGTCCAGAGGAGAGATCCTAGGTGTTGGACAAGAATTTGCATGCTCCCAGATTGAAAAAGGCCTTTTTCAAAAAATTACCTTGGAAACCGGGTTCTAAGGGTTTGTTGACCCCTCCTAAAGGGTGGTACCGTTACAAGCCGTCTCACGGCTCACAACGTCCGTTCCTCGCTAGGCGACTGGGAAGCTCCCAAACTTTCACTCCCCGGCCGCTGACTCCAAGGCAACCTGTAAGCCAAGCTATTGCGGCGGTCATTGTTGCTAGGGAACAGAGGCACCAGGGAACTTCTGCCCCGGAGGCATCATTGAGTGCATGGTTACACTGACACCAGGCACTCACAGGAAGTGCAAGGTAGGTTTGTATGGTACCGCACAGGACTATGTAGAAAAATTTCTTTCAAGGAAAATCGGGCTTGACTATTTAATGCCCTAAAAATTAACAAGCCATCGCATGGTGAAATGGCCGTTTGTGTCAGTGGTGCTGTTTGGTGCACAATTCAGCCCACATACACCCTGGTATCGTATTAACCCATCTGGGGAATATATTTACACATTTATTTATTTATGTATTTATTTGAAGTAACTCAGTTTGATCTTGTGTCTAGGTAATTGTAATTGATATTGGACTTTAATAGACCAGGAAAATTTCTATGTAACCATTGATACCCAGATAGAATTGTGAGGTTTCTTCCTCCTCTCCTTTTTGATAGTCTGTATATAGAATTAGTGTTGGATTAAACAAACCAGGGAAATTTATATGTAACCTTGAGCTCTAGATAGATTTGTGAGGGCTCTTTTCCCTCTTCTTTTGATTTTTCAGACAGACTGTCTGGCTTTGTTGCTCCCTTTATACAAATTACACAATACTGATTTAACCTCTCTTCCTGCAAACTTCGGAGACTGTTATAATATATCAATTTACAGCACAAGTGTTTATCATTGTGAGATTGATGTCAGATTATAACTACTGTTTGTGCATATATGAATAAGCCAGTTTGCCTGAAGATTTAACATACTTGGGATCATCATATATCCCTGTTAAATAATACTACTACTACTACCAGTACATACTTTGAAACCAGCTTTTTGTATTTATTTATTTATTTCATTCTATGCAAGAATAGATCTAAGAATTTTCCAATCTATCACTTTTTCTTTGATTTCTATTGGCTAGAGTCAGCTCGCCTCTCTCATCCTCTGTCCGCTATATATCATTATATGACATTGGACAGCAGAAGGTGAGGCCCTCAACCCATACCATCCCTCTTTCTAAAATTAAAGTACTCTCTCATCCAAATGCCAGATCATTACCTCTCTGCAATTCATTGGGAAGCAAAGAAACTGTGCTATCAATTGGAAAGCAGAAGTACTTCTTTATTTCGGTCAGTCATCAACCACACGCTCTCTCATTTGTGATCAGTGGTCTTCTTACTGCCATATTTCACTGGCTATGCCCAATCTTGTCTGATCTTGGAAGCAAAGCAGTGTAAAGCCGAATTAGTACCTAGATAGGAGACCACTAGGGAATATTGGGTACAGTAACTGAGTATCCATTGTCCAACACAAAAAGCAGAAGTGTGGGTGAAACCTTTGACTCTCACCACAGTTTCCATCCTTTTGTATAAAAATCTACATCATATCTTGATCTCTAACTTCAAATAGTATCCCTTACTCATACCAGGAGAATAACTAATGAAAGGCAAAATATTATTGAAATTAATAAAATGTTAAAAATAACATCGCCTACCATTATTAATTTCTGGATATCGGACGATACTCCAGTTCAAATATTTTCACCTCAGGCACTTCACATTGAGCAATTTTGCTAGTATTTATTAATTTTCAGCAGTATATTTTACCCTACAAAAAGGTTTATATAACTGCACTCCAGAGGTGTTAATCTCTTTATTTTGTTGTGTTTTGTCTATGTATACCCATAATTTTAACAAAAAGCCTATTAAAAGTTATATTTTAAATCATTTCATTATACAAAGTGTGCCCCAACACAGAGTCTCTCTTTCCTCTTTTTTGTTACTCACAGGAAGTGTGCAGACATGCAGCAGGACAGCTGTAGGGAGTTCTTAAGTAGGGGGAGACTTCGCTGTGTAACATCTGATTGGTCCATTCTCCCTTTATACTCTTGGCCTGACTCTCACTCCTTGCTGGTCATAGTTTCCTGGATGTAGCGGGAGCCCTTGTCTCTTGGTACTAGTTCTAGTCTGTGGATTCCTCACCTGGTTACATACTAAATGCCACTGCAGAGTTCCTGTGTCCAGCTCTGTGTCAGCTGCATAATCTGTCACGTGAATTATTTGCTAATTCTGTCAGTATTATTTCTTGTCATCTTGTTACGTTGTTACGTGTCTCCACTGTGCTCTAATCATCCTGCATTCCTTCCGTACCTCTACTACCTATTGCTCCACCAGTGGGTTCAGAGTCCTCAGGGTTTAATGTGCTCTCTTTCTCCCTTTACACTCTTGGACTTATTTCACCAGCCTTGTCTCTGTCTGGGATGCTTTCATCTTTATATCTTTGGGCTCTTCCAATTTTCCCTGGTATCGTAGTATTGTTCTCTTTCTCTTATCTTTTTCTTGGGTCCTCCTTCCACACAGCATTGGTTCAGATCACTCAGAGTTAAGCTCGTACAACCACCAGTGGCATAAGTCCTGGTGGCATACTAGTCCTAGTACCGGTAGGCACATCACGCCTTATTGGAAAAGCGGCTATTATAGTCTAGAAGACATGCTGGTGAGTTCTACAAGTCTTAATCTGGAGTGTACAGGGGTCATTGCCAGAAGATCTCCAAAGTCTCCTTGGAAAGAAGAATCCTCATTCGTAACACCATGTCAAAGATATGGCTTTTTGCCCACAATTTTTTGCAGGAAAACCACTTCTGGCCAGACTTCTCCAAACAGTAGATGGGTGTACCAGGGTCCCACTGGTTTCTGTCAGTTTTGAGCTGATGGCACTGATGGACATCTTCCAATTTCAAAGGGAAGTAAGCATGATGTGTATTTCTAACAATTCAACAGATTGGTAATTTATTTTTGCGCCTCAATACACCTTGCAGCCGAGATACCACCTTTCAAGGGTACCAAACACTTGAAAAATTTTAGATACAAAGAAAAAAACACAGAGGTGGTCCACCAGCGTTGAATGTATAACACTCTTTAAAATCTCTAAACCGTTGATTGAAGACTTGACAATCAATTCAACATCATAGGAAATTCTCTACTGACTCATTCATTGGATGTACCTCACTCACCGACGGTCAGTCAGATTCACCGATATAAAGGTATCTTTTAGTTGAACATCTTATTGGACATCATAGGACATATGGAAATTCACTCACCATTATTATGATCCCTATATTCATCCAAAGGTTTCTTTTTGGCTACACCAACGGAATCTCAGAACCTTGTCAAAGAATTCTCCAATGCTGGATCTCCATAAAAATGTATTTATTCCATTAAAAAAATTCCAACAGAAACACACAAAGTTAAAAAATAAGAATTTACTCACCGGTAATTCTATTTCTCGTAGTCCGTAGTGGATGCTGGGAACTCCGTAAGGACCATGGGGAATAGACGGGCTCCGCAGGAGACTGGGCACTCTAAAAGAAAGATTAGGTACTATCTGGTGTGCACTGGCTCCTCCCTCTATGCCCCTCCTCCAGACCTCAGTTAGGGAAACTGTGCCCGGAAGAGCTGACACAACAAGGAAAGGATTTGGAATCCAGGGTAAGACTCATACCAGCCACACCAATCACACTGTACAACTTGTGATAACCATACCATGTTAACAGTATGAACAACAACTGAGCCTCATTTAACGGATGTCTCTTAACAATAACCCTTTAGTTAAGCAATAACTATATGCATGTATTGCAGAGAGTCCGCACTTGGGACGGACGCCCAGCATCCACTACGGACTACGAGAAATAGAATTACCGGTGAGTAAATTCTTATTTTCTCTGACGTCCTAGTGGATGCTGGGAACTCCGTAAGGACCATGGGTATTATACCAAAGCTCCCAAACGGGCGGGAGAGTGCGGATGACTCTGCAGCACCGCATGAGCAAACTCAAGGTCCTCCTCAGCCAGGGTATCAAACTTGTAGAACTTAGCAAACTTGTTTGACCCCGACCAAGTAGCAGCTCGGCAAAGCTGTAAAGCCGAGACCCCTCGGGCAGCCGCCCAAGAAGAGCCCACCTTCCTTGTGGAATGGGCTTTCACCGATTTTGGATGCAGCAATCCAGCCGCAGAGTGAACCCGCTGAATCGTGCTATAGATCCAGCGAGCAATAGTCTGCTTCGAAGCAGGAGCGCCAACCTTGTTGGCTGCATACAGAATAAACAGCGAGTCAGACTTTCTGACTCCCGCCGTTCTGGAAACATAAATTTTCAAAGCCCGGACTACGTCCAGCAACTTGGAATCCTCCAAGTCCCTAGTAGCCGCAGGCACCACAATAGGCTGGTTCAAATGAAATGATGATACCACCCTAGGGAGAAATTGGGGGCGAGTCCTCAACTCTGCCCTGTCCATATGGAATATCAGATAAGGGCTTTTACATGACAAAACCGCCAATTCTGACACACGCCTAGCCGAAGCTAAGGCCAATAGCATGACCACTTTCCACGTGAGATATTTTAGCTACACGGTCTTAAGTGGCTCAAACCAGTGGGATTTCAGGAAATCCAACACAATGTTAAGATCCCAAGGTGCCACCGGTGGCACAAAAGGAGGCTGAATATGCAGCACCCCCGGAACAACGTCTGAACTTCAGGCAGTGAAGCCAGTTCTTTTTGAGAGAAAATGGATAGGGCCGAAATCTTGACCTTTATGGATCCTAATTTTAGGCCCATAGTCACTCCTGACTGTAGGAAGTGCAGGAATCGACCCCGCTGGAATTCCTCTGTAGGGCCTTCCCGGCCTCACACCAAGCAACCTATTTTCGCTATATACAGTGAAAAAGTCTTGCTGTCACATCTTTCCTAGCCTTTATCAGCGTTGGAATAACTGCATCCGGAATGCCCTTTTCCGCTATGATCCGGCGTGCAACCGCCATGCCGTCAAATGCAGCCGCGGTAAGCTTGGAACAGACAGGGCCCCTGTTGCAACATGTCCTGTCTGAGAGGCAGAAGCCCTGAGTCCTCTGAGAGCATTTCTTGCAGCTCCGGGTACCGAGTCCTTCTTGGCCCATTCGGAGCAAAGAATATTGTTCTCACTCCTCCTTTTATTACAATTCTCAGCCCTTGGGTATGAGAGGAAGAGGAGGGAATACATAGACCGACTGGAACACCCACGGTGTTACTAGTGCGACCACAGCTATCACCTCAGGGTCCCTTGACCCGGCTTAAAACCTTTTTTAGCTTTTTATTGAGGTGGGACGCCATCTAGTCCACCTGAGGCAGTTCCCATCAATTTGCAAACTGCGTGAAGACTTCCTGATGAAGTCCCCACTTTCCCGGGTGGAGGTCGTGCCTGCTGAGGAAGTCTGCTTCCCAGTTGTCCACTCCCGGAATGAACACTGCTGACAGTGCGCTTACTTGATTCTCCGCCCAGCGAAGAATTCTGGTGGCTTCTACCCTCGCCACCCTGCTCTTTGTGCCGCCTTGGCGGTTTACACGAACCCCTGCGGTCTGACTGGATCAGAACCGGTTGGTCGCGAAGCAGGATCTCCGCTTGACTTAGGGCGTTGTATATGGCCCTTAGTTCCAGGATATTGATGTGAAGGCAAGTCTGTTGACTTGACCACAGACCTTGGAAATTTCTTCCCTGTGTAACTGCCCCCCACCCTCGGAGGCTTGCATCCGTGGTCACCAGGATCCAGTCCTGAATGCCGAATCTGCGGCCCTCGAGAAGGTGAGCACTCTGCAGCCACCACAGGAGAGACACCCTGGCCCTGGGGGATAGGGTGATTAACCGATGCATCTGAAGAGGTGATCCGGACCACTTGTCCAGTAAGTCCCATTGGAAGGTCCTCGCATGGAACCTGCCTAAGGGGATGGCCTCGTATGATGCCACCATCCTTCCCAGGACTCGAGTGCAGTGATGCACTGACACCTGTTTTGGTTTTAATAGATTCCTGACCAGTGTCATGAGTTCCTGAGCTCTCTCTATCGGGAGATAAACCCTTTTCTGGTCTGTGTCTAGGATCGTGCCTAGGAGAGGCAGATGAGCTGTAGGAACCAACTGCGACTTTGGAATATATAGAATCCAGCCGTGTTGCCGTTACACTTCCAGAGAAAGTGATACGCTGTTCAGCAACTGCTCTCTTGATCTCGCTTGTATGAGGAGATCGTCCAAGTACGTGATAATAGTGACACCTTGCTTCCGCAGGAGCACAATCATATCCGCCATTACCTTGGTTATGACAATCCCGTACCGCAATTCTGAGGTACGCCTAATGAGGTAGATAAATGGGGACATGAAGGTATGCATCCCTTATGACCCGATTCACGATAAAGTCTCCCTCTTTTTAGGCTTGCCCTGACTGCTCATAGCGATTCCATCTTGAGCTTGAACCTTCTCAGGTATATGTTCAGGGATTTTTAATTCAATATGGGTCTGACCGAACCGTCTGGTTTCGGGATTACAACATGGTCGAATAATAACACCCTCTTGTTGAAGGAGGGGACCCTTGACCACCACCTGTTAAAGATACAATTTGTGAATTGCAGTTAACACTGGCTCCCCCTCTTGGGGGGAAGCCCGCAGGGCCGTCGGTGAGGGGGCATCTTCTCACAGTCCAGCTTGTATCCCTGAGACACAATATCTATTGCCCAGGGACCTAACAGGGAGTGAACCCACTTGTGGCTGAACTTACGAAGGCGTGTCCCCACCGGGCCTAGCTCCGCCTATGGAGCCCCAACAGCATAGGTGGATTTTTGTAGGAGCCGGGGAGGACTTCTGTTCCTGGGAACTAGCTGTGTTGATCCCGGCTCTGACAAGAAAGGACGCACCTCAGACTTTCTTGTTTCTTTATTCGAAAGGCTGCATTTAATAATGTCGTGCTTTCTTAGGCCGTGCAGGAATATAAGGCAAACTAGCAGAATTACCAGCTATAGCTGTGGAGACCAGGCCCGAGAACCCTTCTCCACACAATCCTCAGCCTTCCATATGCCTCTTAAGTCGGCATCATCTGTCCAATGCATATTCTACAGGACACGTCAAGCAGAGATCGACATAGCTTTGACTCTAGGACCAAGTATACTCATGTCTCTTTGGGCATGCTTTATAACTATATATCTATCACTTAAGACAGCATCTTTAATATATTTATTAGGGTCTCAATCTCTGCTGATAAGGTACCTGTCCACGCTGCCACAGCGCTATAAACCCATGCCGACACAATCGCCGGTCTGGGTAGTATACTAAAATGTGCACGCTATCTGCAGGATCCCTGAGAATAGCAAGTGCTACCGTCTGTGCAAACAGGACACCCTAGGGGAAGATTCTCAACACATCCTGGCCCTAGTGGGGAAAGGATACAGCCTGAGAATTCTCTTGTGGGAAGCTGCCATCTCTTGTCTGGAGATTCCCGGTCTTTTTCCTCATGAGAGGAGGGAAATTTACCTCAGCATTCTTCCCCTTAAACATGTGTACTCTCGTGTCAGGGACAGATGAGTCATCAGTGATATGCAAATCATCTTTTATTTCAATATCATATATTGAATACCTTCTAGCCATCTTGGCTGTAACTTTGCATTATCGTAGTCGACAGTGGAGTTAAACTCCGTGTCGATACCAGTGTTTGTTATTTTGGATAGTGAACATTGTGAGACTCTGAAGGTCTCTGTGACATAGGGACAGACATGGGTAGATTTCCTGTCTGTTCCCTAACCATTTGTGCAATAAATTCACCTTAGCACTTACACATATCCAAACAGGTGTCGGCATTGTCGACGGAGACACCCTCTCACACACATATCCGCTCTATCACCTCCTTAGAGCCTTTTACCTCAGACATGTCGACACACGCGTACCGACACACCACACACACAGGGGATGCTCTATTTGAAGACAGTTCCCCCACAAGGCCCTTTGGAGAGACAGAGAGAGAGTATGCCAGCACACACCCCAGCGCTATATAACCCAGGGATTACACTACAACTCAGTGTTTACCCAGTAGCTGCTGTATATACAATTTTTGCGCCTAAATTTATGTGCCCCCCCCCCCTCTCTTTTCACCCTTTGTGTACCAGGATACTGCAGGGGAGAGCCTGGGGAGCTTCCTTCCAGCGGAGCTGTGAAGAGAAAATGGCGCTGGTGTGCTGAGGAAGAAGGCCCCGCCCCCTCAGCGGCGGGCTTCTGTCCTGTTTCTGACTAAAAATGGCGGGGGTTTTACACATATACAGTCACAGACTGTATTATGTGTATTTTTATGCCAAAGGTATTTTTATTGCTGCCCAGGGCGCCCCCCCCCCCCCCCCCCCAGCGCCCTGCACCCTACATTGACCGGAGTGTGTGGTGTGCTGTGGGAGCAATGGCGCACAGCTGCGGTGCTGTGCGCTACCTTAATGAAGACAGGAGTCTTCTGCCGCCGATTTCATCGCTTCTCTTCTGTCTTCTGGCTCTGCAAGGGGGACGGCGGCGCGGCTCCGAAAACGGACGATCGAGGTCAGGCCCTGTGTTCGAACCCTCTGGAGCTAATGGTGTCCAGTAGCCTAAGAAGCACAAGCTAGCTGCAAGCAGGTAGGTTTGCTTCTCTCCCCTCAGTCCCACGTAGCAGTGAGTCTGTTGCCAGCAGATCTCACTGAAAATAAAAAAACCTAACAAATACTTTCTTTCTAGCAAGCTTAGGAGAGCCCACTAGGAGCACCCAGCTCTGGCCGGGCACAGATTCTAACTGAGGTCTGGAGGAGGGGCATAGAGGGAGGAGCCAGTGCACACCAGATAGTACCTAATCTTTCTTTTAGAGTGCCCAGTCTCCTGCGGAGCCCGTCTATTCCCCATGGTCCTTACGGAGTTCCCAGCATCCACTAGGACATCAGAGAAATAGGGGTTACACCACTCCACTCCACAAGGATCTCAAACACCCTGAGGAAGGAAGCATTTCCGAAACGCGTTGGTGGTAAAAAGACATTGTTTGAGACTTACTCAGCCGCTGCAATCACTTCACCCTGTTCAGGACCGGAATAGACATTAGACACCCGCCCTGCAAACATTTGGACATGTCTGCATTTTTCCAAATACTCCCAGAAAACGGTCAGTTGACACCCACAAACGCCTCGTTCCTGTCAATCACCTTGCGATCACCCGTGCGAATGGATTCTTCGTTAAATCCATCACACAGCAACGATCCGCTTTGTACCCGTATGATGCGCCTGCGCATTGCGGTGCATATGAATGCGCAGTTCAGGCCTGATCGCTTCGCAGCGAAAAAACCTAGCGTGCGATCAGGTCTGAATTAGGCCCAATGGGGGTCATTCCGAGATGATCATAGCACAACTACGATCATTCACACTGACATGCGGGGGGACGCCCAGCACAGTGCTATCCCGTCCCGCATGTCAATGCCGGTTCCGCCCGCAGAAGTGCAAAGGCATCGCACAACGGCAATGCCTTTGCACTTCAAGAGTAGCTCCCGACCAGCGCAGCTTTAGCGTGCTGGCCGGGAGCTACTCATCGTTCCCGGGCCCGCAGTGGCTGCGTGTGACGTCACGCAGCCGCTGCGGCCCGCCCCCTGTTCGGTTTGGCCACGCCTGCATTGGCCGGACCGCGCCCAGGAAACGGTGGGCAAACACCGCCGTTCCACCCACCCCCAGCGACCGCCGCAGTTCTGACCCGATCGCACCGCTGCGATAAAAACTGCAGCGTGCGATTGGGTCAGAATGACCCCCAATGTGCACTGTAGGAGCGGCAGATATAACATTTGCAGAGAGAGTTAGATTTGGGTGGGTTATTTTGTTTCTGTGCAGAGTAAACTGGCTGCTTTATTTTTATACTGCAATTTAGATTTCAGTTTGAACACACCGCACCCAAATCTAACGCTCTCTGCACATGTTATATCTGCCTCTCCTGCAGTGCACATGGGGGGTGATTCAGACCTGATCGCAGTTGTGCTGAATTTAGTGATGCAGTGTACCATATAGAGTATGTAGTGTAGTAATGTAATGCAGCATATAGGGGCATGTGGTGCACTGATGTGGTGTAGCATATACAGTAAGGGGATCTACTGTAGTGATGTAGTGTAGCATATAGGGTATGTACTGCAGTGTATAGGGGCACGTAGTGTAGTTCAGCGTGTCGGGGATGTAGTATAGTGATGTAGTGAAGTGGATAGTGGAATGTAGTTCAGTGATGAAGTGTTATGATATAGGAGGTCATTCAGATTTGATTGCTGCTGTGCGTTTTCGTACAGCGGGCGATCAGGTCCTAACTGCGCATGCGTATGTACCGCAATGTGCACGCGCGTCAGACAACAACAATGAGCATCGCCGGTCAGTGTTGGGATGGTGCGAAAAATCCGATCGCACGGGCGTTCGCAAGGTGATTGACAGGAAGGGTCCGTGTGGGGGTGGAAACTGAGCGTTTACAGGGAGAGTCCGTAAAAACGCAGGCGTTACCAAGCGTTTTCAGGGAGGGTGTCTGATGTCAGCCCCTGTCCAGATCAGCCTGTTCTCATTGCACTGTAAAGTAAGTCCTGGGTTGCACACAGACTGCACAAAGTGAATTTTTGCAGCTCGGCATACACATGGGATCGCACACTTGCATGGCGAATTTACACTTCCACTGGAGGTGGCGACTATCCGATCGCAGGACAGCAAAATTAGCAGCCCAGCGATCAGATCTGAATTACCCCCATAGTGCAGTGATATAGGCCCTCATTCCGAGTTGTTCGCTCGTTATTTTCCTTAGCATCGGTGCGATTTTCCGCTAACTGTGCATGGGCAATGTTCGCACTGCGGCTGCGCCAAGTAAATTTGCTAAGAAGTTTGGTTTTTTACTCACGGCATTACAAGGTTTTTTCTTCGTTCTGATGATTGTTGTGTGATTGACAGGAAGTGGGTGTTTCTGGGCGGAAACTGGCCGTTTTCTGGGAGTGTTTGAAAAAACGCTGCCGTTTCTGGGAAAAACGCGGGAGTGGCTGGAGAAACGGAGGAGTGTCTGGGCGAACGCTGGGCGTGTGTGTGACGTCAAACCAGGAACGAAACTGACTGAACTGATCGCAGTGGCAGAGTAAGTCTCGAGCTACTCAGAAACTGCTAAGAAATTTCTAATCGCAATTTTGAGAATCTTTCGTTCGCAATTCTGCTAAGCTAAGATTCACTCCCAGTAGGCGGCGGCTTAGCGTGTGCAATGCTGCTAAAAGCAGCTTGCGAGCGAACAACTCGGAATGAGGGCCATAGTGCAATGTATGGGGGGACACAGGTGGGAATGTAGAGGAAAACGCTGCTGGGGGGACGACATGTGACACTTATGGCATTTGGGGCACATAGGGGATAATTGTCCAATAGTATCCCCTTTTAAAAAATTTTTTTTTGATAATCTGATTATTTTAGTCTCACACAGGGGCGTCGGAATGGGGGGGGGGGGGAGGGGGCAGCTCGCTCCCCCCAAACATGAGAGAAACGCCGATACTGGGGCAGAGGAGCGGCAGGCAGCTAGATGTGACGCACCTGTGTACTAGCGCCTCTTAATGGGCACGCTGTTTAATGTCAAGTATCAGGGTCGGACCTGCAGTCTCAGCAGATACGCAGCAGTAGCAGCCCAGCAGAGATGCAGTCATCCCGGCCCCTCACAGTGTCCACAGCGTACAGTGATACTACTTCCTCCTCCTGCCATGTGGCCATGCAGCTTCTTCCCCTCCTCTGCTCCGCCCCCGATCCGTCCCACGCTTTGCCTCTACGCCTGAATTTTTTTCTGCAGCAGGTTGCAGGGCGACTGTCTGTCTCTCCCTCAGTTTGACCTAGCCCTTGGTCCGTCCTGCGGCTCCTCCTCCCCTCCTGATCCATGCTGCCAATGTCTTTTCCCATGCTGTTACAGTGGCAGGCTGATCCGTGGAGGGGGAGGGGGGGGAGGGGGAGGGGGAGGGGGAGAGGGGGGGCGGGGGGGGGCTTTCCTCAACACAATCACAATAAGCATGTCACAGACTACAGCACAATGACAGCGATGAGGTGCCCGCCTTCCCGCACCTCTAAACGTCGGTGACGCTGCAGCGCTGTCCAGATAACAGAGTTAAGGCGCTGGGAGGGCACACCTGGAGCAGAGAGGAGAAGAAAACTGATGAGCCAAAGAGTAGTACACGGGAGGTTAGTTACAGTTTGACAGGTGTTTATGCAGAAATGGTGAAGAGGGGGATGGGAGGGAACTGGGGAGATAGTGACAGTGACATATGGGAAGATTTATTAACAAGAGGGATCAGTGTAGGTCAGTAGTGTAAGGTATAGAGGATGATGTAGTCCGAGGCGGAACTACCGCCAGTGCAACCAGTGCGTTGCACTGGGGCCCGCCTCTGTCCAGGGGCCCAAAGCATGTAATGAGTCAAACTGACTCATTACATGCCGCTGTGCGCTGCGGGCAACCGCTGCCCGCAGCGCACAGCCGCCTGGACAGAGAGGAGAGGAGCAGCGGTACGGGGGAGAAGGAGGAGGAGGGAGCCGAAGGAGGGAGCCGCAGCAGCGCTTTACTACTGGTGGAGGCGCTGCTGCTGCTGGCCCTCTGCTTCACTATAGGCTGTCTTCCGAGAACAGCCTATAATGAAGCAGAGGGGCAGCAGCAGCAGCGCCTCCACCAATGACACAGCGCTGCTGCGGCTCCCTCCTCCACCTCCCTCCTCCTCCTTCTCTCCAGCCCGGGAATCGTCTGACGCTGCACCGAGGAGCCTGAGCCAGCGGAGACGCCGGAGAGGGTAAGTATAATTCTTTCTTTCTGTCTCTTTCTTTCTGTCTCTTTCTTTCTTTGTTGGGACTGCCTGTCGCTATGTGTAAAAATGGGGGACTGCCTGCCGCAATGTGTAAAAATGGTGGACTGCCTGCCGCTATGTGTAAAAAGGGGGAATCTGCCTGCCGCAATGTGTAAAAATGGGGGACTGCCTGCCGCAATGTGTAAAAACGGGGGACTGCCTGCCGCAATGTGTAAAAATGGTGGACTGCCTGCCGCTATGTGTAAAAAGGGGGAATCTGCCTGCCGCAATGTGTAAAAATGGGGGACTGCCTGCCGCAATGTGTAAAAACGGGGGACTGCCTGCCGCAATGTGTAAAAACGGGGGACTGCCTGCCGCAAGGTGTAAAAATGGGGGACTGCCTGCCGCAATGTGTAAAAAGGGGAAATCTGCCTGCCGCAATGTGTAAAACTAAAAACGGGGGACTGCCTGCCGCAATGTGTAAAAAGAGGGAATCTTCCTGCCGCAATGTGTAAAAAGGGGGGACTGCCTGCCGTTATGTGTAAAAATGGGGAATCTGCCTGCCGCTATGTGTAAAAAGGGGGAATCTGCCTGCCGTAATGTGTAAAAAGAGGGACTGCCTGCCGCAATGTGTAAAAAGGGGGAATCTGCCTGCCGCAATGTGTAAAAATGTGGAATCTGCCTGCCGCAATGTGTAAAAACGGGGGACTGCCTGCCGCAATGTGTAAAAAGGGGGAATCTGCCTGCCGCTATCTGTAAAAATGGGGAATCTGCCTGCCGCTATGTGTAAAAAGGGGGAATCTGCCTGCCGTAATGTGTAAAAAGGGGGACGCTGTCTGCCGTAATGTGTAACAAGGGCACGCTGTCTGCCGTAATGTGTAAAAAGTGGACGCTGTCTGCCGTTATGTGTAAAAAGTGCACGCTGTCTGCCGTAATGTGTAAAAAGGGGGACGCTGTCTGCCGTTATGTGTAAATAGTGTACGCTGTCTGCCGCTATGTTTAACAAGGGCACGCTGTCTGCCGTTAAGTGTAAAAAGTGTACGCTGTCTGCCGCTATGTGTAACAAGGGCACGCTGTCTGCCGTTATGTGTAAAAAGGGGACGCTGTCTGCCGTTATGTGTAAAAAGTGCACGCTGTCTGCCGTAATGTGTAAAAAGGGGGACGCTGTCTGCCGTAATGTGTAAAAAGGGGGACGCTGTCTGCCGTAATGTGTAAAAAGGGGACGCTGTCTGCCGTAATGTGTAAAAAGAGGAATCTGTCCGCTGTAAGGTGTAAAAGGGTCTCTACCTGGTGTAGTGGTGCTACTGTGCGGCGTAATTTGAAGAATGGAGACTACTGTGCACCGTTTTATGAATTGGTATTATTTTGTGGCCACACCCCTTCCCCACGAAGCCACGCCACTATGTATTTTTGCCTGCCGCAATGTGTAAAAAGGGGGAATCTGCCTGCCGCAATGTGTAAAAATGTGGAATCTGCCTGCCGCAATGTGTAAAAACGGGGGACTGCCTGCCGCAATGTGTAAAAAGGGGGAATCTGCCTGCCGCTATCTGTAAAAATGGGGAATCTGCCTGCCGCTATGTGTAAAAAGGGGGAATCTGCCTGCCGTAATGTGTAAAAAGGGGGACGCTGTCTGCCGTAATGTGTAACAAGGGCACGCTGTCTGCCGTAATGTGTAAAAAGGGGACGCTGTCTGCCGTTATGTGTAAAAAGTGCACGCTGTCTGCCGTAATGTGTAAAAAGGGGGACGCTGTCTGCCGTTATGTGTAAATAGTGTACGCTGTCTGCCGCTATGTTTAACAAGGGCACGCTGTCTGCCGTTAAGTGTAAAAAGTGTACGCTGTCTGCCGCTATGTGTAACAAGGGCACGCTGTCTGCCGTTATGTGTAAAAAGGGGACGCTGTCTGCCGTTATGTGTAAAAAGTGCACGCTGTCTGCCGTAATGTGTAAAAAGGGGGACGCTGTCTGCCGTAATGTGTAAAAAGGGGACGCTGTCTGCCGTAATGTGTAAAAAGAGGAATCTGTCCGCTGTAAGGTGTAAAAGGGTCTCTACCTGGTGTAGTGGTGCTACTGTGCGGCGTAATTTGAAGAATGGAGACTACTGTGCACCGTTTTATGAATTGGTATTATTTTGTGGCCACACCCCTTCCCCACGAAGCCACGCCACTATGTATTTTTGCGCGCGCCTACGGCGCGCAATGCCCCTGTTTTACATGCAGGGGTGGGGCTCCGATGCCGTTTCTTGCACACAGTGCTAAAATGTCTAGTTACGGCACTGTTGCTAGGTATCCATTTCTCTGGCCCTGAGCAGGTCCCCCTCACCAGATCCTTTCCAGGGGTGAGGGGGCGGACTTGGATGGGATGTGGGGGGCGCAAAGCATTTTGTCGCACCTGGGCCCAGCCCACCGCTCGCTAGTTCCGCCACTGGATGTAGTGTAAGGTACAGAGGGTTTCATGATGCAGTGTTGTGTTTAGAGGCGTCAGTTATATAGTGACAGGTATAGAAGGGTCCATGAAGTATTAGCAGGTATAGAGGGGTCCGTAATGTAATGTAGTGTAGGTTAAGGAGGAGCATGTTATGTAGTGGGGAGTATAGAGGGGTCCGTAATGTTGTGGCGGGTATAGAGGTGTCAGTAATTTAGTGTATGGTATAGAGGCGTCTTTAATGTAGTGTATGGTATAGTGGAATTGGTGATGTAGTATAGGGTGTAGAGGGGTCATTTATGCTGTGTCAGGTATAGAGAGGTCAGTAATGTAGTGTAGGTATGGAGGGGTTAGTAAAATACTGATCCAAAGTACATAGTACACTATTATTGAATTAAGCTGCAAATTACAGGAAAAAGTACGCAATCAGGTTAAAAAAAAAAGGGTAAAGGTCAGAGGTCTGATATGACCAGCGCCATGTCTTACACCACGTATCAATATGCATAAACAGATATATGTTAATTTTTCGTGTTGGACTAGGGCACCAAATGAAATTTTTGCCGTGGCTCTGCTTGGTCTACAACCGCCCCTGGATACGCCTCCCGGATGTATGCTGGGTGGGTGGATTTTTGCAAGACGTGTCTGCATTGTGTGTCATCATGTCACGTTATAGCCTCATACACACTGGCACAAGGAGTAGAGTATGTGTGGCATGCGAGCGTTATTTCCAGGCTGAAAGAATAGTCAGGGGAGGAGTCTATGCCAGAACCCATATGCTGACGCCGAGGTGGGCCTGTGTGCTTTAAATGCTAGGGTCTATTTTTAGTCCTAGGCGGGTGCTGTCAGCCATATTGGCTTTCTGAGCCCTCCCTGAGGGTCTCTGCCTTGCGCCAAGCTTGCTGCCCATGTTTGCAGGTACTTGTGCCCCCCCCCCCCCCCCCCTCTCTTCCCTACCCAGGCCATGTCACGCCGTTATTCTCAGTGCTCTAGTCAGCAGAGTGTCCTGGGAAGAACAACATGTGGCCCCACTCAACATTCTGACTGTGGCTTGGAGTCACCAGTTCCTGGAACCCACCCAGACAGAACAGCGCAGCACCTCAGAGACCGACACATGTACGGTGAGTCAGTGCCTTATTTCAGTGTGCTGGTGGCCCCTCTTCTTCCATATACTCCTGCTTTCTTCCCTCCCTCCAACAGCTCCAAACCCCCTCGACTGTCCCGACCGCTCCCTCCCCTATTCAGACAGGTACCTACTCCCATCCGCGGCTCCCACGCCCTCAAACAGGTTTCCCTCACAGCTTCAAACAAACCCCCCATCCGTGGGACATGCTACCCCCTTCCCCATTCTCAAACAGGTTTCCTTCACAGCTCCAAACCCCCCCCCATCCGCAGCAGATTTCTCTGTGAAAAATATCAAAGGGGAAGCCGGAGGACGGGGAACTGGCAGCAGATTCTGCCCGACCAGATATCATGCACAAGAACCTGCTGCTGGTGGTGCTCTGCCTGATGTTTGGCGTGGAGGTCAGCTTTAAATTTGACACAAAGACGTCATTTACCTGCTGAACCTCTGTCATCTAGTCACCATGTTGCTGGTAATACTAATAATAGTAATGCCCCCACACACCTTTCTGTCATATACCTGTTGAACGCCTGTCCTGTGTTTACTGGTTGGGGCTGATATGCCGGTGTTCGGGATGCCGGCAGTCAGAATACCGACCATGGCATCCTGATGGTTAAAATTCTGACGAGAAGGTAAGTATGTTTACCCTACCCCCCCAACCCTCCCTTTTATCAGCCTAACTCTAACCCCCCTCCTCCCCCCCAACCCACTGCAGCCTAACTCTAACCCTCCCCGGTGGTGCCTATACCTAACCCACCCCCTCCTCTCCCCAACCACAGCCTAACCCTCCCAGGGGGTTCCTAACCCCCCCTTCCTGCAGCCTAAACCTAGCCCTCCCCCTTGCAACCTAAACGTAACCTCCAAACCCCCCCACACACACACACACACTTCCACCCTCTGCGGCTTACCTCTCCGGTGGCCCAGCACACAGACATCCAGGATCCCGGCGGTCTGTATTCTGGCGGCGGGATTGTGATCCTATTCGGAATACCAACACCAGCATGCCGAGTAGTGTCGGGATTCCGGCGTAGGTATTTAGATCGCCGGGATCCTCACCTGATCCCATGCTTGCCATGTTGCTGATAATGCTAATAATTATAATGATGCACCGACACGTATGCCTATTATGTCACCCACTGTCACAGTGTGCTGGGAAGCTAGGGCCGCCAAACTCAGATTATATCTTGCCCCCCCCCCCCCCCCCCAACCTAAAAACGTTCTGACGCCCCTGGTCTCACAGGGTTTGTTTGTTTGTTTGTCCCGGGTGACGGAAATCCTAGTTTCGGCCCTGTGCAATGGTCCACTACACCATAGTTTGCATAAGTCTGTATGGCCACTATATTGTTGGGCCAGGTTACTGTTCTTTTACAGAAGCCATTGAGAACATAAAGGAGTACTATTGCTTTTGTTAAAAATAATGTGAAGCCAGTTCTTTGGTTTATTAAAAGGTGTTTATAGATTTGTGGGTGGGTTATATTTTAAGTTTTATATTGTCAAGGTTTTCTCCCTATCCCCTCTAGGGATGTTCCTAACCAGATGATATGTAAATGGTGGCTTTCTGCTCATTGGATTTTACCCAGGATACTCATACAACTCCAGCTTTTGGCATGGGCTCCACAGAGGGGTAACGAGAGAGGGTGTGGGTGCAAAGTACCCGGGTATCTGTTTAAGGACTTTCGAGTGCAAGGGTGGCATAAGCACAAGAAGTTGTATTGCTGTGCCCACGCCTACCGTCGCAACAGGATGGCGCTACACAGTCACTCCCTCCAATGGCCTTGCCCCCAGTACCCAGGCCTCGCTTCATACACAGCTGTGGGAGAAGACCTGAAGTTCCACTTGGCAGGTTTAATTGCAAGCTATCATCTCAGGATAATTCCTTGGCTGTATGGAAAAGCTTTGACATTTTTGGAGACAGTGCTATGGTAAAGTGTACTATTGGGTGCAGGGCCGCCAACAGTTCTGGCGGGTCCAGGTACAATGAGGAGGAGGTGTGACAAAATGGAAGGTGCGTGACCAGGGCACATCCATGAAAAAATTAATAAGAATAAGTTTGCGGCTACGCGCACCACACATGGGGGCGCTGGTTTCCAGGGTGGGGAGCGCCGGTGTCCAGGGCAGCAGTGGGTGGTGGGGTGTGTGATTGCTGGCTCTTACACCCACGCAGAGAGAAAGAGAGAGATAGCTGAGAGAGAGAGGACAGGCTGCCGCTGTGGCTGCCTCTTTCCCCAGCTCAGCACTGAGCAGCACGTGCTGGGCTTGGGAGAGCGACTGCTGCAGCGGCTGTCAGTTCTATCCTGTCCGGCACAGCTGTACAAAACATTTTTTAGGTTAGATATCAATTGGTTACAACTTACAAGTCACATTAAATATGTTTGAAACAATGACACTTACTCATTAGTTTTACAAGCATCTAGTAAAAGTTTTATTTTAATTTCATGTTACCTACTGTATCTAGGGTCTAGCCCAGTGGTTCTCAAACTGTGTACCGTGGCACCCTGGGGTGCCTCAGGACACTATCAGGGATGCCCTGGGTTGGTGGTCCAGGACAAATTTAAATAATTTATGGTCAATGTAATAGGCTTCAAATCATAAAATATGTGGACAAACAGAAGCAAATCTTGTCCCTCACCACATAACTGACCCTAAGAATGACATATAAACATAATTTACTTCATTAAATATTTCTGTCTACATTTCTCAATAAGAAACTTTTGGCCTAGAGATGCCGTGTAAAAAATTCTGATGCTCCAGGATGCCATGATTCAAAAAAGTTTGAGAACCACTGTTCTAGACTTTAAAATAGTGTTTTGTTAAAGCGTCTTGGCATATGGCGTGATTGACCAATACATGTGGCTTCCAGTTTTACATTATTTACAAATGGGAACAGGCTGCATTTGGGTTAGGTGGCAATCTGTAAGCTTCAACATGAACATTGAGATTGTGGTCGTAGTTTATACCATGGTCGTATCACCTCCGGCCAGGCTCTGAAAAAGCTGCAAAGTACACAAGTATGAGCAATTATAGTACTGGTGAGACAATATATTTGAGACCGCATTACTTTTAGCAATGTACAATGATTTGTTTACATACAAAAACTAAAGACAAGCATCTTTTTGTGTCATGATAATCTGTTCATGGGTTGCAGTCAGGAAGTCTGCAGTTATGTCGAACATGACTAGATGTATGGAAGACAGCTGGCACCAGGTTCTAATTATGTGAGCATTACAACTGTAAATGTTCCTAAAGCAGCATATTTAAAGTTAAAATACCAGGCCCCTTGAGGAAGATTTGCTGCACCAATACTCACCTTGCCAGGGCCGGCTCCAAGTCTACTAGCACCCCGAGCGAGAAAATGTCGAAGTGCCCCCCCATGCGTACGCCGAAGGCGCGTGAGCTCCTTAAAAATTGCCCATGACCTCGCAACTTCATATTATCAAACTATAAATACATTTTCATACCAGATCTATATACACAATTAGCAGCCTTACACATAACAGCCACAGTAGTGTTCCTTACACATAATGTCTCCAGTATAGCGCCAGATACACATGATATGCCCCCCAGCAGCGCCAGATACACATGATATGCCCCCCAGCAGCGCCAGATACACATGATATGCCCCCCAGCAGTGCCAGGTATACATGATATGCCCCCCAGCAGTGCCAGATACACATGATATGCCCCCAGCAGTGCCAGATACACATTATATGCCCCCCAGCAGTGCCAGATACACATGATATGACCCCCAGCAGTGCCAGATACACATGTTCATACAGTGCCAGATCCAGATATGCCCCACAGTGCCAGATCCAGATATGCCCCACAGTGCCAGATCCAGATATGCCCCACAGTGCCAGATCCAGATATGCCCCACAGTGCCAGATCCAGATATGCCCCACAGTGCCAGATCCAGATATGCCCCACAGTGCCAAATCCAGATATGCATCCAGTGCCAGATAGATATGCCCACAGTGCCAGATCCAGATATGCCCACAGTGCCAGATCCAGATATGCCCCCCGTGCCAGATAGATTTGCCCCCCGTGCCAGATAGATATGCCCCACAGTGCCAGATTCAGATATGCCCCACAGTGCAAGATCCAGATATGCCCCCAGTGCCAGATCCTGATATGCCCCACAGTGCCAGATCCAGATATGCCCACAGTGCCAGATCCAGATATGCCCCACAGTGCCAGATAGATATGACCACAGTGCCAGATCCAGATATGCCCCACAGTGCCAGATCCAGATATGCCGCACAGTGCCAGATCCAGATATGCCCCACAGTGCCAGATCCAGATATGCCCCACAGTGCCAGATCCAGATATGCCCCACAGTGCAAGATAGATATGCCCCACCGTTCCAGATAGATATGCATCCAGTGCCAAAAAGATATGCATCCAGTGCCAGAAAGATATGCCCACAGTGCCAGATCCAGATATGCCCCACAGTGCAAGATCCAGATATGCCCCCAGTGCCAGATCCTGATATGCCCCACAGTGCCAGATCCAGATATGCTCCACAGTGCCATATCCAGATATGCCCACAGTGCCAGATCCAGATATGCCCCACAGTGCCAGATAGATATGACCACAGTGCCGGATCCAGATATGCCCCACAGTGCCAGATCCAGATATGCCCCAGAGTGCCAGATCCAGATATGCCCCACAGTGCCAGATCCAGATATGCCCCACAGTGCCAGATCCAGATATGCCCCACAGTGCCAGATCCAGATATGCCCCACAGTGCCAGATCCAGATATGCCCCACAGTGCCAGATAGATATGCCCCACAGTGCCAGATAGATATGCCCCCCAGTGCCAGATAGATATGCATCCAGTGCCAGAAAGATATGCATCCAGTGCCAGAAAGATATGCCCACAGTGCCAGATCCAGATATGCCCCACAGTGCCAGATCCAGATATGCCCCACAGTGCCAGATCCAGATATGCCCACAGTGCCAGATCCAGATATACCCACAGTGCCAGATCCAGATATGCCCCACAGTGCCAGATAGATATGCATCCAGTGCCAGAAAGATATGCCCACAGTGCCGGATCCAGATATGCCCACAGTGCCAGATCCAGATATACCCCACAGTGCCAGATCCAGATATGCCCCACAGTGCCAGATAGATATGCCCACAGTGCCAGAAAGATATGCCCACAGTGCCGGATCCAGATATGCCCACAGTGCCAGATCCAGATATGCCCACAGTGCCAGATCCTGATATGCCCCACAGTGCCAGATCCTGATATGCCCCACAGTGCCAGATCCTGATATGCCCCACAGTGCCAGATCCAGATATGGCCACAGTGCCAGATCCAGATATGCCCACAGTGCCAGATCCAGATATGCCCCACAGTGCCAGATAGATATGCCCCACAGTGCCAGATCCAGATATGCCCCACAGTGCCAGAAAGATATGCCCACATTGCCAGATCCAGATATGCCCCCAGTGCCAGATCCAGATATGCCCCACAGTGCCAGATCCAGATATGCCCCACAGTGCCAGATCCAGATATGCCCCACAGTGCCAGATCCAGATATGCCCCACAGTGCCAGATCCAGATATGCCCACAATGCCAGATCCAGATATGCCCACAGTGCCAGATCCAGATATACCCCACAGTGCCAGATCCAGATATGCCCCACAGTGCCAGATCCAGATATGCCCCACAGTGCCAGATCCAGATATGCCCCACAGTGCCAGATCCAGATATGCCCCACAGTGCCAGATAGATATGCCCCACAGTGCCAGATAGATATGCCCCACAGTGCCAGATAGATATGCATCCAGTGCCAGAAAGATATGCCCACAGTGCCAGATCCAGATATGCCCCACAGTGCCAGATCCAGATATGCCCCACAGTGCCAGATCCAGATATGCCCCACAGTGCCAGATCCAGATATGCCCTACAGTGCAGATCCAGATATGCCCCACAGTGCCAGCTCCAGATATGCCCACAGTGCCAGATCCAGATCCAGATATGCCCCACAGTGCCAGATCCAGATATGCCCCACAGTGCCAGATAGATATGCATCCAGTGCCAGAAAGATATGCCCACAGTGCCGGATCCAGATATGCCCACAGTGCCAGATCCAGATATACCCCACAGTGCAAGATCCAGATATGCCCCACAGTGCCAGATAGATATGCATCCAGTGCCAGAAAGATATGTCCACAGTGCCGGATCCAGATATGCCCACAGTGCCAGATCCAGATATGCCCACAGTGCCAGATCCTGATATGCCCCACAGTGCCAGATCCTGATATGCCAGATCCAGATATGGCCACAGTGCCAGATCCAGATATGGCCACAGTGCCAGATCCAGATATGGCCACAGTGCCAGATCCAGATATGCCCCACAGTGCCAGATAGATATGCCCCACAGTGCCAGATCCAGATATGCCCCACAGTGCCAGAAAGATATGCCCACAGTGCCAGATCCAGATATGCCCCCAGTACCAGATCCAGATATGCCCCACAGTGCCAGATCCAGATATGCCCACAGTGCCAGATCCAGATATGCCCACAGTGCCAGATCCAGATATGCCCCACAGTGCCAGATAGATATGCCCCACAGTGCCAGATAGATATGCCCCACAGTGTCAGATAGATATGCATCCAGTGCCAGAAAGATATGCCCACAGTGCCAGATCCAGATATGCCCCACGGTGCCAGATCCAGATATGCCGCACAGTGCCAGATCCAGATATGCCCACAGTGCCAGATCCAGATATGCCCACAGTGCCAGATCCAGATATGCCCCACAGTGCCAGATCCAGATATGCCCCACAGTGCCAGATAGATATGCATCCAGTGCCAGAAAGATATGCCCACAGTGCCGGATCCAGATATGCCCACAGTGCCAGATCCAGATATGCCCCACAGTGCCAGATCCAGATATGCCCCACAGTGCCAGATCCAGATGCATCCAGTGCCAGAAAGATATGCCCACAGTGCCGGATCCAGATATGCCCACAGTGCCAGATCCAGATATGCCCACAGTGCCAGATCCTGATATGCCCCACAGTGCCAGATCCTGATATGCCCCACAGTGCCAGATCCTGATATGCCCCACAGTGCCAGATCCAGATATGCCCACAGTGCCAGATCCAGATATGCCCACAGTGCCAGATCCAGATATGCCCCACAGTGCCAGATAGATATGCCCCACAGTGCCAGATCCAGATATGCCCCACAGTGCCAGAAAGATATGCCCACAGTGCCAGATCCAGATATGCCCCTAGTGCCAGATCCAGATATGCCCCCAGTGCCAGATCCAGATATGCCCCCAGTGCCAGATCCAGATATGCCCCACAGTGCCAGATCCAGATATGCCCCACAGTGCCAGATCCAGATATGCCCACAGTGCCAGATCCAGATATGCCCACAGTCCCAGATCCAGATATGCCCCACCGTGCCAGGTCCAGATATGACCCCAGTGCCAGATAGATATGCCCAAAGTGCCAGATAGATATGTCCCCAGTGCCAGATAGATATGCCCCCAGTGCTAGATCCAGATATGCCCCCAATGCCAGATAGATATGCCCCCAGTGCCAGATAGATATGCCCCCAGTGCTAGATCCAGATATGCCCCCAGTGCCAGATAGACATGCCCCCAGTGCCAGATAGATTTGCCCCCAGTGCCAGATCCAGATATGCCCCACAGTGCCAGATAGACATGCCCCCAGTGCCAGATAGATATGCCCCCAGTACTAGATCCAGATATGCCCCCAGTGCCAGATAGATATGCCCCCAGTGCCAGATCCAGATATGCCCCCAGTGCCAGATCCAGATATGCCCCACAGTGCCAGATCCAGTTATGCCCCACAGTGCCAGATCCAGATATGCCCACAGTGCCAGATCCAGATATGCCCACAGTGCCAGATCCAGATATGCCCACAGTGCCAGATCCAGATATGCCCCACCGTGCCAAGTCCAGATATGCCCCCCAGTGCCAGATCCAGATATGACCCAAGTGCCAGATAGATATGCCCAAAGTGCCAGATAGATATGCCCCCAGTGCCAGATAGATATGCCCCCAGTGCTAGATCCAGATATGCCCCCAATGCCAGATAGTTATGCCCCCAGTGCCAGATAGATATGCCCCCAGTGCTAGATCCAGATATGCCCCAGAGTGCCAGATAGACATGCCCCCAGTGCCAGATAGATATGCCCCCAGTGCCAGATATAGATGCCGCCCACCTGTAAGTGTATGCTCCACAATCTGCCCCCTGCCCGATTATAGCAGGCAGATTGTAGTTGTACTATAGTATTTATTATTATTTATATAGCGCACATATATTGCGCAGAGCTTTATAGAAAATATTTGGCCATTCACATTAGTCCCTGCCCCAGTGGAGCTTACAATCTATTATCCCTACAATATGTACACATTCAAGCTAGGGTTAATTTTGTTGGGAGCCTATTAACCTACCAGTATATTTTTTGATTGTGGAAGGAAACCAGAGTATACCCCACGCAAGCATGGGGAGAATATACAAACTCCACACAGGGCCATGGTGGGAATTGAACCCATGACCTGAGTGCTGTGAGGCAGTAATACTAGACATTACCCTTGCTACAATTAAAATCACACTGTAGACACTGCACACAGGCAGGTGCAGGCAATTGCCACCTGGCAGCTATCTAGTCACTGACAGCCTGCCGGGAGTATTCAGCCAGCCCAGCACTCGGACATTTATGGCGGAAATCAGACATGTACGCCCAACTCCATGATCTGTTGGCGAGTCCCCCGGGCCTGTCGGGCCCTTGTGGCTGCTTTGCTTGCCTAGTTATAAATCTGCTACTACACATTGGCGATCTTGAAAACTTGTTAGACCTCGCATAATGAAGTCACACTAAAGGCACTGATATATAATCATGACTGGTCACATGCACAGTACTGCAGGAATGGAGACAAAGGCATGTTCTGTCTACTCACTAGTATTCACCCAGCCCAGCTCCCGGAGAATTTTGGTGAAGCTCGTGGTCTGCCAAAAATGCCCTTTATACAGCTTTGTCGGCAGGCTCCCTGGTACCAGCAGGACCCTAAGCCGCCTCTTTCATTGGGCCTAATTCAGATCTGTTCGCTCGCTAGCGTTTTTTGTTGCGCGGCAATCAGGTAACTACTGCGCATGCATATGCACCGCAATGCGCAGGCGCGCCGCATGGTTACAAAGCGGATCGTTGTTGTGCACTGGTTCTAGCGAAGAAACCATTCACACAGCCATTCGCCAGGGGATTGACAGGATGAGGGCATTTGTGGGTGGCAACTGACCGTTTTCTGGCAGTCGTTGGAAAAACGCAGGCGTGTCAAAGCGTTTGCAGGGCGGGTGTCTGACGTCAATTCCGGCCTCGAATAGGCTGAAGTGATCACAGCGGCTGAGTAAGGTCAGAGCTACTCAGAAACTGCACAAGCTGTTTTTGTACAGGGCACATGCGATCGCATACTTGCACAGCTAAAATACACTCCCCTATAGGCGGCGTCTATCTGTTCGCAGCGCTGCAAAAAATAGCTAGCGAGCGAACAGATCTGAATTAGGCCAATTGTCTTGTGGTAAATCCTTCACTGCAGCAATCACTTAACTTCTTACACATCACAGTCCTCTCAGAGCCCCTGTCCCTGTATGTATGTTTAATTCATTTGCGCAAATCTATTTATTTTTGTAAAACTTTTTCTTTATTGAAGCAAGAAAGAATATTACAATAAGTACAATTGTGTGTATAATTCATTGTACAATGCAGAGCACATCAGAAAACGCAAAATACAACATTGAAAATTGATTAGATCTGAGATAGAGTTAGGAGTCATAGCAATCAAACAAGATCATCAAATGGAAATGGGAGGATCCTGGACGAAGACTCTAGTTCCATACCATACAGTATTACGGAAACATTTGATGATAGTCTCTTTATTGGGTAGAATTTGTCGGCAGATAAGAACCACTTGGGTACAGGTAGGACATCAATAAAACTCTCCCACGTGGCAAAAAAAAATTCAGTGTGAGGTTCTTTTTGGAGGGATGCTTCCAACCAGTTCATATGACAAACGGAAAACAATTTGTCTTTGAACATATCTAGGGTAGGAGTCGAGCTTTGTATCCACATGTGTAATATCGATTTTCGGGCAGCCGAGGATATTGCCAAGAGCAGTCGTTTAACTTCCCTGGGAGCACGGGTGCCTGGCGGTAAGGTAACAAACCAAAAATTGCCCATTTGGGTGTAATAGGGGCATAATTTACTAAATGCTGACGAGCAAATCGTCACACTTCTAGCCAAAGCCATCTAAGAGAGGTGCAAGCCCAGATGCAATGGTAAAGATCGGCAGTGTGGGGGAAAATCTATTTATTATTCTGAGAATAGCAGCAATAATATTGTATTGACATACTGCAGTAAACACAGTACTTCTGCTAGTGGTTATAGAGGCGTATCTGTAACCACTAATACTGTGTTTACTACAGTATGACAACAAAATATTAATACTGTAAAATGGGTCAGACAGGCAGTGACCCCATTAGAGACGCTGCAATAAACTATTTCAGTGACTTTTTTTTAAGTTGAACACCCAAATACCTTAATTTTGAACTGTGTCCACAATATGCAATACATTATAATAGGTATAGCACCTGTGGGGTTGGTTTTGTACTGGACTGGGGTGACAACGTTTCTTATTAGAGTTATTGTCAAGATGACAACGGTCTGATTTATCTGACCAATTGGGTACCAGAATTATTTATTATATTATACCTGTTAAACCTACCTCTATGAACACATTATCATGTTTTTGATATGATATGATGGCAATTAGCAACACACAATAATGGACTCGTCCAGTATAAGTGTTGAACAGCTGTCTGCACAATACCAAACTGAGGGATTATGAGATTTACAAGAGGAGATTAGAGTCTAGCGCAGAGATGGAGGTGACGCTGCTGTTTCCAGAGCTGAGCAATTGTTCCGCACTGCACATGTGCCTTTACTGATTACCGATGGCCGTCGCAGTGAGAATTTGAACACAGAGTGATTGACAGTCAGTGTACCTTTATGGTAGGTAACTGGGGAGGGGTGGGGGCAGGCAAGGCAATTTGTGGGTGGCTCACTTCCGACTGACATTCTGAGCAACTCTAGGATTGCTCGCATGTTGATGGTGTGACTACAACCGATGGTGCATCTTTGCAAACAAGCAGCGGATCAGAGATGCTAACCGGGGGAGCCTCTGTACCAATCCCAGTGGCTGCAGCATATTTTCTAAGTGTTGCCGCATGAAAAGATGCAAAGGCAATAGGATTTGCTTCCACTTGAATCAGGCCCAACAACCTAACAATTATATATTGGTTGGAAAACTCTATTAATACCCCTTTTCCACTGACATTAAAATCCTGAGTTTTTGCACGTGAATGCCCATCAACCCAGTATTTTTGCCAGTGGAAAAGGGTCCAACCCAGCTCTGGTCCGAATCACTGACCTTGTGAAATACAATATCATTGGGAAAAGATCAATGCGATTAACTACACAGACAGAACAGAAGATTATTACAGGATTATTATATTCTTTTTTGTGTTGTAAATGTTTATAAATATGTGCAACTTTTACCTTAGTGAGTAGTGGAATATTACCCAAAGATCCCAGGAATCCAAAAACTAACGGGAAGAATCCTCTAAGAGAACAAAAGGAAAAATGTATTAATGTTATTTTATATCCAGTAGTACGCAGTAGAATTTTTTTTGTACCCATTGTGTATGGATGTTGTATTGCAGTATTTTACCGTGGAACAATTACAATGGTACAAATACTTTCCATTAACACAATTAACTTGGTACAGTGCCTGCTGGTAAACCCGCAAAGTATCTGTTTTCTGTTAACTGAGAAGTGACCTATAACTTAAACTTTTCATTATTTATTTTTTTATTTATTTTATATCGCTTTTAAGTTCCCAGTCTAGTATTACTTTTAATTCCAAATTTTAAACTTCTTAAACTCAGAAAATATACAGTAATTGAAAAATCAACAGTACACTCTAAAAAGTAGCATGAACCTTAAAGTGAACTAACTATAACTGATGATTTTTACCGGTAATGAAAAGTAATTATTGAGGTATATAGGGGGAGACGTACTAAGTCTTGGTGAGTGATAAAGTGGATAGAGATAAAAAAAAAAGTACCAGCCAATCAGTTCCTTACTGCCTTGTTACAGGCTGTGTTTGAAAAATGACAGGAGCTGGTTGGTTGTAGCAGCACGCATCGTGCCGCTATAACACTTCCTGCTTCGTATCATTACCGAGACAAAGCAGGAAGGGACCTCAATAAGATGTATTAACATATTGTATGTTGAAGTTTCGCTCCCCCCCTCCGACAATGCGCCCCTGAGCACACAGCACATCAGCTTGGCGTTGATGCACTGTGTCTCCCTGCCAGACGGCTCCTCTGAGCATGCGCGGGATCTCACTACTCGTGCGAGATCCCCAGCGCAGTCCGGAGCTGGCACCTGCAACAGCCAGGAACAGCTCTGTTCCTGCTGTGTGTGTATGGGCATCGCCACCATGCATCTGTCAAAATCGAAAGTTGCAGGTGTTGGAACAGTCCACATACACTGCCCACGCATATCGCCCCTGTCACTGGACAATCCCCTCAGCTATCATACATAGGGGGGAGCAGTATAGCGCACACAAGGTGCGCTGATATCGCTTGCCCCCCATATCAACAGTTCATTTACCCCTTTATCTCTCTCCAGTTTATCACTCTCCAAGGCTTAGTACATCAGTCACTTACACATTAAGCAAGATATACATTCATTTGTAAAAAGTATAAATATTCATGTGCATTAATGTGTGACTGTGTCATATACAATACATTATATTTAGCATAATGGTTGTCTGTGAATGATAACGTAAAATGTAACTATCCCACAAGACATTCTAACAAAAGTTAATTTGTGTTATGTCTTAAACTAGGTACACACATGAGAGATAAGAGCAACGATCCACATTTTTTTTCTGACAGCTGAAATGATCCAGAGAACATACAATTTCCTGTCTACACACTACACATTTACCATTCCAACATGAACGTCATTTGTCATTGTCTGTACACACTGCATTTTCTGCAGGGCCGGTTCTAGCCCTTTTTGCGCCCCGGGCGGGAAATAGGGGCGTGGCTTCATACAGGGGGCGTGGTCAGTTACGCCCGCTGTGCAGTAGAGTAGCGCCGCTGAAATGCTGAGCGGTGCGCGATGACGTCATCGCGCACCGCACAGCAAAGGTCCTCTCCACGAAGGGAAACTAGACGTGTAGCATCTAGTTCCCTTCGTGGAGAGGACCTTTGCTGTGCGGTGCGCGATGACGTCATCGCGCACCTCACAGCAAAGGTCCTCTCCATGAAGGGAAACTAGACGTGTAGCGTCTAGTTCCCTTCACAGGGGGACACAGCCGGGGGACACAGCGGGCAGCGGTGGGGCACAGCAGTAGCGGATCTTGCCATGGTGCGGCGCCCTCCGGATGGTGCCGGCGCCCTCCGGAAGGCGGCGCCCCGGAAAAAAGTCCTGCTTGCCCGTGGCGAGATCCGCTACTGATTTTCTGTACATCAGCTCATCGAGGACTAACGTACTGCACTCCTGATGTTGGGAGCTGATCTGGTGGGCTTGTGAACAACAGTTGGCTGCTTATACTGTTGGCGCCATGTAATGTGTACGCACATCGGACCGACCGAATGAGAATTGGCTGATCAGCCAAATTATTAAACAGTGTGTACCATTATTTCTTAAGCTAGGTAAACACTACACAATTATTGGATCAATTTGGCAATAGTTGTATTATTGGCCTGTTTTAGTGTGTTTCAATAATAAAGCAGAGCAATCGTGGTCACATACACGCTCCTTCGATTTATCGAATTGGTTGCACAAGACAGAAAACCTGTGCCTCACTCTCCTGATATCCTGCAGTGTGTGTGCATTCTTGATAATCTGACCATATTTCTAATGTCTATCTGTGATTGCATCATGCCCCTTGTGGGAGTAAATCTGAAAATTTAGTAGTTGTGGCAGAAAATCGGTTACTTTAAAAAAAAATTTTTTAAAATAGCTTACTCTGTAACTCAGATATTGGGGCACTGGACTGTCAGAACGACCAAATAGTACCTAGCTTTAAGCAAAACTGTTAGAAGTGTAAGACCAAGTGGCCTATGTATAATAGTTATCATTCTGTGATATTGGCCAGGACAGGACTGTCTCCTGACCAGAACATGTACATGTGTTACCAGGTCAACTGGTTAACACATGTTTTTTGGAACTAAAGCTTTTGCTTTCATTTCCAGTTAGTGGATAGAAAAGAAATACACATATAAATTGGCCATTACAAACACTATGAAAATATACCAAATCTTCTCACTAATGTGAGCTACTTTCTTTCTTAAGGTACTGTGAATGGAGGCACACTTATCCTGAGATCTCCAGAGATGCTGTAGGGAGTTCATTAAATGAGACTCTTCCTGCGAGTGTTAAGGCCCATCATACACACGGTGAGATTCGTGCTATGCCCGATTCTCACTATGTGACAGGGGCTAGGTCGGCATTGCAAGCACATAATGAGTGTGCTTGCGATACTGACTATGTGCGATTTTGGCTAATGGTGTATACACACAGTGAGATATTTTCTTACGATTTTGACTATATAGTCAAAATCGTAAGAAAAGTTAGTGCAGATCGCAAGGTGAAAGTCACCTTGCGATCCCGATTTGATGCCGATGCGCGGTCCGGCACGGTCGGCATCTCAAGCCTAAATAGACTGTGCAGGCAAGGCAATTTTGACTATCTCTATAGTAGATATAGTCAAAATTGACACTTAGCCAATATCGCATTATGTGCTTGCGATGCCGACCTGTCGCATAGTGAGAATCGGGCATAGCCCGAATCTCACCGTGTGTATGGGCCTTAAGTGTAAAATTTTGACTATCCCTTCTATGGAGATAGTCAAAATTGACTTGCCTGTACAGTCTATCTAGGCTTGCGATGCTGACCGCGCATCGGCATCGAATCGGGATCGCAAGGTGACTTTCACCTTGCGATCTGCACTAACTTTTCTTACGATTTTAACTATATAGTCAAAATTGTAAGAAAATATCTCACCGTGTGTACACACCATAAGAGTAAGTGCAGATATATTCCTCACTTATGGTAGCGTCAGATCCACTGGTTTTTGCATCTCACATGTATAAAACCTTATGACGGAACAGGAGTAGAAAGCGGAGTAGAAAGCGGAGTTCCCATGTAGGCAGAGTCCAGTAAGGGTGTGTTCCTGCAATGCTGCTGATGTAGACATACATCAGCAGCATTGCACATATATGCCTGTTAGGCACCTCCTGATGTTGATGACTTGTCACCAGGTACATATGCTGCCAATGAAGGAGCATACATATCATGTACATAGATATTCATTCTTATATCATTATCTTTCTAAATAATGTTTATTGACGATGAATATTTACCATGTAATAAAACTATTATTATCAAGACCAGTACATATGTTGTAATGTAGTGCACCCATGTCTGCCTACACGATATTATAAATTATGCACCTTAAATCAGTATGGCCAGGTTACCTGAAAAGGCTGAAGAATCCATAGATCTCACACAGCATCCCGATGAGAGGCCAACGCAGGAGAACGAGCACAGCTCCTCCTAAGAAGAAGGAACTGCCTCTCAGCTTGTGCCGCTGGAAGAAGAAACTGAAGGTCCGTCTGAGGCCTATAATGAGAGCAAGGCCTGACAGGAACAAAATCTACAAGGTCAAATCAGACAAAGTTTTAGGACAATTGCTTCAGGCTGACGGCAAGCACAGATGCATAATATATGGCAAATACTTACATTTCCAAAAGCCAGGAGAACAGTGTCAAAATATAGCAAAACACCAAATATAAGGAAAAAAACACCAAAACCTGCCAAGCCAGCACCAAGTTCTACAAGGAAAATGGAAAAGATTCAGTTTAAGTTGCAATAAATGTATGGGTGACATAACTCTCAGGTACAACTATTCTGTTTTAAATGGTGAGAGAAGTTATTGTATAAAGCAAGTCTATCATGCCTGTAAAACCTGCCCTGACAGTCATCTGCAACAGCTAAATGAAAACTGACATGTGGCCTGAAGGAAGCCAGAATCTCCTAGCAAGGCTGCAGGCTCACGTAAATCACACCTGGAATGTACTGAAACCAATGAACCAAATAAAATGTAACAACAGATATAAAAGACACATCCCTTAGTTATTATATAACAGACATAAGCGGAGATGTATCAAACCTTCGAGAGAGATAAATTGGAAAAGGTGTTGTTACATCTCCCCCATAGTAAGCAGTCGCTATGGCTGTAACTGGGCTTTGAATCTGGCTAGTGGTGAGCAGCGCCGAATTAAAGGGAGGTGGGTGGGGGGTGGCAGCGGGAGCATATCACTTCGGACTTCCATCACCGGTGAGCCCCTGGCCATTGAGTACAGGTGTAGAGCACTGCAGAGTAAGACTGCACTGTGAGGATTTGAGTTCTAGAAAAGTAGACTGAAAAGGAGTCAAAGCAAGGGGGCGGGCAGGACCGCCATCGCAAGAAAAAAACAATTATATAGATTAGCAAAGCGAGCCTGTGAGGGTACACATTTTCACTAATTTGGCTTTTACATGGTTTAACTTTCAAAATGACACCCCAAAAAAAGCCTGTGCTGGCCATTTGTGTCAACCATTTCCATGTTGATCTTTCACTGTGTAGACTTTTTGTACCTGTCGACCTTTTCAGGTGTCTACCATTTACATGTCAACCAATTGACCCTGTTCACCTGTCGACCATGTGCATGTTGTCCATATGGGGTCAACCTAGTGACTATCGACCTAATAGTGGTTGACCTAATGAACCACACCCACTTTATTTATCTCCACTTTATTACTCTTCAAGGCTTAGTACATCTGGTCTTGTATGTGGTAATTGGATATATGTGTGCATGTGTGTAACTGTGTATATATGTGCAACTGTATGTATGTACTGTGTGTGTATATATGTGTGACTGTATGAATGCAAACCCCCTCAACCACCTCAATTTTGGTGGGACTGTCCTACATTTCTGGTGGCGAGTAGAGTGACCCTGACCTGCATTGGGGGCACTGACCCATGGAATTTTTTCCCCCATTCAGCCCTGGACAATTACAGTTTCAGAGCTAGCATTCATAAACAGTATATAAAATATGAATGATAGTATACCTGTTGTCATAGGCACAGCACACGCATACTTTTATTACATTTTATATAACAATAACTAATTAGAGTGCACATTAGTGGTGAAATCTCATAATGTATATGCACAAGGCTGACTTCCTAGCCGGCTCCCATAGGTCACATGCTCCCTGCGGTTCCTATTGAAGTCTGTGCATGGCAGGAGCATACGCATAGCGTGCACCGCTCTATATACCGTGATCAGTTGAGCGTATTGAAGCAACATTGTATGGGGACACATCTGTACCTAGTTTGACTATATTGTAAATAGAGCCCAATGAATATATCACTCTTAATGTCCAATAAACTGTGAAGTCACAGTCTGAGGGTTTAACATACATCATCATCCAAATTATCCTTCTTAAATCTATTATCATAGAGTATAGAACAACAGGCCACGCCCTAACATGTGAACACAAAATAAGTGGATCTTAGTGGCACCTGATAGTAACTTCTAAACCACAGGACACAAAAGTAGACGCTCTTCTGTCTGTAACTCGGTTTCTCAAAAGAATGTTTCACCATCTGCCGAAAAGTATATCCACTCAGAGTAAGACAACAAAATGTAATTGAAATGACTGTAAGCAGAATTGACCACAGAGACCAGTTCAGTCAGCACACATAACAGAGTGAGAGAAAGGTGTTCAGTAATGAGCCAGGACAGTGAATGAATATTTAAAATGCCTGAAAGTTAAGAAGATCAAACATTTTTATAAGTTAAACTGATAGTGTGTCTGTTACAGTCTGTTGTTACGTCACTGATGGTAGCATTATGTTTATGAAGTAATATCCAGGTATTGTCAAACTCACTCTGCAGTTCGCTGATCATTGTCGTTATAGCAGGGGGATGCAAAGACTGCCTCCTACTTCCTAGTTTACGCGTTCCATCCCCACTGACCCTTGGAATATGAAGAAATCACCAGGAATGTTAACTCTGTAAGGAGCACAGGCAATAGTGCAACTAGAGATTTCTATGACAAATCTGCACTGTAATTTGTAGTGACACAGCACATTGCACTGGTGCACAGTTGTCACGGTGGCTCAAACTAATAGAGAAAATAGCTTCGATTATTGTATAAATAGAACATGTAAGTGTGTATAACAGAAAGTGTTATACACACTTACGTGGAAATAACGCTGAAATACTGATTTGCTGGTAAATATAGCTTTCAGGGTAAGTATTACCATAAAGAGTCAACATCACCAGTTAGATGTTCCTGAATGACCAGTTATTCAATACAGTTAGGCACTTATATGACAGACATAGACGGCTTCTGGAATTCTGGGTGTTGCTGATGTACATTTCCTTTGCCCTTTCTTCACAGCCCTCCTTAGCTGCCAACCAACCAGTTACTATGATAATAATACTGCACAAATCAAGTAGCCATGGTCTATATTTGTCAGCAAAGCAGAGTTTCAGTGTTACTCCCATGTAAGTGTGTGTGCCACTTTCTGTTAGAATACCGTGTTCACCACCTGTTAGTGTAAAAGGAGCCAAACTTTGCCCCTACAGTGAAAATGTTAGGCACAAGTCCATCAAGATAAACTTTTTCTAATTGCTGCACTGAAACCAGAGGACGTCAATACAAACAGCCTGTGAGGCATCTGCCTATTTAAACTCACATTGGGATCTCCCTACAAATAAGAGTTGGGTACATTTAGAAAAGGTATGCTTACACTGTATAGCCTACCCCTTTGTATCCCTGTGGACACCTAAATCCCTCCGGCCTGCTATCTCCCTTATACTTTCATCCACAAAAGCTTCTTTGCATGTTTAGAATAAGTTACTCTCAGTTTAAACTGGTATGCCCCCTACGGCTAATTGGTTATGGATCAATGGGTCGACAGTCAGAAGATCGACAATGTCTAGGTTGACACCAACTAGTCGACGTGCACAAGGTTGACATGGACAAAAGGTTGACATGGAAATTACTGACACATGAAAAGGACTCTTATCCAATCATGGATTCCACAGATGATGTAACAAGAAATATCCTTCCAGTGGAAAAGTTATTAATACTGAGGAAGGTTTGGGGAGGGAAAGGCCACTAGGAAGGGAATCAGTGCCAGGAATGGACACTGTTTGGGGCAGGCTTGATCAGGGTAAAGGGACCCCCTCTCTCCATGGTAGCACATCTGTGGGTGTAGTATGGGCCATTAAATCCAAGGGTGGCACACAGGGACGTGCGTGGGCTAAATGGCTCAGGAGGCACTGGCTAGCACCAGAGCCTGATTTACACAAAATGTATAAGCCAAAGGGTACATCTGGGGGTTATACACAGGTGCAGCAGTATAAACTCCTGGAAATTTGGTGAGTTTTGATCAGAGATGTGCGGAAAAGATAGGCAGGGAAGGAACTGCCTCACCTGCCACAGACTTTTTACACAGAGTTTTGGCTATAAAAATGATTAGAATAATGCAAAGAAGATATTTCAAACATTTTCTTTGTATTTTTCATATACTTTATGCAGTCAAAACTCTGGCATATATATGTTAGTGTGACAGGAAAGGCTCTGCCTCGCCCCACCACACGTCACTGGCTCAGGGTTCCACCGAAAAATGAGCCAATGTACGCTGCACACATGGTAGATCTTCCTTACTCATATGTGTCCGGATTTATGAAGGCTTGGAGAGTGATAAATTGCACAGTGATAAAGTACCAATCAACCGGCTTCTAACTGCCATGTCACAGGCTGTGTCTGAAAAAACAGGATTTTACATACCTACCGGTAAATACTTTTGTCGTAGTCCGTAGGGGATGCTGGGGTTCCATTTAGTAGCATGGGGTATAGATGGGTCATCTAGGAGCCACTGGCATTTTAAGAGTTTAATAGTGTGGGCTGGCCCCCTCCCTCTATGCCCCTCCTACCAGACTGTGCCGAGGAAACGGACATACTTTGAGAGAAGGAAATACACAGATAATGGGGAGATTTACACTAGCTCACACATAATAAAAGGAAAACCAAGCTAATCAACTTGAAACAACTTAGCAACGGCTGAACCAATAATACTTAACCAAGTAACAAGCAGAAATACGAAGCAGTGGGCGGGCACCCAGCATCCTCTATGGACTACGAGAAAAGGATTTACCGGTAGACATATAAATCCTGTTTTCTCTTACGTCTTAGAGGATGCTGGGGTTCCATTTAGTACCATAGGTATGTACCAAAGCTCCCAGTACGGGAGAGAGAGAGTGCTGAGGGTCCTGCAGAACTAATAGACCAAACTGTAGGTCCTCAGAGGCCAAAGTATCGAACTTGTAGAACTTAGCAAACATGTTCGATCCTGACCAAGTAGCTGCTCGGCAAAGCTGAAGGGCCAAGACACCCCAGGCAGCCGCCCAGGAAGAACTCACGAGTAGAGTGAGCCTGTACAGAACTTGGAACTGGCAATCCTGCCGTAGAATAAGCATGCTGGATAGTAAGCCTGATCCAGCAAGTAATCGTCTGCTTAGAAGCAGGACACCAAATTTTGTTGAGATCATAAAGGACAAACAGTGCATCCGACTTTCTGTGATGAGCAGTTCTCTTCACATACATTTTTAAAGCCCTCACAACATCCAAGGACTTTGAAGTAGTCGAGGTGTCAGTAGCCACTGGCACCACAATAGGTTGGTTGATATGAAAAGCCGACACAACCTTTGGAAGAAACATAGAAACATAGAATTTGACAGCAGATAAGAACCACTTGGCCCATCTAGTCTGCCCCTTCAAGAAATTGCTGACGCGTTCTGAGCTCAGCTCTATCCTCATGGAAAATTAAGTAGGGGCTCTTGTGCGACAATGCCCCCAATTCTGACACATGTCTTACAGAAGTCAATGCCAACAGTGTGACCGCCTTCCAAGTAAGAAACTTTACGTCCACCTCCTGTAAAGGTTCGAACCAATCCGATTGCAGGAACTGCAGCACCACATTAAGTTCCCAAGGTGTCGTAGGAGGCACAAAGGGTGGTTGGATGTGCAGAACCCCTTTCAAGAATATCTGAACCTCAGGGAGAGCAGCCAGTTGTTTCTGGAAGAAAATGGACAAGGCCGAAATCTGGACCTTTATGGAGTCTAAGCGTAGGCCTACATCCACACCAGCTTGCAGAAAGACGAGAAAACGTCCTAGTTGATTCACACCAAGACACATACTTTTTCCAAATCTGATGATAATGTTTAGACATTACTCCCTTCCTAGCTTGGATCAGAGTAGGAATGACTTTGTTCGGAATGCCCTTCCGAGCTAAGATCTGGCGTTCAACCTCCATGTCATCAAACGTAGCCGTGGTAAGTCTTGATAGGCGAACGGCCCCTGTTGTAGAAGGTCCTCGCGAAGAGAAGAGGCCTCGTATCCTCCAGCAGTACAGTAATTCGAGAAGATCCGCGTACCAAGCCCTTCTTGGCCAGTCCGGAGCAATGAGGATCGCCTGAACTCTTGTTCTTTTTATATGTTTGAGAATCCTAGGGATGAGTGGAAGTGGAGGGAACACATACACTGACTGGAACACCCATGGAGTTACCAGGGCATCCACCGCCACTGCTTGTGGGTCTCTTGACCTGGAACAGTACCTCCGAAGCTTCATGTTGAGGTGAGAGGCCATCATGTCTACCTGAGGTACACCCCATCGGCTTGTTACCTCTGTGAATACCTCCGGGTGGAGGCCCCATTTTCCTGGATGGAGATCGTGTCTGCTGAGGAAGTCCGCTTCACAGTTATCCACTCCTGGAATGAAGATCGCCGACAGCGCCACCGCGTGCCTTTCTGTCCAGAAGAGGAATCTTGTTACCACTGACATGGCAGCTCTGCTCTTCTTTCCGCCCTGTCGGTTTATGTAGGACACTGCCGTTACATTGTCCGACTGAACCTGAATGGCCTGATCTTGCAGAAGATGTGCCTCTTGTAGAAGACCGTTGTATATGGCCCTTAGTACCAGATTGTTTATTGGAAGGATGGTTTCCAGACTTGACCACTTTCCTTGGAAGTTTACCCCATGGATGACTGCTTCCCAACCTCTGAGACTTGCATCCGTGGTTAGAAGGATCCAATTCTGAATCCCGAACCTGCATCCCTCGAGTAGGTGAGAAGATTGCAGCCACCAGAGGAGTGAAATTCTGGCTTTCGGCGGCAGGCGTATCCGCTGGTGCATGTGAAGATGTGATCCTGACCACTTGTCCAGGAGATCCAGCTGGAAGAACCTTGCATAGAATCTTCCGTACTGCAGAGCCTCGTAGGAGGCTACCATCTTTCCCAGAAGGCGAATGCACTGATGAATGCACTGATGAATTCAGAGCGGCATAAACTTGCCTGTTCCATTCACTGAAAATGCTGAACCCACCTGTTTAAATGCAATATAGCTATTGAATATGTGATAGAGGAATAGGTGGCGTTTCAGAGCGGCATAAAATTGCCTGTTTTATTCACTGAAAATGTTGAAATCACTTGTTTAAATGCAATACAGCTAATGAATATGTGATATAGGAATAGGACCACTCGTATTGATAGAATAATAACTTAGCCAGATAAGGAGGGAGCCGAGGGAGCTATTAAGAGAACCACACGTATATGTAGCAAGAAAATGTGTATGGATATTGCTAGCAACGGATCTGTGTGAACCAATATAATAGGTATCACATATGCATCAGTAGTTGCTACAGTGAGGTGCTGATTAACCAAGAGAGCCACATGATTAGGCAGTAGGACGAATGCATGCGCTACAGACGTATTTATAGTTGGTATAGGGAGGTACTGACGACGATCAAAAATATATCCGCAAAAGCACTGAAGCTCTCAGCATTGAATTTGGGAAAACCAGTACAAATTACATTTACAATTAAAACAGATTGCAGTGATACACTGATGGTGATTAAATTATAACACCCGCAATAAAATAAGTACGGACACCGTTAATATTGGACTCGGGGGAATCTGTATAGTATAAACTAATAAGTAAAACAGCTGCTGCAGGTATACACTGATGGTGGTTAAATCATAATACCTGCAATAGAAAAAGCACTGATCCTCTCAGTAACGAATTCAGGGGGGAATCAGTATAGATCGTACTTATAATTCAAACAGCTGCTGTAATGATACCCTGATTGCGGCTAAGTGACAACATGTGTAATAGAAAAACCACTGCAAACTGTGTACGGCCGGACGTATGTGTGCAGGAATTACACATGTCATATATCCCAGTGGCTTTGCACCTTTATTTTGTGAGAAACATATGAGAGATTAATTATAACATTAATATCGTATGCCAAATCAGACGGCATAAGTATGAAGTGATCAAACACATACACACACGTGTAAAATTATAGTTACATGATACAAAATATTGTGGTTACTTCTTACCCTCAATGGCCCTTTATCTATAGTACAATGGGATAAAACTGTAAAGATACACGTATGATGCTGAACATAAAGCACAATATATATTAATTTATCCCACTATATCCACGAACCTCCCTATTACAGGAGAGAAGTAAATGTTTACAGTGTTGTGTCAATTTAAAAGGGGATCGCAACATTGTATGATTTAATTTGTTACAGTATCTATGCATCAATAACTTAGCCTAATAATACGAACAGGCAAGTAATAATCCTGTATGAGAAATCACAGGACGGGGGTGTTGGACAAATGGCACCGCACTTAAAAAGTGCATTACATTACAAGATACTTTTTCTGTAATAAATTAAAAGTGTGGCAAGGAGATCTTAATGTAATATATTTATACATTCCACACAAGCTTTCTCTCAGGTCCCCTGGTGTGTGACACACTATCTAATAAATCACAACTATTGGTGGATATATGCTTATACTGAAATTATCAGACTATTACGAGTGGTCTGGATCCTTAGAACAATGATACAAATGGAAATAAAACAAGTGACACAGTGAATATCCTTAACAGATATAATATCTTTTATTAATAAAATATATTTTTTTATATATATTTCACATCTATTTTAACTGATTACTATTAAAAGTTATATTTTAGATCAAATCATCCTTTTTCCTTTTTGTGCGCCAACTAAGAGACAATCTTTCCTGTCCTTTTTCGTGTCTTCAACCTTATTGTCTATGGCGGCACCCCCAACATATGATAGTGAATTAACACCACAATACATGTATTAATGGGGCTTACACTATATCATAAAGAACACATGACTAACCTTTTGACTGGTGCAGAAGTTTTCCCCATTCCCTTTGTCCCTTTTCACTGAATCGACACCCGGGCTGGCTTCAGGACATCCCGGACCATTGATTGGATCACCAATGCTATCTCCACTGGTAGAAACACCCTTTGTACTTCTGTGTCGAGTATTATCCCCAGGAAGGGCAGTCTCCTTGTCGGCTCCAGATGTGATTTGGAAGGTTCAGGATCCACCCATGATCCCGGAGTATTTGAGTTGAGAGAACAATACTCTGCAACAGCCTCTCCCTGGAAGATGCCTTTATCAGGAGATCATCCAGATATGGAATAATGTTCACTCCCTGCTTGCGGAGGAGGAGCATCATCTCTGCCATGTCCTTGGTGAACACCCTCGGTGATGTGGAGAGGCCAAATGGCAAGGTCTGGAACTGATAGTGACAGTCCTGTAGTGCAAACCTTAGATAGGCCTGGTGAGGCGGCCAGATCGGAATGTTAAGGTACGCATCCTTGATATCCAGGGATACTAGAAATTCCCCCTCCTCCAGCCCTGAGATCACCGCTCTCAGAGACTCCACCTTTAATTTGAATACCTTTAAGTAGGGGTTCAATAACTTCAGGTTCAATATTGGTCTTACTGAACCGTCCGGTTTTGGTACCACAAACAGTTTTGAGTAGTAACCTTTGTTTTTTTTGGAGAGGTGGTACTGGAACAATGACATTTGTTTGTACCAATTTTTGAATAGCTTCCTGCATGATTGTACTTTCTGTCAGCGAAGCTGGTAAAACTGATTTGAAGAATCTGTGAGGTGGGAGTTCCTGAAATTCCAGTCTGTACCCCTGGACAACAATATCTTTTACCCAGGGGTCTAGGCATGATGACGCCCAGATGTGACTGAAATTTTTTAGTCTCGCTCCCACCTGCCGGATCTCCATGCTGGGAGGTCCACCGTCACGCTGAGGAAGCAGAATTTTGAGGAAGCAGAACCTGGTTTCTGTTCCTGGGAACCTGTTGGTGCAGGTTTTGGCGCAATGGCGCACGGCTTCCCGCACTTTGTTATTTATACTGGCCTGAGGTATTATTGATAACAGTGGGATTAGCCCCTGTTAGCTTTTGACCAGTGTAGGGTTTATCGCGCTGGCTCAGGATGCCCCTCAATAGCGCCTACATACTGTGCATGTTGCTGAGCCTCCCTGGAGCACACCCTTGTGCCGCCTTGTATACCCGTCGGCGACCCGCTGCCGGGACGCCGGCGCTGTACTCACCGCTCTTCTATCTTCTTGCTCTGTTAGGGTTGGCGGCATGCTGCAGGAGTGTGCGGTCGCCTCGTGGGCTTGCGGACATTTCCCTCAGGAGCTCAGTGTCCTGTCAGCGGAGTAATGTACCATTAACTCTTTATTAAGTTGGTTCATTACTCCCCCTTAAGTCCCACGATGCAGGCAGACTGTTGTCAAAAGGCCTCCTGTAAACTAACAAACTCTAGAAAATATTAAAATTAAGAAAACTCCTAGGAGCTCCCCTAGCATTTTCTAAACCTACACTATTAAACTCTTAAAGTGCCAGTGGCTCCTAGTGGACCCGTCTATACCCCATGGTACTAAATGGAACCCCAGCATCCTCCAGGACGTAAGAGAAATGACAGTTAGGAGCTGATTGCCTGGTACTTTATCACCGTGCTATTTTTCACTCTCCAAGGCTTGATAAATTTGGGCCATGATGAGAAACTGATATGTAGAAAAGATCAATCACTGGGTTAATGAAATAAATTAATTTGATTAAACTAAATTATAAAAACACATATGTCTGAGGTATTCATGTTCATTCATTCGCTCCCAGAAACTAATAGTATACAACAGTGATTTTCAACCTTTTTCAACTCACGGCACACTGAACAATGGCCCTCATTCCGAGTTGATCGGTCGCAAGGCGAATTTAGCAGAGTTACACACGCTAAGCCGCCGCCTACTGGGAGTGAATCTTAGCTTCTTAAAATTGCGACCGATGTATTCGCAATATTGCGATTACTAACTACTTAGCAGTTTCAGAGTAGCTTCAGACTTACTCTGCCTGTGCGATCAGTTCAGTGCTTGTCGTTCCTGGTTGACGTCACAAACACACCCAGCGTTCGCCCAGACACTCCTCCGTTTCTCCGGCCACTCCTGCGTTTTTTCCGGAAACGGTAGCGTTTTCAGCCACACGCCCCTGAAACGCCGTGTTTCCGCCCAGTAACACCCATTTCCTGTCAATCACATTACGATCGCCGGAGCGAAGAAAAAGCCGTGAGTAAAAATACTTTCTTCATAGTAAAGTTACTTGGCGCAGTCGCAGTGCGAACATTGCGCATGCGTACTAAGCGGATTTTCACTGCGATGCGATGAAAAATACCGAGCGAACAACTCGGAATGAGGGCCAATATTTTTAAATTGCCAAGGCACACCACCAGTCCTCCACGGGGAAAATCACACATATTGGCCCCCACAGTAATAAAAGAAACACACGGCACTCACAGTAATAAAAGAAACACACGGCACTCACAGTAATAAAAGAAATACATTCGCCCTCACAGAAAAAACCCACACGAATTTGGCCCGCACAGTAATAAAACAACCATTTGCCCCCCAAGAATTAAAAAAAAACATTTGCCCCCTCAGAAATGAAATTTTTTTTTGCACCCTCAGAAATAAAAACAAACATTTGCCCCCCCTCAGAAATAAAAACAAACATTTGCCTCCTCAAGAACAAAAAAAAAACACACACACTAGCCCCCATAGTATTAAAACACACATTTTCTCCAAATATAAAAATAAATAAAATACATTGGTCACTATCTGCTGGTAGAAGAGAAAGGAGCTCAGGTCCTTCATCAGCTGGAGTCACACTCACAGTGCAGAGCTGTGAGCGGTAGACAGGCATGCAGGCTGACTAGCTGCCTGGCTGGCTAGCTGACGAGTGGGGTCGGCATGCGGGCTGAATGGCAGACGGTAGTACGGGCTGGCTGGCGGGCGGACATGCTGCCAACCATGCTATGTGGCGCGCGTGACCTATGATGTCATGCCACCGCATCGCTATAGGTCACGGCTCAGGCACTCCCAGAAGAGCCCAGTGCTTCCCGCGTTTGCTGGTCCACAGAAAGTGAAGGCGGCTCTGACTCTGCGGCACACTTGTCAACCAGCCACGGCACACATGGGTTGAAAAACGCTGGTACACAATGACATATACCAGATTGTATTTAGGGTATTAGTCCCACTCGCAGTGTAAAAATGAATAAATAATGGGTAAATACAAAGCAAACCTATTAAGAACTATTAAAGAAAATATATATGATATCCAGTGACGTTCCATCAGGTGAGGCAGAGCCTCTCCTGTCACCTCAATGCCAGAGTTTTGACTATTACTGTATAAATATCTTCTTTGTTTTGGTCTAATCATTTTTATAGCAAAAACTCTGGTGTATATTGGTCTATGACAGGTGAGGCAGTGCCTCCCCTGCCTCCCATGCATCAATGATCAAAACTCACCAAACTTCCAGCAGTAAATACTGCTGCACCTTTGTATAATGCCCACATAAACCTTCGGGTTCGTAGACATTTACTTCACTGTTCGCCACTGATGATATCCAACGTCGGAGAAACCTACAATCGTATCTCTTAACCCCATCTGACATTTTAGGAAGTCCATCATTCTCCTGGGCTGCAGGACAATTATTTTCAATATATTCATTGTTTTATTATATTTGGTATTGTTCGGGTGGTGCCAGTCAGAACAGCTGCCTATACACAGTGGTGTAGCTAGGCGCCGTGGTGCCTGGAGCAATGGTATGTTTTGGCACCCCCTTCCGCTGTAATGAATTTGGGGCCTAGCCAACATGTAGTGGCATGTTACATTTGAAAAGAAACAATATTTAACAATCCTAAATTGGTGACAGTGCCGGTTCTAGACCTTGTGGAGCTCAGAACGAAAGTTTCCTTTGGGTGCTCCCCATATTTAAAATAGGGTCAATCCAGTTTGTATATTCTCCCCGTGCTTGTGTGGATTTCCTCTGGTATTCCAGTTTCATTCCAAGATCCAAAAATATACTGGTAGGTTAATTGGCTACCAACAAACATTAACCCGTGTGTGTGTGTGTGTGTGTGTGCGCGCGCGTGCGCGCGTGTGTGTGTGTGTGGTAAAGAATATAGATTGTAAGCTCCCTTGATGTGAATGGCAAAATATTCTCTGTAAAGCGCTGCAGAATATGTGTGCGCTAAATCATACCTCCCAACGTCTGGAGGCTTGAAAGAGGGACCCTATGCGCGGCTAAGCCACCCGGTGCCGAAAAGGGCCATGGCTTTGTGTGAATGGCGCGATAGTGAGTTACGCCTCCCATTTCCGTCACAGTGGGGACACGGTAAGCACTCTGTGAGCTGCTGGCCATGCCCCTAGTCCCTCTGGCTCACTGGAATAGATGCTGTGCGCATGCACACAGCGTCTACTCACCGCTGCTTTGCTCTGAACTGAGCAGAACAGCGAGTGATAGGGAGCCTCCCAACTGCCCCCCTCCCCCTCCCACACACACACACACACCGCGGGACACTACGGCCCGCAGGAAGGACAGCGGGACAAACCCAAAAAAACAGGATTGTCCCGCAAGATTCGGGACAGTTGGAAGGTATGGCTATATAAATTACTGGTAATAATAAATAATGGCTTTATTGGAAAGGTGCATGGCCACAGAATAGTATCAATTCACATTACACTGCAGAGTAGTGTCCGATATTCACATTACACCACACAGTAGTACCCCTAATACACATTATGCCACACACTAGAGCCCCTTATACACGTTACGCCACACATTAGAGCCCCTTATAGATGTTACACTATGGTTGAGCTCCGTATACACATTACACCAAGGTAGAGCTGCTATGGAAGTAGCTGTATTTAACTATTTACTTGTTTAATTCAAATAAATTAAAAACACTGTGGACCGGATGTATTACCACCTGAGTTCGGCGGCTGTGCAGGATGCTGGCCAAATTCGGAATCTTTTTTAAAGGGGCAATCACATGCAAGGCAATACCATGCCTTGTAAATTATTGTCCCTTTAAAAAAGCATCCTAATTCGTTCAGCATCCCGCACGGCCGTCGAACTCAGGTGGCATTACATTCAGCCCCTATATATGCCCTGACTGACTACACCTTACAACCCCCAATTATTAATGAACATAAAGCCCAATTATTACCCCCCACAGACCTGATAACCCCAATGCCTCAATGAAAATAATGCCCCAAATGTGAACCCCCACAGACCTCAACTTCCCCCAAACTCTCAATGAAAATAATCCACCAAAATTGGGGATGCGATCAATTTACCTACAAACAAAATCCCAACGGTCAAAATACTGACAACCATTGACCGACGGTCAAAATACCGACAAGGTTAAAATACCGACATGGTCAAAATTCGATATTTAAAATACAGGCAAGATCAAAATACCGACATTTAAAATGTCGACAGTTCAAAAAGTCGACATGCGTTTTTCATTGAAACCGACTTGTCCATACTTAACCATCCCAGTGGACCTGGAGGGGGAATATAATAGTGAGGCCGAAGCATGTCAAGTGTAGCGAGCCATGCGAGGGGACGTGGTACACTAATACGGTGTCCATGTCAACCTATGTCGACATACACACACACACAAAATAAAACCTTGTGTTGACTTTTTGACCTGTCGACACCTTAAATGGCAGTAATTTGACCTTGTCGGTATTGTAAATGTCAGTTTCTCTGACGTCCTAGTGGATGCTGGGAAGTCCGTAAGGACCATGGGGAATAGCGGGCTCCGAAGAAGACTGGGCACTCTAAGAAAGAATTAGGACTACCTGGTGTGCACTGGCTCCTCCCTCTATGCCCCTCCTCCAGACCTCAGTTAGAATCTGTGCCCGGCTCGAGCTGGATGCACACTAGGGGCTCTCCTGAGCTTCTAGAAAAGAAAGTATATTTAGGTTTTTTATTTTCAGTGAGATCTGCTGGCAACAGACTCACTGCTACGAGGGACTTAGGGGAGAGAAGCGAACCTACCTGCTTGCAGCTAGCTTGGGCTTCTAGGCTACTGGACACCATTAGCTCCAGAGGGATCGAACACAGGCCCAGCCTCGGTCGTCCGGTCCCGGAGCCGCGCCGCTGTCCCCCTTGCAGGGTTAGAAGCAAGAAGAACGTCCAGGAAATCGGCGGCTGAAGACTCCGGTCTTCATTAAGGTAGCGCACAGCACTGCAGCTGTGCGCCATTGCTCCCCATGCACACCTCACACTCCGGTCACTGATGGGTGCAGGGCGCTGGGGGGGGGGGCGCCCTGGGCTGCAATAAGATTACCTTACATTGGCAAAAAATACACATAATATAGTCATTAAGACTATATATGTGTAAAATCCCCTGCCATATATCTATAAAAAAAGCGGGAGAAGTCCGCCGTGAAGGGGGCGGGGCTATCTCCCTCAGCACACTGGCGCCATTTCCTCTCACAGCTCCGCTCGAAGGACGCTCCCCAGGCTCTCCCCTGCAGTTTCCAGGCTCAATAGGGTAAAAAAGAGAGGGGGGGGGCACTAAATTTAGGCGCAAATACTATATATATATCTAGCTGCTATAGGGTAAAATTACTCATTATAGTTTACATCCCTGTGATTTATAGCGCTGTGGTGTGTGCTGGCATACTCTCTCTCTGTCTCCCCAAAGGACTTTGTGGGGTCCTGTCCTCAGTCAGAGCATTCCCTGTGTGTGTGCGGAGTGTCGGTACGGCTGTGTCGACATGTTTTATGAGGAGGCTTATGTGGAGGCGGAGCAGGTGCCGATAAATGTGATGTCACCCCCTGCGGGGTCGACACCTGAGTGGATGGATATGTGGAAGGAATTACGTGACAGTGTCAACTCCTTACATAAGAGGTTTGATGACATAGCAGATGTGGGACAGCCGGCTTCTCAGTCCGTGCCTGCCCAGGCGTCTCAAAAGCCATCAGGGGCTCAAAAACGCCCGCTACCTCAGATGGCAGACACAGATGTCGACACGGATACTGACTCCAGTGTCGACGACGATGAGACTAGTGTACATTCCAATAGGGCCATCCGTTACATGATTACGGCAATGAAAAATGTGTTGCACATTTCTGACATTAACCCTGGTACCACAAAAAGGGTATTATGTTTGGGGAGAAAAAGCAACCTGTGGTTTTTCCCCCTTCTGAAGAGTTAAATGAAGTGTGTGATGAAGCGTGGGTTTCCCCCGATAAGAAACTGGTAATTTCCAAAAAGTTACTAAGGGCGTACCCTTTCCCGCCAGAGGATAGGATACGTTGGGAGACATCCCCTAGGATGGATAAAGCGCTCACACGCTTGTCAAAGAAGGTGGCACTACCGTCTTTGGATACTGCCGCCCTAAAGGAGCCTGCGGATAGAAAGCAGGAGGCTATCCTGAAGTCTGTATATACACACTCAGGTATTATACTGAGACCGGCTATTGCTTCAGCATGGATGTGCAGTGCTGCAGCTGCGTGGTCAGATTCCCTGTCTGATAACATTGATACCCTTGACAGGGACACTATATTGCTAACTGTAGAGCATATTAAAGACGTAGTCTTATACATGAGAGATGCACAGAGGGATATTTGCCAACTGGCATCTAGAATAAATGCAATGTCCATTTCTGCCAGGAGAGTATTATGGACTCGGCAGTGGACAGGTGATGCGGATTCTAAAAGGCACATGGAGGTTTTGCCTTACAAGGGTGAGGAATTGTTTGGGGATGGTCTCTCGGACCTCGTTTCCACAGCGACGGCTGGGAAGTCGACATTTTTACCCCATGTTCCCTCACAGCCAAAGAAAGCACCGTATTATCAGGTACAGTCCTTTCGGCCCCAGAAAGGCAAGCGGGTTAAAGGCGCGTCCTTTCTGCCCAGAGGCAGAGGTAGGGGGAAAAAGCTGCACCACACAGCAAGTTCCCAGGAACAAAAGTCCTCTCCCGCTTCCTCTAAGTCCACCGCATGACGCTGGGGCTCCACAGGTGGAGCCGGGTGCGGTGGGGGCCCGTCTCCGGAACTTCAGCGACCAGTGGGTTTGCTCATGGGTGGATCCCTGGATTCTACAAGTGGTATCTCGGGTACAAGCTGGAATTCGAGACGTCTCCCCCTCGCCGTTTCCTCAAATCAGCCTTGCCAACTACTCCCCCAGACAGGGAGGCGGTGCTGGAGGCGATTCACAAGCTGTACTCCCAGCAGGTGATAACCAAAGTACCCCTCCTTCGACAGGGATGGGGTTACTATTCCACAATGTTTGTGGTACCGAAACCGGACGGTTCGGTGAGACCCATTTTAAATTTGAAATCCTTGAACACTTATATAAGAAGGTTCAAGTTCAAAATGGAATCGCTCAGGGCGGTTATTGCAAGCCTGGACGAAGGGGATTACATGGTATCACTGGACATCAAGGATGCTTACCTGCATGTCCCCATTTACCCTCCTCACCAGGAGTACCTCAGATTTGTGGTACAGGACTGTCATTACCAATTCCAGACGTTGCCGTTTGGTCTGTCCACGGCACCGAGGGTATTTACCAAGGTAATGGCCGAAATGATGATACTCCTTCGAAAAAAGGGAGTTATAATTATCCCGTACTTGGACGATTTCCTTATAAAGGCGAGGTCCAGGGAACAGTTGTTGATCGGAGTAGCACTAGCTCGGGAAGTGCTACAACAGCACGGCTGGATCCTGAATATTCCAAAGTCGCAGCTGGTTCCTACAACGCGTCTACTGTTCCTGGGGATGGTTCTGGACACAGAACAGAAAAAGGTGTTTCTTCCGGAGGAGAAGGCCAAGGAGTTGTCATCTCTAGTCAGAGACCTCCTAAAACCAAAACAGGTGTCGGTGCACCACTGCACGCGAGTCCTGGGAAAGATGGTAGCTTCTTACGAAGCAATTCCATTCGGAAAGGTTCCATGCAAGGGAAGAAACTTCCAAGGACTATGGACGAGTCAGGAGACTTCCCTACACATAAATATTCTGGAACTAAGGGCCATTTACAATGCCCTAAGTCAGGCAAGACCCCTGCTTCAACACCAGCCGGTGCTGATCCAGTCAGACAACATCACGGCGGTCGCCCATGTAAACCGTCAGGGCGGCACAAGAAGCAGGATGGCGATGGCAGAAGCCACAAGGATTCTCCGATGGGCGGAAAATCATGTGTTAGCACTGTCAGCAGTGTTCGTTCCGGGAGTGTACAACTGGGAAGCAGACTTCCTCAGCAGGCACGACCTCCACCCGAGAGAGTGGGGACTTCATCCCGAAGTCTTCAAAATGATTGTACACCGTTGGGAAAGGCCACAGGTGGACATGATGGCGTCCCGCCTCAACAAAAAGCTAAAAAGATATTGCGCCAGGTCAAGGGACCCTCAGGCGATAGCTGTGGACGCTCTAGTGACACCGTGGGTGTACCAGTCGGTTTATGTGTTCCCTCCTCTGCCTCTCATACCCAAGGTACTGAGAATAATAAGAAGGAGAGGAGTAAGAACTATACTTGTGGTTCCGGATTGGCCAAGAAGAGCTTGGTACCCAGAACTTCAAGAAATGATCTCAGAGGACCCATGGCCTCTGCCGCTCAGGCAGGACCTGCTGCAGCAGGGGCCCTGTCTGTTCCAAGACTTACCGCGGCTGCGTTTGACGGCATGGCGGTTGAACACCGGATCCTAAAAGAAAAGGGCATTCCGGAGGAAGTCATTCCTACGCTGATTAAAGCTAGGAAAGATGTGACCGTAAGACATTATCACCGCATATGGCGAAAATATGTTGCTTGGTGTGAGGCCAGGAAGGCCCCAACGGAGGAATTTCAGCTCGGTCGATTTCTGCACTTCCTACAGTCAGGAGTGACTATGGGCCTAAAATTGGGTTGCATTAAGGTCCAGATCTCGGCTCTGTCGATTTTCTTCCAAAAAGAACTGGCTTCACTGCCTGAAGTTCAGACTTTTGTTAAAGGAGTGCTGCATATTCAGCCCCCTTTTGTGCCTCCAGTGGCACCGTGGGATCTCAACGTGGTGTTGGAATTCCTAAAGTCGCATTGGTTTGAGCCACTTAAAACCGTGGAGCTAAAATACCTCACGTGGAAAGTGGTCATGCTGTTGGCCTTGGCGTCGGCCAGGCGTGTATCAGAATTGGCGGCTTTGTCATGTAAAAGCCCTTATCTGATTTTTCATATGGATAGGGCGGAATTGAGGACTCGTTCCCAATTCCTTCCTAAGGTGGTTTCAGCTTTTCATGTGAACCAACCTATTGTGGTGCCTGCGGCTACTTGGGACTTGGAGGATTCCAAGTTACTGGACGTAGTCAGGGCCCTGAAAATATATGTTTCCAGGACGGCTGGAGTCAGGAAAACTGACTCGCGATTTATCCTGTATGCACCCAACAAGCTGGGTGCTCCTGCTTCTAAGCAGACTATTGCTCGCTGGATCTGTAGCACGATTCAACTTGCACATTCTGCGGCTGGACTGCCGCATCCTAAATCTGTAAAAGCCCATTCCACGAGGAAAGTGGGCTCTTCTTGGGCGGCTGCCCGAGGGGTCTCGGCTTTACAACTTTGCCGAGCTGCTACTTGGTCGGGTTCAAACACATTTGCAAAATTCTACAAGTTTGATACCCTGGCTGAGGAGGACCTTGAGTTTGCTCATTCGGTGCTGCAGTCATCCGCACTCTCCTGCCCGTTTGGGAGCTTTGGTATAATCCCCATGGTCCTTACGGAGTTCCCAGCATCCACTAGGACGTCAGAGAAAATAAGAATTTACTCACCGGTAATTCTATTTCTCGTAGTCCGTAGTGGATGCTGGGCGCCCATCCCAAGTGCGGATTGTCTGCAATACTTGTATATAGTTCTTGCCTAACTAAAGGGTTATTGTTATGAGCCATCTGTTCGTGAGGCTCAGTTGTTGTTCATACTGTTAACTGGATATAGTATCACGAGTTGTACCATGTGATTGGTGTGGCTGGTATGAGTCTTACCCGGGATTCCAAATCCCTTCCTTATTGTGTCAGCTCTTCCGGGCACAGTTTCCCTAACTGAGGTCTGGAGGAGGGGCATAGAGGGAGGAGCCAGTGCACACCAGGTAGTCCTAATTCTTTCTTAGAGTGCCCAGTCTCCTTCGGAGCCCGCTATTCCCCATGGTCCTTACGGAGTTCCCAGCATCCACTACGGACTACGAGAAATAGAATTACCGGTGAGTAAATTCTTATTATTTTGACCTTGTCAGGATTTTGATTGTAGGTATTTCATACTACACCCCCAAAATTGCCCCCCCATTTGATTATCCCCCAATGCCTCAATTAAACTGAACTGCTGTCCCAGACCTGATAATCCCACTATGCTTCAATGAAAATAATGTCCCAGAATTGCCTGAGGGGCAGAGAGAGAGCTGTGCTGCAGCAGCCTGATGCTCAGGGAGAGCTCTATCGCAGCAGCATGAAGGGCAGAGAGAGCTGCACCGCAGCAGCCAGAGGGGCAGAGAGAGGTGCTGCAGCATCCTGAGGGGCAGAGAGAGGTACTGCTGCAGCCTGAGAGAAAGAGTGAGGTGCTGCAGCTTCTAATGCAGAGAGAGGTGTTGCAGCAATAGCTGGGACAGAGAGAGGTGCTGCAGCATCAATGTAGAGAGAAGTTCTGCAGCAGCCTGGCAGAGAGAGGTGATACAGCAGCCGGGGTAGAGAGAGGTTCTGTAGAAGCTGGAGCAGAAAGAGGTGCTGCAGCATCTGAAATAGAGACATGTGCAGCAGCTTCCAGGAAAGAGAGAGGTGATGCAGCAGCGGGGGCAGAGAGTGGTGCTGCAGGACAACTGTAACCCTGCTGCACAGCTACAAGCAGACAGTGAGACATACAGTATAAAGAGGATGGGCAGAGCTCCGGCATGTGCTGGCTCTCGGTGTTTCTTGTTGTCACCTCTGGCCTGTCCTGTTCCTTACCTAGTCTTCGAGTCTGAGTCAATGTGCGCCCACTCTGCTTCTCCTCCTCCTGCACTGCGGCTGCCAGTACAGTGGCCCGCGGGAAGTGGGGGGGGGTGGCAGACGGCAGCGCGCACTCTAACTTTTTCGATGCTCAGAGCTTTTGCTCCACCGGAGCCACCCTCGCTACACCCCTGCTTATACACCTTACCTGTAATCTGTTGTCTACCTCATTTTCCTCTTAACACTCTACCTGTGCTTCCACTCTCTGATAGTCACTGCACTGGCTCCACCTATCATACAGAATCAAGTTTAACCTCACTTCATAACACATACTTAGTATCACTGAATGATACTCCTGTATGGTACATGAACTGGTGGGGAGATATAATGTAAGATTATGGTATTAGTAAAATAATGTGAGTACATATGGTTTAAGTAGTTCAATGTGGAGTATATACAGTATGTGAAGCCGCAAAAAGAGTTTGGAGATATGAGGCAAGTTTTTAAGATCAAGGCTATAACAAAGTATGTGTGGTAGCATTACTCCCCCCAAACTATTCAGCCCTGGCCAGGGCTCCCTGGGGGAGTAGGGACCCCCAATAAAAGGGTTTTCCCCCCCCCATCCAGGCACCCAAGGCCAGGGCTGAAGCCCAGGGGCTATCCCCAGCACCACTGGGCTGTTGATAGAGAACCACAAATACCAGAATGCAGGGCATTAAGAGCACGCTGCTACCTGTAGTCCCCCTGTAAAATAAATATTTAAAAAAAGAAGGTAGAAGGTACACACACGACATGAAAGTACAAGTTTATTAAATACCCGTGTACACTCACACTCATGCTCACACTTACACATACTTATCTACATTCCCTATAGCCATTTAGTCCTCTTAACCATGGCATTATGTGGTTAACCATAAGGTTAACAGAGGTCAACATTGTGGTCCACCTCTATAAACCTTGCGGTTAACCACATAATGCTCTGATCTCCTCAATAGGCTTCTATTGAGCTTTCTTGCCATAGAAGTCTATGGAGAACCATAATTTGACAATGCAGCGGCTCAGGGCCAGAGTGCTGGCACTATGTGACGTACTCTGATTGGCTGCTGGCTCACCTAGTGACACAGGTCACATGGAGGCTGGCATTCAGGAGAGGAATTTTATGTGTACACACATAGAACACCTCAGTCCGTGTGGTATGGTGAAATCAGATTTTTTTCAACCCCTGGTTGCCTAATTTGGACCGTAGAGGACTAATCTACACTAGGAATAGGTATTTTTATTTTTTTGCTTACAGGTTACATGGATTCTACACACAGAAGAGGACCAAATGGCTACAGGAAATGTAGATAAGTATTTGTGAGTGTGAGAGTGCAAGCGTGTTTATTAAACTTTTACTTTCATGGTGTGTGTACTATTTTTACACATTTCTTTTTATAGTCTCGCCTGTAACAGACAATATTCATTCTAACTTTAACTACTCAATTGCTATCAACTTGGCACCCACAACCCAGTGATGCCGGGGATAGCCCCGAACTTCAGCCCTGTCCTTGGGTGTCTGGAGGTGGGGACCCCTTTATTGGGTTGGTCCCCACTTCCCCAGGGAGCCCCAGTCAGGGATAACTGGGTTTCTTTTGGGGGGGGTGGGGGGGTTGTGCTACGGCTGCAGGGACTAATGTACATGTTTCCCCAGGCTGTGGCATTACCTCCCTGGCTAGTGGAGCCTGGTTTTGTTTTCCATTTTTCTTTTCCATCAGTCTTCTTTTTAATTTTTAACTATTTATAGACTTTTACACACAGAAGCATGGACAGATCTCATTGATCTGTCCATGTTTCTATCAAACTAGCCTGTAAAAAGCTGGTCTGTTTATAGGTGAGTTTTTGGTAAGGTTTTGGGTGCGAGTTTTAAAATTTTCTATGGAAAACATCTGGACGCGAGTTTGCATACCCTCCAACATTTTACACATAAAAATCGGTACAAATTCGAAAAGGGGCATGGCCACGGGTAAAGGGGGCATGGCCACACCCCTTTTCCTATACTTTCAATGGAAGCCTGGAGAGCCAAAAATCTGTACAGACCATAAAAAAAAGGTACTGTACCTGCCAAAAAGGTACAGTTGGAGGGTATGAGTTTGGTCTGCGCAAGTTGCGGGATTGTGGGAAACATGCGAATTTGTTTGTTCCTACATCTTATTAAATTGTCCAAGTTGTAAAAATGTGCGAATTAAGCACTAAACTCACACATTTTATAGACTCGGACCCTATTACATTTGGCAATAAAGTGGATTGTATGCAGTACAAAGGGTTTTGAAGTGGAACATTATTACTGGGTTAATGCTAAGTGGTTTAAATTAACATCTGTTTGTGTTACTTTACATTGCATACTTGCCTTTTAAAAAAGCTTTGCAGAGTAATTATGATTGGAACTAAAAAGGGTGCATACTCCTCTATATCTATCTTTATCTACTCTTAATCTATCTATCTATCTATCTATCTATCTATCTATCTATCTATTTATCTATCTATCTATACAAACATAAACTCAAGCAGAGCTCTGATGTTTACTTTCTAAGCTACCAGAGTATTGCAGATGCTGGGTGGCAGATGGATAGAGAATGGCAAAACATTGCATGCAATAATGGCAGGAGGAAATGCAGGTGTTGATCAAAGAGCCTTGCTTCGGCAATTGTAGTTTTGAAGGAATCTTGAAGGAGTATATAAAGGAGAGTACCAATGTACTCAATGGGTAAAACAGCTTAAAGGTCCATACACAGTCACACTGGGCGTTTTTGCCCAGCTTGTATGAACAGCGATGATTGCTGACATCGCTGGGCTGAAAAGCACTCAGTGCACACACACTGAGCGCTTTTCCCCTCTGCCCAGCGATGTCAGCGGGGGTGAACAGCTTTCCACAGCAGGACATTATGGAAAGCCACTCACCCCGCCGTTCATCTACTGGTAATACCAGTAGATGAACGGCGGCTGCCAGCGATGAAGCGGGAGCGCGCATCAGCGCTCACCGCTCATCGTTTGTGCATACACACTGGGCGGCTTTGAGCTGAAAGCAGCTCAACACACCAAAAGTGAGCTGCTTTCAGCTCAAAATCGCCCAGTGTGTATGGACCTTTATGTATTTCACTGAATATACCATCTTATTCAGAGGCCTCATACCAGATATAACGTATTTTTCTTTATTTTTTGATAAATAATGATATATCAATTAATAGCTGTTATTACTTTTATTATATAACCTCTTGCAGTCAATAAGCATTATTGAATAATAATATCTGGCACACTGTGATCAGATCTCTCAGCACACTACATTGCTTTGGGGGTCATTCCGAGTTGATCGCTAGCTGCCGATGTTCACTGTGTAGTGATCATTTAAAAAAATGGCAAAACTACGCATGCGTATGGGGCGCACGCGTGGAGTACGGGTACAAAGAGCATCGTTGTTTTGCACTGCTTCTAGTGACGATTTAATTCGCATAGCCGATCGCAAGGAGATTGACAGGAAGTGGGAGTTTATGGGTGTCAACTAACTGTTTTCTGGGAGTGTTTGGAAAAACATAAGGCGTGTCCAGGCATTTGCAGGGCGGGTATCTGACGTCAATTCCGGGACCTCCGTCGCTGCAATCATCGCACAGAATAAGTAACTACAGGGCTGGTCTTGTTCTGCACAAAATGTGTTTGTACCCGCTCAGCTGCACAGGCATTCGCACACTTGCAAAGCAAAAATACACTCCCCCGTGGGTGGCGACTATGCGTTTGCACGGCTGCTAAAAGTAGCTGGCGAGCGATCAATTCGGAATGACCCTCTTTGTCTCTCCTGTTTCTTTGTTTTACCTACTTTCACAGGGGACTATCCCATGCAGACCGGAGGCACTGTAGAGATATTGTGATCTGGGACAGATTAAATACACATACAAGGGGGCGTGGCTTGGCCAGTTTACAGTGAGGACGCACACAACCAGAGCTCTCTTCAACTTTTAGAATCACTAATGGTACCCACCAGGGTTGCCCCTTATCCCCTCTAGTGTTTGTATTGGCCATAGAGCCACTGGCTGAATCTTTCCGGTCCAACGCCAGGGTGCAGGGCCCGACTCTATCTGGCCGTACTTATAAGGTATGTCTCTTTGCGGATGACGTCCTCCTCACTATTACTGAGCCGGACTCTTCCCTTCAGGGTTTGCAGGAAGTTTTACGAAATTTTTCCTGTGTTTCATTTTATAAATTGAATGGCTCCAAGACAGAGACCCTCCCAATCAATTTCTCTGCTCATCTACTTGACACTTTGAAAGCTATATATGATTGCGCCTGGCAAACGTGTAGCCTGAAGTATTTGGGTATCCAAATTCCCACGAAAAGTATCTGATCTTGTTTCATGTAATTATCCGTCCCTGCTCCTTAGATTTCTCTCCTAACAAATGACTGGATGCTACAGAGTATTTCATGGCTGGGTCGTATAGCGGCCATGAAGATGGTTCTTCTCCCCAAATTTATTTAGAACTATCCCTGTCCTTTTGCCCAATTCTTTACCAGCCAAATTTAACTCAGTCCTAATAAAATATATTTGGAAATGTAAGAAACCTGTGCTGGCTCGACGAATAATGTCCCTGGTGCGATCTGTGGGTGGAATGGCTTTTCCAGACCAGTCCCTATACCAAGTAGCATGTATGCTTGCCCCACTAGGGACGTGGTTTGTGGATGACAATTCCAAATCCTAGGTCACACTGGAGAGGGGCCTCCTTTCCCCCTTTCCTTTATCGAATATTTTGTGGTTGCCTGTAGCAGAAGGACTTCACGTAGCCTCAAGATACTCAGTGGTTCAGTGCACGCGCGAGGCCTGGCTGGTATTGGTGTCTAGGGTTACAGAGATATCTCTCCCATATCTCTCTCCACTACATGGAGTAGCATGTTTAATCCCCGATCTATCCTTTGCACTGTGGTCCTCCCGGGGCGTTGGGACTTTGAAGGAGGTTACAGAAGCGGGGGTCCTAATACATTATACTCATATCCAAACTTTGTTTTCCCTCTCAAAAAGGGACTTTTACAAATACTTGCAGCTAAAGCCCCTTACCGTGTACAGGGAGAGTGCTGTGCGATCTGTCACAGACCGCTCAGCACACATCTCTCCCCCACTCCCAGCAGCATTCAGCACCATTTTTCCTGCCTGCAGATCACTGTGGAGACGCTGACAGGGAGAGCTATCCCTCCAATTCAACTTCAGCTATCTTGTACGGTACCAGGAGGTTGTAGAAGGATGGGGGGGGGGAGGGGGGAGGGCTGTGGAAATGCTGTGTAACCTATTAAGGTACACAGTAAGTGCTAGATAGTGGCTTCCCTCTATCTAATAAGCGCTGTGTATGGGTTGGCTCCAATCTCTGTGGCTCTCTTGGCATTATAGGGGGTAAACTGTATCTGTCGTGTGTGTGTGTGTGTGTGTGTGTGTGCGCGCGCGCGTGTGTGTGTGTGTGTGTGTGTGTATGTGTGTGTGGAGTGTTTGCTGTCTCCAAAAGAACCATGTCTAGGGACTCTGTGTCATAAGCTGCAGAGGATAAGTCCTCTCAGAGCCGGCCCTAACCAATATGATGCCCTAGGCAAGAATTTGGCTGGTGCCCCCTAGCACCGCCGCTAGTTCTGCAGGAGATGCCTGGCATGAGTCAGCTGGCAGCTCTGCTAATGTCGGGCGCCTTTTGGCTATGAAAATGCATCTTATTTGCATCACTATGTGGCTAGGATGCACAAGCAGCTTCTGCTGATTAAAATGATATGCAGCATGCCCATATTCTGTTTGTGACTATGGCTGTATCTGCATACGAAATGCTACATTACAGTGATATCCAGGAATACACTCCAACGTAGCATTTCGTATGCAGATACAGCCGCAGTCACACACAGAATATAGGCATGCCGCATATCATTTTAATCAGCAGAAGCTGCTGGTGCCCCTAAGCATACCAAATGCCCTAGGCATTTGCCTAGTTTGCCTATGCCTAAGGCCGGCTCTGAGTCCTCTCAAGACGATCCCATTCCATATACTCTGGATTGTACTGTTTTATCACAGATCCCTGCAAAGGAGCCTGAGTGGTTAGCCTCTCTTAAGGGTATGATTTCTCAGATTTCTACTAGGGTAGCACAGACTGAGACTGCAACTCAGGTTTTACAGAACTCTATGGTGGTTTGGTCTAGGGCTGTTCCTTCAGGGCCTCCTAGTGTACACCCTCAAAAACGTGCTCTTGCCCAGATTATGCAAGATGACACAGATACCGATTCTGACACGGCAGACGGTGATGGGGATGTGCTGCGGGGGACGGCATCTCTTGCAAAAGGGGTGCAGTTGATGATTGAGGCAATTACAGATGTGTTGAATATTGCTGACGCAACATCTGAGCAGGTTAAGGAGGCTTACTTCACGGATAATAAGAAAGCCTCGCTAATCTTCCCTGCGTCTAAAGAATTAAACGCTATATTTGAAAAGTCCTGGGAGAACCCAGAGAAAAAATTCCAGATCCCCAGAAAGGTTCTGGTTGCTTTTCCCTTCCCTGAGGATGATAGGAAGAAATGGGAAAACCCACCCATAGTTGATGCATCTGTTTCCAGACTGTCAAAGAAGGTAGTTTTACCTGTTCCGGGTTCTACCGCGTTAAAAGAACCGTCTGATCGCAAAATTGACACTATGCTCAAATCCATATACAAGGCTTCAGGGGCGATACTACGACCTACTATTGCCTGTGCATGGATCTCTAAAGCTATAGTAAAGTGGTCAGGCATGTTACTTGAGGAATTGGATACAATGGATAGAAGTGACGTTGAATTATTTTTACGTAACATACAGGATTCTGCAGGATTTATGGTGAAATCCATGAAAGAACTGGGTACGATGGCTGCAGGCATATCTTCCATGTCTGTCTCAGCTCGCAGATGACTCTGGCTACGCCAATGGTGTGCCGACGCAGAATCCAGGAGAGGTGTGGAGAACCTACCCTACACAGATCAGGCTCTGTTTGAGGAAGCGTTGGATGAGTGAATTTCCACGGCAACAGCGGGTAAGTCACCTTTTCTTCCCTCAGATGCACCTGCTCCGAAGAAACCCTTTTCTTCAGCTACGTCACAGTCCTTTCGGACAGCTAAAACAAGAAAGACCAAGCCGTCTAAAACCTTCTTTAGAGGAGGTCAGGCAAAATCAAAAAAACCTGCTACTTTAGTTTCCCAGGACCAGAAGCCTGCTTCTGGTACATCAAAAGCCTCAGCATGATGGTGGACCGCACGGCCTGGAGGAGGGGCCGGTGGGGGCGAGGCTCAGATGGTTCAGCCACATTTGGGTGTCGTCCGGCCTGGATCCCTGGGTACAGGATATTGTGTCCCAGGGGTACAGGCTGGAGTTTCAAGAACTTCAAATCAGGCTTACCAGCTTTGCTGGCAGACAGGGCTGTCCTACAGGAAGCCATCCTAAAATTGGAAAAGTCACAGGTCATTGTACCAGTTCCACCTCAGATGCAAAACAAGGGTTACTATTCTAACCTTTTCATGGTACCGAAACCGGATGGTTCGGTCAGGCCAATATTGAATTTGAAAATGTTGAACCCCTATCTGAGGCAGTTCAAATTCAAAATGAAATCACTAAGAGCGGTGATCTCAGGTCTGGAGGAGGGGGAGTTCCTGGTATCCCTGGATGTCAAGGATGTGTACCTCCACATTCTGATTTGGCTGCCTCACCAGGCTTATCTCAGATTTGCACTGTTAGACAGACACTATCAATGTCAGGCGCAGAGATCATGGTTCTCCGCAGACACGGGGTGAACATAATCCCATATCTGGATGATCTGCTGATGAAGGCATCATCCAGGGAGATGTTGTTGCAGTCCATTGGTCTCACGACTCGTCTGCTCAGGTATCACGGTTGGAACCTGAACATTCCAAAATCACATTTGGAGCTGACAAGGAGGCTGTCTTATCTGGGAATGATCCTCGACACGGAAGTACAGAGGGTGTTTCTGCCAGAGGAGAAAGCGTTGGTGATTCAAACAATGGTCCGGGACAACCTGAAGCCAGCCCAGGTATCAGTTCATCAGTGCATTCGCCTTCTGGGGAAGATGGTTGCCTCTTAAGAGGCTCTACAGTACGGAAGGTTTCATGCTGTGTCCTTCCAACTGGATCCCCTGGACAAGTGGTCGGGATCTCATCTACACATGCATCAGAGAATACGTCTGTCGCCGAAAGCCAGGATTTCACTCCTCTGGTGGCTGCAACAACCCCACCTTCTGGAGGGACGCAGGTTCGCGATTCAGGGCTGGATCCTTCTGACCACGGATGCAAGTCTCCGGGGCTGGGGCACAGTCACTCAGGGGGAAACCCTCCATGGAAGGTGGTCAAGCCTGGAATCCAGTCTTCCAATAAACATTCTGTAACTAAGAGCCGTCTGCAACGGTCTTCTCCAAGCGGCCCATCGAGCCTGCGAGATCGAGCCATTCATGTGCAGTCGGACAATGTAACGACGTTGGCCTACATAAACCGACAGGGCGGAACGAAGAGCAGAGCTGCAATGATAGAGGTAACAAGAATCTTCCTCTGGGCAGAAAAACATGCGGTGGCGCTGTCATCGATCTTCATTCCGGGAGTGGACAACTGGGAAGCGGACTTCCTCAGCAGACACGATGTCCATCCAGGAGAATGGGGCCTCCACCCGGAGGTGTTCGAGGAGGTAACAAGTCGATAGGGTGTAGTGTACCTCAAATAGACAAGATGGATCAACAAGAAGCTTTGGAGGTACTGTTCCAGGTTGAGAGACCCACAGGCAGTGGCGGTGGATGCCCTGGTAACTCCGTGGGTGTTCCAGTCAGTGTATGTGTTTCCTCCACTTCCACTCATCCCAAGGATTCTCAAACTAATAAAAAGAAAAAGAGTTCAGGCGATCCTCATTGCTCCGGACTGGCCAAGAAGGGCTTGGTACGCAGATCTTCTGGAATTACTGCTGGAGGACCCAAGGCCTCTTCCTCTTCGCGAGGACCTTCTGCAACAGGGGCCCTTCACTTATCAAGACTTACCGTGGCTACGTTTGACGGCATGGAGGTTGAATGCCTGATTTTTACTCGGAAGGGCATTCCAAGAAAGGTAATTCCTACCCTGATACAGGATAGGAATGGAGTAACGTCTAAACATTACCATCGGGTTTGGAAAAAGTATGTGTCTTGGTGTGAATCCAAGAAGTTTCCTACAGTGGAGTTTCAACTGGGACGGTTTCTCCTCTTTCTGTAAGCAGATGTGGATGTGGGCCTACCCTTGGACTCCATAAAAGTCCAGATTTCGTTCCTGTCCATTTTCTTCCAGATGGCTGCTCTCCCTGAGGTTCTGACTTTCTTGAAAGGGGTTCTGCACATCCAACCACCTTTTGTGCCTCCTACGGCACCATGGTATCTTAATGTGGTGCTGCAGTTCTTGCAATCAGATAGGTTCGAACCTTTACAGGAGGTTGAGATCAAGTTTCTTACTTGGAAGGCTGTCACACTGTTGGCATTGGCATCTGCTAGGCGTGTGTCAGAATTGGGGGCATTGTCCTACAAGAGCCCCTACTTGATTTTCCATGAAGATAGGGCTGAGCTCAGAACGCGTCAGCAATTTCTTCCAAATGTTGTGTCAGCTTTTCATATCAACCAACCTATTGTGGTGCCAGTGGCTACTGACTCCTCAATCACATCAAAGTCATTGGATGTTGTGAGGGCTTTGAAGATTTATGCGAAGAGACCTTCTCGTCACAGGAAGTCGGACGCTCAGTTTGTCCTTTATGCTCCCAACAAGGTTTCTCACTGGATTAGGTTCACTATCCAGCATGCTTATTCTACGGCAGGCTTGCCATGTCCAAATTCTGTTAAGGCCCACCCTACCCGTAAGTGGGTTCTTCCTGGGCGGCAGCCCGAGTGTCTCGGCGTTGCAGCTTTGCCGGGCAGCTACTTGGTCAGGGTCAAACACATTTGCTAAGTAAGTTCGATACCTTGGCCTCTGAGGACCTTCAGTCTGATCAATCTGTTCTGCAGGAACCTCCTCCCATGGTACTAAATGGAACCCCAGCATCCTCTAGGACGTAAGAGAAAATAGGATTTTAATTACCTACCGGTAAATCCTTTTCCCGTAGTCCGCAGCGCATCGTTTTCCTGCATTGTTACTTAGTGAAGCACTGCATTTTTACTTGTTTAGTACTGCATTGTTACTTGGTTAAGTACTGTTGTTCAGCCATTGCTGAATCGTTTCAAGTTGGTTAGCTTGGCTTTCCTTTTGTTATGTGTGAGCTGGTGTGATTCTCACCACTATCTGTGTATCTCCTTCTCTCGAAGTATGGGCACAGTTTCTAAACTGAGTCTGGTAGGAGGGGCATAGAGGGAGGAGGCAGCCCACACTATTAAACTCTTAAAGTGCCCATGGCTCACAAGGGACCCATCTATACCCCATGGTACTAAATGGAACCCCAGCATCCTCTACGGACTACGAGAAAAGGATTTACCGGTAAGTAATTAAAATCCTATTTTTAAAAGCACGCAAGTATGCAGAGGAGGGAAATGGTGGTCTAAAGTAAGCAGAGTTTGCAGAATTGCAACCATGTGCAGATTGATCCAGAGATGCATTTACATCTGTCCAAGCTGTATTAAGGGCCTAATTCAGACCTGATCGTAGATGTGCTAAATTTAGCACATCTACAATCAGTTTCACAGACATGTGGGGGGACGCCCAGCACAGGGCTAGGCTGCCCCGCATGTCAGGCCCTGCAATGCGGCGGCAATACTTTTGTACCTGAGTCGCTCCCTACCAGCGCAGCTCCTGCGCACTGGCTGGGAGCTACCCGCCGCTGTCCGGGTTGCAACGGCTGCGTGTGACGTCACGTAGCTGCCGCGGCCCACCCCCTGCATGGTCCGGGCATGCCTGCGTTGCTCGGACCGCGCCCCCAAACGCCACTGGCCCACCCAGCGACCGCATCTGCCTGTCAAAAACTGCATTTGCACTACAAAAAGTAGGTGTGTAGGGGGCGTACTAAAGGTCTGGTCTCGCAAAAACTACGAGCAGGGGCGTGTTGTGGGCGTATGCTAATGATCAGTAGGCGGTGCATACGCAATTTTTGCAACTGAACGCACATTTATGGTGTGCAGTTTCTGAGTGACTACACGTTTACCTTAAAATCTGCACCAGCTGACCTCAGTTGTAGACTGTATGTATACTGCAATCATTGCTTCATTACACCCAGCTGAAGAAGCTCACACCTCAGACCACAAATCACTTCATTAAGCTGTATTGAAACTTAACAACATGTAATACACCTTTCACATTGCACAAAAAACCCGGTATCAACCCAGCATATGGGTGGTCATTCCGAGTTGTTCGCTCGGTAATTTTCTTCGCATCGCAGCGATTTTTCCGCTTATTACGCATGCGCAATGTTCGCACTGCGACTGCGCCAAGTAAATTTGCTATGCAGTTAGGAATTTTACTCACGGCATTACGAGGTTTTTTCTTTGTTCTGGTGATCGTAATGTGATTGACAGGAAGTGGGTGTTTCTGGGCGGAAACTGGCCGTTTTATGGGTGTATGCGAAAAAACGCTACCGTTTCTGGGAAAAACGCGGGAGTGGCTGGAGAAACGGAGGAGTGTCTGGGCGAACGCTGGGTGTGTTTGTGACGTCAAACCAGGAACGACAAGCACTGAACTGATCGCACTGGAAGAGTAAGTCTCGAGCTACTCAGAAACTGCAAAGAAATTTCTATTCGCAATTTTGAGAACCTTTCGTTCGCAATTTTGATAAGCTAAGATTCACTCCCAGTAGGCGGCGGCTTAGCGTGTGCAATGCTGCTAAAAGCAGCTTGCGAGCGAACAACTCGGAATGAGGGCCATTGCCGTGTCAACACGGGTCACTGTGCGATGTGAAAGGGTCAGTCCTAAATTACAGGGTCGCCTGACCCGGTAATTCAACCCGGGTAAAAAGATGGGTTATTCCCGGGTAATTACCGGGTGAGGCGCAGTGTGAATGGGTTACCCGGCTCGATGTGAGCTGATACCCATTCACACTATAGGCAGGAGGTGGCGCGGAGATGAACTCATCTCCCAGCGCCGACCCCGCCTCTGCCCCCCCGCTCCGTGGCTGCCGTGGCAACCAACCCGGCATATTGCCGGGTCGGGAAGGCAGCTGGGGAGTCTAATGCCGGGTCACACACGGGAAGGACCTGTTTCCAATTCCCGTGTGTGACCCGGCATATGCGATGTGAAAGCGGTATAAGGGAGGTTTAAACTATTTAACACATGTATTACTTTAAAATATACAGTATGTTAGTAGTAACCTAATAATTCTTTAAGTTAATAACAATGCAGGTTTGTCAAGAACACACTTGGTTTTCCTACAAACATGTACAATAACATTTACAAGCAAGTTTTTTTTTGTGTTTGGTTAATGGCTTTTTGTTTAAACGCTGTTTTTTTTCTGATTTAAAGCAACAATTATTATCTTCAAAAATCATACATGTGTAAGGATTTTTTATTTATTCTTTCCCCTTGACAAAGAAACATATGTTTAATAACAGCACCACAATAATTGTGATTTTGTGGACATTTTAATTATGCACCACTATTTTTTTAATAAATATTTTCACATTAAACAATAACTTAAGGAATGTTAATAATAACAAAGAAACATTAATATATCATGTATGTAAATTTCAACATAAAATAAAACAACTATTTTTTTTCCTTCTCCTGCGTTTGTGGATTCACCAGTGGAAGTAGCTTGTCTTGTTGTTCGACGCATCCTGTCAGTAGGCATGGCTGGCTCAATGTTATGTGTGGCTGATGTTAAATTGTGACATCAGAAACCTTTACGCAAAAAATGCGACTAAGTGTAAGTTTTTTTTAGCAAAAAATGCGGTATTTTAAATCTCATCGCAAAATTTGCAAATTTGACAAGTCCACCTTCTTTTTGTAACATTAAATTAGTGTTGCAGATTTTCCATTTGGGCGTGCTTTCTCAATTTTCTCACATTCAATTCCATTCCACCACAGCAACACCCAAACACACACCCTCTGCCCCCCATCCATTCACTAACACCACATCAGCCCCTCCCCCCGTGCATGCACTACTAACACCGCAGCAGCACCCAGACACCCCCCTCTCCCCCTGCATGTACTGACACCCCAGTAGCACCCACACACTCTCCCCGCGTGCATACACTACTAACATTCCAGTAGCACCCAGCAGACACACACCCACTACCCTGCATGCGCTACTAACACCCCAGTAGCACCCAGACACACACACTCCCCCAGTGATTATTCCTGCTCTGGGGCGCATAAAACAATCTGGAGCAATGAAGGAGGTCAGTGTATCCCGTTCAGGGCTGGTGCCTGTAGACGACCGGCTTCCGTTGTCTCCTGTATTCGCCCCTGGTTGCTTGAGCGGACACATGTTACTAGCTGTCAGAGCCTCAATAGCCCAGTTTTAAAATGGAGACCTTAGCCATTCTATACTCCACTTCTCACTCTTCTCCTTTGATAACAGGGCTTTCACGGCATTTCACATTACTGAGGAAGCTGGGGCTGACACTCACCTAGCCTCCTGACTCCAGATATTTTAGCTATAAAACAACATGCTACCTGATTCAGGCCCTCTAGTTCTTTCACATTTATTTTGTTCCTATGTCAGTAGCCATATTTAGATTTATTTCCTCTGCAGTGATATCATATTTTGTCTGTATTTTGTACAATATATCCCTAATGATATATTAGCCTTCTCTTAATGTAACATAGTATCTGAGGTTGAAAAAATAGGTTTTTGGTACTTACCAGGTAAATCCTTTTCTTTGAATCCATAGGGGGCACTGGAGTAATCTTGGGATATGGACGGCTTCCGTAGGAAACAGGGCACTGAATATTTAAATTTAGAACACTCCACCCCTCCATATCCCCGAGTACCTCAGTGTTTTTTACTGAGCCGAACAGGAACTATAGAGAGGTTGACAATGGAGTATTACATATAACATAACAGACAACAACGAAGTTGACACATAACGTTACTGACAACTAAACAGTTGACACCATAACCAGCACTTGATAATTTGAACCAGTCGGTGAGAGTGTGTTACCATAAGATCCTCTGAACTTACCACAAACCAGGTAAAACTGCTCTGGGTGGGCGTCCAGTGCCCCCTATGGATTCAAAGAAAAGGATTTACCTGGTAAGTACCAAAATCCTATTTTCTTTTTCATCCACTAGGGGTCACTGGAGTACTCATGGGACGTACCAAAGCTTCCCCCGTGGGCGGGAGAGCTGTTTGGCACCTGTAACACTAGGCGACCAAAGCTAGATGCTGATGCCGCAAACGTATCAAACTTGTAAAAGCGCACAAACGTGTGCACTGAAGACCATGTAGCCGCACGGCAACGCTGCGTCGTAGAAGCTCCACGACCAGCTGCCCATGAAGTTCCCACAGAACGTGTAGAATGAGCTGTTACTGATGTAGGCGGCTGTAACCTAGCATTAAGGTAAGCCTGACGTATAGTCAGTTTTATCCATCTGGATAAGGTCTGCTTAGAAGCTGGCCAACCCATCTTGGCAGCATCATAGAGAACAAACAACGTATCCGTCTTACGAACTGTAGACGTTCGGGATACATAAACGCGTAATGCGCGTACCACATCCAGAGTTCCAGAATGTGCTGTTAACACAGGAACTACTATTGGTTGATTGATGTGAAAAGATGACACTACCTTTGGTAAGAAAGCGGGGTTCGTCCGAAGTTCCGCTCTGTCATCATGAAACACCAAATATGGTGGCTTGCATGACAAGGAACCCAAATCTGAAACACGCCTTGCCGAAGCTAAGGCTAGAAGAAAAATTGTTTTCCAAGTGAGAAACTTTATATCCACTTGCTGTAAGAATTCAAAAAATGAAGACTGTAAGAAATCTAAAACCAGATTCAAGTCCCATGGCGCTGTAGGTGGAATGAATGGAGGCTGTACTCTGAGGACACCTTGTAGAAAAGTGTGTACCGACGGCAATAGAGCCAATCGTCTTTGAAAATAAATTGACAACGCAGATACCTGCACCTTTAGTGTAGATAAACGCAGTCCTCCATCTAACCCCGTCTGTAGAAATAACAAAAGACGGGATAACTTGAAAGATGATGTCGGAAACTTCCGAGCTTCACACCAACCTATATAGGCACGCCAAATTCTGTAATAATGAGCTGCCGTAACCGGCTTCCTAGCTCGCAACATGGTTGGTATCACCGATACTGGAATGCCCTCTCTTCTTAAGAGGGCGGTCTCAACAGCCACCCCGTCAAACGCAGCCGCGCTAAATCGGGGTAAAGGAACGGACCCTGTTGTAACAGGTCTGGACGTAGTGGGAGCGGCCAAGGATCGTCTGCGAGTAGTTCGCGGAGATCCGAGAACCAAGCTCTCCGAGGCCAATGAGGCGCCACTAGTATGACTGTGACAGACTCTCTTTTGATCCGTTTTAGCACCAGAGGGAGCAGCGGAAACGGTGGAAACAGATACACGAGGCTGTACGACCACGCGACGGTGAGAGCATCCACCGCCACTGCCTTTGGATCTCTTGTTCTGGACACATACTGGAGCGTTTGGTGATTGTGGCGAGACGCCATCAGGTCCACCTGAGGGTAACCCCACCGCTGAACCAACATGTGAAACACTTCTGGATTTAATGCCCATTCTCCTGGATGAAAATCCCGACGGCTGAGATAATCCGCCTCCCAGTTGTCCACTCCCGGAATGAACACTGCCGACAATATCACCTGGTGGTATTCCGCCCAATTTAGGATTCGAGCTACTTCCCGCATTGCCATGCGGCTTCTCGTTCCTCCTTGTTTGTTGATGTATGCGACTGCTGTCGCATTGTCTGACTGCACCTGGACAGTCTGAGACCGAAGCATGTGCACTGCTTGTCGTAGCGCATTGTAAATTGCGCGGAGTTCCAGGACATTTATAGACAGCAATCTTTCGTGATCCGCCCAGAGACCCTGGAGCTGACAATTTTGAACTACAGCTCCCCAACCTCTGAGACTTGCGTCCGTCGTTAGAATTATCCAATTCCAGCCGCCGAACAGTTTCCCTGCGGTTAAATTGTGTTCCTTGAGCCACCAGAGCAGAGACACCCTTGCCCTTGGCGACAACCTCACCCTGTGGTGAATCTGCAGATGCGAGCCCGACCACTGTGCGAGCACATCCAGTTGAAATGGACGCGAGTGAAATCTTCCGAACTGAAGCGCTTCGAAAGCCGCCACCATTGTTCCTAAGAGGCGAATGCACAAATGTACCGAGACTGTGCGTGGCTTGAGCACTAATTGTACCAGATGGCGAATAATCTGTACTTTCTGTTGTGGTAGGTAAATTCTTTGATTGACCGTATCGAAAATCATACCTAGGAATTGAAGGCGTTGAGACGTGGCTTTGATGAGCAGATCGTCCAAATACGGAACTATTGTCACTCCCAGGGATCTGAGATGAGCTATCATCACAGACATCACTTTGGTGAATACCCGAGGCGCTGACGATAGGCCAAACGGTAGAGCCTGAAACTGGTAATGGTTCTGGCGTATTGTAAACCGCAAGAACCTCTGATGAGGCTGCCAAATCGGAATGTGTAAGTACGCATCCTTGAGATCTAGCGCAATCATGAACTCCTTTGGCTCTAAACTTGCAATCACTGAGCGCAGAGATTCCATCTTGAATCTGTAGTAAGTTACGTACCGATTGAGACCCTTTAAGTTCAATATTGGCCTGACTGAGCCATCCGGCTTCGGTACCACAAACAGACTGGAATAATAACCCTGACCCTGTTGGTGTACAGGGACCGGAATCAAAACTGCTGAATCCAGTAGGGACTGAATGGCAATTTGCAGAACCGCCCTCTTGTCGTCCGACAGAGGCAATCCTGTCTTGAAAAACCGCAGTGGCGGAAGACAGTCGAACTCTATTTTGTAACCTTTTAACACTAAATTGCGGATCCACCCATCCGCGGATGTCTGGAACCACGCCAAATGGAACGTCTGAAGGCGTGCTCCCACAATCGGAGAACCGAGATGGGCTGGTAGCCCGTCATGCCACTGGCTTGTCGGTAACCTTAGCGTCCTGACGACTTGTGTTGGTTTGTTGGAAACCACGTCCACGACCACGTCTACCAGGTGTGGCTGTTCCTCTGCCACGTCCGCGAAAGGACTGCGGTCTAAAGGATTTGAACGAAGGTCCAGAGTACCTCCTTCTTGGTACCGGTGGAGGCAATGGTAAGAAAACCGACTTTCCACCCGTAGCCTCAGAAATCCATGTGTCCAATTCAGGACCAAACAACTTCTTGCCATCGTAAGGTAACGCCTCTATACCTCGTTTGACCTCTGCCTCCGCTTGCCAAGAACGCAGCCAGAGTGCTCGTCGTGCCGTAACTAGCGACGATGAAATACGAGAAGTGAGCTGACAGACGTCAGTAGAAGCTGTACAGAGATACTCCGCAGCCTCACACATTTGATCAGCAAGAAGTATAAGGTGTTCGTCATGGAGAGCAGACTTAAGTTCTGTTATCCATACTATGAGCGCCTTAGTGACCAGATACCAACCAAGCCAGGTCTCAGCAGCACTCCTGCTGCTACATACATGGACTTTAGCATAGTTTCTATTTTGCGATCTGAAGGGTCTTTAAGCGTAGTAGCCGCTGGCACTGGTATGGTTAATTTCTTCGTAAGCTTCGACACTGACGAATCAACTATAGGTGGATTCTCCCATGTACATGTCACCGAGTCTGGAAACGGGTAACTAGACTTAAATCTGCGAGGTATAGAAAACCGTTTATCTGGAATCTGTCGAGTTTCTACTAACATCTTATTAAGAGACTCCGACACAGGAAAACTTATTGGAGTTCTCTGTCGTTTAGTAAATACGACCTGATCATTTGTGAGAGGCTCCTCAGTTTCTGTAAACTTCAGAGACTGACGCACCGCTCTGATGAGATTATCAATTCCTGAGCTGTTAAAATCCTCACTATCTGACTCCACTTCGCCCTCCTCACCCTCATCTTGTGCCGTGAGGTCTGGCATGGAATCGTCAGAATGCAACATAGCAGAAACTGGTAAATCATAACACATATGAAATTTATCCCGTCTACCCAAAATGGATTTGGACCTTTTGCAAGGCTGAGACCCCTCTGGTAGTTCTGGCGGTCTCACTCTAGACTCAGATCTTGCCGTTTCCCGCTCCTGTCGAGCGGCGGTCAATTCTGATTGCAACCCAGCCAGTACATTGGCTAGCATTTCCCATGGAGGGTCCGGGGAGGAAATTGTCTTTAAAACCGGAGCAGAATGTTTATTCGGAACCGAATCCACAAAACATACTGTACATGTGGTAGATCCATCCAGTAACACACTGCTACAGACTTTGCAATTATGCTTTTTAGTTTTTGCTGGTGCCTTACTCATTATGGCGACAGACAATACAATACACAAAAAACAGACACTTGCACGACTCAGTAAAATAGTACCAAGGTGTCTCTATATATATATCTGGCCAAGTGCAGTACACGTGGCCAGTACTATGAAATGTGATCCCAAATTCCCACTAACACCCCTGCGCCTCCGGTGGAGTAGAGATGTAGTACTGGAACGTTCTGGAATCACAACAGGAAGACACAGAAAGCATGGTTAGAAATGGCTGCCATGCTTACCCATATAATCACAGTGCAGGTTAAAGTGACATTTATATGAAATCCTGTGTAATTAACCCTGCAGCCTAGCATACTGCTGTTGCTGCAGGTTTTCCCTCTCATGCCGCTTTTTCTGTTACATAATCACAGTATAATTCCCCCCCTCCCCCCTGCATGCTCCAATGCGGATGCAGTGCGGGCGGGCAGCGCAGCGTGTGGGGCCGCCAGCGGTAGCCGGGTAGCGGGACGCGCAGGAACTGAGAGCGGGGAGCGCGTCTTGAAGCGCTGTGAACAGCGGCCGTGCAGCGGCGGCGGCCGGAGCAGCGGCGGCGTCTGCAGAGGGATCCCGGCGTCAGTCAAACAATGTCCCCACACAGCGGGGCGGCAGCGGAAGCTGACCGCCCCGTTCAACACACCTTGACTCCTGCTGCTTGTGGTGAGGCTCCGACGGGGCTTCTCTGCAAGCGCCGGCCAGCCTGTGCAGGAGGATCTGTTTGGCTGTGAGGGTGCTCATTCAGTGAGGACCGACACGCCACAGCTGCTATTAGCAGCTTGCACTATCCCTGACCCTGCCTTTTGGAAGGGGGAAAGGGATGTGTATGAAAAAAGAAAAAGTCACTTAAAACAAAAGATATTCAAAAAAATCGTGGACCCAGCCACATTGACCTGTTGCTACTTCGAGCACAGGAAAAACACTGAGGTACTCGGGGATATGGAGGGGTGGAGTGTTCTAAATTTAAATATTCAGTGCCCTGTTTCCTACGGAAGCCGTCCATATCCCAAGAGTACTCCAGTGACCCCTAGTGGATGAAAAAGAAAAAACAATTGTCCATCGAGTTCAACCTATTTGTGGTCTCCTATGCATGATGATTTGACTAAAATTTCTGACTGATGCTGCTGTCAGCCGTTGCATTTTATCCCTATTTATAGTAACTATAATGCATGACTATGCACCATACCCCTGGATATCCTTATCCATTAGGAATTTATCTAACCCATTCTTAAAGGTGTTGACAGATTCCGCCATTACAACTCCCGCAGGCAGGGAATTCCAAACACGTATTGTCCTTACCGTGAAAAAGCCTTTACGCCGTATTGTGCAGAATCTCCTCTCCTCTAACCTGAGCGAGTGTCCACGAGTCCTCTGTGTTGATCTAACCAAAAACAGGTCCCGCGCAAGCTCTGTGTATTGTCCCCTTATATATTTGTAGATGTTGATCATATCCCCTCTTAGTCTCCGCTTTTCCAATGTAAACATGCCTAGTTTTTCAAGCCTTTCCTTGTATTCCATCGTCTCCATGCCCTTAATTAGTTTGGTCGCCCTCCTCTGTACCTTTTCTAGCTCCAGGATATCCTTTTTGGCCTCACTAGTGATTTATATAACGGGAGTATAATACTCTCGTCCCTAGCATCAATACCCCGTTTTATGCATGCTAATATCTTATTAGCCTTCTTTGCTGCAGTCCTACTTTGGGTACTACTGCTTAGCTTGCTATCTATGAGGACACCTAAGTCCTTTTCCAGTACAGAATCCCCTAATTTTACCTCATTTAGTAGGTAGGTGTAATTTTTGTTCTTGTTACCACAGTGCATTACCTCACACTTGTCTGTGTTGAAGCGCATTCTCCATTTGGCTGCCCATGCTTCTAATTTAACTAAGTCGTTCTGAAGAGACTCGGCATCCTCCTCTGTATTTATAGCCTTACACAATTTGGTATCATCTGCAAAAATTGACACCATGCTCTCTAGACCATCTGTTAGGTCGTTAATGAAAATATTGAACAATAGCGGTCCTAATACTGAGCCTTGCGGCACACCACTTAGCACTTCAGTCCAAGTTGAAAAGGATCCATTAACCACAACGCGCTGCTCCCTATTATCTAACCAGTTTTTGACCCAACTGCATATTGTGCTTCCTAGCCCTGATTCTTGTAGCTTGTAGATAAGTCTCATGTGTGGTACAGTATCGAACGCTTTGGCAAAGTCTAAAAAGATTACATCCACGTCTTTACCCTGATCTAGGTTTGCGCTTACTGTTTCATAAAAGCCAAGTAAGTTGGTTTGACAGGATATGTCCTTCATAAACCCATGTTGATTCCTTTTAATGACCTTATTGACTTCAAGGAACTTCTGAATACTATCTCTTAGAATACCTTCCAATACTTTCCCCACTATAGATGTAAGACTAACTGGTCTATAATTACCTGGTTCAGCTTTACTTCCCTTTTTGAATATAGGCACTACTTCCACTATACGCCAGTCTTTGGGAACCATACCTGATATAACTGAATCCTTAAAGATCAAAGATAGCGGTTTTGCCAGTTCAGAGTGAAGCTCCATTAGAACCCTTGGGTGAATACCATCGGGCCCTGGTGATTTATTAATCTTTAAATGTTTTAATCGGTCACAGACTACTTCCTCGCTTAAATAAGTACCTATCAGTGGGATATTCTCATTATTGAGATTGTGTGTCAGTCCCTGAATTGGGTCCTCTCTAGTGAATACTGTTGAAAAAAACTAATTTAGTGTGTCCGCTATGTCATTATCATTTCTCTGACGTCCTAAGTGGATGCTGGGACTCCGTAAGGACCATGGGGAATAGCGGCTCCGCAGGAGACTGGGCACAACTAAAGAAAGCTTTAGGACTACCTGGTGTGCACTGGCTCCTCCCACTATGACCCTCCTCCAGACCTCAGTTAGAATCTTGTGCTCGGCTGAGCTGGATGCACACTAGGGGCTCTCCTGAGCTCCTAGAAAGAAAGTATATTTAGGTTTTTTATTTTACAGTGAGATCTGCTGGCAACAGACTCACTGCAGCGAGGGACTAAGGGGAGAAGAAGCGAACCTACCTAACAGGTGGTAGTAAGGCTTCTTAGGCTACTGGACACCATTAGCTCCAGAGGGATCGACCGCAGGACCCGACCTTGGTGTTCGTTCCCGGAGCCGCGCCGCCGGCCCCATTACAGAGCCAGAAGCAAGAAGTGTTCCGGAAAATCGGCGGCAGAAGACTTCTGTCTTCAACAAGGTAGCGCACAGCACTGCAGCTGTGCGCCATTGCTCCTCATGCACACCTCACACTCCGGTCACTGATGGGTGCAGGGCGCTGGGGGGGGGCACCCTGAGGGCAATATAAGACACCTTGGCTGGCAAATCATCACAATATATTGTCCCAGGGCTATATATATGATAAATTACCCCTGCCAGAATCCATAAAAAAGCGGGAGAAAAGTCCGCCGAAAAAGGGGCGGGGCTATCTCCCTCAGCACACTGGCGCCATTTTTTCTTCACAGTGCAGCTGGAAGACAGCTCCCCAGGCTCTCCCCTGTAGTTTTCAGGCTCAAAGGGTTAAAAAGAGAGGGGGGGCACTAAATTTAGGCGCAATATATGTATACAAGCAGCTATTGGGGGAAAAATCCCTCAGTTATAGTGTTAATCCCTGCATTATATAGCGCTCTGGTGTGTGCTGGCATACTCTCTCTCTGTCTCCCCAAAGGACTTTGTGGGGTCCTGTCCTCAGTCAGAGCATTCCCTGTGTGTGTGCGGTGTGTCGGTACGGCTGTGTCGACATGTTGGATGAGGAAGGTTACGTGGAGGCGGAGCAGAGGCCGATAAATGGGATGTCGCCCCCTGTGGGGCCGACACCAGAGTGGATGGATAGGTGGAAGGTATTAACCGACAAAGTCAACTCCTTACATAAAAGGCTGGATGACGTAACAGCTGTGGGACAGCCGGCTTCTCAGCCCGCGCCTGCCCAGGCGTCTCAAAGGCCATCAGGGGCTCAAAAAAACGCCCGTTACCTCAGATGGCAGACACAGATGTCGACACGGAGTCTGACTCCAGTGTCGACGAGGTTGAGATATATACACAATCCACTAGGAACATCCGTTACATGATCTCGGCAATCAAAAATGTGTTACACATTTCTGACATGAACCCAAGTACCACATAAAAGGGGTTTTATTTTTGGGGAGAAAAAGCAGCCAGTGTTTTGTTCCCCCATCAGATGAGTGAATGAAGTGTGTAAAGAAGCGTGGGTTCCCCCGATAAGAAACTGGTAATTTCTAAAAAGTTACTGATGGCGTACCCTTTCCCGCCAGAGGATAGGTCACGTTGGGAGATATCCCCTAGGGTGGATAAGGCGCTCACACGTTTGTCAAAAAAGGTGGCACTGCCGTCTTAGGATACGGCCACCTTGAAGGAGCCTGCTGATAAAAAGCAAGAGGCTATCCTGAAGTCTGTATATACACACTCAGGTTCTATACTGAGACCTGCAATTGCCTCAGCATAAATAGTGCTGCTGCAGCGTGGTCTGATACCCTGTCAGATAATATTAATACCCTAGACAGGGATAATATTTTGCTAACATAGAGCATATTAAAGACGTCGTCTTATATATGAAGGATGCACAGAGGGATATTTGCCGGCTGGCATCCAGAATTAATGCAATGTCCATTCTGCCAGGAGGGTATTAGAAAGAAACCCGGCAGTGGACAGGTGATGCTGCCTTTAAAAGGCACATGGAGATTCTGCCTTATAAGGGTGAGGAATTGTTTGGGGATGGTCTCTGGGACCTCGTATCCACAGCAACAGCTGGGAAGAAATTTTTTTACCTCAGGTTTCCTCACAGCCTAAGAAAGCACCGTATATTTCAGGTACAGTCCTTTCGGCTTCAGAAAAGCAAGCGGGTCAAAGGCGCTTCCTTTCTGCACAGAGACAAGGGAAGAAGGAAAAAAGCTGCACCAGCAGCCAGTTCCCAGGATCAAAAATCTTCCCCCGCTTCCTCTGAGTCCACCGCATGACGCTGGGGCTCCACAGGTGGAGACAGGTGCGGTGGGGGCGCGTCTCGGGAACTTCAGGGACCAGTGGGCTTGCCCACAGGTGGATCCCTAGGTTCTGCAAGTAGTATCACAGGGATACAGGCTGGAGTTCGAGGCGACTCCCCCTCGCCGTTACCTCACATCAGCCTTGCCTGCTGCCCTCGGAGAAAGGTAGTACTGGCGGCAATTCACAAGCTGTACTTCCAGTAGGTGAAATCAAGGTACCCCTCCTTCAACAAGGCCGGGGTTACTATTCCAAAATGTTGTGGTACCGAAACCAGACGGTTCGGTGAGACCCATTCTAAAATTGAAATCCTTGAACACTTATATACGAAGGTTCAAGTTCAAAATGGAATCGCTCAGGGCGATTATTGCAAGCCTGGAGAATTTCATGGTATCACTGGACATCAAGGATGCTTACCTGAATGTCCCTATTTACCCTCTTCACCAGGAGTACCTCAAAATTGTGGTACAGGATTGTCATTACCAATTCCAGACGTTGCCGTTGGTCTGTCCCCGGAACCGAGGTATTTACCAAGGTAATGGCCGAAATAATTATCCCGTACTTGGACGATCTCCTTATAAAGGCGAGGTCCAGGGAGCAGTTGTTCGTCGGAGTAGCACTATCTCGGGAAGTGCTACAACAGCACGGCTGGATTCTGAATATTCCAAAGTCGCAGCTGGTTCCTACGACGCGTCTACTGTTCCTGGGTATGGTTTAGGACCTCCTAATACAAATACAGGTGTTGGTGCATCAATGCACGCGAGCCCTGGGAAAGATGGTAGCTTCTTACGAAGAAATTCCATTCGCCAGGTCCCATGCAAGGATCTTCCAGTGGGATCTGTTGGACAAGTGGTCCGGGTCGCATCTTCAGATGCATCGGCGGATAACCCTGTCTCCAAGGGCCAGGGTGTCGCTGTTGTGGTGGCTGCAGAGGGCTCATCTTCTAGGGGGCCGCAGATTCGGCATACAGGACTGGGTCCTGGTGACCACGGATGCCAGCCTTCGAGGCTGGGGGGCAGTCACACAGGGAAGAAACTTCCAAGGCTATGGAAAAGTCAGGAGACTTCCCTACACATAAATATTCTGGAACTAAGGGACATTTACAATGCCCTAAGTCAGGCTAGTCCCCTGCTTCAACACCGGCCGGTGCTGGTCCAGTCAGACAACATCACGGCGGTCGCTCATGTAAACCGACAGGGCGGCACAAGAAGCAGGATGGCGATGGCAGAAGCCACAAGGATTCTCCGATGGGCGGAAAATCATGTGTTAGCACTGTCAGCAGTGTTCATGCCCGGAGTGGACAACTGAGAAGCAGACTTTCTCAGAAGACATGACCTCCACCCGGGAGAGTGGGGACTTCATCCAGAAGTCTTCCAAATGATTGTACACCGTTGGGAAAGGCCACAGGTGGACATGATGGCGTCCCGCCTCAGCGAAAAGCTACAAAGATATTGTGCCAGGTCAAGGGACCCTCAGGCGATAGCTGTGGACGCTCTGGTAACACCGTGGGTGTACCAGTCGGTGTATGTGTTCCCTTCTCTGCCTCTCTTACCCAGGGTAATGAGAATAATAAGAAGGAGAGGAGTAAGAACTATACTCATTGTTCCGGGTTGGCCAAGAAGAGCTTGGTACCCAGAACTCCAAGAAATGATCTCAGAGGACCCATGGCCTCTGCCGCTCAGACAGGACCTGCTGCAGCAGGGGGCCTATCTGTTCCAAGACGTACCGCGGCTGCGTTTGACGGCATGGCGGTTGAACGCCGGATCCTGAAGGAAAAGGGCATTCCGGAGGAAGTTATCCCTACGCTATTTAAAGCTAGGAAAGAAGTGAACGCAAACCATTATCACCGCATATGGCGGAAATATGTTGTGTGCTGTAAGGCCAGAAAGGCCCCAAAGGAGGAATTTCAGCTAGGTCGATTTCTGCACTTCCTACAGTCAGATGTGACTGTGGGCCTAAAATTGGGTTCCATTAAGGTCCAGATTTCGGCTCTATCGATTTTCTTCCAAAATAGAACTGGCTTCACTGCCTGAAGTTCAGACTTTTGTTAAGGGAGTGCTGCATAGTCAGCCCCCGTTTGTGCCTCCAGTGGCACCGTGGGATCTCAACGTGGTGTTGGATTTCCTGAAGTCGCATTGGGTTGAGCCACTTAAATCCGTGGAGCTACAATACCTCACGTGGAAAGTGGTCATGCTGTGGGCCTTGGCGTCAGCCAGGCATGTATCAGAATTGGCGGCTTTGTCATACAAAAGCCCTTATCTGTATTTTATATGGATAAGGCGGAATTGAGGACTCGTTCCCAAGTCCTTCCTAAGGTGGTATCAGTTTTTCATGTGAACCAACCTATTGTGGTGCCTGCGGCTACTTGGGACTTGGAGGATTCCAAGTTACTGGACGTAGTCAGGGCCCTGAAAAGTATATGTTTCCAGGACGGCTGGAGTCAGGAAAACTGACTCGCTATTTATCCTGTATACACGCAACAAGCTGGGTGCTCCTGCTTCTAAGCAGACTATTGCTCGCTGGATCTGTAGCACGATTCAACTTGCACATTCTGCGGCTGGACTGCCGCACCCTAAATCTGTAAAAGCCCATTCCACGAGGAAAGTGGGCTCGTCTTGGGCGGCTGCCCGAGGGGTCTCGGCTTTACAACTTTGCCGAGCTGTTACTTGGTCGGGTTCAAACATTTTTGCAAGAGTCTACAAGTTTGATACCCTGGCTGAGGAGGACCTAGAGTTTGCTCATTCGGTGCTGCAGAGTCATCCGCACTCTCCCGCCCCTTTGGGAGCTTTGGTATAATCCCCATGGTCCTTACGGAGTCCCAGCATCCACTTAGGACGTCAGAGAAAATAAGATTTTACTCACCGGTAAATCTATTTCTCGTAGTCCGTAGTGGATGCTGGGCGCCCATCCCAAGTGCGGATTGTCTGCAATACTTGTTTATAGTTATTGCCTAACTAAAGGGTTATTGTTGAGCCATCTGTTGAGAGGCTCAGTTATATTTCATACTGTTAACTGGGTATAGTATCACGAGTTATACGGTGTGATTGGTGTGGCTGGTATGAGTCTTACCCGGGATTCAAAATCCTTCCTTATTGTGTCAGCTCTTCCGGGCACAGTATCCTAACTGAGGTCTGGAGGAGGGTCATAGTGGGAGGAGCCAGTGCACACCAGGTAGTCCTAAAGCTTTCTTTAGTTGTGCCCAGTCTCCTGCGGAGCTGCTATTCCCCATGGTCCTTACGGACTCCCAGCATCCACTACGGACTACGAGAAATAGATTTACCGGTGAGTAAAATCTTATTTTTTGCTTAAGACTCCCAACTTGTCTTTTAAAGGGCCTATACTCTCCTTCTTTAATCTCTTGCTATTAATGTATTTAAATAATTTTTTGGGATTCGCTTTGCTTTCCTTTGCTACTAGTTTTTCAGTTTCTACTTTAGCCGCTCTTATTTCCTTTTTGCAAATTTTGTTACATTCCTTATAGTGCTGAAATGACTTTGCTTCCCCGTCAGATTTGTATTTTTTAAATGCTCGCCTTTTCTTGCCCATAAGCTCCTTAATCTTTTTGTTAAGCCACATCGGTTTATGATTTTTATTCCTTTTTTTGCTGCTCATAGGAATAAATTTGAGTGTATTTTTAGCTAGCAGGAATTTTAGTACCTCCCATTTCTCCGTAGTATTTTTTCCTAAAAACAAACCTTCCCATTCAATATCCCTGAAAATACCCTCATCTTTTCAAAATTTGCTTTGCTAAAGTTTAGAGTCCTAGTTGAGCCAGTATAGGGCTGTTTATGGAAACTGATATTGAATGTGACCATATTGTGGTCGCTGTTTCCTATGGGTTCCCCTACTATGATACCTGATACCAAATCCCCATTGTTTGTTAATACCAGGTCTAAGATTGCATTGTACCTAGTTGGTTCCTCAATTAGTTGGACTAAGTAGTTATCATTAAGTGTGTTTAAAAACATATTGCCCCTAGCAGTATCACATGAATCGTTTTTCCAGTTTATCTCTGGATAGTTAAAATCTCCCATCACTACTATGTCTCCTACTCCTGCTGCTCTTTCAATTTGCTTTAGTAACAATTCCTCATCAGATGCGTTGATACCAGGCGGCCTATAGCATACACCCAATACTAACTTTTTTATTCCTTTATCCCCACCATTCAATTTCTACCCATAATGTCTCGACAGTGTCTACAGTCCCCTCGTGAATATCTTCCCGTATATCAGGTTTTAAAAACGGCTTTACATAAAGACACACCCCTCCACCCTTTTTATTTAGTCTCTCTCTCCTAAACAGTGTATAGCCCTCTAGATTGACTGTCCAATCATGAGATTCATCCCACCAAGTTTCAGTAATGCCTATAATATCATACTGTTTGCTTGCTGCAAGTATTTCTAGTTCACCCTTTTTACCAGTAATGCTTCTGGCGTTTACATACATACAACTAAGATAAGTATTTTCCCTTGCGTTAGGGACATCTTTCATCTTATGTAGCAATGATGACCTGTAATCGTCATTGGTTAGTGCTTTGGTAAAATCTCTTTTAGTACCCATGTTAGTAACCTTACCGCCTGCTCTTACCCTCCCCCCAACTTCTCCCCCATTTCGTTTACTACCGCCATCCCCACTATTCTCACTGCATGACCCGTAGTTTCTAGCTAAACCCTCCCCCCAGGCTCCTAGTTTAAAATCTCCTCCAACCTTCTAACCATCCTTCCCCCCAGCACCGCTGCCCCCTCCTCAGTCAGGTGCAATCCGTCACAAGAAAAGAGAAGGCGCCTGACTGAGAAGTCCACCCAGTGTTCCAGGAACACAAACCCCTCTTTCCTGCACCAATCCCTAAGCCACACATTTACCTCCCTAATCTCCCTCTGCCTCCCTGGACTAGCGCGTGGCACGGGTAATAATTCCGAGAATATTACCTTAGATGTCCTTGCCTTCAGTTTCTTTCCTAAGTCCCTATAGTCTTTCTTAAGGACATCCCACCTTCCGCTAACTTTGTCATTGGTGCCAACGTGCACCAAGACCGCCGGGTCTTTCCCAGCCCCTCCCAACAATCTATCTACCCGGTCCGCGATGTGCCGTACCCGAGCACCCGGGAGACAACAGACTGTACGGCGATCACGGTCCCGGTAGAGGATTGCCCTATCTGCCTTCCTGATGATAGAATCCCCTACCACCACCATCTGGCTAGGAACCTCACGATCTTTTATCCCAACCGCGCCAGAGGCACCGCTCCTCTGGATGCTAGAGGGAGCAGTCTCCTCCGGCACCGTCATTTCTTCACTATCATCCTCCCGATTCCTCGTCCAATCGGGCAAATTTGTTTGGGTTTGATAGTTCGGAGATGTCGAGCCTCCCCCTCTTTTTCTTCCTTCTAACTGTGACCCAACTGGCTACCTGATCATCATCCTCTTCTACCAGTGACCCCTCCCGCAACTCCTCCACGGTTCTGTCTAAACTACGCTCGAGATTGTGAATCTCCCTCAGTCGCGTAACGGTTTGCTCTAGATCAGTTACCTGGGCTTCCAGGGCAACCGTTCGCACACACCTCGTGCAGATGTAATCACACTGGGCCGGTAGCTCCAGGTGTGCATACATCTTGCACGACATGCACTGAGTGAGGTCCCCAATCACAGCCCCTCCCATATTGTTTGTAAGGTCTAACTCCCTGTTACTTTCAAAGAAAAAGTAGCTCCTGATGTTTGTTCTGTTACTGTTTGCTGCTTTTACACTGCCCCCCCCCCCTTTTTTACCTTTCTGTACCCCCATCCCCTTATCTGATATGTGTTTTTAGAATTTTTTTTTAAATAAAAACATTGCTGTAAGAAAAAATATGTTAGTGTATGTGACGTATGCATAATGTAAACTTCCAAACCTGCAATCATCTTGCGATAGCTGCAGCCATGAACATACATTTCACTCTGTTTCGGAGAGAAATTGCAGTCAACGTAGAACAACTCCTGGAATGATATTGAGATCCCGGGATGCGGTCATGTGACCAGCCCTCGGGATCCTGGCAGTCACCATGCCGACGACAGGATCCCGAATAATCAAAATGCCGGAAGAGAGAATGCCGACCCACAGGGACTATTCCCACTCGTGGGTGTCCACGACACTCATAGAGTGGGAATAGAACCTGTGGCGAGCGCATTGAGCCCACAAGGGGCTTTTCCAGCGCTCGCCCTGTTGCCGGCATTCTGGCGTCGGGGATCCTGGTGTCAGTATTCTGACCGCCGGGATCCCGGCCAACGGGATTCCATCCCAAACCTTTGTTGTGCTCACCCAACCCCCTTCCCCATCCGCCGGCATTCTGCTGCCGGGATCCCGGGGTATGCTGGCCGCCGGTCTCCCAGCCCCAACCCGATATCCCTGCGGTTGAAACCCAGACAGTCAGAATGCAGTGGCATTCAGACTTTCAAAATCCTGATGGATCGCGATGAGTATAACCCTAGCCCACAACTCCCGCAGCCTATCAATAACCCTTCCCTCCAAACCCTAAAGTGTTGTATCCACAGCCCCTCCCCCCCCCTTCCCCCAGCCGAACCCTCCACCTAGAGCCAAACCCCAGTACTTACCGCCAGGATTCTGATGCGATGCTGCCGCCAGCATTCTGACAGCATCCCCTACCCTTTACGGCCATAGCAGGGTCTTTCTATATCTACAATGCTTTTTACCTACAAGGAACGCACACATGGCACATAGTAGATTTTTTTATTTCTAGTACTAGCAAAGTCAGTAACATAGACAAATCTAAGAGCAGATGAGACATGGAAAATAGACAAGTGCAAAAATAGAAATCCTCATTCCTGGATCACCCATTATGCTCTTTTCATCATCATCATTATCACCAAATTTATAAGTACAAACATTTTTTGCACATCAATGGTCCAAGGTCCTGTTTATGAGAAATGGAGGCTTATGCATGGCTTTATCGTCAGACATCTGGTATTAATCATTGCACAGAAAATATGGTGGCACACTGGCTTCTTTTACTTCCTACAGCATTGTCTGTTTCACTCCAGTATTGAATGTAAATGAAGCCATAATATATGACAATGGAATAAAAACAAACATCTTTACAAAAGGAGAGACATTTTGTCAGCTGGATAAGCATGTGGAGGCAGCAATTTTATGGGATGGGGCCAATGTTCATGAGAATGAAGCTTATACTTGGACTCAGCGATGCTGCCGAGGTATGAGACACTCTATACTTCATGCCTTAGCGGTTTTGTTAGTTCCTACTGAATGTTTAGTCTGCATCCTCATGAATACAGGTCCCATTCCACAAAAGTTCTGCTTCAATGTTAATGCAAAACATTATTATTTTATATATTTCTTAAAGATTTCTGAGCAACACAAAGTTAAAGGGAAATATTATTATTGAAGGTACTGTATATTATTGCCATTCAGACAGCAAACCAGCAGGATGATGTTACATAGTACATATTATGCCTGACCCCCAGAAGTCACTTGCATTGTTGTCATGTACATCTACTTACAAATTCCCATGGACATGAGATGATGTCCAATTGTGGTAGTAATATTAGGAGACAGCAGATCCTGGAAATGCATATTAGGCCTTTTGAGATACTGAAGGCCAAGACAGATATTTTAAATCTTATATTTTTGGGGGGATAAAACCTCTTTAATATTATTTCCCCCTCTAAGCTACAACGAAACGTTGATGTATACAAAGCATGCATGACTAAACCACATATAGTGCCAAAACCTGGAGGAACAAGTCTCAGTCTAGTATTTATAAAACAAATCACATTCAAGTTCCCCATCTTACCATCCATAAAATAAGCTACACGATCAGATGTAAATCCTCCATGAAGGACCAACTGGCAAAAATATGGGAGAAATAAAATTGCTCCTTATGCATCAAGAAAACATTTTTTTCTTATTAACACATCTGGAACAATGATCCGGCATTGTCCAGGTGTTCATGTAATAAAAGGTAATATTGCCTTTGCGCCATTGCCTGTTTGCACTTCTACAATGAACACAGCTACAAAGCAATGTTACACTTACTGCACAGGGTATCAGAGCTCTGACAGTTTATGTCTAAATGAAGCACAGATTGGTATTTCTCAGATATTGTGTGTACATACACAGCGTGCACAATGCAAACCAGATGATGAACAAACCTCAGGCACTACAGCAGGCAGTTCTTAGGTAGCAGTATTAGGAGAGCTCAGATTCGCTTACTTTACACTGTCTCATATACTCTGAGTTTTTTGCACTTTGTAGATAGTTTTAAAAGTTAATATGAAAAATGATGAGAGTATTTTGAAAAAGCCTAAAAATGTTTCATGTCTAGCACAAACGCCATAGATATTTGTGTAATCATTGTTTTCCTGTAGATGTACATTTCAAAATGTCAAGTTCTGTTATATTAACTACATTTTATTAATTACATAGGTCAGTTAGAAAAGAAATAAAATAATTAAAAAGACTCCACGGTTCTCTGTGAGGCATTTAGTGTATCTTATGTTCTAAGAAAGTCTGGAATGGATTTAACTAGTTCAGTCCATTAGTTGCAGATGGCTTGCCTCTTGGGCTATATTGGGTGGGTAGGGCTATAACTTTCATAACCTATATAACCAATACTTCCCATAATTATATACATACAATAAATATTCTATTTCATGAAGCAAAATATATATATATATAGCTATATATAGAGAAAGATATGTTTTGTACACTATGCAGAATGAATGTGTCAGGTTAAGGGGTATCCTGGCACACTATATACATAAAACATAGCTGAAGGTCTTTATGAAGGCCATCCTGAAGTGGGTTTTGATGTTGCAGAGTTATTGCTTGCTTTGGTTATAAGGACCTTCCAATAAAAAGCAGCACAAGCTCAGGCAGATGCTACAGGCATTTACCGTTTTAAAACGGCCACTGCAGAAAACCATGATGTCATCTGAATCGCACAAATCAGTCACTGGGTGAATCATTTTGGCTCTAAATTAATTGGCAAATTTACAATTTTAGTCTTCGAAGTGCCAGATATCATCATTACAGCAGCAGAAGAAGAAGAAGAAATGTTTGGTATTTCTGGATCTGGAACAACACGTCACATGTGGCAGTCTCTATCCTTGCATGAAGAGCCATATGCCAAATGGTGGCCAAATTGGAGGAAACAAGGGGTGCTGTCCACTGATGTCACAACCGGTGTCCTACATCTCTAGTTCCAGGCCCATCTCTTCGCTGTAGATGTGGTGTGGCGCTGATGAGAATAGGAGGCAGCAGAATGAGTTCCCGCTAAGTTCTATTCAATTTCACAGATGTGGCTGCCTGTGCTGTATGAAGACAATAAAAGAACGTTAGAAAGAAATTGAGGACCAAACAAATTAGAAAACACAGGTGAAGTAGGAATGCAAAGTCAAGGCAGAGTAGTGAGTAAAGAGAGAAGAAAGCCAGAAGGAGCCAAAGAAGAGATGATTGGACAAAAGGCAGTGGAACAGAGGGCAGAGGTACAAAATGCTGGAGATAATAATATTTCAGGAGTAGAGCTGGTAGATGTACATGGAAATCCCTTCTTTCCGTGACATGTATAACCTATGTATATACTGATATAGTAGTATGTGGGAAGGTTTACTTTATTATATGAATTCTTACAGACATGGGATGAAAGTTAGCAAAAAATAAAAAAGACAGTATTGCTCAACAATGTTTTGTTCCCATACACAGGGGACAGTTTAAGGGTATTGCAGAAAGCATGGTCATCCAGCTTCAAAGGACCAATTAATAGTAGTTCTGTATTACTTCAAAGTAGTTAAGAGGATCATAAGCCTGATAAGCTGATATACATTATCTAGATAAGGTTGTACTTGCTGCAGTTGCCGCTGTTAGTAACCTCTGCCGTCTATGTGACAGCTCTGCATTGCACCGATACCCTTAATTACCTGTATATTCCTGTGCTATATAAATGTACTGTACTATGACAGACATGTAGTTACAGATGGTGACAACACCACCTGTAGCTAGACAGAAATACCAGGCACCAACAGCTGCTTTATAATGTGTGTCTGATAATGTATCTGTCACACTTCCACAAGCAACACTTGTTACTCCGCTGTCTTAGGAATCAAGACTACCACCCCTTAGAGTGTAAGCTCCTTTGGGATGAGACATTTTATATTCAGTTTAATTTCACTGTACATAATATGTTTATATCATAATAATCCCCTGTATGTGAAGCACTGCATAATATGTTTGATGCATTAAACTGTATGTTAATAATAACAGTAATAACAGTAGCAAACTAAAAGCCAGACATATTCCCCTCAATGGCAGCGTATTACCCATCTTTGGCACTAATGGGATGATTTCATCTCCAGTTCTTTAAATGTACTTTAATATATGTAGTTGTAATTGGTAACATTTACATATGTACTAATTTATAGAATCATTTAACAAACATGGTAAAACTCTCCAGAAAAACATTATAAACAGCTTATTTACTTATATTCAACATTATGCGTTTTACTTCCCCACAAGCTTGTTTCCCCTATGGCAGATTACAGCTATGGCTTTGATGTATGGAGGGGAAGTAGCTTCTTACACTGTGGCTCAGACACACATGATGTTCGCCCCGTATTCCCCAGCGCTGTCACTGCTGCTGCTGCCCCCTAGAGCCGAGCGCTCAGGAGAAGGGAGGGTCTGAGGAGCTGGGGACGTGGGAGACGTAGGAGGGCTCGGGGTGGCACACAGAGCTGGAAACAGAAAATGAGATGATGAAGCGAGCATGAAGGGGTAAATGTGTGTATTTGTGTTAGGAAAAAGGAGAAATGAGAATTAGAATCTTATACTACTTCCCTACAAACACCACAAGAATGACAGGCCAACACTGCAGATAGTTTAAATACATGTTAAATGCATGTGCTGCCAGTCCTGGTCCTAAGCCTCATTAGCTTCACATACACAAACTTTGATCAAGTCAGCTGAATGCTTCAAAATTTGCTTGTACTTCTCAATTGTCTTTATGTTTTATTATTACTAATAGCTCAATAAGCAGTAAAAGAGGCCGGGCCACCTTGTGGCGAAACAGCTTATGTCGTAACAGGCCAGTACAGACTAAAGCAGCGGGAGTTCATGGCCAAAAAATATGGCACATCTATATGAAAATCATGTGATCTTCTTATAACCAATCACAGGAAACCCTCTCTGCAGATACAGGGGTCTATTTACTAAGCCTTGGATGGAAATAAAGTAGACAGAGATAATGTACCAGCCAACCAGCGCCTAACTGTCATGTTTAAAACACAGCCTGTGGCATGGCAGTTAGCAGCTGATTGGCTGGTACTTTATCTCCATCCAAGGCTTAGTAAATAGACCCCACAGTGTTCCTTGCCAATGGTGTCAAATGATGTAGCCAGCCATTTCAGCTAAGAGGTGATATCCTTTCATCTTGATCATTATTATAATGATTATTAATCAATATATTTAAAAATTATCCCTTTAAATAAATGATAAACCTGTAGCACTGAATCTGTAAAGGTTTATGTTAGTATTCACTTTCCAGATCAGTCTACTTCCCACTGCCCCTACCAATTCCATTTACCAATAGCTCTTATGAAGTAGGAGTAATTGGATCCATAATACACTTTTGTTCCTTAGCCAAAATGCAGTAAAATAATTGCAAACAATTATGTTTTCCTATTACATAGATATAACCTAAGCCATGTTAGCAATGTTATGAGCTATACACCAGTGTAAAGAGACAATCAAAGCTGAAGGTAAAGCAGCTGTTACCAGAGGGTCCACTCACATACTGACGGTTAATGAGACAATGTAGTCACAAAGGGAAAGCTAATTTGAAGTAAGATGCTCAGAAATATCTGCGGGTGAGGCCACCACACAATGCATCAGTGATGCAGAAATGAAAGACCATAGACTGTGTCACAGTCTGAAGATCTCTATACATACACAGAGTAGGTCTGATGCAGTACAGTATATAAATGTTAGCAAATCAAGTTGATTACTCATTTCTGGAATGCATAAAATAGTACCTTTGTGGGGCAAGATGCTGTAGTAGCTGTTTTGGAAAAGCAATCACTGTATAAATCAGGTATTTATTCAGAAGCCTGTATTTAAAGCTACTATAGATTGTTCTACAGAATTGTTTCTAAAGAACCGTTCTTGATAATGTAACTGGATGCAGCTAATCAAAGCTGGGAGAAGTGCTGCTATTTGTGGAGAGCTGACGCGTGTCTTACCAGACAGGAGACGGCCACGACGTGAAGCTTCAGCTGCCAACGTGCAGGACAGCTCAATGCGCTTCTCCTGCTCCTGTAGCTGTGATTCCGGATCTGGTGGCAGCTCCAGCTCAGAGTCACTCAGTGGAATAACATTCTGCAAACTTACGACAGGACAGAGGGCTATGACTTATAAGGTAAACACAAAAACATGTCCTGCATATCACAGTTACACATAATACTATGTCTAAACAGAAATATACTGCTCTATATAATTACAGATGATTATTACTTTTAGTAGTCAATTCCACTCCACACTTAAAGTTATTCACAATTGATGTTACTTATTTTTTCTTTAAATATCCTATAGTGACTATGAGCCTGATTCAGAGATACACTAATGCCACTGCAGCTGCGAATGCGTATGCAGCAGCTGTGCCAAAATAGGCAAATGTCGCACCAGCCGGGATCTGTATTGAGATGCTCACCAGCAGCTTCACAGACATAAGTGATTGTGTGCAAAGATGCAGCATTGGACGCAATTCAGACGATTATTGAAGTTCTCAGTAACCCTATGGCACTCAAAATGGCAGCCAAAAAATAGACGCCGGAGACATTGTGTCTGTGTACGAGATAATAATCGTAGTCTGCAATACGCCCTCAAAACACCTGCGTTTGAGCTGTCACTCCCCATTACCCCCCACAAACACTCCCTGACTGTCAATCACACTGCGGCGGTTATGGATCAATGGGTCGACATGGATTAGGTCGACAGTCAATAATTCGACCACTATTGGTCGACATTGACATAGTCGACACATACAAAGGTCGACATGATATTTTAAAAGACAAATTGGTGTTGTTTTTTTGCCTAACATGACCAGGAACCCCAATTAGTGCAACACATCCCCTTGCAAAGCTCGGCACAGGTTACTATTCCCAATTGTAGTCCACATGGATGGTAAAGTATGAAAAAGTAAAAAATCTAAAAAATGTCGTGTCGATCTGTCCCATGTTGACAGTTTTAAAATGTTAAACTTTTACCGGTGTTGACAATGTCAACAGTGGTTGACCTATTGACTGTCAACCTAATCCATGTCGACCTACCATCCTGATACCCACTGTGGCATATCCTCACTGAGAGTGCCGATGGTGATGCAGCTGAACGCATGCGCAGTGTGACTCATATGTATGAGCAGACCACTGATAATTGTTCAGCTGTGAAAATTAGGATTTTAGTTACCTACCAGTAAATCCTTTTCTCGTAGTCCGTAGAGGATACTGGGGTGCACCTCAGTACCATGGGGTATAGATGGGTCCACTTGAGCCTTGGGCACTTTAAGAAATCAATAGTGTGCACTTGCTCCTCCCTCTATGCCCCTCCTACCAGACTCAGTCTAGAAACTGTGCCCGAGGAGACGGACATATCTTGAGAGAAGGATTCAGAAAGGATAGTGGTGAGATTCGAACGAGCACACACAAGCAAAAAAAGAAAACCATGTTAACCCAACATGAACAGGAACAGCAACAGCTGAACCAACAACAATACTTAACCAAGTAACCATGCAGGAAACACGAAGCACTGGGCGGGCACCCAGTATCCTCTACGGCAGGCATGTCCAAACTGCGGCCCTCCAGCTGTTGTGAAACTACATATCCCAGCATGCCCTAACACAGTTTTGTTGTCAGAGAATGCTAAAGCTGTGTCAGGGCATGCTGGGATGTGTAGTTTCTCAACAGCTGGAGGGCCGCAGTTTGGACATGCCTGCTCTACGGACTACGAGAAAATGATTTACCAGTAGGTAACTAAAATCCTATTTTCTCTTACGTCCTAGAGGATACTGGGATCCACATTAGTACCATGGGATGTTCCAAAGCTCCCAAACCGGGTGGGAGAGTGCTGAGGTTCCTGCAGAACTGACTGACCAAACTGAAGTTTCTCAGAGGCCAAAGTATCGAACTTGTGGAACTTAGCAAACGTGTTCGAACCCAACCAAGTAGCTGCTCAGCAGAGCTGTAAGGCCGAGACACCCTGGGCAGCCTCCCAGGAAGAACCCACTGACCGAGTAGAGTGGGCATGAACAGATTTAGGAACCGGCAAACCTGCCGTAGAGTAAGCATGCTGGATACTAAGCGTGATCCAGCGAGCAATAGACTGCTTTGAAGCAGGACACCCAATTTTCCTGGGATCATAAAGCACAAACAGCGAGTCAGATTTTCTGTGACGAGCTGTCCGTTTGACACAGATTTTCAAAGCCCTCACAACATCCAGGGACTTTGAAGTAGAAGAGGTAAGCACCGGAACCACAATAGGCTGGTTGATATGAAACGCAGACACCATCTTTGGAAGAAACTGCTCTATCTTCATGAAAAATCAAATAGGGGCTCTTGTGAGACAAGGCCCCCAATTCCGAAACACACCTCGCCGAAGCCAAGGCCAATAGTGTAACGGTCTTCCATGTAAGAAACTCTACATCTACCTCCTGTAAAGGATCAAACCAATCTGATTGCATAAACTGCAACACCACGTTAAGATCCCAAGGTGCCGTGGGAGGCACAAAGGGCGGATGGATGTAAGAACTCCTTTCAAGAACGTCTGAACCTCAGGAAGGGAAGCCAACTGTTTCTGGAAGAAAATGGATAAGGCCGAAATCTGGACTTTTACTGATCCAAGGCATAGGCCCACATCCACACCAGACTGCAGAAAAAGCAAAAAACGACCCAGCTGAAATTCCACCGCAGGAAATTTCCTGTTTTCACACCAAAAGACGTATTTTCTCCAAATACGGTGGTAATGTTTAGACGTCACCCCTTTTCTGGCTTGGATCAAGATAGGAATTACCCTGTCCGGAATCCCTTTCCAGGCTAGAAGTTGATGCTCAACCTCCATGCCACCAAACGTAGCTGCGGTAAGTCTTGATAGACAAATGGCCCCTGTTGCAGAAGATCCTCCCGAAGAGGTAGAGGCCACGGATCCTCCAGAAGCATTTCCAGTAGATCTGCGTACCAAGCCCTTCTTGGCCAATCTGGAGCAATGAGAATTGCTTGAACCCTTTCCCTTTTTATTATTTTGAGAATTCTTGGGATCAATGGATGTGGAGGAAAGACATACACAATCTGATAGACCCACGGAGTCACCAGAGCATCCACCACCACTGCCTGTGGGTCTCTTGACCTGGAGCAATTACTGCTGGAGCTTCTTGTTGAGACGAGAGGCCATCATGTCGATTTGTGGAGTCCCCCACCGATGAGTCAAGCACCCGAACACCTCCAGGTGAAGGCCCCACTCCCCTGGGTGGAGGTCATGTCTGCTGAGGAAGTCTGCTTCCCAGTTGTCCACGCCCGGAATGAAGATCGCGGACTGCGCCACCGCGTGTCTCTCTGCCCAGAGGAGAATCCTTGTCACCTCTGACATGGCTGCTCTGCTCTTCGTTCCGCCCTGTCAGTTTATGGACGTCACCGCCGTCACATTGTCCGACTGAACCTGGATGGCTTGATTGTGAAGAAGATGAGATGCCTGCAGAAGGGCGTTGTATATGGCCCTTAGTTCCAGAACGTTGATTGGAAGAATGGTTTCCTGACTTGACCACTTTCCTTGGAAATGTTCCCCTTGGGTGACTGCTCCCCACCCCCTGAGGCTTGCATCCGTGGTTAGCAGAATCCAATTTTGAATCCCGAACCTTCGGCCCTCCGTCAGGTGAGAAGTCTGTAGCCACCACAGAAGGAAAATCCTGGCTTTTGGCGATAGATGTATCCTCTGGTGCATGTGTGGATGTGATCCGGACCATTTGTCCAGCAGATCCAGTTGGAAGGGCCTTGCGTGAAACCTTCCGTACTGCAGCGCCTCCTCAGAGGCGACCATCTTCCCCAGGAGGCGAATGCACAGATGCACCGAAATCCGGGTCAGCGTTAGGACATCCCTTACCATTGACTGAATCACCAATGCCCTTTCCAGAGGAAGGAATACCTTCTGTACCTCCGTATCCATGATCAGCCCCAGGAATGGAAGCCTCCGTATTGGTTCCAGGTGAGATTTTGGCAGGTTCAGAATCCACCCGTGATCCTGGAATAGACGTGTGGAGAGGGCAATGCTGTGTAACAACCTCTCCCTGGACGGTGCTTTTATCAGTAGATCATCCAGGTACAGTATTATATTCACTTCTTGCTTGCAGAGGAGAAACATCATCTCCGCCATTACTTTGGTAAACACCCTTGGTGCCGTGGAGAGCCCAAAGGGTAGGGCCTGAAACTGGTAGTGACAGTCCTGCAACGCAAACCTTACATAAGCCTGATGAGACGGCCAAATCGGCATATGAAGGTACGCATCCTTGATATCCAGAGACACTAGGAATTCACCCTCCTCCAGACCTGAGATCACCACTCTCAGCGACTCCATCTTGAATTTGAACACCCATAAATACGGGTTCAGTGACTTGAAGTTTAAAATGGGCCTCACCGAACCGTCCGGTTTCAGTACCACAAACAGGTTGGAATAGAAACCTTGGTTTTGTAGTTGAAGTGGAACTGGAACAATGACCTGAGTCTGTACTAGTTTTTGAACTGCTGCTTGTAAGGCTATACTTGCTTTCGGTGAAGCTGGCAAGCCTGATTTGAAGAATCTGTGAGGTGGGAGTTCCTGAAACTCCAGTCTGTAGCCTTGGACGATAAGATCTTTCACCCATGGATCCAGGCATGATGTGGTCCATACGTGACTGAAATATCGTAATCGGGCTCCCATCTGCCTGTTGACCAGGCAGTGCGGTCCACCATCATGCTATAGGTTTTGTGGAAGCAGACCCTGAGGTCTGATACTGTGAACCTGTATTTGCAGGATTTTCTGGGCTTACCTCTATTGCCTTTGAAGGCAGTAGAAGAACTTTTGGACTTACCTTTAAACTTCGCTGTCCGAAAGGACTGCAAAGTTGGTGCACAATAGGATTTTCTCGCCGGGGGTGCTGCGGAAGGAAGGTATGTAGACTTACCCGCTGTAGCCTTGGATAGTCACGTATCCAGTTCATCTCCAAACAGGGCTTCACCTGTGAAAGGTAGGCTTTCCACGCCTTTCCTGGAATCCGCATCCGCAGTCCACTGGCGTAGCCACAAGCCCCTGCGTGCTGAGCAGTCCAATCTCCTTTATGGCCTCCACCATAAAGTTAGCAGAATCCTGTATATGCTGTAGGAGTAAAATAATCTTCTCCCTGGACAAGGAATCTAACCCGTCAATTAGATTACCAGACCATTTTGCAATGGCCCTAGTGATCCATGCACAAGCTATAGTGGGTCTTTGGACCACTCCCGCCGCTGTGTACAGAGATTTGAGAGTGGTCTCAATCTTGCGGTCTGCAGCATCTTTCAATGAAGCTGCCCCAGGAACAAGTAAAACTATCTCAGGTGACAGCCTGGAAACCGATGCATCAACTATCGGTGGGTTTTCCAATTTTTTTCTATCGTCCTGAGTAAATGGGAAGTATGCAACTAACCGTTTTGGAATCTGAAACTTCCTGTCAGGGTCAACCCAAGTTGCTTCAAAGAGGGAATTTAATTCCTTAGAAGCAGGGAAAGCAGCAGAGGATTTCTTTTTCACATTAAAAAAGGATTCCTCCTCGTCCTCTGACACTTTGTCAGGAATGTGCAAGACCTCTCTTATAGCTTCAATCAGGGTCTGTATTCCCTGTGCTAAAGCTGCACCCCCCCCCCCCCCCCCTCACTAAGTCCACCTACCCCTCCTCTGGGTCTGATACATCATCATCGATATCAGCCTGCATGATTTGGACTAGAGTATGCTTCTGTGGACAAATAGCAGGGGTCTGAGATGCTGGGACAACCACTGAATCTCTATTCATCAGGTCATCTACAGATTGCCTTAAATATTGCGTCTCCTTTTCATTTTGGGACAATTTGTTTGAAATATTTGAAATCATCCCCTTTAATGAATCTAACCAAACAGGTTCAGATCCACTAGCCTGAGAATGTGTACTATCCTGAGTACATGGCAGTGATTCCCCAGATTGAGAAAAGCACTCTGCTGTGCATGATACACACTCCTTTGACATGATAAATGTAAAAGAACACACACACACACACACACACACACACACACACACAGTGAGGAATAGGTTAAAAGCACAGTTAACCCACAAAGAGCCCTTCTAGGGAGACACAGAGTATCGGAGCCAGCTACACAGTGCCCCTACAGCTAAAGTATAGACTTAGCTGGGTCGCAAACTAAGTACCCTTAATAGGGCTTAGTACACCGAATTATTGCTCCTCCCACCTTTGCTATGTCCTTTTGGTACCGCTGAGGTGCTCTGGAATCCGTGTGGAGGAGCTGCGCTTTCCTGTCAGGCTGTCTGTGTCAGCTGCAGAAGGGAAATGGCGCTGGTGAGCCGCTGGATCCGCTCATAGTGAAGGCCCCACCCCCGTAATGGCGTGCGGTCTTCCCGCTTTTTATACTGGCTGAGGTGCATAATAAGGGTTACAGTGGGTTAAAACCCCTGTAATATGTGCCAGTTGTGGGTAATATTAGTGGCTCCAGCTGCCCCTCACAGCGGTCACACAGTGCATCTGAAGCCTGGAGCGCAGCGTGCATGCAGCGCTGCGCTCCTACCCTTATGGCGCCATTACAGCTGGTGACCCGCTAACCGGGACGCCGGCCACCTACTCACCACTCTTCAGTCTTCTGGCTCTGTTAGGGGTGGCGGCGTGCTGCGGGTCTGTACGCTTGGTGTGGTGGGGTAGGACCCTCAGGAGCTCAGTGTCCTGTCAGCGGGGAATGGGACTATTAACCCTAGGGAGGTTGGGCCGTTTCCCCCCCTATGTCCCACGAAGCAGGCAGTCTGGTGCCAGCCAGACCTGCCTGAAAACAATAAAATAGAAAATAAATGCAGAAAACTCTTCAGGAGCTTCCCAAGCGTGACAGGCTCCTCCGGGCACATTTTCTAAACTGAGTCTGGTAGGAGGGGCATAGAGGGAGGAGACAGTGCACACTATTGATTTCTTAAAGTGCCCAAGGCTCCTAGTAGACCTGTCTATACCCCATGGTACTAATGTGGACCCCAGTATCCTCTAGGACGTAAGAGAAAGACCGTTTCTGGCTTTTGTAATATATTAGTAAAAAAAAAAAACCGCATTGCATAGTGACACTTGATGGGACTTGGATTTTCTGCAATCCCACACCAGGGCAGTTCTAACCTTTACTTAGTGCATCATTACCTCTATAGTCCTGTTATTAAAATAAAATATTGTTAGGGTGTTCTGGAATGTAAAATGACAGGAGAATTTTAAGCCATAGTACTTGCACTGTTTTTTTTCAAATATATTTGAAACCATACATCCTACAGTCAACTATTTTACCACTGCTGCATACTGAATTGCAATATTACATATTCTGCATATGCAATATCGTTAATACGGCAATACATACTTCATATTATATGTATCCGGATGATCAGTCAATAAGTCAACACCATATGGTCGTCATGCATTAAGTCAACTTGTAGAAGGGGTCAACAGATAAAAAAAAATAGGATTTTGGTACTCACCGGTAAATCCTTTTCTCCTAGTCCGTAGAGGATGCTGGGGACTCCAAAAGGACCATGGGGTATAGACGGGATCCGCAGGAGCTTGGGCACACTTAAAAGACTTAATCTGGGTGTGAACTGGCTCCTCCCTCTATGCCCCTCCTCCAGACCTCAGTTATAGGAACTGCGCCCAGGAGAGACGGACATTTCGAGGAAAAGATTTTTGTTTAAACTAAGGGCTACAAACATACCAGCCCACACCACAAACATACCGTACAACCGGAGTAACTTTAAACCAGATAACAGTATGAATTAACACCAGCAACAAGCTGAAACAAGAAATACACAACCCGTGTATAAATTAATTTAACCAGCAAGAAAACACTGCAAGTAATAGTCCGCACTGGGACGGGCGCCCAGCATCCTCTACGGACTAGGAGAAAAGGATTTACCGGTAAGTACCAAAATCCTATTTTCTCTTACGTCCTAGAGGATTCTGGGGACTCCAAAAGGACCATGGGGATTATACCAAAGCTCCAGAACGGGCGGGACAGTGCGGACGACTCTGCAGCACCGACTGAGGAAACGCAAGGTCCTCATCGGCCAGGGTATCAAACTTATAGAACTTAGCAAAAGTGTTTGAACCCGACCAAGTAGCTGCTCGGCAAAGCTGTAACGCCGAGACGCCTCGGGCAGACGCCCAAGATGAGCCCACTTTCCTGGTAGAATGGGCTTTTACTGACTTCGGCACCGGTAGTCCGGCCGAAGAATGAGCCTGCTGAATCATACTACAAATCCAGCGTGCAATAGACTGTTTTGAAGCAGGATGACCAATTTTGTTGGAAGCATACAAGACAAACAGCGCCTCAGTTTTCCTAGCAACAGCTGTCCTAGTGACGTAGATCTTCAACGCTCTTACAACATCCAGAGATTTTGGAATCGCCACAGCTTCCGTAGCCACCGGGACCACAATAGGTTGGTTAATGTGAAATGAAGAAACCACCTTTGGCAGAAATTGTTGACGAGTCCTCAATTCCTCCCTATCCGAATGAAAAATCAAGTATGGGCTCTTATGAGATAAGGCCGCCAACTCTGACACCCGCCTAGCAGACGCCAGTGCCAATAGCATAACTACCTTCCAAGTGAGAAATTTCAACTCAACCTTATGCAAAGGTTCAAACCAGGAAGACATGAGAAACCGTAAGACTACATCAAGGTCCCATGGAGCTACAGGAGGCACAAACGGAGGGTTGATATGCATTACTCCTTTCACAAAAGTCTGAACCTCTGGGAGGACAGCTAACTCTTTTTGAAAGAAAATAGACAAAGCCGAAATCTGCACTTTGATGGAACCCAATTTCAGGCCTGCATCTACTCCCGCCTGTAAAAAGTGGAGAAAGCGACCCAAGTGAAAATCTTCCGCAGGAGCCATTTTAGACTCACACCAAATACGGTGATAATGCTTCGCCGTAACCTCCTACCTAGCCTTAATGAGAGTTGGAATGACCTCCGTGGGAATACCCTTACGAGCTAAGATCTGGCGCTCAACCTCCATGCCGTCAAACGCAGCCGCGGTAAGTCTGGAAACACGCATGGACCCTGCAACAACAGGTCCTCTCTTAGAGGAAGCGGCCAAGGATCTTCCACCAGTAATTCCTGAAGATCCGGGTACCAGGCCCTTCTTGGCCAATCTGGAACGACAAGAATCGCCTGAACCCTTGCTCGTCGAATGATCCCCAGTACCTTTGGAATGAGAGGAAGTGGAGGGAACACATACACCGACTGGAAAACCCACGGAGACACCAGGGCGTCCACTGCACTGGCTTGGGGGTCCCTTGACCTGGAACAATACCTCGGGAGCTTCTTGTTGAGACGAGACGCCATCATGTCGATCAACGGAATTCCCCAACGTTTTGTCACCTCTGCAAATACCTCTTGGTGAAGAGCCCACTCTCCCGGATGGAGATGGTGTCTGCTGAGGAAATCTGCTTCCCAGTTGTCCACTCCCGGTAGGAAGACTGCTGACAGGGCGCTCACGTGTTGTTCCGCCCAGCGAAGGATTCCTGTGGCCTCCGCCATTGCCGCTCTGCTCCTTGTTCTGCCTTGACGGTTTATATGCGCCACCGCTGTGATGTTGTCTGACTGTACCAGGACAGGTCGACCCTGAAGAAGGCTTCTTGCTTGCAGCAGGCCGGTGTAAATGGCTCTTAACTCGAGAACATTTATGTGGAGACAGGCTTACATTTCCCCTGGAAGTTTCTTCCTTGGGTGACTGCGCCCCAGCCCGGAGACTTGCATCTGTTGTTAGAAACACCCAATCCTGGATACCGAACCGGCGTCCCCCTAGGAGGTGATGATCTTGTAGCCACCACAGGAGAGAAATTCTGGCTCTGGGAGATCGACTTATCTTCCGGTGCATGTGCAGGTGAGACCCGGACCATTTGCTCAGCAAGTCCCACTGAAACACCCGGGCATGAAACCTGCCAAATGGAATGGCTTCGTACGCCACAGCCATCTTCCCCAGAACCCGAATACAGTGATGGATAGACACACTCGTCGGCCTCAGAAGTTCCCTGACCATCGCCTGCAGTTCCAGAGCCTTTTCTTCTGGAAGAAATACTTTCTGTAAATCCGTGTCCAGAATCATGCCCAGAAAAGGCAGCCGAGTGGTGGGAATCAACTGAGATTTTGGCAAATTGAGTACCCAACCGTGCTGTCGTAGAACCGACAGTGACAAATCTACACTTCTCAGCAACCGTTCCTTGGACCTCGCCTTTATCAGGAGACCGTCCAAGTACGGGATAATTGTAACCCGTTGTTTGCGAAGGAGAACCATCATTTCCGCCATGACTTTGGTGAAAATCCTCGGAGCCGTGGAGAGCCCAAACGGCAACGTCTGAAATTGGTAATGAGAATCCTGTATCGCAAACCTGAGGAAGGCCTGATGCGAAGGATATATCGGGACATGTAAGTAGGCATCCTTTATGTCGACTGACACCATAAAGTCCCCCCCATTCCAGGCTGGCAATTACCGTTCGAAGGGATTCCATCTTGAACTTGAAAACTTTCAAGTATGGATTAAGGGATTTTAGATTCAGAATTGGTTTGACCGAACCGTCCGGTTTCGGCACAACAAAGAGGCTCGAGTAGAACCCCTCCCCCCGCTGGGACGAGGGAACGGGAACAATGACCCTCTGTAGACACAATTTTTGAATCGCTGCCAGCACCACCTCCCTGTCCAGAAGAGCTACTGGTAATGCCGAAATGAAGAACCGGTGAGGGGGTATCTCCTGAAACTCCTGTTTGTATCCCTGAGACACAATCTCTAGGACCCAAGGATCCAGGTATGATTGAATCCAGACCTGACTGAATATTCGTAGACGGCCCCCCACCGGTCCGGACTCCCCCAGGGAAGCCCCAGCGTCATGCGGTGGACTTGGTAGCAGCAGGGGAGGACTTTTGGTCCTGGGCGCCTGAGCCTGCAGGAGGTTTCCTTCCCCTTCCTCTACCTTTTGAAGCGAGGAAGGACGAACCTTTTCCACGCCTATATTTATTGTGACGAAAGGACTGCATTTGCTGATGTGGTGCCTTTTTCTATTGTGTGGGAACATAAGGAAGAAAAGAGGACTTACCCGCAGTCGCGGTCGAGACCAGGTCAGCCAAGCCGTCCCCAAACAAGACAGTACCTTTGAAGGGTAACGCTTCCATAGCCCTCTTGGAGTCGGCATCAGCGTTCCATTGATGGATACACAACGCCCTCCTGGCTGATATCGACATGGCATTGGTTCTTGAACCCAAGAGACAGACGTCCCTCGCCGCATCCTTCAGGTAATCTGCAGCGTCCTTGATATAACCGAGAGTCAAAAGGACATTATCTTTATCAAGGGTATCCATATCATTAGCTAAATTCTCAGCCCATATAGCAATAGCACTACTCACCCATACCGACGCCACAGCAGGTCTGAGCAATGCACCCGAATTAGCGAAAATGGACTTCAAAGACGTCTCCAGCTTGCGATCCGCCAGATCCTTGAGAGCTGCAGTGTCAGGGAACAGAAGCGCCACTTTCTTAGACAAACGAGATAGAGCTTTGTCAACATTTGGAGACGCCTCCCATTTTTCCCTGTCATCAGAGGGGAAAGGATACGCCATGTAAATTCTCTTGGGAATCTGCCACCTCTTATCCGGCGACTCCCAAGCCTTTTCACAAAGAGTATTCATTTCATGAGAGGGGGGAAACTTCACCTCAGGTTTTCTTCCCTTGAACAAGCAAATCCTTGTTTCCTGTACCGCAGGTTCATCAGAAATGTGTAAAACATCTTTTATAGCCACAATCATGTACTGAATACTCTTAACTAACCGTGGATGTAAAGCAGCCTCAGTGAAATCGACATCGGAATCAGAGTCCGTGTCGGTATCAGTATCTACCACCTGAGTAAATGGCCACTTTTGTGACCCGGATGGGGTCTGAACCTGAGACAAAGCCTCTTCCATGGACTTTTTCCACACCTGCGTCTGTGACTCAGACTTATCTAACCTCTTTGATAAAGAAGCAACATTCGAATTTATAGTATTGAGCAATGCGAGTAAATCAGGTGTCGGCTGCGTCGACAGTCCCAAATCTAGCCCCGCATCCGCTCCCCCAATAACCTCCTCTGGTGAATAACATTCAGCCTCAGACATGCCGACACGTAGTACCGACACACAACAACACACAGAACGTCCCAGCTAGGTGACAGGCCCACAATGAAGCACAGATAGAGGACACAGAGGGAGTATGCCAGCTCACACCCCAGCGCCCATATATCCCAAGAAAAGATATATGTACCCAGCGCTGCTTTGTAATGATAATAAGCACCACACTGCGGCCCCCCCCCTTCTGAATATCTCCCCGTTACTTGTCTGAGGAATGTGGAGGTCCCGGCAGCGTCTCCCTTCAGCCGCGTGTTGAAGGTGAAGATGGCGCCTGTGAGCCGCGGGACGAAGCTCCGCCCCCTTCCCGGCGCGCTTCGGCCCGCCAAATTTAAAAATGAAAAATGCCGGCGGGGGTTTCTGGAAGCGGTGCCGAGGCACCGAAAAGCTCTCTGCCAGCCCCAAAACTCCAGTAACATGCTGCCCAGGGCGAAACCCCCCCCCCCTCCCCCCCAGCGCCCTGCACCCAGTAAATACCTTTGGTGATGTGTGTGGGAGCATGGAGCACAGCGTTACCGCTGTGCTGTACCTTCCGTTACTGAAGTCTACTGCCATCCTGAAGTCTTCTGATCTTCTCATACTCACCCGACTTCTTTCTTCTGGCTTCTGTGAGGGGGTGACGGCGCGACTCCGGGAACAAGCAGCTAGGCGCACCAAGTGATCGAACCCTCTGGAGCTAATGGTGTCCAGTAGCCGAGAAGCAGAGCCCTTAACTAAGAAGAAGTAGGTCTGCTCCTCTCCCCTCACTCCCACGCTGCAGGGAGCCTGTAGCCAGCAGGTCTTCCTGAAAATAAAAAACCTAACATAAAGTCTTTTCTAGAGAAACTCAGGAGAGCTCCCCTAGTGTGCATCCAGTCACTCCTGGGCACAAAGTCTAACTGAGGTCTGGAGGAGGGGCATAGAGGGAGGAGCCAGTTCACACCCAGATTAAGTCTTTTAAGTGTGCCCAAGCTCCTGCGGATCCCGACTATACCCCATGGTCCTTTTGGAGTCTCCAGCATCCTCTAGGACATAAGAGAAAGGTAGATAGTGCAAAAGGTTGACAGTTACAAAAGGCTGATATGACAATGGTCGACACACAAATGGTCAGCACATTTTTTTTTTTAGTTTTCACATGTTCTCCCAACATTTTCTTGATTTACTATTGGGAATACTAACCTGTAGCAAGGGAAGTGAGCAACCTTGCCTGAAGTGTGGCGAACAAAGCGAGTCCACCAGGGTACACATTTGCAGTGATGGTGGTCACATAACATGAAATATACAAGATTTAACCCAAAAAACTTGTGTCGACATTTATGTGTTGGCCATTGTCATGTTTACATTTTGTTTGTACCTGTCGACCTAATGCATATTTACCATTTGGTGTCAACCTATTGACTGTCAACCATAACTGTCGATCCGTTAATCCACACACATATTATATAATAAAGATATTAGATTTCACTACAAACGTCCAACCTTGATTTGGCAATAAGTGTTTTTATCCGCTCCACCTTCCTCTGTTTCTCCTGTAACTCCTCTGGGCTGAGAGGGCTCTCGGGTTCCATATCAATGTACCGCTCTGGAATGAGCACCTTGTCTGGGGTGGAAAGCTGAGACATAGAGACGGACATACAGAGAGTGATACATACAGTGCAAATGATGCAACCTGTGCAACACATATAAAGTGTGAGTCATGCAGTGTCTCTGTGATGCACACCGTAGCTACACATGCAATGGCAGACACACTGTGATACAGAGTGACTGAGATACAAGTAGTGTGTGCTACATACAATGAGTATGATACAGTGTACGAGATACAATATAACAATCAGGGACTGGCACCTTGTCTGGGGTGTTGAGCTGAAACAGAGTTGAATAGTTATATTGGTAAAAGAGGAAGGTTATAAGAAATAAAAGGAGTAAGACAAGAAAGAGAAAAGTAAAGGAGAGATAGTGACCGAGGTAAAAGGGACAAAAGACAAGAAGGGGTAGGAGTTATACAGTAGGAGAATTAGAGGATGGTGAGTGAGTTTAGTACGTGTTTGTGTTTCAGGTATTTACCTCTCTGTTAATGTCTACACTGAAGGCCTGTGGCTCCAGCTCCATCTTTCGCAGCCTGGCAATTTCATCCCGAGGGGACTCGTATGTCCTTTGGGTCTCCTGGGAACGTATAGCAGCTTCCAGGTCTGAGATGTCCACCTCATGAATGCTGCGATGCCTCCGCACCTGTAACCAATGAAGGGTGTGTAGTGAGCAACACATGCAAATGAACCCTAAATGATATGAGCATGTAGAGCAATACTTTTGTGCAGTGCTCCATTCTATGGTCTATATGTTGGCTGTTTCTGAAGCTAGAACGATATAAGTAAGTTCAAAAGGGGTCAATGTGACGCACCACTCTGTATGTGCCTGCTGGTTTTGTAGTGCTGGATTCTGTTTGCTGACCGGATGGGAGCTGAAGGCTCCGCCTCTTTTCTTTCATTGACCCACTCTGATGCCGTTTCATGCGATCAATCTGCTCCTCTACACTCATTTTAGACTTCACCTCGCTGGGGAACAGTGCGCTCTTTGGCCGTTCCTGTCAACATAAAAATGTTGTTGTGTTCAACTGACTATAATATGAACCATAACATCATTACAATAATTCATTGCTATGTAAGTACAGTATGTCTACCTATCTAGTGCAATCTGAGTCACTTGAATGCTGTTGATTGGGATTTCTATGCATTTGTGTAAGTAGCCAATAGACAAAGTCTAGGAACTAATTTATTTACCTTAAATAGGGGAAGTGAAAATACAAGATGGTGTAGGTTTAGTGCGTTTACTCGAACACATCAAAGAACATGGAAACAAATGCATGAAACAAATCAGTGGAAAGGACAAAAGATTGGTAGACAAAGGAAGTCACAAAGTTTGATCTCACCCTTGAGATTTGCCCATTTGGTGCACGACTGCCCCCTCTTCTAACCACCAATGGTTTTGTTACTGGTCCTTCGTCATTCGGTGACTTAGTCCTTGGAGGGACAATTCCAACTTGCAAGAGAATAAAAATTTAAAAAAAATAAGTTCCTGTCCGATTATCCGCCCCTACTGGACAAGAATTCACAATTTAATTAAGTTAGTCACTGGTGTTCAGATGCCAGATACAGCACTCTACTCCATAATTCTGAGACCTATTCCTCATATCCCTTCGATAACCCAAAAACAAATTAATCATATTTTAGGAGCTGCTAAATCCTATATAGACGCCCAATGGAAATTGCCTACATCTCCCTCACTAACAGCTACAATCAATGCAACGGGGTGTGCATCATAGGGTCGACAGTAACTAGGTCAACAGTCATTAGGTCGACCACTATTGGTCGACAGTGACTAGGTCGACACCTGAAATTGGTCGATATGGAAAAAGGTCGACGTGAGTTTTTTTACGTTCTTTTGGTGTGGTTTTCTTCATAAAGTGACGGGGAACCCCAATTAGTGCACAGTATCCCCTCGCATGGCTCGCCATGCTTCGGGCAAGGTGCCTCGCTCCACTACCGATGCACTCGGCACAGGTTACTGTTCCCAATTGTAGTCCACGTGGATCATAGGGGGTAATTCCAAGTTGATCTTAGCAGGACATTTTTTAGCAATTGGGCAAAACCATGTGCACTGCAGGGGGGACAGATATAACATGTGCAGAGAGAGTTAGATTTGGGTGGGGTGTGTTCAATCTGCAATCTAATTTGCAGTGTAAAAATAAAGCAGCCAGTATTTACCCTTAACAGAAACAAAATAACCCACTCAAATCTAACTCTCTCTGCAAATGTTATATCTGCCTCCCCTGCAGTGCACATGGTTTTGCCCAACTGCTAAAAAATTTCCTGCTGCGATCAAATTACCCCCATAAAGTATGAAAAAGTTAAAAAAAATGTGAAACACTCATGTCGACCTTTTTATGTGTCACCCTTTGCCATGTCGACCTAGTGACCATGGTCTATATAAACATTAGAATACATTACCTCTATACTGCACGAAACACCTTCCACTTTCATTAAAACGTTGTCACCATGGACAAATCACTTTCAGACCGAAACTATTTTAAATACTTTAGAAATGCTTTATATTATAATTATATTGTTGAGATGTGAGAGACGTACATCCATCCTCTTATTACTTCACCCTTTCCTCTATTCCTCTTTCCCCCTTTCTCACGCTTATCCCCTTCTTACTCACGGTACTCTTCATAGTCCATTATCATTTAGATGATTGAAGCATGATACCATCATCATTTTCACTATGCTTGTTTGTCTTCTATATCAATGCAGTTTAATTTAACAGGTTGAACCAGTCTGCACATCTCATATGTTTGAAGACCGTACAGAATATCTACATGTTTCTAACTCCACATGTTTTCTTTATAATTGTTGTTTTATGTGCTATTGATATATTTTACATGAAAAAATCAATAAACAATAAAAAAATAAAATCAAAAAAATAAATAAGAACAATAAATATGATGAAAAAGCAACACATTGGCCCTCATTCCGAGTTGTTCGCTCGCTAGCTGCTTTTAGCAGCATTGCAAACGCTAGGCTGCCGCCCTCTGGGAGTGTATCTTAGTTTAGCAGAATAGCGAACGAAAGATTAGCAGAACTGCTACTAAATAATTTGCTGCAGTTTCTGAGTAGCTCCAGACCTACTCCTAGACTGCGATCACCTCATTCCGTTTAGTTCCTGGTTCTACGTCACAAACACGCCCTGCGTTCGGCCAGCCACTCCCCCGTTTCTCCAGCCACTCCTGTGTTTTTACACTCCCTGAAAATGGCCAGTTTCCACCCAGAAACACCCACTTCCTGGCAATCACACTACGATCACTCGAGCGTTGAAAAAACTTTGTTCGATCTTGTGTAAATCTACAAAGTTTTGTGTGAAAGTACTTAGCGCATGCGCGCTGCGTACCATGCGCATGCGTATTTTTGCCGTTTTTTCACATGATCGCTGCACTGTGAAAATCGGCAACGAGCGAACAACTCGGAATGACCACCATTGTTCAATCCCAAGTAACTAAGCATGACATGCACTCATCAGTACCTTTGTTGATGGCCTGTAGCTGTAACTGCTGTTGTTTCTCTGCCTCTTGATCTGCTCGTGTGTGAATGGAACTGACACCTTCACTGGGCAGAGATGTTGAAAGATGGGGAGATTCTCTCTTATATGGTTCAAGGTTTAGCTTCAACTGCACAGAAAAATAAAAAGGTACGAGTGAGGAAAATGCGATAAGAAAAATAGAGGAGAAAAAAATGAGGAAGAGAGTAGGGTTAAGCAAGACAATGATATAATACTATAAATACATACAAAAAGACCAATCATTAAAGAGGAAGAAAAGGAGGTGAACATATTACTATACACCAGCACATCAACATATTTTCATAACACATTACACACTACAAGGTGGGAACATATATAATTATTTGGCTTTTGAACTTTAATTTTCATTGAAAGTCCAGTAAAGCACTTGGATGGGGGTATTTAGCAAAGCATGGAAAGAGTGAAGATATATAAAGCACTAACCAATCAGCTTCTAGCTCTCATGTTGCAGACCATGTTTGAAAAATTACAGGAGCTGATTGGCGAGTGCTTTATTTCCCTCAGTTTTATCTCTGTACATGCTTTGATAAATACACCCCTTGGACATAATTTATATGCACAGCTAATATTATTTCTTCCTAAAGGAGTCCTAAGTCTATATATTTGTTAGAGGGACATGCTTTAACATACAAACAAATATAAATCTCTAACAGGTAATATATGATTTCCCTGATTTGGTAACTATGTACTTACATTGAGTCATAACTCATTTTTGGTTGAAAGGGTCTAATTAAGCTATTAAGACATGCACCCTATTTCCCCACCATTGTTTGTTCACCAACCATTCCATCTAGTTACCTCACTGTGTGGCCAGCAGGGGGAGATAGGGTAAGGCCAAGGCTGGAAGCGGCCCTCCCCCGGGGGTGGAGGGACAGTCAGAGGAGAGTCCAGGGGGGTGTACGAAAGAGGGAGAGGGGGCCGAGGGGGGCCCGAGTCCTGAGCAGAGAGGAAGCCAGAAAGCATTAGCAGCAGGAGATGAAATGTGAGGTAAAATATGAGGGTAAATAAAGTAGGATACAAATTCTGAAAGGAAAACGTGATAGAAACAGGTCTAATATAGAAATATGATGTGGCAAACAAAAACTGAGAAACTGAGTTGTATGTATCAATGGGAAATAAAAATTGTTTAAAAATGAGAATAATTAAAGACCAGTAAAACACTTTGATATTAGCAAAGGTAACTTTTAGAAACAATTGTATCTAATCTAACCAAAACATTTTCACATGACTGACGACAAGCTTTAGTTTCATATAACAAGGTGCTATAAAACTTTGGGGGAGCGTTATCAAAGCTTGGGGAGAGAAAAAGTACTAACTAATCAGCTTCTGCCACTTTACAGGCTGTGTTTGAAAAATGACAGGATCAGATTGGTCGGTACTTTGGGGGTAATTCAGACCTGATCGCTAGGGTGCGTTTTTTGCAGCCCTGTAATCAGATAGTTGCCGCCTACAGGAGGAGGGGTAAAGTGCTATGCAGGTGTGCGATCGCTTTTGTAGCAGAGCTGCACAAACATCAGTTTGTGGAGCCTCTGCTCAGCCCAGGACTTACTCTGCCGCTGCGATTGTTTGCTGCTGATCGGGGCTGGAACTGACGTCAGACACCCTCCCTGAAAACACCTGGTCCCTCCTGCGTTTTTCCGGACACTCCTGTAAAACGGTCTGTTGCCACCCGCAAAGGGTCACTTATTGTCAATCACCTTGCGATCGCTTGTGCAATATTTTTTTCACACCATCCCGTCGCTAGGCAATGATGCCCGGTGCTGCGGTCCGTCGCACCTGCGCATTGCAGTGCATACACATGCACAGCTCAGATCTGATCGCCCGCTGTGCGAAAACGCACAGCAGCGATCAGGTCTGAATTACCCCCTTTATCTCTTTGCAAGCTTTGCTAAATCTCCCCCATTATTTTAAACACATAAAGGAACAAATATAAGCAAAGCCACAATTACAGCTGGTTACACTCTCATCATTACTACCACTAGCACTGCTGGAGTTTTTGTTTTTACTAATAAGCATGAAAATCTTGACGTATTACTTTTTACTTGACACTAGATATTTATTTTTTCCTTTAAACAGACATAGACATGGGAAAATGTATATATTATCGCAGAGTTTGGAATAATAAAGTGTCATGACATCATTAATCCATCAATATAATAACGCCTGCTCCATAACTCACCGACATCCATATGTAAAATAAGAGGATCTGAACATACCTCGCTTGTGGTATGCTTGGTGGGTGATCCCTGAGATCCTGAGATGAGGGAGAAGGGGCTGAGGGGACTAGTGAGGCTGGTGGAGCTCAAGGGGCTTGCTGGGCTGTTGGAGCTGAAGGTTGCTGAAGGCCCAGTGACTACTGAGAGAGAGAGAGAGAGAGAGAGAGAGATCGGTGAATGTAGATTTGAGGCAGAATGTGAATGTGCCAAACATGTAACTAATAAAGGGCTGGTAATGTGAACTGAAAGTCACACAGCTATTGGTGGATAGAATTTTAGCTCACCTCTGTGCTTGGCTGTATCAGTCCCCCGGGAGGGATTATTTTTTCTCAGACCTTCCATTACATCCTGAATCCTCCAGATTTCCCTTTGTATGTGTCTGTTCATCATCTCATTCTGAGGAATTGGAATATAAAACGTGAGCTGCTTGCTGTGACACCTCTACCAGTAGCACTCAGAGGACTCTGACTTCTTACCTGTATGTTCAGGTTTAGCTGCTCCCACAAAGCATCATGCAAAGCAGACACCTCTCCCTCCAGGACCTCATACTCCATACTGCTGTTGTTTAATGCCTAATAGGACATAGAAACGGATGTTCTTTCTTTTAGCAAAGCAGCAGGCACAACCTTGGATTAAACGTATTTGCTCAAAGGAGAACTGTGTAATGCTGGGTACACACTAGACAATATCATGTGCCCGATTTCAACGGATCGGAACGACACTTCGTTCAAATAATCCAGTGTGTATGCACTATGTTTCTGCCGACGCTCGCTCCTGCTCATTGTCATCAACTATCCTCCATCCGACGGGCGACATCACCACTGAGCTCCCGGCATCAGCAAGTGTGTATGCACTTGCCGATACAGGCACCCATGCCGGGTCCCATTGCCTCCGATATCGCTGGGTACACACATTGTTTAGTGTGCTTAAAGGTGGGTACACACTAGGCAATGTGATCTATGAGCGACGTGGCCTAGTGTTTCCCCTCCCAGGCCGGGGCGGTCGGCGGCAGTGCGTACACACTGAGAGATATGACGACCATAGGACGGGTGGTATTCATGTGACCGACGGTCACATGACCTCCTCCAGCTTCCCGACCTCCACTATCCCGATGGTCGGCATGCCGACCAACAGGGACTATTTCCACTCGTGGGTGTCCACGACACCCATAGAGTGGGAACAGAACCCGTCGCCACCGAGCCCGCAGCGTGGCGAGCGCAGCGAGCCCGCAAGGGGCTTGCTGCACTCGCCTCTCCCCACCGGGATCCCGGCGTCGGTAAGCTGACCGGCGGTCAGGAGACTGCCGGTCAGCCATACTACACCCCCATAGGACGACAGTCCCAACTGAGATGCATGTACGGCCGACAGCGAGGGTTGTTAACGATCCGCAGGGCCATGCATCGCTCGGCGGCGACATACACACTGACCAATATAGTAAACAACGTTGCTAAGGAAGGGTGAAAATGAGCGACGTCATCTATTTCCTCGGCAAGTGTGTATGCACTTTAAGTGTAATCTATTTGTTTTCTACTCATGTAACTTCTTGTATTATTATTAAATGAAAAATAAACACATTTAAAATGTATTCCCCCTGACGGCTGTCACCCAGTGTCTTACCGTGGTGGCCTGTGACAGCTCCACACGGATACTGATCAATTGGTTCTGCAGAGATTCTTTCCGAAGCAGTAACTTCTCAGGAAATGTCGTCTGGTTGCCAAACATCTCCATCTCCTGGTGAGTTCCCATCAGTGCACTCTCCAGGCTCTCCTACACAAATAGGGAACTCAGTCAGAGGCAATAGATGACATTCTCATTCTTCTCCCTAACACATTGTTTCACCCACTAATCATCAATGTCATTAAAATGTGAAAGAGCGAGAAAAAATTAATAAATAAACAAACAAAGCAAATTTCTTCGGTATATAACCTGGAAGGGGCTGATGCACTCATACTTCTCATAGGGAGAAGATATAGGGTATGCATGATCTAGTTGTCAGCCCTTGCTGGTAAACAAGAAATGCATATATGCATAATTATACATGACGTGGCTAATGTATTCACATTTGAATACACTTGAAGTTGACTGTATTATATTATTGCAAAACAGAACATTATGATGAGATGAAAAGTCATTTTACAATACTTAATCTTGACTTTAATTGTAGTTGTTTAATTACAGTATATTATGGTTTGTGCTTCTAAAACCTATAAAAGTGGTAGACTTTGTGGAACATCTGATGATCTTAGCTCAGCTATACATAGATCCCCGGATCCACAACGTAACGCATTTGAGACTGGCGCCAATCAATGCATGAACAGATGTAGTAAAGTTTTATTATTAGGCTGCCTTTTATGGATTTGTCTAGTTTGATAAAGTTAGGACAGCAGCCAGCTTTGCACTGCATGATGGACTCTGTAGTTCTAGAGCAAAACTCGGTACACAGTAGTGACAAGCTCCTACAAGCCTATGCCAAACTACAACTCCTGGCAGCACTCCTCTTGTTGGATATCTTATCTTGTCTATTAACTGCATGTGGTCTTGGAGCGGCCGGTAGCGCTGTGTCAGTGTTGTGGCAAAAACAAAACCCCACAGGCTTACTGCTCTCTGTCATCAGGTAGATGTTTTGGCGGGTTACTTTGGTTGCCGGAGGGTGCGACGTTCACGATTTAGCGGTACTTAAATTAAATGAATACCCCACCCCACCCCCCTCCAATAAACAATCTGGTGCCTCTGCATACTGTTACTATATAAGTTCAACATAATAATAATAATAATAATAATAATGTCTTTGACTGTATATTTCAAGAATTCTACAGTGACCAAAGATGTAGGATAGTGTTTTTAGTGAAAGTGGAATTAAAACTTTAGTTACAATTTTTGTGAGGTTTCTCCTCACATATACCAATAATAACTGTGTTTGCGGAGTAAGGTGTGTACATGACATGGCAGCTCTTACCTTCTCAGCTCTCAGCTGCTGCACCAACCGGTCCTGCTCCCTCACTACCTTGTGTTGTTCACACAGTCTGCCCAGTAGTTTCTAGTAGGATGAAAACATGGTATCACGCATCAGTGTCCACATACAGTAGTAGTAGCAGCTTATGGCAAGGTCAGCAGGCTTATATCTACTGTCTTTCCTGCAACAAGTATATGTCACACAAGTAAAAACTTACATCTGTGTCCTGTTCATTGAACTTGTAGCTTTGTAATGCCTCTCTGTAAGGATCTGCATAAGGGGACACCTAAGCAGTACAGATCACTTTAATTACACATATCACTTTTGTTTGTTGCAATATATAGAATAGCTAGGAGATAACTAAAGTTACAACATGCACTTCAGGAACTGAGTGACCTATAACGTTTACAGATTTTAGGAAAGTAAAATCAATTTCTAAACACAGCATTAGTTATTGTGATGACTGCTAACCACTTCATAAATAACAAGATGAGGTCACGCAGTTCCTGTGTGAATTTAGTGAATGAGGCATTTTACATGCTGTGGATATTGGTAATGAGCGATGGAACAATGGACCCTGTTCTCTACCTAAGCCAATGTTTCATCCCACTGATGTGCATCTCCCTCTCCCCCAGCAGAATTCACACTCCAACAACTATGTATCTAAATTTGACTGTGTGGTGTGACACATCATGAGGATGACACAATGACACCTTTTGGTGCCATTAATAGCTTTTACTGGTACATATGCATACATTTACACCTTAGGCAAATGGAGCTATTAAAAAAAGAAATTGATATAATATGCAGCCACTCCGTACTGCTTTACACTGAGTTCTTGTCCCCAGTATAATTTATCATGGTGGCCTATGTGCTGTGGAGATGAGAATGGGTTGTGTCATGCAGAGCGAAGGTGACACGTCAGTGTTCTCTTACTTGCATGAAGATCTGTGCTCTGGGGGAGGAGTGTACCATATTATTAACCATGCTGATCAAAGTCTCACTCTCACTCATCTGCAGCAGGTGGTGAAGGGGAAACACAGGATGAGGACAAATAATTCCAGGCACAGCGCAGACACTCGTATCCTGACTCATCCACTTTGCTAACCTAATTCACACAAATCTGGACTCACAAGAAACTCTTTCTGCTCTGAAAAGCAACAAAGTGAAAAGAGGGGTATTCTAGTACAAACAATTATTTAGATTTAGCAACAGGGTAGTACGGATGGTGTAATGGTTAGCATTACTGCCTCACAGCACTGAGGTCATGGGTTTGATTCCCACCATGGCCCTAACTGTGTGGAGTTTGTATCTTCTCCCCGTTACTTGCATGGGTTTCCTTCGGGTACTCCGGTTTCTTCTCATACTCCAAAATTAAACTGGTAGGTTAATTGGCTCCCAGAAAAATAAATAAAAAAATAACCCTAGTGTATGTAATATGGATAGACTACATGGGCCAAGTGGTTCTTTTCCGCTGTCAAAATGATATGTTTATATTAATCATAGGTGCCGCCAGTCAAGGTATTCTGTCATTCCAGCTATACATGCGGTTTTCCTCCCAGAATTCTCTGAAAGGGGGACGTTACCGCATTACAGTGGGGGCATGTCCGATTGCTGTACCTAGATCTTCTGAAATGTTAGACCTCGCCCAACCCCCCTCCACTAAATAATAGTGGATATGCCTTCCAAAGTTTCCATCAATCCCGACAAAAGTCCTAACTGGGATTGTCATGACTACATCTGGACATTTGGAAGTATGCCTTTGTGATTTAGCATGGCTTCCATACTGCCATTCATTCAGACTCTGAAAACTCCTAATGTTCCTAAAGATAGTTGTGATCATATCTATCTATCTATCTATCTATCTATCTATCTATCTATCATAGACAGATAGATCATATATGGCAATCCCAATAGCTGTGTACATTATTGTGTGCAACCCATGTTCTGTATATTCATCATGCAGTTTTCCTTCCTTAACTATCAAAGTCTAAATGCTTGAGGACATTTTCATTAGATACAGGACAGTGTTTTCACATATTGGGACAATTTGTGTATTACTGTAGACACGCACCCACGTATGCTCCCTGTGATGTATGCATACTTTATATGCCATTACAAGCCTTGCTTCTCAACTGGTCAAACACTGCACATGTTCCTGCATCTACTAGAAAGACATGTGCTTATTTAATCAAGTACTAACTGCTAGAACCTGTGTGATGTTGCTGAACAGCTACATTATTGTTAGGGTGGCCAGATCGGGATTGGCGGGATCCCAGGATTTAGGGCAAAAATCAGCCGGTATTCAATCCCGGGATTGGAAGCTCCAGTCCTGGGATTAGAAGTTCCAATCCCGGGGATTTTGGGATCAGGCGGTCCTTTGTTTTTTTAATGCTGGGCAGCATTGAGCGTCCTCAGGAGGCTAAAACGTTGCCGGCTCCCTCTGCGCAGCGTGATGTGAAGTCAGAGGTCACGCTGCACAGCCAGCCACCCACCATCCACCGTATGGAACTCACCGGAGTGGAGGAAGTTACCCACCTGCCCTCCCAGGTAACATGGTAGTATGTGTGCAGGTTTGGGTGGGGTGGGGCGTGGGACACACACAGACAGGAAACAAACCAATCGAATGTATCCCGGGGATCCCAGGATTGACCATTTTTCAATCCTGATACCAGAGATTGAAAAAATGGCCCGGGATTGGCAACGCTAATTATTGTATTTACGCTGTAGTAAAAAAATAAGGATATATTTTTAATATTATAATACCAGTATCACTTCAGCAAATAAAATATTATTGTCATATATTTTCCTTATTAAAATGCTAAGGATCAAATATCTTTAAACAGCCATGAGCTGTCACCTAACAGGTTTGATGCACTTTGCTTAATAGTGACTCTGTGAGATGTTGGGAGCGCTTCATTCTCTGCTGGAACTGGTGACACTTAAGAAGCAGTGGTTAGGTATAGCAACTGTACTATTACTATGACCCCCTACCATCTAATGTTTTCTAACACTACAATTGATTGTGGTAACTCATATAATACTATTTATTAAATATAACTCATTTGCATTCTGAATTCACATTTGCATATTTCCATAAGCAAATCCTTAATGCAATGACACATTGTTACGAGGGGTCTAACCTACCACACATGGCACAGTCTATGAGGAGAGGGAAGGGAAGGTCAGACACTGCGTCACAATGACAGGAACTCAGGGTAAAGATGGAGGGACATAGCTTAGTGGTTTCCTACCTGCTGATCCAAAAAATCAAGGTGCCTCTGTAACTGCAGATCTAACATCTCATCCTGTGGGGAAGGGGAAGCAGCAGCAGGAGACAAACACAGGGTTAAAAAGGCAAAGCAGAGCGCAAGGCAGGTTCTGAGCCTCCCACCCCCACATCTAGTTGTTGATAAAGGTACTCAGCAAGGATTGGGGGATCACAAATCTAGCAAGCTGCAGAGACGTGCGCAGAAGTGCAAAAGCAGGGAAGGAAAGACAACATGCCATGCAGCGCCAGGCAATCCAAACACACAGAACAATCACACTGCAGGTTACACAGTAGAAACATAACACACATTCCTATCACACATAACATGCAACATGTAAGACAGACCAAACTGATATCACAGGAAATGGACACTTCAGGAACACATGACACACGGGACATAACACGGAGGGCACATTTTTATGCCGTATATACATACATTTCTATAGGCTCTGTTAGTAATAGTGAAAGAGTTATTGTTTAATCTGCATATTCATATCTACTGTAAGTACTGTAATTTCAGGCTTGTGCACATGGGTGTACAGTAAGTGAAATCATTCTCACCTATGTTCCACTGAACAGATGACAAAAAAGAGGAGTACATTTAGCCACCATTTCTCGTCATGTTTAAGCACGCCTCATTTTGCTTTGAATGGTATTGCCTTTAAAAGTTCCTGGTAAAACATGCAGTGAAGTGCCATGGCCATCTTATTCTGAGCAGATAACAGGGATCAGAAACAACAGAATGTGCCGAACTGTCCCTGCTCTTCTATCTACTTTGAGAATAATGGCGAGAGCCCTGAGTCATCACCTCTGTACAAAGCACAGTGAAGAGAATTCAGATTTAAATAGCTCTTGTGCACAAACTCTCTGGGTGATATCCTATTAGCCCCGATGCCGGCGTCTTTATACCCGAGCACACCTCAGCACGCAAAGCATAATTTCAGAGAAGCAGCTACCGTAGCCACGATAACACATGGGATTGGGAACTTATCCCAGATCCCATGTGTTTTCATGGGATCGCGGATTTAATGTCAGTCGAAATAAAGGGACTCTAATTGAATACTGCGATAATGACCATTGGTCACAAATCGTCATTTCGCCCCTTTCTATCAGCCGAAAATGCATCAGGGCCAATTTTATACCCCTCTTAGGCTTACAAAATGTGTAATTCTCAGCAGTGTGCTGAACAGCAACCAACTAATAAAAGAAACAACTAAAAACAAACCTCTTTTCAAAGCTGCCAGCATTGGGAGGCCATTCAAGAGACACTTTGCTGCTGAACGCATATGTCCTACACATAACCTTTAACCCACTGGTTCCAAAAGTGTGGGCCCTGGCACCCTGGGGTGCCTCGAGACACTTGCAGGGGTTGGTTTGGTGGTTCAGGACCAATTCAAATTATTTATGGTCAATTTAACAGGCAAAAACCGGTGCTGGTGGCTGTCAATCATATAATATATTGACAAATAGAAGCGAATCCTGTCCCTCATCACATAATTAAACATAAGGGTGTGTTGAATACTGGATATTCTGTTGATGCTGCCAATAAGTAATACATTTCAAATTAGTTTCTTAAAGAAGTATTAATTAATTAATTAATTAATAGATCAATCCTTCGGAGAATGGTTACAAGTCTCACGGTTGGAATGCAACAACAACTACATAAAGGATTTCATACAATGTATACCCTTTTCTGACAATCCCCTTGATATCATACCTTCTAGAATATTCTTTAATTCTGTGTACGCATTTAAACATTTGGCATAATCGGATATAACATCCATATGAAATTTATCAAATCTGACAAATCTTATGCTTGTCCTTTGGCCTTGGCAATACAATAGCCATTTTCTGAGAAGTTTCCTGCATGTTATTCCTCCTCAACCTAATTTGGGTTTAATTCCAATTATATTACGCACATTGGTCGCAAATCATCCGCATCATCCGGTTTTCTCAGAAATAAGATGTTTTTGTACAAAGTGTGTTAAAGGAACATGTATCTTATAACTGAACTAATGTGTGTATGAAGGTCACATATCTAACTCTATGGAATATGCTTATTTTCCATAGAAATTGTATTATATGATAGGTATACCTACAAAATATGCAAGTATACAAAATAAGTAAAATATATATAATATTCCTTATGCACTTAGCTATTTAACAAAAACACTGTTTGATTAAGCACATTTTACAAGTGCTATATCACTTAGGAAACTGCATAGGAATACATGTGTCCTCTTACATTCTTGCTACAGTCACGCTAAATAGCCCTTCAAGTTGTGCCATGCATGGCGGGACTCTGTAGCGGTGCGCATCTTTTTTTCCCCTCGAAGATGCATCCTAGACGCAACATAATGCACACAAGCAGATCCTGTTGATTAAAATGATGTGCAGCATGCCTATATTCAGTGTGTGTGATTGTGGCTGTGTCTGCATCCGAAATGACACGTTACAGTGTTTTCCAGGAAAACACTGTAGCATAGCATTTTTTATGCAAATATAGTCGAAGTCACACACAGAATATATGCTGCATAGCATTTTAATCAACAGAAGCTGCTTGTGCCTCATATTGCATTACTTTGCACAAAAAAGGTGCTCGGCGCTACTAAGTCACACGGCACTCCTGCGTTTTGTGTAACGTGACTTGTAGCGCGTGGAGCAAAGATGTAAGAGGACACGTCTGTAAAGTTCATTCAGCATCATCTCTTGTATGTTCTCAGTGTTTCTTTTCCTTGTAATAGCCATCTGGATACAGCATAGACCACATCTATAAAAGGCATATATGAGCAGAATGAAATTTCTGATCACAAGAATAAACTTTTTCAAGGAATACAACATGTGTGACAACCATTTACCCAAATCCCCAAATCCTTAAAACCAACTTCTAGGATCTAACCATGACCAAACAGAATCATTTTCAGAGTCTTTATCATCATAATGCATTTCATGAAATTCTTTTTTCAGCTTCTGGATCTTTGGTATCATTAGTCAGATAATTACAACAGTTAACATATAAATACAATTTACTTAAATTATTATTTTGGACTAGGGGGTGCTGTGAAAAAAAATTCTGACAGTCTAGGGCGCCGTGATTCCCAAAAATGTGAAAAACACTGGTATAACTGAAGTAAGCTGTTTCGTGATCATTTAGAATTTTTTTGCAATTAGGAAAAAGTTAATTCATTGGGCATCACAATTCAAATGTGGTGTTTGATGAACTTGGATGGTCTAACCTGCACACATCTGGGGATTCCACTCTGAACGAATATCACAAGTTCGATGGCCACAAACTGTTGCAGTAAAAATATTTACTAGACCCAATTTGATTTAGGTATCACACTGAAACTGTGGACACACTCAATCATGATTAAGCCATTTAGCACATGCACAGTATGAACCAACACAAACACTGCAGGGCTAGCTGCGCTTGCCACGATTCGTGCCTGGTGATGAGCTTTGGGATCCCGTGCTCAATCCCAAGGCAGAACCTCATCTTATGTCTTGCTTTCCCATACACCATCCATAGCGTAGCAGGCATAAGCATTAAATATATGCTGTATATAAATATAATAATTTGTGATGATGATGATAAGTGCTGTTGTTTGTGGTGATCACATATTATACTGTTATGTATTGGGTCACATTAAAGTATGAATCAATGATCTCAAGGGAGTGCTAAAGCATATCTCCAGTCGAGTTCATAAGGGTGCTCTAATCAATATCCCATTTTAATGTTCTTTGGCATGTGCATTATATGGGATTTCCTGTACAGAGAGTATATAAGGAGAAATGCATAAATGTGTAAAGTGCTCTTGCGGCAGCTGGACTTTGATGTGTACCATACTACACTTTTTACAGAGCATCCACCAATTTTCAAAATGAACTAAATTGACTTTATGGAGGTGTTGTGATTGTAACATTGGTATAAGCCTTGAGATGGCCTGGGGGACCAGCAGGCATACTTGCACACATACATAAGCATCATGGCTCTGCAGATTTAACAATGCACAATTAACACTATAACCAGTGCATTTCAGTAGAACTTATTGTACACATATTCACGACTATCTTAACAGTATTGTATGCCCTGGGCAAAGCAATGCACTGTGGATCCTACCCATCCATTTACGGAAATAAATGAAAAAACAAAACATAACTTACCCCTCTTACTGCTCCTGCTGTCTTGCACCATCTCTCCACATGCTTCCATACAGTGAATGGCTGCTAGCAGTCTGATTGGTGAATTTGCTACAGCCATCCAGCAATCAGCATGCTAGCTGGGAGGCACGAAGAGAATGCTGCCTGGTTGCTCTGATTGTGTGTAATTCACAATCAGAGCCACTGGGCAGCATTCTCCATTTGCTTTTCAAGAAGCTCCAGAGGCACCGACAGATGATCCTCAGCCCCACCTGCCCCTGCTGGAAGGCCCCTATAATCGTGAGGCCCTAGGCAGATACCCAATGTGTCTATACATTAAGATGGCCCTGTAGACTAATACACATAATTGTCCTGATTCAGAGGTGAATGCACTGGTGATGTCGGAAGTAGTGTAGTGATGTTCTGTTACTGCGCATGTGTCTAAGTTGCACTGCACATGCGTAAATAGAGAAATGCAGTTGTGATTTCAGATGCAAGCACGATCACACTTATGGGTGTGTTGGGGGAGTGCGTGGGCATGCCAGTGATAGTGGTTGTAATACACGGACGCTCAATCGCTTACATAGGAAATTTGGACAGAGAAACTGCAATAGGGCTGGTGTAGGCTTCAATGGTGCAACTGATAATGTGTCTACAGATGAACCAGTTGGTATTACTGCATGCATGGACACTGGAAGTGGGCATCTCAGTCCAGGCACATTCGGACACATGGATGTTCAAAAGGGAAAGACTCTGTAGGACTTTAAAGGAAAGGACTTTCCTTCAGGCTCCTCCTGCAGCATTAGCATATTTCTATATCGTTGCTGCACCCAAAGACGCAGCAGCGATGTGAACTGCATCCTTCTCGGAATCAGGTCCTGTGTACAAACAAATATTTTTTGTTGTATAGAAGTTGCGTTCAACTCTGAATCAGGCCAATAATCATAAATGCCACTTTTCTCTAACGTCCTAAGTGGATGCTGGGACTCCGTAAGGACCATGGGGAATAGCGGCTCCGCAGGAGACTGGGCACAAAAGTAAAAGCTTGAACTAGCTGGTGTGCACTGGCTCCTCCCCCTATGACCCTCCTCCAAGCCTCAGTTAGATTTTTGTGCCCGAACGAGAAGGGTGCATGCTAGGTGGCTCTCCTGAGCTGCTTAGAGTAAAAGTTTATTTTAGGTTTTTTATTTTCAGTGAGTCCTGCTGGCAACAGGCTCACTGCATCGTGGGACTAAGGGGAGAAGAAACGAACTCACCTGCGTGCAGAGTGGATTGGGTTTCTTAGGCTACTGGACATTAGCTCCAGAGGGACGATCACAGGTTCAGCCTGGATGGGTCCCGGAGCCGCGCTGCCGGCCCCCTTACAGAGCCAGAAGAACGAAGAGGTCCGGTGAAATCGGCGGCAGAAGACGTTCCTGTCTTCAACTAAGGTAGCGCACAGCACTGCAGCTGTGCGCCATTGCTCTCAGCACATTTCACACTCCGGTCACTGAGGGTGCAGGGCGCTGGGGGGGAGCGCCCTGAGACGCAATAAAAACAGAAATACCTTAGGATGGCAAAAGAAATACCTCACATATAGCTCCTGGGCTATATGGATGTATTTAACCCCTGCCAGTTTTCCAGAAAAAAGCGGGAGATAAGGCCGTCGTGAAGGGGCGGAGCCTATCTCCTCAGCACACAAGCGCCATTTTCCCTCACAGTTCCGCTGGAAGGACGGCTCCCTGACTCTCCCCTGCAGTCCCTACAGAATCAGGGTAAAAACGAGAGAGGGGGGGCACTATTGGCAGCTAAATTATAAACAGCAGCTATAAAAGGGAGTAACACTTATATAAGGTTATCCCTATATATATATATATATAGCGCTCTGGTGTGTGCTGGCAAACTCTCCCTCTGTCTCCCCAAAGGGCTAGTGGGGTCCTGTCCTCTATCAGAGCATTCCCTGTGTGTGTGCTGGGTGTCGGTACGATTGTGTCGACATGTATGAGGAGGAAAATGATGTGGAAGCAGAGCAATTGCCTGTATTAGTGATGTCACCCCCTAGGGAGTCGACACCTGACTGGATGGTTGTATTTAAAGAACTACGTGACAATGTCAGCACTTTACAAAAAACTGTTGACGATATGAGACAGCCGACAAATCAATTAGTGCCTGTCCAGGCGTCTCAGACACCGTCAGGGGCGATAAAACGCCCGTTACCTCAGTGGGTCGACACAGACCCAGACACGGATACTGAGTCCAGTGTCGACGGTGAGGAGACAAACGTAATGTCCAGTAGGGCCACACGTTACATGATCACGGCAATGAAGGAGGCATTGAACATTTCTGACACTACAAGTACCACAAAGAAGAGTATTATGTGGGGAGTGAAAAAACTACCAGTAGCTTTTCCTGAGTCAGACGAATTAAATGAGGTGTGTGATAAAGCGTGGGTTTCCCCCGATAAAAAAGTGCTAATTTCTAATAAATTATTGGCACTATACCCTTTCCCGCCAGAGGTTAGGGCGCGTTGGGAAACACCCCCTAGAGTAGATAAAGCGCTCACACGTTTATCTAAACAAGTAGCGTTACCGTCTCCTGATACGGCCGCCCTCAAAGAACCAGCGGATAGAAGGCTGGAAAATATCCTGAAGGGTATATACACACATACTGGTGTTATACTGCGACCAGCAATCGCATCAGCCTGGATGTGCAGTGCTGGAGTGGCGTGGTCGGATTCCCTGACTGAAAATATTGATACCCTGGATAGGGACAGTATATTACTAACTATAGAGCATTTGAAGGATGCATTACTATATATGCGTGATGCACAGAGGGATATTTGCACCCTGGCATCAAGAGTGAGTGCTATGTCCATTTCTGCCAGAAGAGCGTTATGGACGCGACAGTGGTCAGGGGATGCGGATTCCAAACGACATATGGAAGTATTGCCGTTTAAAGGGGAGGAGTTATTTGGGGCCGGTCTATCGGACCTGGTGGCCACGGCAACGGCCGGAAAGTCCACCTTTTTACCCCAGGTCACCTCTCAGCAGAAAAAGACACCATCTTTTCAAACTCAGTCCTTTCGTTCCCATAAGTACAGGCGGGCAAAAGGCCACTCATTTCTGCCCCGGGGCAGAGGAAGAGGAAAAAGACTGCACCAGGCAGCCTCTTCCCAGGAGCAGAAGCCCTCCTCTGCTTCTGCCAAGTCTTCAGCATGACGCTGGGGCTTTACAAGCGGACTCGGACACGGTGGGGGCCCGTCTCAAAAATTTCAACGCGCAGTGGGCTCACTCGCAAGTGGACCCCTGGATTCTGCAGGTAGTATCACAGGGGTACAAACTGGAATTCGAGACGTCTCCCCCTCGCCGGTTCCTGAAGTCTGCTCTACCAAAGTCTCCCTCCGACAGGGAGGCAGTTTTGGAAGCCATTCACAAGCTGTATTCCCAGCAGGTACCTCTCCTACAACAGGGAAAGGGGTATTATTCCACGCTGTTTGTGGTACCGAAGCCGGACGGCTCGGTGAGACCAATTTTAAATCTAAAATCCTTGAACACTTACATAAAGAGGTTCAAATTCAAGATGGAGTCACTCAGAGCGGTGATAGCAAACCTGGAAGAAGGGGATTATATGGTGTCTCTGGACATCAAAGATGCTTATCTCCACGTCCCAATCTACCCTTCTCACCAAGGGTACCTCAGGTTTGTAGTACAAAACTGTCATCAGTTTCAGACGCTGCCGTTTGGATTGTCCACGGCACCTCGGGTCTTTACCAAGGTAATGGCCGAAATGATGATTCTTCTTCGAAGAAAAGGCGTTTTAATTATCCCTTACTTGGACGATCTCCTGATAAGGGCAAGGTCCAGGGAACAGTTAGAAGTCGGAGTAGCACTATCTCAGTTAGTGTTACGTCAGCACGGGTGGATTCTAAATATTCCAAAATCGCAGCTGATTCCAACGACACGTCTCCTGTTCCTAGGAATGATTCTGGACACAGTCCAGAAAAAGGTGTTTCTCCCAGAGGAGAAGGCCAGGGAGTTATCCGAGCTAGTCAGGAATCTCCTAAAACCAGGCCAGGTGTCAGTGCATCAGTGCACGAGGGTCCAGGGAAAAATGGTGGCTTCTTACGAAGCGATTCCATTCGGAAGATTCCATGCAAGAACGTTTCAGTGGGATCTTCTGGACAAATGGTCCGGATCGCATCTTCAGATGCATCAGCGGATAACCCTGTCGCCAAGGACAAGGGTGTCTCTTCTGTGGTGGCTGCAGAGTGCTCATCTACTAGAGGGCCGCAGATTCGGCATTCAGGATTGGATCCTGGTGACCAGAGATGCCAGCCTGAGAGGCTGGGGAGCAGTCACACAGGGACAAAATTTCCAGGGCTTGTGGTTAAGCATGGAAACATCTCTTCATATAAACATTCTGGAACTAAGGGCCATTTACAATGCCCTAAGTCAAGCAAAACCCCTGCTTCAGGGTCAGGCGGTATTGATCCAATCGGACAACATCACGTCAGTCGCCCACGTAAACAGACAGGGCGGCACGAGAAGCAGGAGGGCGATGGCAGAAGCTGCAAGGATTCTTCGCTGGGCGGAGAATCATGTGATAGCACTGTCAGCAGTGTTCATTCCGGGAGTGGACAACTGGGAAGCGGACTTCCTCAGCAGACACGACCTTCACCCGGGGGAGTGGGGACTTCATCCAGAAGTCTTCCAAGAGATGGTAAACCGTTGGGAAAAACCAAAGGTGGACATGATGGCGTCCCGTCTCAACAAAAAACTAGACAGATATTGCGCCAGGTCAAGGGACTCTCAGGCAATAGCGGTGGACGCTCTGGTAACACCATGGGTGTACCAGTCAGTGTATGTGTTCCCTCCTCTGCCTCTCATACCAAAAGTACTGAGAATCATAAAAAGGAGAGGAGTAAGAACTATACTCGTGGTTCCGGATTGGCCAAGAAGGACTTGGTACCCGGAACTTCAAGAGATGCTCACGGAGGACCCGTGGCCTCTACCTCTAAGAAAGGACCTGCTCCAGCAGGGACCTTGTCTGTTCCAAGACTTACCGCGGCTGCGTTTGACGGCATGGCGGTTGAACGCCGGATCCTGAAGGAAAAAGGCATTCCAGAAGAAGTCATCCCTACCCTGATAAAGGCCAGGAAGGATGTAACCGCGAAACATTATCACCGCATTTGGCGAAAATATGTTGCGTGGTGTGAGGCCAAAGAGGCCCCTACAGAGGAATTTCAACTGGGTCGCTTCCTACATTTCCTGCAAACAGGACTGTCTATGGGCCTAAAATTAGGGTCCATTAAGGTTCAAATTTCGGCCCTGTCGATTTTCTTCCAAAAAGAACTGGCTTCAGTGCCTGAAGTCCAGACGTTTGTCAAAGGGGTACTGCATATACAGCCTCCTTTTGTGCCCCCGGTGGCACCTTGGGATCTCAATGTGGTTTTGGGGTTCCTAAAATCACATTGGTTTGAACCACTCACCACTGTGGAATTAAAATATCTCACATGGAAGGTGGTAATGCTGTTAGCCCTGGCTTCAGCCAGGCGTGTCTCAGAATTGGCGGCTTTATCTTATAAAAGCCCTTACCTGATTTTTCACACGGATAGGGCAGAATTGAGGACTCGTCCTCAATTTCTCCAAAAGGTGGTTTCAGCGTTTCACGTGAACCAGCCTATTGTGGTGCCTGCGGCTACTAGGGACTTGGAGGACTCCAAGTTACTGGACGTAGTCAGGGCCCTGAAAATATATATTTCCAGGACGGCTGGAGTCAGGAAATCTGACTCGCTGTTTATCCTGTATGCACCCAACAAGCTGGGTGCTCCTGCTTCTAAGCAGACGATTGCTCGTTGGATTTGTAGTACAATTCAGCTTGCACATTCTGTGGCAGGCCTGCCACAGCCAAAATCTGTAAAAGCCAATTCCACAAGGAAGGTGGGCTCATCTTGGGCGGCTGCCCGAGGGGTCTCGGCTTTACAACTTTGCCGAGCAGCTACTTGGTCAGGGGCAAACACGTTTGCTAAATTCTACAAATTTGATACCCTGGCTGAAGAGGACCTGGAGTTCTCTCATTCGGTGCTGCAGAGTCATCCGCACTCTCCCGCCCGTTTGGGAGCTTTGGTATAATCCCCATGGTCCTTACGGAGTCCCAGCATCCACTTAGGACGTTAGAGAAAATAAGAATTTACTTACCGATAATTCTATTTCTCATAGTCCGTAGTGGATGCTGGGCGCCCATCCCAAGTGCGGATTGTCTGCAATACTTGTATATAGTTATTGTTACAAAATTCGGGTTATTATTGTTGTGAGCCATCTTTTCAGAGGCTCCTTCGTTTATCATACTGTTAACTGGGTTCAGATCACAGGTTGTACGGTGTGATTGGTGTGGCTGGTATGAGTCTTACCCGGGATTCAATATCCTTCCTTATTATGTACGCTCGTCCGGGCACAGTATCCTAACTGAGGCTTGGAGGAGGGTCATAGGGGGAGGAGCCAGTGCACACCAGCTAGTTCAAGCTTTTACTTTTGTGCCCAGTCTCCTGCGGAGCCGCTATTCCCCATGGTCCTTATGGAGTCCCAGCATCCACTACGGACTATGAGAAATAGAATTATCGGTAAGTAAATTCTTATTTTTTTCTGTCCTTTAGTTCCAGGAGTGGTACCTATTCTCCCCCAAGGTATACCTTAGTGTCACTAATATTTCCAGGACAATGACATGGCTGCAATGTGTTGTACAATAACATCAAATGTATCCACCTCTATTCTGCAGAACAATTTTTTCATCTAGGTCCATCTAGGTCCAAGAAGCTTCCCTAAAGCTACTGTATCTACTAAGCCTTGGATGGAGATAAAGCACCAGCCAATCACATCCTAACTGCCATGTCACAGGCTGGATTTGAAAAATGACAGTTAGAACCTGATTGGATGGTACTTTATCTCCATGCACTTTATCTCCATCCAAGGCTTAGTAAATAGATCCCACAGTGTATCATTTAGATGAAGCTCCTGTGTGGCAGTAAATAAACAACTTTAGCACAATGTTTGTAGACTACCTCCTTTCCAACACCCTGGGGCAGAATCTATATGAACCATGAAGCACAATTACAGCTCTTTGGCCAGCAGCATGGAAAAAGTACCTATTCTATGTGAACAAAGGATTCTGTCAGTAGACTTACTAGTTAATAAATTAGGCACAGCACTCACTGAAGAAATAATTATATACTATGCATACATATTGCCAATAGTGCACCCAGAAGCAAATAAAACCATAAATAATGATACTATAGCTATAATGACCCTAGGGGACTGTATAAATTAGAACATTTTGAATGCTCCCAGGAAGTCACCCAGACACTACAAAGTCTCAATAACACACTGAGCTAAACCTAGTAAAAAACCAGTAGTCTTCATTTAAGACACACTAACAAAAGCATGACGACAGACAAAATGACAGCTTTTTAGATGTACCAGACCAGCAGTGACGTGCGGTGGGGTGAGGCAGAGCCTTTCCTGTCACAGACATAGTAACATAGTATCTGAGGTTGAAAAAAGACAATTGTCCATCGAGTTCAACCTATTTGTGGTCTCCTATGCATGATGATTTGACTAAAATTTCTGACTGATGCTGCTGTCAGCTGTTGCATTTTATCCCTATTTATAGTAACTATAATGCATGACTATGCACCATACCCCTGTATATCTTTATCCATTAGGAATTTATCTAACCCATTCTTAAAGGTGTTGACAGATTCGGGCCATTACAACTCCCTCGGGCAGGGAATTCCAAACACGTATTGTCCTTACCGTGAAAAAGCCTTTACGCCGTATTGTGCGGAATCTCCTCTCCTCTAACCTGAGCGAGTGTCCACAAGTCCTCTGTGTTGATCTAACCAAAAACAGGTCCCGCTCAAGCTCTGTGTATTGTCCCCTTATATATTTGTAGATGTTGATCATATCCCCTCTTAGTCTTTTCCAATGTAAACATGCCTAGTCTTTCAAGCCTTTCCTTGTATTCCATCGTCTCCATGCCCTTAATTAGTTTGGTCGTCCTCCTCTGTACCTTTTCAAGCTCCAGGATATCCTTTTTGTAGTACGGTGCCCAGAATTGTACACAGTATTCAAGGTGTGGCCTCACTAGTGATTTATATAACGGGAGTATAATACTCTCGTCCCTAGCATCAATACCCCGTTTTATGCAAGCTAATATCTTATTAGCCTTCTTTGCTGCAGTCCTACTTTGGGTACTACTGCTTAGCTTGCTATCTATGAGGACACCTAAGTCCTTTTCCAGTACAGAATCCCCTAATTTTACCCCATTTAGTAGGTAGGTGTAATTTTTGTTATTGTTACCACAGTGCATTACCTTACACTTGTCTGTGTTGAAGCGCATTCTCCATTTGGCTGCCCATGCTTCTAATTTAACTAAGTCGTTCTGAAGAGACTCGGCATCCTCCTCTGTATTTATAGCCTTACACAATTTGGTATCATCTGCAAAAATTGACACCATGCTCTCTAGACCTTCTGTTAGGTCGTTAATGAAAATATTGAACAATAGCGGTCCTAATACTGAGCCTTGCGGCACACAACTTAGCACTTCAGTCCAAGTTGAAAAAGATCCATTAACCACAACGCGCTGCTCCCTATTATCTAACCAGTTTTTGACCCAAGTGCATATTGTGCTTCCTAGCCCTGATTCTTGTAGCTTGTAGATAAGTCTCATGTGTGGTACAGTATCGAACGCTTTGGCAAAGTCTAAAAAGATTACATCCACGTCTTTACCCTGATCTAGGTTTGCGCTTACTGTTTCATAAAAGCCAAGTAAGTTGGTTTGACAGGATCTGTCCTTCATAAACCCATGTTGATTCCTTTTAATGACCTTATTGGTTTCAAGGAACTTCTGAATACTATCTCTTAGAATACCTTCCAATACTTTCCCCACTATAGATGTAAGACTAACTTGTCTATAATTACCTGGTTCAGCTTTACTTCCATTTTTGAATATAGGCACTACTTCCGCTATACGCCAGTATTTGGGAACCATACCTGATATAACTGAATCCTTAAAGATCAAAGATAGCGGTTTTGCCAGTTCAGAGTGAAGCTCCATTAGAACCCTTGGATGAATGCCATCGGGCCCTGGTGATTTATTAATCTTTAAATGTTTTAATCGGTCACAGACTACTTCCTCGCTTAAATAAGTACCTATCAGTGTGATATTCTCATTATTGAGATTGTGTGTCAGTCCCTGAATTGGGTCCTCTCTAGTGAATACTGTTGAAAAAAACTCATTTAGTGTGTCCGCTATGTCATTATCATTTTTGCTTAAGACTCCCAACTTGTCTTTTAAAGGGCCTATACACTCCTTCTTTAATCTCTTGCTATTAATGTATTTAAATAATTTTTTGGGATTCGCTTTGCTTTCCTTTGCTACTAGTTTTTCAGTTTCTACTTTAGCCGCTCTTATTTCCTTTTTGCAATTTTTGTTACATTCCTTATAGTGCTGAAATGACTCTGCTTCCCCGTCAGATTTGTATTTTTTAAATGCTCGCCTTTTCTTGCCCATAAGTTCCTTAATCTTTTTGTTAAGCCACATCAGTTTATGATTTTTATTCCTTTTTTTGCTACTCATAGGAATACATTTGAGTGTATTTTTAGCTAGCAGGAATTTTAGTACCTCCCATTTCTCCGTAGTATTTTTCCTAAAAACAAACCTTCCCATTCAATATCCCTGAAAAATACTCTCATCTTTTCAAAATTTGCTTTGCTAAAGTTTAAAGTCCTAGTTGAGCCAGTATAGGGCTGTTTATGGAAACTGATATTGAATGTGACCATATTGTGGTCGCTGTTTCCTATGGGTTCCCCCAAGCATAAGTGATGTTGGAGATGCAAACAGCAGCAACTTGCATAGTGAGTACAGCCCACCACTTCACCACACTACAGATACTTAAATGCAGCTCAGAGTTTGGCTCCAGCTTGTTGGTTTGGGGATCATAGCAATTTCTCCTCATTATGGACTGCTCCCTAGCTCCTCGTCCTCAAACCATCCCACTGTTATATGCCAACCCCTCAGGTTCTTTCCTCTTATTTTACCAAAGAGAACATTTGCACTTGATTTGCATACACAGTAGTTATTATTAGGGAGTCGACACCTGACTGGATGGTCGTATGGAAGGAATTACGTGATAGCGTCAGCACTTTACAAAAGACTGTTGACGACATGAGACAGCCGGAAAAACAGTTAATACCTGTCCAGGCGTCTCAAACACCGTCAGGGGCTCTAAAGCGCCCGTTACCTCAGATGGTCGACACAGACCCAGACACGGACACTGACTCCAGTGTCGACGGTGAGGAAACAAACGTATTTTCCAGTAGGGCCACACGTTACATGATCACGGCAATGAAGGAGGTTTTGAACATTTCTGATACTACAAGTACCACAAAAAAGGGTATTATGTGGGGTGTGAAAAAACTACCCGTAGTTTTTCCTGAATCAGATGAATTAAATGAGGTGTGTGATGAAGCGTGGGTTTCCCCCGATAAAAAACTGCTAATTTCTAAAAAATTATTGGCATTATACCCTTTCCCGCCAGAGGTTAGGGCGCGTTGGGAAACACCCCCTAGGGTAGATAAGGCGCTCACACGCTTATCAAAACAAGAGGCGTTACCGTCTCCGGATACGGCCGCCCTCAAGGAGCCAGCTGATAGAAAGCTGGAAAATATCCTAAAAAGTATATACACACATACTGGTGTTATACTGAGACCAGCAATCGCCTCAGCCTGGATGTGCAGTGCTGGGGTGGCTTGGTCGGATTCCCTGACTGAAAATATTGATACCCTGGACAGGGACAGTATATTATTGACTATAGAGCATTTAAAGGATGCATTTCTATATATGCGAGATGCACAGAGGGATATTTGCACTCTGGCATCAAGAGTAAGTGCGCTGTCCATTTCTGCCAGAAGAGGGTTATGGACGCGACAGTGGTCAGGTGATGCGGATTCCAAACGGCATATGGAAGTATTGCCGTATAAAGGGGAGGAGTTATTTGGGGTCGGTCTATCGGACCTGGTGGCCACGGCAACGGCTGGGAAATCCACCTTTTTACCCCAGGTCACCTCTCAGCAGAAAAAGACACCGTCTTTTCAGGCTCAATCCTTTCGTCCCCATAAGGGCAAGCGGGCAAAAGGCCACTCATATCTGCCCCGGGGCAGAGGAAGGGGAAAAAGACTGCAGCAGGCAGCCTCTTCCCAGGAACAGAAGCCCTCCCCCGCTTCTGCCAAGTCCTCAGCATGACGCTGGGGCCTTACAAGCGGACTCAGGTACGGTGGGGGGTCGTCTCAAGAATTTCAGCGCGCAGTGGGCTCACTCGCAAGTAGACCCCTGGATCCTTCAGGTGATATCTCAGGGGTACAAATTGGAATTCGAGACGTCTCCCCCTCGCCGTTTTCCTAAAGTCGGCTTTACCGACGTCTCCCTCTGACAGGGAGGCAGTTTTGGAAGCCATTCACAAGCTGTATTCCCAGCAGGTGATAATCAAGGTACCCCTCCCGCAACAGGGAACGGGGTATTATTCCACACTGTTGTGGTACCGAAGCCGGACGGCTCGGTGAGACCGATTCTAAATCAAAAATCTTTGAACACTTACATACGGAGGTTCAAATTCAAGTTGGAGTCACTCAGAGCAGTGATTGCGAACCTGGAAGAAGGGGACTATATGATGTCTCGGGACATCAAGGATGCTTACCTTCATGTCCCAATTTACCCTTCTCATGCCGTTTGGATGGTCCACGGCACCCCGGGTCTTTACCAAGGTAACGGCCGAAATGATGATACTCCTTCGAAGGAAGGGAGTTTTAGTTATCCCTTACTTGGACGATCTCCTGATAAGGGTAAGATCCAGAGAACAGTTGGAGGTCGGTGTAGCACTATCTCAGGTAGTGTTGCGGCAGCACGGTTGGATTCTCAATATTCCAAAATCGCAGCTGGTTCCGACGACTCGTCTTCTGTTCCTAGGGATGATCCTGGACACAGTCCAGAAAAAGGTGTTTCTCCCGGAGGAGAAAGCCAGGGAGTTATCCGAGCTAGTCAGGAACCTCCTAAAACCGAGCCAAGTCTCAGTGCATCAATGCACAAGGGTTCTGGGAAAAATGGTGGCTTCCTACGAAGCAATCCCATTCGGCAGATTCCACGCAAGAACTTTCCAGTGGGACCTGCTGGACAAATGGTCCGGGTCGCATCTTCAGATGCATCAGCGGATAACCCTGTCACCAAGGACAAGGGTGTCCCTCCTGTGGTGGTTGCAGAGTGCTCATCTTCTAGAGGGCCGCAGATTCGGCATTCAGGACTGGGTCCTGGTGACCACGGATGCCAGCCTGCGAGGCTGGGGAGCAGTCACACAGGGAAGGAATTTCCAGGGCTTATGGTCAAGCCTGGAGACATCACTTCACATAAATATCCTGAAGCTAAGGGCCATTTACAATGCTCTAAGCTTAGCAAGACCTCTGCTTCAAGGTCAGCCGGTGTTGATCCAGTCGGACAACATCACGGCAGTCACCCACGTAAACAGACAGGGTGGCACAAGAAGCAGGAGGGCAATGGCAGAAGCTGCAAGGATTCTTCGCTGGGCGGAAAATCATGTGATAGCACTGTCAGCAGTGTTCATTCCGGGAATGGACAACTGGGAAGCAGACTTCCTCAGCAGATCAGGCAATAGCTGTAGACGCTCTGGTAACACCGTGGGTGTACCGGTCAGTGTATGTGTTCCATCCTCTGCCTCTCATACACAAGGTACTGAGAATTATAAGATGGAGAGGAGTAAGCACTATATTTGTGACTCCGGATTGGCCAAGAAGGACTTGGTAACCGGAACTTCAAGAGATGCTCACGGAGGATCCGTGGCCTCTACCTCTAAGAAGGGACCTGCTCCAGCAAGGACCCTGTCTGTTCCAAGACTTACCGCGGCTGCGTTTGACGGCATGGCGGTTGAACGCCGGATCCTGAAGGAAAAAGGCATTCCGGATGAAGTCATCCCTATCCTGATCAAAGCCAGGAAGGATGTAACCGCAAAACATTATCACCGCATTTGGCGAAAATATGTTGCGTGGTGCGAGGCCAGTAAGGCCGACGGAGGAATTTCAACTGGGTCGATTCCTACATTTCCTGCAAACAGGAGTGTCTATGGGCCTGAAATTGGGGTCCATTAAGGTTCAAATTTCGGCCCTGTCAATTTTCTTCCAAAAAGAACTAGCTTCAGTCCCTGAAGTTCAGACGTTTGTAAAATGGGTACTGTATATACAGCCTCCTTTTGTGCCTCCAGTGGCACCTTGGGATCTCAATGTAGTTTTTGGGTTCCAAAAGTCACATTGGTTTGAACCACTTAAATCTGTGGAGTTAAAATATCTCACATGGAAGGTGGTCATGCTGTTGGCCCTGGCCTGGGCCAGGCGCGTGTCAGAATTGGCGGCTTTATCCTGTAAAAGCCCTTATCTGATTTTCCATTCGGACAGGGCGGAATTGAGGACTCGTCCTCAGTTTCTCCCTAAGGTGGATTCAGCGTTTCACCTGAACCAACCTATGGTGGTGCCTGTGGCTACTAGGGACTTGGAGGACTCCAAGTTGCTAGACGTTGTCAGGGCCCTGAAAATATATGTTTCCAGGACGGCTGGAGTCAGAAAATCTGACTCGCTGTTTATCCTGTATGCACCCAACAAGCTGGGTGCTCCTGCTTCTAAGCAGACTATTGCTCGTTGGATTTGTAGTACAATTCAGCTTGCACATTCTGTGGCAGGCCTGCCACAGCCAAAAATCTGTAAATGCCCACTCCACAAGGGAGGTGGGCTCATCTTGGGCGGCTGCCCGAGGGGTCTCGGCTTTACAACTTTGCCGAGCAGCTACTTGGTCAGGAGCAAATACGTTTGTAAAATTCTACAAATTTGATACCCTGGCTGAGGAGGACCTGGAGTTCTCTCATTTGGTGCTGCAGAGTCATCCGCACTCTCCCGCCCGTTTGGGAGCTTTGGTATAATCCCCATGGTCCTTACGGAGTCCCCAGCATCCACTAGGACGTCAGAGAAAATAAGAATTTACTTACCGATAATTCTATTTCTCGTAGTCCGTAGTGGATGCTGGGCGCCCATCCCAAGTGCGGATTGTCTGCAATACTGGTACATAGTTATTGTTACCAAAAAATCGGGTTATTGCTGTAGTGAGCCATCTTTTCTAGAGGCTCTTCTGTTATCATGCTGTTAACTGGGTTTAGATCACAAGTTATATGGTGTGATTGGTGTGGCTGGTATGAGTCTTACCCGGGATTCAAAATCTTTCCTTATTGTGTACGCTCGTCCGGGCACAGTATCCTAACTGAGGCTTGGAGGAGGGTCATAGGGGGAGGAGCCAGTGCACACCAGGTAGTCCTAAAGCTTTCCGCTATTCCCCATGGTCCTTACGGAGTCCCCAGCATCCACTACGGACTACGAGAAATAGAATTATCGGTAAGTAAATTCTTATTATTAACAGACTACACATGTGCTGCGATTGCAATGCCTAGGCATGAAGGTGCTGCTGCGAACTCGCTTACAATGAGGATTTCATGGAAAAGTGATTGACAGGAAATTACCATTTGGAGGTGTTAACGGGAAGTTTACAGGGAGTGCAAAAACATGGCGGGTAATTCTAAGTTGATCGCAGCAGGAAAATTTTTAGCAGTTGGGCAAAACCATGTGCACTGCAGGGGAGGCAGATATAACATTTGCAGAGAGAGTTAGATTTGGGTGGGTTATTTTGTTTCTATGCAGGGTAAATACTGGCTGCTTTATTTTTACACTGCAATTTAGATTGCAGATTGAACACACCACACCCAAATCTAACTCTCTTTGCACATGTTATTTCTCTGACGTCCTAGTGGATGCTGGGGACTCCGTAAGGACCATGGGGAATAGACGGGCTCCGCAGGAGACTGGGCACACTATAAGAAAGATTTGGTACTACCTGGTGTGCACTGGCTCCTCCCTCTATGCCCCTCCTCCAGACCTCAGTTAGATTTCTGTGCCCGGCCGAGCTGGATGCACACTAGGGGGCTCTCCTGAGCTCCTAGAAAGAAAGTATATGTTAGGTTTTTTATTTTACAGTGAGACCTGCTGGCAACAGGCTCACTGCAACGAGGGACTAAGGGGAGAAGAAGCGAACCTACCTGCTTGCAGCTAGCTTGGGCTTCTTAGGCTACTGGACACCATTAGATCCAGAGGGATCGGCCGCAGGACCCGTCCTTGGTGTTCGTTCCCGGAGCCGCGCCGCCGTCCCCCTTACAGAGCCAGAAGCAAGAAGATGGTCCGGAAAATCGGCAGCAGAAGACATCCTGTCTTCACCAAGGTAGCGCACAGCACTGCAGCTGTGCGCCATTGCTCCTCATACACACTTCACACTCCGGTCACTGAGGGTGTAGGGCGCTGGGGGGGGGCGCCCTGAGCAGCAATAAAATCACCTTGGCTGGCAAAATAACCACAATATATAGCCCCAGAGGCTATATATGTGGTAATTACCCCTGCCAGAATACAGAAAAAAGCGGGAGAAAAGTCAGCCGAAAAAGGGGCGGAGCCATCTCCCTCAGCACACTGGCGCCATTTCTCCCTCACAGTTCCGCTGGAAGGAAGCTCCCTGACTCTCCCCTGCAGTCTACACTACAGAAAAGGGTAAAAAAGAGAGGGGGGGCACAAAATTGAGGCGCAGTAAATATTATAGCAGCTATAGGGGACATAATTCAGTTAGTCCCTGCATTATATAGCGCTCTGGTGTGTGCTGGCATACTCTCTCTCTGTCTCCCCAAAGGGCTTTTGTGGGGTCCTGTCTCCTTTAAGAGCATTCCCTGTGTATGTGTGCGGTGTGTCGGTACGGCTGTGTCGACATGTTTGATGAGGAGACTTATGTGGAGGCGGAGCAGATGCCTATAAATGTGATGTCACCCCCTGCGGGGCAGACACCTGAGTGGATGGACTTATGGAAGGAATTACGTGCAAGTGTCGACTCCTTACATAAAAAATTTGACGACATGCCAAATGCGGGACAGCCGGCTTCTCAGCTCGTGCCTGCCCAGGCAATTCAAAGGCCATCAGGGGCTCTAAAACGCCCACTACCTCAGATGGCAGACACAGATGTCGACACGGATACTGATACCAGTGTCGACGACGATGAGTCAAATTTAATGTCCGCTAGGGCCATTCGTTGCATGATTGAGGCAATGAAAGAGGTTTTACACATTTCTGATATAAACCCAGGTACCTCAAAAAAGGGTATTATGTTTGGGGAGAAAAAACTACCAATAGTTTTTCCCCCATCTGAAGAATTAAATGAAGTGTGTGAAGAAGCGTGGGCTTTCCCTGATAAAAAATTGGTGATTTCAAAAAAATTACTAATGGCGTTCCCTTTCTCGCCAGAGGATAGGTCACGTTGGGAAACTCCCCCTAGGGTGGATAAAGCGCTCACACGTTTGTCTAAAAAGGTGGCACTACCGTCTCCGGATACGGCCGCCCTAAAGGAACCTGCTGATAGAAAGCAGGAGGCTATCCTAAAGTCTATATATACACACACTGGTGTTATACTGAGACCAGCTATTGCTTCAGCGTGGATGTGCAGTGCTGCTGCTGCTTGGTCAGATTCCCTGTCAGAAAATATTGACACCCTGGACAGGGACACTATATTGCTAACCGTAGAGCATATAAAAGACTCAGTCTTGTACATGAGAGATGCACAGAGGGAAATCTGCCGGCTGGCATCTAGAATAAGTGCATTGTCCATTTCTGCTAGGAGAGGCTTATGGACTCGGCAGTGGACAGGGGATGCAGATTCTAAAAGGCACATGGAAGTTTTGCCTTATAAGGGTGAGGAGTTATTCGGGGATGGTCTCTCAGACCTTGTTTCCACAGCAACAGCTGGGAAGTCAGCATTTTTGCCCCATGTCCCCTCACAGCCTAAGAAAGCGCCGTATTATCAGGTACAGTCCTTTCGACCCCAGAAAAACAGGCGGGGAAAAGGCGGGTCCTTTCTGTCTAGAGGCAGAGGAAGGGGAAAAAAGCTGCACCACGCAGCAGGCTCCCAGGAACAAAAGTCCTCCCCCGCTTCTTCCAAATCCGCCGCATGACGGTGGGGCTCCACAGGCGGAGCCAGGTACGGTGGGGGGCCGCCTCAAAAAATTCAGCGATCAGTGGGTTCGCTCACGGGTGGATCCCTGGATCCTTCAAGTAGTATCTCAGGGGTACAAGCTGGAATTCGAGGCGCCTCCCCCCCGCCGTTTCCTCAAATCGGCCTTACCGACAACTCCCTCGGGCAGGGAGGCTGTACTAGAGGCAATTCACAAGCTGTATTCCCAGCAGGTGATAGTCAAAGTACCCCTACTTCAACAAGGACGGGGTTACTATTCCACACTGTTTGTGGTACCGAAACCGGACGGTTCGGTGAGACCCATTTTAAATTTGAAATCCTTGAACACATACATAAAAAGATTCAAGTTCAAGATGGAATCGCTCAGGGCGGTTATTGCAAGCCTGGACGAGGGGGATTACATGGTATCCCTGGACATCAAGGATGCTTACCTGCATGTCCCAATTTACCTTCCTCACCAGGAGTACCTCAGATTTGTGGTACAGGATTGCCATTACCAATTCCAGACACTACCGTTTGGACTGTCCACGGCACCGAGGGTGTTTACCAAGGTAATGGCAGAAATGATGATACTCCTTTGAAAAAAGGGAGTTTTAATTACCCCGTACTTGGACGATCTCCTAATAAAGGCGAGGTCCAGGGAGCAGTTACTGGTCGGAGTAGCACTATCTCGGGAAGTGCTACAACAGCATGGCTGGATTCTAAACATTCCAAAGTCACAACTGGTTCCTTCCACACGCTTACTGTTCCTGGGGATGATTCTGGACACAGAACAGAAAAAAGTGTTTCTCCCGCAGGAGAAAGCCAAGGAGCTGTCATCTCTAGTCAGAGACCTCCTAAAACCAAAACGGGTATCGGTGCATCACTGCACACGAGTCCTGGGAAAAATGGTGGCTTCGTACGAAGCAATTCCATTCGGCAGGTTCCATGCAAGGACCTTCCAGTGGGACCTCTTGGACAAGTGGTCGGGATCGCATCTTCAGATGCATCAACTGATAACCCTGTCTCCAAGGACCAGGGTGTCTCTACTGTGGTGGCTGCAGAGTGCTCATCTTCTAGAGGGCCGCAGATTCGGCATACAGGACTGGGTCCTGGTGACCACGGATGCCAGCCTTCGGGGCTGGGGCGCAGTCACACAGGGAAGAAATTTCCAGGGACTTTGGTCAAGTCAGGAGTCGTCCCTACACAAACATTCTGGAACTGAGGGCCATTTACAATGCCCTAAGTCAGGCAAGGCCCCTGCTTCAAAACCAGCCGGTTCTGATCCAATCAGACAACATCACGGCAGTCGCCCATGTAAACCGACAGGGCGGCACAAGAAGCAGGGTGGCGATGGCAGAAGCCACAAGGATTCTCCGATGGGCGGAAAATCACGTAATAGCACTGTCAGCAGTGTTCATTCCGGGAGTGGACAACTGGGAAGCAGACTTCCTCAGCAGACACGACCTACACCCGGGAGAGTGGGGACTTCATCCAGAAGTCTTCCTACTGTTGGTAAACCGTTGGGAAAGGCCACAGGTGGACATGATGGCGTCCCGCCTCAACAAAAAGCTAAAGAGATATTGCACCAGGTCAAGGGACCCTCAGGCGATAGCTGTGGACGCTCTTGTGACACCGTGGGTGTACCAGTCGGTTTATGTGTTCCCTCCTCTGCCTCTCATACCAAAGGTACTGAGAATAATAAGAAGGCGAGGAGTAAGAACGATACTCGTGGTTCCGGATTGGCCAAGAAGAGCTTGGTACCAGGAACTTCAAAAAATATTATCAGAGGACCCATGGCCTCTACCGCTCAGACAGGATCTGCTACAGCAGGGGCCCTGTCTGTTCCAAGACTTACCGCGGCTGCGTTTGACGGCATGGCGGTTGAATTCCGGATCCTAAAGGAAAAGGGCATTCCGGAGGAAGTCATTCCTACGCTGATAAAAGCCAGGAAAGAAGTAACCGCAAATCATTATCATCGCATTTGGCGAAAATATGTTGCGTGGTGTGAGGCCAGGAAGGCCCCTACAGAGGAATTTCAGCTGGGTCGTTTTCTGCACTTCCTACAGTCAGGAGTGACTATGGGCCTAAAATTGGGTTCCATTAAGGTCCAGATTTCGGCTCTGTCGATTTTCTTCCAGAAAGAACTGGCTTCACTGCCTGAAGTTCAGACTTTTGTAAAAGGAGTGCTTCATATTCAGCCCCCTTTTGTGCCTCCTGTGGCACCTTGGGATCTCAATGTGGTGTTGAGTTTCCTAAAATCACATTGGTTTGAACCACTTAAAACCGTGGATCTGAAATATCTCACGTTGAAAGTGGTCATGTTATTGGCCTTGGCTTCGGCCAGGCGTGTGTCAGAATTGGCGGCTTTATCATGTAAAAGCCCTTATCTGATTTTCCATATGGATAGGGCAGAATTGAGGACTCGTCCCCAGTTTCTCCCTAAGGTGGTATCAGCTTTTCACTTGAACCAACCTATTGTGGTGCCTGCGGCTACTAGGGACTTGGAGGATTCCAAGTTACTAGACGTAGTCAGGGCCTTGAAAATTTATGTTTCCAGGACGGCTGGAGTCAGGAAAACTGACTCGCTTTTTATCCTGTATGCACCCAACAAAATAGGTGCTCCTGCTTCTAAGCAGACTATTGCTCGCTGGATTTGTAGCACAATTCAGCTGGCGCATTCTGCGGCTGGATTGCCGCATCCTAAATCAGTGAAAGCCCATTCCACGAGGAAGGTGGGCTCATCTTGGGCGGCTGCCCGAGGGGTCTCGGCTTTACAACTTTGCCGAGCTGCAACTTGGTCAGGGGAAAACACGTTTGCTAAATTCTACAAATTTGATACCCTGGCTGAGGAGGACCTTGAGTTCTCTCATTCGGTGCTGCAGAGTCATCCGCACTCTCCCGCCCGTTTGGGAGCTTTGGTATAATCCCCATGGTCCTTACGGAGTCCCCAGCATCCACTAGGACGTCAGAGAAAATAAGAATTTACTCACCGGTAATTCTATTTCTCGTAGTCCGTAGTGGATGCTGGGCGCCCATCCCAAGTGCGGATTGTCTGCAATACTTGTATATAGTTATTGCCTAACTAAAGGGTTATTGTTGAGCCATCTGTTGAGAGGCTCAGTTATATTTCATACTGTTAACTGGGTTTAATATCACGAGTTATACGGTGTGATTGGTGTGGCTGGTATGAGTCTTACCCGGGATTCAAAATCCTTCCTTATTGTGTCAGCTCTTCCGGGCACAGTATCCTAACTGGGGTCTGGAGGAGGGGCATAGAGGGAGGAGCCAGTGCACACCAGGTAGTACCAAATCTTTCTTATAGTGTGCCCAGTCTCCTGCGGAGCCCGTCTATTCCCCATGGTCCTTACGGAGTCCCCAGCATCCACTACGGACTACGAGAAATAGAATTACCGGTGAGTAAATTCTTATTATCTGCCTCCCCTGCAGTGCACATGGTTTTGCCCAACTGTTAAAAAATTTCCAGCTGCGATCAACTTGGAATTACCCCCATGGTGTCTACTACAGTCACTGCTGCTGTGTCCAGTTTTTGTAGCCATATACCTACCCTTATCCCTGATGTTCCTCAGTTTTGCATATAGTTTGTGAACGTGTACGCAATTTCCAATGATTTTGCAATATCTCTGGTGGGTGTCTCTATTCATATCAGGACAGCAACTTCATTTGCTAACAATAGCAGCCTGGAGCATAATAAATGACAACTGTAGTTTGTGTACAAACATGAATTAGGCCCTATGTACGAAAATGCTTAATTAAAGCTACGATTGGTTGTTTGGTTGTTATGGTTGAAGTATAGATGTATGCATTGCTTGAATCTAAGTAGATAGCCTTTTTTTACTTGATCAACTTGTATTATATCAAAACAGTAAATGTTGTTTTTCTTATTTTTATTCATGCAATAGAAAACGCAACTGTGGAATTAATGTTCAGCATGAGTCTTAAGCAATCCATTAGGTTGGCATCTCTTCTCAGAACTGCTAATCATTCACAAACTCAGTAATCTGACTGACTCAGTCACCCGAATGACATGACTTTGTTTTCCTGTGTTTGCTGCCAATATTCTTATAAACGTATGGCGTAAAATGAAATATATGTAAAATTTACAAAGCTGCAAATATGAAGACCTGTAACAAAATGAAGTTTTTGTGATGTAAAGCTTTTTTTTTTTGTACAAATATTACTGACTGCCAGTGCATAGATCTGTGCATAAGGTTGTCAGTCTCCGGTGGGAGTGGGTGAAGGCCTCATATACGGCCGACATGCAGATGCAAGATTTAGTTTTGTGGGAAAAACGATTTCCTGAGCATGAAATTAAAGGGGTTTAATGCATTCCCAGCAAAGAGCTTTTACAGGCCCATAGGGGTGGTAGTGATCATCAAGCCTTACATAGAAACATAGAATTTGACAACAGATAAGAACCTCTTGGCCCATCTAATCTGCCCATTTTTCTTTTATCCTTTTGGTAATTTAGGGGTCTATTTACTAAGCCTTGGATGGAGGTACAGTGGACAGAGATAAAGTACTAGCCCATCAGCTCCTAACTGTCATTTTTCATACCTAGCCTTTGACATGGCAGTTAGGAGCTGATTGGCTGGTACTTTATCTCCATCCATGGCTTAGTGATCCCTATTTGTTCCTTATTTCTTTGTAAGGATATTCATATGCCTATCCCAAACATGTTTAAATTGCTCTACTGTCTTAGCCTCTACCACCTCTGATGGGAGCCGTGGCCTATGCATTCAGCCTTTTACCTACTGTATATATGGGAAAGCACATTTCTATCAATTTAATAGACACATTTTAAATGTAGAGTCAGGTCTGCTCTTTACTTCTAATGGAATGCACTTGCACGCTCTTTCTTTTTGGAAAAAGGATATTACTCTCACGGTGCTTTTTGGCCAAAGTAAGCAAAGCTTTAAACACATAAAAGTGACATTTATTAATGTCATTTATTTCTTATTTCAGAAGAAACATATAAGAAATCTAAACAAATATAATGAGTGATTGTATGAAGGAGGATGGCTGAAATGGCTTTTATTCCGCCATGTGCATATTCAGATGTAGCTGTAAACACACAGATCTATTGTTAACAGGGGCAAGAAGACAGGGGTCTGTGTTATAACAGATCTACAATGTCTAGGTAGAGAGTCAATAAAGGTTGGCAACATATAGTCGACATGCATTAGCTCGAGGGGTACAAAAGGTCGTCATGACAACAAACAACACAAAACTGTGTACTTTCGCTGGAACGCTTCACACGCCACGATTCAGGCAAGATGGCTTGCTCTGCTTCGCTCGCCACAGGTTACTATTATTATTGGAAAGGTTATTTATATACCAAACACATATTCCACAGCACTTAGTCCCAATAGGTGTCCACATGAATAGCAGATCAAGAAACTGTTGGGAAAACATGTGAAAATCCCCCAAAATCATGTGTTAACCACTGCTAATTCAACTTTCTGAACCTGTGAACATTTTGTACTTGTATTTTGTACTTGTTGACCACATGGTGTTGACCTATTGACCGCCAACCAATACAGTGTTGATCTATCATCCAGATACTGAAGACAGGAGACATTAAGTTAGTGTAGACACTGACAAACAGGAGCACTTACACAACTAAAGGAGAAGGAGAAGTGTAGTGTGGGTCCACATTTCCTATCTCCCATTACTAAAACAGTAACACAAGGCTGCCATCATTACATTAAAAAACATTTGCAGATTTATACCTAAGTAAGTGATAACTAGATATGAAGCATAAAGACATGTTGCCTTCCCCTAAGCTACAGGACCATGCCTCACACATGTATGTTGTTAGCACCGCCTTGGTTATAAATACATCTGGTTCTGATTTTTACTGTGTGCATTATCTGCATTCTCTCATTCCCCATAATGGTCACACTTGCTTCACTTTTATTACACCAACACTTTCCACTGCTAAAAACATCTCTGTATTGTCATGATGCTTAGCTCTTGCAGTTCTGTGTGGGATTTTAGTCACCATGGCATTGTGTTACATTTCCTGTGTAATATGTTTTCATTAATAACAAAGTACAATGTACACTGCTTCCAGCAAAATATCATTAAGACGACTTATTGTTTTCATGCCCAAGCTTTGGACAGAACACAAGAACATAGGGAGTGGTGTCCCTTACCATCCAGCTAACGTTACTAAGTAATGTACAGTTACAATTCGTGAGTAATGGGAATATGCCTGTTTTTAAGTACTGAAAAAAAAGCACGGAAAAAAATCTATTTTTCTATTAGATACAAATATTAACACCACTTTAAAAACTGAGAATTATAAAAAAAAAATAGTATTTTAAACAGGACATGCTGGGGATTGTAGTGCTCCAGTGTCCTCTGAGGTGGTATTGTGTTTTATATGTGCTGACACATTGGCTAAGCAGCAAAGTATACCTGGAATATTTTTTTAAACAAAATGCTGGCAACTATAATAATAATAATAATAATAATAATAATGAACAGTCTTATACGTCCATTACTATTTTGCCTATGTACAGTATATACAAGGACAAAGAAGGACATAAAATAAAGTGTGAGATGCTGCTAGCACACAGAGACACATACAGCGATGACAGGACCAGCACGGGGATAGTGTAGGCACTGAGGTATGCTAGGTACTGTACTCTGTCACATTGCAGGGCACCCTTCAATCCAGAAAATAATGTGGGAATGCTCTGCTCCCTAATCACTATGTCACACTTACCATTTTGTCATGAAGAGGAGGGGATGATGGGTAGCTATACGAGTACACTCCTGTGGGCACAGGTCTCCGGTCACCCAAATAGTCATACTGACAAGAGAGATTAAAAAGTAAAAGGTTATAAAATTGCACATCATTTTCAGCTTCATATACAATATTTCACTTCAGTAGTATATTACTGTTATATAATGGATGCTGATGTTTGCTTTTTTTGTTATTTTGCTTTGTTTTACTTTCTGAGGGACTATGCAACTTCCAGGTCACCTCATAAATATACATCTGGAAATGTATATACTATATTTTCATTTGCAATGCATCACAAAAAGGCAGTTATTGGTGGATTTGCTCAGAAGATGAAATTATTTCTGGGAGGGGACCTACATATGCCCGCCTGTTACATGTCACAAATATGAACACGGTCATTTCCTTGCACCACTTTTATTATACATAAAATAAGCTGCTCCGAATCATGAACCAGGAAGTCCTGTGCAATCTTGTACAAGGCTAATATGTTTCTGGTGGAACAATAATCTTTTTTACAGATACTGGCACCATGACTTTTAACTGTTGAACAGGAATTTGCAAATAGCAAACTTAGGAGGAAGCACACATTTTGCAAAAGTGACTGATGGGAGGATGGGGAAGAAAGTGTTAGAAACATGAGTGCACATACTTTTGAACCCTCGTGGAAAGATTAGTTAGTTTTGCAGCACAAAGTAATTTAACTGAGAGAGAAACATAGAATTTGATGGCAGATAAGAACCACTTGGCACGGGTTGGGTAGTCGTGACCGGCGGTAGGGATACCGGCGCTCAGCATACCGGGGCAGAGATCCCTACTGCCAGGAATGCCAACAGGGTGACGAGCGTAATGGAGCCCCTTGCAGGCTAGCTGCGCTTGCCACGCTGAGGACACGGTGGCACGCTGCACTTGCCACAGGATCTTTTCCCACTCTATGGGAGCCAGTATGTTGGTATCTCGCGTGTCGGCATGTTAAGCAGTCGGGATTCCGGAGTCGTGATCTAGACCACCGGGATCCCGACTGCCGCAAACATAAACGCATCCCCTTGGCACATCTACTCTGCACTAAACACGTGTACATGCAGAGCCGGATTAAGGGGTGCCCAGGGGTTCAGTACCCCGGGCTCCCCTGTCACAAGGGGCCCCCCAGCCAAAGCTGCTTTGGTGCTGCTGTCCCCTCACCAGCCTCCACCATCAGAGGCAGCTCTAAAGGCAGCAGCGGAGGCTGGAGATCGCTGACTGCCCTGTACCTGACCCGTGCTGCCCGTGAGGAGGGACATCACACACCCGCTGGCACTGGCAGTGTGGAATCCTCCCTCCCCAGCCTTGGGGCCTTGCCCGTGTCTGGCTTTGTGTGTGTGGGGGGGTGGAAGTGGACCAAATGTTTTTTTTTAATGGTCGCGGCCCTACTGCCGGCATTCAGGGCCCCATCCCCTCGTGGCTGTATGCTGTGATTTGGGGGGGGCGGAGCAGAGGGGGTGGAGCTAATGAGATAATTGTTATAGAAGCACGTCATGTTGGCTCCGCCCCCTCCCCGCCAACCCGCGAATCACAGAATGTTTGCCTTGGGGGCAGGGCCTAATGGTGAACAGTGCCCCTGGCTGGTGCCTGGCTCCCAGCAATATGTCCTAGCTGCGGCATCCTCACCCTTTTTCAGGGCAGGCTTCAGTGTAAGTGTATGCACAGTTTGTGTTCTATGTGTGTGTATGTGTTGTACCTGTGTAGATGTGTGTGTATATGTTCTATTCGTGTATATGTGTGTATATTTTCTATGTGTGTGTATGTGTTTTATGTGTATGTATTTGTGGGTATGTGGGTGTATGAGTTCCATATATATATATATTTTTTATATATATATATATATATATATATATATATACGGTGCATGGTACGGTGGCACTCTCAGCGCATAAAGAAGAATGGTAGACACAGCTAAGTGTGATCACACTTAGCTGTGTCTACCGTTCTTCTTTATGCGCCGAGAGTGCCGCCGTCCCACGCACCGTATTTAAGGAACCGGCTTTTCCTGTTTTCCTCGGAGGGCACTGGCTACTAAACCACGTAACTATACAGGACAACGGAGTGCAGTAAACAGCTTTCCATATATATATATATATATATATATATATATATATATACACAGGTTGAGTCTCCCTTATCCAAAATGCTTGGGACCAGAGGTATTTTGGATATGGGATTTTTCCGTATTTTGGAATAATTGCATACCATAATGAGATATCATGGCGATGGGGCCTAAATCTAAGCACAGAATGCATTTATGTTACATATACACCTTATACACACAGCCTGAAGGTAATTTTAGCCAATATTTTTTATAACTTTGTGCATTAAACAAAGTTTGTGTACATTCACACAATTCATTTATGTTTCATATACACCTTATACACACAGCCTGAAGGTCATTTAATACAATATTTTTAATAACTTTGTGTATTAAACAAAGTTTGTGTACATTGAGCCATCAGAAAACAAAGGTTTCACTATCTCACTCTCACTCAAAAAAGTCCGTATATCGGAATATTCCGTATTTCGGAATATTTGGATATGGGATACTCAACCTGTAAATATATATATATAATATTGCTGCAAAGATGCCCAGCACTCCCAATAGCTGTGCATATCCCGGGTGCCCTCCGCGCTGGATGATACTATTAGGGGAAGAAGAAAGCAGTGGCACTCCGGATGGTATCAAACAAACTTTAGTGTGAAATGTAAAAGATGGTCATATATGGCCAACGTTTCGGGGCCTGAAGCCCATTTGTCAAGGTGTGAACAATAAGAGAAAGAACCCTCCTACCTTTAAAGACCAGTGGGAGCCCACGTGTGAGGAGGAGCTGGGCCGGACGCCGTTTCTTCTTCCTCTAATATATATATATATATATATACACACACACACAAACACACGTGTGTACATCAACGGAACCCCCCTTCCGGACCCTGCTTTTGCCCCTGCAGGGGCTGGTTGCTGGTGTGGGAGCCTCGTCTTGGGTGCCCTGGGCCCCCCAAGGGCTTAATCCAGCCCTCTGTACGTGCACACACAACCAGTATGTTTGGATTGTGGGAGGAAACCGACGCAAGTCCAGGGAGAATATACAAACTCCATGCAGTTAGGGCCATGGTGGGATCAAACCCATGACTTCAGTGCTGTGAGATAGCAATGCTAACCGTTACACCATCCGAACTACCCTGTTGCTAAATCTAAATAATTGTTTGTACTAGAATACCCTTCTGAACTAGAATACCCTTTTCAGAGCAGAAAGAATTTCTTGTGAGTCCAGATTTGTGTGAGTTAGGGTAGCACAGTGGATGAGTCAGAATACAGGGCAGCCTATCTGCCTGCCTTTCTCTCTCCCATATTGTACTCCACTCAGGGGGCGGAGTTTCGCAGAATCACCTGCCAGCAAGTATACAGCCCTTGGCTACAAGCATTACCCTTGGCAACAAGCATTACGCTTGGCACTGAGCATGGATCCAAGCGCATGAAACACCTGGCAACAAGCATGGATCCCAGAGCATGAAACCCTGGCAACAAGCATGACACCCAGCGCATGAAACCACTGGCAACAGGTATGACACCCACCACATGAAACCCCTGGCAACAAGCATGGATCCCAGAGCATGAAACCCCTGGCAACGAACATGATACCCAGCAAATGAAACCCCTGGAAATGAGCAGGTAATTTAAAAGTAATTAGAAGCTTTACTGTAGCGCATAATGTATTACGGGCATTGTGGTGCATGGCATAATATGGTGGAGGGGGCATAATATGGTGCAAGGGGCATCACTGTGTGGGGCTTAACATGGTGGAATTTTTTTTTTGTCCTGCGGTGGACGCCACACCCATTTTAGAGAGGCCACACCCATTTTAGCGAGGTCACTCTGCACATGTTATATCTGCCCCCCCTCCCCCTGCAATGCACATGGTTTTGCCCATTTGCTAACAAATTTGCTTCTGCGATCAGATCTGAATTCGGCCCATAGATTTTAAGCTGCACTGGGGCAGGGACTGATGTGAATGGCCACATATTCTCTGTAAAGCGCTGCAGAATATGTGTACGCTGTATAATGAACTGGTAGTAAATAAAAACAGACAAGTGGAGGTGTTGCCCATAGCAACCAATCACGTATCATTTTCTAGAATGCAATTAAGAAATGATTGGTTGATAACACCTCAACTTTCTATTTTCAGAAGCTTTAGTAAATCTGCCCCATACACTACTTATTTCTCAACACAAAATAACCTGTCTCAGTCATAAACAACAAATGTCGTTTTAAACATTTAATCAAGCAAAAGTGATATGTAAAAAAAAGACAGCTCCAATGCTCTCAGGGCCTAATTCAGATCTGATTGCTGTTGTGCGTTATTGCACAGCGGGCGATGAGATCCGAACTGCGCATGCGTATGCACCGCATTGCGCAGGTGCTTCGGACGTCTACAACGGGCATCGGCGGTTAGCGACGGGATGGTGCGAAGGATCCATTCACACGGGCGTTCGCAAGGTGATTGACAGCAAGAGGCCATTTGTGGGTGGCAACTGACCGTTTTCAGGGAGTGTCCGGAAAAACGCAGGCAGGCTCATGCGTTTTCAGGGAGTGTGACTGACGTCCGCTCCGTCCCCAATCCGCAGGATTCAATCACACTGGATAAGTAAGTCCTGGGCTGCGCAAAGACTGCCCAAACTTATGTTCATGTAGCTCTGCAACACATAGGAACGCACACTTGCACAGCAATTTTACCCTCCCCCTGTAGGCGGCGACTGTGTGATCACAGAGCAGCAAAACAGACAGCCCAGCGATCAAATCTGAATTAGGCCCTCAATCTCATGATTAACGGATGGTATGACTGAGCAGGATTTTAACTGAAGAACTTAAAAGTTGAAACAAATGAAAAAGCTGGTTTTAAAGTAGAAGCAGCTTTGACTTTTGAAATGCCTTTAGTGTTTCTGCAATGTGCATTTTCTGAGTCACCCAACAATTCTATACACTGATATAACAGCGGTTTTAAGTAGGTGTAACCGTGAGAATCCTGAACGTAGGACATGCACATGTAAACAAGTGTTGCAGGTTCCAGAGTTTGTTTGATTTTTAAATCCCCTTTAGTGTATTATTATAATAATAAAATGTACCTGATCAGATAAATGAGGTCCAATAATGTAGTGCAGATATGAAAAATAAAGAAACCTTTTCAGCCTTCTCTTTATGTTTAATGAAACTGCATCTGACACTTTTAGCATTGTAACCTAAGTGGTTAACTTTATTAACTACTTTAAAATACTTGGTAGAATACATCTTTTGTCCCAGAACAGTCTGAAATGTTTGTGGCATGGATTCAACAAGGTACTGGAAACAGTGCTTAGATATTGTGGTCCATAGTGACATGACAGCATGAGTTGTTGCAGATGTGTTGTTATATTCATGCTGCACATCCTCCACATCTCAGACATGCTCTATTGGATTGAAAGCTCATGACTGTGGAGGCCAAAGTCACTTGAATGACATTTCTTCCCCGTTTAATGTTTGGCCTGAAAAACAACTGAACCTCTTGACCAAGCCATGTTTGTGGGACCAGCTTGAGATGACTGTCAGCTCCTAACTGTAATTTTTCAAAAACAGTCCGATAGGAGCTGATTGGCTGGTACTTTATCTCTCCCCACTTAATCACTCTCTAAGACAGGGGTGGAGAACCTGCGGGCCGTATACGGCCCGCAAAGCCGTTTGGTCCGGCCCACCAGCTTGTGTCAGTGAGACACGCTGCCGGTCAGTCCGGCGGCAGCGTGTCTCAGCTGTCAGAACAGGGAGGAGAGCGCGGCTGTCGGGTGGGAGCGGCGGCGTGTAGTACTTCAAACCAGCCGCCGGTCTGTGAGCCAATCAGAGCCCGCGGACCGGCAGCCAATCAGGAGCCGCGGCTGCCGGTCCGCGAGCTCTGATTGGCTCTCGAATCGGCGGCTGGTTTGAAGTACTACACGCCGCCGCTCCCACCCGACAGCCGCGCTCTCCTCCGTGTCCCACGGTAAGCAGCACGGAGGGGAGAGGGGAGGGCATCTGTATACCTGGCACTGTGGGGGCATTTGTATACCTGGCACTGTGGGGGCATCTGTATAACTGGCACTGTGAGGGGCATTTGTATACCTGGCACTGTGGGGGCATCTGTATACCTGGCACTGTGGGGGCATCTGTATACCTGGCACTGTGGGGACATCTGTATACCTGGCACTGTGAGGGGCATTTGTATACCTGGCACTGTGGGGGCATCTGTATACCTGGCACTGTGGGGGGCATTTGTATACCTGGCACTGTGGGGGGCATTTGTATACCTGGCACTGTGGGGGGCATTTGTATACCTGGCACTGTGGGGGCATCTGTATAACTGGCACTGTGAGGGGCATTTGTATACATGGCACTGTGGGGGCATCTGTATACCTGGCACTGTGGGGACATCTGTATACCTGGCACTGTGGGGGCATCTATACCTGGCACTGTGGGGACATCTGTATACCTGGCACTGTGGGGACATCTGTATACCTGGCACTGTGAGGGGCATTTGTATACCTGGCACTGTGGGGGCATCTGTATACCTGGCACTGTGGGACATCTGTATACCTGGCACTGTGAGGGGCATTTGTATACCTGGCACTGTGAGGGGCATTTGTATAACTGGCACTGTGGGGGCAATTGTGGATCTGGCACCGCACTATTGGGGGCATATGTGTATCACGTCCCATTTTAACTGTCCACACCCATTTTTTGGGTGCGTGCGCGCCTCCGGCGCGCACACACAGTACCTCTAAGGGGCAGACCTACTGGGGGGCAGGGTCATTTTTTAAGTTGAGAATTTTTGTATGGCCCCCGAAGGATTTTATAAATATCTAAATGGCCCTCGGTAGAAAAAAGGTTCCCCACCCCTGCTCTAAGACTTAGTACATCTCCCCCATGCTGCATTATACTGGTGGAAGTAGCCACTAGAAAATGGGTAAACTGTGGCCATAAAGAGATGCACGGTGTCAACAATACTCAGGAAGCTGAGGCATTTAAATAATGCTTCATTTGTATTAAGGAGCCTAATGCGAGTTAAGAAAATATACACAACTTACACCAAAAATAGCCTTAACTACTGACACAATACAAGACCCCTGAATTTATGCTGTTTACAACAAATTCTGATCCTACCATCTGCACATTATGGCAGAAATTGACATACCAGACAAGGGGGGTCATTCCGAGTTGAGCGTAGCTGTGCTAAATTTAGCACAGCTATGATCATGTTCCCAGACATGCGGGGGGACGCCCAGCACAGGGCTAGCCCGCCCCGCATGTCTGTCCGCCCCCCCCCCCCCCCCCCCCGCACAAGTACAAAAGCATCGCACAGCGGCTATGCTTTTGTGCTTGTCGCTGCCCCTGGTCGCAGCGACTGTGTGTGACGTCACGCAGCCGCTGCGGCCCGCCCCCCCCCCCCCCGCACAGTCCGGCCATGCCTGCGTTGGCCGGACCGCACCTCCAAAACGGCAGTCAAACGCCGCCATGCCACCCCCTCCCGCCTCTGCCTGTCAATCAGGGATGGGGGGGCTAGCGGAACAGGAACAAAACCACTTGAGGGCTAGGTGGCGAACTGCGCTCCCCGCAGGTTATATTCCCACTCTATGGTTGTTGTGGACACCCACGAGTGGGAGTAGTCCCTGTTAGTCGGCATGCCGACTGTCGGGACTGTAAGGGGGCGGGATTCCGCCAGTCACATAACTGCCTCCCATACAGAGAGTCTCCTCTGCATACTATAAAACTTGGCAATTTTACTTCTTGGTACTTTCCTTTCAGCTTGACCTAGTCTGTCCATTCTTCTGTGACCTTGCATGGTAATAAGGCATTTTAACCAACAAAACTGCCACTTAAATCTTTTTGTGTGTAAAAATCCCAGAGCCGTATCTAATATACTAAAACCGTCCCAACTGGCATCAAATATCATTCCTGGCTCAACGACACGTGAATCACATTTCTTCCCTGTCTAATGTTAGGACTGCAAAACAACTGAACCTCTTGACCATATCTGTATGTTTTGTATACATTGATTTATGCATTCATTTGCTGCCACATAACTGGCTGACTATATTTGCAATAAAGAGCAGTTATACAGGTCTAAATAATAAAGCGGCCACTGAGTGTGTAAGCAGCACATTTTCAGTATTAGTACAGATGTAGGGCAGTACGGATGGTGTAATGGTTAGCATTACTGCCTCACAGCACTGAGGTCATGGGTTCGATTCCCACCATGGCCCTACCTGTGTGGAGTTTGTATATTCTCCCCGTACTTGTGTGGGTTTCCTCCCACATTCAAAAAAATATACTGGTAGGTTAATTGGCTCCCTACAAAATTAACCCTAGCGTGAATGTGTCTGCATGTACATGTGATAGGGAATATAGATTGTAAGCTCCACTGGGGCAGGGACTGATGTGAATGGCCAAAATATTCTTTGTAAAGCGCTGCGGAATATGTGTGTGCTATATAAATAACTGATAATAAGATGTGATTATGTTAGGTAGATTAGACTTAGGTCGATAATGTCTAGGTCGAACACTATGGGTTGACAGGAACCCTAGGTCGACATGACGGTTTTTTACTTTTTTTGGTGTAGTTTTCTCCGTACAGTGACCAGGAACCCCAATTAGTGCACCGTGTCCCCGCGCTTTGGGCAAGGTGCCTCGCTCCGCTACCACTACACTCGGCACAGGTTATCATTCCCAATTTCTAGTCCACGTGGATCGTAAAGTATGAAAAAGTTAAAAAATTGAAGAAAACAAATTGAAAAACGCATGTCGACCTTTTGTCATTTTGACCTTGAACATGTCGACCTAGAGTACCTGTCGACCTACTTACTGTCGACCAATAGTGGTCGACCTAGACAGTGTCGACCTACTTACTGTCGACCTACAGACCAGATCCCGATTATGTTATGGGCTCACAAGATATTAGGCAACATGTAAGCATTTATGTTTATTAAGTGTATTTCTTTTTGTGTTGTAAAACCAGACACTTCTGATTGCATTTATGTCCAGTATTTAAAAAGGCAATGCTTTTATTAGCTCTGCATTGCTAGTGAAAGCACTGCTCTTTTAAATATCAGGCATAAATGTCATCAGAAGCTCAAGCTTTACAACCCTCTTCAGCTGCAGAGTTATCTGTCTAAAAAGATGTCATGTGAGGGGAAAACTGTCTGATTTATGTATAACCCATTAGGACTGCCAGCAAATGATCCAACAGACAGATAATGGTAAACCTATGGAGTCTTATACATTCCGGGCTTGCCCTGCTCATCAACACGATTTTGACCTGGGGTATTCATGACCAGAAATTTGTATAACCCAAATGGGTTGATAAACGCTGACCGCTCCCGGGCCTCAGGAACAATGGGATCTGTCAGTAACCCCTACGGAGATCCATAATAGTGATATAGCATGTCTGAGCAGGCAGATCCAGCAGTTTATTTATCCCGAGCATGTGATAGGCATCAAAGACAGTGGCATCATTTAACTGTCTATAGTCACAGAACCGTGTGCCTCCACATTTCTTTGGGATCAGCACCATTGGGGCCGCCCAGGAGCTGTGAGACTTTTGAATTATCCCTAACAGCACCATTTTCTCAATCTCCCTCTTCACATTTTCCAGTACTTCCACTTCAGTACTTTGTCTATATAGCTGGGTACTACAAGCTATCTCTCAGCCATCCCAACCTCTTGCAACTCTTTGACTGTTTTCTCTCTACACAGTCTTCCTCCTTCCTAAAACACTGTCTCTTGATCAGACTCAGAGGGAGGCTGGTCTGCCCGTCCTCTCAAGAATGCTAAAGACTGATCTGCCTGTTGTGCAAGCAGATAAACCTGACTTCTAACTTGGACAGTGTCTGAGGAGAGGGGCGAAAGGGTGCCGGGTCTGTAGGGAAGGGGGTGAGAGGGAAGGAATCTTTGTCAGTGACTCCTGCTGCTGACAATTCACTACCCATTCCCTCAGGGGTTAATTTTCAGATCAGCCGTTCTGCACTGGCGCAAAGTTGAATTGCTCCAGTGTTTTATTATCCACCACTGCAACTCGCAGCAGATTGAATACTAAGGGGTCTAAGTAATAAACCTTGGAGAGAGATAAAGTAGACAGAGTACCTGCCAATCAATTCCTAACTGTCATGTTACAGGCTTTGGCCCAAATATATTAAGCCTTAAAAAGTGATAAAGTGGAGACGGATAAAGAGTGATAAAGTACCAGACAATACGTTTCCTAACTGCACGTAACAGGCTGTGTTTTAAAAAATGACAGTTATGAGCTGATTAGTTGGTACTTTATTTCCGTCCACTTTACCTCTCTCCAAGGCTTAGTACATAGACCCCCTAAGTTATCAATGTTTAATGAATAGATTCCTAAGGCTGTGTACACAAAAAAGTCCATATTTGTAGATAAGCATAAAATGCAATCAAGAATATTCACCAAACTGTAAACACACTCACTTTTGGAGAACTAACGGAACGTCGCATGGTATATGAAGCTGATTCCCCAAAGTTCTCATCCCGCGACACAGTATCAAACCGTGCACTTGGGGAGCGTACGGGGGAGTAGACCCTCGGGCGCGTGCTGTAAGTCCCCTGGCTTGGAGAACGGGGTACTGAGCGAGAACGAGGCTGTAAGGAGAGGCGGCGGAGAGATCCACAAGCAGCGTCTGTCTCCTGGTAGTACAAAGCTGGACGAGGACCCCACAATTCTGCAGGACGTCCATAAACACCAGGCTCCTTCCAATCCCGTGGTGGATATGGTGCTCCATTACGAAGGACCTGTCGCTTATCTTCCAAAGCCCATTGGGGTATACCTCTGTCGAAAGCTGGCATAGAGCAAATGCTGTCTGGTCGTGATCCTGCTGGGGTGTAAAATTGATAACCATCGGGATACTGAGAAGGGTACTGAGGATAGTAATCAGGCATGTGGTGTGATCCTGGGAAGTATCTGCTGGGGCTGTGAGAATAAACAAATGTGTAATTAATAGAGGACATTTAATCAAACATTCTAACTTGCATTATAGTAGTAACAATAATAGTATAATAGTAGTTACAGAACACATAATGGACCTGATTCATGTTTGCAAGTAAAGCCAAAAAGCAAGCAACCATGTTGCACTACAGGTGGAGAAGATGTAAGATGTGCAGAGAGATTCAGATTTGGATGGGGTATGTTCAAACTGTAATCTAAATTGCAGCGTAAAAATAAAGCTGTCTAACATTTGTGTGCTACATGCAAAAGCAGCCAGTATTTACCCCGCACAGAAACATAGAAATGTATTTGTTTCCCTTGCATCACAACATCGTTTGTTCCAGAAATTAAGGGGGTCATTCCGAGTTGATCGCTCGCTTGCAGTTTTTAGCAGCAGTGCAAACGCATAGTAGCCGCCCACTGGGAGTGTATTTTAGCTTGGCAGAAGTGCAAACGGTTGTATCGCAGAGCGGCTACAAATTTTTTTTGTGTAGTTTCAGAGTAGCTCAAAATCTACTCGGCGCTTGCGATCACTTCAGACTATTCAGTTCCGGATTTGACGTCACAAACCCGCCCAGCGTTCGCCCAGCCACGCCTGCGTTTTTCCTGGCACGCCTGCCTTTTTCCGAACACTCCCTGAAAACGGTCAGTTGCCACCCAGAAACGAACACTTCATGTCAATCAATCTGCGGCAAGCAGTGCGACTGATATGCATCGCTAGACCCTGTGCAAAACTACATCGTTCGTAGTGCCCGTACGTCGCGCGTGCACATTGCGCCCCATACGCATGCACAGAACTGCCGTTTTTTAGCCTGATCGCTGCGCTGCGAACAAATGCAGCTAGCGATCAACTCAGAATGACCCCCAAAGTTATTTGCTAATTTTGCTTTACTTACGAACATGAATCAGGCCCAATGAACGAACACTGATACCACATATACAGTTATATCAGTTCCAGGCCCAGCTAGTCTAGAAGTAGCAGTAGATATATTTTTAATGTCATAAAATAAGAATTTACTTACCGATAATTCTATTTCTCATAGTCCGTAGTGGATGCTGGGGACTCCGAAAGGACCATGGGGAATAGCGGCTCCGCAGGAGACTGGGCACAAAGTAAAAGCTTTAGGACTAGCTGGTGTGCACTGGCTCCTCCCCCTATGACCCTCCTCCAAGCCTCAGTTAGGATACTGTGCCCGGACGAGCGTACACAATAAGGAAGGATTTTGAATCCCGGGTAAGACTCATACCAGCCACACCAATCACACCGTACAACTTGTGATCTGAACCCAGTTAACAGCATGATAACAGAAGGAGCCTCTGAAAAGATGGCTCACAACAACAATAACCCGATTTTTGTAACAATAACTATGTACAAGTAATGCAGACAATCCGCACTTGGGATGGGCGCCCAGCATCCACTACGGACTATGAGAAATAGAATTATCGGTAAGTAAATTCTTATTTTCTCTAACGTCCTAGTGGATGCTGGGGACTCCGAAAGGACCATGGGGATTATACCAAAGCTCCCAAACGGGCGGGAGAGTGCGGATGACTCTGCAGCACCGAATGAGAGAACTCCAGGTCCTCCTCAGCCAGGGTATCAAATTTGTAGAATTTAGCAAACGTGTTTGCCCCTGACCAAGTAGCTGCTCGGCAAAGTTGTAAAGCCGAGACCCCTCGGGCAGCCGCCCAAGATGAGCCCACTTTCCGTGTGGAATGGGCTTTTACAGATTTTGGCTGTGGCAGGCCTGCCACAGAATGTGCAAGCTGAATTGTACTACAAATCCAACGAGCAATCGTCTGCTTAGAAGCAGGAGCACCCAGCTTGTTGGGTGCATACAGGATAAACAGCGAGTCAGATTTTCTGACTCCAGCCGTCCTGGAAACATATATTTTCAGGGCCCTGACTACGTCCAGACACTTGGAATCCTCCAAGTCCCTAGTAGCCGCAGGCACCACAATAGGTTGGTTTAAGTGAAATGCTGAAACCACCTTAGGGAGAAATTGAGGACGAGTCCTCAATTCTGCCCTGTCCGTATGAAAAATTAGGTAAGGGCTTTTATAGGATAAAGCCGCCAATTCTGATACACGCCTGGCTGAAGCCAGGGCTAACAGCATTACCACTTTCCATGTGAGATATTTCAAGTCCACAGTGGTGAGTGGTTCAAACCAATGTGATTTTAGGAATCCCAACACTACATTGAGATCCCAAGGTGCCACTGGAGGCACAAAAGGAGGCTGTATATGCAGTACTCCCTTGACAAACGTCTGAACTTCAGGAACAGAAGCTAGTTCTTTTTGGAAGAATATCGACAGGGCCGAAATTTGAACCTTAATGGACCCTAATTTGAGGCCCATAGACAGTCCTGTTTGTAGGAAATGCAGGAATCGACCCAGTTGAAATTCCTCTGTAGGGGCCTTCCTGGCCTCGCACCACGCAACATATTTACGCCAAATACGGTGATAATGTTGTACGGTTACATCCTTCCTGGCTTTGATCAGGGTAGGGATGACTTCATCCGGAATGCCTTTTTCCTTCAGGATCCGGCGTTCAACCGCCATGCCGTCAAACGCAGCCGCGGTAAGTCTTGGAACAGACATGGTCCTGTCTTAGAGGTAGAGGCCACGGGTCTTCCGTGAGCATCTCTTGAATTTCCGGGTACCAAGTCCTTCTTGGCCAATCCGGAGCCACGAGTATAGTCTTTACTCCTCTCCTTCTTATGATTCTCAGTACTTTTGGTATGAGAGGAAGAGGAGGGAACACATACACTGACCGGTACACCCACGGTGTTACCAGAGCGTCCACAGCTGCTATTGCCTGAGGGTCCCTTGACCTGGAGCAATATCTGTCCAGTTTTTTGTTGAGGCGAGACGCCATCATGTCCACCTTTGGTTTTTCCCAACGGTTTACAATCATGTGGAAGACTTCTGGGTGAAGTCCCCACTCCCCCGGGTGAAGATCGTGTCTGCTGAGGAAGTCTGCTTCCCAGTTGTCCACTCCCGGAATGAACACTGCTGACAGTGCTATCACATGATTTTCCGCCCAGCGAAGAATCCTTGCCACTTCCGTCATTGCCCTCCTGCTTTTTGTGCCGCCCTGTCTGTTTACGTGGGTGACTGCCGTGATGTTGTCCGACTGGATCAATACTAGCTGACCCTGAAGCAGAGGCCTTGCCTGACTTAGGGCATTGTAAATGGCCCTTAGTTCCAGGATATTTATGTGAAGTGACGTTTCCATGCTTGACCACAAGCCCTGGAAATTTTTTCCCTGTGTGACTGCTCCCCAGCCTCTCAGGCTGGCATCCGTGGTCACCAGGACCCAATCCTGAATGCCGAATCTGCGGCCCTCTAGGAGATGAGCACTCTGTAACCACCACAGGAGAGACACCCTTGTCCTTGGAGACAGGGTTATCCGCTGATGCATTTGAAGATGCGATCCGGACCATTTGTCTAGCAGATCCAACTGAAAAGTTCTTGCGTGGAATCTGCCGAATGGAATCGCTTCGTAAGAAGCCACCATCTTTCCCAGGACCCTTGTGCACTGATGCACTGACACCTGGCCTGGTCTTAGGAGTTTCCTGACTAGGTCGGATAACTCCCTGGCTTTCTCTTCCGGAAGAAACACCTTTTTCTGTACTGTGTCCAGAATCATCCCTAGGAACAGCAGACGTGTCGTCGGAATCAGCTGCGATTTTGGAATATTTAGAATCCATCCGTGCTGTCGTAGTACTATTTGAGATAGTGCTACTCCGACCTCTAACTGTTCTCTGGACCGTGCCCTTATCAGGAGATCGTCCAAGTAAGGGATAATTAAGACGCCTTTTCTTCGAAGAAGAATCATCATTTCGGCCATTACCTTGGTAAAGACCCGGGGTGCCATGGACAATCCAAACGGCAGCGTCTGAAACTGATAGTGACAGTTCTGTACCACAAACCTGAGGTACCCTTGGTGAGAAGGGCAAATTGGGACATGGAGGTAAGCATCCTTGATGTCCAGAGACACCATGTAGTCCCCGTCTTCCAGGTTCGCTATCACTGCTCTGAGTGACTCCATCTAGAACTTGAACCTTTTTATGTAAGTGTTCAAGGCTTTCAGATTTAAAATGGGTCTCACCGAGCCGTCCGGCTTCGGTACCACAAACAGCGTGGAGTAATACCCCTTTCCCTGTTCTAGGAGGGGTACCTTGATTATCACTTGCTGGGAATACAGCTTGTGAATGGCTTCCAATACCGCCTCCCTGTCGGGGGTAGACGTTGGTAAAGCAGACTTCAGGAACCGGCGAGGGGGAGACGTCTCGAATTCCAATTTGTATCCCTGAGATACTACCTGCAGGATCCAGGGGTCCACTTGCGAGTGAGCCCACTGCGCGCTGAAAATCTTGAGACGGGCCCCCACCCTGCCTGAGTCCGCTTGTAAGGCCCCAGCGTCATGCTGAGGACTTGGCAGAAGCGGGGGAGGGCTTCTGTTCGTGGGAAGAAGCTGTCTGTTGCAGTCTTTTTTCCCTTCCTCTGCCCCGGGGCAGATATGAGTGGCCTTTTGCCCGCTTGCCCTTATGGGGACGAAAGGACTGAGCCTGAAAAGACGGTATCTTTTTCTGCTGCGAGGTGACTTGGGGTAAAAAGGTGGATTTCCCAGCCGTTGCCGTGGCCACCAGGTCCGATAGACCGCCCCCAAATAACTCCTCCCCTTTATACGGCAATACCTCCATATGCCGTTTGGAATCCGCATCCCCTGACCACTGTCGCGTCCATAATCCTCTTCTGGCAGAAATGGACATCGCACTTACTCTTGATGCCAGAGTGCAAATGTCTCTCTGTGCATCTCGCATATATAGGAATGCATCCTTTAAATGCTCTATAGTCAATAATATATTGTCCCTGTCCAGGGTATCAATATTTTCAGTCAGGGAATCCGACCAAGCCACCCCAGCACTGCACATCCAGGCTGAGGCGATTGCTGGTCGTCGTATAATACCAGTATGTGTGTATATACTCTTAAGGATATTTTCCAGCTTTCTATCAGCTGGTTCCTTTAGGGCGGCCGTATCAGGAGACGGTAACGCCACTTGTTTTGATAAGCGTGTGAGCGCCTTATCCACTCTAGGGGGTGTTTCCCAACGCGCCCTAACCTCTGGCGGGAAAGGGTATAATGCCAATAATTTTTTAGAAATTAGCAGTTTCTTATCGGGGGAAACCCACGCTTCATCACACACCTCATTCAATTCATCTGATTCGGGAAAAACTACGGGTAGTTTTTTCACACCCCACATAGTACCCTTTTTTGTGGTACTTGTAGTATCAGAAATGTTCAAAACCTCCTTCATTGCCGTGATCATGTAACGTGTGGCCCTACTGGAAAATACGTTTGTTTCCTCACCGTCGACACTGGAGTCAGTGTCCGTGTCAGTGTCTGTATCGACCTGAGGTAATGGGCGTTTTATAGCCCCTGACGGTGTTTGAGACGCCTGTACAGGTATCAACTGATTTGCCGGCTGTATCATGTCGTCAACAGTCTTTTGTAAAGTGCCGACACTATCACGTAATTCTTTCCATAAGACCATCCAGTCAGGTGTCGACTCCCTAGGGGGTGACATCACTAACACAGGCAATTGCTCCGCCTCCACACCATTTTCCTCCTCATACATGTCGACACAGCGTACCGACACACAGCACACACACAGGGAATGCTCTGATAGAGGACAGGACCCCACTAGCCCTTTGGGGAGACAGAGGGAGAGTTTGCCAGCACACACCAGAGCGCTATATATATATATATATATATATATATATATAGGGATAACCTTATATAAGTGTTTTTCCCTAATATAGCTGCTGTATATATTAATATGCCAATTTAGTGCCCCCCTCTCTTGTTTTACCCTGTTTCTGTTGTCAGGACTGCAGGGGAGAGTCAGGGAGCCTTCCTCCAACGGAGCTGTGAGGAAAAAATAGCGCTTGTGTGCTGAGGAGATAGGCTCCGCCCCTTTTTCGGCGGCCTTTCTCCCGCTTTTTTGTGGAAAACTGGCAGGGGTTAAATACATCCATATAGCCCAGGAGCTATATGTGATGTATTTTTAGCCATTTAAGGTATTTTCATTGCGTCCCAGGGCGCCCCTCCCCAGCGCCCTGCACCCTCAGTGACCGGAGTGTGAAGTGTGCTGAGAGCAATGGCGCACAGCTGCGGTGCTGTGCGCTACCTTATTGAAGACAGGACGTCTTCTGCCGCCGATTTTCCGGACCTCTTCACTCTTCTGGCTCTGTAAGGGGGCCGGCGGCGCGGCTCCGGGACCCATCCATGGCTGGGCCTGTGATCGTCCCTCTGGAGCTAATGTCCAGTAGCCTAAGAAGCCCAATCCACTCTGCACGCAGGTGAGTTCGCTTCTTCTCCCCTTAGTCCCTCGATGCAGTGAGCCTGTTGCCAGCAGGTCTCACTGAAAATAAAAAAACCTATTTAAACTTTTACTCTAAGCAGCTCAGGAGAGCCACCTAGATTGCACCCTTCTCGTTCGGGCACAAAATCTTAACTGAGACTTGGAGGAGGGTCATAGGGGGAGGAGCCAGTGCACACCAGCTAGTCCTAAAGCTTTTACTTTGTGCCCAGTCTCCTGCGGAGCCGCTATTCCCCATGGTCCTTTCGGAGTCCCCAGCATCCACTAGGACGTTAGCGAAATTAAACTTTAGTTATCTCTATTGTTGTGGAGACCAATAACCTGTTCTTATTACCTAATGCATTTACTGATTTACAGTACTTGCTGATTACTTCTACCCAGGGCCAACTCCAGGCACGTTGGACTGGAGCAGCCGAACAGGGCGCTGGCTATTTAAGGGTGGCTGCCCATTTCAAATATGGTGCCGGCCGTCAGCCAATCAGAGCTCGCGGACCGGCAGTAGGGGCTCCTGATTGGCTGCCGGGCCGCGAGCTCTGTTTGGCTTAAGTCCCGGCGCCATATTTGAGATGACTGGAGAGAGAGCAGCCGCAGCGCCGCAGACATCGCGGTCACGGTGGGTGAGTCCGGTCCAGGGGTTGAGGGCAGGAGGTTGAGGGCTGCCGTAGCTTGATCTTGTCCCTGCTGCCTGCATGCAGCTGCGGTCCAGGGAGCAAAGCTCCCAGACCCCAGCAGTCACTCAGCACACTGCGCAACGCCCATCCCCGCCACACCTGGATACAGTTATCTGCCACTGGGGGCATTTGTGTATCTTGCAGCACTGTGGGGGCATATATGTATCTGGCAGTACTGTGGGGGCATTTGTGTATCTGGCATCTACTGTGGGGGCATTTATGTATCTGGCATCCACTGTGGGGGTATTTATGTATCTGGCATCCACTGTGGGGGCATTTATGTATCTGGCATCCACTGTGGGGGCATTTATGTATCTGGCAGCACTGTGGGATAGTATCTGGCAGCACTGCTGGGGGCATATAATGTGTATCTGGCAGCACTGTGGGGGCATATAATGTGTATCTGGCAGCACTGTGGGGGCATATAATGTGTATCTGGCAGCACTGTGGGGGCATTTGTGTATCTGGCATCCACTGTGGGGGCATTTATGTATCTGGCAGCAATGTGGGGGCATATAATGTTTCTGGCAGCACTGCTGGGGGCATATAATGTGTATCTGGCAGCACTGTGGGGGCATATAATGTGTATCTGGCAACACTGTGGGGGCATTTGTGTATCTGGCATCCACTGTGGGGGCATTTATGTATCTGGCGGCACTGTGGGATAGTATCTGGCAGCACTGCTGGGGGCATATAATGTGTATCTGGCAGCACTGTGGGGGCATATAATGTGTATCTGGCAGCACTGTGGGGGCATTTGTGTATCTGGCAGCACTGTGGGGGCATTTGTGTATCTGGCATCCACTGTGGGGGCATTTATGTATCTGGCAGCAATGTGGGGGCATATAATGTTTCTGGCAGCACTGCTGGGGGCATATAATGTGTATCTGGCAGCACTGTGGGGGCATATAATGTGTATCTGGCAACACTGTGGGGGCATTTGTGTATCTGGCATCCACTGTGGGGGCATTTATGTATCTGGCGGCACTGTGGGGGCATATTCTGTTTCTGGCAGCACTGTGGGGGCATATAATGTGTATCTGGCAGCACTGTGGGGGCATATAATGTGTTTCTGTCAGCACTGTGGGGGGCATATAATGTGTATCTGGCAGCACTGTGGGGGCATTTATGTATCTGGCAGCACTGTGGGGGCATCTGTGTATCTGGCAGCAATGTGGGGGCATTTGTGTATCTGGCAGCACTGTGGGGGTATTTGTGTATCTGGCATGGCACTACTGGGGGCATATGTGTATCTGGCACTGCACTATTGGGGGCGTATTTATATCTGGCACTCTACTGGAACGTTTTGTGTATCTGACACTATATTGGGGACATCATATGTACGGATCACTACTGCGGGTGTTATATGTAAGCTACTAATTGTGTGTGTAGAGGGGGTGTGAAAATAAATATATATTTAGAGTTTGATAATATAAAGTTGTGAGGCCACACCCACTTTCTCAGGAGCGCGCATGCCTTCAGCGAGCGCATTAGAGGGGTAGGGGGCGCTTCAAAATTTCTCGCTCAGGATGCTAGTAGGTCTGGAGCCGGCCCTGCTTCTACCACACTTTGTCTTACCTTTGCATTTCTTCCGTTGGAGGTGCTGCCCTACGTAGATTCACCCATTGCTGCAGTTGTGACATGGAGTTTTGTCTCTGTGCTACTTTCTCCGGATGGGTACGTGGTAGGTTTCCCCTTCTCTGCCCATTACCGTCTGGAAAGACTGTGCTGGCTGGCCGACCTGGGGAAGAAATGAAGCCCCAACCATTTGGTTGTGGAGGGCGTTCTCCATCAGGTAAATGTCTTGGTGGCTCCAGGTCAGTAAGTCTGTCAGTAGGAACCCCGGTCCCATTAACTTTGGTTAGCGGGTCCTTTCTGCACTCCGATCTCCTCTCTAACTTTTCAGAGCCTCTCCCATCCCCCTCACCGCGGCTTCGTGTCTCTGGATCACGGTCCCTTGCAGGAGGTATATTTTCACTGTCTTGTCTTTCCAATCTGCAAAACACAAATGATGATCAAACCAATTGTAACATATACAAGCTGTAAAAAGGTTAGGCTGGTTACACATATGCACGACCAGCAATGGCGCTGATGGTCTGTGAGATTTCCCTTCGCCACGGACCACAGCAGACTGCGGTACACATTACCCAATATAATGAACAACATCTCTTTCTGTCCATCATTACACTGTACTGGGTCGCATGCGACATCTTCTGATTGGCCATGCTGCACGGCCAACAAGAAGATGTCGCATGCGACTGGGGGAGCAAGCAAGTGGGCATACAAATTAGGCAATAGGCAGATTTGTTGTGCCAATATCAGCATAATGTGTATCCGGCCTAACTTACCATTATTACGTTAAAGACAACAATAATAAGAATTTACTTACCGATAATTCTATTTCTCGTAGTCCGTAGTGGATGCTGGGGACTCCGTCAGGACCATGGGGAATAGCGGCTCCGCAGGAGACAGGGCACAAAAATAAAGCTTTAGGATCAGGTGGTGTGTACTGGCTCCTCCCCCTATGACCCTCCTCCAAGCCTCAGTTAGGATACTGTGCCCGGACGAGCGTACACAATAAGGAAGGATATTGAACCCCGGGTAAGACTCATACCAGCCACACCAATCACACCGTATAACTTGTGATCTGAACCCAGTTAACAGTATGACAAACGTAGGAGCCTCTGAACAGACGGCTCACAACAAATAACAACCCGATTTTTTTGTAACAATAACTATGTACAAGTATTGCAGACAATCCGCACTTGGGATGGGCGCCCAGCATCCACTACGGACTACGAGAAATAGAATTATCTGTAAGTAAATTCTTATTTTCTCTAACGTCCTAAGTGGATGCTGGGGACTCCGTCAGGACCATGGGGATTATACCAAAGCTCCCAAACGGGCGGGAGAGTGCGGATGACTCTGCAGCACCGAATGAGAGAACTCAAGGTCCTCCTCAGCCAGGGTATCAAATTTGTAGAATTTTGCAAACGTATTTGTCCCTGACCAAGTAGCAGCTCGGCAGAGTTGTAATGCCGAGACTCCCCGGGCAGCCGCCCAGGATGAGCCCACTTTCCTTGTGGAATGGGCCTTGACAGATTTAGGTTGTGGCAAGCCTGCCACAGAATGTGCAAGTTGAATTGTGCTACAAATCCAACGAGCAATCGTCTGCTTAGAAGCAGGAGCACCCATCTTGTTGGGTGCATACAATATAAGCAGTGAGTCAGACTTTCTGACTCCCGCCGTTCTTGAAATATATATTTTCAATGCCCGGACCACGTCCAACAACTTGGAATCCTCCAACTCGTTAGTAGCCGCAGGCACCACAATAGGCTGGTTCAGGTGAAACGCTGACACCACCTTAGGCAGAAAATGAGGACGCGTCCGCAGTTCTGCCCTGTCCGTATGGAAAATCAGATATGGGCTCTTATATGATAAAGCCGCCAATTCTGATACTCTCCTGGCTGAAGCCAGGGCCAGTAGCATGGTTACTTTCCATGTGAGATACTTCAGCTCCACCGATTTGAGCGGCTCAAACCAATGGGATTTTAGAAAATCCAAGACTACATTAAGATCCCACGGTGCCACTGGGGGCACAACCGGGGGCTGTATATGTAGTACTCCTTTTACAAAAGTCTGGACTTCAGGAACTGAAGCCAATTCTTTCTGGAAGAAAATCGACAGGGCCGAAATTTGAACCTTAATGGACCCCAATTTGAGGCCCATAGACAATCCTGTTTGCAGGAAATGTAGGAATCGACCCAGTTGAAATTCCTCCGTGGGGGCCTTCCTGGCCTCACACCACGCAACATATTTCCTCCAAATGCGGTGATAATGTTGTGCAGTCACCTCCTTCCTGGCCTTTACCAGTGTAGGAATGACCTCTTCCGGAATGCCTTTTTCCTTTAGAATTCGGCGTTCAACCACCATGCCGTCAAACGCAGCCGCGGTAAGTCTTGGAATAGACACGGCCCCTGCTGAAGCAGGTCCCGTCTTAGAGGTAGAGGCCACGGATCCTCCGTGAGCATCTCTTGAAGTTCCGGGTACCAAGTTCTTCTTGGCCAATCCGGAGCCACTAGTATCGTTCTTACTCCCTTTTGCCGTATAATTCTCAGTACTTTTGGTATGAGAGGCAGAGGAGGGAACACATACACTGACTGGAACACCCACGGTGTTACCAGAGCGTCCACAGCTATTGCCTGAGGATCTCTTGACCTGGCGCAATACCTGTCCAGTTTTTTGTTGAGGCGGGACGCCATCATATCCACCATTGGTTTTTCCCAACGGTTCACAATCATGTGGAAGACTTCTGGATGAAGTCCCCACTCTCCCGGGTGTAAATCGTGTCTGCTGAGGAAGTCTGCTTCCCAGTTGTCCACTCCCGGAATGAATACTGCTGACAGTGCTATCACATGATCTTCCGCCCAGCGAAGAATCCTTGCAGCTTCTGCCATTGCTGTCCTGCTTCTTGTGCCGCCCTGTCTGTTTACGTGGGCGACTGCCGTGATGTTGTCCGACTGGATCAACACCGGCTGACCCTGAAGCAGGGGTTTTGCCAGACTTAGAGCATTGTAAATCGCTCTTAGCTCCAGTATATTTATGTGAAGAGACATCTCCAGGCTTGACCATACTCCCTGGAAGTTTCTTCCTTGTGTGACCGCTCCCCAGCCTCTCAGACTGGCATCCGTGGTCACCAGGACCCAGTCCTGTATGCCGAATCTGCGGCCCTCTAACAGATGAGCACTCTGCAACCACCACAGAAGAGACACCCTTGTCCGTGGCGATAAGGTTATCCGCTGATGCATCTGCAGATGCGATCCGGACCATTTGTCCAGCAGATCCCACTGAAAAGTTCGTGCGTGGAATCTGCCGAATGGAATCGCTTCGTAAGAAGCCACCATCTTTCCCAGGACTCTTGTGCATTGATGCACAGACACTGTCCCTGGTTTTAGGAGGTTCCTGACAAGTTCGGATAACTCCCTGGCTTTCTCCTCCGGAAGAAACACCTTTTTCTGAACCGTGTCCAGAATCATTCCCAGGAATAGCAGACGTGTCGTCGGGGTCAACTGAGATTTTGGAAAATTCAGAATCCACCCGTGTTGTTGCAGCACTAGTTGGGTTAGTGCTACTCCGTCTTCCAGCTGTTCTCTGGATTTTGCCCTTATCAGGAGATCGTCCAAGTAAGGGATAATTAATACGCCTCTTCTTCGTAGAAGGATCATCATTTCGGCCATTACCTTGGTAAAGACCCGAGGTGCCGTGGACAATCCAAACGGCAGCGTCTGAAACTGATAATGACAGTTTTGCACCACGAACCTGAGGTACCCTTGATGTGAAGGGCAAATTGGGACATGCAGGTAAGCGTCCTTTATGTCCAGGGACACCATAAAGTCCCCTTCTTCCAGATTCGCTATCACTGCTCTGAGTGACTCCATCTTGAACTTGAATTTTTGTATGTACAGGTTCAAAGATTTGAGATTTAGAATAGGTCTTACCGAGCCGTCCGGCTTCGGTACCACAAATAGCGTGGAGTAATACCCCTTTCCCTGTTGTAGGAGGGGTACCTTGACTATCACCTGCTGAGCAAACAGCTTGTGAATGGCTTCCAATACCGTCGCCCTGTCTGAGGGAGACGTTGGCAAAGCAGACTTTAGGAACCGGCGAGGGGGAGACTTCTCGAATTCCAACCTGTAACCCTGAGATACTACCTGCAGAATCCAGGGGTCCACCTGTGAGCAAGCCCACTGTGCGCTGAAATTCTTGAGTCGACCCCCCACCGTTCCTGAGTCCGCTTGTAAGGCCCCAGCGTCATGCTGAGGGCTTTGCAGAACCCTGGGAGGGCTTCTGTTCCTGGGCAGGGGCTGCTTGCTGCCCTCTCTTACCCCTTCCTCTGCCCCGAGGCAGATATGACTGTCCTTTTGTCCGCTTGTTCTTATAGGAACGAAAGGACTGCGGCTGAAAAGACGGTGTCTTTTTCTGTTGGGAGGGGGTCTGAGGTAAAAAAGTGGATTTTCCGGCAGTTGCCGTAGCCACCAGATCCGATAGACCGACGCCCAATAATTCCTCCCCTTTATACGGCAATACTTCCATATGTCGTTTGGAATCCGCATCACCTGACCACTGTCGCGTCCATAAACTCCTTCTTGCAGATATGGACATCGCATTTACTCTCGATGCCAGAGTGCAAATATCTCTCTGCGCATCTCGCATATAAAGGAAAGCATCCTTTAATTGCTCTATAGTCAATAAAATACTGTCCCTATCCAGGGTATCAATATTTTCAGTCAGGGAATCCAACCAGACGACCCCAGCACTGCACATCCAGGCTGAGGCGATGGCTGGTCGCAGTATAACACCAGTATGTGTGTATATACTTTTTAAGGTAGTTTCCAGCCTCCTATCTGCTCGATCCTTGAGGGCGGCCGTATCAGGAGACGGTAACGCCACTTGTTTTGATAAGCGTGTGAGCGCCTTATCCACCCTAGGGGGTGTTTCCCAGCGCGCCCTAACCTCTGGCGGGAAAGGGTATAATGCTAATAACTTTTTTGAAATTAGCATTTTTCTATCTGGGTTAACCCACGCTTCATCACATACATCATTTAATTCCTCTGATTCAGGAAAAACTACGGGTAGTTTTTTCACCCCCCACATAATACCCCTTTTTGTGGTACTTGTAGTATCAGAGATATGCAAAGCCTCCTTCATTGCCGTGATCATATAACGTGTGGCCCTACTTGAAAATACGTTTGTTTCATCACCGTCGACACTAGATTCAGTGTCTGTGTCTGGGTCTGTGTCGACCGACTGAGGTAAAGGGCGCTTTACAGCCCCTGACGGTGTCTGAGACGCCTGGGCAGGTACCAACTGGTTTGCCGGCCGTCTCATGTCGTCAACTGATTTTTGTAATGTGCTGACATTATCACGTAATTCCATAAACAAAGCCATCCATTCCGGTGTCGACTCCCTGGGGGGTGACATCACCATTATCGGCAATTGCTCTGCCTCCACGCCAACATCGTCCTCATACATGTCGACACACACGTACCGACACACAGCAGACACACAGGGAATGCTCTTATCGAAGACAGGACCCCACTAGCCCTTTGGGGAGACAGAGGGAGAGTTTGCCAGCACACACCCAAGCGCTATAATATATATGGGAACAACCCTATATAAGTGTTGATCCTTATAGCCGCTTAAATATATAAAAATATCGCCAAAATATGCCCCCCTTCTCTGTTTTACCCTGTTTCTGTAGTGCAGTGCAGGGGAGAGTCCTGGGAGCCTTCCTCACAGCGGAGCTGAGCAGGAAAATGGCGCTGTGTGCTGAGGAGAATAAGCCCCGCCCCTATTCCGGCGGGCTTTTCTCCCGGAGTTTTAGACATTTGGCATGGTTTAAATACATACATATAGCCTCAATGGCTATATGTGATGTATTCTTTTGCCATAAAAGGTATTATATATTGCTGCCCAGGGCGCCCCCAGCAGCGCCCTGCACCCTCCGTGACCGTCTGGTGTGAAGTGTGTGACAACAATGGCGCACAGCTGCAGTGCTGTGCGCTACCTTCATGAAGACTGAAGAGCCTTCTGCCGCCTGTTTCCGGACCTTCAATCTTCAGCATCTGTAAGGGGGGTCGGCGGCGCGGCTCCGGGACGAACCCCAGGGTGAGACCTGTGTTCCGACTCCCTCTGGAGCTAATGGTGTCCAGTAGCCTAAGAATCCAATCCATCCTGCACGCAGGTGAGTTGAAATTCTCTCCCCTAAGTCCCTCGATGCAGTGAGCCTGTTGCCAGCAGGACTCACTGAAAATAAAAAACCTAAAAAACTTTTTCTAAGCAGCTCTTTAGGAGAGCCACCTAGATTGCACCCTGCTCGGACGGGCACAAAAACCTAACTGAGGCTTGGAGGAGGGTCATAGGGGGAGGAGCCAGTACACACCACCTGATCCTAAAGCTTTATTTTTGTGCCCTGTCTCCTGCGGAGCCGCTATTCCCCATGGTCCTGACGGAGTCCCCAGCATCCACTTAGGACGTTAGAGAAATATTTTGTTATTTTGTTTTAAAAACGTAAACAAATTTGGTTAGAGGGGGTCATTCTGACCCGATTGCTCGCTGCAGTTTATCGCAGCGCAGCGATCGGGTCGGAACTGCGCATGCGCCAGCACCGCTGTGCGCTGGCGCATGCCAGCCGTCGTTGCCTAGCGATCACCTCAGAGGCAGAGGCGGTCGCTGGGCGGGAGGGGGCTGGAGGCCGGCGTTAAGCCGCCATTTAGGGGGTGCAGTCCGGCCAACGCAGGCGTGGCCGGAACGTTTGGGGGGGCGGGCCGCGGCGGCTACGTGATGTCACACGCAGCCGCTGCGGGCCGGGGAGCGACAAATAGCTCTCGGCCAGCACGCTAAAGCTGCGCTGGTCGGGAGCTACTCTTGAAGTGCAAAGGCATCGCCGCTGTGTGATGCCTTTGCACTTCTGCGGGGAGGCCAGCACTGACATGCGGGGCGGACTAGCCCTGTGCTGGGCGTCCCCCCGCATGTCAGTGTGAATGATCGTAGCTGTGCTAAATTTAGCACAGCTACGATCAACACGGAATGGCCCCCAGAGAGAGATTGTTTACACAGGAAGTCAGTTACAGCTCACCATTCGCTGCTTACCGTTTGCTGCTATGACAGAAGTGTCATCATTCAACTATGCAGATGACATTCTGTTATTTTACATTACAAGTATCACTGCTTACATGTACAGTATGTGAACTCAGTGGCCACCACTTTATTATATACATCTATCTAGTATAAGGTAGGGATCTCATTTGCCCCATAGCAGTCTGAATTCTTTGTGACATGTATTCAGCATGGTCAGAGCCGGCCCTAAATAATATGATGCTCTAGGCAAGATTTTGGCTGGTGCCCCCTACCACCGCCGCTAGTTCTGCAGGACATGCCTGGCATGAGTCAGCTGGCAGCTCTGCTAACGTCGGGCGCCTTTTGTTTATGAAAATGCATTTTATTTGCATTACTTTGTGGCTAGGATGCACAATCAGCTTCTGCTGATTAAAATGATATGCAGCATGCCTATATTCTGTGTGCGACTGCGGCTGTATCTGCATACGAAATGCTACATTACAGTAATTTCCAGGAATACACTGCAATGTAGCATTTCGTATGCAGATACAGCCGCAGTCACACACAGAATATAGGCATGTCGCATATCATTTTAATCAGTAGAAGCTGCTGGTGCCCCTAAGCATACCAAATGCCCTAGGCATTTGTCTTGTTTGCCTATGCCTAAGGCCGGCTCTGAGCATGGTGCTGGAAACTGGTGGTTCATGGCCCATGTTGTCAGGAGAGAGTCACACAGTTGTAGCAGACTTGATGGCTGCACATTAAGGGCTGATTCTGAGTGGGATGGATTTACAGACGCAAACAGCAAGTATTTGCATACAGAGCATGTGCAGATTTTACATATTGCGGTATATTGGAGCTCAGCAAGATCTGCATTTATGTAAAATTGGAAATTTCAGGGTGGGAAATGGGAGGTAACAATGTGAACACATGGAAATTGCCCTACCTTGTGGGAATGTTATAGGAGTGTTGTGGGCATGTAAGACCATACAAATGGTGAAGGGAAGCCTGTTTCTTGCGTATCTCTTGCACCTAGTATTTGACAAATGCAAGTACCATTACTATTGATGGCAGTGCAGCGGCTGGCTTACAATCAACGGGCGGAGCAGCTTCCTGCTTGCAGGTGAATGGACCCCATTAGGTGAACAGAGTCTTGCTCTTCCATAATGTAGTAAAACAGGCTTCCGCAGCTCCCCGCATATACAAACACTTTGCGTGTAGCTCAGAATCAGCCCTTCATTCTGCAAATTTCCCACTGCCCCACATCCCACTGATGCTCTCTGATGGATGAGTTCAGGCCATCAGAATACACATAACTCATTGACATGTTAGTTAAACCAGCTTCAGATGATGTGTACAGTGTCAGGACTACCAAAGAGCCAAAGGCACGCACCTATGTGTGACAAGAAAACATTCCCCACATCATTTCCCCACCCCCAGCAGCCTGACCTGCTAACACAGGGCAGAATATACCCATGAATTCATGCTGACCTACCATATGCATGTTGAGGTATAAAATGAGATTTATCAGACAGGGTGATGTTTTCCAGTCTTCCACTCTCCAGTGTTGGTAAGTCTGTGACCACCATGGCCTGTATCTTCTTTTTCATTAACAGGAGGCAAACCCATGTGGATGGACATCATTTATTGGATCATTTCAGTTATTGTGGCCATCTTGTCATATTGAACCAGGCTGATCATTCTCCTCTGACCTCTCTCATTGACATTACTTTTTCACCCACAGAGCTGTCGCTCACTGGATGTTTTCTGCTTTGCGTAACGTTCTCTCAAACTGTTGTACAAGAGCTCACTTAGGGGGTAATTCCAAGTTGATTGCAGCAGGAAATTTTTTAGCAGTTGGGCAAAACCATGTGCACTGCAGGGGAGGCAGATATAACATGTGCAGAGAGAGTTAGATTTGGGTGTGGTGAGTTAAATCTGCAATCTAAATTGCAGTGTAAAAATAAAGCAGCCAGTATTTACCCTGCACAGAAACACTATAACCCGCCCAAATCTAACTCTTTCTGCACGTGTTATATCTGCCCCCCTGCAGTGCACATGGTTTTGCCCAACTGCTAAAAAATGTCCTGCTGCGATCAACTTGGAATTACCCCCTTAGGGGGTAATTCTGAGTTGATCGCAGCAGCAAGTTTGTTAGCAATTGGGCAAAGCCATGTGCACTGCAGGTGGGGCAGATATAACATTTGCAGAGAGAGTTAGATTTGGGTGGGTTATTTTGTTTTGTTTCTGTGCAGGGTAAATACGGACTGCTTTATTTTTACACTGCAATTTAGATTTCAGTTTGAATACACCCCACCCAAATCTAACTCTCTCTGAACATGTTATATCTGTCCCCCCTGCAGTGCACATGGTTTTGCCCAACTGCTAACAAATTTGCTGCTGCGATCAACTCAGAATTAGGCCCTTAGAGGGTCATTCCGAGTTGATTGCATGCTGCAACTTTGTACAGCCTGTGCAATCAACTAACGCCGCCTATGGGGGAGTGTATTTTTGCATAGCAAGGCTGCGATCGCTTGTGCAGCCCTGCTATGCAAAAAACGTTTTGTGTAGAACAAGACTAGGGTAAGAGTTTCTTACCCTGTGCGATGAATCCAGCGTTGCAGGTCCCGGAATTACGTCAGACATCCGCCCTCCAAACGCCTGGACACGCCTGCGCTCGCTGCACCACTCCCAGAAAACGGTCAGTTGACACCCACAAACGCCCTCTTCCGATCAATCTCCTTGCGATCGGCTGTGCGAATGGATTCTTCGTTAAATCCATCGCCCAGCAACGATCCGCTTTGTAGCCGTATGATGCACCTGCGCATTGCGGTGCATACGCATGTGCAGTAGTAACTTGTTCGCTGCGCTGCAAAAAACGGCAGTGAGGGATCAACTCGGAATGACCCCCTTAGATCACATTTCTGCCCTATTCTGGTGTTTGTTCTGAACAACAACTGAACCTCTTGACAAAGTCTGCATGCTTTTATGCAGTGAACTGCTGAAACATGATGATCTCTTTAGATATTTGCCTTAATGAATAGGTGTACTATTAAAACACCTCTGACTAAACTTTCACAAATGTAGAGCTGTATAATGAGTGCTATTTGGGAATACTTTAGAAGCTTAAATTACAGAATGGATACTAATTAATTCAAACAACCTATAATAATGTGCTGCATAAAACATGCCAAGTGATTGAAGACCAATCAGTGTCAGCAGAGCACTCAATACCGCCATAAGTTGAATGCCAGTGCAGACAACTGTCATGATCATTATCCAATATTTGCATCTGTCCCTGACCACCTACTTACTGTACATACAGTGCATTCGGAAAGTATTCACAGCGCTTCACTTTTTCCACATTTTGTTATGTTACAGCCTTATTCCAAAATTTAATAAATTCATGTTTTCCCTCAAATTTCTACACACCCCATAATAACAATGTGGAAAAAGTTTTTTTGAGATTTTAGCAAATTTATTCAAAATAAAAAAAATAAGAAATCACATGTACATAAGTATTCACAGCCTCTGCCATGAAGCTCAAAATTAGGCTCAGGTGCATCCTGTTTCCACTGATTATCCTTGAGATGTTCCTACAGCTTAATTGGAGTCCACCTGTGGTAAAGTCAATTGACTGGAAATTATTTGGAAAGGCACACACCTGTCTATATAAGGTCCCACACTTGACAGTGCATGTCTGAGCACAAACCATGCATGAAGTCAAATGAATTGTCTGTAGACCTCCGAGACAGAACTGTCTCGAGGAACAAATCTGGAGAAGGGTACAGAAAAATATCTGCTGCTTTGAAGGTCCCAATGAGCACAGAGGCCTCCATCATCCGTAAATGGAAGAAGTTCTAAACTGAGCGATCGGGGGAGAAGGGCCCTAGTCAGGGAGGTGACCAAGTACCCTATGGTCACCCTGTCAGAGCTACAGCATTCCTCTGTGGAAAGAGGAGAACCTTCCAGAAGGACAACCATATCTGCAGCAATCGACCAATCAGGCCTGTATGGTAGAGTGGCCAGACGGAAGCCACTCCTTAGTAAAAAGCACATGGCAGCCCGCCTGGAGTTTGCCAAAATGCACCTGAAGGACTCTCAGACCATGAGAAACAAAATTCTCTGATCTGATGAGACAAAGATTGAACTCTTTGGCGTGAATGCCAGGCGTCATGTTTGGAGGAAACCAGGCACTGCTCATCACAAGGCCAATGCCATCCCTACAGTGAGGCATGGTGGGGGCACCATAATGCTGTGGGGATGTTTTTCAGCGGCAGGAACTGGGAGACTAGTCAGGATAGAGGGAAAGATAAATGCAGCAATGTACAGAGACATCCTGGATGAAAACCTGCTCCAGAGTGCTCTTGACTTCAGACTGGAGCGACGGTTCATCTTTCAGCAGGACAACGACCCTAAGCACACAGCCAAGATATCAAAGGAGAATCAGAATCAGCTTTATTGGCCAGGTATACTTGCATATACTAGGAATTTGTCTTCGGTTTGCTATACAACAGCCAAGTAGGTTACAGATAAGCAGGTGGGGAGGGGGGCAAGTAAAGTCATACAGATAGGAATACCGTAGGTACACAAGTGAGTTACATGTACGTCTACTCAGTCAATGTTCAGGAGTTCGGCAGGTGGACCACTCGGGGAAAGAAACTTTTGAAGCATCTGGTGGACCTGGCGGGGACGGCCCTGTAACGCCTGCCTGAAGGAAGCAAGTTAAATGTGCTGTGGCCGGGGTGTAGCTGGTCCTTTACTATCTTCGTTGCCCGCTTTTTAGCTCTGGACAGGTACAGGTCCTGGACTGAGGGAAGGTCGGCCCCGATGATCTTCTCTGTGGTTCTGACCACCTTTTGGAGCCTGCGTCTGTCCCTCGTGCTGGCGGAGCTGCACCATACCAGTATCGAGGAACACAGTACTGACTCCACAATCGCGGAGTAGAAGAGAAGCAGAAGCTTCTGTGGGATGTTGAACTTCCCTAATTGCCTGAGGAAGAACAATCTCTGCTGCGCTTTCCCGACAGTGGCGTCAGCGTTAGACCCCCATTTAAGGTTCCAGGAGATTGTGGTCCCTAGAAACTTGAAGGAGTCTACTAGCGATACCACACTGTCAGCAATCGTTAGCGGGGGTGCACTAGCAGACTTCTTCCTGATGTCCACTATCATCTCAACAGTTTTGAGGGGGTTGAGCTCAAGGTTGTTGTGGATGCACCACTGGGCCAACCGGTCTACTTCCCGTCTGTAGGCCGATTCATCCCCGTCCTTGATGAGGCCGATGACGGTGGTGTCATCGGCGAATTTGATGATCTTTACTGATTGCGCCTTTGAGGTGCAGTCATTTGTGTACAGGGAGAAGAGCAGGGGTGAGAGGACACAGCCCTGAGGGGCCCTGTACTAATGGACTGCGCTTGAGAGGTGAATTCCCCCGCTTTCACCACCTGTGTCCTATCTGTCAGGAAGTCTACTATCCAGGAACAGGTAGCTTCTGGGACCCCTATGCAAAGTAATTTGGGGTGGAGGATGCTGGGGACGATTGTAACATAGTAACATAGTAACATAGTATCTGAGGTTGAAAAAAGACAATTGTCCATCGAGTTCAACCTATTTGTGGTCTCCTATGCATGATGATTTGACTAAAATTTCTGACTGATGCTGCTGTCAGCCGTTGCATTTTATACCTATTTATAGTAACTATAATGCATGACTATGCACCATACCCCTGGATATCCTTATCCATTAGGAATTTATCTAACCCATTCTTAAAGGTGTTGACAGATTCCGCCATTACAACTCCCTCGGGCAGGGAATTCCAAACACGTATTGTCCTTACCGTGAAAAAGCCTTTACGCCGTATTGTGCGGAATCTCCTCTCCTCTAACCTGAGCGAGTATCCACGAGTCCTCTGTGTTGATCTAACCAAAAACAGGTCCCGCGCAAGCTCTGTGTATTGTCTCCTTATATATTTGTAGATGTTGATCATATCCCCTCTTAGTCTCCGCTTTTCCAATGTAAACATGCCTAGTCTTTCAAGCCTTTCCTTGTATTCCATCGTCTCCATGCCCTTAATTAGTTTGGTCGCCCTCCTCTGTACCTTTTCAAGCTCGAGGATATCCTTTTTGTAGTACGGTGCCCAGAATTGTACACAGTATTCAAGGTGTGGCCTCACTAGTGATTTATATAACGGGAGTATAATACTCTCGTCCCTAGCATCAATACCCCTTTTTATGCATGCTAATATCTTATTAGCCTTCTTTGCTGCAGTCCTACTTTGGGTACTACTGCTTAGCTTGCTATCTATGAGGACACCCAAGTCCTTTTCCAGTACAGAATCCCCTAATTTTACCCCATTTAGTAGGTAGGTGTAATTTTTGTTCTTGTTACCACAGTGCATTACCTTACACTTGCCTGTGTTGAAGCGCATTCTCCATTTGGCTGCCCATGCTTCTAATTTAACTAAGTCGTTCTGAAGAGACTCGGCATCCTCCTGTTATGCACACCAGTGCCAGCAAGAATGTACTGGTGTCTGAACGGAGAGGGATGCAAAACAAATGAACTCACAGACAGACTGGGGAATATGACATTACATACATAGAAGGTGATAGGGTAACAAAATAAACACAAAGTGAACAGAGAAGCCCAAAGGCTAAGAAACTGGGTGTCTCCCTAGTATTAGGAATGCTCAGATGGAAAGAAGCGAGATGTTGTGATTTAATACGTAGAGAACCCGAAATGCTGTTGCTAAGGGCAACAGCAAAACCCTAAAGGGTTACCAACGGGTGTGGCAGTAAACACCTTGGTCAGAGATGGAATAATAGACACAAGGAGAGTCTCCACAATCCTAGTCCTCACTTGCAGTGCACTGGTTCAGCTTACTGCCACTAAACTGACACCTTAACACCTTGCACAGTGAGAAAGGATTTTGGCAGGCAAGTCTGAGAATACAGCCGCAAACTTGCTAGGTTCACAGAGTAGCAAAAGAACCCCAGCAGGTTAAACGACTGACTCCAGTCTTACTGCTAGGTCTGGATTGGCAGAGTGTAATACCAAATCCCAAGGCCTATTTGCAGTAAGCAACAAACAAATACAAAGTTTACACAGTACTAGCTAGCTTTCAGGAACTGACTAACCAACAAAGATTCAGCAGCATCTGCCTAACCTGAGAAGAGGGTTTATATAGCAGGTGCTGTCCATGCCCCACTCAGACCTCACAGACTGTGAGCACAAAAACCAGCACCGGATCCCCTGCCGTGCACAGAGCCTGTAACCACTGCACAGCAAAAGACTAGAACCGGAGTATCAGCTACGCTCAGGTTACTCCGCTAGCACTTGTCTCCCGGTTGCCATGACGACGTGGCAGCACAGAGCAGGAGACCCTAACAGTACCCCCCCTCTAACGAGGGGTCAAAGAACCCCTACCACCGGGTTTATCGGGGAACTGCGAGAAGAAAGAGCATAACAGTCTGGGGGCATGAAGATCACAACTGCGCACCCACGACCGCTCCTCCGGGCCATACCCCTTCCAGTGCACCAAAAATGACAGCCGACCCCGAACCATCTTGGAGTCAAGAATCCTTTCAACAACAAACTCCCTCTGGCCACGTATCAGAAGAGGGGAAGGTCTTCCACTGGAAGAAGGATTACTAATCGCCCGTTTTAAAAGGGAACAATGAAATGTTTTATTGATACCCAAAGAACGGGGTAGATCTAACTGAAATTCCACCGGATTGATAACCCTAGTGATCTTATAAGGACCGATGAACCGGGGGCCTAACTTATGACATGGCTGTCTCAACTTCAAATTCTTGGTAGACAACCAGACGAAGTCTCCTAATTTGAAGCTGCAGGGTCTTTTCCGCTTATCAAAAACTCTTTTGGTCACTAATGACACAGACACAAGGGCTTTCTTCACTTTCCTCCAAATACCTCTAAGGACCGAAACCACAGAGGAACCACCAGGCGTGGAGTCCCGGGGGTCAAAAGAATTGGCCTTAGGATGATGCCCATACACACAAAGGAAGGGAGAGATCCCTGTAGCAGAGTGAGCCGCGTTGTTATAGGCAAACTCCGCCATGGACAGATGAGCAACCCAGTCAGTCTGACACTGGGAGACATAACACCTGAGGAACTGCTCCAAGGACTGGTTCACCCTTTCAGTCTGCCCATTAGACTGCGGATGGTAGCCTGACGACAAGCTGACAGAAATCTGGAGATCGGAACAAAATGCCCTCCAGAATTTGGCCACAAACTGGGATCCGCGGTCAGAGACCACATCAAGTGGCAACTCGTGGAGGCGCACAACATGCAGCATAAATAATTCAGACAGGCGTCTGGCCGATGGCAGCCCAACCAATGGAACGAAGTGCGCCATCTTCGAAAACCTGTCAACGACAACCCAGATGGCTGTCATCCCCGAGGATTTGGGCAAGTCCACCACAAAATCCATTGAAATGTGGGTCCATGGCTTAGATGGGATAGAGAGTGGATGTAATGGGCCAACAGGAACCCCTCTAGGAGTCTTATTTCGGGCACAGATGTCACATGCCCGAACCCACTGATCCACATCCCTAGCCACCGAGGGCCACCACACCGCCCTAGATAGCAACTCCCGAGTTCTGGCAATACCCGGGTGACCTGCCGACTTCTTGGCATGGAATTCCAGGAACACTCGCTGTCTTAACCTAGGAGGCACAAACAAAAGACCTACCAGAAGGTCTGGAGGAGCCTGCTCCTGTGCTCTAAGGACTAATGACAAGAGGTCCTGGGTAATGCCCACTTTAATACATGATGGGGACACAATGGGCAATGGCTCCTCGGTGGTCTCCTGGATTGGAGCAAAACTCTGCGAGAGCGCATCAGCCTTGATGTTTTTTGACCCAGGGCGATATGTTATCAAAAAATTAAAGCGAGCAAAAAACAAAGCCCATCGTGCCTGCCTGGCATTGAGGCGCTTCGCTGACTCTAAATATGCCAAATTCTTATGGTCGGTGAGAATTGAGACCACAAACTTAGCCCCCTCAAGCCAGTGTCTCCACTCCTCGAGTGCATCCTTAATAGCCAACAATTCCCGGTTACCCACGTCATAATTCATCTCGGCAGGCGAAAATTTACGGGAAAAGTAAGCACAGGGATGAAGGCGATTATCAGACACCCCCATCTGAGAGAGCACTGCCCCAATACCCATCTCAGAGGCATCCACCTCCACCACAAAAGGACGCTCTGGATCTGGGTGTCGCAGCACCTTGGCCGAGACAAATGCCCTTTTGAGACGGGCAAAAGCCGCTTTGGCCTCACAAGACCAGTGAGCAACATCCGCCCCTTTCTTAGTGAGTGCCACCAAGGGCGCCACTATAGACGAAAATCCAGCGATAAATCGTCTATAAAAATTCGCAAAGCCCAAAAAACGCTGAAGCGCCTTCAAACTAGTGGGCTGCACCCAATCCAGGACTGCCTGTACCTTGGAACCCTCCATTTGGAAACCTTCTGGGGAGATAATATATCCTAGAAATGCGATTTGCTGAACTTCAAATTCGCACTTCTCCAGCTTCGCCCCAAGCCGGTGGTCTCTGAGTTTCTGGAGGACTAAGCGTACATGCTTCCGATGTTCCTCCAGGGAATGGGAGAAGATTAGGATGTCATCTAAGTATACAACTAAGAATCTATCCAAATATTCCCTGAGCACATCGTTCATGAAGTCCTGGAAGACTGCCGGGGCATTACAGAGCCCAAAAGGCATCACCAAATATTCATAATGCCCTGAGTGGGTATTAAAGGCAGTCTTCCATTCATCCCCCTCTCTTATTCGGATTAGATTGTACGCACCGCGTAGGTCAATCTTGGAAAAAATGGTGGCAGTACGAAGCTGGTCAAACAAGACCGAAATGAGAGGCAGTGGGTATGAGTTTTTAATCGTGATACGGTTCAATTCCCTGAAGTCGATGCAGGGTCGCAACGAACCATCCTTTTTACCCACGAAGAAGAACCCCGACCCAACTGGAGACTGTGAAGGTCTGATAAATCCCTTAGCCAAGTTCTCCTGAATGTACTCTGCCATAGCCTGAGTCTCAGGACGTGACAGGGAGTACAACCTGCTCTTGGGAAGCTTAGCATTCGGCAACAAATCAATGGCACAGTCATAGGGGCGATGGGGAGGTAGTACCTCTGCAACTCTTTTGGAGAACACGTCCGCAAAATCTGCATAACATCCTGGCAATCCTGGCAAACTTAGCTGCGAAAGCCTGACTGGAAGGCTCAAGCAACTCCTGAAACAATCAGTACCCCAACTAAGAATCTCCCCAGAGACCCAGTCAAATTGAGGATTGTGGGCCCTTAACCAGGGTAACCCCAACACCAATGGGGCAAAAGTAGACAGTCACATAAAAGGACAATTTTTCAGAGTGTGTGGCTCCAATAAACAAAGAAATCTGGCTAGTGCAAGAGGTAATTTTACCCTGGGATAATGGTTCCCCGTTTAACCCACAAATCTCAATTTCCGATGCCAAGGGTACTAAGGGAACAGAGTGTTTCAGGGCGAATTGGCGGTCCATAAAAACCCCGTCGGCCCCACTGTCCACAAAGGCCTCAGTCTTGACAGTTTGACCGAGGATCTTCAAGGTCACCGGAATGATAAAAGTCTTCTTGGGAAATTCTGACTTCTGGCCTGACAGGATATTTCCCATCACCCTCAGGCCCTGAAGTTTTCCGGCTTTTCTGGGCATGATACTACCACATGACCTTTATTCCCACAGTACAAACATAACCCCTGCTGTCTCCTCCGCGTCTTCTCACGCGAGGAGAGGCGGGTAGCCCCAATCTGCATAGGCTCCTCGGAAAATTCCTCAGAGTCTGAGGTTCCCTTGGGAAAGGAAACCTCGGTCTCCCTTTCAAGCCTGCGCTCTCTCAGCCGTCTATCCACCCGAATGGATAACTGCATGAGCTGATCCAAGCTATCAGGCAAGGGATATTGTACCAGTTGGTCTTTTAACTGGTTAGAAAGACCTCTTCGGTACTGGTGTCTCAGGGCTGGGTCATTCCACTGGGTATCATGGGCCAACCTCCGAAACTCCGTACAATAAACCTCAACTGGCCTTCGCCCTTGCTTAAGGATCGAAATCTGAGCCTCGGCTGAGGCCGTCTTGTCAGGGTCATCATACAACATGCCCAGTGCCGTAAAAAAAAGCATCAACACTTTTAAGCGACGGACAGTCAGGCTGCAACCCATATGCCCAGACCTGTGGGTCTCCTTGTAGCAAGGAAATCACTATGCCCACCCGCTGAATCTCCGACCCAGAAGACTGAGGCCTAAGCTGGAAATATAGCTTGCAGCTCTCCTTGAAACAAAAGAACTGCGAGCGATCTCCAGAAAAACGATTCGGGAGATTTACTTTCGGCTCCTTAACCCCTGAATGCACTGCTGCTGCGGGAGCTCCGCCAGCGGCCTGCGAGGTGTGCATTTTAATGGACAAATCATTAAATTGTCGAGTCAGGACCGGCACCTGATCGACCACCTGTTGCAAAGTATTTTGAGGGGTATGCTCCATATTCCCACAAAATTTCAACAGGAGTATTTGGCTGCTGAATATGTTATGCACACCAGTGCCAGCAAGAATGTACTGGTGTCTGAACGGAGAGGGATGCAAAACAAATGAACTCACAGACAGACTGGGGAATATGACATTACATACATAGAAGGTGATAGGGTAACAAAATAAATACAAAGTGAACAGAGAAGCCCAAAGGCTAAGAAACTGGGTGTCTCCCTAGTATTAGGAATGCTCAGATGGAAAGAAGCGAGATGTTGTGATTTAATACGTAGAGAACCCGAAATGCTGTTGCTAAGGGCAACAGCAAAACCCTAAAGGGTTACCAACGGGTGTGGCAGTAAACTCCTTGGTCAGAGATGGAATAATAGACACAAGGAGAGTCTCCACAATCCTAGTCCTCACTTGCAGTGCACTGGTTCACCTTACTGCCACTAAACTGACACCTGAACACCTTGCACAGTGAGAAAGGATTTTGGCAGGCAAGTCTGAGAATACAGCCGCAAACTTGCTAGGTTCACAGAGTAGCAAAAGAACCCCAGCAGGTTAAACGACTGACTCCAGTCTTACTGCTAGGTCTGGATTGGCAGAGTGTAATACCAAATCCCAAGGCCTATTTGCAGTAAGCAACAAACAAATACAAAGTTTACACAGTACTAGCTAGCTTTCAGGAACTGACTAACCAACAAAGATTCAGCAGCATCTGCCTAACCTGAGAAGAGGGTTTATATAGCAGGTGCTGTCCACACCCCACTCAGACCTCACAGACTGTGAGCACAAAAACCAGCACCGGATCCCCTGCCGTGCACAGAGCCTGTAACCACTGCACAGCAAAAGACCCGAACCGGAGTATCAGCTACGCTCAGGTTACTCCGCTAGCACTTGTCTCCCGGTTGCCATGACGACGTGGCAGCACAGAGCAGGAGACCCTAACACCTCCTCTGTATTTATAGCCTTACACAATTTGGTATCATCTGCAAAAATTGACACCATGCTCTCTAAACCTTCTGTTAGGTCGTTAATGAAAATATTGAACAATAGCGGTCCTAATACTGAGCCTTGCGGCACACCACTTAGCACTTCAGTCCAAGTTGAAAAAGATCCATTAACCACAACGCGCTGCTCCCTATTATCTAACCAGTTTTTGACCCAAGTGCATATTGTGCTTCCTAGCCCTGATTCTTGTAGCTTGTAGATAAGTCTCATGTGTGGTACAGTATCGAACGCTGTATTGAAGGCTGAGCTGAAATCGACAAACAGGACCCTCCTGTAGGTACTGGGAATGTTTAGGTGCTGTAGAATGTAGTGCAGGCCCAGGTTGACTGCATCTTCGACACACCGATTCGATCGATAGGCGAACTGTAGGGGGTCAAGTTAGGGGCCAGTCACAGTTTTCAGGTGATTCAAAAGCAGGCGCTCGAATGTTTTCATGACCACAGACATCAGTGCTATCGGCCTGTAGTCGTTCAGGTTCATGATAGAGGGTTTCTTGGGGACCGGGACGATAGTAGACCTTTTGAGGCAGGAAGGGACTTTCTGTAGCTCCAGCGATTTGTTGAAGAGCTTGGTGAATATGGCGGCGAGCTGACCCACACATGCTCTTAGGGCAGATGGTGACACTCCGTCAGGACCCTGGAGCTTTCCTGGGTTTGGCCCTTTTGAACAATGCCTCCACCTCTTCTTGGGAGACTTGCAGTGCCTGGAGTTGGCCGTCGGTGTTCGGGGCATCGTAGAGTTGATTGTTTGGGTCGCAGGGGACTTCTTTTGCGAACCTGCAATAAAAGTGGTTCAGCTCATCTGCTAGGTCTTGGTGCATGGTGGTGGACTTCGTTTTTTTTCTTGTAGTTGGTTATGGATTGCATTCCTTTCAATACAGATACGGGGTCATTGGTGGAGAGATCGTTTGTCAGCTTGTCTAGCCTGATTTCTTTAGTCAGAGAGTTCCTTGTTCGGTTGTATAGTGCTCTGTCACCGCTGCTAAAGGCCTCCTCTTTGGCCCAACGAAGTTGCCTGAGCTGGGCGTTGAACCAGGGCTTGTTGTTGTTGTAAATGCGGTAAGTCTTGGTAGGTACATGTCCTCACAGTAGCTGATGTAGAATGTGACAGTGTCTGTCAGGTCGTTCAGGTCGGTTGCCGAGGCTTCGAAGACCCCCCATTCCGTGCAGTCGAAGCAGGCCTGGAGCTTCATCTTAGCCTCATTGGTCCATTTCTTAACAGTCTTGACGACAGGCTTAACAGCTCTCAGCTTCTGTGTATAGGCAGGGAGTAGGTGGACGAGGCAGTGGTCAGATAGGCCGAGTGCAGCACGTGGGATAGACCGGAAGTAGTGGCTTCAGGACAACACTGTAAATGTCCTTGAGTAGCCTAGCCAGAGCCCAGTCTTGAATCCGATTTAACATCTCTGGAGAGATCTGAAAATGGCTGTGCACCGACGCTTCCCATCCAACCTGATGGAGCTTGAGAGGTGCTGCAAAGAGGAATGGGCGAGACTGCCCAAAGATAGGTGTGCAACGCTTGTGGCATCATATTCAAAATAACTTGAGGCTGCGATTGCTGCCAAAAGTGCATCAACAAAGTTTTGAGCAAAGGCTGTGAATACTTATATACATGAGATTTCATAGTTTTTTAGTTTTAATAAATTTGCAAAAATCTAAAAAAAACTTTTTTTCACATTGTCATTATGAAGTATTGTGTATACAATTTTGATGGAAGAAATGAATTTATTCCATTTTGGAATAATGCTGTAACATAACAAAATGTGGAAAAAGTGAAGCGCTGTGAATACTTTCCGGATGCACTGTATAATATGGCATATATAGTCTTTTTACCAGTCAGCACCTGTTCGCAATTGTACGCAGACTCCTTTACTGTACTTAGCTTACATTATGCAAATCTACATACGCACATATTTGTGTTCCCACTGTTCTGGGCTCCAGAGGTAAAAATCCACATAAGGTATGCTACTCCAACTAGCATAGTACTTACTCTGCATCAGCCTCTTGTATTGTTTTATGTGTCCTGCGAAAAATGCCTCAAAGTAAACGCAATTCAAATACTTCCAGATAGTCAGCTAAACTTGCAGCCATATACTGTTCTTACTAAATAGTACATCTGTATAGACTCTTACTCAGTAGAATTTGTGTTTTGCACAAATAGCCGGTTATAGTGTAGATGTAGCCCTAAAAGTAATTAAAAAACAAGTGTAGTAGCCAACACTCATGTGTTAGCTAGCATGGGGTGAGAGACATCAATATCTGGAAACTGACCTAGGAGTGGGAGGGTTCTGGACTTGCGATGCCTCCCCCATTACTCGCACCCAAGACTCCTGCTCTTCTCTGCTCTCTGCACTAAAGTAATAAGTGCGGATGCCAGCGTGCTCTGCCTGTCGAGACATTTGGGCTTCGTTATGGAGAGTTTCATCCCCCACCCAGCACACTGTTACCTGTGGGGACAAGATAGGTGTGCAGGAGTCAGGGAACAAAGTAATGAATACAAAATAATAGTTTAACATGCAAAGAAATACAGGTATAGTTAAAGATTCCCCAAAATTTCTCCCATGTGTTTTCTTTTTTATGTCCTTGGGTATGCTAAACAATTATATTATATCAATATATGTGACCGTGTTGTCCAGTTTTTCTCTGTGTGACACAGTAAATCTCTCATTGCACAAATGTGCTACAATTTAAGCACAGTAGAAAAAAAACAATATTTTAACAGTCGAAAAAGTAGCTGATGTTTATACATTTTGTTCCTTCTTCTGTTAAACATTCACCAAATACTTATTTATGCCATTGGTTATCTGAATGTAATTACCCATGCATGAATTCCCAGTGCACTACGCAGAAAGTCACATTTTCCAATGTAATGTCAACTAAAGTCACTAGCCATCCTCAAGCAAAGGGCACACTGACTGGCTGCATGCATGTCTGTGTATCACACCAATGTTCATGCAGCATGCAGGTTTGGCCTGTGCCAGGCAGTGGGTGGGTAATGTGAGCATGCAGCAGGTACAGCAGGACTTACTACCTAGCACAGCGACTCTGCAGGGGGCAGGCTCTTGGCAGGGGTACGTTCCATGGGATCCTCTCACCAGCACAGGAGGGAAGACAGAACAGGTGAGAGAGGCAGCATACACTCTGGGGGCCTCACATCACTCAAAGCAGAAGCCCCCAAATGTAGCTCAAATGAATTGCACGATTTATATGACTTGCTGGCACGGAAAATAAAAATGGATATCTTAAAAGCAAAATGTACTGAGGACAGCGCCATGTTTAGAGATCCCACACAGCCAAATAAAGGTCTCTTAAGTCTAAACAATGTTTTCTTGATACACTGCAGGTTTTTACATTGAATAGGTCCAAGAATTACTTTGGATTATATACAATAACAAAAAATAATTATTTAAATAAAAAATAATACATACTTTTCTTCAAAAGAAGAAAAGATATGAGTATAACGTTTGTGCATAGACCATGCCTTATTTGTATCTTAAGATCATGTAACCATAATGTGGACAAAACTATCTTATTAATGGAAAAAACACAAAAGATGTCCACTAATAGGAAAAGTATGAGCAGTGTCATTTAGCAATGCATTTCCCTTAAACATGTCCCCGTCATCAGCAAATGTTTGTCCTAAGAAAGAACAAACCTTTAACACAGAACCATAAGTATTGGATGATATCGGATTAGATGTCAGCTCAGCTTCTCTCTGTTGCCCTGAGAAAGTCACCTGTATTTTACAGTATGCCTCACTTTTGGGAGACGTGCTACAACAACATGTAGCATGTAGTCATTTGAACATTTTATCACTATATAGAAAATAATAACAGTAGTACGCAATATCATATGTAGCAGTGTCAGAGCATGTGTGCATATCTGCAGGTAAGTCCTCCAGAATTGCATAAAAAATGTTTCTTACACTGACTTTGCTACCTGAATTCTACTAACCTTAAATGTATGTTTACGACTGATGTTGTCTGAAGGCTGAACAGGGGCAATGCGAAAACTCAGCAGGGGAATGCTTCCCAAAACCCCCTCTTCTTTTTCATCTGCATAAGAAAATGAAGAGAAATGAAATAATGAGTGCAATGAATGAAGTGCAGACAGAATCAGCAGGGTGTAAACACAACCTGCATAAAAAAAATAAGTGGAGATCGGGCAACAGATAGTGTATTAACTGGTGACAAGAAGATAGAAACAATACAGAGGGGAAAGGGACGGAGCTACTAGAAAGTGATATACTGTACAAGCAGAAAGTGGGAGGCTGGTGATTATACACCTGACATAACTCTTTCACTGCCATAGTATTCCCCAAAAAGGTGCTGCTTTCTGGATTCTATTACAGTAATAATTTTTGCAAAGAGTTAATCCCAGCACTTTCACGCTCACCAGTAAGAATAATGTGTGGGAGGCTTTTGTACATTTATAAGAACACATAAAACAATAGGACACTGATAAATTATTCAAACTCCACCTGCTCCATGTCTGAGCACAGGGGAACTGGGACCAATCACCAGATGGGAGAAGAGATCTTTGCACCATCTGTTCTGCCAGTGGATGAGTTTACGCTTGAACAGAAAAATAAACCATTGGACTGGTGCTGTGATAGAGCTAATTACTATGTACCTTTGTAGTAAAAGAGGCAACGATCAACAAGGACGAACCAACGCTTGTTCCACTGCTTTACTCCGGAACTTGCCTGCAGACAGGAGATGGATAGAAAAGGTGCAATAAGCATGTACTTAAAAGAGATATCGAGAACAAGGGAAACATAAGAAGATAAAGGAGTATATTTACCATGAGGCAGCTTTTGCAAATCACTGTTTATCATCGGGTTTTATCTCAAAATTTAAAGTGCAACATATTTTTGTACTTAACAATAGTGGCGCTATAAATTTTGCTGTAAAACCTGTTGAGAAGCAGCGGCTTGCAAATGCCTTCTAAATATAGGCCAAAATTTGAAAAGAGAAGACCTAAAGGGGGCACAAAGAAATCAACACAATGTACCGCACAGACATACAGATAGGGCAGAAGGATAGATAGTTCTAGAAAATAGGAAAACAACTGGGTTAAGGTATGAAATACTGGCAGTCGGGATCCCAACAGGAAGTAGACCGACAGTGGGATCCCAACGGCTAGAATCCAGTCACTTCCAGGTAAGTATTTCTATCCTACCCCTAATCCCAGCCCTAACCGTAACCCACCCCTCCAGCAGCCTAACCCTAACCTCCCCCACCTGCAGCCTATGTATGTATGTTCTGAGCCACATTATTCTAGTCACAAGAAAAGCCATCTTTCTCTATGGTTCTCTCTAAAATAAACAAAAGCTTGAAAATGGAGACATTTGGTGTGCCCATACTCTACTTCTTCTCATTAGTCTAATGAAGTGTTGTAGATGCCATGCATATGTTACTGAGGGACCAAGGGAAACTATTAATTCCAAAGTCTCTTTGGGTTTATTTCTTCCTGGCCCCTTCAGCCTTTATATCTCCTCTTTTCTATTTTCCATCAGTGTGCTTGTGTCAAACGCACATTAGTCTATGGCCTGGTTATCTTAGCACTGTTCTTTATTGCTTCTTTTCATTCCAAGATGTACTGAATATATACAAGGCTGTACAGACATATATATATGTTGTTTATGGGAGATTCATGTACATTTCCCATATGTGTTTCCCCTTCTCCTTTTCTGTATCAGATTTAACATCTGAAAATCAATTAAAACCAATTTACAAAAAAAAATGGCTACATACAGGAGTAATGTAAAATTAACTAAATACTGTATAAGGAAAAAAAACAGTTACATAGAATTATTGTAGGAGAAAGAAACAGTGAATGTACATGCTAATAATGGGCATAATGTGTACTGTGCATGTGTACATCTATTGGAATCTGTTGTGTATATATAATTCTATATACCGTTCTTCAAATAATCTGTTATTTTCCATTTTTTTTACTTCATTTGCCACTCACCTGTTTGTACAACCAGCCTGTCTTAGTGACTTCAGCATTTGGATTCCTCTTCATGGAATTGGAACGTTTCCCAAAGGCAATTCCTTTCTTTGATGGACGAGAAGGCTTTGAGAAGAAAAGATATGCTGTGTCATTCCTCTAGGTGACCCGACACAGCGTCTCATAGAAATATACAGCACCAGTGCTACTGCCCTATCTGCTGTGGTTTTTGCTTCTTAGCATACAAAAGAGCATCACAATGTGAAACACAAAACATCTAGTGTATGATACTAATAGTATTTATTAGCTGACTCCATACAATGCTGCCACTCCAACACAGCTCTCACGTCCTGGGTTACAAGGTACATGCAAAAGTGTTAACGGTTCCACATCAAGACGTGCCATTGGAAATGACAACAAAGTTGCTGGTTGATATCACTTTGTTACACATACACCCCAGATAGTCATACAATCCTTAACTAATGAGCATGAACAGATGTGGACATCTACTCTTGATCTCTGTTGACAATATCTAGGGGTACATGTACTAAGACTCCACTTACCGTTGAGAAAATGTAGCTACTGCTTCGCCTATAATCATGACGAGACAGGAAGCATCTTCCAAGATATGTACAAAGATCAGGTGTGCCCACCAAAGTGTACGTTAGTCTCCCCTTCGGTGAACTGTGCAGAGATGTTTAGCGCGTCTTTACTAATGTCTGCGAATGTGCGGTTAAACCAGAAGGAGCATTGGCGAGATGAGGCTACGCTCTTGTGAGAAGACATGAACGCGCATGCGAAGAGGAAGCTGATGCTGTATGGGAAATATTATTTTTTGTGTAATCTTTATTAACATACAAAGATTAGGTGATAGAAAACTTACGGCTTTCCTCTCTTCATTTCAGCTGAGGCAGATAACGGGAGCTTTAAGGTGCGATATTGGCGCTGGAGAAGTATGCAGGTAATTCCTTTAGTACATATCAAGAAGTTATATGTACAGTCATTTTGTCTGTCTTTTTTTGTTTTTGACCCTTATCTCCTCTTAGTACATGTACCCCATAGTAAGCTAATGACGAGCAAAGCCAAAAGAACGTGTATGATTAATTAAAGTGCACCTGTCAATGTTTTAATGTGTCTCCTTCCTTTCATGTTGACAATTGCTGTCTAATGGTTGTCTTTATACAAAGGACAGGAAGGCGACAGATGCAGCAGACGTTCTAGTAGTATAAATAGAGAGACATACCTGCCAATGTAGCTTTGGGGAAAGGATAGAAGCATTAACCTCAAAAGAACCTTTCCATTAATAACACATCATTAACTAGGAAAATCCTTTCAGTCAATACATATGCGTCATCTGTTTTGAGCCAATGGTCAAGTAATAACAAAGATACTAATTAATCATCCACAGTGACACCTGCAGGCTCTAGATTCAAACCAAACTGAAATATTCATATTCACAAGTACCATATAAATGATCCTATAATTTAAATGTAGTTACACTGCCCGTCAATAGTAAAACACCCCCATTTTTCCTGTTGTCATTAAAATATATACAGTTTAATGTTGAGTACACGGAAATCAAAGCATAGAACACAAAAACAATTGGAGATATAAAAATAATCAGTCATTTTGTTTAATAAATGTAATCAAAATGTTTGACTCATCAATGCACGCTTTTGCAAATATGACCACTGGACACACTCTTTCTACATGAAAATTAAATATTGTTTGTGAATGTCTTCACAAAACAGTTGTAGTTCCCACATATGTGTTGCACTTGTAGATTGTTTATTTTCACCCTCTGTACTGTTCATCTTGAACCATCTTGATGATGTTTAAGCCTGGAGAATGTGCTGGCCATTCCATGATTTAAAGTCTACAATCTCACCTGGAGATATGTTTTAGGTCATTAACTTGTTGTAGAATGAACCCTTGACCAACAAGACACAGACCAGAGGGTATTGCAAGTTACTGCAAAATGCTGATGTAGCAGTTTTGGTTCAGAGTGCCAGTCACCCTGTGCAAGTTGCTGAATAAACCTCAGCCCATCATGCTTCTTCCTACATGTTTGACAGTTTATGTCAAAGGGGTTTATTTACTAAGTGGCAGCTTGTAAAAGCCACTACTCAACAGCGTGGTCAAGCCCCCATGTTTTCCTATTAAAAGTATTGCCCTTTTAAATTTTGTCCATAAACACATCAGGAAGCATTTACTTTAATAAGCCTCAGACACCTTAACTAGACCTAGGGGGGCCTAGAGCAAAATTTACATATACACTCCACCCCCTCCAGTGGATTCTCCTCTAGCAGTGTGCTACTGCAGACACATCTTCTGTCTTTGCCAGCTCCTCTCTCCCCACCTACTGATTCTGGAGAAGAGGCATAACCTATCCCAGAAGGCTCAGCACGGCAAGGCCTCATTTCAGCATCTGTGAGGAGAGATGGAGCCAGCCAGGAGTGCAGATGTGCCTCCAGCAGCAGACTGCTAAGAAAGAAGAAACAATCCACGGGGATCAGGAGGATGAATGCGTGGCTAGCAGCGTAACTGGGTCTAGAGGCGAACCGGGCCCCGTAGCAGCTTGTGTACCTACTGTAGCTATGCCTATGCCTCATACTAAGGAACCATCCTTTTGCCTATACAATGGTGTACATAAAATCTTCACTCAGTCCTTATTGGTCCACTGGCAGTGTTTCCCAGGCAAGCCTCTTTTCATTACTGCAGAACAGCTGTAAGTTCTTACTTGTTCCCTGAAAAGGGTATCTTTTTAATAACACTGAAATGTACACTCATTTTAAGTTTCTGCTAATCTAAACCTTTTTTTCTTCTGAACCTCTAACAAAGGCAAGAGGTTAAGGGGCTAAACGGTTTTGCCTTGTAAATAATTGCTGCTTTAAAAAAATAGGCAGACTTGCACAAAGTCCCGCACCTCCGGCAACTCGGAGGCTAATACATTTAGCCCCTTACCCTCTTGCCTTTGTTTTTCAGGTAATTCACTGGACTTGTTTAAATTTCAATAAAAAGTGGAAAAATGGGGGGTGCGCTAAAGTTCATGACTAATAATGTAATTTAAACATGTTGTTTTTAACAGGCTTAAGACCAAGTCCATATAAAGATTAATTTTGTATGCATAATTATCATTATATACTCATAATTATCACCAACACAAAGTTGTGCCAGAATAGCTCCCAATTGTTTGTGATCTACAATAAATTATATTTTATACACCAATAACCTATATCATCTTAAAGTGCAATGTCTACTGCAGTAATCATTTTATAAGCAGCCTTTCTGAATAACAGCTTAGCAGAAAACAAGTACTGTACTATCTAAGAATATGTTTACTGATATAAAATTGAAGCTATGTATTCTCTCCAGAAGCAAAGCTCACCCTTATGTTGGGGCCATCAGGAAAGGCGTCAGATACCATGGTGAATGTGGAGTTTTCGTTGGCTAGATTAGTGGAGCGCTTCCCAGCCGCCTCTGCATTCATCTCAGACCTGAGCATGATAGGTTAGTTCACAGTAAAACACAAGATTGCTGCAATCCTACAGTACTCTACAGAAAGGATTCTCACACTCACCCCGGTAGTCCACTTTCCCTCGGGATCAGTCCAGTCACTGGGTCCAAAAGGGTGGTAGGACGCTCATTGTGGCTAGAAAAGACAAATATATTTGTCAAGACAAATACCTTCATATGTACTCAACATTTATACTCAAAGCACCAGCTGTATGTGTGCATCAGTATATCTGTCCTGTCCAGGGGCAGAATTTTACGGTTCGGGTCACCTCTTTACAGCAGTAAAGGTCAACAGTAAAGTCCAGCCCACATTGCCTAATTTTATTGTTAGCACTGTTTGCTTACAAGTCCTAATTTGGCAATTATCAGTTTAAAATTAATAATAATAATACAGGTTGAGTCTCCCTTATCCAAAATGCTTGGGACCAGAGGTACTTTGGATATGGGATTTTTCCGTATTTTGGAATAATTGCATACCATAGTGAGATATCATGGCGATGGGACCTAAATCTAAGCACAGAATGCATTTATGTTACATATACACCTTATACACACAGCCTGAAGGTCATTTTAGCAATATTTTTTATAACTTTGTGCATTAAACAAAGTGTGTCTACATTCACACAATTTATTTATGTTTCATATACACCTTATACACACAGCCTGAAGGTCATTTAATACAATATTTTTAATAACTTTGTGTATTAAACAAAGTTTGTGTACATTGAGACATCAAAAGACAAAGGTTTCACTATCTCACTCTCACTCAAAAAAGTCCGTATTTCGGAATATTCCGTATTTCGGAATATATGGATATGGGATACTCAACCTGTAATAATAATAATAGTAAAATAAGCTATCAGCCACTAGATTTCACTTTATTTTCTTGTGTATACAAATATACTAAGGAGCACAGCTTACAGGGGTAGTCTGCACACCTCTGCACCAACACCCCACTCACAATGGTGTACGGTACTGTAGAGTGGAAATATTTTGTGGTTACTGATACATTTTTGGACTGACAATAAGAAAAAAAAGCATCCAAGTGCCACCCCCCAACAAGTGGCACCCTTAGGCACGTGCCTTATGTGCCTAATGGGAAATTCACAACTGATCCTGTCAATATGACAATTCACAAACATCCTTTCATCAAATATTGGTGTGATGAATATGTGGGCTGTCGAATATTAGAAAATTGTGCTTTCCTATCATCAACAGCATGGCTGGTGCAGACTGAATTTAAAAAAAATCACCTTGTTTGACAAATTAAGCCCTATAAAGTAGACTTGTACTTTTCAAACAGCTAACATTAATAGTACAGCCAGGGGAGGCTTAACTGCAATGTAAAAATAACACACATACCACTGTTGAAAACAATCTCCACTCTGCCCGATACCCCCAGTCACAAATGCTATATGCACTTTAGTGTGGATAGAATTTTGTGTGGTGATCATTTATGACCACAAAGCAGTGACCTTGCTGAGGTGATAGGAAGTTTCTCAGGGGAACACTGATCGGGTCCTTGCCAGTACATAGGCAGTTCACACTCTCATTAATACTCATGAATATTCACAGCTGTCAAGAAGATGGCCAAGATGCTAATGTACAAATCTGAGTGTGGAAGGTAATGTCTAACAGTGCACACAAAGTAAATGTAAATATAAACTATTGCATGCTGTCTCATCGATGCAGGTCGCTTTGAGTCACTGTGGTTTTTCAACCAGCATGGACAATTTTGGACTTATTTAATAATTTAACCATAGGGCAAAACTAGAATTCTAGACTTATGCTTGATAGTCTTATTTAGTCAATGCTATTACGTTATAAGGCTAAAACCAAAAACATCTTGTTCATTAACTCACTAAGGGGAAGATGTACCTTGTATACTGATAAAGTGGAGAAAGATAATCTGCAAACCAATCAGCTCCTTACTGTCATTTTTCAAACACAGCCTGTAACAAGGCAGTTAGAAGCTGATTGGCTGGTACCTTATGTCTCACCACTTTATCTGTCTACAAAGCTTAGTACATCTACCCCTATATACCTATAATAAAGATCTTTCATACACAGTAAAAATCATCAGTTATAGTTTTAGACCAAATTTGAAAGAAATTGCATTAATATTTTTTTTCTAAGTATCCTGAAAGGCTTATGTTAGAAAGGCCAAGACCTGACCAGAAAATATCATAAGTAAAACATATATTTCTGAATTATACCATCGGCGGCATGTGATAGAGATGATTTTGCCTTGTAAGTGTTTTCCCCTTTAAAATGTCCGAGATCGGTTGGCAACACACACCTCCGGCGATCTCGGACTCCAGCCGCAAATCCTAGTTATACAGATATCTATGACCATGTAACTTGCAATTCAAAACATATAGTGAAAGGCAAACACTAAATTTCATAATAGCTGGTGTTGTAATGTGCACAAATAATTACATTTATTCAAATACAGCCATAGGAGCAGCTGTACTAAGCCTTGGAGAGTAATACAGTGGACGGAGATAAAGTACCCACTAATCAGCAACTAATTGTCATTTTTCAAAACACTGCCTACAGGGCCGGCTCCAAACCTATTAGCACCCTGAGCAAGAAATGTTGAAGTGCTGAATGTGTGCAGAAGGAAAGTGGGTTTGGCCATGCAACTTTATATTATGTTCTCAAACTATTAATATGTATATATTATCACACACCCCTCTACACACACACACACACACACACACACACACACACACACACACACACACACACACACTTAGCAGCCTTACACATAATGCCCACAGTAGTGCTCCTTACACATACTGCCCCAGTATAGAGGCAGGTACATATACTGCCCCCAATATGCTGCCAGGTACACACATACTGCCCCCAGTATAGTGCCAGGTACACACATACTGCCCCTAGTATAGTGCCAGGTACACACATACTGCCCCCAGTATAGTGCCGGGTACACATATTGCCCCCAGTATGGTGCCCGATACAAACATACTGCCCCTAGTATAGTGCCAGGTACACATACTTCCCCTATTATAATGCCAAGTACACAATGCCCCCAGTATAGTACCAGGTACACATAATGCCCCCAGTATAATGTCAGGTACACAATGCCCCAGTATAGTGCCAGGTACACATACTGCCCCTACTTTAGTACACATACTGCCCCCAGGATAATGCCAGGGACACATACTGCCCCCAGTTTAGTGCCAGGTACACATACTGCTCCCAGTTTGGTGCCAAGTACACATACTGCCCCCAGTATAGTTCCAGGTACACATACTGCCCCCAGTATAATGCCAGGTACACATACAGCCCCCAGAATAATGCCAGCTACACATACTGACCCTAGTTTATTGCCAGGTACACATACTGCCCCCAGTATGCCAGGTACACAATGCCCCAGTATAGTGCCAGGTACACATACTGCCCCTACTTTAGTGCAAGGTACACATACTGCCCCCAGTATAATGCCAGGGACACATACTAACCCCAGTATAACGCCAGGTACACATACTGCCACCAGTTTAGTGCCAGGTACACATACTGCCCAGAGTATAGTGCCAGGTACACATACTGCCCCCAGTATAGTGCCAGGTACACATTCTGCCCCCAGTATAATGGCAGGTACACATACTGCCCCTGGTTTATTGCCAGGTACACATACTGTCCCTAGTTTATTGCCAGGTACACATACTGCCCTAGTTTATTGCCAGGTACATATACTGCCGCCAGTATAATGCCAGGTACACATACTGCCCCCAGTATGCCAGGTACACATACTGCCCCCAGTATAGTGCCAGGTACACATATCGCCCCCAGTATAGTGCCAGGTACAAATACTGCCGCCAGTGTAGTGCCAGGTACACATACTGCCCCCAGTATAGTGCCTGGTACACATATTGTCCCCAGTATAGTGCCAGGTACACATACTGCCCCCAGTTTAGTGCCAAGTACATATACTGTTCCCAGTTTAGTGCCAGGTACACATACTGCCCCCAGTATAATGCCAGGTACACATACTGCCCCCAGTATGCCAGGTACACATACTGCCCCCAGTATAATGCCAGGTACACAATGCCCCCAGTATAATGCCAGGTACACATACTGTCCCAAGTATAATGCCAGGTACACATAATGTCCCCAGTATAGGGCCAGATACACACATACTTCCCCTAGTATAGTGCCAGGTACACATACTGCCCCCAGTATAGTGCCAAGTACACATACTGCCCCCCCCCCAGTATAGTGCCAGGTACACATACTGCCCCCAGTTTAGTGCCAAGTACATATACTACCCCCAGTTTAGTGCCAGGTACACATACTGCCCCCAGTATAATGCCAGGTACACATACTGCCCCCTACTAGAGCTCTGACTGGCTGATGGCCGGCTCCACATTTAAAATTTCCAAGCACCTCAAAAACCCAGTGCCCTGCACGGCCACTCCCATCGCACGTGCCTGGAGTCGGCATTGACAGCATGTAACATGGCTGTTAGGAGATAACTGGCTGGCATTTTATCTGTCTCCAAGGCTTAGTACATCTACCCCATAAGCTCTAAATATTATTCTAGTTCAGAGGTATACTTATTTAACGTTACATTTTAGGAATAGATACAGTACATCTCTGTGGTATCTAGACCAATACTATTTCTAGATGCTATAATATTTCCTTTTTCTTATATTTATGAAGTTGCAAGACATAGGGTGGGATGTATTGGCATCAAAGATCACCTACGGTGTGGGATGCCGGATGATCTCAGGCTTTTTTAAAGGGACAATCAGTTACAAAGCATGGTTTTGCCTTGTAAGTGATTGCCATTTTAAAAAAAAGTCTGAGATTGGCCGATATCCTGCACCTCCGGAATTCTTGGACATCATTACATCCCACCCATAACTGTGCTGAGCAACTTCACATTGCATTGCACTTCATTTCTAATTTCAGAGTTAAGTAGTTAAGTCTGCATTTCTTTAATTAGACAAATTGAATGCACATAATTTTGGCAAATGAATTACATTGCTAACCAGTAGGAGTGTCACAACCAAAAATAGCATCAAGGCTGAATTATTAATCTAAAGTGTTTACCGTGAATGAAGATTATGCATTGTACAAATGTCTGTTGCTATACAGAGACATTACACACTAGTAAAACATATTTAACACTCTTATCTATCTTTATAGATGTCATAATCATAAGTCAAATGTCTGCTCCCTAAATTATTTAGTACTGCATTCATTGTGTAATTGTTTGTAAATGGCTCAGTGCTATTAAAAGCAATATATAGGCGGCATGTGTTATTACTATCACAATTATGGTGTTAGTGAAAAACAAACAGCCAGGCATATATATTGCATCACTGTTAATGTTTAACATGTCTATTTCCTGAACAGGGAGGGTTCTTGCACTGACTAGGTAACTAAACATGCATGACAATAAGGATGGTTTGTACATTGAGAATTTTCCACCAGTACTCCTCACTGGTCTTGTTTCCTGCCTTACTCTATAACCAATCTCTGCGTGGCTTCCACCTCACTACTGGGAATGAAATGGTGACAGGAGACACCTGGGCATAACATCATAGCAATGCCATCATTAGTCAGAATGATAAGACACGTCATAGAATAAAATGAAATGTAATAAAATGCCATCAAAATGAATACATTACACATCCCAGAACCCAGGGTGCATTACCTGAAAGCAATGGGATGAAAGCTATAGCATACAGCTATATAAAGCAGCGAGTTCAGCTGCTTCTGTAGCATTACGTACTGCAATGCAGCACCGTCTTCTTCACCTTGTCTTCAGGGGTGTTAAATCACAGAACACAGCCAAGCCTATGATTCATCTCAAACTGCCAAGTCTGTTGTATAGGCCTTCAATAAAGGGGGTTAAATGGGAGTAGGTACGTACCTGTCCCTACCGCCAACACGAAACTTAAGCATGTTCTAGCAGCCCTTAGCGTTGATGTGGGAGGCAGCTGATGTGGGGAAGGCACATGCTTGTGTCCTGGGCATAAAAGGATACAGCAGGGATAAATGGGAGGAAAGCAGGCCACTTTGTGTAAGCAATAAAGCTTATTTTACCACTCAGCTCCTATCTGCTTAACGGTCAATTTTAAGCATCACGGGACATATCAGCTTACTCACCCATGCCCTCTGTCAGGGATGTTAGTACAGTAGGTGCCTTATATTCACGAAGCTGGCTACTGAAGTAGGATTCTACAATGACTACAATGGTATATGCATGTATTCTAGTACTGCAGTTCACCTTTTGGGCTTTGAATAACCCACACTGCCTTAATATCATTGAAAATAATAATAATAATAATAATAATAATAATAATAGTAGTAATAATAATAATAATAATAATAATAATATAACACAATATATTGCAGCAGTAATGGAAAATGTTAAAGATTCTCTTTAAAGTGCTATATAATATGCTGTGCTATATAAATAAAGATAATAAAAATAGTTAAATAACATTCACTTAAAATAATGTTTAGTATCAGCACTGACTAGAAAACGATACAGTATGGCCCTCATTCCGAGTTGTTTGCTCGTTGCCGAGTTTCGCTATATTGTGATTAGTCGCTTACTGCGCATGCGCAAGGTTCGCAGAGCGCATGCGCTTAGTTATTTTACACAAAAGTTAGGTATTTTACTCACGGCATAACGAGGATTTTTCATCGTTCTGGTGATCGGAGTGTGATTGACAGGAAGTGGGTGTTTCTGGGCGGAAACTGGCCGTTTTATGGGTGTGTGCGGAAAAACGCTGCCGTTTCTGGGAAAAACGCGGGAGTGGCTGGAGAAACGGGGGAGTGTCTGGGCGAACGCTGGGTGTGTTTGTGACGTCAAACCAGGAACGAAACTGACTGAACTGATCGCAGTGGCAGAGTAAGTCCCGAGCTACTCAGAAACTGCAAAGGAATTTCTATTTGCAATTATGCGAATCTTTCGTTCGCAATTCTGCTAAGCTAAGATTCACGCCCAGTAGGCGGTGGCTTAGCGTGTGCAATGCTGCTAAAAGCAGCTAGCGAGCAAACAACTCGGAATGAGGGCCTATGTGTACATACAGTAGGTGTGCTCTATACTTTATCTCCAGCAGGGGGAACATTTCATTCACATATCTAGGTTCTAGTGACCTTAATCCTTTCATTAGAGGGTTTTGCTGTGATGACCTCAGCTGGCCCATCCCGCCCTAACCTAAAATCACTTGCTAAAAGCACGAAAATCCTCTAAATTAAACTATAGCATCCTTTATCCAGGATAAATCTCCTTACTACAAATAGTACAAATTACCTATTACTAGATGTGTACAACATTAGTTTTGTGATGTATTTAATGTACATGAGCAAGTATGGTGTACAGCAGCATCCCTTATACATACACAGTCACAGCATTATTACTAATCGGATACACCACCGGTGTACCATTTGTTAGCAACATGCATAGACCATGTATTTGTGATACCAATATATCACTCATATTATTTTGTACAAAATAGATATTGAGCATCCCTTATAGAAGAGCTAACAATCTAGAATAATTGTGGTATATTTATTTAATAATAGTTTTATATGTTGCACTGCACTTTGCAGAGAATATTTAGTCCATAACATCAGTCCATGCCCCAGTAGCACCAATTAACCTACCAGTATGTTTCTGTATTCTGTGAGAAAACCAGAGGACCCCATGGTACAGTATAAACCCATAAATAAACATATAATACATATTAGAGGAGAATGAGTGCTTATTTGGAGTTATCATTAAATCAGTTATGGTCCAATCGGATAATATGTATCATTTTGTAAGCTTTTTTTTTTAGTTTTGGGATGAATATGTAAACAGACCCACACCCCCACCCCCCTCTCCCCCACAGGTTATATATAGGATAAGGGTTATATTTGCAAAATTGGTCATTTGTGTCTATATAGATAACTTTAAATTATTTCTTTACTGAACTGAAAAAACTATTGTGGTTACCTCAGGAGTATTTACTAACATGGCCAATAATCATTCATTTTATTTTGATTGTAAGAATTTTGCTTAGAGTCGTTTTGGGGAGGCACGCCACAATATGTTGCAAATTGGCCAATATCACTGTTAATATTCCAATATGGGTAGCATTACAGCCACTAAAGTCTCTATAATCCCAAATACATATCACCGTCTATGTCACAGTGGTTTGTTTAAAAACATAAAATAACAGACCAGGCTGTGTCACTTTTGCTAACAGGAGTTAAAGGAAGCCATGTGAACATACTGGTTGAAGAGATACTTTTGTAACAAACATGCTGGAACACTGTAAAACATTGTTTAGTATAGAAATGTATAGTATAAAAAAGTCAAGCTGTATCATTCTTCAAACAGTAATGGGCCCTATACACTTAGGGTAGATGCTAGAATCAAGATGGAGAAAGGACTTATGACATCAGGGGGAGGGGCCACAACACCAGGGGGAGGAGCTAAGCCAGCGGGAAAGTTCTTCTACTATCCACGCCACCAACTACTCCCTTTAGTAACCAGGTGGCGAGCGAAGCGAGCCCACGAGGGTACATTTTAGTGATGTGCACCGGACATTTTTCGGGTTTTGTGTTTTGGTTTTGGATTCGGTTCCGCGGCCGTGTTTTGGATTCGGACGCGTTTTGGCAAAACCTCCCTGAAATTATTTTGTCGGATTCGGGTGTGTTTTGGATTTGGGTGGTTTTTTACAAAAAACCCTAAAAAACAGCTTAAATCATAGAATTTGGGGGTCATTTTGATCCCATAGTATTATTAACCTCAATAACCATAATTTACACAAATTTTCAGTCTATTCTGAACACCTCACACCTCACAATATTATTTTTAGTCCTAAAATTTGCACCAAGGTAACTGGATGGCTAAGCTAAGCGACCCAAGTGGCCGACACAAACACCTGGCCCATCTAGGAGTGGCACTGCAGTGTCAGACAGGATGGCACTTCAAAAAAATTGTCCCCAAACAGCACATGATGCAAAGAAAAAAAGAGGCGCACCAAGGTCACTGTGTGAGTAAGCTAAGCGACACAAGTGGCCGACACAAAGACCTGGCCCATCTAGGAGTGGCACTGCAGTGTCAGGCAGGATGGCACTTCAAAAAAATTGTCCCCAAACAGCACATGATGCAAAGAAAAAAAGAGGCGCACCAAGGTCGCTGTGTGACTAAGCTAAGCGACACAAGTGGCCGACACAAACACCTGGCCCATCTAGGAGTGGCACTGCAGTGTCAGGCAGGATGGCACTTCAAAAAAATTGTCCCCAAACAGCACATGATGCAAAGAAAAAAAGAGGCGCACCAAGGTCGCTGTGTGACTAAGCTAAGCGACACAAGTGGCCGACACAAACACCTGGCCAATCTAGGAGTGGCACTGCAGTGTCAGGCAGGATGGCACTTCAAAAAAATTGTCCCCAAACAGCACATGATGCAAAGAAAAAAAGAGGCGCACCAAGGTCGCTGTGTGACTAAGCTAAGCGTCACAAGTGGCCGACACAAACACCTGGCCCATCTAGGAGTGGCACTGCAGTGTCAGGCAGGATGGCACTTCAAAAAAATTGTCCCCAAACAGCACATGATGCAAAGAAAAATGAAAGAAAAAATAGGTGCAAGATGGAATTGTCCTTGGGCCCTCCCACCCACCCTTATGTTGTATAAACAGGACATGCACACTTTAACGAACCCATCATTTCAGTGACAGGGTCTGCCACACGACTGTGACTGAAATGATTGGTTGGTTTGGGCCCCCACCAAAAAAGAAGCAATCAATCTCTCCTTGCACAAACTGGCTCTACAGAGGCAAGATATCCACCTCATCATCATTCTCCGATTCCTCACCCCTTTCACTGTGTACATCCCCCTCCTCACAGATTATTAATTCGTCCCCACTGGAATCCACCATCTCAGATCCCTGTGTACTTTCTGGAGGCAATTGCTGCTGGTGAATGTCTCCACGGAGGAATTGATTATAATTCATTTTGATGAACATCATCTTCTCCACATTTTCTGGAAGTAACCTCGTACGCCGATTGCTGACAAGGGGAGCGGCTGCACTAAACACTCTTTCGGAGTACACACTGGAGGGAGGGCAACTTAGGTAGAATAAAGCCAGTTTGTGCAAGGGCCTCCAAATTGCCTCTTTTTCCTGCCAGTATACGTACGGACTGTCTGGCGTGCCTACTTCGATGCGGTCACTCATATAATCCTCCACCATTCTTTCAATGGTGAGAGAATCATATGCAGTGACAGTAGACGACATGTCAGTAATCGTTGGCAGGTCCTTCAGTCCGGACCAGGTGTCAGCACTCGCTCCAGACTGCCCTGCATCACCGCCAGCGGGTGGGCTCGGAATTCTTAGCCTTTTCCTCGCACCCCCAGTTGCGGGAGAATGTGAAGGAGGAGATGTTGATGGGTCACGTTCCGCTTGACTTGACAATTTTCTCACCAGCAGGTCTTTGAACCTCTGCAGACTTGTGTCTGCCGGAGAGAGAGATACAACGTAGGTTTTAAATCTAGGATCGAGCACGGTGGCCAAAATGTAGTGCTCTGATTTCAACAGATTGACCACCCGTGAATCCTGTATTAGCGAATTAAGGGCTCCATCCACAAGTCCCACATGCCTAGCGGAATCGCTCTGTTTTAGCTCCTCCTTCAATGTCTCCAGCTTCTTCTGCAAAAGCCTGATGAGGGGAATGACCTGACTCAGGCTGGCAGTGTCTGAACTGACTTCACGGGTGGCAAGTTCAAAGGGTTGCAGAACCTTGCACAACGTTGAAATCATTCTCCACTGCGCTTGAGTCAGGTGCATTCCCCCTCTTTTGCTTATATCGTGGGCAGATGTATAGGCTTGAATGGCCTTTTGCTGCTCCTCCATCCTCTGAAGCATATAGAGGGTTGAATTCCACCTCGTTACCACCTCTTGCTTCAGATGATGGCAGGGCAGGTTCAGGAATGTTTGGTGGTGCTCCAGTCTTCGGCACGCGGTGGCTGAATGCCGAAAGTGGCCCGCAATTCTTCGGGCCACCGACAGCATCTCTTGCACGCTTCTGTCGTTTTTTAAATAATTCTGCACCACCAAATTCAATGTATGTGCAAAACATGGGACGTGCTGGAATTTGCCTAGATGTAATGCACGCACAATATTGGTGGCGTTATCCGATGTCACAAATCCCCAGGAGAGTCCAATTGGGGTAAGTCATTCTGCGATGATGTTCCTCAGTTTCCGTAAGAGGTTGTCAGCTGTGTGCCTCTTATGGAAAGCGGTGATACAAAGCGTAGCCAGCCTAGGAACGAGTTGGCGTTTGCGAGATGCTGCTACTGGTGCCGCCGCTGCTGTTCTTGCTGCGGGAAGCAATACATCTACCCAGTGGGCTGTCACAGTCATATAGTCCTGAGTCTGCCCTGCTTCACTTGTCCACATGTCCGTGGTTAAGTGGACATTGGGTACAACTGCATTTTTTAGGACACTGGTGACTCTTTTTCTGAGGTCTGTGTACATTTTCGGTATCGCCTGCCTAGAGAAATGGAACCTAGATGGTATTTGGTACCGGGGACACAGTACCTCAATCAAGTCTCTAGTTGCCTCTGAATTAACGGTGGATACCGGAACCACGTTTCTCACCGCCCAGGCTGCCAAGGCCTGAGTTATCCGCTTTGCAGCAGGATGATTCCTGTGATATTTCATCTTCCTCGCAAAGGACTGTTGGACAGTCAATTGCTTACTGGAAGTAGTACAAGTGGTCTTCCGACTTCCCCTCTGGGATGACGATCGACTCCCAGCAGCAACAACAGCAGCGCCAGCAGCAGTAGGCGTTACACTCAAGGATGCATGGAGGAATCCCAGGCAGGAGAGGACTCGTCAGACTTGCCAGTGACATGGCCTGCAGGACTATTGGCTTTCCTGTGTAAGGTGGAAATTGACACGGAGGGAGTTGGTGGTGTGGTTTGCAGGAGCTTGGTTACAACAAGAGGAAGGGATTTACTGGTCAGTGGACTGCTTCCGCTGTCATCCAAAGTTTTTGAACTTGTCACTGACTTATGATGAATGCGCTGCAGGTGACGTATAAGGGAGGATGTTCCAAGGTGGTTAACGTCCTTACCCCTACTTATTACAGCTTGACAAAGGCAACACACGGCTTGACACCTGTTGTCCGCATTTGTGTTGAAATAATTCCACACCGAAGAGCTGATTTTTTTTGTATTTTGACCAGGCATGTCAATGGCCATATTCGTCCCACAGACAACAGGTGTCTCCCCGGGTGCCTGACTTAAACAAACCACCTCACCATCAGAATTCTCCTTGTCAATTTCCTCCCCAGCGCCAGCAACACCCATATCCTCATCCTGGTGTACTTCAACAGTGACATCTTCAATTTGACTATCAGGAACTGGACTGCGGGTGCACCTTCCAGCACTTGCAGGGGGCGTGCAAATGGTGGAAGGCGCAAGCTCTTCCCGTCTAGTGTTGGGAAGGTCAGGCATCGCAACCGACACAATTGGACTCTCCTTGGGGATTTGTGATTTAGAAGAACGCACAGTTCTTTGCTGTGCTTTTGCCAGCTTAAGTCTTTTCATTTTTCTAGCGAGAGGATGAGTGCTTCCATCCTCATGTGAATCTGAACCACTAGCCATGAACATAGGCCAGGGCCTCAGCCGTTCCTTGCCACTCCGTGTCGTAAATGGCATATTGGCAAGTTTACGCTTCTCATCAGACGCTTTCAATTTTGATTTTTGGGTCATTTTACTGAACTTTTGTTTTTGGGATTTTACATGCTCTCTACTATGACATTGGGCATCGGCCTTGGCAGACGACGTTGATGGCATTTCATCGTCTCGGCCATGACTAGTGGCAGCAGCTTCAGCACGAGGTGGAAGTGGATCTTGATCTTTCCCTATTTTAACCTCCACATTTTTGTTCTCCATTTTTTAATGTGTGGAATTATATGCCAGTATCAATAGCAATGGCCTACTACTATATATACTGCGCACAACTGAAATGCACCACAGGTATGGCTGGATAGTATACTTGACTACACAGAGGTAGGTACAGCAGTGGCCTACTGTACCGTAATGCTATATATTATATACTGGTGGTCAGCAAACTGTGCAAAACTGAAATGCACCACAGGTATGGATGGATAGTATACTTGACGACACAGAGGTAGGTACAGCAGTGGCCTACTGTACCGTAATGCTATATATTATATACTGGTGGTCAGCAAACTGTGCAAAACTGAAATGCACCACAGGTATGGATGGATAGTATACTTGACGACACAGAGGTAGGTACAGCAGTGGCCTACTGTATCGTAATGCTATATATTATATACTGGTGGTCAGCAAACTGTGCAAAACTGAAATGCACCACAGGTATGGATGGATAGTATACTTGACGACACAGAGGTAGGTACAGCAGTGGCCTACTGTACCGTAATGCTATATATTATATACTGGTGGTCAGCAAACTGTGCAAAACTGAAATGCACCACAGGTATGGATGGATAGTATACTTGACGACACAGAGGTAGGTACAGCAGTGGCCTACTGTACCGTACTGCTATATATTATATAGTGGTGGTCAGCAAACTGTGCAAAACTGAAATGCACCACAGGTATGGATGGATAGTATACTTGACGACACAGGGGTAGGTACAGCAGTGGCCTACTGTACCGTAATGCTATATATTATATACTGGTGGTCAGCAAACTGTGCAAAACTGAAATGCACCACAGGTATGGATGGATAGTATACATGACGACACAGAGGTAGGTACAGCAGTGGCCTACTGTACCGTACTGCTATATATTATATACTGGTGGTCAGCAAACTGTGCAAAACTGAAATGCACCACAGGTATGGATGGATAGTATACTTGACGACACAGAGGTAGGTACAGCAGTGGCCTTCTGTACCGTACTCCTATATATTATATAATGGTGGTCAGCAAAATTATGCACTGTACTCCTACTATATACTACAATGCAGCACAGATATGGAGTGTTTTTCAGGCAGACAACGTATACTGGTGGTCACTAGACAGCAAAACTCTGCACTGTACTCCTCCTACATAATACTGCTGGTCCCCAGTCCCCACAATAAAGCAGTGTGAGCACAGATATATGCAGCACACTGAGCACAGATATGGAGTGTTTTTCAGGCAGACAACGTATACTGGTGGTCACTGTCAGCAAAACTCTGCACTGTACTCCTCCTATATAATACAGCTGCTCCCCAGTCCCCACAATTAAGCAGTGTGAGCACAGATATATGCAGCACACTGAGCACAGATAAGGAGCGTTTTTTTCAGGCAGAGAACGGATAAAACTGGTGGTCACTGATCAGCAAAACTCTGCACTGTACTCCTCCTATATTAATAATACAGCTGCTCCCCAGTCCCCACAATTAAGATATAAGCAAGCACAAATATTTGCATCAACAATGAATAAACGGAGAGGACGCCAGCCACGTCCTTTCCCTAACATTTCCAATGCACGAGTGAAAATGGCGGCGACGCGCGGCTGCTTATATAGAATCTGAATCTCGCGAGAATCCGACAGCGGGACGATGACGTTCGGGCTCGCTCGGGTTAACCGAGCCATATGGGAGAATCCGAGTATGCCTCGGACCCGTGTAAAATGGGTGAAGTTCGGCGTGGTTCGGTTTCCGAGGAACCAAACCCGCTCATCACTAGTACATTTCGGGTACCATGGCTCCTCCCTCTGGTGATGTGGCTCCTCCCCCTGGTGACATCAAAGGTACCTTCTCCTACTTTGGTTTTAGACATAACCATACCCTTAGCAATGTCAGCAATTTGGAGGAAGAGCGATCTGAATGATGATCGATAACATACAAATTGACTTCCACTCAAAAATGATGGAAAACCAACGATAAACGACCGCGGGGACGCTCATCCTTCATCGTCGGTGCCTCCACACTTAACGATCTGAACAATATATCGTTCATTTCTAAACATATCGTTTATATCACCCATCAACATCGCTAAATGTGTAGGGACCATTAAGAGTATTGCAGCTATTGACAAATAAGCAATCTGAGCTATTGCACAGGTTGTCATCATGACTATGGGTGCCATTTAGAGCAGTAGTTGTGGAGTAACAATTAGCTTCACAGTATCCACCTGTTGGCCTCCTGGACACTGGTAATTTGACCACATTTGAAAACTTTGATTTGTGAAATGGAAGCAAATATTTCCACACTATTACAGTAAAATAACATTCTCACTCTACACCAGGGTTAAAGTAGTACAGAAATGTGACACAATGCCACTTCAGGTACAGGAACTGTGTTCCGTGACTCTCCTGACCTCTCCAGTGGTTAATCACTGCTACAGTAGTGGCTAGTTACCCTTCATATTAACAGTGTTTTAATGTCACTGGGACATTGCCTTGTCATGTGACCACTCCATTCACATGGTACAGAGAGCACAAGCGAGGAGGTAAAGCATGAGGGGCACAGGTCAGCGAGGAAGGCAGCATATGCAGCATGGACTAGGTAGAATGTTGGATAGGGGAGCACAGGCTGGTGCTGAAAGAGCATGTAGGGCAAAGTCTGGTGAGAAATGGGGCATTTAGGGCATGGGATGGTAAAGATGTAGTATTTACATTACTGAGGAGGAAGGCATGTAGGTCACAGGCTAGTGTGGACAGGGGTTATGTTGACCACAGGCTGCTGATGTGGGTGACATATTACAATATGGGGACAAAACAGTGGTGCAATGATTTGCGTGCTGTCTCACATAACTGAAGTCCTTTATTCAATTCCCGTTATGGCCGTAACTGTATAGAGATTGTATATTTTCCCCATATTTGCATGGGTTTCCTCCTGGTAATCCAGCTTTCTCCTACACTCCAAACATATTGGTAGGTTAATTGGCCTCTGGCAAAAAATGAACACCAGTGTATATGTATGTGTGTGTGCACATGATAGGAAACATGGGGCTTGATTCAGTGTAGTAAGCAATAAATAACTGGTAATAAATAAATAATACTGTACTGTACAATACACGTGCCGGTCTTCCACTGTGAGCTCTCTCATAGTTCCTTAAAGCCACAGTGCCGTTTGGAGGTGGGCCAGGGAGGACCAGCATTCCAGAAAACGGGGGTGTCACCAAGGCCAGAGTCTGCGTCTTCCAATGCAGATTTCCTGGCCTCAGCTATGGAGCCAATGTGATGGCCAATCTCAGGAACCACAGGCTCAGAGTGATCCGATGTGTCTTAAGATGCAGCAGTGGTCAAAGAGGCGTCTATTTACACAAGATGCCTCAAGAGGCATTAGCATATTTTCACATCACTGCTGTTACCAAAGACACAGCAGCAATGTCAACTGCGTCCATCTCTGGATCAGGCCCTCAGAGTGTCAGCTCCTCTGAGGCAGGGACTGATGTGAATGGCTAAATATTCGGGTTACAGTCGTTAGGTCGACACAACTTAAGTCGACACTCATTAGGTCGACCACTGAAGGTTGACAATGGCATTAGGTCGACATGCATTAGGTCGACGGGTCAAAAGGTCGACATGAGTTTTTCAAATTTTTTAGATTTTTTTTCATACTTACCGATCCACGTGGACTACGATTGGAACGGTAATCTGCCTGCGAAGCGGGCCATGCGAGGGGACACGGTGCACTTATTTGGGTTCCCCGTCACTTTACGGAGAAAACAACACCAAAAACAGTCAAAAACCTCATGTCGACCTTTTGACCTGTCGACCTACTACATGTCGACCTAACACCCATGTCGACCTAATGGCACTGTCGACCTTCAGTGGTTGACCTAATATGTGTCAACCTAAGTTGGGTCGACCCAACGACCCATTCCCAAATATTCTGTGTAAAGCGATGAAGAATATGTGTTACTAAATAAATGTTATACAGTAATGGTGTGGTGATAACAGATAAGATCATGTGTACCATATTTATAACAGCATCATTGGTGGAGAGGAAAATAAGAATTTGCTTACCGATAATTCTATTTCTCGTAGTCCGTAGTGGATGCTGGGGACTCCGTCAGGACCATGGGGAATAGCGGCTCAGCAGGAGACAGGGCACAAAATTAAAAGTTTGACCACTAGGTGGTGTGCACTGGCTCCTCCCCCTATGACCCTCCTCCAAGCCTCAGTTAGGATACTGTGCCCGGACGAGCGTACACAATAAGGAAGGATTTTGAATCCCGGGTAAGACTCATACCAGCCACACCAATCACACTGTACAACTTGAGATCTGAACCCAGTTAACAGCATGATAACAGAGGAGCCTCTGAAAAGATGGCTTCCAACAATAATAACCCGATTTTTGTAACAATAACTATGTACAAGTATTGCAGACAATCCGCACTTGGGATGGGCGCCCAGCATCCACTACGGACTACGAGAAATAGAATTATCGGTAAGCAAATTCTTATTTTCTCTGACGTCCTAAGTGGATGCTGGGGACTCCGTCAGGACCATGGGGATTATACCAAAGCTCCCAAACGGGCGGGAGAGTGCGGATGACTCTGCAGCACCGAATGAGAGAACTCCAGGTCCTCCTTAGCCAGGGTATCAAATTTGTAGAATTTTACAAACGTGTTCTCCCCTGACCACGTAGCTGCTCGGCAGCGTTGTAATGCCGAGACCCCTCGGGCAGCCGCCCAAGGTGAGCCCACCTTCCTTGTGGAGTGGGCATTTACAGATTTTGGCTGTGGCAGGCCTGCCACAGAATGCGCAAGTTGAATTGTGCTACAAATCCAACGAGCAATCGTCTGCTTAGACGCAGGAACACCCAGCTTGTTGGGTGCATACAGTATAAACAGCGAGTCAGACTTTCTGACTCCAGCCGTCCTTGAAATATATATATATATTTTTAAGGCTCTGACAACGTCGAACAACTTGGAGTCCTCCAAGTCGCTAGAAGCCGCAGGCACCACAATAGGTTGGTTCAGGTGAAACGCTGATACCACCTTAGGGAGAAACTGAGGACGCGTCCGCAGTTCTGCCCTGTCCCAATGGAAAATCAGATATGGCTTTTGTACGAAAAAGCCGCCAATTCTGACACTCTCCTGGCCGAAGCCAGGGCCAGTAGCATGGTCACTTTCCATGTAAGATATTTCAAATCCACCGATTTGAGTGGCTCAAACCAATGGGATTTGAGGAATCCCAAAACTACATTGAGATCCCACAGTGCCACTGGAGGCACAACCGGGGCTGTATATGTAGTACTCCTTTGACAAAAGCTTGGACTTCAGGAACTGAAGCCAATTCTTTCTGGAAGAAAATCGACAGGGCCGAAATTTGAACCTTAATGGACCCCAATTTGAGGCCCATAGACAATCCTGTTTGCAGGAAATGTAGGAATCGACCCAGTTGAAATTCCTCCGTCGGAGCCCTCTCCTTCAGGATCCGGCGTTCAACCGCCATGCCGTCAAACGCAGCCGCGGTAAGTCTAGAGGTAGAGTGCACGGATCCTCCGTGCGCATCTCTTGAAGTTCCGGGTACCAAGTCTTTCTTGGCAAATCCGGAGCCACGAGTATCGTTCTTACTCCCCTTTGCCTTAAAATTCTCAGTACCTTGGGTATGAGAGGCAGAGGGGGGAACACATACATTGACTGGTACACCCATGGTGTTACCAACGCGTCCACAGCTATTGCCTGAGGGTCTCTTGACCTGGCGCAATACCTGTCCAGTTTTTTGTTGAGGCGGGACGCCATCATGTCCACCTTTGGTTTTTCCCAACGGTTCACAATCATGTGGAAGACTTCTGGATGAAGTCCCCACTCTCCCGGGTGGTGATCGTGTCTGCTGAGGAAGTCTGCTTCCCAGTTGTCCACTCCCGGAATGAACACTGCTGACAGTGCTATCACATGATTTTCTGCCCAGTGAAAAATCCTTGCAGCTTCTGCCATTGCCTTCCTGCTTCTTGTGTCGCCCTGTCTGTTTACGTGGGCGACTGCCGTGGTGTTGCCCTACTGGATCAACACCGGCTGACCCTGAAGCAGAGGTCTTGCCAGGCTTAGAGCATTGTAAATTGCCCTTAGCGCCAGTATATTTATGTGAAGTGAAGTCTCCAGGCTTGACCACACTCCCTGGAAATTTCTTCCCTGTGTGACTGCTCCCCAGCCTCTCAGGCTGGCATTCGTGGTCACCAGGACCCAGTCCTGAATGCCGAATCTGCGGCCCTCCAAAAAGGTGAGCACTCTGCAACCACCACAGAAGAGACCCCCTTGTCCTTGGAGACGGGGCTATCCGCTGATGCATCTGAAGATGCGATCCGGACCATTTGTCCAGCAGATCCCACTGAAAGGTTCTTGCGTGGAATCTGCCGAATGGAATCGCTTCGTAAGAAGCCACCATTTACCCAGGACTCTTGTGCATTGATGCACTGACACTTTTCCTGGTTTTAGGAGGTTCCTGACTAGCTCGGATAACTCCCTGGCTTTCTCCTCCGGGAGAAAAACCTTTTTCTGAACTGTGTCCAGAATCATCCCTAGGAACAGCAGACGTGTCGTCGGGCTCAGCTGGGATTTTGGAAAATTTAGAATCCACCCGTGCTGTTGCAGCACTACTTGGGTTAGTGCTACACCGGCCTCTAACTGTTCTCTGGATCTTGCCCTTATCAGGAGATCGTCCAAGTAAGGGATAATTAAGACGCCTTTTCTTCGAAGAAGAATCATCATTTCGGCCATTACCTTGGTAAAGACCCGGGGTGCCGTGGACAATCCAAACGGCAACGTCTGAAACTGATAGTGACAGTTTTGTACCACGAACCTGAGGTACCCTTGGTTTGAAGGGCAAATTGGGACATGGAGGTAAGCATCCTTGATGTCCAAGGACACCATAAAGTCCCCTTCTTCCAGATTCGCTATCACTGCTCTGAGTGATTTCATCTTGAACTTGAACCTTTGTATGTAAGTGTTCAAAAGATTTCAGACTTAGAATAGGTCTCACCGAGCCGTCCGGCTTCGGTACCACAAACAGCGTGGAATAATACCCCTTTCCTTGTTGTAGTAGGGGTACCTTGACTATTACTTGCTGGGAATACAGCTTGTGAATAGCTTCCAACACCGTCTCCTGTCGGAGGGAGATGTTGGTAAAGCAGACTTCAGGAATCTGCGAGGAAGAGACGTCTCGAATTCCAATCTGTACCCCTGTGATACTACCTGCAGGATCCAGGGGTCGACTTGCGAGTGAGCCCACTGCGCGCTGAAATTCTTGAGACGACCCCCCCACCGGACCTGAGTCCGCTTGTAAGGCCCCAGCGACATGCTGAGGACTTTTCAGAAGCGGGGGAGTGCTTCTGCTCCTGGGAAGGAGCTGCTTGCTGCAGTCTCTTACCCTTTCCTTTGCCTCAGGCAGATATGAATGGCCTTTTGGCCGCTTGTTCTTATGAGAACGAAAGGACTGAGGCTGAAAAGACGGTGTCTTTTTCTGTTGGGAGGTGACCTGAGGTAAAAAAGGTGGATTTTCCGGCTGTTGCCGTGGCCACCAAGTCCGATAGACCGACCCCAAATAATTCCTCCCCTTTATACGGCAAACTTCCATATGCCGCTTGGAATCCGCATCACCTGACTACTGTCGCGTCCATAAACTTCTTCTGGCAGAAATGGACAGCGCACTTACCCTTGATGCCAGAGTGCAAATATCCCTCTGTGCATCTCGCATATAAAGAAAATGCATCCTTTAAATGCTCTATAGTCAATAAAATATTGTCGCTATTCAGGGTATCAATATTTCCAGTCAGAGATTCCGACCAAACCCCCCCAGCACTGCACATCCATGCTGGGGCGATTGCTGGTCGCAGTATAACATCAGTATGTGTGTATATACTTTTTAGAGTATTTTCCAGCCTCCTATCAGCTGGATCTTTGAGGGCGGCCGTATCAGGAGACGGTAACGCCACTTGTTTTGATAAGCGTGTGAGCGCCTTATCTACCCTAGAGGGTGTTTCCCAGCGCGCCCTAACCTCTGGCGGGAAAGGGTATAATGCCAATAACTTCTCTGAAATTAGCAACTTCCTATCGGGGGTAACCCACGCTTCATCACACACTTCAATCAATTCATCTGATTCAGGAAAAACTACAGGTAGTTTTTTCACACCCCACATAATACCCATTTTTGTGGTACTTGTAGTATCAGAAATATGTAACGCCTCCTTCATTGCCGTGATTATGTAACGTGTGGCCCTACTGGAAAATACGTTTGTTTCTTCACCGTCGACACTGGAGTCAGTGTCCGTGTCTGTGTCTGTCGACCGACTGAGGTAATGGGCGTTTTAAAGCCCCTGACGGTGTTTGAGATGCCTGGACAGGTACTAATTGGTTTGCCGGCCGTCTCATATCGTCAACCAACCTTGTAGCGTGTTGACACTATCACGTAATTCCATAAATAAAGCCATCCATTCCGGTGTCGACTCCCTAGGGGGTGACATCCCATTACAGGCAATTGCTCCGCCTCCACACCAACATCGTCCTCATACCTGTCGACACACACGTACCGACACACAGCACACACACAGGGAATGCTCTGATAGAGGACAGGACCCCACTAGCCCTTTGGGGAGACAGAGGGAGAGTTTGCCAGCACACACCAAAGCGCTATAATTATACAGGGACAACCTTATAGTAAGTGTTTTCCCTTATAGCAGCTTAATATATAATAATATCGCCAAAAAATGCCCCCCCTCTCTGTTTTAACCCTGTTTCTGTAGTGCAGTGCAGGGGAGAGCCTGGGAGCCTTCCCACCAGCGGATCTGTGTGGGAAAAATGGCGCTGTGTGCTGAGGAGATAGGCCCCGCCCCCTTCACGGCGGGCTCTTCTCCCGGTTTTTTCTGTAATCCTGGCAGGGGTTAAATACATCCATATAGCCCAGGGGCTATATGTGATGTATTTTTAGCCAGTAAAGGTAATTACATTGCTGCCCAGGGCGCCCCCCCCCAGCGCCCTGCACCCTCAGTGACCGCGGTGTGAAGTGTGCTGAGAGCAATGGCGCACAGCTGCAGTGCTGTGCGCTACCTTAAGAAGACTGGGAAGTCTTCAGCCGCCGATTTCTGGACCTCTTCTCTCTTCAGCATGTAAGGGGGCCGGCGGCGCGGCTCCGGTGACCCATCCAGGCTGTACCTGTGATCGTCCCTCTGGAGCTAGTGTCCAGTAGCCTAAGAAGCCAATCCATCCTGCACGCAGGTGAGTTCGCTTCTTCTCCCCTTAGTCCCGCGTTGCAGTGAGCCTGTTGCCAGCAGGACTCACTGAAAATAAAAAACCTAACAAACTTTTATTCTAAGCAGCTCTTTAGGAGAGCCACCTAGATTGCACCCTTCTCGGCCGGGCACAAAAATCTAACTGAGGCTTGGAGGAGGGTCATAGGGGGAGGAGCCAGTGCACACCACCTAGTGGTCAAACTTTTAATTTTGTGCCCTGTCTCCTGCGGAGCCGCTATTCCCCATGGTCCTGACGGAGTCCCCAGCATCCACTTAGGACGTCAGAGAAAGACAGTTTTATATTTTCAAAAACACTGGAAATGTATCTGTATTATTATAAAAGACCTGCTCTGGCCATGAAGATAGTGTGTTCTTGTGATACTTAATAGTTGTTTTTAATACTCAAATACATGTCCAACAGCTGTAGTTAGACCCTAAAGTGACTACCTGAAAAGTAACAGGAGCATTAGTTATGATCAGTACTGCTCATCATAGGTATTCTGTGCTAAACTGTATCTACTACTAAACCACAGCTCTGTACCAGAGACTGATATCGGTGTAACAGCAAACAGAAAACAGCATATATGCGGATTAGTGTAAGGTTTGTCCCTTCATTGTACTGTACAGTACTCCACCCTCCCCCGTCTCTTTCTCTTAGGGTTGCACTCACATCAGGACCAGCCTAAGTGTATTTTTTGGAACAGGCTGCAGAAGATAAGGTGTTTCCCGGATTCCAGAGACTGAGAAGAAACATCTGGAGTTAATAACAGCTCCAAGAATGCGCACCCCCTCCAGACACACAATACCAGGATCTGTAGCCCCTCAATATCCATGGAAGGGGCTCAAAGACTACAGGAATTTAGAGGTGGGGGAAGAATATACTAATTTAACACTTTACCTACCACAAATAATATTTGGAATTAACATTGTTATAAACAAGTATACTTCGTGGAAGAGGCACAGGCCAGATCACTATGTATGGAAGAGACACAGACTTGTATACTATGTGTGGAAGGGGCACAGATTGGTGTAATACGTATGGAAGGAGCACAGGCTGATATACAATGTGTGAATAGGACACACGCTGGAGCAGTATGTGAAGGTAGCACAGATTGGTGCAGAATGTGAAGACGACACAGGCTTACAATCTGTCAGAGCGGTTTTCATGGCTTCAGTGCCCATTAGAAAAACTTGAGTATAGGGTATTATGCACCTATATTGTACCTATAGTGTACATTACATGCACCATATTGTCCATTTTACCAATAATGGGGCTGATCAGAGTGAGTGCTACAGCAGCTTGGGCAGTTATCTTACATGAACTTCCAGAGAAGACAAATGTCTATGCACCTATGCAGACTTGCACAAACTCTGGGAAAGGGGATAGAAAGGGCCTATCTAACTGTGTACAGTAAGAGCATGTTGGTTTAATTGTGAATGCACACTGGCAACCAACAGAATCTAATATGTCTGAGAATGGCGCATTATTTGCATGTGTTCAGTGGCAGGAGTGACAGTATGATGATGATGATGAGAATGACTGCTGCCAGCACTTCTGATTGGCTTATTGTGAATGCATTGACACTGATAAGTGATTTTCCTTGTTGCTCAGGCACATATTTGTATTATTATTATTATTATTATTATTATTATTATCATTATTACTGTATTATGCTCTTGTGTGCTTTTTTGACCCTTTTACTCCAAACACAAAATCGAGAACTGTTTCTGCTATATTACAGAATGTAGTCTTAAGTTTCATTGATGCTTCATAATAAACGCATTTTCTCAAGCAAAACAAATGGTTAAAAAAAGTATGTAGGACACTATCGATAAATCTCCCCTTATCTACCAAACACTACCTGTTGCCCCTGACACAACTAAACACCAATCTAAGCTTATTTGTTACATTACGTAAGCTGCCCCCTGGCCACTGATTAACTGATTATGGTGTGGAATATATGGAGGGAATGGTTTGGCCTCCCCCTCTGCAGTAAAACATTTCAGGTACGTTATATAGTGATTTCCTGGATATTGGGGGAATCAAATTAACCGCAGAGTTTGCCGCATAGGGAATAGCTCCGGTTTCAATGCAACAGCTATTCAATAAAACATTTTTTTGCCCTTGCGGTAAACACAGGGTTGAAATTAGCAAAGTCATACATTCCATGTAAAATGTAGAATGTATGGGCTTCCCGCACACCCCCAGAAGGTGCCTTTTCTAGCAGACTTTTCCTCACAGTTCCTGAGGCTGTGAGGAAATGTTCTCCCTCAGGGCATAAGCCCAAGTTAAACCCAACTATTTAAATTGGGCAGCACACAAAACTAGCCACAGCTAATTGGATTCTACCTTATAGTGTATGTCTGTAAAAACATGCAAACTTTAGTAACAATTCCTGATATGATAGCATTTCATCCCACATCTGCAATAAACAGGAACATCAAATTACTACCTCTCAGCACGGAGGTCTTGGGTTCGATTACATCTATGGCCCTAACTGTGTGGAGTTTGTATATTCTCCCTGTACTTCTCTCTCTCTCTCTCTCTCTCTCTGTGCAAGAATAGCAGTAATAAATAATGCCGCAGGCATAATTTATACATGACTACATGCTAATCAATAATCTTAGAAGGCACCATGTAAGTAAACATATGTTACATTCAGTGCAAAGATGAGTACACACTAGGCCGAAGAATCGTCCGTCTCTCCAGTCCTTTGAATGATCTGACAATCGGTAAATGCATACACATTTACCGATCATCGGCCTGATGTGTTGTGCCTGACGTCACAACTGGGTGGCCATTTATATGTGCCCCCCCAGTTGTGTTGTCAGTCACCCCTGGCCTCTGCAGCAAGTGTACGGGCACACAGCACAGTGCACCAATATATCTGTAGAGAAATTGGCCATCGGCTGTGCTTCACTGCCGACGCGATATGTCTGTGTATGATGACATTCACAGACATATCAGGGGTACACAACCACAGACACGCACACGATATATTGGCTGTCCAATTGAACGGCCAATATATCGGCCAGTGTGTAGCCAGCATAGGATACAGTTGTATTGTTATCCTAAATTCACATTCTCACATGGCATGAAAATATCCATCTTCTGGGCAAGTATAGTAATGCGTTTTAATAAGAGTGCAATATATACATGCAATCACATTATTTTTTAACTCAATGGAGTGACAAAGGTATCTTGACAGAACACACAAGTAGACAGCATGCCAGACACATTCTGTTCTCCATTTCTGTGTTCTTATCTTATCACTAAGGTAAAAACAGCACAGGGTCAGGGGGTTATACAAAGTATATTTATTGCTGGGATTAGACAGGGACACACACACAAACAAACAAACAAACAGGGACATAATGACTCATTCACTCCCCATCACACCTATTTTCACCCAGACACCTATTTTAGCAGAGCACAAAAATGTTCTACAGTACTTCCACATAATATAAACCAGAATTTGGTTAGAGTCCCTGAAAACTAAACACATGAAAGTTGCTGTAGGACCTAAACAAAATTAATTAACAGGGAATTTTCTAAATGATAAACATTTATTTACGTAGTAATGCAATAGTCATATCTGTTAGCACAATACAACTGGGGAGATTACAGTCATATGCAACTGCCACAAATAGTATTGTCCTTCTCTAAAAGTGGTATGAAGGGTAAAAGTGTGGGTAAGGGCTGTAACACACTGGCCGGTTTCTCCCGGAAGGCAAAAAAACGGACAAACTTTGTCCGGCTTTTTGTCATCCGGGAGAAACCGGCAGAGTCGCTCACACAGGACGGCTTTGAGCCGTGTGTGATGCTGTGCGCATGCGCAGCATCAGACACGGCTTGAGAAAAAAACGTTGTGTGTGAAAGCTCCCCTTCACACACACGGTTTACTGGCTGCAAAGACGGCACGGCGCCGGACCTTCCAGTGGATAGTTCCGGCTGCAACCCGGCAACCGTGCCGGGACCGTGCCGTGTGTAAGGACACATTGTGATCAATGTGTCTTTGCATCACGGCATCGGTTAAAAGCCGGCCAGGTTTTTTCCGTGCGGCGCCAGCTGGCTAGTGTGTTACAGCCCTAAGGGTTAGACACAACAAAACTACTTCTGCAAAAAGACCTGATTTTCTATCAACTCTGATGTTGTAAAGATTGGGCCTCATACTATATTGAAATTGGTTGAATGTTGCACCTAAAGCTGGGCATACACTATACAACTATCTGGCATATCATCTGCCAGATATGGTGGGTTGGAATGAAAATCTGGAAACAGATAGAAGCAAATGACAATCAATTTGCTCAAAACCACTGGAAAATTTACAAAACCTGTCGTTCAGACAAATTGGCTAAAACACGGCTATAACCAATTTGTATGAACAACAAATTTTGTCAATTTTCCAGTGTTTGGGAGCAAATGGTCGATTGAAGGGTTCTGAACTTCCACTGGCATTAATGTAAGCACAAAACCTGTACGGCAGAAGCTTAACGGCTTTCCTTGGCCTAGCAACTGTAAGCAAGCCTCAAATCACCAAGTCCAATGCCAAGCATCAGATGGAGTGGTGTAAAGCACACCGACACTGGACTATGGAGCAGTGGAAACTGTGTGTTCTGTGGAGCAATAAATCATGCTTCTTTGTTTGGCAGTTAGATGGGCGAGTCTGGGTTTGGCAGATGCCGGGAGAACGACAGCTGCCTGACTGCATTATGCCAACTGTGAAGTTTGGTGGAGGAGGGATAATGGTATGGGGCTGTTCAGGGTTTGGGCTAGGCCGCCTATCTCCAGTGAAGGGCAATCTTAATTGTAAAGCACAACGGAATTTGCTGCACTATATAAGAAACTGTTAATAAATAAATAATTCAGCATACCAAGTAATTTTGGACAATGCTATACTTCCAACTTTGTGGCAACAGTTTGGGGAAGGCTCTTTTCTATTCCAACATGACTGTGCCCCAGTGCACAAAGTAAGCACTATAAAGACATGGTTTGAGCAGTTCGGTGTGGAAGAACTTAACTGGCACAGAGCCCTGACCTCAACCTTATTGAGCACCTTTGGGATGAACTGGAACAGAGATTGCGGGCCAGGCCTTCTCGTCCAACATCAGTGCATGACTTCATAAATGCTCTACAGAATGAATGGGCACAAATTCCCACAGAAACACTCCAAAATCTTGTGGAAATCCTTCCAATAAGAGTGGAAGCTGCTATAACTGCAAAAGGGCGGACCAACTCCATATTAAAGTATATGTATTTGAATACAATGTATTTACAATGCCTGTTGGTGTAATGGTCAGGCATCCAAATAATTTTGTCCATAGAGTATATATAGAAATTGCACCTATAAAGAAGTAATATTTGGAGGCAGCCTCATGGGATGAAGCAGGGCTCTTAACACACGAGATGAAACACAGGAAAAGTCTAGGAATACAATACTGGAGCAGAGGGGGTCACACAATAATATATTGAGATGCAGAATGAAGGAAGTCTTTTTGTGGTAAGGGGAAGGATATGAAAGGTGAAAGACACAAAAAGCTGCTTAACTGTGGAATGCCAGTTAAAGGGGGTTACTTGAATCTAGCCAATGTAGACTATTATCAGGGAGTAGATAAGTGGTAGTGAACACCTGCACAAGCAAGGGACACAATTTGGAGCTGTTGAGCAGATGGATGTGACAGAATCTGGTGTTGGACTGAATGTGTAGAGCCATTAAACTAAAGTCAGGATCCGGCTGGATATAGGATAGAATTGTAAAGATTAGAATGATGTTTTAGTCAGATTTAGTAGCATATCTCCTTAAGAGCAGAGTGCAGAAAGAGAAAGACAAACTGTTTATACTGGATGCGCATTGCTGTTATACTGCTGTGTGCGTAGTCCCAAAATTGCCTTCATGCCCAGTTATAAGCCAACAGAAATGGATCTGATCATTATCTGACAAATAAGCAAATGCAATTTTGGTTTTATATGGTGACCTATATTGATTGCCTGTATTTGTCATTGAAAGAAATACAGCTATATGATGGTCAGCTCTTGTCCACCTGGGCCACGTATGTGCCAGCTCACCCTAAATGGCACTACTGCATGAGTTGCATTATTCCATCTCCAGAAGAGGAGGTTATACAGTGGAAAGAAATGTAAACTCAAAGGTCAGATAGCCTAAGAGGTTATACTTATTAGCATATTAGAGACGTATGACTGACTGACTGAATGAATAAATAAATCAATCATATTACTTTTTTACCAGTCAACATTATAGTCCCAGTGACCACACAATCATTGTGTCAAATGTGCTGATAACCTAGATTTAATGAAGGCCTTCAATGAAAATGGTTTTTAATATTGCATGATCAATTCTCATTCACTTAAACAGACCTTGATTTTGCAGGATGAAGACAATTTGGTAAGAAAAAAGACTAAATTGGCCAGTAGCATCTGCATGCAACCTGCTTGAAGGGGCAGCAGCATCAAGGTGCCATCTCCTTATTTATGCAATGTGCAGGCAATTGAATGTGAGAGTACATTGTCTGTTTTTATCTTTGTATAATTACTTTATAGTGAACTCTTTACACCTGGCAAGCAGACAAAATTGGTCCTTGGGGTTCTTTCTCCTCTCCCTAACATCTTTCTACCTATAAATAAATGTGGCAATAATATAGAGTACAGTACAATACAGTGCTGCAGATGGAGGTGGGATGTGGGAGGAATTTCTAGCACATGTGGAAAAAAGTTTTTATCTCCTGTTTGTAAAGGGCACTGCAACAACATATACATATACTTTTATGTGAATGTATATCTTTTTACTTCCATTAGATCTTAGCGGAAAAGCTTTGTAAAAATCAGGTTAGTTGCCATTAAAAATAAGTTAGTTGTACTGCAACACAGGACATATTTTAATGTTAGTGAAGCAATGAAAGTGGAGATAACCTATTTTCTTTTACTGTAAGAGACTCCAATGCTACTAGAATAATGACAGCACGAGTGACATCTTTCCATGTTAAGTAATAGGCCCTACACACTGGCCGATTTTTTGAAAGATATGAACGATCTCGTTCATAAATGAACGAGAACTCGTTCATATCTTTCAGTGTGGAGGCTCCAGCGATGAACGATGCGCGGTCCCGCGCTCGTTCATCGCTGGTCCCCCGTCGGCTGTGCATGCAGGCCAATATGGACGATCTCGACCATATTTGCCTGCAGTTCTATGGAGCCGCGTGACGGGGGGAGTGAAGAAACTTCACTCCCCCCGTCACTGCCCCCCCGCCGCCGGGTCGCTCGTCGGCCGTATCCGCCGTCGGGCAGCTCGGCGGCGGGTCGGCCAGTAAATAGGGCCTATAAAAGGCCTATTAAGACATTGCAGGTTGTAATCACAGTCACTCACAGCCACCCATGGAGCAGCCTACCACAAAGCCTTTACATTTTCTTCAGTGTGTGGTCATTAATTACACTGCAATTGTATTGCAACACCATGTGGACACACAGTACTTGGAAGTGGAACACAGTACTTGTATTTGGGTTGCCCCATGACCCAAAGCCCTGCAACATTCTTTAATTCACACAGCTGGAGACAGATGTTGTGTTTCTGAATCTTTTTTATCAAGCCAAATTCCAGCCACACCCAGCTCAGGCACTCTCCCTCCACCTCTGCAGCTGAAACAAAGCTTAGGGAGCATCGCTACATTAACTCTGCAGTGCTAAAGGTAGCCAGCAAAGCATCACTACATAAAAAGGGTTCGATCACATCTATCTGCTGTTAATGTAATTTTCAGCTGTAACTAGATGCCTGAAGAGCACAATAACAATGGAACAAATGGTTTATGCAGACTTGTTCCCCCTACTGTGTTCTAAAAGTTTGACATCACGATTACAGTTTTAGGACTCAGAGTAAGCTATTTCTCATGCTACCAGTACAATAGATTGTATTGACAAAAGTATAAAGCATGAAAAGCTCACTGAAAATAATATTAAAGGCCTAATTTAAACCTAAATGCATTTTACAGAAAAAATGTAAACATAAATGTTTTCAAAAAAAGATGCATTGACGTGTGTATGCTGAGCCGCATATTAATAAACCTGGGCTAAAATATGGTAATGGCGCAGGAGGCGTCTTGTGTAAATAGATGCAGCATCAGATCATCTGCGAGAACACTGGACATCTAAAGTAACTCTCAAGTGTAATCACGCAGCAGAGGCCAGTCACGCCCCCGTTGTAAACGCTCACCGTTGCCGCCCTGCCCCCAAACAGCCGTAGCATGTTAATCATGTTGCGGCATAGTTGGCAGTGTAACTGTCGTCACATACACTGATCTGCACACGTGCAGTGGTAATCCAGCGTATGCGCAGATCAAGAGCCATCAGAGATTAATGCAAACCATCTGGTTTTTGTACATCTCTGAATCAGCTCCATATATATTTAAATCATACACTTTAGAGTGTCATCATGCGGTAAGCACAACAGTCTGCATCATAATCTGTTGATATGTGTTGATGATGAGATAGCTTCCACCTAGGATGGCCAATCCCGGGCCATTTTTTAAATCTTGGGTATCGGGATTGAAAAATGTTAAATCCCAAGATTCCCGGGATTGGTTTCTTTTCAATGTGCCCCATCCCCCACCCTGCCCAACCCATATAACTGACCCTAATCTGAACGGGTGGGAGGGTGGGTCACTTACTGATTGTAGATGAGATGCGGTTCAGTGCAGGCGGTGAGGTCCTGCAGGCGGCTGGCTGTGCAGCGTGACCTCTGACTTCCCGTCACGCTGCACAATGCGCACAGCCGAGGGCAGGGGGACCCGGGCAGCGTCTGAGCCTCCTGAGGACGCTCATCGCTGCCTGGCATAGAAAAAAGTACGGTGGTGGCCAATCCCAAAATCCCCGGGATTGGAAGCTCCAATTGGCCGGGATTGTATACCGCCCAATTTTAGGCTGGGATACCGAGATCCCACCGATTCCCATCCCGAGATTAGCCACCATACTTTCACCCCTCTGAATGTTCCACAATTAAATGCATTTATTGTACTTAGTCTGCACCTTCATGTCCCTTCTCTTTCCCCTTCTGACTCGCACAGCATTAAGGTTCACAAGTGGAAGATGTGTGTTAATCTGTATATAGAGAATACAGAAATATGTATTTTAAACAAAAAAGGAAAAATAATGGACTTGCATCCAACTGTAACTGGGAGCTTAAGAACATATAATTAAAATATATCTAAAGTGCTCGTCGGTTTCATGCACTTACTCTTTGTTCCAGCACGCATGTGTGAATGACTACTAACGGGGATATCCTACTAATCCTACTATTAGCCCTCATGATCCCCCAATGCCAGTACGTTTCGGGTATTATACTTCACGTGCATCATAATCCCTGATAAGCAGTCCTTCAGACCGCTGAAAACACATGGGTCTGGTAACTTATCCCGGATTCCATGTGTTATCGGCTGATAGCGGCACATTTTCGGCAGAAATGATGGGCTTTACTAGATAGCACGATACTCACCATCGGGCTAAAATAGCGATATCAGCCCGTTTTTGGGGGCTGAAACTTAACGTAGCTAATAGGATGCCCACCTGTCTGTCCACTCACAAATAAAACATACAGTACATGGCTCCACTGACTAATACTCCATAACCTGATGACAGGCAAAGAATGGCAGTATTTAACAGGGGTATTCTCAGTTGGTTAAATATATCTAGCTGCAGAAATTGCACATATACATTTTTAACTAAAATAATAAAATGTTGTAATTGATAAAGTATCTGTTATTCGGATGAGGGTGAATGTAAGTATACTTATCAAGCAAAATAGAGAATCAATTCAATTGCGGGCAATGCCCATGATGACCCATTGCAATGGCATCAAATCACCCCCATTATGCTCAAATTTCTTCCTAAAATCACAGATTTTTGTATACAGCCCTATGGGGATGCAGATATAAATCTGTGATATCTGGGCTACCATAAGTTAACTCTTGGGACAAGCTGGCTCATGTCTAATTGATTTGAACTATAGATTGGTAAGCATAGAGCATCCCAGTGACAGCCATACTATACTGACAGCTTAACAGTGACTGCCATACAATTCACAGAGTATTGCAGTGACTGTCATTTAACACAGAGTGCAGTATATAATACAGAGAACATCAGTGACCACCACACACTACAAAGAACATCACAGTGAAAACAATCTAATACAGAGAGCATTACAGTGAAAACAATCTAATACAGAGAGCATTACAGTATAATATCCTCCACAGAGACATCACAATGAAAACAATCAAATACAGAGAGCATTACAGTATAATATCCTCCACAGAAACATCACAGTGATTGCCATACAATAAGAAAGCACTAAATGACCGGCATACAATACACAGAGCATCACAGTTATTGCCATACCAGTCACAGAGCATTGCAGTGACTGCAATATAATACAGAGAAATTGATTATCACCCTTCATTTGATCTGATTAAACAACTGCTCCCCTGTATAAACTCAATATGCTAAAAATTGCATTGTAAATATCAGTTTACATGTGGAACTGGAAGACAAGATTAGATAGACAGACAGAGAGAGAGAGAGAGAGAGAGAGAGAGAGAGAGAGAGACTTAGGCCTAAAAGTACATAGGAAGAATTACCCGCACAAAAACGTGTTCTTACATATACAGTGCCTATTGCACAAAATGCATTTTAAGATTCGTCCAACTTGAAAACACTGATATTTGCATAAGGAGTATGCCATGCAGTCAAGTATACTTATACTTGATTATAACATAAAGATATGACGTCACAGTATTAGCAGTAAGGGCAAACGTTGCATTACCTTATATGTGCATTAAATAATAATGTAATGGAGATTTATTTACACAAGAGAATATTGTCTTGACAATTAATAATAAATGAGAAAGCCGCATTTTCAATATAAAATGTAATTAAATACAATTAGGTTGTTTATCCCTGTTAAAAAGTCAAATGAGAATCTACTTTCTTATAGTATTGCATATGAAAATTTAAATTAAATAAAGCAAACAGGTGGCTGCATTTTGATATATTTATATATTTATAGCCGCTAAAGATTTAAATGCAATTATGTTGGGAATTGACGGCGCCATGACACATGGACAAGAAGATGGCACAGTTGCTGTCCCAGTAGCACCTGTTTCCAACTTGTAGGATGCCTTGAGAGGCATGCCGCTATTATTATCTTTTAATTATATGTCACTATAAACGATCTGTAATGCTGTACAGACAAACAATTCTAACGGATTACAAATAATGGGGTCAATTCTATTCAGCAACAGTTGAATAGCGCCAGGAATTAGCTCCCGACGCTATTCAATTCAGCTCCAGTTAAGTTGGCGATGGCCCGTTCTCGCCGACTAAACAGGTTGAATTGTCAGGAGAACGGGCATTCTCCGACTTAACTCCCCGGCGCGAGGCTGATTCCCGACAGAATCAGCCTCGCGCCAGCCGCGCAGCAGAACTTTTGTCGGGTTCTTCTCTCATCCCCCGGGGATGAGAGAAGAATTCCCGACAATTGAGGGTCACTCGTCGCTGTATTGAATAGCGCCGGGAGCAAACTCTCGGCGCTATTCAACTGTCGCTGAATAGAATTGACCCCAATGACAACACAACTATTTGAATTTTTTAAAAAAAGTACAAAAGTATAAGGGGATAGACTAAGTCCAAAGAACAAGGCCTTAAGATTAAACTCTTAAATATCTGCTGTGCAATATAAGGTATTAAAAGTCACAGATGAGTTTTCTGATTACATAAAAGGACAAGGCTACAGGTCACAACACAGAGATGACTTCTAACATCATTTTAGAGTTTTGTGGGTATTATGTTTTATAACACCCACATTTGAAACTGAAAGAGAATAGTTATTTCTGTGTTCCTTCACAAAGCTTTACCACTTTAGTATACAGTCAGGTCCATAAATATTGGGACATCGACAAAATTCTTTTATTTTGGGCTCTATACACCACCACAATGGATTTGAAATGAAACAAGCAAGATGTGCTTTAACTGCAGACTTTCCGCTTTCATTTGAGGGTATTTACATCCAAATCAGGTGAACGGTGTAGTAATGACAACGGTTTCTATATGTGCCTCCCACTTATTAAGGGACCAAAAGTAATGGAACAATCGACTCAAAAGCTATTTCATGGACAGGAGTGGGCTATTCCCTCGTTATTTCATCATCAATTAAGCAGGTAAAAGGTCTGGAGTAGATTCCAGGTGTGACATTTGCATTTGGAATCTGTTGCTGTTGACTCTCAATATGAGATCCAAAGAGCTGCCACTATCAGTGAAGCAAGCCATCATTAGGCTGAAAAATCAAAACAAACCCATCAGAGAGATAGCAAAAACAGTAGGTGTGGCCAAATCAACTGTTTGAACATTCTTAAAAAGAAAGAACGCACCGGAGAGCTCAGCAACACCAAAAGACCCGGAAGACCACAGAAAACAACTGTGGTGGATGACAGAAGAATTATTTCCCTGGTGAAGAAAAACCCCTTCACAACAGTTGCCCAGATCAAGAACACTCTCCAGGAGGTAGGTGCATATGTGTCAAAGTCAACAATCAAGAGAAAACTTCACAAGAGTTAATATAGAGGGTTCACCACAAGATGTAAACCATTAGTGAGCCACTAAAACAGGAAGACCAGATTAGAGTTTGCCAAACAACATCTAAAAAAGCCTTTACAGTTCTGGAACATCATCCTATGGACAGATGAGACAAAGATTAACTTGTACCAGAGTGATGGGAAGAGAAGAGTATGGAGAAGGAAAGGAACTGCTCATGATCCAAAAACATACCACCTCATCAGTGAAGCATGGTGGTGGTAGTGTCATGGTGTGGGCATGTATGGCTGCCAATGGAACTGGTTCCCTTGTATTTATTGATAATGTGACTGTGTTTCGGGCAATATTATCTGCTCATATTCAGTCAAATGCTTCAGAACTCATTGGACGGCGCTTCACAGTGCAGATGGACAATGACCCGAAGCATACTGCGAAAGCAACCAATGAGTTTTTTAAGGCAAATAAGTGGAATGTGATGCAATGGCCAAGTCAATCACCTGACCTGAATCCGATTGAGCATGCATTTCACTTGATGAAGACAAAACTGAAGGGAAAATGCCCCAAGAACAAGCAGGAACTGAAGACATTTGCAGTAGAGACCTGGCAGAGCATCACCAGGGATGAAACCCAGCGTCTGGTGATGTCTATGTGTTCCAGACTTCAGGCTGTAATTGACTGCAAAGGATTTACAACAAAGTATTAAAAAGTGAAAGTCTGATTTAGGATTGTTTAGTCTGTCCCATTACTTTTGGTCCCTTAAAAAGTGGGAGGCACATATAGAAACCGTTGTAATTCTTACACCGTTCACCTAATTTGGATGTAAATACCCTCAAATTAAAGCGGAAAGTCTGCAGTTAAAGCATATCTTGTTTGTTTAATTTCAAATCCATTGTGGTGGTATATAGAGCCCAAAATATGAGAATTGTGTCGATGTCCCAATATTTACGGACCTGACTGTATTACATGCAGACTAAGGCGGTGATTCAGACCTGATCGCTTCTGTGCATATTCGCACAGCGGGCGTTCAGATACTAACTGCGCATACGTATGCACCGCAATGCACATGCGTGTCGGACAGCGACAAAGGTCAGCGACGGGATGGTGCAAAAGATCCGATCACATGGGCGTTCACAAGGTGATTGATAGGAGGAAGCCGTTTGTGGATGGTAACTAGGGAGGTCAATCCCGGTCCGTTTTTTCAATCCCGGGATTCGGAATTGAAAAACGGTCAATCCTGGGATTCCCAGGATCCCGGGATTGCAGTAGGGACCAGTGAAAGATGTAGGGAGCAGCGCTGGAGGGAGGGTGTAGGTAGCGGTGCGGGAGGTAGGGAGGGGGTAGGCATAGGCGTGCGCAGACACTGACCGGCGGGTGCCGCTCCGGACTTCTCCTCCACGGCATTATAGTGTTCTCTCACCTCCCCTGTCCTGGATATAGACTGCTCACCTGGGCGGCCCAGGTAAGCAGTCTATGTCCAGGACAGGGGAGGTGAGAGAACACTATAATGTCGTGGAGGGGGAGGGAGGCCGGAGTGGCACCCGCTTGTCAGTGTTTGCACACGCCTATGGGGCTAGGTAGTGGTGCGGGAGGGTGGGTGGGTGTAGGTAGTGGTGCGGGAGTGATGGTGTAGGTAGCGGCGGGAGGGTTGGTAGCAGCGCGGGAGGGAGGGAGGGTGGGTGTAAGTAATAACACTTACTATTAGGCGGGCGACCGCGGCAGCTATGGACACACTGAACACGGCGGCATTTCAAATGAAGCGCCGGCCGCCAGCCAACCAGAGCTAGCAGACCGGCAGCCAATCAGGGAAGTTGCCGCAGCAGTCGCTCCTGATTGGCTGCCGCTGCTGCGGCAGCTTCCCTGATTGGCTGCCTGTCCGCCAGCTCTGATTGGCTGGCGGCCGGCGTTTCATTTGAAATGCCGCCGTGTTCAGCGTGTCCATGGCTGCCGCGGCCGCCTTATAGTAAGTGTTATTACTTACATCCACCTGCCCTCCCTCGCCGCTTCCAACCCTCCCGCACATGCGCACTGTAAGCCCTTGAATACCGGGATTTGAGGCTCCAATCCCGGGATTCAAATCCCAGCATTTTTGGGACCAAATCCCGGGATCCCGCCAATCCCGATCCCGGGATTGGCCTCCCTAATGGTAACTGACCGTTTATTGGGAGTGTCCGGAAAAACGCAGGCATTCCCAAGTGTTTTCAGGGAGGGTGTCTGACGTCTGCTCCTACGCCTATCAGCCGGTTCTCATTACACTGTAGGAGTAAGTCCTGGGCTGCGCAGAAACTGCACAAAGTGGATTTTAGCAGCTCTGCGTCCACATAAGATTAGTGATGTGCACCGGACATTTTTCGGGTTTTGTGTTTTGGTTTTGGATTCGGTTCCGCGGCCGTGTTTTGGATTCGGACGCATTTTGGCAAAATCTCCCTGAAAATTTTTGGTCGGATTCGGGTGTGCTTTGGATTCGGGTGTTTTTTACAAAAAACCCTCAAAAACAGCTTAAATCATAGAATTTGGGGGTCATTTTGATCCCATAGTATTATTAACCTCAATAACCATAATTTCCACTAATTTCCAGTCTATTCTGAACACCTTACACCTCACAATATTATTTTTAGTCCTAAAATTTGCACCAAGGTCGTTGGATGACTAAGCTAAGCGACCCAAGTGGCCGACACAAACACCTGGCCAATCTAGGAGTGGCACTGTAGTGTCAGACAGGATGGTCGATTTAAAAAATAGTCCCCAAACAGCACATGATGCAAAGAAAAAAAGAGGCGCACCAAGGTCGCTGTGTGACTAAGCTAAGCGACACAGGTGGCCGACACAAACAACTGGTCCATCTAGGAGTGGCACTGCAGTGTCAGGCAGGATGGCACTTCAAAAAAATAGTCCCCAAACAGCACATGATGCAAAGAAAAATGAAAGAAAAAAGAGGTGCAAGATGGAATTGTCCTTGGGCCCTCCCACCCACCCTTATGTTGTATAAACAGGACATGCACACTTTAACACACCCATCATTTCAGCGACAGGGTCTGCCACACAACTGTGACTGAAATGACTGGTTGGTTTGGGCCCCCACCAAAAAAGAAGCAATCAATCTCTCCTTGCACAAACTGGCTCTACAGAGGCAAGATGTCCACCTCCTCCTCATCGTCCGATCCCTCACCCCTTTCACTGTGTACATCCCCCTCCTCACAGATTATTAATTCGTCCCCACTGGAATCCACCATCTCAGGTCCCTGTGTACTTTCTGGAGGCAATTGCTGGTGAATGTCTCCACGGAGGAATTGATTATAATTCATTTTGATGAACATCATCTTCTCCACATTTTCTGGAAGTAACCTTGTACGCCGATTGCTGACAAGGTGATCGGCTGCACTAAACACTCTTTCGGAGTACACACTGGAGGGTGGGCAACTTAGGTAAAATAAAGCCAGTTTCTGCAAGGGCCTCCAAATTGCCTCTTTTTTCTCCCAGTATACGTACGGACTGTCTGACGTGCCTACTTGGATGCGGTCACTCATTTAATCCTCCACCATTCTTTCAATGGTGAGAGAATCATATGCAGTGACCGAAGACGACATGTCAGTAATCGTTGGCAGGTCCTTCAGTCCGGACCAGATGTCAGCACTCGCTCCAGACTGCCCTGCATCACCGCCAGCGGGTGGGCTCGGAATTCTTAGCCTTTTCCTCGCACCCCCAGTTGCGGGAGAATGTGAAGGAGCAGCTGTTGACGGGTTACGTTCCGCTTGACTTGACAATTTTCTCACCAGCAGGTCTTTGAACCTCTGCAGACTTGTGTCTGCCGGAAAGAGAGATACAACGTAGGTTTTAAATCTAGGATCGAGCACAGTGACCAAAATGTAGTGCTCTGATTTCAACAGATTGACCACCCGTGAATCCTGGTTAAGCGAATTAAGGGCTCCATCCACAAGTCCCACATGCCTAGCGGAATCGCTGTTTTAGCTCCTCCTTCAATGTCTCCAGCTTCTTCTGCAAAAGCCTGATGAGGGGAATGACCTGACTCAGGCTGGCAGTGTCTGAACTGACTTCACGTGTGGCAAGTTCAAAGGGTTGCAGAACCTTGCACAACGTTGAAATCATTCTCCACTGCGCTTGAGTCAGGTGCATTCCCCCTCCTTTGCCTATATCGAGGGCAGATGTATAGGCTTGAATGGCCTTTTGCTGCTCCTCCATCCTCTGAAGCATATAGAGGGTTGAATTCCACCTCGTTACCACCTCTTGCTTCAGATGATGGCAGGGCAGGTTCAGGACTGTTTGGTGGTGCTCCAGTCTTCTGTACGCGGTGGCTGAATGCCGAAAGTGGCCCGCAATTCTTCGGGCCACCGACAGAATCTCTTGCACGCCCCTGTTGTTTTTTAAATAATTCTGCACCACCAAATTCAATGTATGTGCAAAACATGGGACGTGCTGGAATTTGCCCAGATGTAATGCACGCACAATATTGCTGGCGTTGTCCGATGTCACAAATCCCCAGGAGAGTCCATTTGGGGTAAGCCATTCTGCGATGATGTTCCTCAGTTTCCGTAAGAGGTTGTCAGCTGTGTGCCTCTTATGGAAAGCGGTGATACAAAGCGTAGCCTACCTAGGAACGAGTTGGCGTTTGCGAGATGCTGCTACTGGTGCCACCGCTGCTGTTCTTGCTGCGGGAGGCAATACATCTACACAGTGGGCTGTCACAGTCATATAGTCCTGAGTCTGCCCTGCTCCACTTGTCCACATGTCCGTGGTTAAGTGGACATTGGGTACAACTGCATTTTTTAGGACACTGGTGACTCTTTTTCTGAGGTCTGTGTACATTTTCGGTATCGCCTGCCTAGATAAATGGAACCTAGATGGTATTTGGTACCCGGGACACAGTATCTCAATCAAGTCTGTAGTTGCCTGTGAATTAACGGTGGATAACGGAAACACGTTTCTCACCGCCCAGGCTGCCAAGGCCTGAGTTATCCGCTTTGCAGCAGGATGACTGCTGTGATATTTCATCTTCCTCGCAAAGGACTGTTGGACAGTCAATTGCTTACTGGAAGTAGTACAAGTGGTCTTCCAACTTCCCCTCTGGGATGACGATCGACTCCCAGCAGCAGCAACAGCAGCGCCAGCAGCAGTAGGCGTTACTCTCAAGGATGCATCGGAGGAATCCCAGGCAGGAGAGGACTCGTCAGACTTGCCAGTGACATGGCCTGCAGGACTATTGGCTTTCCTGTGTAAGGAGGAAATTGACACTGAGGGAGTTGGTGGTGTGGTTTGCAGGAGCTTGGTTACAAGAGGAAGGGATTTAGTGGTCAGTGGACTGCTTCCGCTGTCATCCAAAGTTTTTGAACTTGTCACTGACTTATGATGAATGCGCTGCAGGTGACGTATAAGGGAGGATGTTCCGAGGTGGTTAACGTCCTTACCCCTACTTATTACAGCTTGACAAAGGCAACACACGGCTTGACACCTGTTGTCCGCATTTGTGTTAAAATAATTCCACACCGAAGAGGTGATTTTTTTTGTAATTTGACCAGGCATGTCAATGGCCATGTTCGTCCCACGGACAACAGGTGTCTCCCCGGGTGCCTGACTTAAACAAACCACCTCACCATCAAAATCCTCCTTGTCAATTTCCTCCTCAGCGCCAGCAACACCCATATCCTCATCCTGGTGTACTTCAACAGTGACATCTTCAATTTGACTATCAGGAACTGGACTGCGGGTGCTCCTTCCAGCACTTGCAGGGGGCGTGCAAATGGTGGAAGGCGCCACCTCTTCCCATCCAGTGTTGGGAAGGTCAGGCATCGCAGCCGACACAATTGGACTCTCCTTGGGGATTTGTGATTTAGAAGAACGCACAGTTCTTTGCTGTGCTTTTGCCAGCCTAAGTCTTTTAATTTTTCTAGCGAGAGGATGAGTGCTTCCATCCTCATGTGAAGCTGAATCACTAGCCATGAAAATAGGCCAGGGCCTCAGCCGTTCCTTGCCACTCCGCGTCGTAAATGGCATATTGGCAAGTTTACGCTTCTCCTCAGACACTTTTAATTTTGAATTTTGGGTCATTTTACTGAACTTTAGTGTTTTGGATTTTACATGCTCTCTACTTTGACATTGGGCATCGGCCTTGGCAGACGACGTTGATGGCATTTCATCGTCTCGGCCATGACTAGTGGCAGCAGCTTCAGCACGAGGTGGAAGTGGATCTTGATCTTTGCCTATTTTACCCTCCACATTTTTGTTCTCCATTTTTTAATGTGTGGAATTATATGCCAGTATCAATAGCAATGGCCTACTACTATATATACTGCGCACAACTGAAATGCACCACAGGTATGGATGGATAGTATACTTGACGACACAGAGGTGGGTAGAGCAGTGGCCTACTGTACCGTACTGCTATATATTATATACTGGTGGTCAGCAAACTGTGCAAAACTGAAATGCACCACAGGTATGGATGGATAGTATACTTGACGACACAGAGGTAGGTAGAGCAGTGGCCTACTGTACCGTACTGCTATATATTATATACTGGTGGTCAGCAAACTGTGCAAAACTGAAATGCACCACAGGTATGGATGGATAGTATACTTGACGACACAGAGGTAGGTAGAGCAGTGGCCTACTGTGCCGTACTGCTATATATTATATACTGGTGGTCAGCAAACTGTGCAAAACTGAAATGCACCACAGGTATGGATGGATAGTATACTTGACGACACAGAGGTAGGTAGAGCAGTGGCCTACTGTACCGTACTGCTATATATTATATACTGGTGGTCAGCAAACTGTGCAAAACTGAAATGCACCACAGGTATGGATGGATAGTATACTTGACGACACAGAGGTAGGTAGAGCAGTGGCCTACTGTACCGTACTGCTATATATTATATACTGGTGGTCAGCAAACTGTGCAAAACTGAAATGCACCACAGGTATGGATGGATAGTATACTTGACGACACAGAGGTAGGTACAGCAGTGGCCTACTGTACCGTACTGCTATATATTATATACTGGTGGTCAGCAAACTGTGCAAAACTGAAATGCACCACAGGTATGGATGGATAGTATACTTGACGACACAGAGGTAGGTAGAGCAGTGGCCTTCTGTACCGTACTGCTATATATTATATACTGGTGGTCAGCAAACTGTGCAAAACTGAAATGCACCACAGGTATGGATGGATAGTATACTTGACGACACAGAGGTAGGTACAGCAGTGGCCTACTGTACCGTACTGCTATATATTATATACTGGTGGTCAGCAAACTGTGCAAAACTTAAATGCACCACAGGTATGGATGGATATTATACTTGACGACACAGAGGTAGGTAGAGCAGTGGCCTACTGTACCGTACTGCTATATATTATATACTGGTGGTCAGCAAACTGTGCAAAACTGAAATGCACCACAGGTATGGATGGATAGTATACTTGACGACACAGAGGTAGGTAGAGCAGTGGCCTTCTGTACCGTACTCCTATATATTATATACTGGTGGTCAGCAAAATTATGCACTGTACTCCTACTATATACTACAATGCAGCACAGATATGGAGCGTTTTTCAGGCAGAGAACGTATAATACTGGTGGTCACTGGTCAGCAAAACTCTGCACTGTACTCCTCCTATATAATACTGCTGGTCCCCAGTCCCCACAATAAAGCAGTGTGAGCACAGATATATGCAGCACACTGAGCACAGATATGGAGCGTTTTGCAGGCAGAGAACGTATAATACTGGTGGTCACTGGTCAGCAAAACTCTGCACTGTACTCCTCCTATATAATACTGCTGGTCCCCAGTCCCCACAATAAAACAGTGTGAGCACAGATATATGCAGCACACTGAGCACAGATATGGAGCGTTTTTCAGGCAGAGAACGTACAATACTGGTGGTCACTGGTCAGCAAAACTCTGCACTGTACTCCTCCTATATAATACTGCTGGTCCCCAGTCCCCACAATAAAGCAGTGTGAGCACAGATATATGCAGCACACTGAGCACAGATATGGAGCGTTTTTCAGGCAGACAACGTATACTGGTGGTCACTGGTCAGCAAAACTCTGCACTGTACTCCTCCTATATAATACTGCTGGTCCCCAGTCCCCACAATAAAGCAGTGTGAGCATAGATATATGCAGCACACTGAGCACAGATATGGAGCGTTTTTCAGGCAGACAACGTATAATACTGGTGGTCACTGGTCAGCAAAACTCTGCACTGTACTCCTCCTATATAATACTGCTGGTCCCCAGAATAAAGATATGCAGCCCCCTGAAACAAAGTGAGAGGACGCCAGCCACGTCCTCTCACTATCATTTCCAATGCACGAGTGAAAAATGGCGGCGACGTGCGGCTCCTTATATAGAATCCGAATCTCGCGAGAATCCGACAGCGGGATGATGACGTTCGGACTCGTGTAAAATGGGTGAAGTTCGGGGGGGGTCGGTTTCCGAGGAACCGAACCCGCTCATCTCTACATAAGATAGCACACTTGCACTCCCCCTAGAGGTGGCGACTATCTGAACGCAGGACAGCAAAGTTAGCAGCCCAGCGAGCAGGTCTGAATTACCCCCTAAATTTACTTATTTTCACATCTCAGTCTTCAAAAGTGTGGTCTTTTTATGGACCATTCACTGGTAAAGCACAACCACAGACTAGGGGGCCTGACGCTGATGTGCTAAAACTGCTATGAAGCTATTTTCTGCACATCTGCGTATGCGCGTACGCTGGAACGCGCATGTGCAATGTCCTAAACTGAGCGGGGCGTCCACGCCGCATTTTGTGGTGTCAATGCTCCATTTTAAGGACGTAGACCAGACAACGCAGGTGTGTCCGGAACGTTTGCGGAGTGGGCTACGGCGGCTACGTGACATCATACGCAGCCACTGCAACCCTTAACATGACAGGTAGCCATCTGCCTTTGCATGTCTGCAGGGGGGGGCTGGATCCAGCATGCAGGACGGACATGCAAAATGCATTTTGCAGCAATATAAGTTATTTTAGTTAGAACTGGCTAGATTGTGTTTAAGCCCAAAATGGGCCGGCTGATCTGTAGAATCATAGTGCATATAAAAGTGCATATACTGCACTCAGTGCCTGTCCTGTTACTGTTCCTGATTCTCAAAACTGCTGTTAAAGGAATTATTGGAGGGCATTAAAGGAAATTACATTTGCTTGCTTTTGTTCAAGGATTTTACACTTAATCCAATTTGCTGACCGAAGAACTTTGTAAAGTGTTTTTACACCAATTTACCTGAAGCTTCTCTCCACATTACAACGCTTCAAAAAACTGTCATGTTTGCACTAACAACTGATTGTCATCATATCCCATTTAATGTCACTGATACGTTTACAATATATCCTCAGGGGAAATCCTTGGCAAAACACTAGTCGAAAGTCAAGGCACAAAACTCCAGAATACAGATACTATGAAACGTGGCATTGTGGGTCTCAGGATGTTTTAATTTTTTCATTATTAATATGTATATAATACAAAATTGTGCTTCAAAAAATTCTCAAAATGGGCGTCATACTATAATGAAATGGGTTGAATGTTGCACCTAAAGCTGGGCATACACTATACAACTATCTGGTAGATCTGGTCGGTTGAAATTAAAATCTGGTAATGGATGGGAGCAAATGACAATCGACTATTTGCTCCCAAACACTGAAAACAGACAAAACCTGTTGTTCATACAAATCAGTTAAATCCGTTATTTAACCAATTGTCTGAATGACAAGTTTTGTTCATTTTTTCAGTGTTTGGGAGCAACTGGTTGATTGTCATTTGCTCCCATCCATTACCAGATTTTCATCCAACCAGCCAGATCTGTCATATAATCTACCAGATAATTGTACAGATTACCATTAATCTTGGCATTAATTTAGAACCATACATTTTGGGGACTATTCATCATCACTTATGGGCCTGTTAAACATGTAGGTTATGCATGCGCAGTCAGCCACCACCACTATGTAAAGTAACACTGCTATCCCTTTTCTTCCTCTCCCTTCGGCACATCACTCCACCAAAAAATAAGATTTGTTTTCTAAAATAAAATGTTTGGAAATCTGCAAAATTATATCTCTTCCCTTCATCAGCCACTCACTCATCCCAAAAAGAATTAGGGTTGGAGAAAAAAACAGGTTTTTAAAAAAAAAATGCTTTTTTTTTAGTTTAAACAATTTGGGGATTTTTAAGTTTATTATTCCTATTACATCTGAATATATGTAGATAGACTAAACACATAAATACGTAGCTGCTTGTGACTGATATATATATATATATATATATATATATATGTTCTCTCTCCTTTTGCATACCCTCCAACTGTACCCTTTTGTCCGGTACAGTACCGGTTTTTTTTTATGGTCTGTGCCGGCCAAAGAGGGCTATGTACTGATTTTTGACTCTCTGAATCTACATTGAAAGTATAGTAAAGGGGGCGTGGCCACGTCGCCTTTACCCGTGACCACGCCCCTTTTCCTAATTTGTACCGATTTTCGAATGTAAAATGTTGGAGGGTATGCTTTTGTACCTTGCAATCCATTCCATCTGCCACTCAGGGTGACTGCTTGTCATGTGCTTTTCTTTTCCTTCTCTTACTTATACTATCTCCTTACAACGACACCTAGCCCTCAGTTTCAGCCACCCTGATGCTTACAGCGTCGTGTCCATTGATGCAGAAATGTTTATATGGGATGGTATCGAGATCCTGGCGCTTGGGATGCCGGCGGTCAGAATTATCGAACAGCGTCATCTCGACGCACAGAATCCCTGCTAGGTAAGTATTCTAAGCTATCTATACCCCTAGCCCTAACCCTCCCTACCTGCAGCCTAAGCCTCCCTGGTTAATGCCTAACCCTCCCTCCCGCCATCTAACCCTAACCTCCGCAGCCTAATCCGATCCCTATCCCTCCCCGCTTAGTGCCTAACCCTAACCCTCCCTCCCCGAAGCCGGACCCTACCCTCCGCTATACTGCCTAAACCTTACCCCCTTACATTCAGGATGCCAACAGTCGGGATTCCTGAACTAGCATTCCGAAAGCAGGTATGCTAACCGGATCCCGTTTATATACCTTGTATTTTTCCTATATTGTCTTGTACTCTAAGTCATTGTTCTTGTTTTGTTCATTTGTTTATGTACTTTCTTAAGCGCTGCAAAACCCTTGTGGCACCAAATAAATAAAGGATGATGATGATAGTAATAATAATAATAATAATAATACATACATACATACATACATACAAAGCAAACTCAGAGATAGATAAAATGGAAAGGAACAAGTTAATGTTAAGAAATAGTCCTAATCATTACTTATTAAAATTAAATAAATCTGAATAGTAATACAAAATGAAAAATGCAAAAGCACATTTCAGAGAAATAAACACACACACACACACACACACACACACACACACGGAGGAGTTAAACATTAGCACTGGGCATGCCACTGGCATTAAGCATGTTGCATAAAAACACTAGTTTTTAGTATATTAGTTTTTTTTTAAGAAGTCACGGTGCTGTGCCAGTAGTCACAACATAATAAAAAGATAACTTTTCTAAGCGGCTGTATGTCCATTAGTACCAACATGTATATGTAAGACTCAGGAGTGATTTCTGATATGAAATTGAACTGTGTATCCTTATGAAACATTGCCTTTAATGCCTGTCAAAGATATTTTGATTATTTTTGGAACTGTGTATGGATGTATATGCATGTAAGTAACATACTTAGCATTCTTAGGAGGGTTGGCTGGTTTAAACCACCTTTGTTTAAACCCACATTTTAATTCTCTTTTTTATTAGTTTGATATAGAGATTTAATTAACTATAGTCACAGAAAAGAACGCCAACTTGTTCAGAAGAAGTTCAATCAAAATTCTAAATCTAGCCATAGTCGGATGATAATACCCCACATCACTTTAGGGCTTCCTCTGTATTTGTCCACTTACCTGACCAACATGACTATACAGAAATCTAAATAAACATGCCAATAACTTCTAGAACCTGACACCAAAACACTACTAGAAAGGCATGCAGTGTACTAATCTGAAAGAACAAAATTAGTGTCATCAATAAAAAAAACTAATGCTTATAAGTCTTCCAAACTGAACTAAGACCTGGTTGGCCAGTCTATTAGCTTATTACCAATTTGAGCGAACACTGTTCTTTATATGCCAACATTTCTGTGTAATTAAAATCCACAGGACAAATGTTTGGTCAGGCCCAACCTCACTGCACTGACATTTAGGGGTAAATCCATTTTTTTATATCCTGTTTGACTGAACTGGACACAGTTCTAGTTATGCAGTGATCCATATGGACAATTAAGCTTATAGGTAATTATTCCCATGCCAGTGATCTGCAACGTTTCATACTTACCTCTCCATCAGTTACTTCTCAGTTGGTCAGTGACTAGGCTATATGCTACATATACAGTATGGTGTGAAACCTAAATCATTATTTCAATGTGAAGGATCAAGTAAGTGTAAGAATCTGTCATGTAACAAATGAAGATGACAGAAAGATAGTCTGTTTAACAACTGCTTGTGTGTATGATATTTGACCAACTGCACAGAAACTGCTCTGCATTGACCCTTCAAATTTCTGACAACCAGATCTGTGCAATCTGGCCATACATGACAGATCACATGACACAGACCTTTTAGGGACTGGGCTGGTAAAACTGATCTGTCAGAATGTAGACACAATTACAACAAACTTTTTCTATTGCTGATGTTCTCTTCGCCCATTCTGAGCATCTATAACCTTCACATTTTGGTTATCGCATACCTTTGAATTGGCATTTATAATAACCCTTCAAGATGGCACATATATCATACCCAACAATATAGAGATTCATTGCTTAAACTGACTGTCCATTGTTACATTTAGACGTACAGTATGTTTATTAACGTGCAAGCATGAAATCGGAACACACAGCAACTTATCTTAAATCAATGTGGTTTTTAAAACGTGTCTATTCCTAATGGAATAAAGGACATGTCGTGAAACAGCAAAGTAACACACATCAGTGTTCATTTTTCACACTCTAGTGAGCGAGGCCATCTTATCTTCTTTATATGTTCTCTATAACTAACAAATGTTTAATTTGTATCCATGATTATCCAATCCTGTGCAGTAATAACAGAAATACAGGTATGTGAGTGCAACAGGTATACTGTATGTCCGTGTTTGTCTGAGTCAGATCCACAGTTTTGTGTGTCAAGGTGTCTATGTCTCATGTTACTTCCCATAACACAATCTCATTCCTGACATACCAAAATGATGCCTGAGGCTACAGGTCCTTGGAAAAACATACTCGATAGATGATAGATAGATAGATAGATAGATAGATAGATAGATAGATAGATAGATAGATAGATAGATAGATAGATAGATAGATAGACCGATCGATCATAAAGTTTCATCTCTACTTATAGTACAAAGGTAAAGCCAAACCAAAACCTGCTATTTGCCAGCTAAGCACATAAAAATGCTACAATACCTGACAATATCAACAAAATATGTGATAAACATTTGTTTAGCCTACAATGTCCTGAAGTAAACACAAGCAAACACACACACACACACACACACACACAGTGCTTACACAACACAGGGAACAGGTGGACAGGGCTGTATCAGAGGCTCCATTCTCTACTACTGAGAGGACAAGGGACCTTGGAACAATGTTTACAAAGGAAAACAAACACTCTCTGTTTACTGTCCTATTAACCCACCCAGCGCTACAGCTAGCTGCCATACACTACACCTGCTACATGCACATTACACTGTAGGTGTTGTCATCTCTGTACCTGCTGTAAGGAGGCTGGGAGGCGAGGAGTGAAACCGATGTACTAATATCAGGGAAGCTGAGAACACAGACACCCGTGGGGTACCCACCCACAATAAAACTTACACAACTACTCATTCCGTAATTTCAATATTTAGGACATCTAATTAACCAGAATTAGCGAACATTAAACATGTGTAAATGGACAGCTGACATCACGGGTCAGCAAATGGTGAATGGCTGATTCTAAAGCCACTATTAAGAAAGCAGCTGGGGAAGAGAGAGGTGAGGATGCAGACATGCAGTAGCTGATGCTATTATACATGGTGATAAATGATAATAACAAGAGTCACTGACAAAGCCCAAGACATGAAGGGCGCAAGTACGCCCACTGGCCTGCCTGGCTCACGTTACTGGGTAGCAGTCAGATCCCTCAGATTTGAATGCAGTAGGTGAGGCATGGCTACAGGTGACCCGCGCGTGTCATCAGCAGCTCCAATAGGACAGTAGTGTGCTACACCTGCCTATACAGTGTACGCAAGGCATGGCCGGGGCAGGTAACGTGACCAGCGGCCACAGCTCTCATCCCTCACACACAGACGCGGGTAAGGCTGGCATATAGTAAGTAAGTAGCGCCTGGCCCCGGGGGTGACACCCGCAGCAGCAGTGTGACAGCTCCCAGGGGCACTCATACACAGCACAGTGCTGGAAGGCTCACGGTTTAGTTGTAGGAGCCCAAAGCGTGTCTATCTATAGGCCACCAACAGGGCACCCAGAGCCCTGACCTGCATGCCCAACCTGTTACTCCCGCCAGCCCTGCCCCTAGCTCACACAGCACCTGGCACAGCCACCTTCCCATACATGACATATACTAGTAACTATACAGCCGGGTATCAGTAGTGCAGCCAGCGCCTTACCCCTGCTGCTGCGGCACACACCTCACATGTCCCCGGGATAGCTGCTGCAGCCTTACGGTGACAAGTGACACCTCACAGCTACGGTCCAACTACAGCAGCCCGGCCCCTCAGTGACTGATCCCGAGATCCGCCCAAGCTGCAAATCTGCCTGCTCCGCCCCGAGTCCTCCTCCTCCCCGCACCCAGCAGCAGCACTGGCCAGCACGCGCCGGGGAGATCCGTGTACACTGGCTGCCCTGGATGTTCCACACATATATCATCACCCCGGCCGGAAGCCTGCCTTATCACATACATATAGCCGTCTCCTTACTCCATCCACACTCACAGTGCAAGCGCCCGTCACCGTGTACAGCCCCTTACCCGGGCTGCTGCTCACCTTTCCCCCCGGTGCTCTGCTCTTCCATCTCCTCACACATGCTGCCTCAGCCCACACTGGTGATTTCCACGGTTCCTGCCGTCCACCTTGCTCCCAATCACCACCCTGCCCTATACTGTACCTAGCCCTCGCCCACCTCACCCATGGTTGTCCTGTAGTGCGCCCACCAACCCGTACATCTGGGATCCGGTCACCCCCTGTACAATTCTTTTACAATCAAAACGCCTCCCATGTAATCTCATTGTGGCAGTCACAGGATATTCACCAAATATTGTTCTAACTTTTTCACCCTCCAGCCCCAGGCAAGAAAGCTGCACTGTGAAGCAATCCATTCACACAACTGGAGAGAGATGTGCAGTACCATGTACATGATCCTGTCGCTAACACCTCTGCTGCCAAATAACCAGGGAGGACATTTATCTCTTTATGTCATTACAATACTCCACAGAGTAGCCTTCCCGACTTACCTCTGGGTCTGGGACTCCAGGTCGACAACAAAAAAGTCGACACACCTTAGGTCGACACCAATTGGTCGACATGGACAAAAGTTCGACAGGGACAAGGTCGACATGGAAAAAGGTCGACGTGAGATTTTTATGTTTTTTTGGTGTCGTTTTTTTCGTAGAGTGACCGGGAACCCCAATTAGTGCACCGCGTCCCCTCGCATGGTGCCTTCGCTCCGCTTCGCTCGGCACAGATTACCGTTCCAATCGTAGTTCACGTGGATCGTTAAGTATGAAAAGGTTCCAAAAAAGAAAAAAATTGTGAAAAACTCATGTCGACCTTGTTCTTGTCGACCTTTTGTCCATGTCGACCTAATGTGTGTCGACCAATTGGCGTCGACCTAAGGTGTGTCACCCTTTTTGTTGTCGACCTGGAGTCCGGATACCCTTACCTCTGCCATAGCCCATCTTTGATACATTTACAAGTTTCTCAATAATAGGCAGCAAGAACAGGGGAAAGAAAAGTCTTTTTGTTGGGGCATGCTTGAAAAAACAAAAAGAGTCTTCTTTACCCTTTTCTTGTTACCTATTACAATACATGACTCTTGGGAGCACCACCAACAGAGATATCCTGACCTAATCCATTTGGAGCATATTTTTTCAACGCTGGCTTCCTTCACTTACTAACTTATTTCATTTACATAAATCTTAATTATGTCAGTGCGGAACCCTCCCTTGCTCACGAAGTTTCACAATAATATCTGCACTTCCACAGTAACATTATGTTGGTGGAAGTGCTTTACATTTTGTTCCTATGCAATGTTGCAGTTTTTCTTTTTTTCCTAGTATCCCTAAACTGCCTATAGACAGGCGAGCGTTGGCTGTCCTTCTCATATCTGGGATATAGTTAAAAGGTCAACAACAATGTCAACACCAAAATGCCTACAGTTGTTATGTCAATGCTGTAAAAATGTCAGCAGGCAACGTGTCAACATTCTTATTATGTACACGTCAACATAATTTCCTACATGATGAATGCAAACATGGTCAATGTCGACATCATGACTTTAAGATCATGTCAGCATTATGACTGTCAACATATCAGAAAAACAATCCTCCATATCCTACAACCTACCACACTCGTGCACGCTACATAAATACTGATGAATACACTATTGGAACACCTCTTAAATTCAATAAAACATCCTATTGGATTATACTGGAATACAGTGCATCTGGAAAGTATTCACAGCGCTTCACTTTTTTCACATTTTGTTATGTTACAGCCTTATTCCAAAATGGAATAAATCATTTTTTTCCCTCTAAATTCTACACACAATACCCCATAATGACAACGTGAAAAAAGTTTTTTGAGATTTTTGAAAATTTATTAAAAATAAAAAACTAAGAAATCACATGTACATAAGTATTCACAGCCTTTGCTCGATACTTTGTTGATGCACCTTTGGCAGCATTTACAGCCTCAAGTCTTTTTTAATATGATGCCACAAGTTTGGCACACCTATCTTTGTCCAGTTTCGCTTATTCTTCTTTGAAACACCTCTCAAGCTCTATCAGGTTGGACGGGAAGCGTCGGTGCACAGCAATTTTCAGATCTCTCCAGAGATGTTCAATCGGATTTAAGTCTGGGCTCTGGCTGGGCCACTCAAAGACATTCACAGAGTTATCTTGAAGCCACTCCTTTGATATTTTGGCTGTGTGCTTAGGGTAATTGTCCTGCTGAAAGATGAACCGTTGCCCCAGTCTGAGGTCAAGTGCGCTCTGGAGCAGGTTTACATCCAGGATGTCTCTGTACATTGATGCAATCATCTTTCCCTCTATCATGACTAATCTCGCAGTTCCTGACACTGAAAAACATCCCCACAGCATAATGCTGCCGCCACCACCATGCTTCACTGTAAGGATGGTATTGGCCTGGTGATGAGCGGTGCCTGGTTTCCTCCAAACATGACGCCTGGCATTCACACCAAAGAGTTCAATCTTTGTCTCATCAGACCAGAGAATTTTGTTTCTCATGGTCTGAGAGTCCTTCAGGTGCATTTTGGCAAATTCCAGGCAGGCCGCCATGTGTTTTTTCCTAAGGAGTGGCTTCCGTCTGGCTACTCTACCACACAGGCCTGATTGGTGGATTGCTGCAGAGATGGTTGTCCTTCTGGAAGGTTCTCTCTCCACAGAGTAATGCTGTAGCTCTGACAGAGTTACCATAGGGTTCTTGGTCACCTCCCCCGATCGCTTAGTTTAGACGTCTGGCCAGCTCTAGGAAGAGTCCTGGTGGGCCGAACTTCTTCCATTTACGGATGATGGAGGCCACTGTGCTCATTGGGACCTTCAAAGCAGCAGATATTTTTCTGTACCCTTACCCAGATTTGTGCCTCGAGACACCTCGGAGGTTCCTTTGACTTCATGCTTGGTTTGTGCTCAGACATGCACTGTCAAGTGTGGGACCTTATATAGACAGGTGCGTGCCTTTCCAAATCATGTCCAATCAACTGAATTTACCATAGGTGGACTCCAATAAGCTGTAGGAACATCTCAAGGATGATCAGTGGAAACAGGATGCACCTGAGCTCAATTTTGAGCTTCATGGCAAAGGCTGTGAACACTTATGTATATGTGATTTATTTTTTATTTTTTTTAATAAATTTGCAAAAATGTCGAAAATCTTTTTTCATGTTGTCATTATGGGGTATTGCGTGTAGAATTTTGAGGGGAAAAATAAATGTATTTCATTGTGGAATAAGACTGTAAACATAACAAAATGTGGAAAAAGTGAAGCGCTGTGAATACTTTCCGGATGCACTGTATGAACTAAGGCCATGCACAAACAGATGATTGCAATGCGCATAATAAAGTAATATACCTATAAACCAAATATGTATTAGTTTGAAATGCTTTTAGATTTGTGTACAATTACTCCCAGACTGTGTTCTGTAAAAATGTATCTTTGTCTAAACAGGAAGTCGTTATTTTTAAGCCAGAACACGTCAGCTCTCAACTTCATCTCATCTGCAATGTGCTACTATATTATTAATCATTTTATTATTATTATTATTATTAATAATAATAATAATTATTATTATTATTATTCATATTGCACCACAAGGGGTTCACAGTGCCTTACAAAGTACATAAATAGAAACCAAAAAAGAAAAAGGTGACTTGCAGTACAGAACATAGCAGGGAATGGACATGTTTTACAATCATTACTGCATCAGCAGTCATAATATCCAAACAAGCAGCAGGGCGGCAGAACCCAAGGGCTAGCCCTTTGCAGGCAGTGGAGATGAGATGATGGTACAGTATAAGTGAGGGAAGAAAAGAAACATGAGGGAAGAGGGACCTGCTCCTGAGAGCTTACAGTCTAAAGGTAAGGTGGTCGAGATGGATGTAAATTTTCGACTATTGATAATAGCAGTGCATTTTAATGATGGTATTTCATAGTATGTGGTGCCCACATTTGTTTTTTTAATGTTTTAGCATAATTATCATTCGTATAACTAGTTCCAGAAACAGGAAGAAATTTGTGACATAATTACATAAATTACTACAATAAGCTTCTGAAAATGGGCTATTATAAATCTTGTAACACATTTCTACAATGACACTTTTTTTCTGAGTACCACCACCTGCTTTCTTAGAAAAAAAAACACGCTGCATGGTAGGGGGTACTGTTGGCAGCACTTGTCAACTATCTGTTTTAATTACTTTCACCGCTTTATGAAGCCCAGCATCTCCTGACTATCTTGCTAATACCTATACAACATTCATGAACTTAACTTAAGAACTCTTTGTTATTCAGTCACACTATCCTTTATTACATTTCAAGATGCTGACATACCTGGGATTCAAACTCACTGTCTTTGGTATTGCAGTCAGACAATCTATTCATTGAGCTATCTGCCCTTACATAGAAAGCTAGAGAATTATAAGCTTCTATTTGAAGCTTACCTTGTACTTTGTGAAAAAATTATCAGCATTGCAGCTGAGCAGATCTATGTAGTGTGTGGCTTCAAGTGATTGAATGTGTGGTTGCACACTACACAGATCTGCTCAATTACAATGCTGCTAATTATATTTTTACAAAGTGCAAGTAGCTTCATATAGTTAGAAATCTCAGTGTTTATGCAGGATCAACTAGCTCAATGAGTAGGGTGTTTGACTGGAATTCAACAGGTTATGGGTTTGTACCCTGGGCATGGCAGCATATTGAAATGTGTTAATTAATAATAGGTATAGTAACGGAACAATAATTTGACATCTCAAGTTAAGTGCATTAATGTGGTATAAAAGGATTTGTGTTCAAATTGTATATATATATATATATATATATATATATATATATATATTTCTCATACATCCTAGAGGATGCTGGGGTCACCATTAGAACCATGGGGGTATAGACGGGATCCACAGGAGACATGGGCACTTTAAGACTTTGAAAGGGTGTGAACTGGCTCCTCCCTCTATGCCCCTCCTTCAGACTCCAGTTTTAGAATTGTGCCCAGTGAGACTGGACGCACTACAGGGAGCTCTACTGAGTTTCTCTGAAAATACTTTTTTGTTAGGTTTTTTTATGTTCAGGGAGGCAGCTGGCAACAGTCTCCCTGCTTCGTGGAACTTAGGGGAGAGAAGTTCAAGGGCTCTGCTTCTGGCTACAGGACACCATTAGCTCCTGAGGGTTTGATCGCTGAGTACGCTCAGATGCTCGCTCCCACAGCCTGCCGTCACCCCCTTTCAGAGCCAGAAGTCAGAAGACAGGTGAGTAACCAAAGAAAAGAAGACTTCAACTTTAGTGACGGCATTTTCTGAGGTACCGTGCAGCGGGCAGATGCTGCGTGCCAAGCTCCCACTCACACAGCACTGCAGGGTGCAGGGCGCGCGGGGGGGGGGGGGGGGCGCCCTGGGCAGCTGAAAAAACATCCTCATTAGGCCCGCTGGCAAGAGGCGACATTAGTGCCGCGTCACTGTCCCAACCCCCGCCAGTATAAATATTGAGAAAAGCGAGATTGAAGCGCGCCATTAAGGGGGCGGAGCTTCTTCCTCACGGCTCACGGCGCCATTTCCTCTCCAAGCTGCAGAGACGCTTGTCCTCCTCACTGACAAGTACCAGGGATGCAAAACGGAGGGGGGAGCCATATCATTGGTGCAATATATATATATGTGATAAAAGCGCTATAGGTCTGAGGCATTGTCTTGGCGCTTTTAGACCCATTTTCTCAGCGCAGGGTTGTGAGCTGGCAAATCCCCTCTGTGTCTGTCTGACAGACTTTACTGTGGGTCTGTCCCCTATATGCCCGGTGTGTCTGTGGGTGTTTGGTGCACGTGTGTCGACATGTCTGAGGCTGAAGGCTCTTCCCAGGAGGAGGCTGTATTAGGGACACAGACAGCTGCGGGGGTGACCCTGTCGGCACCGCCGAAACCTGATTGGGTAAATGTGTTAAATGCTTTGAATGCTAATGTGGCTCTTATTAGTAAGAGGCTAGATAAGTCTGAGTCGCAGACCCAGGCATGGAAGAAATCTGTGGAAGATATGTTATTCCAAAGTCAGGTCCCCTCAGGGTCACAAAAACGTACGTTGGCCCAGTTGGCAGACACTGATACCGACACGGACACTGATTCCAGTGTCGACTATAGCGATTCCAGGTTAGACCCAAAATTGGCTAAAAGCATTCAGTACATGATTGTGGCAGTTAAAGATGTATTACATATCACTGAGGACCCAGCTATCCCTGATAAAAGGGTCTGTATGTATAAAGAAAGGAAACCTGAGATAACGTTTCCTCCCTCTCATGAATGGAACACGCTATTTGAAAAAGTTTGGGAAGGTCCTGACAGAAAGTTTCAGATTCCCAAAAGAATTATGGCAGCTTATCCGTTTCCCTCGACGGATAGGGAAAAGTGGGAGTCACCCCCCCCCCACCGTGGACAAGGCCTTGTCTCGTTTGTCTAAAAAGGTGGCTCTCCCGTCACCTGACACGGCGGCCCTTAAGGATCCTGCGGATCGTAAACAAGAAACTACGTTGAAGTCCATTTGTGTGACCACGGGTACACTACTCCGACCTGTCATTGCGTCTGCGTGGGTAAGTAGTGCTATCGAAAAGTGGGCAGATAACTTGTCATCTGATATAGATACCCTAGATAGGGATGTCATCCTCTTGACGCTGGGTTATATCAAGGACTCTGCAGCATACCTTAAGGAAGCTGCGAGACATATTGGTCTTTTGGGATCAAAGGACAATGCCATGGCTGTCTCAGCTAGGCGTGCGTTGTGGATTCACCAATGTAATGCTGATGCTGGCTCCAAGAAAAGTATGGAATCTCTACCATATAAAGGTAAGGCCTTATTTGGAGACGGCCTTGATGATTTGGTATCTACGGCTACTGCGGGTAAGTCATCCTTTTTACCTTATGTTCCTCCACAACAAAAGAAACCGCACCATTATCAGATGCAGTCCTTTCAGCCCAATAAATTCAGAAAGGGCCGAGGTTCTTCCTTCCTTGCTACTAGAGGAAGGGGAAGAGGTAAACGATCTCCAGCCTTGTCAGGCTCCCAGGAGCAGAAGTCCTCCCAGGCTTCTACCAATTCCACCATATGACGTTGGGGCTCCTGTGCGGGAGTCCGCACCGGTGGGGGCCTGTCTAAAACTCTTCAGTCAGTTTTGGGTTAGTTCGAACCTAGACCCTTGGATTTTACAAATAGTATCCCAAGGTACAAGCTGTAGTTTCTAGACAACCCCCCTCGCCGGTTTTTCAAATCGGCCTTACCAGCTTTTCTCCCGGACAGGGAGGTAGATTGTGACGCAATACAAAAATGGTGTCAAAATCAAGTTATCGTCAAGGTTCCCCAGTCACAACAGGGAGAAGGTTTTTATTCGAGCCTGTTTGTGGTCCCGAATCCGGACAGCTCAGTCAGACCAATCCTAAATCTGAAATCCCTGAATTTCTACCTAAAGAGATTCAAATTCAAGATGGAGTCCCTCCGAGCAGTGATCTCCAGTCTGGAGGAAGGGGATTTTATGGTGTCCGTGGACATAAAAGATGCCTATTTACATGTTCCCATTTATCCTCCGCATCAGGCTTACCTGAGATTTGCAATTCAGGATTGTCATTACCAATTTCAATCGTTGCCGTTTGGTCTATCCACGGCTCCGAGGATTTTCACAAAAATTATGGCGGAGATGATGGTTCTCCATCGCAAGCAAGGAGTCACAATTATCCCATACTTGGACGATCTCCTGATAAAGGCGAGATCCATGGACCAGTTGGTCCGAAACGTTGCACTCTCCATGACAGTTCTTCAACAGCATGGTTGGCTCCTAAACTTGCCAAAATCACAGTTGATTCCGATGACGCGGTTGTCGTTTTTGGGAATGATATTGGACACAGAACTACAGAGAGTCTTTCTTCCTGTGGAAAAGGCTCTGGAACTTCAGAGTCTGGTCAAACAAATCTTGAAACCAGCAAGAGTGTCAATCCATCAATGCATTCGGTTGCTGGGGAAGATGGTGGCGACCTACAAAGCCATTCAGTTTGGCAGGTTCCATGCCAGGGTGTTCCAGTGGGACCTGTTGGACAAGTGGTCCGGGTCCCATCTACACATGCAACAGAGGATAATCCTGTCTTCCAAGACCAGGGTATCACTCCTGTGGTGGCTGCACAGCTCTCACCTCCTAAAGGGGCGCAGGTTCGGGATACAGGACTGGATCCTAGTGACCACGGATGCAAGCCCCAGAGGCTGGGGGGCAGTCACAATGGGAGAAAACTTCCAAGGAAGATGGTCAAGTCAGGAAACTTGTCTCCACCTCCACAGTTAAGGGCCATTTACAATGGCCTTCTGCAAGCGGAACATCTTCTTTGAGATCTGCCTGTACTGATCCAGTCGGACAGTGTAACAGCAGTAGCGTACATAAACGGTCAGGGTGGAACAAAAAGCAGAGCGGCAATGGCAGAAGCCACAATAATTTTCCGTTGGGCGGAAAAGCATACAAGCGCTCTGTCAGTGATCTTCATTCCAGGAGTGGACAACTGGGAAGCAGACTTCCTCAGCAGACACAATCTCCATCCAGGAGAGTGGGGCCTCCACCAAGAAGTCTTCGCAGAGGTGACAGGTCATTGGGGAGTTCCTCAAGTGGACATGATGGCTTCTCGTCTCAACAAGAAGCTTCAAAGATATTGTTCCAGGTCAAGGGACTCTCAAGCGATTGCAGTGGATGCTCTGGTGACACCGTGGATGTTTCAGTCAGAGTATGTGTTCCCTCCACTTCCTCTCATTCCAAAAGTTCTAAAGATCATAAGAAGAACAAAGGCCCGAGCGATCCTGGCCAAGGAGGGCTTGGTATCCAGATCTTCAGGAATTACTCACCGGAGATCCCTGGCCTCTTCCTCTGCGCGAGGACCTGTTACAACAGGGGCCGTGCGTGTGTCAGGACTTACCGCGGCTACGTTTGACGGCGTGGCGGTTGAACGCAAAATCCTAGCCCGTAAGGGTATTCCCAGTGAAGTCATTCCCACACTTATTCAGGCCAAGAAAGGGGTAACGTCCATACATTACCACCGTATTTGGCGGAATAATGTTTCTTGGTGTGAATCCAAGAAGGCTCCTACGGAAGAGTTTCAGCTAGGACGGTTTCTCCATTTTCTACAAGCAGGTGTGGATGCGGGCCTAAAATTGTTCCCAATTAAGGTTCAGATTTCAGCCTTATCGGTTTTCTTTCAGAAACAATTGGCCTCCCTTCCAGAAGTTCAGACTTTCGTGAAAGGTGTATTACATATCCAACCTCCATTTGTGCCTCCAGTGGCACCATGGGATCTTAATGTGGTGTTGCAGTTCCTTCAATCACATTGGTTTGAACCTTTACGGAAGGTGGAGTTGGAATTCCTCACTTGGAAAGTGGTTATCCTGTTGGCCTTGGCATCTGCAAGGCGGGTGTCTGAGTTAGCGGCCTTGTCTCACAAGAGCCCTTATTTGATCTTCCATGAAGATAGAGCTGAATTGAGGACACGTCAGCAATTTTTACCGAAGGTGGTTTCCTCTTTCCACATAAGCCAACCTATCGTGGTTCCTGTGGCTACTAACGCCTTCGTTGAGTCAAAATCTCTGGATGTGATCAGAGCTTTGAAGATTTATGTTGCCAGAACGGCTCAGATTAGGAAAACAGAGGCTCTGTTTGTCCTGTATGCTCCCAACAAGGTTGGGTGTCCTGCTTCCAAGCAGACCATTGCGCGCTGGATCTGTAACACGATTCAGCAGGCCCATTCCACGGCTGGATTACCATTACCGGAATCAGTGAAGGCCCATTCCACTAGGAAGGTGGGCTCATCCTGGGCGGCTGCCCGGGGGGTCTCAGCATTGCAACTTTGCCGAGCAGCTACTTGGTCGGGATCAAACACTTTTGCAAAGTTCTACAAGTTTGACATCTTGGCCGATGAAGACCTAAAGTTCGGTCAATCGGTGCTGCAGAGTCGTCCGCACTCTCCCGCCCGTTCTAGAGCTTTGGTATAACCCCATGGTCCTATTGGTGACCCCAGCATCCTCTAGGACGTATGAGAAAATAGGATTTTAATACCTACCAATAAATCCTTTTCTCTTAGTCCGTAGAGGATGCTGGGCGCCCGTCCCAGTGCGTACTGTATCTGCAGTTAATAGTTCTGATTACACATAGGTTGTGTTACGTTTATTGTCAGCATTTTGCTGCAAATTGTTCATGCCGTTGGCCTGTGTTCTGTTGAATGCCATGTTGTGTGGCATGCTTGAGGTGTGAGCTGGTATGAATCTCACCTTAGTTTAACAATAAATCCTTTCCTCGAAATGTCCGTTTCCCTGGGCACAGTTCCTATAACTGGAGTCTGGGGGAGGGCCATAGAGGGAGGAGCCAGTTCACACCCTTTCAAAGTCTTAAAGTGCTTATGTCTCCTGCGGATCCCGTCTATACCCCCATGGTTCTAATGGTGACCCCAGCATCCTCTACGGACTAAGAGAAAAGGATTTACCGGTAGGTATTAAAATCCTATTTTATATATATATATATATATATATAGATATATATATAGATATAGATATATATATATAGATATATATAATGCTGTTGCACTCCAGAGATGAGATACCTGGGCCTGGGTGCCTTTGCAGTAAGAATATAATACTGTGATGATCAAACCTTGCAAGATCAGTCAACGCACGTCACTCCAGGGTTTATTTCAAATTAGTGCAGTTTATTGTGCACAATAAACTGCACTAATTTGAAATAAGCCCTGGAGTGCCGTGCGTTGACTCACCTTGCAAGGTTTGATCATCACAGTAATATAAAAGGGAGAAGGGATTATTGGCAATCAATACCACAGAAAGGAAAAAGAAGACTGCAAAGTCATGTTCCACAAGAAAGGAATACCTACACTACCAACAGATTTTCAGCACTGCACAAATTGGACTCAACAGGAGAGGATGTTTTTTTATCCCCAGGACCAAGTACAAGGGTCAGGGACACGGTAAGAACCACCATCAAGGAGGGAGAGAGGTATGTGTCACCTCGAAAAAAGGCAGCTAGAAGAAGAGGATGCCGTGGGGGTGGCAGGAAAAAGCCGCTTCAAACGAAGGAATCTGCAGTAGAACGTTCAATACCTAAAGGCATCTTCAATCTATCCAGCCATGATCTAACTGCGCATGAAATCTCTCTCTTGAACAAAGGTTTGTCATTCGCACCCACGAAAGGGATGAATAAATTCGACACATTTGTGGACCTAAATAAATTTGTTAGGAAACTTACTCTGAAGCGTCACTTTCTAAGGAAAGAAGACGCTGTTGTACGGAATTATGAACAATCAAAATCAGGATTGAGACCGGTATCGAAATTCTACCCACTGGAATCTAAGGGAAATAACATAGGCATATTCTACGATCTAGTGATGAAAGACCTATGTGAGGCAGAGATCCAACCTATTAAGGAAAAGAATTTAACAAACAGAGAAAGACAAGCGATCAAACAAATTCAGGACAATAAGGACATCATTTTAAAACCAGCTGACAAAGGGGGGGGGGGGGTCTGGTGATCATGGACCGCATGGCGTATATTGTGGAAGTCGAGAGACTTCTAGGGGATAGGTCCTCTTATAAACCACTAACAGCGGATCCAAAGGAACCTTTTGTGGAGGAACTTAGAGCTATCCTCCTTAAAGGCCTCAGAAATGAGACATTGTCTAAGGAGGAATACCAGTACCTCCTGAACACCAACCCCGTCACCCCCATCTTCTACTTCCTCCCAAAAGTGCACAAATCAATGACTAACCCACCTGGGAGGCCCATTGTGTCAGGAATCGACTCCCTAACATCCCACCTGTCGGAGTACGTGGATATCTTTCTCAGAAAATACGTCACGGACCTACCTGCGTATCTTAAAGATACCACCTCAGTTCTCAACCTAATGGAATCACAAGGATGGAAAGACACGTATAGATGGGTCACGATAGATGTACAGTCTCTCTACACGTGCATCGAACATGAGAAGGGGATTCAGGCATGCAACTATTTCATGGATAAGTGTTACGCACACCAGTGCTAACAGGAGTATACCGGTGTATGAACAGAGAGGGAAGCGAAGCAAATGAACTCACAGACAGTATAACATAACATACACAGGAGGTGATGGAATAACTAATAAACACAAAGTGAACGGAGAAGCCCAAAGGCTCAGGAATTGGGTGTCTCCCTAGTGTCAGGAATGCTCAGATGGAATAGAGCGGACAATGAAGCGATGTGTAGTGATTTAACATGTGGAGCACCTGAAATGATGTTGCTAAGAGCAACAGAAAAAACCCCAAAGGGTTACCAACGGGTGTGGGAATAAACTCCTTGGTCAGAGATAGAAATATAGACACAAGGAGAGTATCCACAATCCTAACCCCCACTTGCAGGGCACAGGTTCAGCTTACTGCCACTAAACTGACACCTGGACGCCCTGCACAGTGAGGGAGGATTAAGCAAGCAGGTCTGAGAGTACAGCCGCAAACCTGCTGGGTTCACAGAATAGCAAAAGAACCCCAGCAGGTCAAACAACTGACTCCAGTCTTACTGCTAGGTCCGGATTGGCAGAATGAAGTACCGAATCCCAAGGCCTATTCGCAGTAAGCAACAAGTAAATACAAAGTCACACAGTACTAGCTAACTCTCTGGAACTGACTAACAAACAAAGATTCAGCAGCATTTGCCTAGCCTGAGAGGATGGTTTATATAGCAGGTGCTGTCCACGCCCCACTCAGACCTCACAGACTGTGAGCACAAAACCAGCGCCGGATTCCCTGCCGTGCCTGTAACCACTACACAGTAAAAACCCGGACCGGAGTATCAGTTGCGCTCAGGTTACTTCGCTAACACTTGCCTCCCGGTTGCCATGGCGACGTGGCAGCACAGAGCAGGAGATCCTAACAATAAGGACCATCTCATCACGGACAACCACCAGACTTTTATTTGTGAAATTATGAATTTTATCTTGAAACACAATTATTTTAAATTTCTGGATCGATTTTACCTTCAGACCTGTGGGACAGCGATGGGCACTATATTCGCGCCAAGTTTCGCTAATCTTTTTATGGGTCACTGGGAAAATTAGTATATTTTCACTAACCATCCTTTTAAGCCAAATATCATATTTTACAAAAGGTATATAGATGATATTTTAATCATATGGGATGGCGATGAACTTTCTTTTAAAGACTTCCTTATTTATATATCTGACAATACCATGAACCTGAAGTCTACATCCAATAATAGTACGGAACAAATAGAGTTCCTGGATCTGATACTGACCCACCAAGGAAAAGAGATTATTACAAGGAACTTCATAAAAAACGTGGATACAAACAGCTATGTTCATTATCGGAGCAACCATCTCAAACGATGGAAGAACAACATTCCCCTCTCACAGTTCACTAGGATCACACGGAACTGCAAAAAAGTGGAGGATCGTGATGCCCAATTGTCCGTTTACACAGAGAGATTTAAAGAAAAGGGATACCCTGAACATATTCTAGCAACAGCTAATACTAAAGCAAAGACCTTGGAGAGAAATAAACTTCTGGAATATAAATCCAAGGAGAACAATAAAGATACCGTAAGATTCATCACCACCTACAGTAAACACGACAACCTGATTAAACAAGCACTCAAATCACACTGGAATATACTGCTAATGGACCCCATTCTTAAAGACTACCTACCAACTGAACCTCACGTGGTATTTAGGAAATCCCAGAATATGAAGGACCTCCTTGCACCCAGTATGTTAAGAAACCATGAAACTCCCAAAGGTGTACTACCGAAATGTGTGGGTTGTTTTAAATGTGGTCATTGCAACATCTGTAAGTACGTGAACCCTAATAGAAAGACATTCAAGAACACAGGTGAAACTAAGGAGTACAAGATCAAGCACTTTATCAACTGCAATGTATCCTCAGTAATTTATCTCCTGGAATGTCCCTGCAAGATGAAGTATATCAGCAAGACAAAGAGGCCACTGAAACTCCGCATACAGGAGCACGTAAGAAATATTAAGAACAGGGTCCAAACACATGCCGTATCTAGACATTTCCTGCAACACCACGGCTCTAACCCGGAGGAACTTACGTTCAAGGGTATAGAACTAGTGACACTCGGAGAAAGAGGGGGGGACCTCTCCAACCTTCTATCAAGGAGAGAGATGTTCTGGATACACGAAATGAAATCACTCCACCCAGACGGACTGAATGAAGGCTACGAAATAGCTCCTTTTTTATGAACGTAAGCCTGTTATTCTCAATACTTCCTTATTGAAACCATCCACCTGCCTTTCCTTTCCTAGCTAGGTTCACGTTGGAACTAGAGATGAGCGGGTTCGGTTTCTCGGAAACCGAACCCCCCCGAACTTCAGCCTTTTTACACGGGTCCGAGGCAGACTCGGATCTTCCCGCCTTGCTCGGCTAACCCGAGCGCGCCCGAACGTCATCATCCCGCTGTCGGATTCTCGCGAGGCTCGTATTCTATCGCGAGACTCGGATTCTATATAAGGAGCCGCGCGTCGCCGCCATTTTCACACGTGCATTGAGATTGATAGGGAGAGGACGTGGCTGGCGTCCTCTCCGTTTAGAGTAGACTAGAGAGTAGAGAGTAGAGACACTTGATCTACTAATTTTGGGGAGCATATTAGGACGGAGTACTACTTGCTGATAGTGTGACCAGTGACCACCAGTTTAATTAATCCGTTCTCTGCCTGAAAAAAAACGATACACAGTGTGACACAGTCACATACCATATCTGTGCTCAGCCTCAGTGTGCCCTCAGTGTGCTGCATCATCTATGTAATACTGTATATCTGACTGTGCTGAGTGCTCACTGCTCACACAGCTTAATTGTGGGGGAGACTGGGGAGCAGTTATAGCAGGAGTACATATTTTAACAGTGCACACTTTTGCTGCCAGAGTGCCACTGCCAGTGCCAGTGTGACTGACCAGTGACCACTACTACTTGCTGATAGTGTGACCAGTGACCACCAGTTTAATTAATCCATTCTCTGCCTGAAAAAAAACGATACACAGTGTGACACAGTCACATACCATATCTGTGCTCAGCCTCAGTGTGCCCTCAGTGTGCTGCATCATCTATGTAATACTGTATATCTGACTGTGCTGAGTGCTCACTGCTCACACAGCTTAATTGTGGGGGAGACTGGGGAGCAGTTATAGCAGGAGTACATATTTTAACAGTGCACACTTTTGCTGCCAGAGTACCAGTGCCAGTGTGACTGACCAGTGACCACTAACCACCAGTATATTGTGATTGTCTGCCTGAAAAAGTTAAACACTCGTCGTGTGGTGTTTTCATTCTATAAACGCATTCTGCTGACAGTGTCCAGCAGGTCCGTCATTATATAATATATACCTGTCCGGCTGCAGTAGTGATATATATATATTTTTTATATCATTATCATCCAGTCTATATAGCAGCAGACGCAGTACGGTAGTCCACGGCTGTAGCTACCTCTGTGTCGGCAGTCGCTCGTCCATCCATAATTGTATACCACCTACCCGTGGTGTTTTTTTTTTTTCTATCTTCTTGATACTAGTAGCTTACTTTAGGAGTCTGCAGTGCTGAGCTGACAGTGTCCAGCAGGTCCGTCATTATATAATATATACCTGTCCGGCTGCAGTAGTGATATATATATATATATTTTATATCTTATCATCCAGTCTATATTAGCAGCAGACGCAGTACGGTAGTCCACGGCTGTAGCTACCTCTGTGTCGGCAGTCGCTCGTCCATCCATAATTGTATACCACCTACCTGTGGTGTTTTTTTTTTTTTCTATCTTCTTGATACTAGTAGCTTACTTTAGGAGTCTGCAGTGCTGAGCTGACAGTGTCCAGCAGGTCCGTCATTATATAATATATACCTGTCCAGCTGCAGTAGTGATATATATATATTTTTTTTTATATCATTATCATCCAGTCTATATTAGCAGCAGACGCAGTACGGTAGTCCACGGCTGTAGCTACCTCTGTGTCGGCAGTCGCTCGTCCATCCATAATTGTATACCACCTACCTGTGGTGTTTTTTTTTTTTTCTATCTTCTTGATACTAGTAGCTTACTTTAGGAGTCTGCAGTGCTGAGCTGACAGTGTCCAGCAGGTCCGTCATTATATAATATATACCTGTCCTGCTGCAGTAGTGATATATATATATATATTTTATATCATTATCATCCAGTCTATATTAGCAGCAGACGCAGTACGGTAGTCCATGGCTGTAGCTACCTCTGTGTCGGCAGTCGCTAGTCCATCCATAATTGTATACCACCTACCTGTGGTGTTTTTTTTTTTTCTATCTTCTTGATACTACTAGTAGCTTACTTTAGGAGTCTGCAGTGCTGAGCTGACAGTGTCCAGCAGGTCCGTCATTATATAATATATACCTGTCCTGCTGCAGTAGTGATATATATATATATATATTTTATATCATTATCATCCAGTCTATATTAGCAGCAGACGCAGTACGGTAGTCCACGGCTGTAGCTACCTCTGTGTCGGCAGTCGCTCGTCCATCCATAATTGTATACCACCTACCTGTGGTGTTTTTTTTTTTTTCTATCTTCTTGATACTAGTAGCTTACTTTAGGAGTCTGCAGTGCTGAGCTGACAGTGTCCAGCAGGTCCGTCATTATATAATATATACCTGTCCAGCTGCAGTAGTGATATATATATATTTTTTTTTATATCATTATCATCCAGTCTATATTAGCAGCAGACGCAGTACGGTAGTCCACGGCTGTAGCTACCTCTGTGTCGGCAGTCGCTCGTCCATCCATAATTGTATACCACCTACCTGTGGTGTTTTTTTTTTTTTCTATCTTCTTGATACTAGTAGCTTACTTTAGGAGTCTGCAGTGCTGAGCTGACAGTGTCCAGCAGGTCCGTCATTATATAATATATACCTGTCCTGCTGCAGTAGTGATATATATATATATATTTTATATCATTATCATCCAGTCTATATTAGCAGCAGACGCAGTACGGTAGTCCATGGCTGTAGCTACCTCTGTGTCGGCAGTCGCTAGTCCATCCATAATTGTATACCACCTACCTGTGGTGTTTTTTTTTTTTTTCTATCTTCTTGATACTACTAGTAGCTTACTTTAGGAGTCTGCAGTGCTGAGCTGACAGTGTCCAGCAGGTCCGTCATTATATAATATATACCTGTCCGGCTGCAGTAGTGATATATATATATATTTTTTATATCATTATCATCCAGTCTATATTAGCAGCAGACGCAGTACGGTAGTCCACGGCTGTAGCTACCTCTGTGTCGGCAGTCGCTAGTCCATCCATAATTGTATACCACCTACCTGTGGTGTTTTTTTTTTCTATCTTCTTGATACTACTAGTAGCTTACTTTAGGAGTCTGCAGTGCTGAGCTGACAGTGTCCAGCAGGTCCGTCATTATATAATATATACCTGTCCTGCTGCAGTAGTGATATATATATATATATTTTTTATATCATTATCATCCAGTCTATATTAGCAGCAGACGCAGTACGGTAGTCCACGGCTGTAGCTACCTCTGTGTCGGCAGTCGCTCGTCAATCCATAAGTATACTAGTATCCATCCATCTCCATTGTTTACCTGAGGTGCCTTTTAGTTGTGCCTATTAAAATATGGAGAACAAAAATGTTGAGGTTCCAAAAATAGGGAAAGATCAAGATCGACTTCCACCTCGTGCTGAAGCTGCTGCCACTAGTCATGGCCGAGACGATGAAATGCCAGCAACGTCGTCTGCCAAGGCCGATGCCCAATGTCATAGTACAGAGCATGTAAAATCCAAAACACCAAATATCAGTAAAAAAAGGACTCAAAAATCTAAAATAAAATTGTCGGAGGAGAAGCGTAAACTTGCCAATATGCCATTTACCACACGGAGTGGCAAGGAACGGCTGAGGCCCTGGCCTATGTTCATGGCTAGTGGTTCAGCTTCACATGAGGATGGAAGCACTCAGCCTCTCGCTAGAAAAATGAAAAGACTCAAGCTGGCAAAAGCACAGCAAAGAACTGTGCGTTCTTCGAAATCACAAATCCACAAGGAGAGTCCAATTGTGTCGTTTGCGATGCCTGACCTTCCCAACACTGGACGTGAAGAGCATGCGCCTTCCACCATTTGCACGCCCCCTGCAAGTGCTGGAAGGAGCACCCGCAGTCCAGTTCCTGATAGTCAGATTGAAGATGTCAGTGTTGAAGTACACCAGGATGAGGAGGATATGGGTGTTGCTGGCGCTGGGGAGGAAATTGACCAGGAGGATTCTGATGGTGAGGTGGTTTGTTTAAGTCAGGCACCCGGGGAGACACCTGTTGTCCGTGGGAGGAATAGGGCCATTGACATGCCTGGTGAAAATACCAAAAAAATCAGCTCTTCGGTGTGGAAGTATTTCAACAGAAATGCGGACAACATTTGTCAAGCCGTGTGTTGCCTTTGTCAAGCTGTAATAAGTAGGGGTAAGGACGTTAACCACCTCGGAACATCCTCCCTTATACGTCACCTGCAGCGCATTCATCATAAGTCAGTGACAAGTTCAAAAACTTTGGGCGACAGCGGAAGCAGTCCACTGACCAGTAAATCCCTTCCTCTTGTAACCAAGCTCACGCAAACCACCCCACCAACTCCCTCAGTGTCAATTTCCTCCTTCCCCAGGAATGCCAATAGTCCTGCAGGCCATGTCACTGGCAATTATGACGAGTCCTCTCCTGCCTGGGATTCCTCCGATGCATCCTTGCGTGTAACGCCTACTGCTGCTGGCGCTGCTGTTGTTGCTGCTGGGAGTCGATGGTCATCCCAGAGGGGAAGTCGTACTCGTAAGACCACTTTTACTACTTCCACCAAGCAATTGACTGTCCAACAGTCCTTTGCGAGGAAGATGAAATATCACAGCAGTCATCCTGCTGCAAAGCGGATAACTGAGGCCTTGGCATCCTGGGCGGTGAGAAACGTGGTTCCGGTATCCATCATTACTGCAGAGGCAACTAGAGACTTGTTGGAGGTACTGTGTCCCCGGTACCAAATACCATCTAGGTTCCATTTCTCTAGGCAGGCGATACCGAAAATGTACACAGACCTCAGAAAAAGACTCACCAGTGTCCTAAAAAATGCAGTTGTACCCAATGTCCACTTAATCACGGACATGTGGACAAGTGGAGCAGGGAAGGCTCAGGACTATATGACTGTGACAGCCCACTGGGTAGATGTATGGACTCCCGCCGCAAGAACAGCAGCGGCGGCACCAGTAGCAGCATCTCGCAAACGCCAACTCTTTCCTAGGCAGGCTACGCTTTGTATCACCGCTTTCCAGAATACGCACACAGCTAAAAACCTCTTACGGCAACTGAGGAAGATCATCGCAGAATGGCTTACCCCAATTGGACTCTCCTGTGGATTTGTGGCATCGGACAACGCCAGCAATATTGTGTGTGCATTAAATATGGGCAAATTCCAGCACGTCCCATGTTTTGCACATACCTTGAATTTGGTGGTGCAGAATTATTTAAAAAACGAGAGGGGCGTGCAAGAGATGCTGTCGGTGGCCAGAAGAATTGCGGGACACTTTCGGCGTACAGGCACCACGTACAGAAGACTGGAGCACCACCAAAAACGCCTGAATCTGCCCTGCCATCATCTGAAGCAAGAAGTGGTAACGAGGTGGAATTCAACCCTCTATATGCTTCAGAGGTTGGAGGAGCAGCAAAAGGCCATTCAAGCCTATACAACTGAGCACGATATAGGAGGTGGAATGCACCTGTCTCAAGCGCAGTGGAGAATGATTTCAACGTTGTGCAAGGTTCTGCAACCTTTTGAACTTGCCACACGTGAAGTCAGTTCAGACACTGCCAGCCTGAGTCAGGTCATTCCCCTCATCAGGCTTTTGCAGAAGAAGCTGGAGACATTGAAGGAGGAGCTAACACAGAGCGATTCCGCTAGGCATGTGGGACTTGTGGATGGAGCCCTTAATTCGCTTAACAAGGATTCACGGGTGGTCAATCTGTTGAAATCAGAGCACTACATTTTGGCCACCGTGCTCGATCCTAGATTTAAAACCTACCTTGGATCTCTCTTTCCGGCAGACACAAGTCTGCTGGGGTTCAAAGAACTGCTGGTGACAAAATTGTCAAGTCAAGCGGAACGCGACCTGTCAACATCTCCTCCTTCACATTCTCCCGCAACTGGGGGTGCGAGGAAAAGGCTCAGAATTCCGAGCCCACCCGCTGGCGGTGATGCAGGGCAGTCTGGAGCGACTGCTGATGCTGACATCTGGTCCGGACTGAAGGACCTGACAACGATTACGGACATGTCGTCTACTGTCACTGCATATGATTCTCTCCCCATTGAAAGAATGGTGGAGGATTATATGAGTGACCGCATCCAAGTAGGCACGTCAGACAGTCCGTACTTATACTGGCAGGAAAAAGAGGCAATTTGGAGGCCCTTGCACAAACTGGCTTTATTCTACCTAAGTTGCCCTCCCACAAGTGTGTACTCCGAAAGAGTGTTTAGTGCCGCCGCTCACCTTGTCAGCAATCGGCGTACGAGGTTACATCCAGAAAATGTGGAGAAGATGATGTTCATTAAAATGAATTATAATCAATTCCTCCGTGGAGACATTGACCAGCAGCAATTGCCTCCACAAAGTACACAGGGAGCTGAGATGGTGGATTCCAGTGGGGACGAATTGATAATCTGTGAGGAGGGGGATGTACACGGTGATATATCGGAGGATGATGATGAGGTGGACATCTTGCCTCTGTAGAGCCAGTTTGTGCAAGGAGAGATTAATTGCTTCTTTTTTGGTGGGGGTCCAAACCAACCCGTCATTTCAGTCACAGTCGTGTGGCAGACCCTGTCACTGAAATGATGGGTTGGTTAAAGTGTGCATGTCCTGTTTATACAACATAAGGGTGGGTGGGAGGGCCCAAGGACAATTCCATCTTGCACCTCTTTTTTCTTTCATTTTTCTTTGCGTCATGTGCTGTTTGGGGGGTGTTTTTTGGAAGGGCCATCCTGCGTGACACTGCAGTGCCACTCCTAGATGGGCCAGGTGTTTGTGTCGGCCACTAGGGTCGCTTAGCTTACTCACACAGCTACCTCATTGCGCCTCTTTTTTTCTTTGCGTCATGTGCTGTTTGGGGAGTGTTTTTTGGAAGAGCCATCCTGCGTGACACTGCAGTGCCACTCCTAGATGGGCCAGGTGTTTGTGTCGGCCACTAGGGTCGCTTAGCTTACTCACACAGCTACCTCATTGCGCCTCTTTTTTTCTTTGCGTCATGTGCTGTTTGGGGAGTGTTTTTTGGAAGGGCCATCCTGCGTGACACTGCAGTGCCACTCCTAGATGGGCCAGGTGTTTGTGTCGGCCACTAGGGTCGCTTAGCTTACTCACACAGCTACTTCATTGCGCCTCTTTTTTTCTTTGCGTCATGTGCTGTTTGGGGAGTGTTTTTTGGAAGGGCCATCCTGCGTGACACTGCAGTGCCACTCCTAGATGGGCCAGGTGTTTGTGTCGGCCACTAGGGTCGCTTAGCTTACTCACACAGCTACCTCATTGCGCCTCTTTTTTTCTTTGCGTCATGTGCTGTTTGGGGAGTGTTTTTTGGAAGGGCCATCCTGCGTGACACAGCAGTGCCACTCCTAGATGGGCCAGGTGTTTGTGTCGGCCACTTGGGTCGCTTAGCTTAGCCATCCAGCGACCTCGGTGCAAATTTTAGGACTAAAAATAATATTGTGAGGTGTGAGGTGTTCAGAATAGACTGAAAATGAGTGGAAATTATGGTTATTGAGGTTAATAATACTTTGGGATCAAAATGACCCCCAAATTCTATGATTTAAGCTGTTTTTTAGGGTTTTTTGAAAAAAACACCCGAATCCAAAACACACCCGAATCCGACAAAAAAAATTCGGTGAGGCTTTGCCAAAACGCGTTCGAACCCAAAACACGGCCGCGGAACCGAACCCAAAACCAAAACACAAAACCCGAAAAATTTCCGGTGCTCATCACTAGGAACGCCGTGCAGTGGCTCCCCAACCTCTGGACATTCTTCTTATCGCTATTGCCCAGATCCTAAGTTACAGTCATACCACACTGGATATGCCCAAATTCGTCCGATCTTGGAAGCCAAGCAGTGTTGGCCCGGCCAGTACTGGGTAAGGAAACTTCCCAAGAAGACCGGGTGCTGTAATAATAACTGGATCAGGGCCGCGTTATTTCTATATTCAATCTAACAATAATTCAACCCAATAATAACTCTTCCGTATATGACGGTATCTACCTATGTATAACACTATTAATACGAAACTGATTGCCACAAAAAAATTTTTAGTGTACTAATCATATATTTAACATCTGTACTCTAAGATGAATCTCCTGATGCCATTTGTCGCACCATCCTGCAGGATGTCATCCCCCTATGGATACTAGAAGATAGGGTTTAATACCACATGCTGTATTTACCAGATGAAGCTTATAATATAACTATATATAGTACCTATTCTCCAATAATATGAGTAATCTGTATATATACTATGGATCATACATGATTCTTAAGTAACGTTTATAAGCACTGATTCCGCTTTTATATATTTTTTTATATGCGTTTTTCCGGTTTGGAGACAAGGGAACGACTGCTACCAATCTATTTGAATGAATATTGTCTATGAAAACATGGCCGCCGGCACCCGCTTCTACTACATGGGACTGTCTTGCAATATGGACTTCACTAAGATGGCCGCCGCATCTCCCTTCATATCAGCCGGCACATGCGCAAAAGGAAGTCCCGGACACCGGATGTGGGGCGGAAATGACGCGAATAGCGTCACGCACCGGAAATGAACTCTCCTGAACGAAATTAGTGTTTTATAAGGACTCCTTGCACAGTTTTTAAGCGCAAACATAGTACTTTACTACAACCACAGCTTCCCTTCTTATTAGTTACAATTAATATGTGTTTTTTGAATCCTGTTCCCAGGGTATTTCGACCGCCGGGATTCCGACCGGCGGCATTTAGTACTGATCCCAGATGATGTGTCCCACTCTGCTCACTACCCCTTGATGAAGTCAGACCAGACGAAACGCGTTGGATGGACCCTGCTACTATTGAATCCTCAGTTAAGCTGCTTCTTCTTTATACAAAAGTTTTTATATATGTATTTTTTACATATTTTAATTTTAGACACGTAGTTGTTTCTAGTATTCTAATTTTTTTAGTGCATGCATTTTAGCACCATTTCTACTTGTCTTTGATGTGCCCTTTGGATTTTTTAACGATCTGTTAACGTTTTTTTAAAGCACTCTTTTATGCTGTCTTTTTCATGTGCAATTGTCTTAAACGTTCTTCGCAATAAACCCTGCATTGTTTTTGAAAAAGTACATGTCGCTAAGAATATTTACCACCTGTGGTCGCTCCGATCTTATTCGCTTTTCCAATATATATATATATATATATATATATATAAAATGTGTGAAGGGGGTATCATAGCATGGGCTTTCTCTAGGATCAATTTTGTCATATGCCCCCAGTGCATCACAACACATGTTCAATGCATGCAAGTATGTACTATGTGTTAGGTGCCGCGGTCCGCGGCGCCGCTCGGTCCGCTTCCGAGCGACGCTCACGGCCGCCGCATCTCCCTCCCTGCCCGCCCGGCGCCTAGCAGTGCCAGGACGCCGTGCGTACTGTAGCCGCCGGGTCCCTGGCAACGCTAGGACGCCGGGCGTCCTCAGCCGCTGGGTCCATAGCAACGGGGACGCCATTGGCGGACCGCGTTCCCCGTTGCCAGATAGGATTGATTAGTTGCTCGTGCAGCAGGGCAGCTGCACGGCAACTAGTAATTAGGGTCTGGGGGCTGGTCTTGCTGGCCCTCCTTTCATTGGCCAGCGGGGTCTTTTTATAGGAGCCAGCACACTGCAGCCTCGCCGGTGATAGCTTCCTGTATGCTGTTCCTGCCTTGCAACGTCTGTTCCTGGTCAGCTGTATCTGGTCGATCCTGCTCCCTGTGCTCCTGAGTTCTGGAGTTCTGAAGCCGGTCCTGGGAATCCTTCCTGTCCAAGTGAACCTGTTGCGGTCATCTGGGGGTTCTCGCTTGTTGGGGTTCTCTCCCGGTTTCGTGAGTAGCGGCTTCTGCCGCATGTTGCGGCCTAGGCCGCTTAGTCCTTGTTTTACTTTTGTATTGGTGGTTTTTGCGGAGGTTTCCGCTTTTCACTGTCCTCCCCGGGACTCGGCGGTGCCGTGTGGGGGAGTGGACAGTGGTATCTTTTGTTGTTCTTTTCCTTTGGCGGCGTGCCGCACATATATTTTGTTTTAGGGTAGTTAGTAGCCCCTAGCTTCTGTTTGCTTTAGTTAGAGGTCCCCTTGTTATTATCCTGTCTCGGTTCACGCCTTGTCTCACTCTAAGACCTGGGGGCATCGGAGTTGGGCAGACCTAATCCGCCCTTCAAACGCGGCTGCCGTGGGCCCAAGAAACCATAGTCACTCAGGCGTGAACTGACCACACGGGTAAAACAACGGAGGTAGGGTGCTAGGGGCTATTCCCGTACCATCCCTTATTTCAGCGTCACGTCCTGGTGCTTTGGACTCTCTACACAAACATCTCTCCAGTTCTGAGCATCAGGAACGTAACATTATCACCGGCCCAAAAACAAACAAACAAAAAAAAGAATAATATTAAGAGTTATTTGTTTTTGGTGGGCCTTGAAATTCGGCCTCATGAATCCGGCAGTATTAGGACCGAATCCCAGCCAGCTTTTGGCCAACCAGATTCAGGAACTAACTCAGATGGTTCAGGATCTTACTCTTCGGGTGAGATCGCAGGAAGATCTTTTGCGAGCCTCCCCGAGTATGATTCCAGAACCAAAGATGCACCTTCCTGACCGTTTTTCAGGTAACCGAAAGGATTTTTTTAATTTCAAGGAAGCTTGTAAGCTTTATTTTCGTTTAAGGCCCCGATCCTCTGGTACTGAGTCTCAACGGGTCGGGATTGTGATGTCTTTACTACAAGGCGATCCTCAAACCTGGGCTTTTGGGCTAAAAGCCGATGATGTTGCCTTGCTATCTGTAGATGCCTTTTTTAAGTCTCTAGGCCTTTTGTACGATGACCCTGATAGAGAAGCGTCGGCTGAGAGCCACTTGCGTGCACTTAAGCAAGGGAAAAATCCAGCAGAGGCGTATTGTACCGAGTTTCGCCGTTGGTCGAACAACTGTGGCTGGAATGATCCGGCCCTGCGCAGTCAGTTTCGCCTCGGTTTGTCTGAAGTTATTAAAGACAGTCTCCTGCAGTACCCCGCTCCAGAGACTTTAGACAAACTCATGGAGCTTGCTATTAAAATTGATCGTCGTCTCCGGGAGCGGAGGGCTGAAAGAGGAGCTAGTTTCAGGCCTAGTCCATGTGTGTATACTTTCCCTGAGGACGTCGAGGAGCCCATGCAAATGGGTCTCTCCCGGCTGTCCCCAGAGGAAAGAACCAGAAGGCTAAATTCTGGTCTTTGCTTGTATTGTGGTGGCAAGGGACATATCGCACGTAATTGCCCGAATAAGCAGGGAAACGCTCTGACCCAGTGAATTGTGAGGGGGTTCACTTGGGTCTGTAGTTGATCTCCTCTAATGATTCCTTATTAGTTCCTGCAAAAATTTCCTTTGGTAGACTCAGTTCGTTGGTGTCGGCCTTCGTCGACAGTGGAGCTGCGGGAAATTTCATGGATCTTGGTTGGGCTCAGGCTTTGGGCGTTCCACAGATACCTTTGGATAAACGTATCACCATGCACGGCTTGGATGGTGGTCCGCTTTCTAATGGGGTAATCACTCACCGCACACCTCCAGTACAACTGACAGTGGGGGCCCTACATTCGGAGAAAATCGAATTTTACCTTACCCATTGTCCGGCTGTCCCCGTAGTTTTGGGTCACCCCTGGCTTGCCTTTCATAATCCCACCATAGATTGGCGGGCTGGGGAGATTTCCCGATGGGGTCCCTTTTGTGTTAAGGAATGTATTTCCCGTCCAGTCCGGGTTGCGGCAGTCACCCCAGAACTTATTCCTTTGGAATATCAGGACTTTGCCGACGTTTTCTCCAAGGGTAATGCGGATATTCTGCCTCCTCATCGGTCCTATGACTGCGCTATCGACTTAGTTCCTGGTGCCTCTTTGCCTAAGGGGAGACTATATGACCTGTCTGGGCCGGAAACTACGGCAATGAATGATTATGTACAGGAGAGCCTAAAAAAAGGCTTCATTAGGCCCTCGAAATCTCCATTGAGTGCAGGGTTCTTTTTTGTTGAGAAAAAAGATGGGTCGCTCAGACCATGTATTGATTATCGGGCTCTGAATAAAATTTCTGTTAAAAACACCTACCCCTTGCCACTGATTTCAGTACTGTTTGATCAGCTCCGGACTGCCGTTATCTTTTCCAAGATCGATCTTAGAGGGGCTTACAATCTCATCCGAATAAAATCTGGGGATGAGTGGAAGACGGCTTTCAGCACACAGTCGGGACATTATGAATACCTGGTGATGCCGTTTGGGCTGTCTAATGCTCCTGCTGTATTTCAAGATCTCATTAACGACGTCCTTCGCGACTTTCTAGGAAAGTTCGTAGTCGTTTATTTAGACGACATTTTGATTTACTCTGAGTCTTTTGAACAACATATTACCCATGTGCGACTGGTCCTTCAGAAGTTACGGAAAAATCATTTATACGCCAAACTGGAGAAATGTGATTTCCACATCACAGAAGTGTCCTTCCTGGGGTATATTATTTCTCCTAAGGGGTTTTTCATGGAACCAAAAAAACTCCAGGCCATCCTAAATTGGGCACAACCCACGAACTTAAAAGCAATTCAGCGCTTTTTAGGGTTTGCAAATTACTATAGGCGTTTTATTCATACCTTCTCAGATTTGGTTGCTCCTATCGTGGCATTGACTAAAAAAGGAGCGGATCCTTCCAATTGGTCGCCTGAAGCCAAGTCTGCCTTTCTGGCCTTAATCAGGCCTTTGTCTCAGCTCCAGTACTCAGACGGGTGTGGTTCGTTTTATCGACAGTATCTAGGTCGACAATGTTTAGGTCGACCACTATAGGTCGACAGTCACTAGGTCGTCATGGATGGAAGGTCGACAGGGTTTCTAGGTCGACATGTGCTAGGTCGACAGGTCTAAAGGTCGACATGAGGAATTTTTTTTTTTGTGTCGTTTTCTTCGTAGAGTGACCGGGATCCCAAATTAGTGCACCGCGTTCGCTCGCCATGCTTCGGGCATGGTGCCTTCGCTCCGCTACCGCTTCGCTCGGCACACTTTACCGTTCCAATCGTAGTCCACGTGGATCGTTAAGTATGAAAAAATCCCCCCCCAAAAAAATGTGAAAAACTCATGTCGACCTTTAGACCTGTCGACCTAGCACATGTCGACCTAGAAACCCTGTCGACCTTCCATCCATGTCGACCTAGTGACTGTCGAACTATAGTGGTCGACCTAAACATTGTCGACCTAGACACTGTCGATCTTCAGACCGGATCCCACTCAGACACCCTAACCCGGATCTCCCCTTTATTGTCGAGGTAGATGCCTCAGAGGTTGGAGTGGGGGCTATCCTTTCTCAGGAAGACCCGGAGTCTCAGGAATTACACCCATGTGCCTTCATGTCCAGAAAATTCTCCTCCGCAGAATCCAACTATGATGTTGGTAATCGGGAATTGTTGGCAGTTAAATGGGCTTTCGAGGAGTGGAGGCACTGGCTGGAAGGAGCAAGGCATACCATTACGGTGTTTACTGACCACAAGAACCTGCAGTATATTGAGTCAGCTAAACGGCTTAATGCTCGACAGGCACGTTGGGCGCTGTTTTTTACTCGTTTCAGGTTTATTATCACCTTCAGGCCCGGTTCCAAGAATACAAAAGCCGATGCCCTGTCACGTTGTTTTCTTCCGGTTCACAATAACCACCCGGCTACTACCCACATAGTCCCATCGTCTGTCATCCGGGCTGGCCTCACACAGGATTTATTTACACAGCTAGTCCAGCTTCAGCAGCAGGCTCCCAAAGTCACTCCTGTATGCTGTTCCTGCCTTGCAACGTCTGTTCCTGGTCAGCTGCCGTGGGCCCAAGAAACCATAGTCACTCAGGCGTGAACTGACCACACGGGTAAAACAACGGAGGTAGGGTGCTAGGGGCTATTTCCGTACCATCCCTTATTTCAGCGTCACGTCCTGGTGCTCTGGACTCTCTACACAAACATCTCTCCAGTTCTGAGCATCAGGAACGTAACACTATTGTCCTGATTCGGATTTGTATGCAATCTGATTTGCGCACAGATCAGAATATTGGAGGTTTGCGCTTGTGCAAGATCCGTTCTGTGCATGTGCAGAACAGGTCCTGCAATATCATTCACAGCCCACTCTCAGATGCAGCCTTATTGACATGCTGCAGCGTTTGGAGGGAGGCAACCAGATTGGATGCATCCTTTCTTGGACCCAGCTGATCTGTTCCGGTCTGTTTAAGTTTCGGTGTACGCATAGTTGGCAAGTGCTGCAACTGAAGGTCGCAATGGTGATCCAATGCTGCATCTTCACACATAGCACTCGGATCGCAGATGCATGCAGGAGACATCTATTTTCTACAGACGCCTCCTGTTGCATCTGTATTTTATGTATATGGTATTGTAAAGCGGAATCAGACCCTGCATCATTTGGTGCAATGATTTTTATCTTAAATGCAGGTTTATAATTCCAGTAGAGTAGCCTAAGGGTACGTGCATACGGGAAGCTTCTACGTGAACGGCCCTTCTGATCCTTATAGGGATCAATTATCTTTTTTATTATTCCATTTTAGCTACACTCTATTAACAGTAGTTGAACAGAACACAGCTCAGGCAGAGGGGCAATGCAACAAAATGGCCATGTGCATGTAATGTAATGTGACAAGCAAGACATATTTAGCAGGAAACAAGATTTGAAAAAAGAAAACAAACACTCGGTCTGCTGTGCAGTTGATCAAAACACAGCCAACCTACTCTACAGTCCAGGAACCCCAACCACATCCCCGCTCCTTGCCACTAGTGCCTAAAGGTGTGCATAGTGTAGCTAGGGCAGTACATCATACCCCCCAACACTGCTGTGCTGAAAACCGGTACAGATTCGTAAAGGGGGCGTAACCATGGATAAAGGGTGTGTGGCCCCCAACACTTCCATAGCATTGAATTGAATTGGGAGATGCCAAAACCTGGTACAAAGCCCTTTTTGGCCCGTACAGACCATACAAAACTGTACTGCATCGGCCAAAGGGTACAGTTGGAGGGTATGGTACATGTGCTGCAGCTGGCAGAGATTTGGTCTCATCCTACATCTAAGCTGTATTATGTTTTGAGAATTGTGTTGCTCTTTGTTACCTGCACTCCACTTTTGTTATTTATTTACTGTTATGCTAAGTTTTGTCTCCCTGTACTGTCCTTTGTACGGCGCTGCGAAACACTTGTGGCGCCCTATAAATAAAATGTAATAATAATAATAATAATCCTAATCTTTTAAAGGGACACATCTCGCTTCTTCCAGTTGTACTATGACAGATGAGTGCATTTCTAGGTGCACTTACATCAATGTAAGACAAACCAACAAACATAGAAGTTATTGAACAGGCAGCTGTTGCGAACTGTGCAGGCAGGTATTCTGTGGAGTAAACCAAAATTCAAGAGGATTCAGCCAATCATTTCAACGAAAGCCATTGTCTCTTGGACATTTGTCACCAATAGCCTGTGTTTCCTATTGAACTGATAGGATGCATCCTCAAGAATAGTGGTTCAGATCATGCCCATGGATGTTGATGAGATCTTCAAAGCAGTATTTAACTTATAGGACAGGCTGTTTTACATCAAATGAAATACATTTATCTAAACATTTAAATACCTTAGAGGAAATAAAAATATTTAGGATTTGAGTTCAATTCATAACGGTATTTTCCTCTGTATGCAAAACATCTGGTCTGTAAGCCTTTCTAAAGACACATTTTGAAACAGTCAATGAATCCAATGGCTGAAGGCCTTTCTAATATTGTTGTAAGAACTGAATATTTTTCATAGATGACCTTTACTCTAGAAAAGACTTCTGAAATTTCTGGAACCTTTCACAAAGAAACGTTTGTACTGAATAGAATCTTGACCTACTGGATATTCCTATGTCTGGGTTTTAACTAAGCCAGCAGAATACCAATAATGACAAGAAAATCGAGGCCTGTTTTTTTAGACATAGTGGAGGGTCCAGCTTACAAATTGGTCCTATGCTCACTATCATATACTGAATTGTATTCTGCCCCACAGAATTTTGGCCCCAGGTCTTTATGTTGATGGAATGCACATCCAAATAATAGTCATACTTTACAATACCGCCCCAACTTCTGTTTTATGCCTGTTGATTTTCACCTTCATTGTAGGGTCAGGTTCTCCTACCCCTATACCACCCGATGCACCATTCACCCAACATCAAAGTTAGCAACAGTGGATTTAAAATAGAAGGTCAGATGTACTAAGCCTTAAAAAATTATAAAGTGTAGAGTGATAAACTACCAGCTAATCAGCTATGAACTGTCATTTTTCAAACGCAGCCTGTGACATGGCAGTTAGGAGCTGATTGGCTGGCACTTTATCACTCTCCACTTTATCACTTTTCAAGACTTAGGGGGGCATATACTAAGCAGTGATAAAAGCGGAGAAGTGAGCCAGTGGAGAAGTTGCCCATGGCAACCAATCAGCATTGACATAACATTTATAATTTGCATACTATAAACATACAGAGCAGCTGATTGGTTGCCATGTGCAACGTCTCCACTGGCTTACTTCTCCACTTTTATCACTGCTTACTACATATCCCCTAAAGTACATCTCCCCCCACAGTAGTGTCGGTTGAATGACACAGCTGGGAGGGAAAAACCCAATCAAGACTGTAGCTAATTCCCTGGAATGCAAAAGGACACTAGGGCCCAGTTTTATCAAAGCTTGAAGAGAGATAAAGTACTAACCAATCAGCTGCTAACTGTAATTTGACTGGCTGTGTTTGAAAAATGACAGGAGCTGATTGGTTGGTACCTTATCTTTCTCCAAGCTTGGATAAATCTGGGCCCATGTTTTAGAGATTGGTCTCAAAATAATTGTACTTGTAATTATCTCAATTTTTGCGGTACTGACTTTACTGTACATTACAATTCCTCTTATTGCGTATATTATTTGTAAACCTTCACTATTTTAATTCTATAGGCTTTATAAGTTAATTTTAACTTTGCCTTTACAGTCAAATGATCCATATTATTACCCAGCAATCCCAGTGACATGGGATAGGTTGCTTACAGTATTGGATAACTGCACCATCCTCTAGGTCTGCCATACTCACATGACTGAGACCGGAGTGGCTGGACAGGTTTTTGCTAGTGGAGGACCAGTGTGAGCAGGTATCCCCCTCCCTCTCTGTCGCCTGGAGCTTTATGATCTCAGGGGTCAACAATTCAATGGAAGGGGCTGTGCTGAGGCATCTATCATACTAATTAACCACTTGAACGCCAGCTTGTTATTGTGCATGTCATACATAGACAGATGGCACCAAGCTAACATAGTTTTTTTCACACTGTTATTGGGCACAGGAAAAAAACTTTCATATAAATAAAGGAAAGCTAACAATAAGCATTGCTGTTATTGTTATATTTAATTTGTGTTTACATTGTAATAAACGTAATGCATTTGCCGGCTGTTGGGATCCCGTTGTTCAGGATACTGATGCCGGAATCCCGAAAGCCGGTGAAATGTCAGCAACCCCGTATGCCCACTCGTCTGACCGTCTCCCATATTCCTAATAAACAATATAAACATTATTTTAACATTTGACTTGCGGCAAACTGGTAAATTTCAAAAACTTCAACCAGGTTCCCATGCTTTAGCCCTTCTTAAACAACTTCAGTTTAGTATAAAGAAGGCATGGGCAAACATTATGCTGGGAATGCAAAATCGCCTTGGCTAAATTAGTGAAATATAAAATTCAATAACTAATAAAAAAATAAATAAATCCAGTTCAAACTTCAAACCATTCAGCTCAGGGAGATGTTGCAGAGTGTGGTTACTACTACTTCAGATACAAGGCATTTCACACCAAGGCTTGAAAATCTTAGCATTAGTGGAATGGGTGTGTATACATTATCATTACTAAGTATAGATTTGCAGAGTGCTACAATTCACTCACTGCCTCATGATTAATTCAAATAAAAGATAATATTCATTACAACAATCATTCTGCAAAGATATATTATTTACTCTGATGGCACACTGGGCACCTGAGAGAGTAAAGTACCTACCTGCTTGCCTGCACATACTGCATCATCAAGCCACTCCCACCTAGGTGATACCCCAGAGGGCAAAAATGTACACACTTGTAGCCTTGACCACTTGATTATACATATGGTTTTATCAAGTTGCACTAAACTTTTACTTTTATATCTGCCATGCTTGCATACAGTCCAAGCGACCAGACAACAGCAATTGTGCCATTTTGCAGCAGAGACACCACCTGACTGTCCCACAAAGCCAGCAACTATGTCTAGAGGGCAAATAAAAATTGTAAATTATGCCTCCCTATTATGTCATCTGAGGTTACGACAACTGGTAAAAAATACAGTTTGTATAAAATACTGTGGGAGTGACGTACACAGAAAACAATGGGTGTAGTACGGTATGCCGGCGGCCCGACCGCTGGCATACCGACAGTGTGGCGAGCGCAAAGGAGCCCCTTGCGGGCTCGCTGCGCTTGCCACGCTGCGGGCACGGTGGCGCGCGCTATTTATTCTCCCTCCAGGGGGGTCGTGGACCCCCACGAGGGAGAATAGCTGTCGGTATGCCGGGTGTCGGGATCCCGGCGCCGGTATACTGTGCGCCGGTATCCCGACATTCGGCATACTGAAGACCACCCGAAAAAAACATCTACTATTAATATAAAATCACGTTGACAGCTGCAGTGTCAGCCACCCTCACAGACAGTCAAACATCCCACTCTGGTAATGTTTTTGTTTAATTTTTTTATTCTGGCTCCACAAAATACCTGAATCTTTTCCAACATGATGTTGTGCCCAACATGTCTGGTCTGGTCTCCTGTCACTGCAGAAGACTTATACTCCTTTTCCACTAGTGATGCGGGTTGCAGCCGAGAGCCTGACATGGGTGCTACTCGACGGCGACCCTCATCAGAGCCCCCTTTCCCACTGCACTCACCTACCCGGCATATTGCCGGGTTGGTGACGCTGCTGGTGACATGGTAGGGGCGGCCACATGATCTCCCAGCACCGCCCTTCCATACACTGTGAACGGGAGCCGTGTCGCATCGACGCGGCATCCGTTTACACTGCACATCTTACTGGGTTGAACTCGTGTTCAACCCGGGAAGCTACCCGGGTAGGATTCCCGGATCACTTGATCCGGGTTTTTGCAGAGGGAGCCATTTCCACTAGCAAAAAACACAGGTAAACGCGCGTCCCCGTGCAATTACCCGAGTTTTTTGAGCTAGTGGAAAAGAGGTATTAGGCTGGGTACACACTTGAACATATGCAGCCGATATATCGTCTGATTGGGCGGATCGGATGATATATCGTTCACATCTTCCACTGTATATACACGAAATCTTTATCAATGCGCGTTCCCTTGGGTCGTTAACAAAGTCCAATATCTGTAGTTCCAGCCTTGAAATCTAAAGATGTTGGACAAGACTGCATGCACCTGGATGTGGGTGGATGCCGTCACTGACGATATCGGTGATGATATCGTTCAGTGTGTATGTCTGATATCTTTTGACTTGACAATGTTGCATATTATGCACATTGTCAAGTGTGTACCCAGCCTTAAAATATACTTTACACCAATTTGCATATGAATGTCTAATCTTCTAGCTACCTGTGTCATGTCCCCAAGTATAAAGGGCTGCCTCATATATCTTATGTTTTTTATAAATGACAATAACAGAATGACAGAATTCATAACAAACAGGCTCGGACTGGCCCCTAGGGGTACAGGGGAAACCACCGGGGGGCCCCACTGCCTAGGGGCCCACCCTCTCAATTATACATTATGAATATGTTACATTATACTGCACAGGACTATGGTGTATTTTCTACAGGGCATTGTAGTTATTAATCTGGTACATTGTCATGCATGCACTAGCAGTATTTACTATACATATTATTTATTAAGGGGCCCAGACCATGCACTAATGGTTACCCAAGCCTCTAAGAATTGGCAACTACCACTGCATTTCCCCGGTGTGCCCTTCATGCCCCAGTCCGACACTGATAACAAATTATAACAGCTTGAAATATTTCTGAACACTAGGAGACAAGAAAGAGATAAGGATCCATATTACCTCACATAGACATCTCTGTTCCAGTAAATACTGTGAATCTGAAAAAACTGACTGCAGGATATAAGAATAGAGTATGACTGAGCATGGAGGAGCCTGGCGACAGAGTTCCAGATTCCTCACATACCCATCACTAACAATGCAGAAAAATATTAGGTTTATGTTTTTGAAACTGTTTGAACTTTATATATAGAGAATAATACAGCGTGAAAATAACTTCATCCACTGTGTCCTTTCTGTGTCACGCACAGCGAAACCATAATGTCACTCGCTGCTGCTGTTATTGTCTTACTCTATGACACAGATAGGCTAATTTGTGTTCCATTTCAGAATGAAGCAGCCCCACTCCCAGTCTGTGTGTGACATTAGCTGAGAGCCCATCTCTTTTGGGTGTGACACTGCAGTGATAATAAGCCTTTCTTATTATTGACAAATTGAAGGTATATCTTTTATGTGCTTGGCATATATACAAGCTAAAACATGAATCCTACGAAAATACCAATACAGTGATAAAAACCGGGTAAAAGAAAAATGGAACAATTAACAACACATAGATACGTACTACCAGAATGAATAAGCACAAATAAATCAATTGGGTTGCGCAAAACATGAACAAATACGCAAAATACTGCACCAAAAGCATAAAGGCATGACCTATTAATCATGCATTCTACAGGACTTAATTATGCATGACAAAATGATTAAACATATATGAACACTTTTAATATTATTTTCTATAACTGCAGAGGTTCCGTTGTTGAAGTGTTTTCCCATATTTTGCTCAGAGCTGGTCATGACACTCATGAAATGCAGTGAATGTGCACCAAATGTGCAGCAAAACATATTCGATTTTGAAGCCCTGTAACCCAGCGCACTTGCAGGTGTACACCTAATATCTGATGTCATGAGATGCCTCTGCGAATTAGAAGTGCAAAAGTCTAATAGTTAAATGTTTCGTTTTTTTCCAATTTTTCTACTAAAATATTGCTCAGTTTAGCCTTATTTATGGATTAAGGGCCTACAGTGCCTTGCTAAAGTATTCACCCCCCTTGGATTTTTACCTATTTTGTTACATTACAACCTGTAATTTAATTTTTTTTTATCTGAATTTTATGTGATGGATCTGCACAAAATAGTCCAAGTTGGTGAATTGAAATGAGAAAGATGTATATAAAAAATAATCTTTATAAATAAAATTTTTCAAATTGGCATGTGCATATGTATTCACCCCCTTTGCTATGAAGCCCCTCAAAAGTTCTGGTGCAAACAATTACCTTCAGAAGTCACATAATTAGCGAAATGAAGTCCACCTGTGTGCAATCTAAATGGCACATGATCTGTCAGTATAAACACATCTTTTTTGAAAGGCACCAGAGGCTGCAACACCACTAAGCAAGAGGCATCACACCATGAAGACCAAGGAGCTCTCCAAACAAGTCAGAGACAAAGTTGTTGAGAAGTACAAGTCAGGGTTGGGTTATAAAAAAAAATATCCAAATCTTTGATGATTCTCCGGAGCACCATCAAATCCATCATCTTCAAATGGAAAGAACATGGTACCACAACAAACCTGTCAAGAGAGGGCCGGCCACCAAAACTCACAGACCGGGCAAGGAGGGTATTAATCAGAGAGGCAGCACAGAGACCAAAGGTAACCCTGAAGGAGCTGCAGAGTTCCACAGCAGAGACTGGTGTATCTGCGCACGTGACCACAATAATCCGTACACTCCATAGAGCTGGGCCCCTACCATGTGCAGAGATGAACGCAGATCTGGCTGTGTATGCAGTCATCTACGCTCATCTCTGAATAACCCCCTAAATTAATTGCAAGAGTCAGATTTGGGACTGCCTTTTACATTTAACATACAGTTTTGTGTTTGAAGCTTTGTTTTACACAGACGGAAGGCAAAAAGTTTAATTGTGCATGATTACTATTTCCTTATTCCTGCCAGCAACACTTACTGATCACATCTTAGGGCTGTACTAAGGAAGTGTAACATATTAGGTATATGGAATGTTAGAAAACTTTTCAATCTCCTGTGGGGGTTTTTTCATGAAAGAATCATACAAAGAACAAGACATGTCTCATTAACACAAGCATTGACTCCTAGATAACAATCAGTAAATGCATATTTCTAAATCTCACGCACAGCCTGCATACACATGTCTGCCCTGCACAGCACATATACATTCTCCGGCAATATACTGTACAAAGGGGGTCATTCTGACCCGATCGCAGGCTGCAGTTTGTCGCAGCGATGCAATTGGGTCAGAACTGCGCATGCGCCGGCACCGCAGTGCGCCGGCGCATGCCAGAAGGCCGTCGGGCCGCTACGATCGCCTCTGCCTAATTGACAGGCAGAGGCGGTCGCTGAGCGCAGGGGGCGGATGGAACGGCGACGTTTGGACGCCGTTTCGTGGGTGCGGTCCGGCCAACGCAGGCGTGGCCGGACCGAACGGGGGACGGGCCGCAGCGGCTGCGTGACGTCACACGCAGCCGCTGTGAGCCGGGTAGCAATGAGTAGCTCCCGGCCAGCACGGTAAAGCTGCGCTGGTTGGGAGCTACTCTTGAAGTGCAAAGGCATCGCCGCTGTGCGATGCCTTTCACTTATGCGGGGGGGGGGGCGGCATTGACATGCGGGGCAGGATAGCCCTGTGCTGAGGCGTCCCCCCGCATGTCAGTGTGAATAATCGGAGCTTTAGCACAGCTACGATCATCTCAGAATGACTCCCCAAAGGCTGTGATGATGCAGTCACCATTCATATACACTGTATCTGCACACACAGTGTATCAGGAATATGCCCTTCACCAAAATAAGGAGAATAGACATCAGTAATCAATCTGGAAGCTTCAATTAAAAAGTGTTGAATGATTATAACAAACATAATATTCCAGCAGTTATTCAATGAGGTTCCTGATTTTCAAACTTGATGCATACAGCTCACACAAACTAGACAGATAATTGTTTCCCCGGCATGCATTTTCCCTCACCGCTGTATCCTAAATATACTGCATGCATAAAAGATCTCTAGCCCAAGCCAAGTACATAATAGCATGGCTACATACAGAGCCATGCCACTTGTTTTTTTTATCATGTTATTGGAACCAGAAGGTGACAGTGTCTCCAAACCACAGCATCCAGCTACTGAGATTTGATTTCCCACCCTAAGAGAAAAATAACTGCTTTACCCTTTTGGTGAACTAAGAAAAGTGCTGGCACATGTTCGATTTCATTTAAATGTAGTGTAATGGTATAGAGTACAAAATGTAGATGGTGTTTAGTAAAGTTTTACACACATGAACGGTATCCATTTGGATGGTCGGCCATGTTGAGGTCGACATTCATTAGGTCGACCACTATTGGTCAACATGGACAAATGGTCGACATGGACAAATAGTCGAGACATAAAAATGGTCGACACATAAAAAGGTCGACATGGCTTTTTAAAAAAAAAAAAAAAAAATATTTTTAACTTTTTCATACTTTATCATCCATGTGGACTACGATTGGGAATAGTAACCTGTGCCGAGCGCAGTGGTAGCAGAGCGAGGTACCTTGCCCGCAGGGGGATGCGGCACACTAATTGGGGTTCCTGGTCATGTTAAGGAAAAAATGACACCAAAAACAGGTCAAAAATCCATGTTGACCTTTTCATGTGTCAACCTGTCCCGAGTCGACCATTTTCATGCGTCGACTATTTGTCCATGTCGACCATGTCAATGTCGACCAATAGTGGCCGACCCAATGACTGTCGACCTTAACCATTCATACCAGAACCCACATGAACCACCCATCATGTTTTCTGCTCTTTCTATTGCAGTGGTTCTCGAACTGTGTGCCGTGGCACCCTGGGGTACCTTGGGGTACTTGCAGGGGTGCCTTCGATTTTTGGTCCAGGACCAATTCAAATTATTTATGATCAATGTAATAGTCAAAACCAGTGCTGGTGGCTGCCAATCTAGGGTGTAGCGAGGGTGGCTCCAGTGGAGCATGAGCTCCATGCGCCGGAAAAGTTAGAGGGCGCTCCACAGAGGTGGAGGAGCAGAGGAGGCGCACACTGACTCAGACTCTGAGACTAGGTAGGGAACAGGGCAGGCAGAGGCAACAGCAGGAAACACTGACACTGTTGCTGAGCAGCTATTTCTGCCCCTCAGGCAATACTGGAACATTATTTTCAATGATAAATTGGGAGGTTATCAGATCTGGGAAGGGGGGCAGTTTTGGGGTATTATTTTTATTGAGAGACAGGGGGATTGTCAGGTCTGTGGGAGGTCACATTTGGGGCATTATTTTCATTAATGGATTGGGGGTTGTGAGGTCAGGTCAGTCAGGGCATACATAGTGTTTTTAATTTATTTGAATAAAAAAAAAGTAAATAATTGAATACAGCTATTTCCATAGTGGCTTTACTGTGGTGTAACATGTATGAGGGTTTTCTACCATGGCATAACATGTATAAGGGGATTTACCATGGTGTAATGTGTATAAGGGACTCTACTGTGGCGTAACGTGCATAAGCAGCTCTACTGTGTGGTGTAATGTTAAAAGCAGTTCAAGTGTGTGGCGTAACATATATAAGCAGCTCTTCTGTGGCATAATGTGTACAAGCGGCTTTACTGTGTGGTGTAACCTATATAAGCGGCTCTACTGTCGCGTATTGTGTATAAGCAACTACTGTGTGGTGTAATGTTAATAACGGACACTACTGAGTGGTTTAACGTGAAATAGTGGACAATACTGTGCGGTGTAATGTGAACTGGTACTATTATGTGGCCACGGCCCAATATTTTGGTGCGCACTGTCCATATTTTATACTTGGGGGCACCCAAAGAAAACTTTCGCAATGAGCTCTACAAGGTCTAGAACTGACCCTGCCACCAATTTAAATATGATTTCTCTTCAAATGTAACATGCTATCCAATTCAGTACAGGGGAGAGGGGCGCCAAAACATACCCTTGTTCCGGACACCATGGCACCTAGCTACACCTCTGCTGCCAATCATAAAATATGTGGACAGACAGAAGTTAATCTTGTCCCTCACCACACAATTGAACCTAAGGATGACATATAAACACAATTTACTTAATTAATATCTCTTTTTAAATTTCTCAACAAGAAACTTTTGGCCCAGGGGCGCCGTGAAAACAATTCTGATGCTCCAGGGTGCCATGATTCAAAAAAGTTTGGGAACCACTGGTCTATTGTATTCCATGCACTCATAGGACCAACAACATCAATCATTTCTTTATATGGGTACTGTTTATACACAATGCAATTATATAACCAGACACGGATTGGCCATTGCTTCCACCGGGGAGGCCTCCAGTGGGCCGACTGGTGTGTGGGGCCGCCTCTCATATGTGGCTCCCCACCCCACGTGACTTTCTGGAATAGTGCGGTGTGCGCCGCAGCCCCCTGATGCTATCGGCCCTACCCAGCTGACAGCAGGAGGAGGAGGTCCGCGCCAAATGCTACTCTCGGGGGGAGAGATGGTGCAGCTGTGGTGGATGCGCGTCCTGCAGGAGAGGTGAGTATAATTCTACTCTGACCTCTGCCTGCACTGCGCTCCCGGCCCACCACCTGACTGTAATGCAAGCCTGTCTGCAGGGAGGGGGGAAGAGGCCATAAGAAATTATAACATGGAGCCTACTCTGATTGCTGCAGTGAGACAGGTCTCCATGTACCACTATCAGGCACTGCAGCTTGCAGGACATTTATTTTTAAAGAATGAGAGCTGCAGTGCCAGTGGTACATGTAGGAAGGGGGGGCACTGATACTGTGGGTATTATTATGTATATAAGCGGCACTGATACTCCGGGCATTATTATGTATATAAGCGGCACTGTTACCATGGTCATTATGTATATAAGCGGCACTGATACTGTAGGCATGTGTATAAGTGGCACTGATGCGGTGGGCATTATTATGTGTATAAGCAGCACTGCTACCGTGGGCATTATTGTGTATGTAATTGTAAACGGCACTGTTACCATGGTAATTATGTGTATAAGCGGCACTGACAATGTGGGTATTAATATGTATATAAGTGACAATGATACTGTGGGCATTATTATATATATATATATATATATATATATATATATATAAGCGGCACTGCTACCATGGTCATTATGTGTATAAGTGGCACTGATACTGTGGGCATTATTATGTGTATAAGCAACACTGATACTGTGGGTATTATGTGTATAAGCAGCACTGATACTGTGGGTATTATGGCCCTCATTCCGAGTTGTTCGCTCGCAAGCTGCTTTTAGCAGCTTTGCACACGCTAAGCCGCCGCCTACTGGGAGTGAATCTTAGCTTATCAAAATTGCGAACGAAAGATTAGCAAAATTGCGAATAGACACTTCTTAGCAGTTTCTGAGTAGCTCCACACTTACTCGGCAACTGCGATCAGTTCAGTGCTTGTCGTTCCTGGTTTGACGTCACAAACACACCCAGCGTTCGGCCAGACACTCCTCCGTTTCTCCAGCCACTCCCGCGTTTTTCCCAGAAACGGTAGTGTTTTTTCGCACACACCCATAAAACGTCCAGTTTCCGTCCAGAAACACCCACCTCCTGTCAATCACATTACGATCACCAGAACGAAGAAAAAACCTCGTAATGCCGTGAGTAAAATACCTAACTGCATAGCAAATTTACTTGGCGCAGTCGCACTGCGGACATTGCGCATGCGCATTAGCGACTAATCGCTCCGTTGCGAAAAAAAATAACGAGCGAACAACTCGGAATGACCCCCTATGTGTATAAGTGGCACTGCTACAATGGATATTATGTGTATAAGCAGCATTGCTACCGTGGGCCTTATTATGTGTATAAGAGGCACTGCTACCGTGGCCATTATTATGTGTATAAGGGGCACTGCTACCATGGGCATTGTGTATAAGGGTCACTACTGTGTAGCATAGCGTGAATATGGGGCAGTACTGTGTGTCGTAGTGTGAGATAGGGGCATTACTCTGGTGTAATATGAAATAGAGGCACTATACACAGTGTAATGTCAATAAGATTGTACTACTGTGTGGCGTAATTTGAATTCGGGGTAATATTATGTAACCATGCCCCTTCCATGGTCCATCATTTTCTGTGATGCGCGCCTTCGGCGTGCACTGTTCCTTTAGATAGTATGGGGGTTAGGGCACAAATTTGTAGTTTACAGGGGGATGCCTAATACCCTACCATTGCCTCTGCCTAATGGGAGGGAAGTTGGTGGTGGGGGAAATTAGTTACACAACCTCTCCAGAACCATTTTAAGCCCTGGGGACAGACAGCACACAGAGGAGACAGATTCAAAGACAAAGGAGATATATTGGCTCACATGAGGAAGAAACTGCACATACAAAACTGGAAACAAGAAGGCAAACGGAAGGTCACAAAACAGCATCGCGGACCTAGTTGTTGGATTTCTGCTCGCACCCCTGGAAGGGTGCAAGAAGAAATCCTCTAGTCAGGGACATCGCTCTGAATTGAATAGCTTCAGGAGCTCCCTCCCAGCGCTATTCAATCCGCGTTGAACTGAACTGACCCCTAAGAAGCAGAGAGACAAATGAAGGAGATGGACAGAGAGAGAGGAGAAGCTTTCAGGAAATGGACTTGAGATATTTAGTGAGTGTACAGAGGATTAAATGTCACCCCAGTTTAAATTTCTTATCTACTTCTGCTACAACACAATACTTTCTAAACTTTTAATGTGTTAGGTCCAGCTAATTTGACATGCTCTGCATTTTGTTGGTGCAACTCCGCCTACATTACATTTTGAAGTAATCCCGCTTACTTTGCTATTGACTCCGCCTACAGTTGGTTTGGTGCCGCCCACATGAGGCCACTTCTAGAAATTTTTCCAGGGCCACTTTTGTTTCCCAATCCGCACCTGTATATAACCTACTCACCCATAAGAAACAAAAAAATGTATTCAATAAATGTAATTTTCAACCCTATTGCTGACAAGGACAATTCAAACATCATATGCTTATTTCTATCATCTAAAAATATCTTAAAATGGTAATAAATGGCAATCCGCAGTCAGCCAATCAGAAGTGGCTAGCCAGTGGTGGCGACTGTCACTACCATTAACATGTATCTGTTATAGCCGCCAGGTACCCACAAATGATATGGCTACAGACAGGCATATATGTGTCTCTATGCATGACTGCCTCAGTTCGCAATGATGCAGACACTTCCTTACTGTTTGTACAGCCTTTCTCTCCCCGTTCCGCCTATTCTAGCATAACCAGACACAAATGTCAGATGTGCATATGGACGAAGGCATATGCTTTTACTGTGGGAATGCCCAGTACAAATTTATGGAGTTTTACGGCAAGCAAATTGGCATACGCCCAACTCAGCATGAGCCCCACTATGTAATTCATTGTCTGTTAGAACATGTATCTATATGGATAACTGCGATTATTACAGTAAGTAAATATAATCGAGGCAGCTGAGCGATATTTGGGTCGGAGTGGGAAAAGTTAACTTACCGCTTCACTGATACAGTTTGAATAAGTGACCCAACTTGTCGGATTACGCATGCACAATGGAACTGAATAATAATAATAATAATAAATCTATAGAAAAAGTAAAATATAAATACAGTAGTACAGTACCCCATGATAAATAGGATGAAGCCCTATCATGAGCACAGATATCCAATTTCAAAGACCTAAGGCTTTTCACCCTATGATAAATATGACTAATAATGGTATTAGGTGGCTACAATCTCCCAGAACAGAAAGTATGAGGACATGAACCAGTTTATGTATTTGTGGGATGTACGTAGGAGTAATAATGAAATATGAACTAAGCAAAAGAAAGGAATGCATTGTAAAGTAAATGTAGAAGAAGCAAGAAGAGTCAGATATCTTCCTGCAGCAATATTTCGGGGGCTTGCTCTGCGCTGCTTACTGCAACATTAAAGCATGGGACCTGTTTGGGAGGAAATGTGAGGCACTATAGGTTTCAGTCATGACTTTAGCATCATCTATTGTGCAATACTAACTATTGCATATCTATTGTATGTTGTATATATGAGAATACAACCGAGAGGCAATCAGAGAACTCAATAGTATGATGTTATAGGAGAAGGGAGGGTTAGTAAGGCCACCAAAGTACAATTTAATTTTGTACCCAGAGTCCTGATTACCTCTCAATGCCTGCCTGGGAAACCATGATTACATTCTGGATTTACACTAGTTTTTTTTATTTCATATTATTTTACTTCTAGTTGTGAGCTAGATCATTTCTTATTTTTGAAGTAAAGTGCCTGCTGGGAAATGAGGCAAGTGTGCAAATAATATATAGTTATGATTTGTGCTACCTTGAAGTGCAGCATTTGGCATTGTGGCCTTGTTCCTAGCTGCCCAATGCTGCAGATTAATGCAGCCGAGTCGTGGCTTAACCATGCGATTCAGTGCAAATTGCATCATCGCCTGACTGGAGAGGGTGGCTATTCTCCAGGCAGTCTGGGGGAACTCCACTGAATTTGGACGTTTCCAAGAATGTAAGCAGGCATGGTTTAATACGCTTGAAGCATGCGTCAAACCATATTTTAATTTGTGGAATTGCTCAATAAGTGGAAAATACGAGTGTTTATAAGAAATCATAAACAGTTCAAACATCTCTGATAAAGCTTAGGAATACTATTTCCCAATAGCATTCAGTCTCTCTAGGGTAAACCATGCAGGTATGACTGTTTGACTGATAGGCCTAGACAGACTGTCATACAAAATTACTTGCCACTTCTAGGAAGGGTACACAGTGCACACTCGGCAAGAAATAAAATGATTTCCTTCGGGCGTCGCAGTATTGGTTAAATGTACAAATCCAGCACCAGGCCAAGCAACTATATTAGCATCAGTGTATAAATAGACGCGATGTAATGTGCCGGACACTTTGCAGTCTTTTACTTAAAGTGAGTGATAACAATGAATAATGTTTCTCACAGTACTCTGGCTGACATCCAGGTTAATTCTGCACTTGATGCACTACAAAAACAAAACCTCAGCAACACATATTGATACACAAACATATAAGCCAACTGTCATGTTAGAGTGAGTCACAGAAAAAAAAAGTAAGTCTATACTGTTAAAGGGAAACATAAACAAGGGGCCAATAAAAGCCATATTTACTGATCCATCCAATGGACATAACTCATGGTCTCCAGCAAACACGATACTATTCATGCATTGCAAAATGGGCATTTCATTATAATAATGCAAGTACATGCAACACAAGTACTGTACAGTTACTTCATTTAGAACATCATTAATTACATTTTGTCCTAACCCTAAGAACAAACATATTACTATTCTTAAGGCTGTGCAAACATACTTCCCACAATTTCTTCCAATGAATGCACCATGGTTGTCAAATGTGAAAATGGCTGCATGGAGAAGTTGATAAGAAAGCACTGTATCCATCACTGATATTGTAAATGTGTAACTATGTAGTAGTGTTAATAGGATTTCAGATGACTAATACAGTTTTTGTTTTTCTGTAAACATCCTCACATTATTCCTCTAATATAATATACTATTTAATTTAGAAAGGTTACTGCACACCCACCCTAACCCCTCTCACACTTGCACTTCCCTGTGCATGTCTGTCTTCTGTCCCTGCATCCGTGTCATTCCATATGCATTGTTTCTCATTTTTTGTACAAGGCACATAAACTGCCTCTACCCTGCACTTTCCTTTCCTGCAACAAACAAGCAATCAGAGGACTCACTCAGGACAGTGGCTGTAGTTCTAGAGCTTGAAATAGTATGGATTATAGTAGACACATTGCAGCCTCCAAGTGCTCTCGCACACTCAGGTTGTGCTTCCGTCTCGTGCACACACATGCTTCTTAGTTACCTGTAACAGTAAGCAAGGTGGAGCAAGAGGTGTGTGTATTTAAACCAGCCAATTAGAGTCTGTCCGGATGCTTAGATTCTTACCTGTAGTGTGAACTGTAAGTGTAACCCTTTACATGCCTGTCTAGTGTTCAGACTTTTACTGAAACAAATGCAGCATCAAAGACATATTGTATTGGGATCTGCATTTTTTAGTCCTATAAATACGTTAATTAATAGCAATTATTACTTTCCTTGAAAATATGAAAAGAGAAAATATATGTACTGCTAGGTCAGTGATGGCTAACCCTGACAATCCAGCTGTTGTTGAACTACACATCCCAGCATGCCCTGCTACAGTTTTGCTATTTGGCCATGCTAAAACTGATGCAGGGCATGCTGGGATGTGTAGTTCAACAACAGCTGGAGTGTCAAGGTTAGCCATCACTGTGCTAGGTTCTACTATACTATGGAAGCACCTTAGTCACGCATGTTATAAATGTGAACTATAGAGGCTGCATCGATGTACAATTTAAGCTTTCCTTTCCACAGGAAAAGATAATAAACCAACACACTGTACTGCAATGTAGCTGTATACTTTGTACGTGCTTTGTATAAAAAAATTATTTTTTTCTTACTATCAATAATTATATTTTGAGACTAAGACCAGATACACAATAACATAACTTGTACAGGTTCAGTATGAATTACCGCTTTTCAAATGTACTATGCAGTTACTCAATATTGAAAATAGGAATATTTCTGTAGACAAATCTTTAAAAACTTGAGACCGTTTTACAAGTATTCAAACATACTTCATAAGCAACAAATGATCATAATATAAACAAAAAAATATTTCCCTGTCGAGGATATATGAACAGTACACAGCAGATCGCTTTAAACTTACCACACTCATATAAGGAGAACGTTGCACTTTCTAGAGAAGGGACCCGGAGCTCCTAAGCCTCCGTGGCATCTGTAGATGATCTCTACAAGACTTTTATCCTCCACTAATTATGTCCTGTACAAAGCAATCTTTTCTCTCCTTTGTCCACTGCCCCTTGCCCATCCTCTAGAAGCAGATATACACTATCTCCAGCCCTATTGTACACCAACCTGTCCCTCCTACACATTATCTACTTTTTAACATGACAATCACACAATGAATTACTTTTCTCTGTTGCAAACACAATACACTTTTCTTCCAATCACATCTTGTGCTTTGCTGAGTACTGCTGTTTAGGAGATGAGTCTATATTTTGAGGTGTTGGTATGCACTGACATAATTCCTATAGCCTCCGTACTTATGTGATGTTTATCTACCTGTATAGAGAACTTTCATATGCATAATGATAATATTGAGGAGACACTTCCATCAGATTATTGGTTCAAAACTTTTTGGTTTATTGACATATGGGGCAATATGTAATAGCCTGCGAGGTTCAGACTGTTCGGGCATTTCTGCGAGTCGGACGGTATTTTTAAAGCGACAATCATTTACAAGGCAAAACCAGGCCTATTTTACGTTGTAAATGATTGCTACTTTAAAAATACAAAAATTATCTTCTGACTAACCATGACATTACATCTATCAATAGAGCTATACTAAGTTTATATGGATGGGGAAAAAATGACCTAGGATTTCATTATTTAAACTACAGCAACCTCTGTTGTTGGGGGGCATTAACCTACCAAATATTCAAGATTATGCTCTAGCTTCTAACCTAAGATATGCTCTGGATTAGGTGGGAGGAGTTGATAACTATGTACACTGGACCCTAGACCAGGCATTTCTCACAGGAATTTCATTAGAGACAGTTTTGCATATGCCAATATTTTCCCTCCCACAGGAGATAAGGGAAAATCCCTTGCTACATGCCCCCTTAATGGCCTTGCGTACTTCTCGTAAAAGATTTAATTTAACGAATAGCCGTTCCCTTTTTTTGCCATTGACTAATAATCGTGATTTCCAAGGAGGCAACGCGGATGTAGTTTTTAGAACTTGGCACCTCCAGGGTTTACGTCTAGTACAGGGGTGGCCAACCAGTCAGAGACAAAAAGCCAAGAAATCTTGTTAGGTACATCAAAGAGCCGACTTCGAGCCGAAGGCGCACTTGCAAAAATGGTGTGTGACCTTGTGCCTGCTAGGCCACGCCCCTGATATAAAATACATTGAAAAAGCCAGATCCAACATAAAATACAATGAAAAAGCCACTTCTACATCAAATAATTTAAAATGCCAGATCCGCAGAAAATATATTGAAAAGCCAAATTCACATAATACACTACAGTTCCCCCATGTGTCACTCCAGCCAGCTCCCCCATGTGTATTTGGCTCCCTTAGTTCTCAGTCTACGTAGTGCTGCTGCATGTCTGGCTGGAGTGTAGCGGTTTACAGCTCTCTTGTGGTCACGTGACTTTGAGTGTTGGGAGCCACATTTGAATAAAGAAAGAGCCGCATGTGCCTCAAGAGCCACGCGTTGGCCACCACTGGTCTAGTATATCAGTTTTTGGATGAGGATTTTATATCTGTTCTTGCTTTATCCCGACTAAGGGAATTGTTTCCTAACCTATGCTTTCCTATGTTTGCTTACTTCCAAGCTCGTAGTTATATTATAAACTTGTTGGCTGAACTCACGCCAACTGAAAAGAATAATACGTTAAGTAGGTTAATTATTACTGGTAAGGGTAGACCACCTCTACGCTATATGATCAAATTCGGAAAAAAAATAGACTTATCGGCGGTTACTACAGGCTTGACAAGGTGGAGGGACTCTTTCCCTGATCTCACATCCCAAGATATAGTTAGACTATCAGTCCGATTAAATAAACAATTGGTTTCGGCCTCCTTTCCAGAAATGCCCTATATAATATTACATAGGGCCTATTATACCCCGAAATTATGATACATAACTGGGGTGTCTACTAACTCCAACTGTTTTAAATGTTCATTACCTGAGGCCGACATCACCCATTGTTTATGGACGTGTACTATAGTACAAAAATTTTGGACTGACGTCCAAACTTACATTACAAATACTCTTCATATACCATTTACAGTTACTATGTCATGAGCCATGTGGAATTATTACTCTCCATCCCTCACTCCTAAACCAACAACGGGTGTTCGCCTCCTTTTGGCTAAGATAGCAGCCACGGCTAAAAAAAACTATCCTATCCCAATGGATACAATCTGACCATATCTCCATGTCACATATGCTACCCAGGTTACTTTGTGTACCATATGGATTGGGTCGAGTGTACTTTAGATTTGGAATCAAGAGCATCCAAGTTCTTTGACATATGGCTACCACACATTCTCACTTTATCAGACACAGAAAACGATAGCATCCGGAAACTTGTTAGATGGTACAACATGTATGTGTTTTTATAATGGGACTTCCCCGTTTTAACATAGTCTCTATCCAACCTTGTCTTGCTGTACAAATACTTTTGCTTGTTACTGTTGTATATTTTGAAATACTATGAGAATTGATGGACTGTGATATACTCGACCATGCTTACTAGATTGTACCCTATTACTATCAATCATATCTTTCCTCCTATTGTATCATATGTGCCTGCCTTGTATTATACAGTATTAATGTTTTCCACTATATGCCTCAATAAATATATATTTAAAAAAAAAATACATAAATTCCCGAACAGCATGCATCTCACAGGTTATTACATATTGCCCCTGGTAGTTTTCAGATTCTCATAAATTAACATATTACAATCAAATAATAAATAGTCAAATAGACATTATACTAGTAATATTAAACTTCTTCACAACTTGTAAGATATTGTACCAGATTAAGGGCTTGATTCAGTGATGGATGCAGTAAGCACGGTAGATGCATCTTTGGATGCAGCTGCTGTGCAGGAAAATGCTTAAAAAATGCATTTGAAGGGTACACGCAAGATCGCTTTAAATTTGCCACACTCATATGAGGAAAGTTGCACGGTCTTGTGTAAATAGACACCTTCTGATTGCTTGTATGATGTGCTGTTGGGTCTGAAGTTGCAGTATCAGATCATCTGCGTGAACATTGGCCATCTGAGTAATCCTGTTTGTAACTCTGCTTCCGTCTTTACTGCTGAAACCCAGCTGCCTAGTTGTGGCCCGCTGACCAGAGCTGCCATCTTACCATCCTGCTCCTCTCCTTCCTGGACTCGGAACGCTGTTTCCCTGCTGCCATACAACACTTACCTGCTCCTTCTGGATGGCTGGCTCCTGTACTCCCTACAGCTCTGTCAGCTGTGGTCCACAGTGGCTACCATCTTGCCTGGGAGTTGGGTATCCTGCAAGGCCTACTTCTGTTTACAGTAGCACATTGACGTAAAGGGGGGTACTCACGGAGCGATCGCTGCTTAAAATCTAAGCAATCTGACTCTCCCCCCGCTCAGCACAGCGCGATGTATGCTGAGCGTGCGGGGGGAAGCGGGGGGCGCTCATTTCACCCAGCGGGTGAAGTGAGCGACCCGCTAGTACTGGCTTTAAGAGACAGGTGGCTACTTACCTCATTTTCTCCTGATAGGACCAGGCTTGTGTAGATATTTTGGTTACACAGTGGCTATCTGCTTGTTTGGTGTCCCTACTGGTCGTAAGCCAGACTGCTTCATCCACCTGCCTGTGCGATTATATTGCTTCTGAAGGTTTTAATTTGCTTTGTGTGGAGACATTTGCGGCAAAACAGCAACGTGTTGCCAGAGGTAGTCAAACATCTAAAGTTATGGAAAAGTTACCTTCCTTCTCCCATCTTCTAGATCTCCGTCCTCTCCCATTAGTGATGACATTTTGGACATTGCTTCCAATTACACCAGAGACAGTGCACAATCTGTGGCGAAGGTACAAGAAAGAACAGAATGCCTATTCTTGATAAAAAATTTAGTTGGACTTGATGAACTACTTAGTCAGAACAGCATACTTCCACAGTGGAGGATGACCTCATTGAAGCTCAGACTTCAATTTGTGCATGAACACATTATAACAGAAATATGGAAAACAGTAGGTGAAGGCAAAGGATATGATAAACTTTGTTTCTCATTAGCTCCTGCCTGAGTTTGTCTGTCACCACTCGTCTAACTATATGCTGGATAAGGGGGTCCATAGAATATGGCCTGATAGTCATCCAGATTAACAACGACTATGTGTGGTTATTATGCAAATCCTCAATTAAGCAGACAAGCTCTTAGAGGCTTATCTTAATCACTCTGGACTTTTCCATAATGGGGACAAGATTTTGCTTCTCTTATCATGTTGCCATGATGCGCTGAGAATCCTCTGTGATCTGTCATCTCCTCTTTGAAGCCAAGATTCATTTAGCCATTTTGGGTTTGAAAAATGAGTTAGGAGCTGACTAGCTGATCCTTTATCACCAGCCAAACTGAGAGTGACTCAACAATATTACTTTGATTATCCTGCCAAGACCTTCGTGGAATCTCTACCATGTATGTCTCCATCACTAATGGACTCTACTATACCGTATATCCTTCTCTGCCTTGTATGTGATATTGCACTATGGATTTTTGTTAAACAATAATGTCTCTCATCTATTATCTCTCCTTATTTCCTTCCTTACTTCCATTACCATATTATTGATAAGATGGTGGATGATAAGGGCAGATATTTTATGGTGGAATTTGTACAGGAACGTGAAAATTTTACAGTTGCTGTCATAGGTTCTAAAGGGGGGTACTCACGGAGCGATATTCTAAGCAATCTGACTAGATTGCTTAGAATATCGGCATGATCGCTCCGTGTGTAGCCCCCTCAGCGATAGCGATGCGCGGCCCCGCACATCGCTATCGCTGCTGCTAGATTGGCCTGCATGCAGGCTAATCTAGCGGGTCGCTCACTTCACCCGCTGGGTGAAATGAGCGGCCCCCCGTCTCCCCCCGCACGCTCAGCACAGATCGCGCTGTGCTGAGCGGCAGGAGAGGTGTGCTGAGCGAACCGCTCAGCACACATCTCTCCTGCATCGGCCCGTGGGTACTGGGCTTTATGATGCTTTTGTCACAGACTGGCAGATGTATTAAGTCCGGAGAAGTGATAAAGCAGTGATAAGTGGAAGGTGATAATGCACCAGCTAATCATTATATGTTTTAAAATTACAGTTAGGAGCTGATTTGATGGTGAGTTATCACCTTCCATTTATTACTGCTTTATCACTTCTCCAGGCTTAATACATCTGCCCCAGAACTCTATGTCCAGCTGCAAGGTTGGGCGGAGGGGCACGTTGAACTATGTGGCACTTTCAACATGACTGTGTCTCTGGGACGACCAGATGGGTGGAAAGGCAGTACATCGTCCGCATTCACATTGTTCATGAAGTTTCTTCACCTTACAGACCCTTGGAGATACCAACATCCCATGGAGAGATGCTCTGCATTCTGTTCACATACACATCACTCCTCTACAAATATAAATTACTGCCTAGCACCTACTGGATTACTAAAATTCCTCAATTCGGGTGTTGAGAACATTGCTATACAGTATCTGACACCCCACCCACTTTTTTTTTTTTTTTGGCCTTGTATATCCCACAACATCAGAGGAAGTTCCTGGCTTACCTGGTGAACTCAGCCAATTTCAAAATATTCTTGCGACACTAATTTTAATTACGTAGATGATAACTTGGAATACCTGCAATGTTTTAACCTATTTGGGCTGTTTCAAAGCTGGTGATGTGTTGTCACATCCACGGGCGGATTGGGGACAAAAAGTGGTCCTGAAAAAAATTCTAGACGTAGTCTCTGATGGGTAGCACCAAATCAACTGTAGGCAGAACCAAAACCAAAGTAGGCGGGATTAGTACATCACTATACCTGGAGACATTGGTGCTAGGTAAGGTAAAACAACAAGTAATGGGAGTAGTAGCCAGACCTAACACACCAAAAGTATTGTGCTGTACCACATGTAGCTAAGAAATTTAGCCCATATATTGTAAGTCATTTTACTTCATAGACATCCCTTCACTCTCCCCTCTTCCCTGGTAGATGATCCTCTAGGGCCTCATTTGGCGATATACTGTACGCAATGTTGATTTTATATGCAGTGGAGCCATTTTTTGCCACTGCTCATGTGCCGCGATGATCATGCGTCTGCGTTCGCAGTGAGAATTTATTTGCAAACTGATTAACAGTAAGGGGCCACTGGTAGGAGGTAACAGGGGAGTGGCGATTCAAACGCAGACATGTCGTGACTGTTTCTGGGACATGTTACAGCTGAAGTCTGTGATCCCGTATGCAGTTACAATGGCTCTGGTGTCTTACTTTCAGTGGCCATGCTGCGTGACCTTACGGAAACTCTGGTCAATGTTTATCTGATGTACATCCGATGGTTGAGTCTTTGTACACAAGTGGCAGTTCAGAAACCCCACCAGTGGGCATCTCAATACAAAGCCTGGGAGCTGTGTCATTTGTATATATTGGAACAGCCGCTGTGTACCAATTCACAGTTGCGATGGCAATAGCATACAGTAAATTCTGAATCAGTCTCCTCATTAATAAGACAGACCTGGCGTAAAGCCCGCTTTCTAACAGGAGTGTCTTCTGTTTTTTTACCCAGTTTTCATAATCTTGAATTTCCTAGTAGTAAGTCATCTACTATTCCACTTCATATTTATATTCTCATTCACAGAACTTTACCTATTGATACCATGACAAGAGAACTTTCTTAACGGAAGAACACATTCCCGGATATTGGCCCTCATTCAGTACCCGTCACTACTGCTGCGTGTACTTAGATGGGTGCTTTCCACTCATCGGCACACAAGCAGCGATGGTAGTGTGCATGTGCAAGGGGTCATTATGCGATCGCATCCAGGAAAGATGCAATCGCATAATGACTGACAGCGGCTGCTGTGAGGTGGGCAGCGAGGGACTGTTGTGGGGGAGTAATCAGGCCAACGCAGGAGTGGCCGGACCATTTTTCGGGGCGGCTGCGTGACATCACACGCTGCCATTGTGGCCCAAAAAATGGCGGCGATGCGCCTGCATACGCGAAGGGGTCATCCCTAATTTCCCATTCTGCAATGTGATCACAATTCCATTGCAATTTCATCAGTGTGTGGGACTTTGCATGCTGGGTGGCCTTGCCCTGTGCTGGGCGGGCCCCGGCATGCGATCTTCAGCAGTAGCAGATCTGCTTTTTAGCAGAAACTGCTACTGAAGCTGAATAGGGTCCATTGCTCTGTCAGATATTTTACAAGCATTTGTACAATTAAATAAACAGGGATATATTTCTTTAGAAGTGGAGATGTTGCCCATAGCAGCCAATCCAATTCTAGCTATTGTCTCTACACGGTCGAGTCACATTATTATGACCACTAGCTAATAGTCAGAGTCACCGCTCGGAGCCCCATATGCAGCAGTGTTCATTGAACTGTTATAGACACAGGGGCAGATTTATTAAGCTTGGTGAAGTGATAAAGTGGAAGGTGATAAAGTACCAGCCAGTCTGCTCCCAACTACCATGTCACAGGCTGGGTTTGAAAAATGACAGTTAGGAGCTGACTGGATGATCCTTTATCACCTTCCAATTTATCACTTCACCGAGCTTAATAAATCTACCCCACAGTCTGGTAGCCCCCTGGTTCATTCTGATGGTGAGCTGCTCCACTGTAACGTGTCGGTCGGCCCTCACGCACCTTCGTAGCCGAAGTTCACCTCTCACATTAATGGCACGTGTTGCTCCGCAGTTCCGACAATGGTTTTTTCGCAAAATACTGCGAAAGCCGATAATCATCCCTTTTTGCAACTCGGATAAATCACCCCTTTCACCAATGACAGCAACAAGTGATCTGTGTGCAGACGGCCTATCGCACACCTTATATACCAACCAAGACAGCGCTGGACGCGTAACATACTTCATGGGCTACGCGCTGTCGATGTCAAATGTAGGAGGTGGTCATAATAATGTTAGTTGACCATGTAGAATAGGGGTGGGCAACATGCGGCCCGCGGGCCGGATGCGGCCCGCGAACCGATTCTGCCTGGCCCGCTGTCCCATACCACTGTGCAATGACAAGCGGCCCGGCTGAGCCGCTTGTCATTGCGCTACGAAGCTCCGAGACGCAGCGCCGCTGAGGAAATACCCGGTCTGCTGAGCGGGATTTCCTCTGTGACATCAGGCGCTGGGCGGCATAGGGGCGGAGCCACGGCAGGAGAGTGCAGCGGGTAGCAGCAGCGGCTCTGCGCAGCGCAGCGGGCAGCGGATCTGGCAGGGAAGGTGGATAATCTGGGCAGCAGATCTGCCAGTGAAAAAAACACATCTAAGGTAAAGCTGCTATATGGGTAGGGGGGGGGGGGGGGGGGGGAGGAGGAGGAGGGCGGGGGGGGGGGGAGGAGGAGGAGGAAGGAGAGTGGAGAGGAGGGGGGTAGAGACTGCTGCATAGGTTCAGGGGAAGGGGTGAAGGGGGGTAGTGACTGCTATGTGGGTTCAGGGGTGGGGGAAGGGGGGTAGAGACTACTATATGGGTTTAAGGGAGAGGGGAGCTGTGAATACGATTGATAACAGCATTACACAGGATGCTGTTTGTTTGTTTGTTTTCAGCAGTTTTTTATTTTTATTTTTTTTATTACTGGATATGTTTTTTAAGCCAAGTACCCACGGGCCGATTTGGGAGAGATGTGTGCTGAGCGAACCGCTCAGCACACATTTCTCCTGCCGCTCAGCACAGCGCGATCTGTGCTGACCGTGCGGGGGGAGACGAGGGGGGGCGATCACTTCACCCAGCGGGTGAAGTGAGCGACCCGCTAGATTGGCCTGCATGCAATCTAGCAGCAGCGATAGCGATGTGCGGGGCCGCGCATCGCTATCGCTGAGGGGGCTACACACATGGTGTGTGTGTTTTTACAGTTATATATATATATATATATACATATGTATGTATGTATGTATATATATATATATATATATATACATATACACACATCTGTATATAATACTATGTTTTTATAGTTATTTATTTATATATATATATATATATATATATATATATATATATATAATGGATGGAGACAGGCGGCACTCAAGCAGACTCAAATAGAGTGAAAAAAGCGGTCCGTTTATTGATCCATATATTGGATCAATAAACGGACCGCTTTTTTCACTCTATTTGAGTCTGCTTGAGTGCCGCCTGTCTCCATCCATTATATTGAGGATCAGCATTGTTTCTCTAGGAGGGCACTGCAGCACATTGCCATTTGGAGAGGGAGTGCCGGGATTACTACACTTTGTGTGTGTATATATATATATATATATATATATATATATATATATATATATATATATAAAAAACTATGGGCCTAATTCAGAACTGATCGCTAGGGTGTGATTTTTGCACTGCTACGATCAGGTAGTCACCGCCTACAGGGGGAGGAGGGTAATCGCATGTGCAGGAGAGCTGCAGAAACAGAAGTTTGTGCAGTCTCTGCGCAGCCCAGGACTTACTCTTCCAGTGGGATGATCGGGGCCGGAGTTGACGTCAGAAACCCTCCCTCCAAACGCCTGGTCTCTCCTGCATTTTTCCGTGCACTCCTCTAAACCGGTCAGTTACCACCCACAAACGGCCTCTTTCTGTCAATCACCTTGCGATCGCCTGTACGATTGCTTTGTTCACACCATCCCATTACTGCCCGACGCTCCCCAGCGCGGCGGACCGACGTGCCTGCGCACTGCAATGCATGCGCAGTTCAGACCCGATCATCTGCTGTGCGAAAATACACAGCAGCGACCGGGTCAGAATTGGGCCCTATAACGGGTCTTATTTTTCAGCAACTGCTGACTAAGAAGCTGATTCAGACCTGATCACTGTGCTGCAAATTTTGCTGTCCTGCGTTCGGGTAGTCGCCGCCCCCAGGGGGAATGTAAATTCACCCGTGCAAGTGTACGCAGAGCTGCGTATGTGTACGCAGAGCTGCAAAAATCTACTTTGTGCAGTCTCTGCGCAGCCCAGGACTTACTCCTACAAATATTTGTCATTTATATTAGTCCCCGCCCATGTGTGTGGCCCTCGAACATTCACTGGAAGTGTTAAGCGGCCCCCCAGCTGAAATAATTGCCCACCCCTGATGTAGAAGGTGCTAAATAAGTGATAAGTAGAATCTGATTGGTTGCTATGGACTGCATCTCCACGTCTAAAAAAACAGCACTTTAGTAAATATACCCGAGTGTCTGCATCCTATGCAATGATGTACTACACGTACTTGACCCAAAAACTGAAGTTATTCATTGGGTATTCTCATAATTCTAATTGTGCGATACATTGTATATGGTTTTGTGGGAAAGTTAAACAGTTTTGGATGCTGTTACATCACAGCTGTTTTAAAGATGAATTTTGAAATTACTCCTGAATGGGCTGTTTGGGATATTTACCCATGACGTCATCGCGCACCGCACAGCAAAGGTCCTCTCCATGAAGGGAAACTAGACGCTTAGCGTCTGATTCCCTTCACAGCGGGGGGGACCAGCGCCACGAAGGGAAATGGTTCCCTTCTCACAGCGGGGGGAGGCACAGCGCGGTGGCACTGCTGGGGGGCACTCTGCAAAAGTCCTGCTTGCCCGTGGCAAGATCCGCCACTGCATATGACTTACAATCTGGAAACAAATTATGTGTGTGTGTGTGGGGGGGGGGGGGGGGGGGTGTGACATGTGAAAATGCATAGTTTTCAGGCATAGCTCTGGATTGCCTGGAGCAATTTACACCACACTTGGTACACATGTGTCTTACAATCTGGAAAAAAAATACTGTGGGGGAAGACACGCCTAGCACACCGAGGGGTGGGGTTGCGAAGGGGGTGACATGTAAAAATCCATAGTTTTTGGGCATAACTCTGGCATGCCTGGAGCAATTTACACAGAGGCACCCATGGGTAGTGGCAGAGGCACACATGGGTAGGGGCAGAGTCACCCACGGGTAGGGGAAGAGGCACCCACAGGTAAGGATAGAGGCACACATGGTTAGGGGCAGAGGCACCCACAGGTAAGGATAGAGGCACACATGGGTAGGGGCAGAGGCACACACGGGTAGGGGCATAGGCATACGGGTAGGAGCAGAGGCATCTACGGGTAAGGGCAGATGCACACACGGGTGGGGGCAGAGGCATACTTTAGTATTGAAGCTTAAGAAGGAGACCTAAGGCCCTTTGACATAGAGTCAGCCTGCAAACCTAACATATTTAACATACAGCGGGTGGAGCTTGGCCTGTCGTCCCAGTATTTACAGCACTGAGCAGGGCAGCAGCAGAGGCGGAACGGGGCAGAGAAGAAGGCAAATTATTCTCCTCAGCACCAGCATTTTGACAGCATCAATCCTGGGAAGCCCAGAGGTGCGGCCCGACAAAGATTGGCATTATTCTTTAAATTCCGTAGCGAAGCACGGGTATTCAGCTAGTACATCATAAAGTACTTACCTACTCTCCATGGAGAGTAGACCAGCCTTTATATATACATATACACCTATCCTCAAATTGCACCAAATAGCCCCATTTGGCATGCAACGTACTTTGCAACTAAGCCGTGCCATGTGTCCTGCTACACAGTAATGAATGTGACAAAAGTACAAAGCACACTGGTGTTTGCATTACATGTAGTAGCAATGTATGACATGTACACCTGGGTAATAAGCTAAAAGACTGAGGAGCCATACAGATGGGTTGCGCTGCCATGCATTGTGCCACACAGTGTTGTGCTTAATCTGTGAAAGTCCGGGTACTGGAAATAGGTGTTCGGGTTAAAATACATTGGGGGTAATTTAGAGTTGATCGCAGCAGAAAATTTGTTAGCAGTTGGGCAAAACCATGTGCACTGCAGGGGAGCAGATATAACATGTGCAGAGAGAGTTAGATTTGGGTGGGTTATTTTGTTTCTGTGCAGGGTAAATACTGGCTGCTTTATTTTTACACTGCAATTTAGATTTCAGTATGAACACACCCCACCCAAATCTAACTCTCTCTGCACATGTTATATCTGCCCCCTCTGCAGTGCACATGGTTTTGCCCAACTGCTAACAAATTTGCTGCTGCGATCAACTCTGAATTAGACCCATTGTCTTTACTGGCATCAGACACTGTGCAAAGAATACTCAGGCTTCGGTCACACAGGTCCATAACTGAAAATAAGCAAACAAACATAAAAAGTCCTAGCACTCCTTGTGCTCTATAGTTAGTCCGCTGCAGTGGCTTGCAGCCCCACATGCCATACTCTCCTGGCACGGCCAATGTCAACAGTCCCTGGCACTACAAACTGTTCCCTGCTCACTGGCCTTTAACCATACCTCCCAACATGACCCTCTCCAGGAGGGACACAATGCTCTGCTTCTGGACTTTTCTCTTAATGTATGATTGCCAGCACCTGTGTTGAACAGTTTACTGGATAAGAAAGGTGTTTCAGCACAGGTGATGGCAATCATAAATTAAGAGGAAAGTCCAGAAGCAGAGCATTCTGTCCCTCCTGGAGAGGGTCATGTTGGGAGGTATGCTTTAACAGGAATCAGCGCAACCTGCAGTGTTTGTATGGGAATTTTAAACTCTACCTGTTCTCAGTGATGAGTTCCTGCTGGATCTGGGCAATCCACAAAACCCGGAGTTACAAATCTCCACTGCAGGTGCAGAATGTGCAGGTTATGTTATCTTCACCCTTGGCAATTGTGTTGAGACACAAGGCCCCTCACCAATATATTTGCAATCCAAATTCACCTCTTTGTGTTCGTGTGATGCCGAAAGAACAAATAAAAAATAAAAAATAAAAATGTTTTGCCTCCACAGTTCACACAGAACTTTATTATAAGTATAGATAAGTGTCTATATATATATATATATATATATATATATATATATATATATATATATATAATATATACACACACGGATAGTCAAACAGGACATCACATCAACGTTTCGGTGCAGGCATGCACCGTCTTCAGGATGTATCTCTGCTCCTAGGATGGGAGACATTCAATTGGCCGGAATCCTGTCAGGAGACCGATGCCGGAATCCCGACACCCGGTGAAATACCGGTGGTCGGAATCCCAACCGCCGGCCTAAATCCACACTCGGGTGGTGGTCCACGCCACCAACTGAGGGAGAATATAACCCTGTGGCGACCGAAGTGTGATGAGCGCAGCGAGCCTGCGAGGCCGGGATCCCAACAGCCGGGATATCATACTGATCCCCCAGGGACTGGTATGTATGTTTTGTTTTTTTGTTTTTTAGCTGTGATCAGCTTGTGTGTCCTTCGGGGGGCAGAGAAAGCTATGCTGAAAGCTGCATATCGCAGTGCTGCCCTGTGATAACACCAGCTGAAGCTGGCGTAATTATCCCAGGGCTCATTGCATGTTTTTTTTAACAATTTTTTTTAGTAAATTTGCCCAGATCGCATTTCCCATTATGTATAGGAAATGCGATCTGATTACTAAAAAATAAGTGAATTTAAGGGTTTGGTGCAGTTTTTCACAAAAACTGCTCCAAAAGCCCTTTAATACATTTAAGTGACACTAAAATAATGTGAAAAGGGTTTAAAAAATAGGATTTTAATTAACTTCCGGTAAATCCTTTTCTCGTAGTCCCTAGAGGATACTGGGGTCCACTCCACATTAGTACAATGAGGTAGAGACTGGTCCACTAGGAGCCTTGGGCACTTTAAGATATCAATAGTGTGCACTGGCTCCTCCCTCTATGCCCTTCCTACCAGACTCAATCTAGAAACTGTGCCCGAGGAGACGGACATACTTTGAGAGAAGGATTTAAAAGAGCAATGATGAGATTCAAACCAGAACACACAAACAAGAGGAAAGCCATGCTAACCAAACTTGAACAGGAACAGCAACAGCTGAACCAACAACAATACTGAACCAAGTAACAGTGCAGGAAAACACAAAGCACTGGGAAGGCGTCCAGTAGGGAGGCCAATCCCGGGCCGTTTTTTCAATCCCGGGATTCGGGATTGAAAAACGCTCAATCCCGGGATCCCGGGATTGCAGTAGGGATCAGTGAAGAAGGGTGTAGGGAGCAGCACTGGAGGGTAGGTGGTGGTGCGGGAGGGTGTAGGTAGTGGCGCAGAAGGCAGGGAGGGTGTAGGTAGTGGTGCCGGAGGGTGTAGGTAGCTGGGCGGGAGGATGTAGGTAGCGGTGCGGGAGGGTGTAGGTAGCTGGGCGGGAGGATGTAGGTAGCGGTGCGGGAGGATGTAGGTAGCGGGGAGGGTTGGTAGCGGCGCGGGAGGGAGGCTGGGTGTAAGTAATATCACTTACTATTAGGTGGGCGGCAGCCATGGGCACACTGAACGCGGCGGCATTTCAAATGAAGCGCCGGCCGCCAGCCAACCAGAGCTGGCGGACCGGCAGCCAATCAGGGAAGCGGCCGCAGCAGTAGCTCCTGATTGGCTGCCGCTGCTGCGGCAGCTTCCCTGATTGGCTGCCAGTCCGCCAGCTCTGATTGGCTGGCGGCCGGCGCCACATTTGAAGTGCCGCCGCGTTCAGCGTTTGTCTATGGCTGCCGCCCGCCTAATTGTAAGTAGTATTACTTACACACCCACCCTCCCGCGCATGCGCAGTGTAATCCCGTGAATCCCGGGATTGGATGCTCCAATCCTGGGATTCAAATCCCGGCATTTTTAGGCCCAAATCCCGGGATCCCGCCGATCCCGATCCCGGGATTGGCCTCCCTAGCGTCCAGTATCGTCTACGGACTACAAGAAAAGGATTAACCGGTAGGTAATTAAAAGTCCTATTTTCTCTTACGTCCTAGAGGATACTGGGGTCCACATTAGTACCATGGGGATGTACCAAAGCTCCCAAACCGGGTGGGAGAGTGCTGAGGTTCCTGCAGAACAGATTTACCAAACTGAAGGTCGTCAGAGGCCAAAGTATCAAACTTGTAGAACTTAGCAAATGTGTTCGAACCTGACTATGTAGCTGCTTGGCAGAGCAGGAAGAACCCACCAACCTAGTAGAGTGGGCCTGTATAGATCTTGGAACCGGAAAACTTGTCGTAGAATAAGCATGCTGGATAGTAAGCCTGATCCAGCGAACAATAGACAGCTTTGAAGCAGGACACCCAATTTTATTGGGATCATAGAGAACAAACAGCGAGTCCGATTTTCTGTGACGAGCTGTCCGCTTCACATAGATCTTCAAACCCCTCACAACATAGTGATAGTATTAGGAATGTTAGGGACCCATGTGATCAAGTCACCTGGCTGCGGTACATGGGTCCGCATATTTGCGCAAATGTGTGCTAAGAACTTCAATTATACTCCATGTTAATTGTGAGGGTTTATTTTAATTATTTTTACTATCAGTGTTCTTAGTGCTAAGAGTGTGCATCTGCATCTCTCTTCCTCCAGCATAGTATTAGAAGCCTCAGCATGATAGCACCTCTTGATATCTTTAGTAATAGGATGTCCCCCTCCTTTTTCCAACCCCTCACAACATCCAAGTACTTTGAAGTAGCAGAGGTGTCGGCAACCACCGGAACCACAATAGGCTGGTTGATATGAAACGCAGATACCACCTTTGGAAGAAATTGCTGACGAGTTCTGAGTTCAGCTCTATTTTCATGAAAAATCAAATAGGGGCTTTTGTGAGACAACGCCCCCAGCTCCGACACACGCCTTGCTGAAGCCAAGGCCAACAGTGTGATGGCCTTCCACGTAAGAAACTTGACGGCAACGACTTATATAGGCTCAACCCATTACGATTGTAGGAACTGCAACACCACGTTGAGATCCCAAGGTGCCGTAGGAGGCACAAACTGCGGTTGGATGTGTAGAGCACCTTTCACAAATGTCTGAACCTCTGGAAGAGAAGCCAATTGTTTCTGGAAGAAAATGGATAAAGCCGAAATGTGGATTTTTAGGTGCCCAAACGTAGGCCCACTTCTACTCCTGACTGCAGAAAAAGGAGAAAATGTCCCAGTTAAAATTCCACCACAGGAAATTTCCTGTTCTCACACCAACCGGTAAATTTACTAAGATGGGAGTTCTATTTAAGATGAGATGTTGTCCATAGCAACCAATCAGATTGTACATCTCATTTATCTAGCACCTTCTAGAAGATAATACCTGGAATGTGATTGGTTGCTATGGGCAATCCCATCTTAAATAGAACTGTCATCTTAGTAAATTTACCTCCAAGAGTGGTAATGTTTAGACGTTACCCCCTTTCTGGCTTGGATTAAGGTTGGAATAACCCTGTCCGTGATCCCTTTCCGGGCTAGAATTTGATGCTCAACCTCCATGCCGTCAAACGTAGCCGCGGTAAGTTGCGTTAGCCGAACGGCCCCTGTTGTAGAAGATCCTCGCAAAGAGGTAGAGGCCACGGGTCCTCTACGAGCATCTCCAGTAGATCCGTGTACCAGGCCCTTCTTGGCCAGTCTGGAGCAATGAGAATAGCTTCAACATTTTCACTTTTTATTCTTTTAAGAATTCTTGGGATCAATGGAAGTGGTGGAAACACATACACCACCTGGTAGTCCCATGTAGTCACCAGAGCATTCACAGCCACTGCATGTGGGTCTCCCGACCTGGAACAATACTGCTTGAGCTTCTTGTTGAGATGAGAGGCCATCATGTTGATTTGTGGAATTCCCCACCGACTTCTCAAGCACCCAAACACCTCCAAGTGAAGGACCCACTCCCCTGGGTGGAGGTCGTGTCTGCTGAGGAAGTCTGCTTCCCAGTTGTCCACTCCCAGAATGAAGACTGCCGACAATGCCACAGCGTGCCGTTCTGCCCAGAGGAGAATCCTTGTTACCTCTGACATTGCTGCTCTGCTCTTTGTTCCGCCCTGTTGGTTTATGTACGTTACCGCCATCAAATTGTCCGACTGAAACTGATTGGCGTGATCCTGAAGAAGATGTGATGCCTGTAGAAGGGCGTTGTATATGGCCCTTAGTTCCAGAACGTTGATCGGAAGAATGGTTTCTTGAGTTGACCATTTTCGTTGGAACTGTTCCCCTTGGGTGACTGCTCCCCAACCTCTGAGGCTTAAGTCTCTGGTTAGCAGAATCCAATTTTGAATCCCGAACCCTCGGCCCTCGGTCAGGTGAGAAATCTGATGCCACCACAGAAGAGAAATCCTGGCTTTTGGCGACAGACGTATTCCCCGGTGCATGTGAAGATGAGATTCGGATCATTGTCAAAACTGATCCAGGTGGAAGGGCCTTGCGTGAAACCTTCCATACTGCAGTGCCTTGTAAGAGGCTACCATCTTCCCTAGGAGGCGAATGCATAGATGCACCAGTATCTGAGTCGATCTTAGAACGTCCCGCATCATTACCAGTGCCTTTTTCAATGGAAGGAATACCTTCTGTGCCTCCGTATCCAGTATCCAGGAACGGAAGCCTCCATGTTGGTTCCAGGTGTAATTTTGGCAGGTTCAGAATCCACCCGTGATCTTGGAGTAGTCGTGTTGAGAGGGCAATGTTGTCTAACAACCTCTCCCTGGTTGGTGCTTTTATCAGCAGATCATCTAGGTACAGTATTATATTCACTCCTTGCTTGCGGAGGAGAAACATCATCTCTGCCATTACCTTGTTGAACACCCTCGGTGCCGTGGAGAGGCCAAATGGCAGGGCCTGGAACTGGTAGTGACAGTCCTGTAATGCAAACCTTAGATAAGCCTAATGAGGCGGCCAAATCGGAATACGAAGGTACGCATCCTTGATATTTAGAGACACCAGGAATTCCCCCTCCTCCAGACCTAAGATCACTGCTCTCAGAGTCTCCATCTTGAATTTGAACACCCGTAAATACGGGTTCAGTGACTTGAGGTTTAAAATGGGCATTACCAAACCATACAGTTTCGGTACCACAAACAGGTTGGAATAATAACCCTTGTTTTGCAGTTGAAGTGGAGCTGGAACAATGACCTGAGTCTGTACCAGTTTTTGAATTGCTGCCTGTAAAGTCATGCTTGCTTCTGGAGCAGCTGGTAAGCCTGATTTGAAGAATCTGTGAGGTGGGAGTTCCTGAAACTCCAGTCTGTAGCCCTGGGCGATAAGATCTTTGACCCATGGATCCACGCATGATGTTGCCCATATGTGACTGAAATATCTTAATCGGGCTCCCACCTGTCTGTCTTCCAGGCAGTGTGGTCCACCGTCATGCTGAAGGCTTTGAAGAAGCAGAACCGGAGGTCTGTTCCTGTGAAACTGCAGTAGCAGGTTTTCTGGGTTTACCTGTATTGCCTTTGAAGGCTATAGAAGAAACTTTGGATTTACTTTTAAATTTCACTGTCCGAAAGAACTGTAGAGTTTGAGCAGAGTAGGTTTTCCTAGCTGGGGGTGCTGCAAAGGAAGGTATGCAGACTTACCCGCCGTAGCCTTGGATATCCACGTATCCAGTTCATCTCCAAAAAGGGCTTCACTTGTAAATGGTAGGCTTTCCACATCTTTCCTGGAATCCACAACCGCAGTTGCCACAAGGCCTTGCATGCTGACACTGCCATGGCAGTGGTGCGTGCGCTGAGCAAACCAATTTCCTTTATGGCCTCCACCATAAAATTAGCAGAGTCCTGTATATGCTGTACGATTAAAATTATCTCCCCGCCCCCCCTGGATAAGGAATCTAACCCGTCAATTAGATTACCTGACCATTTTGCAATGGCCCTAGTGATCCATGCACAAGCAATAGTGGGTATCTGGGCCATCCTGGTAGCTGTGTACAGGGATTTGAGAGTGGTCTAAATTTTGCGGTCAGCCTTGTCCTTTAAGGAGGCTGCCCCAGGGACAGGTAAGACTATCTTACGTGACAACCTAGATACCGATGCGTCAGCAATCTGTAGATTTTCCCACTTTTTCCTATCATACTGAGGAAACGGGAAGCATGTGAGTAACCTTTTAGGGATCTGAAACTTCTTGTCCGGATTAACCCGTTTCTTCAAACAGAGAATTTAACTCCTTTGAAGCAGGGAAAGTATCAGAGGATTTCTTTTTTACATTAAAATAAGAGTCCTCATCCACCTCCGCCACCTTGTCAGGAATGTGCAGGACTTCGCTAATAGCTTCTATCAGGGCCTGTATTCCTTGTGACAGGGCTGCAACCCCCCCAACACGAGTCCACTTCACCCTCCTCCACGTCTGATACGTCATCATCAGTGTCAGCCTGCAGGATTTGGGCCAGAGTACGCTTTTGTGGAGAAATGGCAGGTGTCTGAGACACTGGTATGGGAACTGAATCTCTAGTCATCAAGTCCTCCAGAGACTGTCTTAATTATTGCGTCTCTTTCTCATTAAGGGATAATTTATTAGAAATATGTGAGATCATCCCTTTAAAGGAATCCTACCATGCGGGTTCAGACCCACTAGCCTGAGAATGTGTACTATCCTGGGTACACTGTAGTGAATCCCCCAGGGAAGACAAACACTCTGCTGTGGAGGAAACACACTCCCTTGACATGGTAATGTGAAGGGATACACACACTCACACACAGTAAAGGTGAATGCACAGTTAACCCACCCAGAGCCCACAGGGAGAGACAGAGAAGACGCGCCCTTTATGCTAAAGCCAAGCTCAGCTGGGTCGCAAACTAAGCTCCTTAATAGGGCTTAGTATTCTAACACCGCTCCCCCCTTTTTACTATGACCCCCTGGTACCGCTGAGGAAACGTTGAGTCTTTGTGGAGGAGCTGCGCTTCCCTGCAAGTCCTGTCTGCATGAGCTGCAGCGGGAAAATGGCACTGGTGAGCTGCTGGATCCACTCATAGTGAAGCCCCCCCCCCCCCCCGTAATGGCGTGCGGTCTTCCCGGTTTTATTATACTGGCTGACGTGTCCGAGAAGCTTAACAGTGGGTTAGAACCCCTGTAAGCTGTTTGCCAGTGTGTTAAAAAGCTCAGCTCGCCCCTCACAGCGAAAACATACAGCATGTTGTACTGAGCCTGGAGACGGAGCCTGCATATCAGTGCTGCGCTCCATACCCTGATGCCGCCATTATAGCTGCCCTTATAGCTGCATGCCTCCCAATTTTTGTCCCTTTGGAAGAGGGACACGCCGCGACAAAGGCGCGGCTGCCGGCGAAAAGGGGGCAGAGCTTTGAGTAGAGGGCGGGGCCTCTCTATAAGGGGGCATGGCCTAGTCATTTTGGAGGCGTGTCCAGCACTCCATGAGCTTCTGGACAGCCCCTCACCTTTCCACCTTGTGCTGATAGATGTTGTGCATATGATCACTACCTCTCCCAACTGCTCCCCCCGCCCGCGGGATACTGCGACCCGCGGGAGGGACAGCGGGACAGTGTCCAATTAGCGGGACTGTCCCGCTGAAATCGGGACAGTTGGGAGGTATGCAGCCGGCGACCCGCTAACTGGGACGATGGCCACCTACTCACCACTCTTCTTTCTTCTGGCTCTGTTTGGGGTGGCGGGACTGTACGCTCGCCATGGTGGGGCTTGCGAATAGGACCCTCAGGAGCTCAGTATCCTGCCAGCGGGGTACGGGACCATTAACCCTATAGCAGGTTGGGCCGTCCTTCCCCCCCCCCCCCCCTCCCCCTCCCCCTAAGTCCCACGAACCCGAATATCCTCTAGGACATAAGAGAAACATCCTTTTTCACCTTTGTTTTGTCAAAATAATGTTAATAAATAGCTCCTTAGTTGTTGTTTAATATGCAGAATTTAATGGTAAATAACATGATATCTGTTAACATTTATTAATTCATTTAATTTATTTAATTTATAAATAAATAAATAAACACATAAAAAACACGCACATGAATTACATCTGGTGGAATGTATGTATTACATGGTAAAGTGTAGTTTTAGATTTTTTTTCCCCTTAAAATTATATGTATTTTGATACATGAAATTTATAGAGATGCATTGTTTGAAGTGCTTTCAATGATGCAGAAAACTCCCTGAGGGCTAGAGTCCAGGATAATTACTAAACACCGTCCGCAGGTCCTTCATAAGTTTGATCGGCTAGCAATGTCTCCCAATATCTTCAAATACCAATCAGAGTACAGCTTGACACATACATACACACAAACACAAGCACAAGCACACACGGGCCCTCATTCCGAGTTGATCGGTCGCAAGGCGAATTTAGCAGAGTTACACACGCTAAGCCGCCGCCTACTGGGAGTGAATCTTAGCTTCTTAAAATTGCGACCGATGTATTCGCAATATTGCGATTACTAACTACTTAGCAGTTTCTGAGTAGCTCCAGACTTACTCTGCCTGTGCGATCAGTTCAGTGCTTGTCGTTCCTGGTTGACGTCACAAACACACCCAGCGTTCGCCCAGGCACTCCCACCGTTTCTCCGGCCACTCCTGCGTTTTTTCCGGAAACGGTAGCGTTTTCAGCCACACGCCCCTGAAACGCCGTGTTTCCGCCCAGTAACACCCATTTCCTGTCAATCACATTACGATCGCCGGAGCGAAGAAAAAGCCGTGAGTAAAAATACTTTCTTCATAGTAAAGTTACTTGGCGCAGTCGCAGTGCGAACTTTGCGCATGCGTACTAAGCGGATTTTCACTGCGATGCGATGAAAAAGAACGAGCGAACAACTCGGAATGAGGGCCACTGTGCAGTGCTCAGGACAAACAAGCAGTTGTTATATACATGCAGTACATTTAAGTGAACACCCACCATATCTGTAACATGCAATTACTTGCACACCACATAATACTCTATTTTACACACACATTCCCAGAATACTTTAGCACACAAAGATAGTATCAACAGTGCTATCACACAAATATGTACAGTCGAATTCTGTTTTTAACAATCTCCCAGCTTAAATGGAACTGACTTAGGGGGTCATTCTGACCCGATCGCATGTTGCAGTTTATCGCAGCGGTGCGATCGGGTCAGAACAGCACCGGCATCGCAGTGTGCCGGCGCATGCCAGGCGGCCGAAGGCCGTCGGGCCGCTACGATCGCCTCTGCCTGATTGACAGGCAGAGGCGGTCGCTGGGCGGGGGCGGAATGGCGGCATCTGGCCGCCGTTTCATGGGCGTGGTCCGACCAATGCAGGCGTGGCCGGACCAAATGGGGGGCGGGCCGCAGCAGCTGCGTGACGTCACATGCAGCCGCTGCGGGCCGGGGAGCATTGAGTAGCTCTCGGCCAGCACGCTAAAGCTAAGCTGGTCAAGAGCTACTCTTGAAGTGCAAAGGCATCGCCGCTGTGCGATGCCTTTGCACTTCTGCGGGGGACGGCCGGCACTGACATGCGGGGCAGGATAGCCCTGTGCTGTGCGGCCCCCCGCATGTCAGTGTGAATGATCGTAGCTGTGCTAAATTTTTCTACAGTTACGATCATCTCGGAATGAGCCCCTTAGGGCCTAATTCAGCAAGGATCGCAAATCAACAAAATTAGCAAAAAAAACGTAAAAACGCAAATTCTGCAACTTAAATAGCAAAAACTGGGGACAAAACCCCAATTTCTGAGACTTAGCAAAAACTGCGTATGCACTACAAAAAATAGGCGTGTAGGTGGTGTACTAAAGGGCTGGACTCACAAAAACTACGATCAGGGGAGTGTTGCGGGGCGTGTTGTGGGCGGTGCATTCGCAATTTTTAAAAAAGATCACACATTTCTGATGTGCAGTTTCTGAGTGACTACAGGTCTATCTTAAAAATTGCACAAGCTGACCTCAGTTGTAGACTGTATGTATACTGCAAATAATCATTGCTTCATTACACCCATCTGAAGAAGCTCACACCTCAGACCACAAATCACTTCATTCAGCTGTATTGGAACTTAGAAACATGTAAGGTATTGTTTAACTCTGTAACACATGTTGATTGTGAAAATATATGTTACTAACCGATTTGTGTTTACACTTACTAACAATCGAGGTTTGACAACCACACTATTTTATAGAAGCAAATGTAAAATGACCTTACAAGCATTTTGCTTAGTAGTATCTGCTGAATGACATTTAGCTTCCTAACATTTTTTTTAAACAACCAACATTTTTTTGTTAAACAAAACATACCCACATACATATTTTTTTTACTTTTGAAATTTTATTTGTGCGCTACACACATAAACATATACTGAAGAACAGCAACACCATCTTTTTATTTTAAAGTTTTGCAAATTCTGCTCCAAATGTATACTTATTAAAACAAATATTTACACATAGGGGGTCATTCCAAGTTGATCGCTCGCTAGCAGTTTTTAGCAGTCGTGCAAACGCTATGCCGCCTCCCACTGGGAGTGTATTTTAGCTTAGCAGAAGTGCTACAAAATAATTTTGTGCAGTTTCAGAGTAGCTTCAGACCTACTCCTAGCTTGCGATGACTTCTGACTGTTCAGTTTTGACGTCACAAACACGCCCTGCGTTCTCCCAACCACGCCTGCGTTTTTCTTGGCACGCCTGCGTTTTTTCAAACACTCTCTGAAAACGGTCAGTTGACACACAGAAACGCCCACTTCATGTCAATCACTCTGCGGCCAGCAGTGCAACTGAAAAGCTTCGCTAGACCTTGTGTAAAACTACATTGGCCATTGTGAAAGTACGTTGGGCGTGCGCATTGCGCCACATACACATGCGCAGAAGTGCCTTTTTTTGCTTCAACGCTGCGCAGCGAACATTTTCAGCTAGCGATCAACTCGGAATGACCCCCATTATTCCTTAAAGTAAGGTATGTAAATAAAAGCAAAGAAACAATAATATGTAATGTTTGACCACTTCACAATCAAAAAAACACTTCTTTTTTTTACTAAAATTTTACTGTTTCCGAATGAAAATATTTTGACTCCAAAAAAAGTGTGTTTGTTAAAAGATATACCAATAATTGCTGTTGTGTAGGGTTTAGAGCAGGGGTGGGGAACCTCCGCCCCGTGGGCCGTATAAGGCCCGCAAAGCCGTTGGTTCCGGTCCACCCGCTTGTGTCAGTGAGACACGCCGCCGCTCAGTCCGGCAGCAGCGTGTCTCAGCTGTCAGGGAGGAGAGCGCAGCTACTATGTCTAGCAGCAGGTAAGATCTCAAACCAGCCGCCGGTTCGTGAGCCAATCAGAGCTCGCGGACCGGCATCCAATCAGGAGCCGCCGCTGCCGGTCCGCAAGCTCTGATTGGCTCACGAACCGGCGGCTGGTTTGAGGTCCTACATGCCGCCACCCGACATAGCCGCGCTCTCCTCCCTGTCCTGACCCCCTGACACCCGATACACGCCGCCGGATGGAGCAGCAGCAGCAGTGGTGAGCAGCACAGTGGGGTGGGGGGCACTGTGGGGGCATTTGTGGATCTGGCACTGTGGGGGCATTTGTATACCTGGCACTGTGGGGGCATTTGTATACCTGGCACTGTGGGGGCATTTGTATACCTGGCATTGTGGGGGAATTTGTGGATCCAGCACTGTGGGGGCACTTGTATACCTGACACTGTGGGGGCATTTGTATACCTGGCACTGTGGAGGCATTTGTATACCTGGCACTGTGGGGGCAATTGTGGATCTGGCACTGTGGGGGCAATTGTGGATCTGGCACTGTGGGAGCAATTGTGGATCTGGCACTGCACTATTGGGGGCATATGTGTATCACATCCCATTTTAATCGGCCACACCCATTTTTTGGGCACGCGCACCTCCGCCGCACGGACACAGTACCTCTAAGGGGCAGACCTACTGGGGGGCAGGGTAATTTTTTAAGTTGAGAATTTTTGTATGGCCCCCGAAGGATTTTATAAATATCCAAATGGCCCTTGGTCGAAAAAAGGTTCCCCACCCCTGGTTTAGAAGCTAGAATTCACACTCTCTCTAGTTGAATATATTTGAACACAGTTATAGGCATTAGTCAATGTTTGAAGAAAAACACCATGGTGTCTTTAAGATAATAATTGCTAAGTTACCACAAGATCATTTGACCAATTAAGTGATGATTGAATTGATTTACAATTGTTGAGTAGTTTCTTTAATTTGAGTGCAGGAAAGTAAGTTGTGCAATTTTTAAGGGAAAAACACTGTTGTTAGCAAAAAATGCAACATCAGAAACATGTACGCAAAAATTGCGTACATTTGTAATATGTACGCAAAACTTGTGATTATTATGATGGTTTTTCGCATTATTTGCACATTTCACAAGGCCACCTTCTTTTTGTTAAATTAAATTAGTGTTGCAGTTTTTCCATTTGGGCGTGCTTTCGCAATTTTGCTTTTGCTCAAAATTTTTGCTAATTTGTAATTTTTGCAATCCTTACTGAATTTGCCCCTTAATTTTGTTTTTTCATTCATTTTGCAACATAAATCAATGGGCATTATTACACATTTGAAATTGTACATCCACTATTTTGCTATGTTGGATTTCTCCTAGTACAAAGTCATACAAGTACAGAACATATAGGGCCACTATTAAGAGATGGATGCACCTCTGCACCTAATATGTGTATTTTGAGTTGCACGAATATGAATTTGGGTCCAACATCAAAACAGTAGTATCTGCAGCTGGCAGACACACTCACGCTAATGAAAGCACAGAGACATTGCTTACTCCTGTTAGCAGTGGCGTAGCCAGAACTTTGTGGGCCCCATAGCAACATTTTGTAGGAGCCCCTTACCCAATGCTATTAGAGCAGGCATGTCCAAACTGCGGCCCTCCAGCTGTTGTGAAACTACACGTCCCAGCATGCCCTGACACCGCTTTAGCATTCTCTGACAGCAAAACTGTGTCAGGGCATGCTGGGATATGTAGTTTCACAACAGCTGGAGGGCCGCAGTTTGGACATGCCTGTATTAGAGAGACACCTCTCCGCAGAAGTTGTTAATAACCCATAGTAGAGCCCTTGTTCATTTTCTGAGCTATAGTAGTGCCTTAGTTCACGTTATGTCACATTGTAGGGATGCCAGATCGTATTATGCAACACTGTATCCCTAGTTCACATTATGACATACAGTGTCCTCAGTTCATGTTAAGCCACTATACAGTGCCACTAGTTTATATTATGCCACGCTACAGTGCCTCCACTTCATATTATACCATATTACAATGCCCCTAGTTTATATTATGCCACACTATATTGTCTCCACTTTATACTGTACCACATTTTGGTGCCTCATTTCATATTATGTAATATACCCTCCAGGTAATTTTAAACCACATTACAATGAGCATATTCAGGGGTATATCTAGATATATTGTAGGCCTCAAGGCAAAAGTTTGTAAGAACCCCTATGTAACACACAATGGTGAAACATTTAAATAACACTTGTAACTTTGAAAGGGAAGGTGGGCCCACTCAGCTCTGGGACCCATAGCAGCTGCACCCCCTGCACCTATGGTAGCTACACCTTTGTCTATAACACCTGTAACTTTGACAGGGCAGTTGGGCCCACTCAGCAGGAAACCCCTGGCATAATGTGTAATAGGCATTACAGTGTGTGGCATAATTTGTAAGGGGCATTACTATGAAGAGGAAACATTACAAATAATAAAAATGGCATTTATCATGTGTTTTTGTTTTTCCAGTGTTGTATAAAGGGCTCTGCCTGGCGTACAATCTAGTTTCTAGTATAGTCAAAATTGTACATAGCCAAAATTGCACCGTGTGTATAGTCAATATTGGTTGTTTTGGGCTTCAGGGAGTTCAAGGGAAATCGCAAAGTCAAAATCGGCCATTAGGCAGAATAGCCCCATGTGTTGGCCACTTTTCGCTTTCAAAACAACATGCAATGCAATTGGCCTGATATTATAGAATGTGTAGTTCAAAAATGACTGTGATGCCAGATAATCACATCGGAATAGAACAGATCATTTCAGATACTATTGGCAATATTAGTTGATTACTACTAGTGGCCTATGCATGCTGTCACCTTTCAATAACACTAATAGGTCCCAGTCATAGTAGAAGTGGTCCAGCTGCTCAACCCGAGGATCGATTTTGTTAAATTTTATGTTACACCGAAGGCTAGAATCTTATTAACATAGAAACATAGAATTTGACGGTAGATAAGAACCACCTGGCCCATCTAATCTGCCTTTTTTTTTATCCTTTAGATAATCTCAACCCTTTTTGAACCTTCAGTGTTACCAATCAGGAGCAGGATGAGCCAAGGCGCGTGTCTTGTGCCCCCAGCTGGATCTCTGTTTACCAGTCTGGCCCAATTTATGGACAGCCTGGCAGTGTGTTATATAGCCGATCGGGCCACCTATGTGCAGCCTTCATAGCTACTTACTTCAGTACCTAAGACAGCTGCAAGCATTGATTCTACAGAGTTGGGGATTAGCTCCATATCCTGCTGCTTTTGTAGCCTATGTGACGCTGTTGATGTTACTGGTGCAGGAGCTTCTTATGCTGGATCGCACCGCAGCCATCTTCCTTCCTTCAGGATATGTGAGCTTTTCAGACTCCAGACATAAATTACATAGAATATTTAATGAGCAGAGTAGTGACTGTTTCAGGTTCGACATGATTACATCAAAACACAGCAGAGAACCCCACATTTGAGGTTTAAAATGATGAAGACTAAAGTCCATGGAATTATGGTAGTAGCTATATCTACCCAGGGGCATAGCATTGGCGGAGCAAGTCCATGTGCCAGGGCTGGTAGGAAGCGCCATCTGTGGCACATGTTTTTGTGCCCCCCCCCCCCCCCCCAATGTGTTAATAGACCAATAGGGAAGGGAATAGCCTAATAGTTCCTCTTCAATCTACTCCCTGCTGATGTGAGATGTAACATACCTCATAGAGAGATTAAGCCATTAATCTGGCGGATGGTGATCATTAGGTCGACATGAGTTAGGTCGACATACATCGGATCGACCATGTTTGGTCGACATGGTCATTAGGCCGACATGTACTAGATCGACATGGAAAAAGGTCCTTTTTCATACTTAACGATCCACGTGGACTACAGTTGGGAATGGTAACCTTGCCCGAAGCATGGTGAGCGAAGCGAGCCATGCGAGGGGACATGGTGCACTAATTGGGGTTCCCCGTTACTTTTCAAAGAAAACGACACCAATTTTTTTAAAAAAAAACTCATGTCGACCTTTTTCCATGTCGACCTAGTACGTGTCGACCAAATGACCAGGTCGACCTAATGCTAGAGATGAGCGGGTTCGGTTTCTCTGAATCCGAACCCGCACGAACTTCATGTTTTTTTTCACGGGTCCGAGCGACTCGGATCTTCCCGCCTTGCTCGGTTAACCCGAGCGCGCCCGAACGTCATCATGACGCTGTCGGATTCTCGCGAGACTCGGATTCTATATAAGGAGCCGCGCGTCGCCGCCATTTTCACACGTGCATTGAGATTGATAGGGAGAGGACGTGGCTGGCGTCCTCTCCATTTAGATTAGGAGAGAGAGAGAGAGATTGACCTGAGGCTGATACTGTAGAAGAGAGTGCAGAGTTTAGTGACTGACCACAGTGACCACCAGCAGTGCAGTTGTTTTATTTAATATATCCGTTCTCTGCCTGAAAAAAAATGGTACACACAGTGACTCAGTCACATACCATATCTGTGTGCACTGCTCAGCCCAGTGTGCTGCATGCCTGCATCATCTATGTATATATTATATATCTGACTGTGCTCAGCTCACACAGCTTATAATTGTGGGGGAGACTGGGGAGCACTGCAGTGCCAGTTATAGGTTATAGCAGGAGCCAGGAGTACAAGACAGTCACATACCATATCTGTGTGCACTGCTCAGCCCAGTGTGCTGCATCATCTATGTATATATTATATATCTGACTGTGCTCAGCTCACACAGCTTATAATTGTGGGGGAGACTGGGGAGCACTGCAGTGCCAGTTATAGGTTATAGCAGGAGCCAGGAGTACATATTATATTAAAATTAAACAGTGCACACTTTTGCTGCAGGAGTGCCACTGCCAGTGTGACTGACCAGTGACCTGACCACACTGACCACCAGTATAGTTAGTAGTATACTATATTGTGATTGCCTGAAAAAGTTAAACACTCGTCGTGTGACTTCACTTGTGTGGTGTTTTTTTTTTAATTCTATAAAAAACTCATTCTGCTGACAGACCGTGTCCAGCAGGTCCGTCATTATATAATATATATACCTGTCCGGCTGCAGTAGTGATATATATATATTTTTTATATCATTATTTATCATCCAGTCGCAGCAGACACAGTACGGTAGTTCACGGCTGTAGCTACCTCTGTGTCGGCACTCGGCAGTCCATCCATAATTGTATACCACCTACCCGTGGTTTTTTTTTCTTTCTTCTTTATACATACATACTACTACATCTCTTTATCAACCAGTCTATATTAGCAGCAGACACAGTACAGTACGGTAGTTCACGGCTGTGGCTACCTCTGTGTCGGCACTCGGCAGTCCGTCCATAATTGTATACCACCTAACCGTGGTTTTTTTTTCTTTCTTCTTTATACATACATACTACGACATCTCTTTATCAACCAGTCTATATTAGCAGCAGACACAGTACAGTACGGTAGTTCACGGCTGTGGCTACCTCTGTGTCGGCACTCGGCAGTCCGTCCATAATTGTATACCACCTAACCGTGGTTTTTTTTTTCTTCTTCATACATACATACTACGACATCTCTTTATCAACCAGTCTATATTAGCAGCAGACACAGTACAGTACGGTAGTTCACGGCTGTGGCTACCTCTGTGTCGGCACTCGGCAGTCCGTCCATAATTGTATACCACCTAACCGTGGTTTTTTTTTTTCTTTCTTCTTTATACATACATACTACGACATCTCTTTATCAACCAGTCTATATTAGCAGCAGACACAGTACAGTACGGTAGTTCACGGCTGTGGCTACCTCTGTGTCGGCACTCGGCAGTCCGTCCATAATTGTATACCACCTAACCGTGGTTTTTTTTTCTTTCTTCTTCATACATACATACTACGACATCTCTTTATCAACCAGTCTATATTAGCAGCAGACACAGTACAGTACGGTAGTTCACGGCTGTGGCTACCTCTGTGTCGGCACTCGGCAGTCCGTCCATAATTGTATACCACCTACCCGTGGTTTTTTTTTCTTTCTTCTTTATACATACATACTACTACATCTCTTTATCAACCAGTCTATATTAGCAGCAGACACAGTACAGTACGGTAGTTCACGGCTGTGGCTACCTCTGTGTCGGCACTCGGCAGTCCGTCCATAATTGTATACCACCTACCCGTGGTTTTTTTTTCTTTCTTCTTCATACATCCATACTACGACATCTCTTTATCAACCAGTCTATATTAGCAGCAGACACAGTACAGTACGGTAGTTCACGGCTGTGGCTACCTCTGTGTCGGCACTCGGCAGTCCGTCCATAATTGTATACCACCTAACCGTGGTTTTTTTTTCTTTCTTCTTCATACATACATACTACGACATCTCTTTATCAACCAGTCTATATTAGCAGCAGACACAGTACGGTAGTTCACGGCTGTAGCTACCTCTGTGTCGGCAGTCCGTCCATAATTGTATACTAGTATCCATCCATCTCCATTGTTTACCTGAGGTGCCTTTTAGTTGTGCCTATTAAAATATGGAGAACAAAAATGTTGAGGTTCCAAAATTAGGGAAAGATCAAGATCCACTTCCACCTCGTGCTGAAGCTGCTGCCACTAGTCATGGCCGAGACGATGAAATGCCAGCAACGTCGTCTGCCAAGGCCGATGCCCAATGTCATAGTACAGAGCATGTCAAATCCAAAACACCAAATATCAGTAAAAAAAGGACTCCAAAACCTAAAATAAAATTGTCGGAGGAGAAGCGTAAACTTGCCAATATGCCATTTACCACACGGAGTGGCAAGGAACGGCTGAGGCCCTGGCCTATGTTCATGGCTAGTGGTTCAGCTTCACATGAGGATGGAGGCACTCAGCCTCTCGCTAGAAAAATGAAAAGACAAGCTGGCAAAAGCAGTAGCACCGCAAAGAACTGTGCGTTCTTCGAAATCCCAAATCCACAAGGAGAGTCCAATTGTGTCGGTTGCGATGCCTGACCTTCCCAACACTGGACGTGAAGAGCATGCGCCTTCCACCATTTGCACGCCCCCTGCAAGTGCTGGAAGGAGCACCCGCAGTCCAGTTCCTGATAGTCAGATTGAAGATGTCAGTGTTGAAGTACACCAGGATGAGGAGGATATGGGTGTTGCTGGCGCTGGGGAGGAAATTGACCAGGAGGATTCTGATGGTGAGGTGGTTTGTTTAAGTCAGGCACCCGGGGAGACACCTGTTGTCCGTGGGAGGAATATGGCCGTTGACATGCCTGGTGAAAATACCAAAAAAATCAGCTCTTCGGTGTGGAACTATTTCAACAGAAATGCGGACAACAGGTGTCAAGCCGTGTGTTCCCTTTGTCAAGCTGTAATAAGTAGGGGTAAGGACGTTAACCACCTCGGAACATCCTCCCTTATACGTCACCTGCAGCGCATTCATAATAAGTCAGTGACAAGTTCAAAAACTTTGGGTGACAGCGGAAGCAGTCCACTGACCAGTAAATCCCTTCCTCTTGTAACCAAGCTCACGCAAACCACCCCACCAACTCCCTCAGTGTCAATTTCCTCCTTCCCCAGGAATGCCAATAGTCCTGCAGGCAATGTCACTGGCAATTCTGACGAGTCCTCTCCTGCCTGGGATTCCTCCGATGCATCCTTGCGTGTAACGCCTACTGCTGCTGGCGCTGCTGTTGTTGCTGCTGGGAGTCGATGGTCATCCCAGAGGGGAAGTCGTAAGCCCACTTGTACTACTTCCAGTAAGCAATTGACTGTTCAACAGTCCTTTGCGAGGAAGATGAAATATCACAGCAGTCATCCTGCTGCAAAGCGGATAACTGAGGCCTTGACAACTATGTTGGTGTTAGACGTGCGTCCGGTATCCGCCGTTAGTTCACAGGGAACTAGACAATTTATTGAGGCAGTGTGCCCCCGTTACCAAATACCATCTAGGTTCCACTTCTCTAGGCAGGCGATACCGAGAATGTACACGGACGTCAGAAAAAGACTCACCAGTGTCCTAAAAAATGCAGTTGTACCCAATGTCCACTTAACCACGGACATGTGGACAAGTGGAGCAGGGCAGGGTCAGGACTATATGACTGTGACAGCCCACTGGGTAGATGTATGGACTCCCGCCGCAAGAACAGCAGCGGCGGCACCAGTAGCAGCATCTCGCAAACGCCAACTCTTTCCTAGGCAGGCTACGCTTTGTATCACCGGTTTCCAGAATACGCACACAGCTGAAAACCTCTTACGGCAACTGAGGAAGATCATCGCGGAATGGCTTACCCCAATTGGACTCTCCTGTGGATTTGTGGCATCGGACAACGCCAGCAATATTGTGTGTGCATTAAATATGGGCAAATTCCAGCACGTCCCATGTTTTGCACATACCTTGAATTTGGTGGTGCAGAATTATTTAAAAAACGACAGGGGCGTGCAAGAGATGCTGTCGGTGGCCAGAAAAATTGCGGGACACTTTCGGCGTACAGGCACCACGTACAGAAGACTGGAGCACCACCAAAAACTACTGAACCTGCCCTGCCATCATCTGAAGCAAGAAGTGGTAACGAGGTGGAATTCAACCCTCTATATGCTTCAGAGGTTGGAGGAGCAGCAAAAGGCCATTCAAGCCTATACAATTGAGCACGATATAGGAGGTGGAATGCACCTGTCTCAAGCGCAGTGGAGAATGATTTCAACGTTGTGCAAGGTTCTGATGCCCTTTGAACTTGCCACACGTGAAGTCAGTTCAGACACTGCCAGCCTGAGTCAGGTCATTCCCCTCATCAGGCTTTTGCAGAAGAAGCTGGAGACATTGAAGGAGGAGCTAACACAGAGCTATTCCGCTAGGCATGTGGGACTTGTGGATGGAGCCCTTAATTCGCTTAACAAGGATTCACGGGTGGTCAATCTGTTGAAATCAGAGCACTACATTTTGGCCACCGTGCTCGATCCTAGATTTAAAGCCTACCTTGGATCTCTCTTTCCGGCAGACACAAGTCTGCTGGGGTTGAAAGACCTGCTGGTGAGAAAATTGTCAAGTCAAGCGGAACGCGACCTGTCAACATCTCCTCCTTCACATTCTCCCGCAACTGGGGGTGCGAGGAAAAGGCTCAGAATTCCGAGCCCACCCGCTGGCGGTGATGCAGGGCAGTCTGGAGCGACTGCTGATGCTGACATCTGGTCCGGACTGAAGGACCTGACAACGATTACGGACATGTCGTCTACTGTCACTGCATATGATTCTCTCACCATTGAAAGAATGGTGGAGGATTATATGAGTGACCGCATCCAAGTAGGCACGTCACACAGTCCATACTTATACTGGCAGGAAAAAGAGGCAATTTGGAGGCCATTGCACAAACTGGCTTTATTCTACCTAAGTTGCCCTCCCACAAGTGTGTACTCCGAAAGAGTGTTTAGTGCCGCCGCTCACCTTGTCAGCAATCGGCGTACGAGGTTACATCCAGAAAATGTGGAGAAGATGATGTTCATTAAAATGAATTATAATCAATTCCTCCGCGGAGACATTGACCAGCAGCAATTGCCTCCACAAAGTACACAGGGAGCTGAGATGGTGGATTCCAGTGGGGACGAATTGATAATCTGTGAGGAGGGGGATGTACACGGTGATATATCGGAGGGTGATGATGAGGTGGACATCTTGCCTCTGTAGAGCCAGTTTGTGCAAGGAGAGATTAATTGCTTCTTTTTTGGGGGGGGTCCAAACCAACCCGTCATATCAGTCACAGTCGTGTGGCAGACCCTGTCACTGAAATGATGGGTTGGTTAAAGTGTGCATGTCCTGTTTTGTTTATACAACATAAGGGTGGGTGGGAGGGCCCAAGGACAATTCCATCTTGCACCTCTTTTTTCTTTTATTTTTCTTTGCGTCATGTGCTGTTTGGGGAGGGTTTTTTGGAAGGGACATCCTGCGTGACACTGCAGTGCCACTCCTAAATGGGCCCGGTGTTTGTGTCGGCCACTAGGGTCGCTAATCTTACTCACACAGTCAGCTACCTCATTGCGCCTCTTTTTTTCTTTGCGTCATGTGCTGATTGGGGGGGGTTTTTTGGAAGGGACATCCTGCGTGACACTGCAGTGCCACTCCTAAATGGGCCCGGTGTTTGTGTCGGCCACTAGGGTCGCTAATCTTACTCACACAGTCAGCTACCTCATTGCGCCTCTTTTTTTCTTTGCGTCATGTGCTGATTGGGGAGGGTTTTTTGGAAGGGACATCCTGCGTGACACTGCAGTGCCACTCCTAAATGGGCCCGGTGTTTGTGTCGGCCACTAGGGTCGCTAATCTTACTCACACAGTCAGCTACCTCATTGCGCCTCTTTTTTTCTTTGCGTCATGTGCTGATTGGGGAGGGTTTTTTGGAAGGGACATCCTGCGTGACACTGCAGTGCCACTCCTAAATGGGCCCGGTGTTTGTGTCGGCCACTAGGGTCGCTAATCTTACTCACACAGTCAGCTACCTCATTGCGCCTCTTTTTTTCTTTGCGTCATGTGCTGATTGGGGAGGGTTTTTTGGAAGGGACATCCTGCGTGACACTGCAGTGCCACTCCTAAATGGGCCCGGTGTTTGTGTCGGCCACTAGGGTCGCTTATCTTACTCACACAGTCAGCTACCTCATTGCGCCTCTTTTTTTCTTTGCGTCATGTGCTGATTGGGGAGGGTTTTTTGGAAGGGACATCCTGCGTGACACTGCAGTGCCACTCCTAAATGGGCCCGGTGTTTGTGTCGGCCACTAGGGTCGCTTATCTTACTCACACAGTCAGCTACCTCATTGCGCCTCTTTTTTTCTTTGCGTCATGTGCTGATTGGGGAGGGTTTTTTGGAAGGGACATCCTGCGTGACACTGCAGTGCCACTCCTAGATGGGCCAGGTGTTTGTGTCGGCCACTAGTGTCGCTTAGCTTAGTCATCCAGCGACCTTGGTGCAAATTTTAGGACTAAAAATAATATTGTGAGGTGTGAGGTATTCAGAATAGACTGAAAATGAGTGGAAATTATGGTTTTTGAGGTTAATAATAATATGGGATCAAAATGACCCCCAAATTCTATGATTTAAGCTGTTTTTTAGTGTTTTTTTAAAAAAACACCCGAATCCAAAACACACCCGAATCCGACAAAAAAAATTCGGTGAGGTTTTGCCAAAACGCGGTCGAACCCAAAACACGGCCGCGGAACCGATCCCAAAACCAAAACACAAAACCCGAAAAATTTCAGGCGCTCATCTCTACCTAATGCATGTCCACCAAACGTGGTCGACCCAATGTGTGTCGACCTAACTCATGTCGACCTAATGAACCACACCCAATCTAGCACAGTCTGTAAAATGACAGAAACTGATTGTCCAACTTCTCCACTTTTTCCCTGTCTCTAAGGTTTGACACATCTCCTCCTATGTCATACTAATGTTGCAGCTACATGTTACACACTATACAGCAGCTACTGCTGATCCGAATCCGGTGTAACTAACAGTACTTATGGAAAATTAGGTAAGTACTCTAAAGAGTAATGTTAGGACTAATCGGGTGGTCAGGGGGCACGTGTAAGAAATTAGTGCACAGGGGTGCATATTGGTGTGCTGGGGGGCATGTGCAAGCAGTTTGTGTGCAGGGGGGTATATTGTTATGCAGGGGGCATATTGGAAAATGTTGGGCGGGAAAGAGGGGAGACGGGAGAGGTGTAGTATGATAGACGGGAGAAGGAGGGGGGTTGAAGCAAAATACAGAGCATGCAAGGAGGGCAAGTTCTGAGTCCGAATGTAGAAAAGGGACCATGACCTGATTGCAGACTCTATAAAGTGGAGATATTAACTTGTAGAGTCCATTAGCTCCAAGCACTATGAAGGCAGTGCCACACCAAGCAATCCCATTTACAGTAATGCTTTGGAGGGAGATGGGATCTTATAAATCACTACTCACATCCCTCCATGACCCGGTCATACCCCTTTCAAACAGGAAATCAGAAGATTTTATGCCCTTTTGCGAGTACTCCCATTGATCAATGTTCTGCAGGGTACAGTCAGAATGAGATTAGCTTTCTCCATATTACCAGTACCAGTGCAAAACAAGGTGTGTCAGATTTTCCTACCAAGTGTTCTGTACGTGTGTCTGTGGATCTGAGTGCTCAGTCATCGCACCATAGAGAGAATCTGGTAAGTGGCTTACAGTGATCATTGGGCCTGCATATGTCTGATGCACTGTATTACATGAACTGCACTTTGGGGCAAACTATAGCTTGTTACATGCATCTTTCATGGGCAACAATTGCTCTATAATCAATCATTTGGAAACCCCCCTTACAGATATCCTGCATTTGAAGTGGTGAGAGTGGCACCATTGCTAATGTCCTGTAAAGGCTCGCTGTAGCATGCATGTGCCTGTACAATGCTATTTTGGTGTTTTATTTTTCCATTACACTTTTACAGGCATTTTTGTGTCTATTATGCCAGGGGGTGGTGGTGGGTGAGTGGTATTTCAAATGGTGAGGCATGGTGCCAAGTAGTGGAAGTAGGTGAGGTACGGAGGTAAAGAGTAATAGTGAGTGAGAGGGATATCTATGTGTGTGAGGTATGGAGTACGAGAATGTTCATGAGGGCAATTGCAGTGTGCAAAGAATGAGGTCATTTTGTAATAGACAATGGGGCCCATTTATCAAAGAGTTTTACCTATTTAAAACTATATGTCAATTAAAAACAGCAGTTGAATGATTAGTTACAATGCTTTTTAATATGAAACTTTTTTTCAATATATAGAGCAGTAGATAAGACATGTGGAACCACCAGGGGTGGCTGTAATTGCCCCTACCAAAAAGAAAGGGGGTGGCGCCATAGCTTGCACTTGCTCCAGACACCATAAAAATTATGTGTTTAATGTGTTTGGTGGTTGGACTTTTGATGTGATGCTTACAATAGTCACAGAATGCCCCAAACTGTTGTCAATAATTTGGCACTTAATCTGTCCAAACATTCTAGTTATTTGGTATCTGCCACAACATTGTACTATGCCCCACCATGATGTCATCAGCAAATGGGTCATTAAGCAGTGTAAAGGAGTATACTGTTAAATAGTAGGCTAATGTAGACCAACAGGCTCTTTCATATTTCTGCCAAGCCCAAGATGGATGCAGCCTTCCAATGTTATTCCAGACCCAAATTCCATCCAGGCTCAAAAGGATTAAAATACATGTCTTAATGATGTCTCTAGTTTTTAGTGAAGTAATTGGCCTAATTCTGCGAAAACTGTGTGAGTATACAAGATAGATATGACTGAAGTTCAATATGTGTAAATACATGCAGAGAATGAAGAGTTACCTGTGGAGCAGGAATTGGCACATGGTATATAATTATAAATTCACTACTGGGATCGGATACACATTAGGTCATATTATCAATTCCATGCCAGGGTTGTGTTAATATGAACATCATTGCAAAGTGTCCTTAGTGTCTGGGGAACTTCCAGGTTCTTAACATTTGTCATTGGAAATGTGTGTCCCTACACCTGTGCTTGTTTTTCAGTTTTGACCAATACAATTTAATTTTACTGCTCACTGGATGCATGTCTTACCATCGATTCGTAGTTCCTGGAATTATGTTGGCATTTTATATTTTTATTTAATTATGATATACTCAAACTCAACAACGGTGACATCATTTGAATTAAAGTTATTGAATATTATTATAGTAAAATTCATGATGTGCTTAGATGCACCAGCTTAGTGATAAAGGGGCCTGGGAAATACTTTTAAAATGTTGACAACCAGAGCTATTTTTTGTCCGGAACGTTGTCCCTGAGAGTGTTCTAAAAAATGACATCACCATGAACCGGAACGTCCCGGTCACCGGCATCAGCAAAGTTGTCTCTCTTTGGGAGGGTGGGTGCAGGTGTGAAGAAGCATAACAATAGCCCCCGCAGCCTCCACAGTGGCTTGAGAGCGCCAGGGGCTGCTCTAAATAAACCACTCTAAAATGGCCACCGCTGAGGAGGAGACAGACGCTAGAGATCAAGTAGGACCTCGACAGCGGGCAATATTAGAGTTTTTTTTTTTTAACTTTAACAGGGAAGAAAAAAACAGTACTTTCTGAATGTGGTGTGATATACAAACTGTTGCTTTTTTTGAAACTGCTACTACCAGAAGCACCCCCACAGCCCACGGCACTCTCAAACCACTGTGGGGGCTATTGTTATGTTTCCTCACGCCCGCACGAAAGTGCTGGGAACCCCTGACACTGTGCACAAATCCCCTGGCAACATGCAACAGACCCCTGACAAGGAGCATGAGACCCCTGTAAGGAGCATTATTGTGTGTGGGGCATAAAATGGTGCCAGGGTCATAACTGTGTGTGGCATAATGTGTAATGGGCATTACAATTTGTGGCATAATGTGTAATAGGCATTACAGTGTGTGGAATAATGTGTAATGGGCAATGCGGTGTGTGGCATATTGTGTAAGGGGCATTATAATAAGGAGGAAATATTTCAAATAATGTAAGGGGCATGAAACAGGAATTATAATTTTTTTCCTGTGGTGGACAATGTTTGGTCATGCAGGTTGCAAAACTGGAGTATAAGGTAGTCTTTTTCTGCAAGGCCATGTACTTTGCAGCAATGTAAAGCCCCTCACCCCTCCCCTTTTTTTGGGGGGGGCGCACAAATTATTTATTCTCGCAAAGGATATAATTTTTTTTATAAAAGTCCCCCCCATTGTAGCTCCTTCCACATTACCCACAGCTCCGCCCACTGATGCCCACCCCCGGGAGTTCCTGAATCTATTTTTCTACAAAAATAGCACTGTTGACAACTATGATGGCAAGCCTAGGTACAGCATCATAAAATTCCAACTCAATCTTCCAAAGGACATGTGTTTGAAGTTAAATTAAAAAGGAATTAAACATGGAAACTACTGTAGGTTAGATAGAACAAGCTGACCTTTTCTGGTAACACATTTTACATGTCTAAGGAAGGAGTAGCCATGTCTTTCAATCTGGAAATACCAGGTGTCAGAGTAGCTCATAAATCAGATCAGATCATAAATCCTGACACACATGCAGCTCCTCCCAGAATAACAGGGAGCTCTAATCTTGCTTGGATGCAAGTTTGATGGGTGACACTTTAAAAAAAAAAAACCTCCCAAACAGCACTGGGAGCTTTTAGATCAGTTCTAGAAATGACACAGATAAGCAACACCAGCTTTTATACATGTGCGGACATGCTAATGCATTGTTTACATCTTTGCAGCAAAGCCTTTAAAGATGTCGGATATTTTATGGTTGTAAACCAAAGTATTTATCTCGTATGTATATACTCCATGACAAAAGGACAGAATAAACTCTTGACTAGACTAGTTAGCGCAACTGAAACAGACCTGGTCCTTGGCAAGGTGTGAAAAGAATGCAATGTATGGATATGGATGAGGGACACAGTGTCTTCAATGACCACTTTAAAGGGATAGTTTTATAGCTGTCACACACAAGTCAGCTGAACTGTGCACACCCTGTACAGAGAGACAAACACCTATGCATCCTATATATAAAATTCATTGGCCTGTGTGTTTGTCTGTCCGGTTATGCATTCTGACACTTATGCACTGATTGGGATGAAACCAATGCGAGGTGATCCAGTTGGATTCTGGCTAGGTTTTAGGAAGGGGATTAGGTTCCCGGTTGGACCTTCTGTTGGTGTACGCTGGGCAGAACTTTGACCCGGGGAGCCTGTGCTGAACCTTCCGCTTCATGGTGTAGGATGAAAAAAAATAATGAACTGTAATAACTGACAGAAATAACCATAATTCAATTACTTGAAATAACTTACAGAAATGGAGTAGGGAAGACACAAAATACTGTGTACCCAAAACCCTTGGAATATCAACATTGATAACAGAAGGAAAACTTTGAATTCATCTCGCAATGTAAAAGTGTTTATAAAACTGAACGGAAAGGAAAGCTGCGGATTAGGGCGATGGTGACATATCCCCCAAAGAAAAAACAGACCCTGAACAGCCATCTCATGGTGTGTTAGAAGAGCACCATACCTGCTAATAATTTGTAAAATGTTGACCGTTACATCCAACTCATTGATAACTTAATAACTTGAAGATTTAGACCCGGGCAACGTGGAGTACTTCAGCCAGTTATTTATAAATCTTTCATGTCAAATAGCTGAGAGTGAACAGCAGTAGTCCAACAGGGATGGCTGTAGTTTACTGATCCACTCTAGAATTAATTTGGAGTTGGTACGTCTAATTCATAATACATATACAGCATACCTCCCAACTTCTGGGAACAGGGGGTTGGGACGCTCGCGAAGCTACGACGCTCGTGCCCCGGAAAAGGAGCATAGTGTTGAGTGGGTGTGGCCTCATCTGAGTGGGCATGGCCTTGTGGCACTGACCCGTGGACCTGCATTTTGGGGGCATGCCCAGCGCTCACTGGGCAGCCCTCTGTTCCCCTCCCAGCACTGAACAGATGCCAATTCAGAGATCAATTGCTGCTTTGTAGAGCAGGGCAGCAAGTGATCAAAGGCTTCCTCACCTGACCCCCCTCGCCCGCAGGACACTGCTGCCCGCGGGAGGGACAGCGGGACAGTCTCTGAATAGCGGGACTGTCCTGCTGGATTCAGGACAGTTGGGAGGCATGATACAGTACTTTTAGAATGGAAGCTCTCATGATTTTCCTACTCTTTCTTAAACTTCTACTCCCTTTCAACTGCACCAAATCCCTCGGTTCTCTGCCACCCTGATACTTATTTCAGTGTCGTCTGCTGATGCAGCTATGTTAATATACCTTGTACTTGTCCTATATTGTTTTGATCTGTAATACCCCTTGCACCCTTCCCGGGTGCGACCCGGCTGAGACCCCTTTCAGACTGGAGGCCCAACCCTGATAATTTACGGGTTGATTACGTCACCGCAGATGCATGCCGAGATGATCCCCAATGCCGCCTCTTCCTATTCAGTGAATGGAGGCTGGGTCAGCCCGGGTTATTTCTACTGACCCCTTTCACCTTAAGTGGTAGCAGCAACCCGGGTTGCTGCATGCTCACGTGCAATATCCCGGGTTATTGCTGGCGGTCTGAAAGGGGTAGAAGTCACTGTTTCCTTGTTTTGCTTAATTGTTTATGCACTCTGTAATTGGGTGCTGCAAATCCCTTGCGGCGCCATATAAACAAAGGTTAATAAATAAATAAATATATATATATATATATATTTATTTATTTATTTATATATAGATAGATATATATAGATATATATGGATGTATGTGGATGTGTGTATGTTCCCGCATAACTCTGGAATGCCTGGAGCAATTTACACCAAACTTCTTACACATATGACTTACAATCTGAAAAAAATACTGTGGGGGTAAGAAACCCCTTGCACCCCTAGGGGTGGGGATGGGAAGGGGGTGACGTGTAAAAATCCATAGTTTTCGGGGTCGCTGAGATGAATAGTGACACTCCCGATTTCGTTTCAGTCCAAGTTCAGCCCCCATCAGCATGGGGGGTGAGAAGGGGTGAAAAATACTATATATATATATATATATATATATATATATATATATATTTCAGATATAAGTACTTAACCACCCTATTTCCAGTCAGGAGAGAATAGTGTCTCAATTATCAGAGGGAGGTTAACCTGTCACTTGAACTAAACATTGCCGAACCTCTCAGAGAGCAATAGGAGGAAAGGAGACATAAATATTTTGACGCATAAATGCATTAAAGGAAAGCTTGATAGTCAGCAACTGCCTAACTGCTTTGTGAAGGGTACTGACAGATCTCCCAGTGATTGCTTAGAACTTAAGCACGGATCTCTCGTGTGTATGTCCCCCAGCGATAGGCCGCGCATTGCTTTCGCCGGTGCTAGATTGAGCCTGCATGCAGGCTCAATGTAGCAGGTCGCTCACATCAGTGCTGTGTAAAGTGAGCGCCCCCCCCCCCCCCTCCTCCTTCCTCGCTCAGCACACATTGCACTGTGCTGAGCGGGGGAGAGATGTGCGCTGAGCGGTCACTATCTCTTTAATGGGGGTACACACAGAGGGGGGTACACACAGAGCGACGTTCACTTAATTTCTAAGCAATCTGACCATATAGCTCTGAACCTACTCAGCGCTTGCGATCACTTCAGCCTATTCCTGTCTGGATTTGACATCATACACACGCCCAGCCACGCCTGCGTTTTTTCAGACATGCCTGCGTTTTTGCAAACATTCCCTGAAAACGGTCAGTTGACACCCAGTAACGCCCCTTCCTGTCAATCTTCTTGCGGCCGCCAGTGTGAAGGAAAACTTTGCTAGAACCTGAGCACAACCACAAAGAGGTTTGTACCCGTACGTCGCGCGGGGCATACACATGCGCAGAAATGCAGTTTTTTTTACCTGATCGCTGTGCTGCGAAAATCGTCAGCGAGCAATCAACTCAGAATGACTCGCATCGCTCCATGTGTAGGGGTGTTGGTGACAGCGATGTGTGGTCCTGCGCGTCGCTATCGCCGGTGCTAGATTGGCCTGCATGCAGCGGTGAAATGAGCGGCTCCCAGTGTCCCTCTCCCCTCGCTCAGCACATCACGCTGTGCTGAGCGGGGGGAGAGATGTGTGCTGAACAGTTCGCTCAGCACACATCTCCCTCCACATCTCCACATCTCCATATCTGTACGGCCCTGAAGTGTTGTGCAAAATCTTTACCTTTTTACCTCAAATGAGGAGCCCTCAGGAGAGTGAGAAGCTAAGCAAGGAGACCTAGAGCCCTTTGGAATAGAGTCAGCCTTTCTCTGCAAACCATACATATTTAACATACAGCAGCCGGAGCTTGGCCTATCGCCCCAGCATTTACAGCACTGAGCAGGGCAGCATCAGAGGCGGGACGGGGCAGAGAAGGAGGCAGATTATTCTCCTCAGCGCCAGTCTTTTGACAGCATCAATCCGAGGAAGACCCACCCGGAGGTGCAGCCTGACAAAGATTGGCAGCGGCGGGCGGAGCATGTCCTATTGTAAGTCTAATTAGTTTACCAGGAAGTCCTTCCAAATTATACGCACGGAAATACTTGAAATTCCATAGCGAAGCACGGATATTCAGCTAGTAATAAATAAATATAACTGCATAAAAAGCACTCAATGTACTAGTGTAAGTACTAATGTACTAGTGTTAGTACCCAGTGCTAATCTGGAGCAGATTTATGCCATATGTAATATTTACATATCCTATGTAATAAAAGGCTAACGCTGCTTCTCACCTATATGGGGTCAATTTTTTTTGCCCGCCGGCGGCCAATAGATGGCGCCTGATGGGGCAATTTAAGTGCTGCTTCATTCGGGAGCACACAGCCGCCTGTGCTGAGTGCTGACATTTCTGCAAACTTGCCGACTTCTCTAATCTCCTCTCCGGGAGATGCTCGGAGAGGAGAAGCAGCTGGGTGGGGCCGAGTTAATGGTGTCATCAGGCCCTGCACACACACCGGGTTTAGTGGGTCATTCAGACCTGGTCGCACGCAGGCCGTTTTTTGCACTGCTGCGACCAGGTAATCACCGCCTACAGGGGAGGGGGTTAGGGCTGTGCAGGGTTGCAATCGCTTGTGCAGAGAGCTGCACAAACGAAAAGTTTGTGCAGTTTCTGGACAGCTCAGGACTTACTCACCTGCTGCGATGATCCGGCTTGGAGCTGACGTCAGGAACTCTCCTCTTCAACGGCTGGGCACGCCTGTGTTTTTCCGGACACTCCTCGAAAACGGTGAGTTGCCGCCCCGGTCTGCCTTTTGCCTGTCGATCTTCTTGCATTCGCCGCTGTGAACGGCTTCTTCATTAGGTCCGTTGCTCCGTGGCGACCGCTGTCGCTGGTGACCGAAAAGCCTGTGCATTGCCGCCTGTGCGCATCTGCAGTTTAGACCCGTTCGCACGGCTGCGATAAATTGCAGCGTGCGAATGGATCTGAATGACCCCCTAAGTCTGTGATTGGGCAATATTTGCATATGTGTGGAGCCAAAATTACGCGATTAGCATATAATAGCGTCATTAGGCTCCGCCTCCTCCGTCGGGTCTGCAATTTCGCTGTGATATTCTCCCCATTCTGCACACTTCACTAGGAAGTGGGCAGAATGCGGGAGGGGTGCCTACCTCTTCCGGAGCTGCGGGGGACTACCCGAGAAACTGTGTGTCTCCCGCAGAATCCGGGAGAGCAGGTAAGTATGCATTACTGTTATGCTGTTCCATCATTTTGACAGGCTGGTGATTAGTATAATATACTAGATGTTGTTTACATTACTGCCTGAGTTTTCTCTCTCTATTTCTTCCTCTCTTTCACTCTCTTTACTCCTTTCTTTCTTCTGTGTTCTACCCTTCCTTTTTTCCTCCACTCTCTCCCCCTCTTACTATATCTCTCTTTTCCCTCTCATCTGCCTATGTTTCTTATCAGTACTTAGTTTATAATATACTGTAGATCATTCTTAGCATTACCTTTTTTCTTTTCATCTTTTATGTTGTAGTGTTTTGGATGTCCTCACTTTTTCTTCTATACAGGGTTTGTTTTTGTTTTTGTTTTATTCTGTACATGGCCTGTGTTCCTTTTTTTTATTTCTTCTAAACTGTTTTTTTTTTTTTTATGTGTGGATAATGTTGTGATGTTGTCAATGGCTGATTTTCAGGAGGTAGTATGTGATGATATGTATTTCCCATACATATCATCACATATTACCTCCTGACAAAGATTGGCAAAAAGGAGTGTCTAGAGACTGTAGATGTGTGTTATACTGAAACTCTAGAAGTAATATCACTGACAATGGAGTACAAGATCAACTGTCATTAGATGCCAATGCGATCAGTCTTCAGCTCCATATATCAGATTACCATACTTGACTACTCTTACTTCCCCCTTGAGACCTTGGAGAGTAGATAAATGTTGGTGTAGAAGGAGGCATGGGGTCTAATTCAGCATGGATCGTTATTCTGAGAAATTGCAGTTGTCTGCGAGTAGAAAGGCGCTGGCCCGACAGGAAGAAAAATGTCCCGTGCTAAATTGCGAATTCATTGCAGATCGTTATGCACTCGCAGATGCATACACATTTCCCGAAACATTAATAATTAATAATAATAATAATTTTATTTATATAGCGCTCTTTCTCCAATAGGACTCAAGGCGCTTAACAGATACATAGCATAATATAGTACAGAAAATAATGAAGTACATTTTCATAAAATACAGAAGCATGAAGATACTAAAAGGGACACTATGGAAATGCTTGAGTAAACAGAAAAGTCTTGAGTCTACTTTTGAAGGATTCTATAGTTGGGGCCTCTCGCACTGTGCGGGGAAGTGAGTTCCATAGAGTTGGAGCCGCATGACTAAAAGCTCGACCCCCAGATGAATTACGGTAGATTCTAGGTACTGCTAAAAGTCCTTCATCTACAGATCGCAGTAATCGAGTGGGGCAGTATGGGGTCAGCAGCTGTTTCAGGTACCTTGGGCCTTGGTCATGTAATGCTTTGAAACTCAGTAAGCCAATCTTGAAGATGATTCGCCATCTTACAGGCAGCCAGTGAAGGGAGTAGAGGATGGGTGTTATGTGGCTAGAACGGGGCTGGTTGGTTAATAGCCTGGCAGCTGTGTTTTGCACCAGCTGTAAGCGTTGCAATTCTTTTGCTGGTAGACCAAGGTAGAGGGCATTACAGTAGTCTAAACGAGATGATACAAATGCATGTATGACTTTTGGCATGTCATCTGAGGGAATTAAGTGCTTGATTCTGGCTATGTTCCTCAGGTGAAAGAATGAGGATTTGATTGTGGCTGATATCTGATGTTTAAGTGTCAAGCCACCATCCAGGACAACGCCAAGATTCCGCACACGATCACTGGTCTGTAATTCTGAATCCCCGAGTGTAAGTCCAGTTGGTTGGCTATGCTGCAGTCTTGTCCTTTGATGTTGCGGTCGTATCAAAAGGACCTCTGTTTTATCCGGGTTCAGTTGCAGCCAACTGGCGCTCATCCACTCCTGTAGTTCAGCTAGACAGCCATTTAGGGTGGCTATTGGGTTATCAGTGCCCGGAGCAAAGGACAAGTACAGTTGTGTATCATCTGCATAGCAGTGGTAGACCAGGCCATGGCGCCTGATTATTTCGCCCAATGGGAGCATGTATACTGCAAAAAGCATGGGGGATAGTATAGAACCTTGTGGGACACCACATTGCAATGGCACTGGTGGTGATGAGTATAATCCAGATGATACTCTCTGTGACCTGCCTGTGAGAAATGATTTGAACCAGCTTAGGACTGTGCCATCCAGACCACAGAAATGTATCAGTCGCTCAATCAGAAGCCCATGGTCCACGGTATCAAATGCTGCCGAGAGATCCAGAAGGATTAATATTGAACAGTCACCTCTGTCTTTTGCCATCAGAAGATCATTTAACACACACACCAGCGCTGTTTCAGTGCTATGTCTTCTCCTGAATCCTGATTGAAATGGATCATAAATATCATGGGTTGTCAGGCGGGTTTCCAGTTGATTTGCAACGACTTTCTCAATAACCTTTCCTAGGAAAGGAAGGTTTGATACCGGTCTGTAGTTGGTCATGCAGTCGGGATCTAAATTAGGTTTTTTAAGAAGCGGTCTAACAATTGCTTCCTTTAGGGGTCCAGGAAAAATGCCTGTCTGCAAAGAGCATTGAACAATTTTTGTAAAGACAGGACCAATTATATCCATACAACCGATTAGAAGCTTGGTTGAGGCTGGGTCCAGATCACAGGTGGTGGGACGCAAAATCCGAGCAATTTCAGCAGTGTCCTTTACATCCACTGGGTCAAAGCTGGTCCATGAAGGCAGGTAGCTTATATTGGTAGGCTTTGTAGTTTGGCACTCCTTTGATGGCACTGTGGAGATTCCAGCCCGGATGGTGGATATTTTATCTGCAAAGAAGTTTGCAAACTCGTTGCATCTTGCCTGGGAGAGGGTCTCATCAATCTGCAGGCATGCTGGCTTGCAAAGCATCTCCACTGTGCGGAAAAGTTGAGCTGGCCTATTGTTTGCTGCTGTGATCTCATTTGACAGGAACTGTGATTTCTTACGAGTGATTGTCGATTGATATTCTTCGTTATGCTTTATTAGTTTTATTTTGTCATCCACTAGGTTAGTCTTCCTCCATCGTCTTTCCAGTCTACGCCCCCTTTTCTTGAGCTCACTAACACTGTTGTCGAACCATGGAGCTTGACGTTGTGGTTTACGAGGTCTTAAACGCACAGGGGCGATAATATCAATTGCAGCCATAACATCCCTATTATAATAACGGACTAGGGAACAGGGATCTTCACAGGCACCCAGTATAGCAGAGAGATCCAGATTTGCTGCAAGAGCCTGGGGAGTCATACCCCTCCTTGGACGATACCTGGTCAACTCCACGGGCAGAGATTTTATTTGAGGGGTTGCAACTGAGAACCAGAGGGAGTAGTGGTCTGACCAGATGACTGGGTTTATTTTTAGGTCAGTGACTTCTAATCCAATCTGAAAGACAAGGTCGTTGAAGAATCTTTGCCGTCTGAGCAAATGTGAGTAGGTCTGAGGCTGGAAGTGGTCTGCGCTGGCGTCAGAGACCCTCCCAAAAATGTTTGGGTGTGCCTGCGTTTTTTTTAACACACCCAAAAAAAGGTTTCCGCCAAGAAACGCCGGATTGCTGTCAGTGAAACAGTGGCTACATTGCGATTATGATCTGTACACTATTACCCCTCATGCGCTTGCAATGTGAACGCCATGCTTGCGCAGTCCTTCGATAATCCCTCAATTTGAGATTTCTGAATAGCGATCCATGCTGAATTAGGCCCATAGGACTTCCTTCAGTAAGGATTGCACATTCTGCTTTTTAGGAGAATTTGCAATCCTTTGACTCACATGCTGGCGGCCGCCCATCACAGGGCAAAGCCACCCAGCATGCTACCTGCCGTCCCCCATATGCGTCAAACACTAACTACGATCGCAACGCAATTAGTGCGTGGTCACAGAAATTATGGAAGCCTCCTGCCGTCGCAGCCATCTTTTTGATCGGAGCGGCTGCGTATCACATTAACGCAGCTGCCAAGCCCAGATAATGTCGCTGCCACGCCCCTGTTTGGAAGCCGCCACCCCTGCAACGCACCGTCTCCGCCTTGTACATGGAGCGTTGCCGTCCCACAAACAAATACTGCGGGGCACCTGCATTAAATGCAGGCGCATGCACAGGTCAGGATCAGTTTATACGCCCGCAGGGCGAACCTAATCACTGCATATTGTTGGATTGCGATTTGCGATCAAACTTGAATTAGAGCAATAGTGCGGTAAATCTCTTCATCACAGCCCTTTCACTTGGAGAACTCCCTGGACATACAGTATTACGAAAGTAGGCAAGTATGCATATAACACACATTCAAAAACTGAGGAGCGCTGACCTCCGCCACTATAATGACAGGAATCCCGCACAGGGAGGATGGGAGTTGATCAAAACCACAGGTCACATAGTAATCATTGTTTTTTTTACAATGTGTGTATTCTATCACTCCACCCTGACACCTCCTCAGGCCACGGCCTTTGACTGGCAATAATATGCTACTCTTTCTTCCATATTGACTCCATAAATAACAGGGTTTAAACATGGAAAAAGGTCCATCAAGTTCAACTTTTCCCACATTCTAACTGGATTGATCCAGGGAAAGGGAAACAAATCCTCCAGTGTGACAGCTGCCAATGTAGCATCACAAGGTAGAAAATATTGTTCAGAAAAAAGCAATCACATAAAATCCCTGGACCAATTACCCTATTATGTCCTTACTAAAGATAGTTACATATGCTATTTCTGGTAAGAAGGGCATTAATTCCATTTTAAAATTTGGTTATTGACTTTACCATTACTACTATTATGTGGAAAGTCAACTCAGTTCTCTATTTAAAAGAAAAACTAAAGACCATTTCTCCTGCTTTCAGCAGAAAACTGTTTTTATCACTCCAAAAAAGTTGAAACTGCGTAGGAGTTGTCACGCTAGTATCAGCCCATAGCTTTAAAGAAGAAACAATAGAAGATGGTGTTTTGTTCACTCACACTAGAAGAAAAGCAGGAAGAGTCAGTTATCTCTTCCACAGCGCTTCACACCGCCATTTCCTTCTGCACCTGTTCTGTACAAGCGCCAGATGAGCAGTAAAAATACGATGCCGTCTTTTGCATTTCTCAGACCACTGTAGGCTCCTTCTGTCCTCACTGGGACAGATATAAAATATATAAATACGGAAAAAAAATGTTTTTAAAGCAAAATGCCACAAAAAAGTGGCAAAACTTTACAGGTACTTTTTATGAATCTTTTTAAATAGAAGCCTTAGGCTGGGTACGCACTTGCCGATGTAAGTGACATCACGCAAAATCCCCCCCGCACACAATATTGTTCATACACACTGAACGATATTGTTTGCGTCTCGTACAATATCTTTATATTTCAAGTTGAAAAAGTGCAAAACAGGAGTTATTCATAAAAAAGTGACATAACAATAATACACTAGGGGACTGTTTATTACAATGAATTCCACTGACTTGCACCTAGAAACAGCTGTCTCCTGCATTAAGAATCCACAGAACACCACCGGTCCCATACTCCTGTATGGGCACGGTGATATAGTTTAATTTACCAAGCTCCAAATAGCTTAGCTTGTCCTCAGTGGCTTGAGCCATCTTTAGGCAGCATTAGCCATTCTAGTTTATAGGCTACCTTTTCGCTCTGCAGGAATCTTTAATCATACTTGCCGATATTCTGGCTCCCCCATGCTGGAAGGGGCAGCCAGGTCGGCATAGGGAGCGGCGTGGTGCAGATTCAGTGGGCATGGTGGGGGTGAATGACATGGCATAGGGGTAGAAATGGGGCATAGCCACGTGATTGCATCATTATTGTCCCGCCCTGCAATATAATGCCAAGATTACCGGCATTGAGAGGCAGGACCACAAGGACGCGATTCCGTGCAATTCGCGTCACCCGACACCCTCGTCTGCCCACTGCGGACAGTGGCGTGGAAGGTTGCTGGTCAGTGCATGTGTGCGGGCTGACAGGGCCTAGCCGGAAACTTGACCACTCTTCAACCCAATTTTCGGGAGCCTCCCGGTCATCTCAGGGGAGTAGGCAAGTATGCTTTAGTACAGTATAATGCACGATATCCAGGGCTGGTTTCACAACATTTTGTAGTAGAGGCTAAAAGATCCAAGCTCTTGGAGCTTCATATTACTTTTTTGTTTTTTTAATCAAACATGATTTTGTTTATTTACAGACGTTAAATGGTGAGATCTTGAGATAACATTAAAAGCCCTATTTCTTGATAATCTTGTCTGCAGCTCTCCTGCTGCATGTGTCACAACAACGCTCTGTTAGTGAGTTTATGGTCCCAACACAATGAGTTATCCAAACAGCAATAAAGCTTTGAATTTAGGCTCGGTAGATACATAACTGTTCTAGGTCGACATGCGTTTTTCTTTTTGGTGCCGTTTTCTTTGTAAAGTGACGGGGAACCCGCTCCGCTACCTCTGCGCTGGGCACAAGTTACTTTTCACAATCGTCGTCCACGTGGATCGTAAAGTATGAAAAAGTAAAAAAAATATGTGAGAAACTCATGTCGACCTTATTCCATGTCGACCTAGTACATGTCGACCTACTAACCATGTCGACCTACTGACAATGTCGACCCAATGCAAGGTGACCAATAGTGGTCAACCTAATGACTGTCGACCTAAGTCTTGTCAACCTAATGACCGTAAACCGATGTCATTTGCCATTTAATTTATAACTGATGCAGATGGCGCTGATCAAGCATGGCACCAGGTACTTCAATACTAAATTTATAATGATAAACCTTTCTTGGGGTAATTAAAACAATGTTATAATTATCCTTTCAAGGGAGGGTTCCGCTAAAATACACACTGCTAGAGAAATAATACTATGTTTTTCTGAAGTGGTGGATGAAGGAAAATAACTACTTTTGTCAATTTCAAACACGTCAGTTAGGAGCTGATTGGCTGGAGCACCATTTATCATACGCAACGAGATTTAAAACTCGTTGCATATGTTAAAACTTGTTGATAAATGGGCCCCAATGTTTCTCTACAAGAAGAGTACAGTTCTCAATTTTATGATGATAATTGTGGATTATTTGATCTGTTGGCAGAGTGTTGCGGTTTTGGATAGGAATGTTAGTCCACACAACGGCACTTAACCAGGATGATTGGTTTATTCAGATAACAGAGATAACAGCCTGTAGTATATAGAAGATGTTCTGCAGCAGCAGGAACTCACAGTATACATGTGAAGCAGTACCATACCCAACTGTCCCGATTTTCGCGGGACAGTCCCGTTTTTTGGGGACTGTCCCGCTGTCCCACCCGCGGGCCGCAGTGTCCCGCGGTGGGGGGGTCAGTTGGGAGGCTCTGTCAATCGCTGCTCTGCAGAGCAGCGGTGAATAGACGCTGTGCGCATGCGCACAGCGTCTATTCAGTGGAGTCAGAGGGAGAGGGAGCATGCCAGCGGCTCACAGAGCGCTGGGCATGCCCCCTCAGTGACGAAAACGGTCCTCCCGCGAAGCCACGCCCCCTTTTCATAGGCCACGCCCCCTTTTCGGGAGCGCGCCGGCCCTGGTTGTTTAAATACATGGGAAAAAATGCATAGGGTTCCCCCGTATTTAGACAACCAGCACCGGGCTCTTTATCCGGTCCTGGTTCCAAAAATATGGGGGACAAAAGATGTATGGGTCCCCCATATTTGAAAAACCAGCACCGGGCTCCACTAGCCAGAGAGATAATGCCACTGCCGGGGGGGACACATTTATACCCCCCCCCCCCTCCTCCCCCCCAACTAGTCACCCCTGGCCGGGGTTCCCTGGGGGAGTGGGGACCCCTTAAATCAAGGGGTCTCCCCCTCCAAGCACCCAAGGGCCAGGGGTGAAGGCACTCCTGGGTCCTGGGGCTTCTGAGCTGTAGGAAACTTTAACTTACAGATGAAACAGGCAGCCAGCAGCGGACTGCAGTCAGACTCAGAAGCCAGCTCTCAGGGAGCAGGACTCTGAGTATGTGAAGAACCTCTTTTAAATTAGTGCAGCATAGGGGGTGGGGCTCATCCGTGGGCACCAGGCTGTGACAGGGACGTGCAGTCAGGGGAGGCAGAAGATACTTATGACACAGCTACTGTGTCATAAGTATATACTTTAGTCTTTATATTATGTTAATCATTTTTATTGTGTAAAAAAAAACACGTTTGAAATGTGTGTCAGAGGCACCGCTCTCTGTATCTCTTTATCCCATCTATACACTAGGTTTAAGGCATACTTGCCTACTCTCCCGGAATGGGCGGGAGGCTCCCGAAAATTGGGTGACCCTCCCACCCCCCCGGAAGAGCAGGCAAGTCTCCCGATTTTTTAGGGGCCCCCCTGCCCGGCCGCCCACTTAGTAAGTAAAGTGGGCGGTCCGGGCAGTCGATGACGCGATTCTTCAGTAGAGATGAGCGCCTGAAATTTTTCGGGTTTTGTGTTTTGGTTTTGGGTTCGGTTCCGCGGCCGTGTTTTGGGTTCGAACGCGTTTTGGCAAAACCTCACCGAATTTTTTTTGTCGGATTCGGGTGTGTTTTGGATTCGGGTGTTTTTTTCAAAAAACACTAAAAAACAGCTTAAATCATAGAATTTGGGGGTCATTTTGATCCCAAAGTATTATTAACCTCAAAAACCATAATTTACACTCATTTTCAGTCTATTCTGAATACCTCACACCTCACAATATTATTTTTAGTCCTAAAATTTGCACCGAGGTCGCTGTGTGAGTAAGATAAGCGACCCTAGTGGCCGACACAAACACCGGGCCCATCTAGGAGTGGCACTGCAGTGTCACGCAGGATGGCCCTTCCAAAAAACCCTCCCCAAACAGCACATGACGCAAAGAAAAAAAGAGGCGCAATGAGGTAGCTGTGTGAGTAAGATTAGCGACCCTAGTGGCCGACACAAACACCGGGCCCATCTAGGAGTGGCACTGCAGTGTCACGCAGGATGTCCCTTCCAAAAAACCCTCCCCAAACAGCACATGACGCAAAGAAAAAAAGAGGCGCAATGAGGTAGCTGACTGTGTGAGTAAGATTAGCGACCCTAGTGGCCGACACAAACACCGGGCCCATTTAGGAGTGGCACTGCAGTGTCACGCAGGATGTCCCTTCCAAAAAACCCTCCCCAATCAGCACATGATGCAAAGAAAAAGAAAAGAAAAAAGAGGTGCAAGATGGAATTGTCCTTGGGCCCTCCCACCCACCCTTATGTTGTATAAACAGGACATGCACACTTTAACCAACCCATCATTTCAGTGACAGGGTCTGCCACACGACTGTGACTGATATGACGGGTTGGTTTGGACCCCCCCCCCCAAAAAAGAAGCAATTAATCTCTCCTTGCACAAACTGGCTCTACAGAGGCAAGATGTCCACCTCATCTTCACCCTCCGATATATCACCGTGTACATCCCCCTCCTCACAGATTATCAATTCGTCCCCACTGGAATCCACCATCTCAGCTCCCTGTGTACTTTGTGGAGGCAATTGCTGCTGGTCAATGTCTCCGCGGAGGAATTGATTATAATTCATTTTAATGAACATCATCTTCTCCACATTTTCTGGATGTAACCTCGTACGCCGATTGCTGACAAGGTGAGCGGCGGCACTAAACACTCTTTCGGAGTACACACTTGTGGGAGGGCAACTTAGGTAGAATAAAGCCAGTTTGTGCAAGGGCCTCCAAATTGCCTCTTTTTCCTGCCAGTATAAGTACGGACTGTGTGACGTGCCTACTTGGATGCGGTCACTCATATAATCCTCCACCATTCTATCAATGTTGAGAGAATCATATGCAGTGACAGTAGACGACATGTCCGTAATCGTTGTCAGGTCCTTCAGTCCGGACCAGATGTCAGCATCAGCAGTCGCTCCAGACTGCCCTGCATCACCGCCAGCGGGTGGGCTCGGAATTCTGAGCCTTTTCCTCGCACCCCCAGTTGCGGGAGAATGTGAAGGAGGAGATGTTGACAGGTCGCGTTCCGCTTGACTTGACAATTTTGTCACCAGCAGGTCTTTCAACCCCAGCAGACTTGTGTCTGCCGGAAAGAGAGATCCAAGGTAGGCTTTAAATCTAGGATCGAGCACGGTGACCAAAATGTAGTGCTCTGATTTCAACAGATTGACCACCCGTGAATCCTTGTTAAGCGAATTAAGGGCTCCATCCACAAGTCCCACATGCCTAGCGGAATCGCTCCGTGTTAGCTCCTCCTTCAATGTCTCCAGCTTCTTCTGCAAAAGCCTGATGAGGGGAATGACCTGACTCAGGCTGGCAGTGTCTGAACTGACTTCACGTGTGGCAAGTTCAAAGGGCATCAGAACCTTGCACAACGTTGAAATCATTCTCCACTGCGCTTGAGACAGGTGCATTCCACCTACTATATCGTGCTCAATTGTATAGGCTTGAATGGCCTTTTGCTGCTCCTCCAACCTCTGAAGCATATAGAGGGTTGAATTCCACCTCGTTACCACTTCTTGCTTCAGATGATGGCAGGGCAGGTTCAGTAGTTTTTGGTGGTGCTCCAGTCTTCTGTACGTGGTGCCTGTACGCCGAAAGTGTCCCGCAATTCTTCTGGCCACCGACAGCATCTCTTGCACGCCCCTGTCGTTTTTTAAAAAATTCTGCACCACCAAATTCAAGGTATGTGCAAAACATGGGACGTGCTGGAATTTGCCCATATTTAATGCACACACAATATTGCTGGCGTTGTCCGATGCCACAAATCCACAGGAGAGTCCAATTGGGGTAAGCCATTCCGCGATGATCTTCCTCAGTTGCCGTAAGAGGTTTTCAGCTGTGTGCGTATTCTGGAAAGCGGTGATACAAAGCGTAGCCTGCCTAGGAAAGAGTTGGCGTTTGCGAGATGCTGCTACTGGTGCCGCCGCTGCTGTTCTTGCGGCGGGAGTCCATACATCTACCCAGTGGGCTGTCACAGTCATATAGTCCTGACCCTGCCCTGCTCCACTTGTCCACATGTCCGTGGTTAAGTGGACATTGGGTACAGCTGCATTTTTTAGGACACTGGTGACTCTTTTTCTGAGGTCTGTGTACATTTTCGGTATCGCCTGCCTAGAGAAATGGAACCTAGATGGTATTTGGTACCGGGGACACAGTACCTCCAACAAGTCTCTAGTTGGCTCTGCAGTAATGATGGATACCGGAACCACGTTTCTCACCACCCAGGATGCCAAGGCCTCAGTTATCCGCTTTGCAGTAGGATGACTGCTGTGATATTTCATCTTCCTCGCAAAGGACTGTTGAACAGTCAATTGCTTACTGGAAGTAGTACAAGTGGGCTTACGACTTCCCCTCTGGGATGACCATCGACTCCCAGCGGCAACAACAGCAGCGCCAGCAGCAGTAGGCGTTACACGCAAGGATGCATCGGAGGAATCCCAGGCAGGAGAGGACTCGTCAGAATTGCCAGTGACATGGCCTGCAGGACTATTGGCATTCCTGGGGAAGGAGGAAATTGACACTGAGGGAGTTGGTGGGGTGGTTTGCGTGAGCTTGGTTACAAGAGAAAGGGATTTACTGGTCAGTGGACTGCTTCCGCTGTCACCCAAAGTTTTTGAACTTGTCACTGACTTATTATGAATGCGCTGCAGGTGACGTATAAGGGAGGATGTTCCGAGGTGGTTAACGTCCTTACCCCTACTTATTACAGCTTGACAAAGGGAACACACGGCTTGACACCTGTTGTCCGCATTTCTGGTGAAATACCTCCACACCGAAGAGCTGATTTTTTGGGTATTTTCACCTGGCATGTCAACGGCCATATTCCTCCCACGGACAACAGGTGTCTCCCCGGGTGCCTGACTTAAACAAACCACCTCACCATCAGAATCCTCCTGGTCAATTTCCTCCCCAGCGCCAGCAACACCCATATCCTCCTCATCCTGGTGTACTTCAACACTGACATCTTCAATCTGACTATCAGGAACTGGACTGCGGGTGCTCCTTCCAGCACTTGCAGGGGGCGTGCAAATGGTGGAAGGCGCATGCTCTTCACGTCCAGTGTTGGGAAGGTCAGGCATCGCAACCGACACAATTGGACTCTCCTTGTGGATTTGGGATTTCGAAGAATGCACAGTTCTTTGCTGTGCTGCTTTTGCCAGCTTGAGTCTTTTCATTTTTCTAGCGAGAGGCTGAGTGCTTCCATCCTCATGTGAAGCTGAACCACTAGCCATGAACATAGGCCAGGGCCTCAGCCGTTCCTTGCCACTCCGTGTCGTAAATGGCATATTGGCAAGTTTACGCTTCTCCTCCGACAATTTTATTTTAGGTTTTGGAGTCCTTTTTTTTCTGATATTTGGTGTTTTGGATTTGACATGCTCTGTACTATGACATTGGGCATCGGCCTTGGCAGACGACGTTGCTGGCATTTCATCGTCTCGGCCATGACTAGTGGCAGCAGCTTCAGCATGAGGTGGAAGTGGATCTTGATCTTTCCCTAATTTTGGAACCTCAACATTTTTGTTCTCCATATTTTAATAGGCACAACTAAAAGGCACCTCAGGTAAACAATGGAGATGGATACTAGTATACAATTATGGACTGCCTGCCGAGTGCAGACACAGAGGTAGCCACAGCCGTGAACTACCGTACTGTACTGTGTCTGCTGCTAATATAGACTGGTTGATAAAGAGATGTCTATGTAACTATGTATGTATAAAGAAGAAAGAAAAAAAAACCACGGTTAGGTGGTATACAATTATGGACGGACTGCCTGCCGAGTGCAGACACAGAGGTAGCCACAGCCGTGAACTACCGTACTGTACTGTGTCTGCTGCTAATATAGACTGGTTGATAAAGAGATGTCTATGTAACTACGTATGTATAAAGAAGAAAAAAAAAACCACGGTTAGGTGGTATATACAATTATGGACGGGCTGCCGAGTGCCGACACAGAGGTAGCCACAGCCGTGAACTACCGCACTGTACTGTGTCTGCTGCTAATATATAGACTGGTTGATAAAGAGATAGTATACTCGTAACTAGTATGTATGTATAAAGAAAGAAAAAAAAACCACGGTTAGGTGGTATATACAATTATGGACGGGCTGCCGAGTGCCGACACAGAGGTAGCCACAGCCGTGAACTACCGCACTGTACTGTGTCTGCTGCTAATATATAGACTGGTTGATAAAGAGATAGTATACTCGTAACTAGTATGTATGTATAAAGAAAGAAAAAAAAACCACGGTTAGGTGGTATATACAATTATGGACGGGCTGCCGAGTGCCGACACAGAGGTAGCCACAGCCGTGAACTACCGCACTGTACTGTGTCTGCTGCTAATATATAGACTGGTTGATAAAGAGATAGTATACTCGTAACTAGTATGTATGTATAAAGAAAGAAAAAAAAACCACGGTTAGGTGGTATATACAATTATGGACGGGCTGCCGAGTGCCGACACAGAGGTAGCCACAGCCGTGAACTACCGCACTGTACTGTGTCTGCTGCTAATATATAGACTGGTTGATAAAGAGATAGTATACTCGTAACTAGTATGTATGTATAAAGAAAGAAAAAAAAACCACGGTTAGGTGGTATATACAATTATGGACGGGCTGCCGAGTGCCGACACAGAGGTAGCCACAGCCGTGAACTACCGCACTGTACTGTGTCTGCTGATAATATAGACTGGTTGATAAAGAGATAGTATACTACTAATATTATATATACTGGTGGTCAGGTCACTGGTCACTAGTCACACTGGCAGTGGCACTCCTGCAGCAAAAGTGTGTGCACTGTTTAATTTTAATATAATATTATGTACTCCTGGCTCCTGCTATAACCTATAACTGGCACTGCAGTGCTCCCCAGTCTCCCCCACAATTATAAGCTGTGTGAGCTGAGCACAGTCAGATATATATATACATTGATGCAGCACACTGGGCTGAGCAGTGCACACAGATATGGTATGTGACTGAGTCACTGTGTGTATCGTTTTTTTCAGGCAGAGAACGGATATATTAAATAAAACAAACAACTGCACTGTCTGGTGGTCACTGTGGTCGTCAGTCACTAAACTCTGCACTCTCTTCTACAGTATCACAGCCTCAGGTCAATCTCTCTCTCTCTCTCTCAACCCTAATCTAAATGGAGAGGACGCCAGCCACGTCCTCTCCCTATCAATCTCAATGCACGTGTGAAAATGGCGGCGACGCGCGGCTCCTTATATAGAATCCGAGTCTCGCGATAGAGTCCGAGCCTCGCGAGAATCCGACAGCGTCATGATGACGTTCGGGCGCGCTCGGGTTAACAGAGCAAGGCGGGAAGATCCGAGTCGCTCGGACCCGTGAAAAAAAACATGAAGTTCGGGCGGGTTCGGATTCAGAGAAACCGAACCCGCTCATCTCTAGATTCTTGCTGAATCACGTCATCATAGCAACGCCCCCTGCTGTATAATGCCGGTAATCGCGGTATTACATAGCAGGAGGCGTGGCTTAAATGAAGTGCCGCAATAACCCCTCCCCTTTTCCGCCTCCACCCGCCCCGTTTTGCCTCCGCCCGCCCCCTATCCGTGTCATAACCCCGTCCCCCTGCTGAGCCGACCTGGCTGCTCTCTCCCGAAGAGAGCAGCCAGGATGTCGGCATGTATGGTTTAAGGTTGCACGTACCTTAAGATTCATGTAACTACAAATATAATATGTGCAAGGGTGTTTGCGGCAAGGAAAGCCTTTCATAACCAAAAATTATAGGAGATCTCATGGGTATGGGTCATTAGGTCGACAAGATTTAGGTCGACAGTCATTAGGTCGACCACTATTGGTCAACATGGTCACTAGGTCGACATGGACATTAGGTCGACGTGTTCTAGGTCGACATGAAAAAAGGTCGACGTAAACAAAGGTCGACATGAGTTTTTCTTTTTCTTTTTTGGGGTGCCGTTTTCTTCGTAAAGTGACAAGGAACCTGCTCCACTACCGCTGCGCTGGCACAGGTTACTTTTCCCAATCATTGTCCACGTGGATCATAAAGTATGAAAAAGTAAAAAAAAAATTTGAAAAACTCATGTCGACCTTTTTCCATGTCGACCTAGTACATGTCAACCTACTAACCATGTCAACCTACTGACCATGTCGACCTAATGACTGTCGACCTAAGTCTTGTCGACCTAATGACCGTAAGCCGATGTCATTTGCCATTTAATTTACAACTGATGCAGATGGCGCTGATCAAGCATGGCTGGAAGCGGGGGGCGGGGCCAATCATTGGACAGTAAAAGCCCATTAAAAAAGCTCAGTAAGCGGCACCTCTAGAAGTGCCTCTTTGCCCAATCATATCTACTTCAGTGACAGGGGCGTGCTTTCATATGAGCTGAAAGCACGCCCCTTTCACTGAATTAGATGTGATTGGGCAGTGGGCAGGACCAGTCCAGCCGAGCAGCAAAGCTGTGCTCAGCGCCGGCGGCAGGGGCAGATTGGCTGGCGCTGTCTGTCCAGATTGGCTGGCGCTGTCTGGGCAGATTGGCTGGCGCTGTCTGTCCAAGCTCTCTTTGTGTCAGTCAGTGGCGGCAGGCGGTGCTGGGAAGAGGGCATAACCTCTGCTATTGTAAGCTCGGCGGGGTGGGGGGAGGCTAATGCTCGCGGAAGTCTGCCCAGGAAAGGGGGTGGTTTTTTGAAGAGCAGCCCCAGATGAGACAATGGGACCAGCCAAGTGCAGACCGTTCTTTGTCTCATCTGGGGGAGCACACAGTGTTAGGGATGGCCATCGACCATCGATGATTCAAATTCATCGATGGTCTATGACCGATGTTGCATTTTTATTTATCTTTTTTTTTACAAGATGCCGCCCCTGACACCCAGAAAAGCCCCGTCCACGAGCTGTGATTGGCCTGCGGGCCTTTCACAGAGATAAAAGGGATGCCCATCGATGAGAGAAATCATCGATGGTCTCCTATAGCATAGTTAGTGACCATCGATGGCTACTCTCAGTTTTGCCATCGATGGCGAACACACCGATGGCCATCCCTACACAGTGTTGGATGTAGAGGAGGAACAGGGGAAAACTCATTATTTAAACACCCAATGCCTCTCCCTAGTAACCCTGTGCCATCCTATACCATCACCCCTGTCACCGTCTGCCTCTTCCTAGTGACAGTCTGCCTCTCCTTGTCACCCTCTGAATCTCCCCATCACCCTCTGCATCCCCCTGCCAGTCACAGCATCAACCTCTCTTCCACTGCCACCCTCTGTCTCTCCCTGCCAACCACTGCCTCTCCCTGACATTCACTGGCTCCTCAATCTTCCACTGCCTCTCCCTGCCACCTCATTACACTCTACAACACACTGCCTCCTCCCTGCCACCACCAAAGTCTTCACAGCAGGTATAAACTTAACATTTTCACAAATATATTAAAAAACACATGCAGGGCAAGGACTCCGAAAGGAGCTTGTCACTGCGATTGTGTAAGAAATAAAGTGATCACATTACCAGTTCACTTCTGTGTTGTGCCTCTGCAGCACTTCTGCGCATGTGCGGTCTGCTGACCATTCTGCTGTAACTTGCTGGGGTCCTGTAATCATTTTTATTGTCTGACAGAGCATACCCTCCAACTGTACCTTTTTGGCCGGTACAGTGCCATTTTTTATGGTCTGTATCGACCAAAAGAGGCCTTGTAACGATTTCTGTGTCTCCCTTGTCCTATAGCTTCCCATGGCAGCGCCGTTTGGCCATGCCCCCTGTGCTCATGGACACGCCCATTTTCAGAAATTGTACCTTTTCTTGTTTTAACAATGTTGGAGCGTATGGTCAGAGTCCCAGAGCAAAATAGTTTGAGAACCCCTGCCTTAGACTCCTCGTCCCCTCCCAGATTGCCAGGTAGTGACTCACCCAACCTGCCTTCATAAGGGAGCTCTTCACAGGTGTTCTGGTTGATCACGACATGCTTTCAACTGCACCAGACCACAGGCGAGAGGTGCACTACAGGTAAGACATATTTTCTATCCTCCAAATACATGACTCCCTTCACTAAAATCTTAGTGTGCCTTGAGGACCGTGGCTGGGAAACACTGGTATATATTCTAATGCAGTATGCGTTTGTATGCTGGATGCCATTAAACCTATGGAGACTGTCACAGACTTGGTAGTCAAAGCAAAACCATGTCAGGTCTGTGGGTTGCCTGTAGACACCCCTAATCTAGGCATCCTGTAGTACTTCAGCTGTAGATGAACTACAAGTCCAGTGGCAGTTCTAGGTACAAGAAAGCAGGGTCATCACCTGGATCGCTGCGGCCTGAGGGCGCAGCCGCAGGCAACCCACTGCCAGCGCCCGCCCACTCTCATCCACCACTATATTTTTTTCAGCCATCCCAGGCTCACAGCGCTGCTGCTGCTGAGCTCTTAACCAGAATGCTGGTGACCTACAGTTAAGTTCCACTCAGGCGGTACTATCAGGGACACCATAATTATCACAGTGCTATCCCCCAAACAATTAAACCCAAATCTCCTTATTTTGCAGAAACTACTATACTGTATATCCAATGGTAGAAATGCAGTCATATGCACACCACCACTCACAGATACTCAACACCTGTCGGGTGTACTCAAAAGCATGATTAACGAGAAGTGGGGCAGAGCCAATTTGTAGTTGAGTTTGGCGGGAAATGGAGGAGCAGGGACTTTAAAAGGGTCTGGTTTGGGGTTCCAGTAAAATAGGAGAGGAAGTGGAGCCAGTTGACTAACTGGGAGTATACAGTCAGCCCTGTATGGGAGTGAGACTGCCGGAACATGACCACTGAGGAGCCAATAAACAGGTATGTAGACAGTCAGTGGTGAATTTCCCATTAGGCAGGTGAGTCATGTGCCTAGGAGTGGCACTTGTTCGGGGGCGGCACTTGAATGCTTGTGTTGGTACTGTCAGCCCGAATTGTACCAGTAACTGCAAAATATTTCCACTGTACTGTACCACAGGCCATCTTTAATGGAGTGTAAATGTGTAGGACATGAACATACGGCCCCTATAAACTGTCCTACTTAGTACATATGTACATACAGTAATTAAAACTATAAAAATGTCATAGTGGTTTTTTTTTTAAACTAGAAAATTGTCTATCATCAAATGAGAGTTAGAAACATAGAAACATAGAATTTGACGGCAGATAAGAACCACTTGGCCCATGTAGTCTGCCCCTTTTTTTTACATTATTTTTTTCTCTAACCTTGTTTGATCCTTATTTCTTTGTAAGGATATCCTTATGTCTATCCCATGCATGTTTAAATTGCTCCACTGTCTTAGCCTCTACCACCTCTGATGGGAGGCTATTCCACTTGTCCACTACCCTTTCTGTGAAGTAATTTTTCCTCAAATTTACCCTGAACCTCCCCCCTCCAGTCTCAGTGCATGTCCTCGTGTCCTATTGCTTCTCTTCACTTGGAGAATGTTTCCCTCCTGGACTTTGTTAAAACCCTTGATATATTTGAAAGTTTCTATCATGTCTCCCCTTTCCCTTCACTGCTCCAAACTATACAAAGCCCTCACAACATCCAAGAACTTTGAGGTAATTGAGGAGTCAGTAGCCACTGGCACCACAATAGGTTGGTTGATATGAAAAGCCGACACAACCTTTGGAATAAACTGCTGACGCATCCTAAGCTCAGCTCTATCTTCATGGAAAATCAAGTAGGGGCTCTTGTAGGACAATGCCCCCAATTCAGACACACACCTAGCAGAAGATAATGCCTTCCAAGTGAGAAACTTGAACTCAACCTCCTGTAAAGGCTCAAACCAATCTGATTGCAGGAACTGCAACACCACGTTAAGATCCCAAGGTGCCATAGGAGGCACAAAGGGAGGTTGGATGTGCAGCACCCCTCTCAAGAAAGTCTGAACCTCAGGGAGGGAAGCCAACTGTTTCTAGAAGAAAATGGACAAGGCTGAAATCTGGACCTTTATGGAGCCCAAACGTAGGCCCACATCCACACCCGCTAGCAGGAAGAGGAGAAACCGCCCAAGTTGAAACTCCACCGTAGGAAACTTCTTGGATTCACACCAAGACACATACTTTTTCCAAATGCGATGGTAATGTTTAGACGTTACTCCTTTCCTAGCCTGGATCAGAGTAGGAATAACCTTTTTCGGAATGCCTTTCCGAGCTAAGATCTGGCATTCAACCTCCACACCGTGAAACGTAGCCGTGGTAAGTCTTGATAAGCGAACGGCCCCCATTGCAGAAGGTCCTCTCGAAGAGGAAGAGGCCTCGGATCTTCCAGCAGTAACTCCAGAAGATCCGCGTACCAAGTCCTTCTTGGCCAGTCCGGAGCAATGAGGATTGCCTGAACTCTTGTTCTTTTGATTATTTTGAGAATCCTTTGGATGAGTGGAAGTGGAGGAAACACATACACTGACTTGAACACCCACGGAGTTACCATGGCGTCCACCGCCACTGCCTGTGGGTCTCTCGACCTGGAACAATACTTCCGAAGCTTCTTGTTGAAGCGTGAGGCCATCATGTCTCTTTGAGATACGTCCCAAAGACTTGTCACCTCTGCGAACACCTCTGGGTGGAGGTCCCACTCTCCTCCCGGATGGAGATAGTGTCTGCTGAGGAAGTCCGCTTCCCAGTTGTCTACTCCCGGAATGAAGATTGCTGACAGTGCCAACGCGTGTTTTTCTGCCCACAGGATGATTCTTGTTACCTCTGACATGGCAGCTCTGGTCTTCGTTCCGCCTTGTCGGTTTATGTAGGCCACTTTTGTAACATTGTCCGACTGAACTTGAATGGCCCGATCTTTTAGAAGATGATCCGCCTGTAGAAGACCGTTGTACACAGCTCTTAGCTCCACAATGTTTATTAGAAGGCTGGATTCCAGACTTGACCACCTTCCTTGGCAGTTTTCTCCCTGTGTGACTGCTCCCCAACCTCTGAGACTTGCATCCATGGATAGAAGGATCTAATTCCAGATCTCAAACCTGCGACCCTCCAGTAGGTGAGAAGTTTGCAGCCACCAGAGCAGCGAGATTCTGGCTTTCGGTAACAGACGTATCCTCTGGTGGATGTGAAGATGAGACCCTGACCATTTGTCCAGGAGATCCAGCTGGAAAGACCGTGCATGAAATCTTCCGTACTGTAGAGCCTTGTAGGAGGCAACCATCTTCCCCAGAAGGCGAATGCACTGATGAACCAATACTCGGGCTGGCTTTAGGACATCCCGTACCATTTATTGGATCACCAATGCTTTATCCACCGGCAGAAACACCCTCTGCACTTCCGTGACGAGAATCATCCCCAGGAAGGACAGTCTTCTCTTCTGCTCCAAATGCGACTTTGGAAGATTCATGATCAAACCTTGATCCCAAAGCAGTCGAGTTGTGAGAGCAATGGACTGCAACAACTTCTCTCAGGACGATGCTTTTATCAGCAGATCGTCCAGATATGGAATTATGTTCACACCCTGTTTGCGGAGAAGAAGCATCTCTGCCATTACCTTGGTGAACACCCTCTGTGCTGTGGATAGGCTGAATGGCAGCGCCTGGAACTGATAGTGACAGTCCAACAGCGCAAACCTGAGATAAGCCTTGTGTGGCGGGCAAATAGGAATGTGAAGGTAAGCATCCTTGATATCTAAGGACACCAGGAATTCCCCCTCCTCCAGACCTGAGATCACCGTTCTCAGAGATTCCATTTTGAACTAGAATTCCCTCAAATATGGATTTAACGTTTTGAGGTTCAATATTGGTCTGACCGAACCGTCCGGCTTCGGCACCACAAAAAGGTTTGAGTAGTAACCTTTGTTTTCCAGGTGAGACGGAACTATAACAATGATATTTGCCCTTTCCAATTTTTGAATGGCTTCTTGTAAGATAGCCCTTTCTGTCAGCAAAGCTGGTAAGCCTGATTTGAAAAATCTGTGAGATGGGAGCTCTTGAAACTCCAGTCTGTACCCCTGAGATACAATATCTTGAACCCAGGGGTCCAGGCCTGAGGACACCCAAACCTGACTGAAATTTCGTAGACGTTCTTCCACCTGCCCGACCTCCAGGCTGGGAGGTCCACCGTCATGCTGAGGATTTTGAGGAAACAGAGCCCGGCTTCTGTTCCTGGGAACCTGTCGGTGCAGGTTTTCTGGATTTTCCCCGACCACCTCTGAAGAAGGTGGAAGGGGATTTGGACTTCTTAACCTTTTGCGGTCCGAAAAGGACTGCATTGTAGACGAAGAAAAGGATTTCTTAGGCGTCAGAGCAGCTGAGGGAAGAAAGGTTGACTTACCCGCGGTTGCCGTGGAGATCCACGCATCCAAAGCCTCCCCAAATAGAGCCTGACCTGTGTAGGGTAGGTTCTCCACACTCGTCTTGGATTCCGCATCCGCAGACCATTGGCGCAGCCAGAGTCCCCTGCGTGCCGAGACAGCCATTGAAGACGTCCGTGCAGTCAGATTACCAAGGTCCTTCATGGCCTCCACCATGAAACCCACAGAATCCTGTATGTGACGTAAAACCATTTCAATGTCACTTCTATCCATAGTATCTAAATCCTCTAGTAACGTGCCTGACCACTTTACTATAGCTTTAGAAATCCATGCACAAGCAATAGTGGGCCACCCACTTGGGTTCGGGTTCAGACGGCTGAGACAGTGTATTGCATCCCTGAGTACATGGAATAGACTCTTCTGGAGAAGATACATAATCTGCAGCACAAGATACAGAGTCCTTAGACATGGTAATGTGAGATATATAGCACACACACACACACACACACACGAAAATGTCAGACACAGTTTCCCCCAAGTACCTACAGAGACACACAGAGTTATGGAGCCAGCCCACACAGCGCCCCAGTAGACAGATATATAATAAATGCCTAGTGCTGACTGTGCAACCTTAATAGACTACACAGTAATGTGAATAACACTCCCCCCCCCCCCCCCCCCCCTTCTATAACCCCCTGGTACCGCACAGGATAGCTGGAGTTATGTGGAGGGTCAGCGCTCCCTGTCAGCGTCTCTGTAGTGTGATCTGCAGGGAGAAAATGGCGCTGGTGAGTGCTGGATCTGCTCTGAGGAGAAGCTCCGCCCCCTAAAATGGTGTGTTTTCCCACACTTCTAGAGATTATACTGGCCTGAGGTAAATGTTGCTAGCAGTAGTACAGTGTCCCTGATAGCTGCTGTGACCAGTGTAAGGGTGTTTGCGCTGGCCCAGGGCGCCCCCTCACAGCGCCGCACTCTGTACCTCTGAGCCCTCTGGAGTGCAGCTTCAGTGCTGCGCTCCCACCCTGATGCCGCCATCCTCACCGGATCCCCGCTTGTCAGGTCACCGGTGTCCAACTCACCACTGATGTCTTCTGGCTCTGTTAGGGGGTGGCGGCAGTGCTGCGGAAGCGAGCGGTCGCCTCGGGGGCTTGCAATCAACACCCTCAGGAGCTCAGTGTCCTGTCAGCGGAGCTAGTGGCCATTAACCTCAAAGGGTTGGACACTACTCCCCCCCCCCCCCCCCAAAAAAAATCCCATGAAGCAGGGAGGCTGTGCTAGCAACCTCCCTGTGCCTAACTCTAATAAAAATAAGAAAACTAGAAAAACCCCTAAGGAGCTCCCCTAGCTGTGACCAGCTTCTCCGGGCACATTTTCTAAACTGAGTCTGGTAGGAGGGGCATAGAGGGAGGGGCCAGCCCACACTATTAAACTCTTAAAGTGCCCATGGCTCCTAGTGGACCCGTCTATACCCTATGGTACTAATGTGGACCCCAGCATCCTCTAGGACGTAAGAGAAATAATTAAAAAATAAGAATTTACTTACCGATAATTCTATTTCTCGGAGTCCGTAGTGGATGCTGGGGTTCCTGAAAGGACCATGGGGAATAGCGGCTCCGCAGGAGACAGGGCACAAAAAGTAAAGCTTTAGGATCAGGTGGTGTGCACTGGCTCCTCCCCCTATGACCCTCCTCCAAGCCTCAGTTAGGATACTGTGCCCGGACGAGCGTACACAATAAGGAAGGATTTATGAATCCCGGGTAAGACTCATACCAGCCACACCAATCACACTGTACAACCTGTGATCTGAACCCAGTTAACAGTATGATAACAGCGGAGCCTCTGAAAGATGGCTCACAACAATAATAACCCGATTTTTGTAACTATGTACAAGTATTGCAGATAATCCGCACTTGGGATGGGCGCCCAGCATCCACTACGGACTCCGAGAAATAGAATTATCGGTAAGTAAATTCTTATTTTCTCTATCGTCCTAGTGGATGCTGGGGTTCCTGAAAGGACCATGGGGATTATACCAAAGCTCCCAAACGGGCGGGAGAGTGCGGATGACTCTGCAGCACCGAATGAGAGAACTCCAGGTCCTCCTTAGCCAGGTTATCAAATTTGTAGGATTTTACAAACGTGTTTGCCCCTGACTAAATAGCCGCTCGGCAAAGTTGTAAAGCCGAGACCCCTCGGGCAGCCGCCCAAGATGAGCCCACCTTCCTTGTGGAATGGGCATTTACATATTTTGGCTGTGGCAGGCCTGCCACAGAATGTGCAAGCTGAATTGTATTACACATCCAACTAGCAAAAGTCTGCTTAGAAGCAAGAGCACCCAGTTTGTTGGGTGCATACAGGATAACAGCAAGTCAGTTTTCCTGACTCCAGCCGTCCTGGAACCTATATTTTCAGGGCCCTGACCACATCTAGCAACTTGGAGTCCTCCAAGTCCCTAGTAGGCGCAAGACACCACAATAAGCTGGTTCAGGTGAAACACTGACACCACCTTAGGGAGAGAACTGGGGACGAGTCCGCAGCTCTGCCCTGTCCGAATGGACAAACAGATATGGGCTTTTTTGAGAAAAAAACCACCAATTTGACACTCGCCTGGTCCAGGCCAGGTCCAAGAGCATGTTCACTTTTCATGTGAGATGCTTCAAATCCACAGATTTGACTGGTTTTAAACCAATGTGTTTTGAGGAATCCCAGAACTACGTTGAGATCCCACAGTGCCACTGGAGGCACAAAAGGGGGTTGTATATGCAATACTCCCTTGACAAACTTCTGGACTTCAGGAACTGAAGCCAATTTTTTCTGGAAGAAAAATCGACAGGGCCGAAATTTGAACCTTAATGGACCCCAATTTGAGGCCCATAGACACTCCTGTTTGCAGGAAATGCAGGAATCGACCGAGTTGAAATTTCTTCGTGGGGCCTTCCTGGCCTCACACCACGCAACATATTTTCGCCACATGTGGTGATAATGTTGTGCGGTCACCTCCTTTCTGGCTTTGACCAGGGTAGGAATGACCTCTTCCTGAATGCCTTTTCCCTTAGGATCCGGCGTTCCACCGCCATGCCGTCAAACGCAGCTGCGGTAAGTCTTGGAACAGACATGGTACTTGCTGAAACAAGTCCCTTCTTAGCGGCAGAGGCCATAAGTCCTCTGTGAGCATCTCTTGAAGTTCCGGGTACCAAGTCCTTCTTGGCCAATCCGGAGCCATGAGTATAGTTCTTACTCCTCTACGTCTTATAATTCTCAGTACCTTAGGTATGAAAAGCAGAGGATGGAACACATACACCGACTGGTACACCCACTGTGTTACCAGAACGTCCACAGCTATTGCCTGAGGGTCTCTTAACCTGGCGCAATACCTGTCCCGTTTTTTGTTCAGACGGGACGCCATCATGTCCACCTTTGGTAATTCCCAACGGTTTACAATCATGTGGAAAACTTCCCCATGAAGTTCCCACTCTGCCGGGTGGAGGTCGTGCCTACTGAGGAAGTCTGCTTCCCAGTTTCCATTCCCGGAATGAAACACTGCTGACAGTGCTATCACATGATTTTCCGCCCAGCGAAAAGTCCTTGCAGTTTTTGCCACTGCCCTCCTGCTTCTTGTGCCGCCCTGTCTATTTACGTGGGCGACTGCCGTGATGTTTTATCCCACTGGATCAATACCGGCTGACCTTGAAGCAGAGGTCTTGCTAAGCTTAGAGCATTATAAATTTACCCTTAGCTATATTTATGTGGAGAAAAGTCTCCAGACTTGATCACACTCCCTGGAAATTTTTTCCTTGTGTGACTGCTCCCCAGCCTCTCGGGCTGGCCTCCGTGGTCACCAACATCCAAAACTGAATGCCGAATCTGCGGCCCTCTAGAAGATGAGCACTCTGTAACCACCACAGGAGAGACACCATTGTCCTTGGATATAGGGTTATCCGCTGATGCATCTGAAGATGCGATCCGGACCATTTGTCCAGCAGATCCCACTGAAAAGTTCTTGCATGAAATCTGCCGACTGGAATTGCTTCGAAGGAAGTCACCATTTTTTTACCATGGCCCTTGTGCAATGATGCACTGATTTTAGGAGGTTCCTGACTAGCTCGGATAACTCCCGGGCTTTCTCTTCCGGGAGAAACACCTTTTTCTGGACTGTGTCCAGAATCATCCCTAAGCACAGGAGACTTGTTGTCGGGATCAGCTGCGATTTTGGAATATTTAGAATCCACCCCTGCTGTTGTAACAGTATCCGAGATAGTGCCACTCCGACCTCCAACTGTTCCCTGGACTTTGCCCTTATCAGGAGATCGTCCAAGTAAGGGATAATTAAGACGCCTTTTCTTCGAAGAAGAACCATCATTTCGGCCATTACCTTGGTAAAGACCCGGGGTGCCGTGGACAATCCAAACGGCAGCGTCTGAAACTGATAGTGACAGTTCTGTACCACGAACCTGAGGTACCCTTAGTGATAAGGGCAAATTTGGGACATGGAGGTAAGCATCCCTGATGTCTCGGGACACCATATAGTCCCCTTCTTCCCGGTTCGTTATCACTGCCCTGAGTGACTCCATCTTGATTTGAACCTTTGTAAGTGTTCAAATTTTTTTTTTTTTTTTTTTTTAGATTTAGAATAGGTCTCACCTAGCCTTCTGGCTTCAGTACCACAATATAGTGTGGAATAATACCCCTTTTCTTGTTGTAGGAGGGGTAATTTAATTATCACCTGCTGGGAATACAGCTCGTGAATTGTTTCCCATACTGCCTCCTTGTCGGAGGGAGACCTTGGTAAAGCAGACTTCAGGAGCCTGCGCAGGGGAAACGTCTCGACATTCCAATCTGTACCCCTGGGATACTACTTGTAGGATCCAGGGGTCCTGTACGGTCTCAGCGTCATGCTGAGAGCTTGTCAGAAGCGGTGGAACGCTTCTGTTCCTGGGAATGGGCTGCCTGCTGCAGTCTTCTTCCCTTTCCTCTATCCCTGGGCAGATATGACTCTTATAGGGACGAAAGGACTGAAGCTGAAAAGACGGTGTCTTTTTCTGCAGAGATGTGACTTAGGGTAAAAACGGTGGATTTTCCAGCAGTTGCCGTGGCCACCAGGTCCGATGGACCGACCCCAAATAACTCCTCTTCCTTTATACGGCAATACACCTTTGTGCCGTTTGGAATCTGCATCACCTGACCACTGTCGTGTCCATAAACATCTTCTGGCAGATATGGACATCGCACTTACTCTTGATGCCAGAGTGCAAATATCCCTCTGTGCATCTCGCATATACAGAAATGCATCCTTTAAATGCTCTATAGTCAATAAAATACTGTCCCTGTCAAGGGTATCAATATTTTTAGTCAGGGAATCCGACCAAGCCACCCCAGCTCTGCACATCCAGGCTGAGGCGATCGCTGGTCGCAGTATAACACCAGTATGTGTGTATATACTTTTTATGATATTTTCCAGCCTCCTGTCAGCTGGCTCCTTGAGGACGGCCCTATCTATAGACGGTACCACCACTTGTTCTGATAAGCGTGTGAGCGCCTTATCCACCCTAAGGGGTGTTTCCCAACGCGCCCTAACTTCTGGCGGGAAAGGGTATACCGCCCATATTTTCTATCGGGGGGAACCCACGCATCATCACACACTTCATTTAATTTATCTGATTCAGGAAAAACTACGGTAGTTTTTTCACATCCCACATAATACCCTCTTTTGTGGTACTTGTAGTATCAGAAATATGTAACACCTCCTTCATTGCCCTTAACGTGTGGCCCTAATAAGGAATACGTTTGTTTATTCACCGTCGACACTGGATTCAGTGTCCCTGTCTGTGTCTGTGTCGACCGACTAAAGTAAACGGGCGTTTTAAAACCCCTGACGGTGTTTTTGAGACGTCTGGACCGGTACTAATTGTTTGTCGGCCGTCTCATGTCGTCAACCGACCTTGCCGCGTGTTGACATTATCACGTAATTCCCTAAATAAGCCATCCATTCCGGTGTCGACTCCCTAGAGAGTGACATCACCATTACAGGCAATTGCTCCGCCTCCTCACCAACATCGTCCTCATACATGTCGACACACACGTACCGACACACAGCACACACACAGGGAATGCTCTGATAGAGGACAGGACCTACTAGCCCTTTGGAGAGACAGAGGGAGAGTTTGCCAGCACACACCAAAAACGCTATAATTATATAGGGACAACCTTATATAAGTGTTTTCCCTTATAGCATCTTTTTTATATATTTTTAACGCCAAATTAGTGCCCCCCCTCTCTGTTTTAACCCTGTTTCTGTAGTGCAGTGCAGGGGAGAGCCTGGGAGCCTTCCCTCCAGCCTTTCTGTGAGGGAAAATGGCGCTGTGTGCTGAGGAGATAGGCCCCGCCCCTTTTTCGGCGGCCTCGTCTCCCGCTCTTAACGGATTCTGGCAGGGGTTAAATATCTCCATATAGCCCCCGGAGGCTATATGTGAGGTATTTTTAGCCAAAAATAGGTTTTCATTGCCTCCCAGGGCGCCCCCCTCCCAGCGCCCTGCACCCTCAGTGACTGCCGTGTGAAGTGTGCTGAGAGGAAATGGCGCACAGCTGCAGTGCTGTGCGCTACCTTAAGAAGACTGAGGAGTCTTCATGCCGCCGATTCTGGACCTTCTTCTTGTTTCAGCATCTGCAAGGGGGCCGGCGGCGAGGCTCCGGTGACCATCCAGGCTGTACCTGTGATCGTCCCTCTGGAGCTAATGTCCAGTAGCCAAAGAAGCCAATCCATCCTGCACGCAGGTGAGTTCACTTCTTCTCCCCTAAGTCCCTCGTTGCAGTGATCCTGTTGCCAGCAGGACTCACTGTAAAATAAAAAACCTAAGCTAAACTTTTCTAAGCAGCTCTTTAGGAGAGCCACCTAGATTGCACCCTTCTCGGCCGGGCACAAAAATCTAACTGAGGCTTGGAGGAGGGTCATAGGGGGAGGAGCCAGTGCACACCACCTGATCCTAAAGCTTTACTTTTTGTGCCCTGTCTCCTGCGGAGCCGCTATTCCCCATGGTCCTTTCAGGAACCCCAGCATCCACTAGGACGATAGAGAAATAACATTTTTATGGCCCTCAGCCCCTCAATCGGAATAAAATAACTTTCATGCCCCCCTCAACACAGCCAGACCAGCCCCACACTAAGAAAAAAACATTCACTTGACTCACCGTCCTCAGCTACAGCAGTCACTTGACATGGACACTACAGCACAGTTTGTCAGAGTGCACGCAGGGCCCGCCCACGTACTCATTGATAGGCAGCAGCATAGGTAACGGGGCGGTGACTGTAGTGACCCCAGTCCCACCGTGGTCCACCTCCAAGTCACAGTCTAGAGCAGCCAGAGACAGTCCCACTCCAGTCAGGCTGGGATCTGGTCAGGATCCTGGCAGTCAAAATACCGTTGCTGCAATCCCGACACTGCTCGGAATGCCGACGAGGGAGGGGGGTTAGGTTTATGCTGCAGGTGGAGGGTTAGGGCACAGGGGGAGGGGGGTTAGGTTTAGGCTGTGGGAAGGGGGGCTTAGGTTTAGGCACCATCAGGGATGGTTAGGCTGTGTGTGTGTGGGGGGCTTAGGTTTAGTTTGAGGGTAGGGAGGGTTAGGGGGGCACTGGGGAAGTACGAGGGGCTACCCAAAAGAAACAGGAATGATTTATTAATTAATTATTTATTTGTACATTTTAAAACTTCAGTCACCCTCAAATGACTCTCCACTTGAATCAATACGATTGTCCAAATGTTTTTTCCATTGCTCAAAGCATTTTTTAAACTCATCTTCCTTGATGACCTTTTAATACTTGTGCCGTTTTTTTGTTTCAACTCTTCAATATAAAAAAGACGTTTTTCTTTAAAGTATCTTTTCATCCGAGGAAATAAAACAAAGTTGCACAGGGCGAGATTGGATGAATACGGTGGGTGAGGCAAAGGTGTCATGTCGTTTTTGGTTAAAAATTGGTTAACACTCAGCACTGTGTGGGCAGGTGCGTTGTCATGATAGAATAACCAGTCACATGTTTGCCACAAATCTGGACTTTTTTCCCCCCAAATCGTTACGCAACCTTTTCAAAACGTCCAAATAAAAATGTTGGTTTACAGTTTGACCCTGGTGTACAAATTCCTCTCACATAAAAAAAATAAAAAATAAAATAAAGAGTATTGTTTTCACATTTGACTTTTACAAAAATAGGTGAAAGAGTGACTAACTCAGAAAAAAATATCACTGCAGTCAAACGCTACCTTCCCCCGCAATGTCAGCAGTGATACTGGCGCAGAAGGGTTCCACAAACATTCACCTAGTGGCGGAGAACCGTACTACAAGCGCCCTGCCCACTAGAACGCGATTACTGTTTTGTTTGGGTACCCCCTTGTATACTTACCTTGCCCCTGTCGGGATTCTTATCATCAGGATGCTGTGGTCGGTATTCTGGCCACCGACATCCAGGCCCAACCTGTCAGGCCGCAGGCGCAGCACAGACAGTGTGACTTCGTGACATTCCCTGTCACCACATGGCACCCGGCACTGACAGACTTCCGCTTAGCTAGTGGGTACACAGCCGCACAACCATGCCGGAACCCCCCTCCCCCTCCAGGCAGCGTCTGAGCTGAGTGCTAGTGTCCTGACTGAAAATAAATACTCAATTCTCAATTACGGAAATCCCAGGCTTCAGATCCCAGCAGTTTTTGGCCAAAATCCCGAGATCCCACCGCCGATCCCGGGATTGGCCTCCCTACTCCACTCCAGTGACAGATTTCTGTACAATTAAATCAAAATCACTCATAATGTGTGACTAGCATGTCTGAGTACCTTTAGCCTCCACTGTAAACAGTTTCATAGTACTCTATGCTTATCAAAGAGCTAATAAAGATATATGGTGGGGGTTGGGCTTTGTGCAAACTTTAGCTATATGAATAAACAATTATATCAGATTAAAGAAAGCAACTAAAGAAAGTCAAACACTTTCCTTCAAATAATGATTCACTATTAAATATGAATAAAATAAAATCCCATGACATTTAAAATTTAAACGTAAAACCACTGTAACACATCTAGTACACCCTTCAGCAGTTCTCACAACAGTAGCTGACTTATCTATATATGAAGAAACAGTGCTGTGTGGCTGAGGATAATCATGCAGGCAGCTACAGGGAGTGTGACAGTGCTGGACTTTGAACATAATGGTTTCCGCAGAAGTTAGATCACGCCTTTAGGGAGAGGCTGCTCTGGGAACCCACCAAGACTGGAGGATAATTTTTTAATTAGTAGCTCGGGAAGATATGTAAATAATGTCTCTGTAAATCGTAATACAGGGCCCCTCCCCTTATTCAAAATCCTTTTTATGAAAGACTATACTGATTAGGGTAATTAATGCCTCATTCATTATTTTGACAGCTTCATTACACCAGCAATACTAGTTTACAAAGCAGTGCTGCAGTAATAATGCATTTTGTGTGCTGTTTAATTAAAATGACTATAGTGTATCGTTGGCAGACAGGCACCACAAGTGAGGAACAACCATTATTTCCTGCAGTAGTGCTAATATTGGACAATACATGTAAAAAAACGACATACATATAAATCTGAATTATGGGGGTCATTCCGAGTTGTTCGCTCGCAAGTGAATTTTAGCAGATTTGCTCATGCTAAGCCGCCGCCTACTGGGAGTGAATCTTAGCATCTTAAAATTGCGAACGATGTATTCGCAATATTGCGATTACACACCTCGTAGCAGTTTCTGAGTAGCTTCAGACTTACTCGGCATCTGCGATCATTTCACTGCTTGTCGTTCCTGGTTTGACGTCACAAACACACCCAGCGTTCGCCCAGACACTCCCCCGTTTCTCCAGCCACTCCTGCGTTTTTTCCGGAAACGGTTGCGTTTTTTCCCACACGCTCATATAAACGGCCTGTTTCCGCCCAGTAACACCCATTTCCTGTCAATCACATTACGATCGCCAGAACGATGAAAATGCCGTGAGTAAAATTCCTAAGTGCATAGCAAATTTACTTGGCGCAGTCGCAGTGCGGACATTGCGCATGCGCATTAAGCGGAAAATCGCTGCGATGCGAAGATTTTTACCGAGCGAACAACTCGGAATGACCCCCTATATACTAACTTGTTACCAGACATAACATAACAGTAATGTCACCGCCGATGGCTGTGCGCGCCCAAAGGGAGCAACACTTGAATTGCTCCATCGGGCACCATCTATTGACCGCTGGCACGCAAAACACTTGAATTCCCCCCATAGAGGCGAGGAACAGCGTTAGCCTTTTATTATACAGTATGTGCTAGCAATGTACTGTATGCATACGTGAGTACACCATTCTAGCCCATAGCATGAAATGTAATAATATATAGGACTCTGATTTTGAGATGTCTTCAAAATAGGGAAAACAAACAAAACATCTCTGTGCAAATAACAGTTTCCTGCATCTGAAGTCCACTGACAAGGCTAAAATAAAATACAATACAGCCTGTTATATGCACCGCAGAAAGCAACTGTTCCACACTCACTGTCTACTTCATCTGTGTCACCCCTGTCTCTCTGTGCCCCCCCCCCCCTCCCCCCCCCCTTAGAATGTAAGCTCTTACAAGCAAGGGGGGTAATTCCAAGTTGATCGCAGCAGGATTTTTTTTAGCAGTTTGGCAAAACCATGTGCACTGCAGGGGAGGCAGATGTAACATGTGCAGAGAGAGTTAGAGTTAGGTGTGGTGTGTTCAATCTGCAATCTAATTTGCAGTGTAAAAATAAAGCAGCCAGTATTTACCCTGCACAGAAATAAAATAACCCACCCAAATCTAACTCTCTCTGCACATGTTATATCTGCCTCCCCTGCAGTGCACATGGTTTTGCCCAACTGCTAAAAAGTTTTCTGCTGCGATCAACTCGGAATTACCCCCAAGGACCTCTTCCCCCATGTGCCTTTCCTTTTCTTATATAAACTATCTTCTACTCCATACTCCCTTCAATGGCACAAAATCCCTCAGTTTTCTGCCATCCTAATACTTATTTCAGTGTTGTCTTTTGATCCAGCTATGTTTTTTAAATCCTGCACTTGTCCTACAGTATATTGGTGGTCATTCCGAGTTGTTCGCTCGTTGCCGATTTTCGCTATGCTGCGATTTGTTGCTAAATGCGCATGCGTTATTTTACACAAAACTTAGTAGATTTGCTGTGGATCCTGCGGCGCTTTTCAGTCGCACTGCTGATCGGTGAGTGATTGACAGGAAAGGGGCGTTTCTGGTTGGTAACTGAGCATTTTCCGGGAGTGTGCTAAAAAACGCAGGCATGTCAGGGAAAAATGCGGGAGTGTCTGGAGAAACGGGGGAGTGGCTGGCCGAACGCAGGGTGTGTTTGTGACGTCAAACCAGGAACTAAACGGACCGAGCTGATCGCAATCTAGGAGTAGGTCTGGAGCTACTCAGAAACCGCAAGAAAATTTTTTGTAGCAATTCTGCTAATCTTTCGTTCGCTATTCTGCTAAACTAAAATACACTCCCAGAGGGCGGCGGCCTAGCGTTTGCAATGCTGCTAAAAGCAGCTAGCGAGCGAACAACTCGGAATGAGGGCCATTGTCTCGAACTGTAATTCACTGTTTTGTTGTTTTGCTTATTTGTTTACGCACTCTGTAACTGGCGCTGCAGATCCCTTTCGGAGCCATATAAATAGATAATAATAATAATAATACCCAACAGTCAGATCATACCCAACAGCAGGATCTCAATGGTCAGAATCCCAACAGTTCCAAAAAGTAAGTAATGACCTTAGGGTTCGGCACTAGAGGGAGGATTAGGTTTAGGATGTGGGGGGTGGGTGACGTTAGGATTAGGCTGCAGGTGGGGATGGTTAGGGTTAGGCTGCGGGCATGGATGGTTAAGGTTATGTTACGAGAGGGGGAGTTTAGGATTAGGCTGACCATTGGAATCCCAATGTCTGTATTCTGACTGTCGGGTTTCAATTTTAATTTGAGCCGACCACACACACATTGCACATGTGCGCACCCAGCAAACACAGACTGTAAAAATAAGAATTTACTTACCGATAATTCTATTTCTCGTAGTCCGTAGTGGATGCTGGGGACTCCGTAAGGACCATGGGGAATAGCGGCTCCGCAGGAGACTGGGCACAAAAGTAAAAGCTTTAGGACTAGCTGGTGTGCACTGGCTCCTCCCCCTATGACCCTCCTCCAGGCCTCAGTTAGGATACTGTGCCCGGACGAGCGTACACAATAAGGAAGGATTTTGAATCCCGGGTAAGACTCATACCAGCCACACCAATCACACCGTACAACTCGTGATCTAAACCCAGTTAACAGCATGATAACAGAGGAGCCTCTAGAAAAGATGGCTCCCTACAGCAATAACCCGATTTTTTGGTAACAATAACTATGTACCAGTATTGCAGACAATCCGCACTTGGGATGGGCGCCCAGCATCCACTACGGACTACGAGAAATAGAATTATCGGTAAGTAAATTCTTATTTTCTCTAACGTCCTAAGTGGATGCTGGGGACTCCGTAAGGACCATGGGGATTATACCAAAGCTCCCAAACGGGCGGGAGAGTGCGGATGACTCTGCAGCACCAAATGAGAGAACTCCAGGTCCTCCTCAGCCAGGGTATCAATTTTGTAGAATTTTACAAACGTATTTGCTCCTGACCAAGTAGCTGCTCGGCAAAGTTGTAAAGCCGAGACCCCTCGGGCAGCCGCCCAAGATGAGCCCATCTTCCTTGTGGAGTGGGCATTTACAGATTTTTGGCTGTGGCAGGCCTGCCACAGAATGTGCAAGCTGAATTGTACTACAAATCCAACGAGCAATAGTCTGCTTAGAAGCAGGAGCACCCAGCTTGTTGGGTGCATACAGGATAAACAGCGAGTCAGATTTTCTGACTCCAGCCGTCCTGGAAACATATATTTTCAGGGCCCTGACGACGTCTAGCAACCTGGAGTCCTCCAAGTCCCTAGTAGCCGCAGGCACCACAATAGGTTGGTTCAGGTGAAACGCTGAAACCACCTTAGGGAGAAACTGAGGACGAGTCCTCAATTCCGCCCTGTCCGAATGGAAAATCAGATAAGGGCTTTTACAGGATAAAGCCGCCAATTCTGACACGCGCCTGGCCCAGGCCAGGGCCAACAGCATGACCACTTTCCATGTGAGATATTTTAACTCCACAGATTTAAGATTTAAGTGGTTCAAACCAATGTGACTTTTGGAACCCAAAAACTACATTGAGATCCCAAGGTGCCACTGGAGGCACAAAAGGAGGCTGTATATGCAGTACCCCTTTTACAACGTCTGAACTTCAGGGACTGAAGCTAGTTCTTTTTGGAAGAAAATTGACAGGGCCGAAATTTGAAACTTAATGGACCCCAATTTTAGGCCCATAGACACTCCTGTTTGCAGGAAATGTAGGAATCGACCCAGTTGAATTTCCTCCGTCGGGCCTTACTGGCCTCGCACCACGCAACATATTTTCGCCAAATGCGGTGATAATGTTTTGCGGTTACATCCTTCCTGGCTTTGATCAGGATAGGGATGACTTCATCCGGAATGCCTTTTTTCCTTCAGGATCCGGCGTTCAACCGCCATGCCGTCAAACGCAGCCTGCGGTAAGTCTTGGAACAGACAGGGTCCTTGCTGGAGCAGGTCCCTTCTTAGAGGTAGAGGCCACGGATCCTCCGTGAGCATCTCTTGAAGTTCCGGTTACCAAGTCCTTCTTGGCCAATCCGGAGCCACGAAATATAGTGCTTACTCCTCTCCATCTTATCAATCTCAGTACCTTGGGTATGAGAGGCAGATGAGGGAACACATACACTGACTGGTACACCCACGGTGTTACCAGAGCGTCCACAGCTATCGCCTGAGGGTCCCTTGACCTGGCGCAATACCTGTCGAGTTTTTCCCAACGGTTTATTATCATGTGGAAGACTTCTGGGTGAAGTCCCCACTCTCCCGGGTGGAGGTCGTGTCTGCTGAGGAAGTCTGCTTCCCAGTTGTCCACTCCCGGAATTGCTGACAGTGCTATCACATGATTTTCCGCCCAGCGAAGAATCCTTGCAGCTTCTGCCATTGCCCTCCTGCTTCTTGTGCCACCCTGTCTGTTTACGTGGGTGACTGCCGTGATGTTGTCCGACTGGATCAACACCGGCTGACCTTGAAGCAGAGGTCTTGCTAAGCTAAGAGCCTTGTAAATGGCCCTTAGCTTCAGGATATTTATGTGAAGTGATGTCTCCAGGCTTGACCATAAGCCCTGGAAATTCCTTCCCTGTGTGACTGCTCCCCAGCCTCGCAGGCTGGCATCCGTGGTCACCAGGACCCAGTCCTGAATGCCGAATCTGCGGCCCTCTAGAAGATGAGCACTCTGCAACCAACACAGGAGGGACACCCTTGTTCTTGGTGACAGGGTTATCCGCTGATGCATCTGAAGATGCGACCCGGACCATTTGTCCAGCAGGTCCCACTGGAAAGATCTTGCGTGGAATCTGCCGAATGGGATTGCTTCGTAGGAAGCCACCATTTTACCCAGAACCCTTGTGCATTGATGCACTGAGACTTGGCTCGGTTTTAGGAGGTTCCTGACTAGCTCGGATAACTCCCTGGCTTTCTCCTCCGGGAGAAACACCTTTTTCTGGACTGTGTCCAGGATCATCCCTAGGAACAGAAGACGAGTCGTCGGAACCAGCTGCGATTTTGGAATATTGAGAATCCAATCGTGCTGCCGCAACACTACCTGAGATAGTGCTACACCGACCTCCAACTGTTCCCTGGATCTTACCCTTATCAGGGAATCGTCCAAGTAAGGGATAACTAAAATTCCCTTCCTTCGAAGGAGTATCATCATTTCGGCCATTACCTTGGTAAAGACCCGGGGTGCCGTGGACCATCCATACGGCAGCGTCTGAACTGATAGTGACAGTTCTGTACCATAAACCTGAGGTACCCTTGGTGAGAAGGGTAAATTTTGGACATGAAGGTAAGCATCCTTGATGTCCCGAGACATCATGTAGTCCCCTTCTTCCAGGTTCGCAATCACTGCTCTGAGTGACTCAATCTTGAATTTGAACCTCTGTATGTAAGTGTTCAAAGATTTTAGATTTAGAATCGGTCTCACCGAGCCGTCCGGCTTCGGTACCACAACAGTGTGGAATAATACCCCATTCCCTGTTGTAGGAGGGGTACCTTGATTATCACCTGCTGGGAATACAGCTTGTGAATGACTTCCAAAACTGTCTCCCTGTCAGAAGGAGACATCGGTAAAGCCGACTTTAGGAAACGGCGAGGGGGAGACGTCTCGAATTCCAATTTGTACCCCTGAGATATCACCTGAAGGATCCAGGGGTCTACTTGCGAGTGAGCCCACTGCGCGCTGAAATTCATTGAGACGGGCCCCCCACCGTGCCTGATTCTGCTTGTAAAGCCCCAGCGTCATACTGAGGGCTTGGCAGAGGCGGGAGAGGGTTTCTGTTCCTGGGAACTGGCTGATTTCTGCAGCCTTTTTCCTCTCCCTCTGTCACGGGGCAGAAATGAGGAACCTTTTGCCCGCTTGTCCACGAAAAGACTGCGCCTGATAATACGGCGTCTTCTCATGTTGAGAGGCGACCTGGGGTACAAACGTGGATTTCCCAGCTGTTGCCGTGGCCACCAGGTCTGAAAGACCGACCCCAAATAACTCCTCCCCTTAATAAGGCAATACTTCCAAATGCCGTTTGAAATCCGCATCACCTGACCACTGTCGTGTCCATAACCCTCTACTGGTAGAAATGGACAACGCACTTAGACTTGATGCCAGTCGGCAAATATTCCGCTGTGCATCACGCATATATAGAAATGCATCTGTTAAATGCTCTATAGGCAATAATATACTGTCCCTATCTAGGGTATCAATATTTTCAGTCAGGGAATCCGACCACGCCAACCCAGCACTGCACATCCAGGCTAAGGCGATTGCTGGTCGCAGTATAACACCAGTATGCGTGTAAATACCTTTTAGGATACCCTCCTGCTTTCTATCAGCAGGATCCTTAAGGGCGGCCATCTCAGGAGAGGGTAGAGCCCTTACAAGCGTGTGAGCGCTTTATCCACCCTAGGGGATGTTTCCCAACGCACCCTAACCTCTGGCGGGAAAGGATATAATGCCAATAACATTTTAGAAATTATCAGTTGTTATCGGGGGAAACCCACGCATCATCACACACCTCATTTAATTTCTCAGATTCAGGAAAACTACAGGTAGTTTTTTCTCACCGAACATAATACCCCTTTTTGGTGGTACTCGTATTATCAGAAATGTGTAAAACATTTTTCATTGCCTCCATCATGTAACGTGTGGCCCTACTGGAAGTCACATTTGTCTCTTCACCGTCGACACTGGAGTCAGTATCCGTGTCGGCGTCTATATCTGCCATCTGAGGTAACGGGCGCTTTAGAGCCCCTGACGGCCTATGAGACGTCTGGACAGGCACAAGCTGAGTAGCCGGCTGTCTCATGTCAACCACTGTCTTTTATACAGAGCTGACACTGTCACGTAATTCCTTCCAACAGTTCATCCACTCAGGTGTCGACCCCCTAGAGGGTGACATCACTATTACAGGCAATCTGCTCCGTCTCCACATCATTTTTCTCCTCATACATGTCGACACAAACGTACCGACATACAGCACACACACAGGGAATGCTCTGATAGAGGACAGGACCCCACTAGCCCTTTGGGGAGACAGAGGGAGAGTTTGCCAGCACACACCAGAGCGCTATATATATACAGGGATAACCTTATATAATAAGAATTTACTTACCGATAATTCTATTTCTCGGAGTCCGTAGTGGATGCTGGGGTTCCTGAAAGGACCATGGGGAATAGCGGCTCCGCAGGAGACAGGGCACAAAAAGTAAAGCTTTAGGATCAGGTGGTGTGCACTGGCTCCTCCCCCTATGACCCTCCTCCAAGCCAGTTAGATACTGTGCCCGGACGAGCGTACATAATAAGGAAGGATTTTGAATCCCGGGTAAGACTCATACCAGCCACACCAATCACACTGTACAACCTGTGATCTGAACCCAGTTAACAGTATGATAACAGCGGAGCCTCTGAAAAGATGGCTCACAACAATAATAACCCGATTTTTGTAAGTATGTACAAGTATTGCAGATAATCCGCACTTGGGATGGGCGCCCAGCATCCACTACGGACTCCGAGAAATAGAATTATCGGTAAGTAAATTCTTATTTTCTCTATCGTCCTAGTGGATGCTGGGGTTCCTGAAAGGACCATGGGGATAATACCAAAGCTCCCAAACGGGCGGGAGAGTGCGGATGACTCTGCAGCACCGAATGAGAGAACTCCAGGTCCTCCTTAGCCAGGGTATCAAATTTGTAGGATTTTACAAACGTGTTTGCCCCTGACTAAATAACCGCTCGGCAAAGTTGTAAAAGCCGAGACCCCTCGGGCAGCCGCCCAAGATGAGCCCACCTTCCTTGTGGAATGGGCATTTACATATTTTGGCTGTGGCAGGCCTGCCACAGAATGTGCAAGCTGAATTGTATTACACATCCAACTAGCAATAGTCTGCTTAGAAGCAAAAGCACCCAGTTTGTTGGGTGCATACAGGATAACAGCAAGTCAGATTTCCTGACTCCAGCCGTCCTGGAAACATATATTTTCAGGGCCCTGACAACATCTAGCAACTTGGAGTCCTCCAAGTCCCTAGTAGGTGCAAGGCACCACAATAAGCTGGTTCAGGTGAAACACTGACACCACCTTAGGGAGAGAACTGGGGACGAGTCCGCAGCTCTGCCCTGTCCGAATGGACAAACAGATATGGGCTTTTTTGAGAAAAAACCACCAATTTGACACTCGCCTGGTCCAGGCCAGGGCCAAGATCATGGTCACTTTTCATGTGAGATGCTTCAAATCCACAGATTTGACTGGTTTTAAACCAATGTGATTTGAGGAATCCCAGAACTACGTTGAGATCCCACAGTGCCACTGGAGGCACAAAAGGGGGTTGTATATGCAATACTCCCTTGACAAAATTCTGGACTTCAGGAACTGAAGCCAATTCTTTCTTACTTCAGCATCTGCAAGGGGGCCGGCGGCAAGGCTCCGGTGACCATCCAGGCTGTACCTGTGATCGTCCCTCTGGAGCTGATGTCCAGTAGCCAAGAAGCCAATCCATCCTGCACGCAGGTGAGTTCACTTCTTCTCCCCTAAGTCCCTCGTTGCAGTGATCCTGTTGCCAGCAGGACTCACTGTAAAATAAAAAACCTAAGCTAAACTTTTCTAAGCAGCTCTTTAGGAGAGCCACCTAGATTGCACCCTTCTCGGCCGGGCACAAAAATCTAACTGGCTTGGAGGAGGGTCATAGGGGGAGGAGCCAGTGCACACCACCTGATCCTAAAGCTTTACTTTTTGTGCCCTGTCTCCTGCGGAGCCGCTATTCCCCATGGTCCTTTCAGGAACCCCAGCATCCACTAGGACGATAGAGAAAAGTGTTTTTCCCCTTATAGCTGCTGTATCTTTAATACTGCGCGTAATTAGTGCCCCCCCTCTCTTTTTTAACCCTTTCTGTAGTGTAGTGACTGCAGGGGAGAGCCAGGGAGCTTCCCTCCAACGGAGCTGTGAGGGAAAATGGCGCCAGTGTTCTGAGGAGATAGGCTCCGCCCCCTTATCGGCGGCCTTATCTCCCGTTTTTCTATGTATTCTGGCAGGGGTTAAATGCATCCATATAGCCCAGGAGCTATATGTGATGCATTTTTTGCCATCCAAGGTGTTTTTATTGCGTCTCAGGGCGCCCCCCCCCCCCCCCAGCGCCCTGCACCCTCAGTGACCGGAGTGTGAAGTGTGCTGAGAGCAATGGCGCACAGCTGCAGTGCTGTGCGCTACCTTGTTGAAGACAGGACGTCTTCTGCCGCCGATTTTCCGGACCTCTTCTGTCTTCTGGCTCTGTAAGGGGGCCGGCGGCGCGGCTCTGGGACCCATCCATGGCTGGGCCTGTGATCGTCCCTCTGGAGCTAATGTCCAGTAGCCTAAGAAGCCCAATCCACTCTGCACGCAGGTGAGTTCGCTTCTTCTCCCCTTAGTCCCTCGATGCAGTGAGCCTGTTGCCAGCAGGTCTCACTGAAAATAAAAAACCTAATTTAAACTTTTACTCTAAGCAGCTCAGGAGAGCCACCAAGATTGCACCCTTCTCGTTCGGGCATAAAAATCTAACTGAGGCTTGGAGGAGGGTCATAGGGGGAGGAGCCAGTGCACACCAGCTAGTCCTAAAGCTTTTACTTTTGTGCCCAGTCTCCTGCGGAGCCGCTATTCCCCATGGTCCTTACGGAGTCCCCAGCATCCACTTAGGACGTTAGAGAAATGACAGTTAGTCATTGATTGGTTGGTACTACTACAGGGTCTACTTACAAAGCCATTGAGAGAGATAAAGTACAAACCAATCAGCTCCTAATTACCAAGTTACAGGCTGTGTTTGAAAAATTAGAGTTAGGAGCTTATTGATTGGTATGTGTTGTATGTCCACTTTACCTTTCTCCATGCTTTGATAAATACCCTCCTTAGTGAATGTTTGGAGGAGAATTAGGGTTAGGTTTAGGCAAAACACTGATGGGACTTACTTTGTCCCTATTCTTCACATTCTTAAGGATAGTCATCGACAGGGCTACGTCTGATGGTCTCCATGCAGTTGGTGGTTTACATCTATAGCAGGAAACCATGAATGAGTTACACCATCGATGGTCATCACTACCACCATTCTGAGTCTCCCAGTGGGACATGGTGAGCTTTGGACCAATCAGGGAAGGAGGGCAAGGCTATGTGTTTTAAAAAATATATATATATATGACGTAAGACAGTTTTGTTTGGAAGAGGCTTGGTCACGTACCCTCAGTACAGTAGGGACTGCAGTATGTCTTGATGGCCCTGCACATTGTATACTGCATTAAAATTGTGAACAAACACAGTAAAAAAACCACAAGTATTAATAGAAAGACAAAGCGAGAAGAGGTCCTTACTCTTAAGCTTACAATCTACACAAAAAGATTTCAATTCTAACTAACGTCACCATACCTCCAAAATAAACCACAACTACAGTAGCTAATGAATCCGCTTGCGATCAGAGAACGTTTCTATAATTAAACACTAACCAGTCAGCGATATGCAGCAAAAATATGCAGCAAAAAGCATTATTATGTCCTTATTCTATAATCTGTAGTCCAAACAGAAAAAATAATAATAATTAATTATTATGCAAATTCTAAGTTATATACATATAAATCTTGCAGTTGACTCAGTGTCATGTGCAGAACTGCGGCTGACCCCTTAGGTTTCTATTTTTGCTTCCTCATACATACATTGCTTAGTTTCCTTCATCCTGGTCAGCACAGTTGCCATGGAAACGTATGAGACAGATGTATCCGCCCTTAGGACTGCGGGAAGGTGAAAACCCATGGAATTTACATCAGCAACAGTGACAAGAAGACAATGATAACCAGTGCAGGCCAATCACAGCAGAGCAAGCTCTGACATCACAAACAACTATACTCAGAAAAAGAGCCCTAAACTGAAACACATGAATGTCACTGCATGGGGTCGATCTGTAGAGCTAGCTGTGTTTATTCACTGCAGAGCTCATCTGGGGGTGCACAATATAATTATGTGTGTACAAACATGTAAGAGAGGATAGAGAACATGGACAGTTGTGTGTAGTGTTTGTTTTTGGATTGCTTGTGTTTCATTGTTTTGCAAGAGTTAATGTAAAATAAGAATGAGTGGCAGCTATTAGAGTCTATACTGAGTGTTCTGTGGTACGCTTCCTCACCTTTCTCTCTCTGTTCCCTGTATTCTTTCTTCCTTGATCACGCCTACCTTCCTTAGTTTTATTATAGTCTTATCAATTTGCATAGACAGGAATCATAATCGCTAGACTGTTGTCATGACACCTATCAGGTCACAGATTATCATTCTGAGGCACCTCCCTGTGCCCGGAAGAGAGCTGGCACAATGCTAACCATGTTTTCAGATACCTTTATCATTTTCCAATACTATCAGTCAGAAGAAAAGAACATAGGCTCCTTACCTTAAAATAGATTTTTTTTCTTTATTAAGTATACATATAAAGTATCTGCTGTCTGTGTCTGCACAGTGCATGCTTGCAATGATTTGGCTGCATTCCTACTGTCTGTAATAGGATCCTGCATTTGGCACAGGTAGGAAGTGTGTGAGACTAGTTCATTACAACACAAACAGGTCCTCAGGGACACAAAGGAAGAACCTCAAAGGAAAAGGGCAATTTAAGCATATCAGACCCAACAAACGTAGACATATATTTACTGCACCAACGCATATAAATCACATTAAATATCTCTTCCGCCAAAGAGAACTTAAAAAGAAACATTAAGGAAAACATTGCACACTTTATATCCGAAATCCATTAAAATACTATCTCCCTCTATTGTATAAATGTGATAGCTAAATATATTTACTAAAGTTGAGGCCTCATAGAAAATCTTACACTTATAGTTTCCCCAACATCAATATGGTGTTTTTGTCTAAAAATAGCAGTAATCGAGAAAGCGGGATTATATTCTGTGTATATATAATTTTATCTTTTATTATTTTATAATTGGAATAAATGTCTCCACATGGCAGTGTTGAAGCAGTTAACGCTTTCAAATTGCTTAGTTTATTATTTTTCACTAGGGATGTAGTTGGCATCCCAGCGTTCGGGATCCCGGCCGTCAGAATACTGGCACCCGAATCCTTACAGCTGTCAGAATATCGAAGCCACAATCTCATCAACCAGAATCCGTATCCCGTACCCAACTCTTTTCACTGTTCTACAGAATGATCGGTAGATTGTTATCATTAATCAGGGGATTACTACGTTATGCCAGCTGTTGGGATCCCGGTGCTGGGATCCTGACCGCCGGCATGCTGGCAGCGAGGCGAGCACAAACGAACCTCTTGCGGGTTCGCTTTGCTCACCACGCTGTGCTCGCCATGCTGCGGGCACGGTGGTGCGCTATGTGTGCCACGCTATTTATTCTCCCTCCAGGGGTGTCGTGGACCTCCCAAAAGGGATAATAGTTGTCGGTATGCTGGCTGTCGGGATCCCAGCACCGGGATGAATAACAAATGAACATGAGACCTAAAAACAATAGGTTATGTTTACAGCTCTTTTTGAGTCTTTCTTAGGGATGGATGTTAGATTTAGGCGGTGCACAAGATGTTTTCCGGGGAGCGTCAACCGTCAATTACTCGTCTATCAAAATTTAATTTTGCATACGAGCTACTTACTCACACTAGTGCCGGATGTAACCCGTATTTCCCGACAGCCAGCATATCAAATGCCTCCCTTAATCAGTGTTTATAGTGTAAGACAGCCAAACACACTGAGATATCGGCAGTACTGAAGAATCAGCCCAGTAGAAAAGCTATACGATAAACATGGTTAACATATGGACTTATAAAGGATGGATTTAATGGTCAGGCCTCCCTTAGGCACAACATTAAAGACTGCCCTAACTGCGCCCATTATTAGTTTATAAGTCCGAATATGGGGATTGCCATTATAATATAATGATAAAACAAGTCATGAGTTATTATATTTCCTTTTATTTTTAAACAAGTATTCATTAAGTACCTGTAGGTCAGTTTACAGGGGCTTCATTCTTGCTTTCAAAGTATGTCTGACAGTATGAAAATAAATGGCCACGTGCCACCCCAAAAAGAGACACCCCCTAAACTCTAAGAGGCCTCAAAACAGTTCCAAAGGCTTGGGTTCTGCACATGGATCTCATCCAATATGGACAGCTAGGCGTGTGGGAGATTGGTCAATGAGTACTAAATGACAACATTAGCCTATCTGGCCATAATAACATTTCCTAAGGGTATGCTGACATGGACATGTTGTACTTTGACAGATGATAAGACAGTTCACAGATTTATTTATAAAACATCCTTTTTACTGCCATACAGCGTTATTTATTGCTAAATAAATTTTCAAAATGTGAACTGAAGAAACATACACAGTGTACATTGTAAAAAAAAAAAAGCATGAAGCAAGTGCCAAGACATTCATGTGTATATATCCTATCTATGAATATTTTCTGACACAGATGTAGCATTTAAAACATTGAATGGTTTACAATTCATCATTGGTCTTCAATCTGCGGCCCTCCAGCTGATGTGGAACTACTCTATACTTGCACAGTTATCTCAAACCTCAAATATATAAACCAGGGGTCAGGGAACTTTTTTATCTTTTACACCAAAACATATTTAGATACGCCGACGTTACCCCCTTGATTTGAAAGGAAGGAAATCATATATTATTGTGCATATATACTGGACATCACTGTTTATATGGCATTTCTGAGATACTCAGTGCTTAAAGTGGTCCTAGAGAGGTGGTGGAACTCACCCCCCTCCCCACGGTGCCCATGTAATAAAGGTATTGCGCGCGCCTACGGCGCGCGCAGCAAAAGGGGGGGTGGCCTCAAAAAGAAAGGGGCGTGGTCACACAATAGTAATAATGCCCACAGTAGTAGTACCCAAGTGGAAATTTTGAAGTGGGGGTATGGAAAAGTGAAGGGTGCAATTATGTGCGCGCCGAAGGCGCGCGCACTCCTGACAAGGGGGCGTGGCCACGCAAAAGGGGGCGTGCCCTTCAGTGTAGTTTACCACACCATATACCCCTTATACACATTATGCACCACAATAGTAGGACCCCTTTCACATTATACCTCACAGTATGAGCCGAAATTCACATTTATACCACACAGTATGAGCCACATTCATATTACACCACACAGTATGAGCCAAATTCACATTACACCACACAGTATGAGCCAAATTCACATTACACCACACAGTATGAGCCGAAATTCACATTACACCACACAGTATGAGCCGAAATTCACATTATAGCACACGGTATGAGCCGGAATTCACATTACACCACACAGTATGAGCCGAAATTCACATTATAGCACACGGTATGAGCCGAAATTCACATTACACCACACAGTATGAGCCGAAATTCACATTATAGCACACGGTATGAGCCGAAATTCACATTATAGCACACGGTATGAGCCGAAATTCACATTATAGCACACGGTATGAGCCGAAATTCACATTATAGAGTGACAGGGAGAGTGACAGCAGGGACATGGAAAGTGACAGCAGGGACATGGAAAGTGACAGCAAGGGAATACAGTAGGGACTAGGGAGAGAGAAAGGCAGCAGGTTAGATTACCTGTTTAGCAGCGGCGGTGGTCTGCGGTGCTGTGGATGAGTAGGCTGTGGTAGGCGTGACGTGGAGGAGGCTGTGGGCCTCGGAGATAGTGCGGAGGAGGAGGCTGTGGGTGCGCAGAGGTCCGAGGGCGGGGCGGCAGAAGAGGCTGAGGGCGGCTGCAGTGGATCTGGAACCAGGCTGGCTTTATTATCCCTGCCGCCGCATTGAGCTCCTGTGACCACGGCGCTAATATTTCAAAACTGCTGCGGACCAATCAGCGACAGATTTGAACTAGTAGCGCCGCGGTCACAGGAGCTCGATGCAGCGGCAGGGATAATAAAGCCGGCCTGGTCCCAGATCCGCTGCAGCTGGGAGTCTGGAACCTGGGCTTCCAGTGAGGCGGCGATGGTAGGGGTGGAGCGACGGACGGCGGACCGGGAACGCAGCTTCTTTGTCGGCCCATACAGTAATGCCCCCAGCAGTAGCACCCCTTATATGCCCACAGTAGTAGTGCCCCTTATGCAATGCCCCCAACAGTAGTGCCCCTTATGAAGTGCCCCCTTTACAATGCCCTCATTAACTGTGCACCCCATCAGTAATGCCCTTAATGGTAATGCCCCTGTGTAGTATTGCCCCTAGTCGTTTAGCCCCAGTAGTCATGCCCATACTGGTAATGCCCCTGCAGTTATGACCCCAGCAATTTACTCCCCCCCCCCCTTTAGTTTAGCCTCTGAGTGGTAATGCCCCCGGTAGTTTTGCCCTCATGTAGTTTGCCCCATGTAGTTTATCCCCCAGTGGTAATGCCCCCTGCAGTTGTGCCCCCAGTTGTTTAGCCCCTGTAGTTTAGCCCCCATGTAGTTTGCCAAAGTTAGTAATGTCCCAAGTAGTTTGCCCCCTTGTAGTTATACCCCCAGTAGTTTAGCTCCTGTAATTATGCCCCCTTGTAGTTTAGCCCCCAGTAGTAATGCTGCCAGTAGTTTATCCCTTTGTAGCTTGCCCCCTTGTAGTAATGCCCCCAGTAGTTTGCCCCTTGTAGTTTGCCCCAGCAGTAAAGCCCCCCAGTAGTTTGCCCCCAGTACTAAAGCCCCCCAGTAGTTTGCCCCTCTGTAGTTTGCCCCAGTAGTAAAGCCCCCCAGTAGTTTGCCCCTCTGTAGTTTGCCCCAGTAGTAAAGCCCCCCCAGTAGTTTTGCCCCTCTGTAGTTTGCCCCAGTAGTAAAGCCCCCCAGTAGTAAAAGCCCCCCAGTAACTAGCCCCCAGTAGAAACACCGCTAGTGGTACACATATAGGAGGGAGGGGGGGGGGGGGGGAGCACCATACTTACCAAGCCCTGCTCCCGCCGCAGTCCTCTCTCGCCGCCCGCTCCTCGGCACTATGGGAGAGACGTCATGACGTCTCTCCCATAGCGCGCACTGACAGAGCCGGAAGCCGGAGCTCAGTACTGAGCTCCGGCTGCCGCTGCGGAGAGGGAGACGGGCGCCCGCTGGTAACGCGATCTCAGCGGGCGCCCGCTGGTAACGCGATCTCAGCGGGCGCCCGGCATCTCCCTGCAGCGCCGCCCGGGACATCGGGTTAGGTGAGCCGGGGGAGGCGGAACTGCGTTCCGTCTCCTGGTGGAACTGACGGAACGCAGTTCCGCCCCGTTCCGGCTCACTTTAACCCCTGGAGATACTGTATGTGTGTGTGTGTGTGTGTGTGTGTGTGTGTATATATATATATATATATATATATATATATATATATATATATATAACACTTTCACCCCAAAACACCAGAATGAATGTAAGAAAGATGGATGCGGGGGGAAGGGGGGGGGGGCACGACTTTTAGGAGACAGATGGTCACATCCTCACTGGTAATGTCAGTGGGAATTTCCCACTGTTAAGTGGGCCACTGTCTGATCCTGCTGAACTCCGTCAGTGGTCAGCCACAGAACACTACAAGTTCTGTGTGTGGGTTGGCGGGCCGCGGGCGGGAGGACAGGACAGTGCAGGACGGGCGGGCGTGAGGGAATGTAGTGTGACATCAACACGTCACACCGCAGCCAGGAACACAGCACAGGGCGGCCAGGAGCACAGCGCAGGGTGGGCAGGAGGGAGCGCGGTGTGACGGAGCGACTGTCCATTACCCCCAGGAATTTCATTTTTACCCCGTTTTGGGTAATTTACCCCTGTTCCCAGATCACTGATATAAACATTTGACATTTTCTTTTTTAACAATATTTTTCACAACAGTGTTCCTTACAACCCATGATATGCTAGTACAGTTATAGCAACAGTGAATGCACAATTATCACTAGTCCACTTTTATTAGACGGTTAGAAGTTATTTGGAATCCACTCCTGTTTACATTCCCAATGTTGCTATAGTAGCTTTCTTATTTAATGTCTGTGTTAATGACAGAAGCAACATTCCAGTTTGCAATCTTAGAGAAAGCATTTGTTACAATATAAGCTGTAGTGACAATATTTACATGCAGTGAATTAAGTCATTTCATTTTGAGATTATGAGTGACAAATCTGCATTGTAATGATCATAATCCTCTAGGATTTCATTTGGTTTAAAAATAGGGCAAAATCCTGTATCACACACAGCCCGGCAGTAGTTTTTATGTAAATGAAGGCTATAAATAGACTACTAAACATCCAAAGGTATTATTCTTGCAATTATTTAGGTATGTCTGAAAATACACCCTATAGCATAAAGACTTGCCTGTAAGTAACCATTATGAGAGGATGGGAAGAAAGGCTGCTGTATGCAGAACTGAAGCACAAGGGTGGGGGATGAGTGATGATAGAGAATGTGCCCAGGGAGAGAGCATGGGGCAGAGAGAAAACAGAATGGGATGCAGTGTGCAGGGCCAAATGATAACGCACAAGATAGAACAGAGATGCAGACTGTGGCACAGAAATCTTTTTTTTTTTTTTTCTTGAAAAACAGGAATGATCTCTAAGGATTGGGAAGCTAAACAATGAATGGGATTCACACCATGTCAATAGGGAGGATCTGGCAAGCAGTTAGTGTAATCTCAATGACTGATTTAAAGATCAGTATCACATAGCACCATCGCTGATACCACAGATGCATACAGGTTAACCCCTTCAACACCAGTACTAAAAGGTTATGCTTTGAAAAATGACAACACACCCTTACCTTTCAACCTCCAAAGTATCTGTTGTGGAATAATTGTGTTCCTTTGGTGTCCATTCATCATCTCCATATATAATATAAATTGTTGATGTAAATCTTTGCCTGGCTACATGCTGGTACAGTTCCGTACGCAGTGTAATGTGTGGATGCAGGTTGGTGCTGTATAGAGGTTACATTGAGCCGTGCTGTACACGAAGTATGCACTGAGCATGCTCGAAGTATCCCTAGGGATTTAAATCCCCCCCACGTGACCCAGGGCTGTCAGGCAGAGTGAGAAGATTTAACCCCCTGCCTGTCACTTTACAGATAGATGCTACAGAAGCAGGGGTAGGTTTGGTGCAATACATGCAAACTATTTAATTGGGATTTCATATACACTTGAGTTACAATACGAGTACATCTAATAGCGGACAGGTACTCAGCCACACATCATACACATTATGCATCCTCAACACAGTCAAAATAGCACGGAATACACCTGCATGTTCTGGCTGTGTGTTTACATTCCTTCATTTCAGAGGCATGCTAGGTATTATAATAATATACAACAGCATCCTGTTTATAAAATAAACTGTCGTATTGACAGTCCTGAAGCATTGTATTAGCCTCAGATGTGCGAGGTGTAATGGTCCTGTAAACTCAATCTCTGCTTAATGCACACTATCAGTGTGTAATAAAGTTCATCAAATGTATAACTATATCCAGGGGTGCCATAACGTTTCAAGTTGGGGGATAGATAATTTCATTTTGGTGCCCCTAAATTGCTGATTGTCACCTCCCACCACACCGCCTACCTGACACAGATAGATATATACAGGGATTAGACAAAAATCTGGAAACACCTAGGCAGGGGCATTTTAAGAGAGGAAGGGGCCTGTGTACAGACTCAGGGTGGACCACCTCATCTCCATGGCACAGAAGGCTCTGGCTGCAGCGCCCGTTGCAGGACTACGGAAAGGTAAATATTAAAACAACATGGGTGCAGTGTGTGTGGAGTGTGCCCCCCTGGACTCATACGTAGTCTGGACTCACACCGTGTGCACCACACACATTACACTCATGATAGAAACGCATATGCACCTAGGAAAAGAATGATTTTATTACCTAACTAGGTGACTCATCGCGCCCTACGGGCGCTCTTCACACCGTCTTGATGGGTTACGCCCCCTTAACCCTTGCTCACCTATTTGTATTATATGGAGTATTACCTCCAGTCATAATTGTGTGAGTGGTTAAATATTGCACGGACGTGCGATGGTTAAGGGCCCCTTGCAACGTCGTGAACAGCGCATGTAGGGTCTGTTTAATCACCTTGTAGGTGCTGTGTTTGGAGGAGTGGCGGGTGCGGGGGAGACACAGGTGGCGGTGCCGCGGATGGGGCCCGGAGGTACTGCGAGTGGGGGAGGGGTGGGTAATGCTTTTCCTGCTTCTCCTCCTGGAAGCAGCTAAGCTGCTGTCCTCCCTTTGGCAGTGGCTCTCCCGGAGACTCGCACAGCAGCCAAGCAGCCAGTCACTATTGTTAGTGTCCCAACGCGCCGCATTACAGGGAAGAAGATGCACTCAATAAACTACAGCTCCCAGCAGGCCTTAGCGCCGGAATGCTTTGGCGCTAAGGGCTGCTGGGAGATGTAGTTTATTTAGTGCGTCTACTTCCCTGTAATGCGGCGCATTGGTACACCGGCTGGCAGAACTGACTGACTTGCTGAATTAATGCAAAAGGTGAGGAGAGTGCTGTGCAGTGTCAGTGACACTGCACACCCACTGCACTGCACAGCACTGTCACCTTTTACATTCATTGTCCAGACATTACCCTCCGCGATATTACCCACTCTATCCGTTACATTAGCTATCTCGGGGCTTCCAGGCTGGCAGCCCAGGTGCTGTGTTGCGGAGTCAGGGCCTCTGGGGATCTGGGCACGGTTGTGGCGGGGAGGCACTTCTGTGATATCACGCGCAGAGGAAGCTCTGGGGCTCAGAGAGTATGCAGCGCTGGGAGGGCTATGAAAGCCTTCCGCTGCGACGCTTTCATACACATCTATGCCGGTGACCAGAGCAGCTTTTGTTCCACCTGCGCTGCGGCTAGGGAGTGGGGATTGTTGATGCCAGAGGGGGCAGGTAGATTGCAGCAGGACATAGGACGCTGCAGTAAAAGGATTCCCCCCCCCATATCTACAGCTCAGAGACTTGCTGCAGATGCAGTGGCATACCCTCCAACCCTATGTGGGCACTGCTATTATGTAGTGTTAGGACTGCTGATATCGGAGAAGCCGTGAAGTGGCTCAGCAGCTAAACATGTGTTTGCAAACATATGTGACTAATTCTCTGAATTTCTATTACCAGATAGGTTCAGGTATGGTTACAGGTAATTTTTAGTGTGCTGAAGGGAAATTTAGGGGTGGGGATTTGCACCCCTCCCTCTCTGTCTGTTGTTTGTCTGTGACCCCTCCCCCTTTCCAGCACCTGATACATAATTATCTCCAGGAATGACCGAGCAACTACCATTGCTTGTCTGCTTGTGTGCGAGAGGCATTGAATGGGAGCAGTAATTGGAAGGCATGCTGTTCCTTGTAGTGCCAATAGGAGATCCTGGGGGTGGCTTCCGGGTAAGTTAGCTCTCTGTCTGGATGTGTTTTAGTAATAGCCTTTATCATGAGGCCTACTATGACAAATTACATTTCCCTATGCGGGCACTGCTATTATGTAGTGTTAGGACTGCTGATATCGGAGAAGCCGTGAAGTGGCTCAGCAGCTAAACATGTGTTTGCAAACATGTGTGACTAATTCTCAGAATTTCACCCCCCCCCCTTCTCTGTCTGTTGGATACCCTCCAACTGTACCTTTTTGGCAGGTACAGTACCTTTTTTTTATGGTCTGTACCGATTTTTGGCTCTCCAAACTTCCATTGAAAGTATAGGAAAAGGCGCGTGGTAACGTCACTTTACACGTGGCCACGCCCCGTTTTCGAATTTGTACCGATTTTTATGTGTAAATTGTTGGAGGGCCTGTTGCTGCAGATGCAGTGGGCCTATTTTGGGGTGTGGGCCTGGAGCTGCAGCTCCATCAGCCCCATTGTTAATCCTGCTGTGGGAACACACAGCAGTCAAAGGGCAGAGCCTCCCATTGGATGTAACATGTGTGGGAGGGCGTTTCTCGCCCAATCAGCTGTGGACTGGGTGTGATAGACCTGCTGCTAACCCAATGAGAGCTCCTAGCCACACCCAGAGTTATCCACACAGTCACAGAGTGACAGATCTGGGCTATTATATAGGAGATAAGGTGTAGGACTGCTGTTGACATGCAAGACGGCCTGAATTCTCCTTGGAATGGACAAATATAAGTCCTGGATGGACGACAGTGGAATCTTAAACCATTCTTCATGCAAAACTTGTTCAAGTTCACGTAGTGATGTTGGAGGCTGATAACATGACCGAACCCTGTTCTCCAAAACCGACCACAGGGGCTCTATGATATTGAGGTCCGGTGATTGGAGGGAGCCAGGGAAGATGAGACACCTTGTCTGCATGCTCAGAAAAACACTATTGGATGACACAAGCTGTACGAATCGATGTCTGATCATCTTAGTACCAGGCATCACTTGCCGGAAACAGTGTCTGCATGGGATGGACCTTGTTGGCCAAAATGTTTACATAGTCCTTAGAAGTGACTGAACTGTGCATGGTGATAATGGGGCTGGCAGAATATAATGATATGGCTGCCCAAATTATCACTGACCCTCCCCCATGCTTCACTCTTGGCAAAAGACAGTCCTAATGGTACACTTGCCTCGGTGTTCTCCACATGTAAACTCATCCTGCGGTTGGTAACAGGGCAGAGGACAATTCATCCGACCAGATGACAGTTTTCCATTGCTCAGCAGTCTACGATTTATAAGTGTACACCACTATCTCCTCTTCTTGGTATTTGCCAGGTTTACCAGTAGTTTGGCAACTGCAGTTTGCCCATCAATATCGTACTTGTGGCGTTTCCTCCTACCTGTTCTTGTAGACACAGGTTGTGGAACATGAAAATTCAGCTCAGCAGTCACTTTTGCAGCAGTTGTCTTCTTGGTCACAATCATCCTCAATGGCCTTCTGTCTCAGGCACACAATTTACACTTTCATCCACGCTGATGTTTAGCTGATGATGTTTTTCCACAAACGGTATATGCAGCCATTACCTTTGATACAGTTCCTTGCGATATTCCAAATAAAGTGGCTACTGCAGTCACAGAAACACCCAAAAGGTTGGGCAATCACAATTTGCCCTCTATGGAAGTCCATGAGCTCAGACATGAATCACTAACGCCTGCACAGAACAGTATAGACAGAGCAACTGAAACCTCCAGCCGCCTTGACATGTTTTCCCTCATACAGGAAACACTAATTACTGTGGTGCAACGACCGATTTGACATTGAAAAGAAAACATATGTCTAGTTGACGCATGCCATTGGCGTGCTGTTATATCTATATTTGTATAATTGCCTCCATCTAGGAGGGGTTGTCGCTGCAAGGGGAAAAAGGGGAGGAACATATAAAGTGGGAGTTGAGAATTGCACAGGGCTGTTCCCAGAGGAGGGGCCAGCCCACAGTAACTAGCCACACACTGTAGGGGCTGGTTCTGGGTTCAGGGGGGAAGAGGGCCCTGGAGGTGAGCCAAGAAGGGTTGTGGGGATGGAGAAGGTGGAGCAGCCGGAAATGGGATAGTCTCCATCCTGATACTGCTGGTAACTCTGGTAAACCTAGATGGCGTCCGCACTGCGACCTACGGCCCAGTACATTGACTGACGCCTCTCAATTTTTTTTGGGTGGTGGGGCAGCCACACCTTACTCCTCTAGATATCTCTCTCTCTTTCTCTATATCTGTTGATATTAATTTAACACTAAATATACCAGACCTGTTTTTGTTTGTATTATAATAATTTATTTTATTTTTTACTACTCCATAATTATATAATATGCATTTGATAACAAAAACATTGCTGTCCTTTGTGCTTTCTGTATGTACATTCTCACAGCTGAGTTGAACTTGACTCCATAATCTTCATCGTGGCATAGAGTTATCACTAGCCAGATGGCAGAGATGCTTATTTATCCCTCCTACTGTACTGCAAGTGAAAGCTAAGCCCCCCTGCTGCCTACTAGGAACATATACTTCTTTATAAAATTAAATAAATAAAATAAAATATACATTTTCAGTACATGGACAGCTATGGATTTTTTTTTGTGTGTGTAGTGCCTGTCCCTGCAGTAAATGAAGCCTCATCATGACAATAATACAGTGCACAATATCATGTTTAAATGTGTTCTCAATTAGACTCCCTGTAACTGTGCTGGAAACAGGCTGCCAAGCTGTTCATATACTGGCCAGGGTCAGCAACACAGTAGCCAAATGAAACCAGAAGATGGAATGATAGGATGCTCGCTCAATGGGGGTAATTCTGAGTTGATCACAGCAGCAAGTTTGTTAGCAGTTGGGCAAAACCATGTGCACTGCAGGGGAGGCAGATATAACATGTGCAGAGAGAGTAAGATTTGGGTAGGTTATTTTGTTTCTGTGCAGGGTAAATACTAGAGATGAGCGCCGGAAATTTTTCGGGTTTTGTGTTTTGGTTTTGGGTTCGGTTCCGCGGCCGTGTTTTGGGTTCGACCGCGTTTTGGCAAAACCTCACCGAATTTTTTTTGTCGGATTCGGGTGTGTTTTGGATTCGGGTGTTTTTTTAAAAAAACCCTAAAAAACAGCTTAAATCATAGAATTTGGGGGTAATTTTGATCCCAAAGTATTATTAACCTCAAAAAACATAATTTACACTCATTTTCAGCCTATTCTGAACACATCACACCTCACAATATTATTTTTAGTCCTAAAATTTGCACCGAGGTCGCTGTGTGAGTAAGATAAGCGACCCTAGTGGCCGACACAAACACCGGGCCCATCTAGGAGTGGCACTGCAGTGTCACGCAGGATGGCCCTTCCAAAAAACCCTCCCCAAACAGCACATGACGCAAAGAAAAAAAGAGGCGCAATGAGGTAGCTGACTGTGTGAGTAAGATTAGCGACCCTAGTGGCCGACACAAACACCGGGCACATCTAGGAGTGGCACTGCAGTGTCACGCAGGATGTCCCTTCCAAAAAACCCTCCCCAAACAGCACATGACGCAAAGAAAAAAAGAGGCGCAATGAGGTAGCTGTGTGAGTAAGATTAGCGACCCTAGTGGCCGACACAAACACCGGGCCCATCTAGGAGTGGCACTGCAGTGTCACGCAGGATGTCCCTTCCAAAAAACCCTCCCCAATCAGCACATGATGCAAAGAAAAAGAAAAGAAAAAAGAGGTGCAAGATGGAATTATCCTTGGGCCCTCCCACCCACCCTTATGTTGTATAAACAAAACAGGACATGCACACTTTAACCAACCCATCATTTCAGTGACAGGGTCTGCCACACGACTGTGACTGATATGACGGGTTGGTTTGGACCCCCCCCAAAAAAGAAGCAATTAATCTCTCCTTGCACAAACTGGCTCTACAGAGGCAAGATGTCCACCTCATCTTCACCCTCCGATATATCACCGTGTACATCCCCCTCCTCACAGATTATCAATTCGTCCCCACTGGAATCCACCATCTCAGCTCCCTGTGTACTTTGTGGAGGCAATTGCTGCTGGTCAATGTCTCCGCGGAGGAATTGATTATAATTCATTTTAATGAACATCATCTTCTCCACATTTTCTGGATGTAACCTCGTACGCCGATTGCTGACAAGGTGAGCGGCGGCACTAAACACTCTTTCGGAGTACACACTTGTGGGAGGGCAACTTAGGTAGAATAAAGCCAGTTTGTGCAAGGGCCTCCAAATTGCCTCTTTTTCCTGCCAGTATAAGTACGGACTGTGTGACGTGCCTACTTGGATGCGGTCACTCATATAATCCTCCACCATTCTATCAATGTTGAGAGAATCATATGCAGTGACAGTAGACGACATGTCCGTAATCGTTGTCAGGTCCTTCAGTCCGGACCAGATGTCAGCATCAGCAGTCGCTCCAGACTGCCCTGCATCACCGCCAGCGGGTGGGCTCGGAATTCTGAGCCTTTTCCTCGCACCCCCAGTTGCGGGAGAATGTGAAGGAGGAGATGTTGACAGGTCGCGTTCCGCTTGACTTGACAATTTTGTCACCAGCAGGTCTTTCAACCCCAGCAGACCTGTGTCTGCCGGAAAGAGAGATCCAAGGTAGGCTTTAAATCTAGGATCGAGCACGGTGGCCAAAATGTAGTGCTCTGATTTCAACAGATTGACCACCCGTGAATCCTTGTTAAGCGAATTAAGGGCTGCATCCACAAGTCCCACATGCCTAGCGGAATCGCTCCGTGTTAGCTCCTTCTTCAATGCCTCCAGCTTCTTCTGCAAAAGCCTGATGAGGGGAATGACCTGACTCAGGCTGGCAGTGTCTGAACTGACTTCACGTGTGGCAAGTTCAAAGGGCATCAGAACCTTGCACAACGTTGAAATCATTCTCCACTGCACTTGAGACAGGTGCATTCCATCTCCTATATCGTGCTCAATTGTATAGGCTTGAATGGCCTTTTGCTGCTCCTCCAACCTCTGAAGCATATAGAGGGTTGAATTCCACCTCGTTACCACTTCTTGCTTCAGATGATGGCAGGGCAGGTTCAGTAGTTTTTGGTGGTGCTCCAGTCTTCTGTACGTGGTGCCTGTACGCCGAAAGTGTCCCGCAATTTTTCTGGCCACCGACAGCATCTCTTGCACGCCCCTGTCGTTTTTTAAAAAATTCTGCACCACCAAATTCAAGGTATGTGCAAAACATGGGACGTGCTGGAATTTGCCCATATTTAATGCACACACAATATTGCTGGCGTTGTCCGATGCCACAAATCCACAGGAGAGTCCAATTGGGGTAAGCCATTCCGCGATGATCTTCCTCAGTTGCCGTAAGAGGTTTTCAGCTGTGTGCGTATTCTGGAAAGCGGTGATACAAAGCGTAGCCTGCCTAGGAAAGAGTTGGCGTTTGCGAGATGCTGCTACTGGTGCCGCCGCTGCTGTTCTTGCGGCGGGAGTCCATACATCTACCCAGTGGGCTGTCACAGTCATATAGTCCTGACCCTGCCCTGCTCCACTTGTCCACATGTCCGTGGTTAAGTGGACATTGGGTACAACTGCATTTTTTAGGAGACTGGTGAGTCTTTTTCTGACGTCCGTGTACATTCTCGGTATCGCCTGCCTAGAGAAGTGGAACCTAGATGGTATTTGGTAACGGGGGCACACTGCCTCAATAAATTGTCTAGTTCCCTGTGAACTAACGGCGGATACCGGACGCACGTCTAACACCAACATAGTTGTCAAGGACTCAGTTATCCGCTTTGCAGTAGGATGACTGCTGTGATATTTCATCTTCCTCGCAAAGGACTGTTGAACAGTCAATTGCTTACTGGAAGTAGTACAAGTGGGCTTACGACTTCCCCTCTGGGATGACCATCGACTCCCAGCGGCAACAACAGCAGCGCCAGCAGCAGTAGGCGTTACACGCAAGGATGCATCGGAGGAATCCCAGGCAGGAGAGGACTCGTCAGACTTGCCAGTGACATGGCCTGCAGGACTATTGGCATTCCTGGGGAAGGAGGAAATTGACACTGAGGGAGTTGGTGGGGTGGTTTGCGTGAGCTTGGTTACAAGAGGAAGGGATTTACTGGTCAGTGGACTGCTTCCGCTGTCACCCAAAGTTTTTGAACTTGTCACTGACTTATTATGAATGCGCTGCAGGTGACGTATAAGGGAGGATGTTCCGAGGTGGTTAACGTCCTTACCCCTACTTATTACAGCTTGACAAAGGGAACACACGGCTTGACACCTGTTGTCCGCATTTCTGGTGAAATACCTCCACACCGAAGAGCTGATTTTTTTGGTATTTTCACCTGGCATGTCAACGGCCATATTCCTCCCACGGACAACAGGTGTCTCCCCGGGTGCCTGACTTAAACAAACCACCTCACCATCAGAATCCTCCTGGTCAATTTCCTCCCCAGCGCCAGCAACACCCATATCCTCCTCATCCTGGTGTACTTCAACACTGACATCTTCAATCTGACTATCAGGAACTGGACTGCGGGTGCTCCTTCCAGCACTTGCAGGGGGCATGCAAATAGTGGAAGGCGCATGCTCTTCACGTCCAGTGTTGGGAAGGTCAGGCATCGCAAACGACACAATTGGACTCTCCTTGTGGATTTGGGATTTCAAAGAACGCACAGTTCTTTGCGGTGCTTTTGCCAGCTTGAGTCTTTTCAGTTTTCTAGCGAGAGGCTGAGTGCTTCCATCCTCATGTGAAGCTGAACCACTAGCCATGAACATAGGCCAGGGCCTCAGCCGTTCCTTGCCACTCCGTGTGGTAAATGGCATATTGGCAAGTTTACGCTTCTCCTCCGACAATTTTATTTTAGGTTTTGGAGTCCTTTTTTTTTCTGATATTTGGTGTTTTGGATTTGACATGCTCTGTACTATGACATTGGGCATCGGCCTTGGCAGACGACGTTGCTGGCATTTCATCGTCTCGGCCATGACTAGTGGCAGCAGCTTCAGCACGAGGTGGAAGTGGATCTTGATCTTTCCCTAATTTTGGAACCTCAACTTTTTTGTTCTCCATATTTTATAGGCAGAACTAAAAGGCACCTCAGGTAAACAATGGAGATGGATGGATTGGATACTAGTATACAATTATGGACGGACTGCCACGGTTAGGTGGTATAAAAAAACCACGGTTAGGTGGTATATATTATAATAATAATACAATTATGGATGGACGGACTGCCTGCCGACTGCCGACACAGAGGTAGCCACAGCCGTGAACTACCGCACTGTACACTGGTTGATAAAGAGATAGTAGTATACTCGTAACAACTAGTATGACACTATGACGACGGTATAAAGAATGAAAAAAAAACCACGGTTAGGTGGTATATATTATAATAATAATACAATTATGGATGGACGGACTGCCTGCCGACTGCCGACACAGAGGTAGCCACAGCCGTGAACTACCGCACTGTACACTGGTTGATAAAGAGATAGTAGTATACTCGTAACAACTAGTATGACACTATGACGACGGTATAAAGAATGAAAAAAAAACCACGGTTAGGTGGTATATATTATAATAATAATACAATTATGGATGGACGGACTGCCTGCCGACTGCCGACACAGAGGTAGCCACAGCCGTGAACTACCGCACTGTACACTGGTTGATAAAGAGATAGTAGTATACTCGTAACAACTAGTATGACACTATGACGACGGTATAAAGAATGAAAAAAAAACCACGGTTAGGTGGTATATATTATAATAATAATACAATTATGGATGGACGGACTGCCTGCCGACTGCCGACACAGAGGTAGCCACAGCCGTGAACTACCGCACTGTACACTGGTTGATAAAGAGATAGTAGTATACTCGTAACAACTAGTATGACACTATGACGACGGTATAAAGAATGAAAAAAAAACCACGGTTAGGTGGTATATATTATAATAATAATACAATTATGGATGGACGGACTGCCTGCCGACTGCCGACACAGAGGTAGCCACAGCCGTGAACTACCGCACTGTACACTGGTTGATAAAGAGATAGTAGTATACTCGTAACAACTAGTATGACACTATGACGACGGTATAAAGAATGCAAAAAAAACCACAGTTAGGTGGTATATATTATAATAATAATACAATTATGGATGGACGGACTGCCTGCCGACTGCCGACACAGAGGTAGCCACAGCCGTGAACTACCGCACTGTACACTGGTTGATAAAGAGATAGTAGTATACTCGTAACAACTAGTATGACACTATGACGGTATAAAGAATGAAAAAAAAACCACGGTTAGGTGGTATATATTATAATAATAATACAATTATGGATGGACGGACTGCCTGCCGACTGCCGACACAGAGGTAGCCACAGCCGTGAACTACCGCACTGTACACTGGTTGATAAAGAGATAGTAGTATACTCGTAACAATTAGGATGACACTATGACGGTATAAAGAATGAAAAAAAAACCACGGTTAGGTGGTAGGTATATAATAATAAATAATACAATTCTGGTCGGACGGACTGCCTGCCGTGTGCCGACACAGAGGTAGCCACAGCCGTGAACTACCGCACTGTACACTGGTTGATAAAGAGATAGTAGTATACTCGTAACAATTAGGATGACACTATGACGTTATAAAGAATGAAAAAAAAACCACGGTTAGGTGGTAGGTATATAATAATAAATAATACAATTCTGGTCGGACGGACTGCCTGCCGTGTGCCGACACAGAGGTAGCCACAGCCGTGAACTACCGCACTGTACACTGGTTGATAAAGAGATAGTAGTATACTCGTAACAATTAGGATGACACTATGACGGTATAAAGAATGAAAAAAAAACCACGGTTAGGTGGTAGGTATATAATAATAAATAATACAATTCTGGTCGGACGGACTGCCTGCCGTGTGCCGACACAGAGGTAGCCACAGCCGTGAACTACCGCACTGTACACTGGTTGATAAAGAGATAGTAGTATACTCGTAACAATTAGGATGACACTATGACGGTATAAAGAATGAAAAAAAAACCACGGTTAGGTGGTAGGTATATAATAATAAATAATACAATTCTGGTCGGACGGACTGCCTGCCGTGTGCCGACACAGAGGTAGCCACAGCCGTGAACTACCGCACTGTACACTGGTTGATAAAGAGATAGTAGTATACTCGTAACAATTAGGATGACACTATGACGGTATAAAGAATGAAAAAAAAACCACGGTTAGGTGGTAGGTATATAATAATAAATAATACAATTCTGGTCGGACGGACTGCCTGCCGTGTGCCGACACAGAGGTAGCCACAGCCGTGAACTACCGCACTGTACTGTGTCTGCTGCTAATATAGACTGGTTGATATTTAAAGAGATATTAGTAGTATACAACAATACTATACTGGTGGTCAGGCACTGGTCACCACTCCTGCAGCAAAAGTGTGCACTGTTAATTAATATAATTGTACTCCTGGCTCCTGCTAACAACCTGCAGTGCTCCCCAGTCTCCCCCACAATTAATTATAAGCTTTTAATTTATACGTTGATGACTGTGCAGCACACTGGGCTGAGCTGAGTGCACACAGACTGAGTCACACTGTGTGACTGACTGTGCTGTGTATCGTTTTTTTTTTCAGGCAGAGAACGGATATAGCAGAGAGAAGTGAACGGATATATTATATTAAATAAAAGTTAACTAGCAACTGCACTGGTCACTGACTGTGGTAAACTAACTCTGTCTGCGACTCTGCACAATCTCTCTCTATCTAATCTATCTATCTCTATTCTAATGGAGAGGACGCCAGACACGTCCTCTCCCTATCAATCTCAATGCACGAGTGAAAATGGCGGCGACGCGCGGCTCCTTATATAGAATCCGAGTCTCGCGATAGAATCCGAGCCTCGCGAGAATCCGACAGCGTCATGATGACGTTCGGGCGCGCTCGGGTTAACCGAGCAAGGCGGGAAGATCCGAGTCGCTCGGACCCGTGGAAAAAAAAGTGAAGTTCGTGCGGGTTCGGATTCAAAGAAACCGAACCCGCTCATCTCTAGTAAATACTGGCTGCTTTATTTTTACACTGCAATTTAGATTTCAGTTTGTATACACTCCACCCAAATCTAACTCTCTCTGCACATGTTATATCTGCCCCTCCTGCAGTGCAAATGGTTTTGCCCAACTGCTAACAAAATTGCTGCTGCGATCAACTCAGAATTAGGGCCAATGGGGGTCATTCCGAGTTGTTAGCTCGTTATTTTTTTCTCGCAACGGAGCGATTAGTCGCTAATGCGCATGCGCAATGTCCGCAGTGCGACTGCGCCAAGTAAATTTGCTATGCAGTTAGGTATTTTACTCACGGCATTACAAGGTTTTTTCTTCGTTCTGGGGATCGTAATGTGATTGACAGGAAGTGGGTGTTTCTGGGCGGAAACAGGCCGTTTTATGGGAGTGTGTGAAAAAACGCTACCGTTTCTGGGAAAAACGCGGGAGTGGCTGGAGAAACGGAGGAGTGTCTGGGCGAACGCTGGGTGTGTTTGTGACGTCAAACCAGGAACGACAAGCACTGAACTGATCGCACTGGCAAAGTCTCGAGCTACTCAGAAATTTCACAGAGAAGTCTTTTCGCAATATTGCGAATCTTTCGTTCGCAATTTTACTATGCTAAGATTCACTCCCAGTAGGTGGCGGCTTAGCGTGTGCAAAGCTGCTAAAAGCAGCTTGCGAGCGAACAACTCGGAATGAGGGCCCATGTTTGTAAGCAAGAACTGTATTTGCAAAACATGGAAGCACAGTATTTAAAAGTAAAAAGAAATAACGTTATGCATTGTCTACTAGATATGTGATTTCAGCATCTGGTCTCTAGGTCAACAACACTTAGGTCTACATGCATTAGATCGACCACTATTGGTCGACATACATTAGGTTGCCATGGTTTCTATGTCGACATGGTTACTAGGTCAACATGTTCTAAGTCGACATGACAAAAGGTCGACATGGTTTTTTCATATATTTTTTTATTTCTTTTCATTTTATGAACTTTTTTATACTTTACGATCCACATGGACTACAATTGGGAACGGTAACCTTGCCTGAAGCATGGCGATCGAAGCAAACCATGCGAGGGGACACAGTGCACTAATTACTAGTGATGAGCGGGTTCGGTTTCTCGGAAACCGAACCCCCCTGAACTTCACCCATTTTACACGGGTCCGAGGCAGGTTCGAACCTTCCCGCCTTGCTCGGCTAACCCGAGCGCGCCCGAACGTCATCATCCCGCTGTCGGATTCTCGCGAGATTCGGATTCTATATAAGCAGCCGCGCGTCGCCGCCATTTTCACTCGTGCATTGGAGATGATAGGGAGAGGACGTGGCTGGCGTCCTCTCCGTTTATTGTTGAACTTGATTGCTTTATTGCTTAATTGTGGGGAGGACTGGGGAGCAGCTGTTAGGAGGAGTACAGTGCAGAGTTTTGCTGATCAGTGACCACCAGTTTTATCCGTTCTCTGCCTGAAAAAAACGCTCCATATCTGTGCTCAGTGTGCTGCATAATATATCTGTGCTCACACTGCTTAATTGTGGGGACTGGGGAGCAGCTGTATTATATAGCAGGAGTACAGTGCAGAGTTTTGCTGACAGTGACCACCAGTATACGTTGTCTGCCTGAAAAACACTCCATATCTGTGCTCAGTGTGCTGCTTTATTGTGGGGACTGGGGACCACCAGTATAATTAATATTATATAGGAGGAGTACAGTGCAGAGTTTTGCTGACCAGTGACCACCAGTATACTATATATAGCAGTACGATACGGAAGGCCACTGCTGTGCCTACCTCTGTGTCATCATTAAGTATACTATCCATCTACATTCTATACCTGTGGTGCATTTTAGTTTTGCAGTTTGCTGACACAGTGACCACCAGTATACTATATATAGCAGTACGATACGGAAGGCCACTGCTGTGCCTACCTCTGTGTCGTCATTAAGTATACTATCCATCTACATTCTATACCTGTGGTGCATTTTAGTTTTGCAGTTTGCTGACACAGTGACCACCAGTATACTATATATAGCAGTACGATACGGAAGGCCACTGCTGTGCCTACCTCTGTGCCGTCATTAAGTATACTATCCATCTACATTCTATACCTGTGGTGCATTTTAGTTTTGCAGTTTGCTGACACAGTGACCACCAGTATACTATATATAGCAGTACGATACGGAAGGCCACTGCTGTGCCTACCTCTGTGTCGTCATTAAGTATACTATCCATCTACATTCTATACCTGTGGTGCATTTTAGTTTTGCAGTTTGCTGACACAGTGACCACCAGTATACTATATATAGCAGTACGATACGGAAGGCCACTGCTGTGCCTACCTCTGTGTCTTCATTAAGTATACTATCCATCTACATTCTATACCTGTGGTGCATTTTAGTTTTGCAGTTTGCTGACACAGTGACCACCAGTATACTATATATAGCAGTACGATACGGAAGGCCACTGCTGTGCCTACCTCTGTGTCGTCATTAAGTATACTATCCATCTACATTCTATACCTGTGGTGCATTTTAGTTTTGCAGTTTCCTGACACAGTGACCACCAGTATACTATATATAGCAGTATGATACGGAAGGCCACTGCTGTGCCTACCTCTGTGTCGTCATTAAGTATACTATCCATCTACATTCTATACCTGTGGTGCATTTTAGTTTTGCAGTTTGCTGACACAGTGACCACCAGTATACTATATATAGCAGTACGATACGGAAGGCCACTGCTGTGCCTACCTCTGTGTCGTCATTAAGTATACTATCCATCTACATTCTATACCTGTGGTGCATTTTAGTTTTGCAGTTTGCTGACACAGTGACCACCAGTATACTATATATAGCAGTACGATACGGAAGGCCACTACTGTGCCTACCGCTGTGTCGTCATTAAGTATACTATCCATCTACATTCTATACCTGTGGTGCATTTTAGTTTTGCAGTTTGCTGACACAGTGACCACCAGTATACTATATATAGCAGTACGATATGGAAGGCCACTGCTGTGCCTACCTCTGTGTCGTCATTAAGTATACTATCCATCTACATTCTATACCTGTGGTGCATTTTAGTTTTGCAGTTTGCTGACACAGTGACCACCAGTATACTATATATAGCAGTACGATACGGAAGGCCACTGCTGTACCTACCTCTGTGTCGTCATTAAGTATACTATCCATCTACATTCTATACCTGTGGTGCATTTTAGTTGTGCGCAGTATATATAGTAGTAGGCCATTGCTATTGATACTGGCATATCATTCCACACATTAAAAAATGGAGAACAAAAATGTGGAGGGTAAAATAGGGAAAGATCAAGATCCACTTCCACCTCCTGCTGAAGCTGCTGCCACTAGTCATGGCCGAGATGATGAAATGCCATCAACGTCGTCTGCCAAGGCCGATGCCCAATGTCATAGTAGAGAGCATGTAAAATCCAAAAAACAAAAGTTCATTAAAATGACCCAAAAATCTAAATTGAAAGCGTCTGATGAGAAGTGTAAACTTGCCAATATGCCATTTACGACACGGAGTGGCAAGGAACGGCTGAGGCCCTGGCCTATGTTCATGGCTAGTGGTTTAGATTCACATGAGGATGGAAGCACTCATCCTCTCGCTAGAAAAATGAAAAGACTTAAGCTGGCAAAAGCACAGCAAAGAACTGTGCGTTCTTCGAAATCACAAATCCCCAAGGAGAGTCCAATTGTGTCGGTTGCGATGCCTGACCTTCCCAACACTGGACGGGAAGAACTTGCGCCTTCCACCATTTGCACGCTCCCTGCAAGTGCTGGAAGGAGCACCCGCAGTCCAGTTCCTGATAGTCAAATTGAAGATGTCAGTGTTGAAGTACACCAGGATGAGGATATGGGTGTTGCTGGCGCTGGGGAGGAAATTGACAAGGAGGATTCTGATGGTGAGGTGGTTTGTTTAAGTCAGGCACCCGGGGAGACACCTGTTGTCCGTGGGACGAATATGGCCATTGACATGCCTGGTCAAAATACAAAAAAAAAATCAGCTCTTCGGTGTGGAAATATTTCAACACAAATGCGGACAACAGGTGTCAAGCCGTGTGTTGCCTTTGTCAAGCTGTAATAAGTAGGGGTAAGGACGTTAACCACCTCGGAACATCCTCCCTTATACGTCACCTGCAGCGCATTCATCATAAGTCAGTGACAAGTTCAAAAACTTTGGATGACAGCGGAAGCAGTCCACTGACCACTAAATCCCTTCCTCTTGTAACCAAGCTCCTGCAAACCACACCACCAACTCCCTCAGTGTCAATTTCCTCCTTACCCAGGAAAGCCAATAGTCCTGCAGGCCATGTCACTGTCAATTCTGACGAGTCCTCTCCTGCCTGGGATTCCTCCGATGCATCCTTGAGTGTAACGCCTACTGCTGCTGGCGCTGCTGTTGTTGCTGCTGGGAGTCGATCGTCATCCCAGAGGGGAAGTCGGAAGACCACTTGTACTACTTCCAGTAAGCAATTGACTGTCCAACAGTCCTTTGCGAGGAAGATGAAATATCACAGCAGTCATCCTGCTGCAAAGCAGATAACTCAGGCCTTGGCAGCCTGGGCGGTGAGAAACGTGGTTCCGGTATCCATCGTTAATTCAGAGGCAACTATAGACTTGATTGAGGTACTGTGTCCCCGGTACCAAATACCATCAGTGTTCAATTTCTCTAGGCAGGCGATACCGAAAATGTACACAGACCTCAGAAAAAGACTCACCAGTGTCCTAAAAAATGCAGTTGTACCCAATGTCCACTTAACCACGGACATGTGGACAAGTGGAGCAGGGCAGACTCAGGACTGTATGACTGTGACAGCCCACTGGGTAGATGTATTGCCTCCCGCAGCAAGAACAGCAGTGGCGGCACCAGTAGCAGTATCTCGCAAATGCCAACTCGTTCCTAGGCAGGCTACGCTTTGTATACCGCTTTCCATAAGAGGCACACAGCTGACAACCTCTTACGGGAACTGAGAAAGATCATCGCAGAATGGCTTACCCCAATTGGACTCTCCTGGGGATTTGTGACATCGGACAACGCCAGCAATATTGTGCATGCATTACATCTGGGCAAATTCCAGCACGTCCCTAATTTTGCACATACATTGAATTTGGTGGTGCAGAATTATTTAAAAAACGACAAGGGCGTGCAAGAGATGCTGTCGGTGGCCCGAAGAATTGCGGGCCACTTTCGGCATTCACGCACCGCGTACAGAAGACTGGAGCACCACCAAACATTCCTGAACCTGCCCTGCCATCATCTGAAGCAAGAGGTGGTAACGAGGTGTAATTCAACCCTCTATATGCTTCAGAGGATGGAGGAGCAGCAAAAGGCCATTCAAGCCTATACATCTGCCCACGATATAGGCAAAGGAGGGGGAATGCACCTGACTCAAGCGCAGTGGAGAATGATTTCAACGTTGTGCAAGGTTCTGCAACCCTTTGAACTTGCCACACGTGAAGTCAGTTCAGACACTGCCAGTCTGAGTCAGGTCATTCCCCTCATCAGGCTTTTGCAGAAGAAGTTTGAGAGATTGAAGGAGAAGCTAAAACAGAGCAATTCCGCTAGGCATGTGGGACTTGTGGATGGAGCCCTTAATTCGCTTAACCAGGATTCACGGGTGGTCAATCTGTTGAAATCAGAGCACTACATTTTGGCCACCGTGATCGATCCTAGATTTAAAACCTACGTTGTATCTCTCTTTCCGGCAGACACAAGTCTGCAGAGGTTCAAAGACCTGCTGGTGAGAAAATTGTCAAGTCAAGCGGAACGTGACCCGTCAACATCTCCTCCTTCACATTCTCCCGCAACTGGGGGTGCGAGGAAAAGGCTAAGAATTCCGAGTCCACCCGCTGGCGGTGATGCAGGGCAGTCTGGAGCGAGTGCTGACATCTGGTCCAGACTGAAGGACCTGCCAACGATTACTGACATGTCGTCTACTGTCACTGCATATGATTCTGTCACCATTGAAAGAATGGTGGAGGATTATATGAGTGACCGCATCCAAGTAGGCACGTCAGACAGTCCGTATGTATACTGGCAGGAAAAAGAGGCAATTTGGAGGCCCTTGCACAAACTGGCTTTATTCTACCTAAGTTGCCCTCCCTCCAGTGTGTACTCCGAAAGAGTGTTTAGTGCAGCCGCTCACCTTGTCAGCAATCGGCGTACGAGGTTACTTCCAGAAAATGGTGAGAAGATGATGTTCATCAAAATGAATTATAATCAATTCCTCTGTGGAGACATTCACCAGCAGCAATTGCCTCCAGAAAGTACACGGGGACCTAAGATGGTGGATTCCAGTGGGGACGAATTAATAATCTTTGAGGAGGGGGATGTACACAGTGAAAGGGGTGAGGAATCGGAGGATGATGATGAGGTGGACATCTTGCCTCTGTAGAGCCAGTTTGTGCAAGGAGAGATTGATTGCTTCTTTTTTGGTGGGGGCCCAAACCAACCAGTCATTTCAGTCACAGTCGTGTGGCAGACCCTGTCACTGAAATGATGGGTTCGTTAAAGTGTGCATGTCCTGTTTATACAACATAAGGGTGGGTGGGAGGGCCCAAGGACAATTCCATCTTGCACCTCTTTTTTCTTTCATTTTTCTTTGCACCATGTGCTGTTTGGGAACAATTTTTTTGAAGTGCCATCCTGCCTGACACTGCAGTGCCACTCCTAGATGGGCCAGGTGTTTGTGTCGGCCACTTGTGTCGCTTAGCTTAGCCACACAGCGACCTTGGTGCGCCTCTTTTTTTCTTTGCATCATGTGCTGTTTGGGGACAATTTTTTTGAAGTGCCATCCTGCCTGACACTGCAGTGCCACTCCTAGATGGGCCAGGTGTTTGTGTCGGCCACTTGTGTCGCTTAGCTTAGCCATCCAGTGACCTCGGTGCAAATTGTAGGACTAAAAATAATATTGTGAGATGTGAGGTGTTCAGAATAGACTGGAAATGAGTGGAAATTATGGTAATTGAGGTTAATAATACTATGGGATCAAAATGACCCCCAAATTCTATGATTTAAGCTGTTTTTTTAGGGCTTTTTGAAAAAAACACCCAAATCCAAAACACACCCGAATCCGACAAAAAAATTTCGGTGAGGTTTTGCCAAAACGCGTCCGAATCCAAAACACGGCCGCGGAACCGAATCCAAAACCAAAACACAAAACCCGAAAAATGTCCGGTGCACATCACTACTAATTACGGTTCCCAGTCACTCTCTGTTGGCCATTTGTCATGTCCACCTTGCTCACGTCGACCTAATGTTTGTGTCAACCTATTTTAGGTGTCGCCTTAGTTACTGTCGACCAATAGTGGTCGACCTAGACACTGTTGACCTAAGTGTGGTCAACCTTATGAACCACACCCATGATTTCATTCTAAGAAGGCTAATATCAGCATGTAGGCCTGGATTTACTGATACACAATGTTACTCCTTCTCCGCTACCGTTGTTTCCAACTGTTTTTATAAGTGACACTGACTGTGTTAGATAATATTAGATTGCAGGGGGTGGGTTAACTGACTGAGAAAGTGGGTGGCTATGTGCAGCTGGTTTGACACATTAAAAATATTCACGCATGCCATTATCGAATAGCATGAGAGATAACATAGGAAGGAGACTTCTGAGTATACATTTGACAATGACAATATATATATATATATATATATGATAGGGATGATGTACATTAAAATCATCTTCATTGCCTAACTGTTCCCTCTCATCATGGGGGGAATGTAATAGGGTGTGAGAATCAAAAAGCGAGATTTTGTGAGAGTTCTTCTGTTTTTTTTTTAAAGTGGCAATCATTTACATGGCAAAATCAACCTTGTTTTACCATGTAAATGATTGCCACTTAAAAAAAAAAAACAACAGGAGAACTCTCACAAAATCTCTCACTTTCTGATTCTCGCATCCTAGTACATCCACCCTTATATGCGTGCTTGTCTGTCACTATATTTTTATTTTTTTTACTGACGTGAAGGTATTATATATTCATGGTTGCCAAACCATAAAGAAAAAGCAATATATGAACCTTTTGTTACTTAACAGCCCAATATCAAAAAGGAAAGTGGGGATAGGTTGCTATATTGATGAATGTGTTTAAAATACAACTTCCTTTCAAAATGAGTGAATAAATTGGTCATATTGTTAAAAAAAGGAAATAATGATCTACATTGTGTAACTGAAAGTGTTAAAATAGTAATGTATAATAAATGCAATTACCCGTGGTCACATTTTTAATTTCAGCTGGCAAAAAAAATCACTATACTCATATTACATATTGTAGACCTTCCTCACATCACACCTTTATGCTCCTTGTCACCTCGCCTTTCCCCCTTACATCTTGTTATATTTTCATCACCATCTCTTTACAGTATATAAAGCTGGCAACATATACATTGGATTCTGCTGCTCAGATCAGTGCCAATGTATGAATTACACTTGGGCATCCAAAGTGCATATTATCCTGTCCCAATTACTATCCTCATTACTGGTGCTTGCTAATGAAGTTGGAAGACAAACACACACAGTGATCTAGAGACATCTTCCAACCACTGAACAATGCTAACAATGCCAATGATGCTCAAATCCATTCTAATTCCATTATTGGGCACCACTGTCATTTATGAGCCACACAGTCTGTGACATTAAAGCAGCATGTGTGACCAGCATAATATCTCACTCTTACCCCCCCCTTTATTTTATCCATCAATCTAATCACTCCGACCACTAGATCTTTCACTTTAATATAATTTTTAACCAATACATCATATATACCATTAGTTAATTACAATAATATAATTTAAGCCCCAACTTAAGAACTCTACCTTAAACCCTCTTATAGAGGAAGATGTACTAGGCCTTGGAGAGTGATAAAGTGGAGAGAGAATCAATACCCTAACCACCTGCATTATTTCATATTCTACCCTGGCTCTGCTCCGTGTACAGGGGCTGGCTGCCAACTTTTAACCTGGGGGGCAAATACAAGCATGTGGCCCTAGCTAGGCTGACCATATTATCCTTTTAATCTGGGACACTCACGAATTACACAGGTTCTGTGGCTGGCTGACAACAAGCCTGCATTTCACCTGGTTTTAAGCAGCCACAGAACATGTGTTATTCATGAGTGTCCCAGGTTAAAGGGATAATATAGTCAGCCTACCCTAGCTTTTGTCCGCTAAACTGCATTGTAAAAATTAGTTTAACAAAAATCTGGAAGGAGTAGTTTATCTAGTGTTGGTGTGGTTTAAGTAGATATTTACATTTCAATAAAATTCTTATGTCAATGACAGTGGCATAGCAATAGCCTCTGCAGACCCCACTGTGGTTTGGAAGCACTGGGTGGCTTGTGGGCGCTGGGGGTCTGTGGGGGCTATTGTTACGCCACTGCCTGGACCTGCAGATACTTGTCTGCAATCCCGTCGCACCTGCCCCCATTGAAAATGTCAGAGGAGACTGTTTATATCAGATCCCATACTTAACTAAACCCAAACTCCCATTGTTTAAAATCATATCCAGGATATGACCCCACCAAAAACACAATTCCCTCATTAAAAATAATTCCCTAGATTTGTTCTCCCACCCCAAACACACAGGCAAATATCCCACTCGTGCCTCTTCATATGCCTCAGTGCCACAATTGCATGCCCTTATATGCCAGGCCAGAGCTCCCTCTTTAATTTACATCATATGACACTTGATCAACTGGTTTATATCCTGTAATCCCGCATAGCTTTTTACAGCCCCCAAGGTAGCCCAAAGATTGACATGGCTGGTAGGGGGATTGCTCCTCCACATGTGGGTTGCCAACATAAAGGAGGTGGAGTGTGTGCAGTAACAGTAGCCCTACCATGGGAAGTATCTCATCAAATACCAAAATGGAGTACAGCCCAGCACACTGTGTGGGGAGTGCGCTGCTGATGCAGATCATCCTCCTATAGGTTGTCTAACTGATTATCTGGGTCTGAGGGGCCCCTGATAGATTCCAGCACTGAGTGCACCATGTACACACTGCCCTTACATGATGACTGCAGTCAGGGCCGGATTGAATCTAGGACAATGAAGGTGTGGGAGCCCCCACCAATAAAATTGACTCAGCCCCACCCCCCGGTGCTGTCACTACTGTACTCCTAGGGGAGTTGGAGAGAGAGCGAAGGGAGTGAAAGAGAGACAAAGAGGGTGTCAGGGACAGAGAGAGAGAGAGGGGGAATGAGGGCGAGAGGAGGAATGAGGGAGAGAGGGTATAAGGGATAAAGAGAGGATCGAGAGAGAAAGGGTGTCAGTGTAAGAGACCGAGAGGAGCAAGAAAGAGGGAGAAAGAGAGGGGGGTCAGGAAGAAAGAGGGTGCCGAAGCGAGAGAGAAAGAGAGTTACATGGAAACAAGGGAATGAGATAAAGAGAGGGGAGAGCGAGAGAGAAGGTGGTCACTCAGAGAGAGAGGTGAGAGAGAAAGAGGTTGTCAGGGAGAAGGAGACAGACATGCACTTCCCACCTGGCTCCCCCAAGGTGCCCCCCCATGTGGAGCTGACCATGCTGGAGAAAGGCTACTCGGAGGGAAAATTGCCATTCAGCTGCTGCGGTAGATCCGGCCCAACTGGAAGATGTAGGGGGTCACACCCCAGGTGCGGACTGTGCGGGTGATATGGGGTCCGTATGTGGGGGATGTACAGGGATATAGGGTGGGGGGGGGGTACAGTGATATGGAGTGTATTTGGGGGAACATCACTACTATGGGCAAAATTGCCACTACTGTGGGCTTTGTTATGTGTATAAGTGACACTACTGTGGGCATTATGTGTATAAGTGGCACTAATGTGGGCATTATTTTGTGTAAGTGACAGTACTGTGCTCATTATTATGTGTATAAGGGGCACTACTGTGGACTTTATTATGTGTATAAGGGGCACTACTACGGTAGGCATTATTTGTATAAGGGGAACGGGTAATGTGGGCATTATGTGTATAAGGGGCACTACTACTGTGGGCATTGTATATAAGGGGCACTACTGTGGGCATTATGTGTATAAGGAGCACTACAGTGAGACATAACATGAATAAGGGGCACTACTTGTTAGGGTCTCCTGCTCTGTGCTGCCACGTCGTCATGGCAACCGGGAGACAAGTGCTAGCGGAGTAACCTGAGCGTAGCTGATATTCCGGTTCGGGTCTTTTGCTGTGCAGTGGTTACAGGCTCTGTGCATGGCAGGGGATCCGGTGCTGGTTTTTGTGCTCACAGTCTGTGAGGTCTGAGTGGGGCGTGGACAGCACCTGCTATATAAACCCTCTTCTCAGGTTAGGCAGATGCTGCTGAATCTTTGTTGGTTAGTCAGTTCCTGAAAGCTAGCTAGTACTGTGTAAACTTTGTATTTGTTTGTTGCTTACTGCAAATAGGCCTTGGGATTTGGTATTACACTCTGCCAATCCAGACATAGCAGTAAGACTGGAGTCAGTCGTTTAACCTGCTGGGGTTCTTTTGCTACTCTGTGAACCTAGCAAGTTTGCGGCTGTATTCTCAGATTTGCCTGCCAAAATCCTTTCTCACTGTGCAAGGTGTTCAGGTGTCAGTTTAGTGGCAGTAAGCTGAACCAGTGCACTGCAAGTGAGGACTAGGATTGTGGAGACTCTCCTTGTGTCTATTATTCCATCTCTGACCAAGGAGTTTACTGCCACACCCGTTGGTAACCCTTTAGGGTTTTGCTGTTGCCCTTAGCAACAGCATTTCGGGTTCTCTACGTATTAAATCACTACATCTCGCTTCTTTCCATCTGAGCATTCCTAATACTAGGGAGACACCCAGTTTCTTAGCCTTTGGGCTTCTCTGTTCACTTTGTGTTTATTTTGTTACCCTATCACCTTCTGTGTATGTAATGTCCTATTCCCCAGTCTGTCTGTGAGTTCATTTGTTTTGCATCCCTCACCGTTCAGACACCAGTACATTCCTGCTGGCACTGGTGTGCATAACACTACTGTGTAATGTAATATGAATAAGGGACACTACTTGTGGTGTAATGTTAATAAGGGGCAATACATGTGGGGTAATATGAACAAGATTGTGCTCCTTGTGAGACCACACCCTTTTTACGGCCCTCTGTCCCGTCAAGTTACATGCCAGCCACATCGGAGGAGTATAATCCCTCTCCTGAGTAAATGCCTCCATCCGAGGATGGCATAAACCAACAGGGCCAAAATCAGAAAATCTTCACATTTGGATTTAGTACACAAGGGCAAGACTATAGTTACAAATGATAATAATTTGGACTCCGGCTAAAGCGCTTTCTGGAAATCTCCTGCATTAGGCTATTAGTACATAGTAAAAATGCATAAAATGATGCAGAAACTGCTGTTTACTACATAATGTTATTAAAAAACAACAATACACTTACTAACTAGGCCCCTAAGTGCAGCCACATGCAATACTTAGTGGACTAGTTTCGAACTTGCAGACTTTTGTTTGCCGCCTTATAGGGTTCTGTACATTAAATTTACAAGTTTGGGTGCAAGATCACGACACGAAGGGTGGGGGCGCGGGGGGGGGGGGGGGGGGGGGGGGGTCTTAGGGCATGAGTTGAGGTTCCGTTGCCAGCATTTCCATGCCATTGTAAAGGCAATTTGTCCCTTTGAAGCTTGAGGTTGATATGCAATCATAAGTAAATAATGAATATATTAACGGCGCACCAGTTTTTAACAAAACTTCCCCTGAAATAAGTTTCCCTTACTTGAACAATTGGTGCCTATCTGTCAAAAAGCTTTAGATCCAATTGCACATATACCCATTTAAGCCCAGATCAAATATATTGGAAACAAAAAAAACACAAACTGAATTATAGTGTTAAAAGCAGAATTAAAATCATCAAATAAAATTCTAACATACTGTAGGACCTCTTCTGCTCTTAATGAGTCTGCACCTGGTGCAGAACAGTTAGGACAGCATCATCTGTAGAGCAATTTGCCCTATAAGCATATTTAAATGGGTTAAATTTAGCAGCAAATTTAAATTTGATCTGTTTCAGCACCAGAGGCTCAAAGCACTTCATGATCAGAGAGGTCAGAGAGATGGGGCGATAATCATTTAAACATTTAGGCACACCACTTTTTGGGACAGGGACAATAGTCTTTGCCTTAAAACATTTAGGGGCCAGATAGTGAGCAAGGGATGCATTAAATATCAAGGTAAAGATCCCAGCTAACTGATCACAACACTCTCTAAGAACCTTCCCTTGTATCCCATCTGGACCTGCAGCTTTACCAGGATTGGATTAACACTATGCAGACACTCCAGGACTGATAAACCATCTAACACTAAGGGTAATTCCTCAGGCTGAATCTCCAAGGCTTTGACAATTGACAATGTTCTTTATCAAATCGAGAATAAAACTAAAGTCTTCCACCAAGTCACTGTTTACACCACTTAACTCAACCTTTTTGGATATATAATCAGTAATATCTCACAAACTACTTGGATTTTTACAAGATTTTCTAGGCATTTGTATGTATTGTTGCCATCTTCATTATTATTTGTATGTGATTAAATAAAAAATAATGAATATGGGGGACAAAACACATATGGGGGTGGGGGTGAGGCGAGTAGGATGTTTGAGACCACAGCAGATAGATTGTAGTATATAAATATATAGAGACTGATTCTGAGTTATTCGCATTTGCATCTTGCTGCACCTGCCCGCTTACCACATTACAGTAATGTAAGAATCCGCCCAGGTACACTATGTATCATGTGGAAGCCTATGCAGCCCACATTTCTTTTCTCTGCAGTCATCATCCTTGGTGTATCAGGACTTCCACAGGTGCAAGAGATCATTCTGAAACAGATGTCCCATCTTCGGCCACGCTCTGTGCCATCCGATACATCCAAAACCCATCCCACGACACTGCCATGAGATCAGGTCCATGCAATTACCAATTACTGTTAAAAATAAATTTTGTTATGGGAACCTTTTGTGCACATAAAAGCAGCAAATAGATTAAAAACCCTTTGTAGGAGTTCCCTCTACTCCCCAAGAGTGACAATGGAACCAAGCAAATAAGGGCAATGGTATCCACAGCACCTATTGCTATTTTTTGCTTGGTTTAATTACCAATAACTGCCCAAGAAAGCCCATTTCTTGGATGATCTGGCCCATCATAGGACGGATCAAAGTGTATGCACTAGCAAAAACCTACTGTGCTCAGCTGATTTGGTGTATGTGCAATCACCAATTTATTTCTTTGGCACATGTGTATAATACTGACATCACCAAGTACTGTTCACTTTGCCACTTGTGTCTGACTCAGAATAGTGATGGCTATTGTAAATTAAAGATGTTTTAGGAGAGGCCCTCAACTATTCATTGAAAAGAGTGGCAGCCTAACTGAAATAATTGTCCACCCTGACTTGATACATAATGCAAATGTGGCACTCCAGTGCAGCATCACAAACTATAGTGTGACTTTTGTGCCCCTTCCGCTGCTAAATGCACCCCTGGCTGGACACTATTAAACTTGCAGCAGGGACAGGGCTGTATCCTGAGTGCTATGTCTGGCATGGGGACACTGACCAGTCAGCAAGTGGCATATAGAACCCAGGGAGAGAGAGACAGCTTGCGCTGTTGCAATTACAGCCATGTTCTGGGACAGTTGGCAGTTTGGCAGCAGCCAGCTTAAGAGGACACATAGCAGCAAGTTGGAGCAGAGGTGGCTGGCGGTGTGTGACAGATGTTCTGCACAATTTACAGAGAGTCAGCTTCTATTTCTGGTGCCTGGAGATCATCATTGTAATAGCCGATCAGTAGTACCAGCCTCCTGCGGGGATCCCACTGCTTCTGGTGGCACTTGGTGACACGCATCTAACGGGGTGGAGCAGTGATGAGCTGGGAAGTAGGTCATATAGCCTATCATCCCATTTGAAGGACAGCCCCGGAGGTGGCCCTACTTTGGACTGACAGACAGTGGGAGGAGCAGAGACAGTGACTTGCTGCAGACACAGGTCAGCTCACAGAGGTTAATTAAGGCCAACCTAACCATTGTAACACAGGTTGGTAACGCACACTAAACACACATCACAAGTTTCCTCAGGTGTGCAAAGAGAGAGAGAGAGTGCTTCTAACAGGGACAAAAAAAACTGTTTAGCTGCATACATTATATCTTAGCTCGAATGCTATCGGCAAGCGTCATTTTGGGAAATAAAACTGCATAAGTACTTTATAAATGCAAGTCCAATCAGCAGCTTCTTTTTTCCAAGGACACCACTAATTCACCACTACAGTTTTCAATCTACAGTTAAAGGAGCATCAGCATTGTAAAGAGAATAGTGATAAAGCATGAGACCCGCATATTATAGTTGTCACCAGGGCCACCACCAGAGGGGAATTGCCAGGATTGTCGTCCCAGGCCCTGACAGGTGAGGGGGCTCCGGGGCTCATCCACTGACAGAGTTAATTGCTAATTAATCACCCTCACACAGAACAGTGCAAGCTGCTAGTGTTGGCTGGAGAGTGATATGAATGACCCATCAGACAGCTTAACTGTGCGATGAGTCATTCAGTAATTACCGTAACTCTCCATCCATCACAAACGTTGCATCTTCAGCTCTGCCTCCATAGTTGCTTCACTTGCAGCATTCCTCCTCTCCTCCCCTATACTCTCATTGGCCAGATTTTTTTCTATTCATGAAGCAGTGAAAAGAGTGGAGAATTGAGCCAGTGGAGAAGTTGTCCATGGCAACCAATCAGCTGCTTTGTATCATTTTATAGATTGCTCAAGATAAATGTTACCTCAAAGCTGATGGTTGCCATGGGCATCTTCTCCACAGGCACACTTCTCCACTTTCTCACTGCTTCATGAATAGACCCCTTACTGTGCACTGCACTGAAGATGCAAAACTGAGATTGCAACTGCAGTGCACAAAGGTGCCTCTGCCCCTCTCTCCTATACAGTCTGTCCCACTGTCCCCTTTAATATTCCTGCCTCTTCTCCACATCTGTGTCTCTGCCTCCTCTGCACACCTGTGTCTGCCTCCTCCCCACTTCTGTGTCTCTGCCCCCTATATCTATATCTCTGTTCCCACCATATATGTGTACCTGCCCTTCTCCATAGCTGTGTCTCTACTCTCCCATATCTGTCTGTGCCGCCTCCCCACATGTGTGTCTCTGTCCCCTCATATTTGTTTCTGCTCCGCCATATCTGTGTCTCTGCCCCCCATATCTGTGCCTTTTCCCCCTCTCTTCATACAGTGGTGCTTGACAGTTTGTGAACCCTTCAGAATTTTCTATATTTCTGCTGAAATTTGGCCTAAAACTACCTCAGATTTTCACACAAGTCTTAAAAGTAGATAAAGAGAACCAAGCCAAACAAATGAGACAATTTTTTTTATATATGATAATTTTTGTATTTTTTTTTAGTAAAATGATATCTGTGAGTGTCAAAAGTATGTGGACCTTTAGACTTAGCAGACATTTTGAAGGTGAAATTAGAGTCAGGTATTTTCAATATATGGGATGACAATCAGGTGTGAGCGGACAATTTGTCTTTTTAAAAGAACAGGGAACCATCAAAGTCTAATGTTCACACCACATTTGTGGGAGTGTATCATGCCACAAACAAAGGAGATTTTTGAGGACCTCAGAAGTAGAGTTGTGGATACTCATCAGGCCGAAAAAAAGGTTACAAAACCATCTCTAAAGAGTTTGTACTCCACCGATCAACAGTCAGAAAGATTGTGTACAAATGAAGGAAATTCCAGACCCGTATTACCCTCCCCAGGAGTGTTCAACCAACAAAGATCATGCCAAGAATAAGGCATCTAATAGTTCACAAGGTCACAAAGGAACTCAAGGTAACCTCTAAGCAATGAAAGGCCTTTCTCAGATTAGCTAATGTTACTGTTCATGAGTCCACCATCAGGAGGACACTGAACAACATGACAGGATTGCAAGGAGAAAGCAGCTGCTCTCCAAAAAGATCATTGTTGTCTGTCTACAGTTTGGTAAAGATCATATGGACAAGCCAGAAGGCTATTGGAAGAATATTTTCTGGACAGATGAGTTCAAAACAGAGCTTTTTGGTTTAAATGAGAAGCGTTGTGTTTGGAGAAAGGAGAACACTGCATTCCAGCATAAAAACCTCATACCATCTGTGAAACATGGTGGTGGTGGTGGTGGTGGTGGTGGTGGTGGTATCATGGTTTGGACCTGTTTTGCTGCATCTGGCCCAGGATGACTTACCATTATTGATGGGACAATCAATTCTGAATTGTACCAGAATATTCTAAAGGACATCTGTCTATGAGCTGCATCTCAAGAGAATGTGGGTCATGCAGCAAGACAAGGACCCAAACCACATAAGACAATCGACCAAAGAACGGTTAAAGAAGAATACATTTAAAGGTTATTTTTTGTTTTGTTTTCTTTGCAATATATATTTTATTGAGGTATATGTAATACAGCAGTATGTGATGAAAGCAAGAGGTAAAATAAAGTTGAAAGACATATAGTGGAATATACAAGGCATAATAATACAGTATCAGTATCTGGTACCTCAGAAATTTTTCAACAATTTTGTATCATGAAACATATAACATCAATAGACGTGAGATGTTCTAAATCAGAGTAGTAAATAAAAGTATCAGTATCATAGGGAAGTCTGAACTAGTTGAAAAGAGAAACTAGGAGACCTTCCATCTACTTGTGCAGTGAGATACAATATGACAAGATATGATATAGTATAGAAGCCAACTTCCAAAGAGGAAAATCAACCAAATCTAATGATCCCGGACATAGAAGATGTCCAAAACATAGATATAAACATAAATGTGAACGTAAACGTAAAGGTTGCCTACCGAGCTCTAGGCGTTGTCGACCCATCCATGGAGAGTCCCATTAATCGGTGAGTGGTACATATAGAGGAGATTCAAATACGAAAATGAGAAGAAGGTATGTGGCAAGAGGGAGAAAAGGAAAGTTACATGAAGGGTAACAAAGATTAAGAGATATGGCGAATTGGTATAGAGGTAGCACAAAGTTTATGGAAGGGAGATAGGTGGTCTGTTATCTAAAAGTTGGTAAGATTACCATGTAGTGGATTGAAAGCAATGTCTTATTGCTAATTTGGTCGATGAGTGTAGGGTATCAATGAACTTGCCCCAACATTGAAATAGTGCAGGGGTCAAAACTTAATTATTTAGGGAAGTTTTTAACCAATCCATAGTAAATAAAAAGAGTAATCTAGAGGTTGCCATGGATAAACTTGGTCCCGCGTCATTAATCCATTGCTGAAGTATGGATTTCCGACCTACAGCTGATAAGAGTGCTATTAATTTTTTATCATGTTTTGGGATATCTGGCTGATCATTAATATATCCGAAAAGCACCCATGAAGCAGTACAGTGGAACGGGATATGCAGTGTGGTAGTGCTAAATGTCTGTAACTCATTCCAAAATTGTTGAATATGAGAGCAGTGCCAAAAGCAGTGCATAATGTTGGCTTTGGGCTCAGAGCACTTAGTGCAGTTTGTTGATTCAGAAAGACCCATTAAATTACTCTGATTAGGAGATATGTAGGCCCTGTGTAGAATCTTGTAAGACATTTCCTGATAGATACTGGCTGGAATAAGCTTCAGAGATGTAACAAAGTGATCCATAATTGTTTCAGGGGACATGGAGGGAATTTGAGATGACCATTTACCCAACTGTGCTCGGTCAGATGCAGGTTCAATCTCTGTGCATATGCGAGCATATATGGTCGAAATAGAATACGCGTCAGAGTGCATGAGTGTCTCTAATGAATTCAGGAAATCTTGTTTTTGTAATTTAGGTAAGATGGAACATAGATAATGAGAAGCTTGAAAATAGTGGAATTTATAGAGGGGCTATTTCCATATTTTTCCTTGGCTCTAGTTAAAGTAAGCGGCTTATTAGTAGTCAAGAAGGTCACGAATGTGTTTAATCCCAGCTGAGCGCCAAGCATGAAAAGGTGTAAGGGTTTCCCCTTTTTGGAAATCTAAGTTGCCCATAAGAGGGAGGAATAGTGAGTGAGAATATTGAAGTGAATATTAAGTGATTTCCTAGATATTCGCCATGCCTTGACTGCTGAAGTCAATAGTAGGTTATCTAAGTAGGGTAGTTTCAGGTCTGTGTTACGTGCGTGTAGTATATAGCTAAGCGAGAGGGGGGCACTAAGTTGGGAATCCAAGGTTGAATCAGTGTATGTGTTCATGCCTCTGAGCTGGTCCATGGCAAAACGGAGAAGACACGCTAACTTATATTGCTCGATGTTAGGCAGATTTAGTCCCCCATTTTGTATCGTTTGAAATAAAAAAAATTTTTTAAATTCTTTATTTATACGTGGTTTAAACATGGTATAAACATTGCATGAACAGAAGGGACCGGAGGCCAACAAAGCCCACGCCCCGCATAAACCACAAATTTTCAGATAAACAACAGAGTTAGTCTAAATAGACAGAACAGTTACTTTCCAATATGGAGTTCAGGGGGGGGGGGGGGAGGAGGAAGGGGAAAAGAGAAGAAAAAAAAAAAGGGGGGGGGAAACCACGGTATCATCTATATTCAGTGTATATCCTGGAAATGGTAGGAGTAAGAAAAAGAGAGAGAAGGGGGATCAAGGGGGAGACAGAAGAAGAGTAGAAAAAAGGGAGGAGGAGAAGAGAGTGAGAGGGAGGAAGAGATGGGGGAGAAAAACATAAGGGGAAAGCAGCAGGCAGTGCCCATGGGTCTGCGGAGTAAGCTAGAGGCGAGGGTGGGGGGGGGGGGGGGGGGGGTGCGGGCCTCCACGTTCAGCAGCGAGCCACGGGGCCCAGACCTGCTCAAAGACGTGGCCCCGGTCGTGGAGATAGTATGTGATCTTTCCATTGAGGCAATGTGCCATATTTTGGTTTTAAGGGACTGGAGGGAGGGTGGTGAGGGGTTCTTCCAGTTAAGAGCTATCAGCGACTTTGCCGCCGCCAGGATGTGTGAGGTCAGTTTCTGGGAAAATTTATTGAGTAATTGAGGAGGGAGACATAGTAAAAAGATCCAAGGATCTTTCAGCACAGGAGAATCTAAAAGCGCGTTTGATATAATTTAAGAAAGCTTATTCTAGGTCGTTTATTAGACCAAATTAATTTAGAGATACAAGAATTAAGAAGTGAGAGATCAGACTTCATAAGTAGTATAGGAACCATCTGCAAAACATAGAGCAATTTTGGGAAGCAAGTCATCTTAATAAGGTTACAGCGACCTAGAAGATTTAGAGTTAGATTGTGCCAGAGGGTGAGTTCAGTTTGTATCTTAGAAATAATGGGGTGAACATTATAGGATTAAAGGTGTGGGAGGTCCGAGGGTAGTAGTACACCTAAATAAGTGATGTGGGAGTGTGCCCATCGAAATGGAAAGGGAGAGTCCCAGCCTAGTTTTGCCTCGTTATATATGGCCAAAGCTTCCGATTTATCATAGTTAATGGAAGAAAGAAAAGCGAGAAATAGCGTCTTTTAATGCAGGTACAGAGTGTTTAGGGTTAGCAGTAAGGAGGAGAATATCATCTGCAAATGCTATTATTTTTAATTCTCTAGTTCCAATGTTTATGCCCTGAAACTGAGACAGATGAGTAATATAATGAATAAAGCTAGGTTAAAGAGAAGGGGGGAGAGAGGGCATCCTTGTCTGGTTCCTCTTTCAAGAGTGAAGGGAGTGGAAGAAATATTATTCACTACCACTTGCGTAGTGGGCTCAGTATATAGGGTCTGAACCAAGACGGAAAATTTTGCCCCAAATTGTTGTTAATGTAAGACTCTGTGGAGATGTGGCCATGCAACTTTGTTGAACGCCTTTTCAGCGTCAAGATTGATAAGAATGTTGTTTTTGTGTTTATGAGTATGGGTGTAAGTTATTGCAGCCAGGGTGGATCTAATGCCCTGCACCGATTGCAGCCAGGGTGGATCTAATGCCCTGCACCGACTGTCTAAGCCCTGCCTAACTGTGCGGGTTATATAATATGCGAAAGGCATGATTGCAGACGAGTAGCCATCTGACAATGCTGATTTATATACAGGAATTAAAGCTTTACCTTAAACACACTTTACGTACTTTTTACGCTGTTAGCGTACAGAGTCCCGTATCGTGTACGGACTTTGCGTACAAACGCCGTGCTGACGGTACAAAGTACACACAGCGCGTACACACCCAATGAATACACTTTAAACCTTATGCAGCAATGCAGTGTGATGCTATTACACTTTAAACCTTATGCAGCAATGCAGTGTGATGCTATTACACTTTAAACCTTATGCAGCAATGCAGTGTGATGCTATTACACTTTAAACCTTATGCAGCAATGCAGTGTGATGCTATTACACTTTAAACCTTATGCAGCAATGCAGTGTGATGCTATTACACTTTAAACCTTATGCAGCAATGCAGTGTGATGCTATTACACTTTAAACCCTAGCAGGGAAAGAAATACACGACACCAGTCTGTAGTTAAACCACTGGGTTCCGACACCACAGCGTATTATTGCTGAAAAGGGGTTACAATACAAATAATACAATACAATATAACAGAGTAAATGACTACAGTCAATGTTACATACGTGAGTGGATTCGCTTGCGCAACCCGGTCCGGTCCTCGGTCATCTGATAGATAACGTTGTGAGCCTTGTGTCAATTTGGAATTCACATGCGAAGTGAGTGACACTAATATTAACTTTCTGGATTTAACCATCTTCATTGAAGGAAATAAGATCGAAACGAAAACATATAGAAAAGATGTAGACTGCAACAGTGTCCTGAACTTTAAGAGTAATCATCATCCCAAGTGGCTATCCAATGTCCCGAAAGGCCAGATGAAAAGACTAAGAAGAAACTGCTCTAAGAAGGTGGATTATGACATACAAGTACTGGATCTGATGGAGCAATTCGAGGAGAAACACTACATTAAGGGCGACCTCGAAAAAAGCAAGGACGAGGTAGATAAAGTAGCCAGAACAAATCTCCTCCAATACAAAGATAAGAATACGAAGAACAAACAGGATGTGATGTTTTTGACGGGTTATTCTAGCCAACGAAGGTTCCTAGAAGAAAGCATTCACAAACACTGCCATATTCTTACTGCGGATGATGACCTCAAAGAAATTTTACCAACGAAACCAAGAATAATTTATAAAAGAGCGCCTAATTTAAAAACGAGTCTGGTCAGGAGCTACTATAAAAATGATAACAAAGGAGGAGAAACTTGGCTGAAAGAAATTAAATCTGGGTTCTACAGATGCAATAATTGCATTGTATGCAAAAAAAAACAGAAAGATCACGACAAAATGTGTAGATAAATATATTTCTAAAAGTACAGGAAAAGAATACACTATAAGAGATAAAATTACATGTAACTCATAAGGTGTAATCTACCTGGTGACATGCCCATGTGGGCTACAATATGTAGGGAAGACTTACCGCAGTTTATACACTAGGATTAATGAACATCTCAATAACATCAGGACCAATAAAGACAACCACAGCATTCCGGAACATTTTATGAAGATGCATAATAGTGACCCTACGGGGTTAGAATTTATTGGAATTAAATTAATACAAAAATCATGGAGAGGAGGGAATTGGGATAATGCACTCTTGAGAGAAGAAGCTAAAACGATTTTTGAATTGGAAACTCTGATACCCAAGGGTCTCAATATAGAATGGGATCTTTTTCCCTTCCTCAAAGAATAAACTAGATCCAAAGGGATGAGTATTATGGGAGTTAGGGAGATATTAATTATTATATATTCTTCATATATCACTTTTATTAGTTCTTACCATTTTTAATTTTTAATTTTAGGAGCTAAAATCACTGTCTTTCTATGTATGTTTTGTGTTGTGTTCAGTATTTCCTTTATATTACGTGATATCTCTGGAGTTTATTTATTGTCCAGAACTGCCCCTCGGGTCAATTATGAGGAGTAATAATAGGCATGTGAATACGGAATGTATAAGGAGAATTCCACCACCAGTAAACAAAAAACATATATATGGAGGAGAGGAGAAAAAACACTGTGCAGAGAGGATCTCCATGACAACAGAGCCGCCGCATGAGAGACGTGTCCGGCAATCATGGGGACAAGTGAGACGGAGCAGGATATGTCACCACGTCCGGTTTCCATGACTACGAGAAACAACAGACTGAAGACGTGGACGGAGGCTCGGTCGCCCTGGCAACGTACGCGTACGCGGAAGGAGAATTAGTTACCATGACGACTGCCACGTCAGGTAGGGATAAAAGAACGGGGCTTTGATACAGCTCGGCTATCCTGAGGAAGCCTGCGGTGTCAGGCGAAACTAGTAGATTGCGGAGTTATCATATATGTCTGCCGGCAGACACCCGTTCTACAAACCTCCTGTGACTTTGAAGTAAGTGCACTTAGCATTTTTGGACATTCTTATTAAGGAACTGACGATTCCGGCCTTAGTGATTTATTGATTCCTATCTTGGAAGGGCTATACACCGTTTGGCTGGTATTAACCAGAACTTTCATTGGACTAATTCCCTGTATGACTAGTGATTGTGGTATAGCAACTACTCCTATATGCCTATACTCACCTGAGGAATACAAGTACCCACCAAGTGAATAAATCACTACTCAGTGTATCACTGGTTTTATATGTCTATTGTTGTGTGTGATTGTTTTGTGTATACCGGTATTAGGATCACTTTAGAATAAAAAATTATTTTTTTTAAATAGTGAGGATCTCTATATTAGGGTCCACTGTATATAAGAAGTTTTTTTATCCTGTGCCAGATTAATAAAATATTATTTTATTTTTAAATTATATCGATGTTTGAGTGATTCATATCTCTACGAGCAGATATTGCCATTGACCACCTACTACATACCTGACAACATTAGCGCTGGGAGACATTCTTCCCTTTTTCTTAGTATTTCTGTGGGGATAGTGGAAATCCTCATTTTTTGCTCCATAGCAGCTTTAGTTGATCAGGCGAGGCATAACAGCGCAGTCCTCGATTCCTTGTTTTGACATGTACATGATGTGTGTACTGCAATATTTTTCGACTTTGACAGTCCACCCTTTGGCAGTCACCAATAACTGCCACTATCTAATCACTAAACAGAAAAATATCTACACAATATTTACAGAAGCTTGGAGTTGTCAGAGGAGAATTGTAGGTGGGAAATGTATGACCTAGTGGGATAGTAAAAGTATGTATGTATGAATCCATGTCTGAGGGGCATGTATCATCGTGCCGTATATGTTCTACATAAGCTTCAAGGTATACATTAAATCCTTCTCATCCCGTATTAAGGGTCTGTAAATGGGCCAACAAACACTACCGAGCTCTTTTCGGCTTCTTGTTCCAACAAATGGGGTGCACATTTTGTTGATGATACATGGAGGGGGAAGTGTATGTGAGTGCTAGTATGTGTGAATATCACCTGTCGACTATGTGTGTCATTAACTGGAGGTTGCAGAGATGAAGATAAGACACATATATAAAATACATTCACATAAACATTTTGGGTAGGGCTGATGTCTTTTTCCGGATGGATGTATCTGGGCAGAGGGGGAGACAAAAGAAAAACGGGTGAACGAAACAGGCCATGAAATTCATTTGCAATCCTTATCATATCACAGTCTCTATGGATGGGTCGTAAACTAAATCTTCTGCTGTAACAGTACCCTTGCTCCTTAGACTCATCAATTTTGTGCCGTGCTTGAGCCACGTCAGAATTCGGACACACCTAAATATCAAACCAATAATTATGACGCCTCCCAGGATACAAAGGAGAAACTTCCCTACACTCATGATGACATTTTGAGCCCACTCTCCTAAACCTGAGAACCAATTGCGTGGAATCAGTTCCTGCTTGTAAGCTTGTAACTCCCTTCCCGTATACCTGAAGGTGTCGTCATACATCTCAGTGATATTATCGATCAAGTTCGCTAGCGCATGGATATACCTATAATTTATAATTCCTCTGGCAGTACGGGTGATGTCTAATGCGAGAAGGAATTGAATCCCGGTGGATTTGTGGATTAAATCAGAGGCTGCGTGCTCTGTCGTATCTATGAGGTGTCTCTTGATGATGTGTTCATAGTGAGTATGAGTATAAGGAGCCTGAGCACTGCGGTGAACGTCTTTCATCTTATCATGGGTTATGGTCATTACCTCTGGCAGTACTCTCCCAATATAACACAATCCCTCTGAGCTTGGGGCAAGCCACTTGTACGCCTTCCTCCCACATATGAAATAGGCATCATCTGGGAGAACATAGGGGACAAAATATGACATCACCATATTACAAACTTTCCAAGTGAAGAAACCAATTCCTAGTTCTCCCATCTGCTCAGTACAAGTATCGGGCTGGATGATATGGGCACAATACCCTGGCAATACTTTTCCAACCCACATGGTCTTGCTTCCACGAGTATACCTATACCGAAAATACCTCCCACTGTTGGCTATTTGGCGTACAAGTTCAGAGTCTATGGGTATCCTATCAGCTCTGTGTGGAAAGGTCATTGTCTGGTTATTCCACGTCACTTCCCAATTTCCCGGTTTTCGGTAATTGGAAATATTAAAACATAATAAGGACCTGTCTACATGATACTGGTGGAGCTTCAAATTAGGGGGCCTAGAGATATTGAATTTCTTGTCCACCGGTCTCCCACCCCGTAATTCGATTACCTCATCTATTGCTAAAGGGTACGGTACTAATCCTGACTTGCTCTGACCTTGAGGTACCTGTGAGCACACCCAGCATTCTGTCTGGTTTAAGACCTTACCCACTAGTGAGTGGTAATCACTCAACGGATGACGGTCCATGTCGATATTAAGGTTGGACTGACATCTCTGGATGCACCCATCCTCAACTATATTCTCACAATTCCTACAAATACAATATTCATCAGACAATAACCCCTCACAGTGCCTCCGAGCTCCCTGACTACCAGAGCGCTTACTGATGCTAGCCTTTACTCGAGCGATGTGCAGCTCCTGAGATTTTACAAATTCATACTCGTCATCAGAACCCATTCCAGATCCCTGCTCGACCTCTCTGGGACCCTCACCAAAACAAACTGTCTTGATCAAAACCAGAAATACTAATAGAACCCTAAACGCAGTCTCTTGTGATCGATCCATTTCGTTTAGGGAAAGGAGGAAAATAAGAAGGGGAAAAGACAGGAAAATGCAGGGGGAGGTGATAACAAAGAATGATACTACAACCGTTCTAGATCTGTGCTCGGATGCCCTTCAACAGTCCTGCCTCTCAACCTTCCCGGAACAGACACTCCAGTGATACGAGGTTCTCTACACTCTGCTCTTTGTCACGAGTTCTCTCCGGGTCAACGACCTTTCTGTAGGGAACATAAATCTTGCATTTCAATGTGTTTAACTGTTGTGTATTATCAGATTTGCGTTCACCATCAGGCTGTCACGCCATCATGCATATCGGTGTCTATATACAGTCTTCCTTCACCCGTATTCCCATTCTCCACCATTTGTGCATGACCAGGCACACTGATACTGGTGTCCCTATGTTGGTGGATTTGGGCAGAACTCTGAAAGACCGAGTAGGCCTGTGGCGTCTGAACTGTAACCCTGTCGGTGAACGTAAGAGATGAAGAGGAAGCTTTGAAGACAAATCACATAGAGTTTAGTAACAGATAAGTTGGTAGAGGCAAAGAAGATTTTACAAAGTTTGACATCTGGATTGGGCATTAAGGGGAATGATTCTCTACTCGGTCTGCCCCCCCCCCCCCCCAAAAAAAAAATCTATGTGTGTTGTATCTCTACTGGGACTATCCCAGCCATCAATCCAGTGTCCTGTCCATTCTAAATTCATAGGGAACCCGGTATCTTTGAGATAATTTCCTCTACCTGTGATGGACATGTATCTAGAACAGCGAAATGCAACCTTAGTCTTCGTGGGTATCCAACATAATTCGTACTTCCTGGGCGGGAGCACGCTATATGTATACCATCTCTAACAAAACTTCTGTTAAATTAATTAGAGGTCACTTCTGCTAGAGAAAGAAGCAGAAGTTTAGGGACCTCCTCCTAACCCCAGTAAGTTCTGTCAAAAGGGTAAAGTTGCATTTATTCCATTCTTCCCATTAACCGAATCTGTGTTTTCTATATGGCTCGTGACTCCTTACTATATGTCCCTTGATCCCGTCTATGTGTTTAATAACGTGGCTTGTTTTCTCTGTCTAGGGGTCTATATTGGCTATGTGTTCTACTACTCTTGCAATCTCTAGCAAAATGTCCTTTATTTTTTTTTTACAAATGTAACAATTTCTCGGTCTTTTCTTACCACCAGGGTTTTTGGGGTTTAGGCTGATGAGACTCTGGTGTAAGAGCCTGTATACTTTCAATCCCCAGCCTCTCCTCCTGCAGTTCTCTACGCCTAGCAATATTCTTATGGTGTTCAATCGCGCACTCTCTACGACAAGCTACTGTGGCCCCTCTCCAATCAGGCAAAAAATGTTTGTACCCTGTCCCTTACTGTCTGATTGAGTCCGTCCATTAATACAGAAACAGCTACCTTCCTGTAATTCGCATCGTTCCCTGTATCTGATACCCCCATGTATCTATCTATTATTTGCAGGTCCTGATGGAAGTATTCAGATGTCATTTAATTTTCCCTCTGTTTTATGGAGAAAAAATTTTCTCCACTTAACAGTTGTGGGGAAATACAACTCTAGTTGCATGTTAATTTGCTCTAAGTTCTCCTGATTGTGTTTTGTCAGTCATAAGACTATCCGACTCTAATCTACAATCAGTGATACATTTTTGGGTGTCAATATTAGGAGGTAGGCACGCTTTCAAAAATATCCGCCAGTGTTTGTTTGTCGGTTCATACGCATTACCCAGAAGAGCAATATTATCAAGGCCTGCAGTCAGGACTTGGCCTGCTTGCAATTGTGAAGATTGCAATTGTTAAGAATGTGATTTAAGGCCCTCATTCCGAGTCGTTCGCTCGGTATTTTTCATCGCATCGCAGTGAAATTCCGCTTAGTGCGCATGCGCAATATTCGCACTGCGACTGCGCCAAGTATCTGTGCTATGAAGAAAGTATTTTTACTCACGGCTTTTTCATCGCTCCGGCGATCGTAATGTGATTGACAGGAAATGGGTGTTACTGGGCGGAAACACGGCGTTTTATGGGCGTGTGGATGAAAACGCTACCGTTTCCGGAAAAAACGCAGGAGTGGCCGGAGAAACGGGGGAGTGGTTGGGCGAACGCTGGGTGTGTTTGTGACGTCAAACCAGGAACGACAAGCACTGAACTGATCGCACAGGCAGAGTAAGTGTGGAGCTACTCTAAAACTGCTAAGTAGTTTGTGATCGCAATATTGCGAATACATCGGTCGCAATTTTAAGATGCTAAGATACACTCCCAGTAGGCGGCGGCTTAGCGTGTGTAACTCTGCTAAATTCGCCTTGCGACCGATCAACTCGGAATGAGGGCCAAAGAATGGAGTTAGAACCGGAACTGAAAACCATTTCTCCTCTCTTCACAGGTAAAAACACCATCTTCATGCTTGTATATCTGAGTCTCTCATCTCTCTCTGGCTACACTTTTCACACCCCAAAGAAGTTTGTCTGCAAATGTCTGTGATCCTTCTTCAATGCAAAATAACCTCTGTTAATTAGCTGAACTTCTGATTGCATACCTCCCCCTTTGCCAGCTGATATAGTTGGAGCATTTAAGAGCAATATTATCAAGGCCTGCAGTCAGGACTTGGCCTGCTTGCAATTGTGAAGATTGCAATTGTTAAGAATGTGATTTAAGAATGGAGTTAGAACCGGAGTTTGAACTGGATTTGGACTACGCTAAAATCACAAATAATACAATTTCCCCAAACACTGCAACTCAGGACCACCATGTGGCCTCTCCTCACCTCTGCCTTGAGAACACCAGGACCAATGCCTACTACTTCTCTGTCCAAGAACATCATGACTGCCCCCAAGACTACCCCTCAAGCTGAGCAGGGAACTGAGGGGCGTGCGCATCAGGACCAGATTTTGCTGGGTCAGTTCCACTGGACATTAGTGTGCACTCCACATTCTTACACCCACCCGCACTGCTCCCCACACTCTCACACCCACCCGCACTGCTCTCATGAGACCAGGACATTTATCATTTTCACAAATTAATGTTTTCCTGCAAATGTGTCTTTCTCTTCTTTCTTCTTACAGGGTACTTTCCCCCCCACTGTGTGCTATTCCTGTAATGTGTACCTCCATTGGTTGCACACCCTGCCAGCAGTAACCTACACAGTGCGCCTCACATGGCTGCCTCGGATGGTTCCTCCATGGGCAGGGTGTGCTTCATTTGGATCTTTCCATGCAGGGTATAGCATACTCCTACACTCGTGTCAGTTTTCCCGTGAATGCATTTGGCCCTTGTATGGCTCATCTCCCACTGTGTAACCTTCGAAGTGCGCCCAACATGGCTGCCTTATCTGGTAAACTTGTGGATGGGATGAAAAATACATGGACCTGATGGTTTTATTGGAACCCTACTCTGAACCTAAGGACTCTGCAATCTCCCTGTTTTGTGTTCTCTTCTAGGGGTGGACTATTCCACCCTGGGTAATCCTACGCAGAGCGCCTAAGATGGCTGCCGCACCTGGTACCTTGTGAGGGTGGAATACACAACCCCTGGAGGTTATTACCCAAAATGCTTACACCAACCCTGCATTATGCTTTCTGTCTTTATTGTCTGTGTGGTTTATCTTTTGATGTAATACTTAAATCTTCTGTATTATGTGCATTGTTTGAGTTCTAGTTGGCGCCGCGGATGGCTGCCTCGGTGCTGCTCTGCCAAGCAGCCTTTGTGTTTAGTCCTACGTGTATAATATGTCTAATATGTTGAGTCTATTGTACAGTTGCAATGTGCAGTATCAACTCATACGTGTAATGTGTGTAATGTATGCTATGTTCTTCCCCCTTCGTATGCTATGTATTCCCCCTTCATGTTGCTGCTTGGCGATGCATTGTACCACAAAGAATTCCTAGTGTACGTGAGTACACCTGGCCAATAAAGCTGATTCTGATTCTGATCTCTGAAAATTTTCTGACATCTGGCTAAATGCTTCCGAGGGTCGGGGAATTCTGAAATGATTGATCGCAGCTCATCTCTGGGCCACGGGCAATACACTGCATTATTCCTGGTGAGGATTATTCCCTGACTATCGGTTCCCCCATTGGGGGTTACTATTTCCAAGACAGGGTGTATTCCTACGATTCCGTTCCTAATCTGTTTACTGTGAGGTGTTGTTGTCTCTGTGCAATGAACTGTCTCACACTTACCGGTAGCTGTGACCTCACCAGTTCTTTCATTGTGGAATATTGTTACTGCTCTACCTGGTCGGACAGGCCCCACCTGAGTTTCCTGCAGCAAGGTGACTGCTTGGAGGAGAGCTGCGATTTGGCTGGATATATTTGTTATAAAAAAAAAAGATATAGATTCAATATATATATTACAAAGTACAGTATACCTATAGTTACAACTCATACAGTAAGCAGTTAAAACATACAGTTACATACAATTATAGTTACATGCCAGCGATACAATTACCATTCCCTCCAATGCATCTTATGTCTCTCTCTCTCTGTAAATAAATACAGGAACTGGTCTGCCAGCAAGTCCATCATCCTCTTGTGACCTATAACCTTGAAAAGACTTCAAAAACAGGATACATCTTGCAAAAAATAATTAGGGTTAATACATTGTTTTTACATACTACTATATTTTACGGATATACCATTGACTGTAGCCATCTTCTCCCCCGCAATATACGGTAGTGGTGGTGGTGCGGTCGCCATTATTTTCCCGCTAGGTTTGGAACCTGCTGCGCGAGCTAATTCCCTTTGCACGTCTCCCTCCTGTTCCCATAAATTTAAACAATCTGTATGTCTACTCCTTTGTTTCTTGGATTTTATCAGACATATCCTTATCCTTAAGTTCTGTAATACCTCTGGTTAAAAGCTGCCCACTCTAGGGAATGGTACCCTATCATTGTTACTCATACATACCCACTCATTGCATAAAACTTCTGTGTGTGAACCATATTTTTCACACATGATAAACCTTGCTGAGCCTTTTGGCCACAATTCTGCCTGAACCCTGTCTAAACATCTCTTACTTGAGCAACTGGCTCCCATATTTGTGGGTCTCTTCTAATAATTTAAAAAAAAATTCCCACAAACACCAAAATACTCAATATAAGTAGATGGTGGAAGTATACCCGAGCGCCTTCCACTCGCTCTCGCCCACGCTGGCTAGTACAACGATACACTGTTGGTAGCGGATCGCAATGTACCCAACTTAGGGCTCCTATCAAACCTTACACCGTAATTTCTTTCGGTGGAAGTTCTGTTTGGAATATTTTCCTGAGAGAGGCAGTGAAAATTTCCTTTTCGGTATCTTTCAACTGGAATTGTTTGTAGGGTGAAAAACAGAGAAATTAGATAACTATCTTTCACCCTTTCCAGTGAAGCCCACCAGGGAGATTTCCCGAAGTTATCAAAGAAAAACCCCTTTGTCTATACAATCATGTCTGTGTATGCTCTTCCACAGCGCATATGACACAATAATATCACGTTGCGCTGTGCAGAACAAACGGACATGTGATGCAATAGCACAGCCTATAGATACTAGTTATCTATATGCCCTACGATTGCTGTAGACACCTAGCCTAGACCACTTCAGACCACTAAGATTTGTATGGGATACCACTCAGTCCACTAAGACCACCTAGTTAATAATGCTGGGTTGCGAACCCTAAGCCACCGGGCCTCTACTAACCCAGTGTGTCCACCTAGACCACCTAGCTTAGACCACCTAGACCACTTCAGTTCTTGGGTTCAGTATCCACTCACTCCTGCATTCGCTCACTCAAATACACTTTATTTTTTCTGTACAGAAAATTAGGATTCATTCAAGTTGGCAGCTTTACCCCCAGAGGCAATTTAAAAAAAATTATTTATACTAAATTTTGTTTTTATACTAAATTTCTTTAGAAACCGGGTGGTTTGGTGCTATTGTAGCGTGGCTACTGTCCCACCTTTAAACTAAACGAACCTATCGTGTGGTTTTATTATGCGCGCACAACCCTACGCAAGCTTGCGTAATTACGCAACCGTGCGTACCTCTATGCCACGTGTGCGGCCTTGCGCTACGTGCACGTTTTGTCCGCTGTCCTCACGTTCCGTACCACGTATACCAATGTGCGTACGCAATAAAACAGATCACGCAACTTCTATAAATGTGAGCAATAAAACTACTATTGCCCACTAGACACAACACACACTTGTTCTGTATAAACCTTTACAACTAGGCCAGACTGTGTTTGTGCTTTACGCTTACTTCCTTAAAATACTGTTATTTCAGATTTACCTATAAATTTACCTATATAGCAACAAATGTATCCTATTTCACACAGATCTATAATGACTCTAGCAATAATCAATAATTTAAATGATATGATTCAGATTGGATAGCCATCTTGCAGAACATACATTGATATAAACACACACATAATTATAATATTATATATATGTACTATTCACTGGTCTCCTATGGGACTCATTAACCCATTCAGTGCTTCTGATTTGCATATCAATGCTATGTGCTTTTGGCTGCCTGTAAAGGTGGTTTTTCACTGCTAGGAAAAAGCAGTTACACAGGTTAATTTGCATTTCAATGGCTATCTTATAGCAAGCAGAGTTAACTAAATCCTAGAGGTAAAAAAAAAAACTTTGTTTATATCTGTGTGTAATTCTTACATCAAGTATTCATCTCACTATTAACTTTCACTAGGCCCTATTGAAACTATTTGTAATTGACTATGGCATGGGTTAAACTCATAAATCGTGTTTCATGTGACCAAGGAAAGCTGATTATTCTGAGCAGACTGAAAATCAGCAATTTAGAAAAATGACCTTCCCAAAATGGCCGCTGCTCCTCCCCCTTCCACATCCATGAGGGTTACACAAAATGGTGGACAGGCCATGTGGTTAGTCCAAAATGGAGGACAGACCATGCGGTTACCTTTGTCACAAAGAAATCACACATCATACAAGCACCAGAAGTTATTTTAGGCCTGAGTTAAAAATAAAAACTATATCAAGGCTATGCAGCAACTTTTAAATGTTCTTTTAAACCTACTTAACAGATAAACAATCCAATCTGAATCAAACAGAATATGACTTATATGAACCTTGTTTTGCAACAATAAAAATACATTTTAGCATCTTAAATATTATGAGAAACGCATTGTCCTTTGAAGTTCATACCAGCGGCTTACTGATACCACAAAATTACATTAACGTGGATGTTATTTTCATCAGCTTCTCAATGCATCCATTGGAGCCGGTCAATTACAGCCGCGTTTGTAATGTACAGTGCATCATTAAGAACGTGATATCCCGTGACAGCCCCCAATTGACAATGCTGATTTATATACAGGAATGAAAGCTATACCTTAAACACACTTTACGTACTTTTTACGCTGTTAGCGTACAGAGTCCCGTATCGTGTATGTACTTTGCGTACAAACGCCGCGCTGACGGTACAAAGTACACACAGCGCGTACACACCCAATGAATACACTTTAAACCTTATGCAGCAATGCAGTGTGATGCTATTACACTTTAAACCTTATGCAGCAATGCAGTGTGATGCTATTACACTTTAAACCTTATGCAGCAATGCAGTGTGATGCTATTACACTTTAAACTTTAGCAGGGAAAGAAATACATGACACCAGTCTGTAGTTAAACCACTGGGTTCCGACACCACAGCGTATTATTGCTGGAAGGGGGTTACAATACAAACAATACAATACAATATAACAGAGTAAATGGCTACAGTCAATGTTACATACGTGAGTGGATTCGCTTGCGCAACCCGGTCCGGTCCTCGGTCATCTGATAGATAACGTTGTGAGCCTTGTGTCTGACCAGGCCTGCTGCAGGCTCTCTTTATTCACTTCATCCAAAACATAACACAATGGATACTGTAATCTCTTTGTCCATTGGACACAGGGATGGTCATTTACAGTACAGGAGAGGTCATAGGTCTGTTTGAATAGGTGGGCGATGTCTATTTTCACTGCTCTTGTGGGTGGTCTCCTCTGGATTCCCGCCGCATACATAATGTACAGTAAATACAGTTTATATCTATATTCTGCTCCTGCACATAACTATCCGCAGGAACATGCGATCTTCCTCAAACCAACACCGGAATGTTTCCCTTAAAATACCCTACAGCTGGATACCAAACACCACCTTGTAACCTTGTTTTGTCCCCTCCTATCCTGTAAAGGTGAATCCCTTTGTTCTGTTACCATTTAAACTACTGTTAATTTCTGATGTGGTGCAAGGAGACTATGTGTACATTGTGCACTATTTGGATTAAATATGTAATGTGTTTTGATAGCCTTCCATGCGCTCACAAACTCTACCGTAAATACTCATACCACGCGCTAATGCGCAGGACCGCGGGAGCGACCATACGCAAATTGAAAATATGCGCATGCACAGCAGAGCAAGTACGCGCACGGAGGCCACCTGTGTGTAGTTTGTACATGATGTGTGTATTGCAATATTTTTCAACTTTGACACATCAGAGAGAGATCGGCCTGTAAGAACTAGCTAGGTAAGGGTCTTTGCCAGGTTTTGCTATTACAATAATCTTGGCCTCATTGACTCTCAGTGGGGTCTGTTTAGAAGTGAGGATGTGGTTGTAAAGGGTCGTTAAAGTGGGAGCTATCTCACCCTGAATCATTTTATAAAATTCAGCGCCAAATCCGTCAGGACCAGGACTTTTGTTATTTTAGAGACTCTTGATAGTATTAACAACCTCTTGTCTAATTATGGAGTCTTCTAAGTAATCCCTTTCTTCATGGGAGAGGGTGGGGAGTTTGGCTTTCTCAATAAAGGAGTAGCCTTCAGTAATATCATCAGGACCTTTTGTATACAGGGACTTGTAAAACTGCATGAACTCTGCATAGATGGCGTCTGGGTCAGTAACAAGTGTCCCAGAAGCAGTAATGGCATTGACCCACGAACGGGATTTAGGCCACTTGATCAGATTTGCTAATAATTTGCCCGATTTGTTACCACGTCTATGAAACCTATTTCTCTGATAGTTATAAGATGATTGAGCACGTTCCATGAGGAAGGTGTCATAAATTTGTTTGGCCGACAAATAAGCTTCTTTATGAACAGGGGAGTCACTTTGTTTATATCTCCGATATGACAATGTGAGCGTCGCACTTAGCTCTGGCAGTTTAGAGGAGAATTTTGTCCATTTGGAGTGAGTATATGACATAATATGTCCTCTAAGAACTGCTTTAGCAGCACCCCACAATACTGGCATATCTGCTTCCTGTGCACTGTTGTCTAAGGTATATTTAAGCCAAGTTTGTTTGATATGTAGAAGAAAGTCAGTGGAGTTACATAAATATGTGGGGAAGCACCACCCTGAAGGTAAGCGGAGGGGTTGCACCAAGCAAATGTGAATAGATACTGGGGAGTGATCCGATATAATGATATCAGCGATGGATGTGTAAGTAATCTTGGGGAAAAGACAAGTGGTGGTAAACAAATAGTCAATACAGGAGTCAGATGAGTGGGGATGGGAATAAAATGAGTAAATCTTTTTGAGTAGGGTGTAACATGCACCAATAGGTCAAGTTGTGAACAGAAAGAAGACAAGAGATGATGGAAGGGAGTGATGGTACGATTACGCATCCGAGACCTGTCCATGGATGGGTCGACAACCAGGTTACAATCTCCACTCACAATGAGGTTCTGGCCACCCCAAGATAGTAGGGTCGTCAAAAGATCTGCAAAAAAAAAAAATCAGAGGCAGTATTGGGAGCATACAAATTAAGTAAGGTGTAAACAGTATTGTCAATGAATACATCAATTAGAAGGAATCTACCATCAGGGTCTAAGAGTTTTCTACGGATAGGATACTGTAAATTTCCATGGAAGTGGATAGCTATTCCTCTAGATTTGGTACAATATGGAGCAGAAATACATACACCTATCCAGGGGGCACGTAGAGTGTGTCTAGGTTCATCCATCCTGTGCCGCCTTGAATAAATATAGTATGGGGGGACAATCGTTTTAGATGAGATATCACCTTTTTGCATTTGACCGGATGGTTCAGACCTTCTACATTCCAGGAAATAATTTTAAGAAGACTATCCTGAGAATCTCCAACTGTGTCAGATTGTGTGTGTGGGAGGGGGGGGGGGGGGGGGCGGTAAGAGATATTATATTAACCTACTCCCACAACAGGGATAAATGATGAGAATACAAGTAGGGTAAAATAGGGTCTCTCCCCGTCCCAGCGAGCAGGAAGATGACATCCTAGGTGGGGTCGGGGGCTCCGGTCTAGGCAGGCACAATGGAAAAACAACAATGAAAATATCAAACATATCAAATATGTATGAACAAAATTAGAAATACACATATATTATGCATACTATACCCCATCGGTAAGACAGGTATATTATAGTCAAGTATCCGGCCTTGAGAAGTGTAGATTTGTCGCGTCAGGGTCGTCAAAGAAGAGCGGCTTGCCATCTTTGAATACGCGCAGTGCCAGATTAAGGTCCACATGGGCCTGGAGCTGAAATTGCTGAAGGGCCTATTGTGTGCCACTACAGGGGTGTGACCAGTGCTGTGGCAGCGTGACTAGTGATGTGTGGGGGTGATCTGTGGTGTGGGGCAGCATCCAGGGGTGTCCGTATGTGTCTTTATGTCTGTATGTGCTCCTCTATGTTCGCATGTGTTCCTCTATGTCTGTATGTGCTCCTGTATGTCCGTATGTGCCTGAAGTATATGTGCTCTGCTATGTCTTTACGTGCCTAAATCTGAATGTGCTCCTGTATGTCCATATGTACCTATGTCTGTATGTGCCTATGTCTATATGTGCCCCTCTATGGGTTGGGTATGGGATCCCAACAGTGAGGATGCCGGCGGTCAGAATTCTGACACTTCTTGGTAAGTAAACTAACCCTACCCCTTACCCTCTCCTCATGCAGTCTAACTCTAACCTTCCCCTTCCACCACCTAATTCTAACCTTCCCCTCCCGCAGCCTAACACTAACCTTCACCCTACTGCCTAACCCTAACTTCCCCTCCTACAGCCTAACCCTAACCTTCCATGCCATACTTATATTAGTGAAAGGGGGGAGAGAGAGAATGAATGGGGGAGAGAGAAGGGGAGACAGAAAGAGAGAAGGGGGAGACAAAGAGGGGGGTTAGACATAGACAGAGAGAGGGTAGAGAAGTGGGTGAGAGATAAAGAGGGTAGGTACAGATAGAGAGGTAGGCAGAGAGAGAGAAAAGGGGGGGAGCCAGAGAGAGAAGAGAGGAGACAGAGAGAAGAGGGAGAGAGAGGGGATGAGATGGAGAGGGGGGGAGAGAGAGAGAGAGAGAGAGAGAGGGAGAGGTGAGGGGAGAGAGAGAGGGGTGAGGGGAGAGAAAGAGAGGTGAGGGGAGAGAGGTGAGGAGAGAGAGAGTAGGGGGAGAGAGAAGGGGGGGAGAGAGAGAGAAGGGGGAGAGACAAAGTGGGAGAAGGGGGTAGGGGGGAGACAGAGAGAGAGAGCAAGGGAGGGAGAAAAGGGGTGAGAGGGAGAGAGAGTGAAGTGTGGAGACACATGTAGAGAGAAGGGGGTAGACAGAGAGAGAGAACAGGGAGAGAACCACAGAGAGAGAAAGAAAGGGGAGAGACCCAGAGAGAGAGAGAAATAGAAAGAGAGAGAGAGAGAGAGAAGGGGGAGACCCACAGGGAGAGAGAGAAAAGGGGGAGACCCAGAGAGAGAGAAAAGGGGGAGACCCAGAGAGAGAGAGAGAGAGAGAGAGAGAAGAGGGAGACCCACAGAGAGAGAGAGAGAGAGAGAGAGAGAAAAGGGAGAGACCCACAGAGAGAGAGAGAGAGAGAAGAGGGGGAGACCCACAGAGAGAGAGAGAGAGAGAGAGAGAGAGAGAGAGAGAGAGAAGGGGGAGACCCACAGAGAGAGAGAGAGAGAGAAGGCGGAGACCCAGAGAGAGAGAGAGAGAAGGCGGAGACCCAGAGAGAGAGAGAGACCGAGAGAGAGAGAAGGGGGAGACCAAGAGAGAGAAAGGGGCGACCCAGAGAAAGAGAGAAGGGGGGAGACCCACACAGAGAGAGAAGGGGGAGACCCAGAGAGAGAGAGAGAGAGAGAGAGAGAGAGAGAGAGAGAAGGGGGAGACCCACAGAGAGAGAGAGAGAGAGAGTAGGGGGGAGACCCAGATAGAGAGAGAGAGAAGGGGGGAGACCCACAGAGAGAGAGAGAGAGAGAGAGAGAGAGAGAGAGAGAGAGGGAGACACAGAGAGGGGGAGAAACAGGGGGAGGGACAGAGAGAGAGGGAGAGAAGAGGGGAGAGAGAAGGGGTGAGAGAGAGAGAGAGAGAGAGAAAGGGGTTGAGACAGGCATCCCTTAACCCCCTCACACAGGTGGCACTTTGTTAATATGTGACCAATCAACCACTAACCCCCCCACCCCCCTCCCCCCGTACAGGCGGCACTTAGTTTGCACCTTCAATAGCAGCATGGAGTCCCCGTCATCGGGAGCAGGCAGCAGCGGGTCCCCGCAGTCGGCAGCACCGGGTCCACATCATTGGAGCCGGCAGAAGCGGGTCCCCGTCATCGGAGCCTGGTCCCCGTCATCGGGGCAGGCTGCAGCAGCAACAGTAGCGGGTCCACGTTGTCGGCGCTGGCACAGCCGGTCCCCGTTATCAGAGCCGGCAGCAGTTGGTCCCCGCCATTTGTATCTTGCGGCGTTGAGCTGCGGCAGCATCCGAGTGGAAGAGGGGGAGGAAACATGACTGGAGGGGCTGGATCGCTTCAGCCTCGAGGCCAGCCTCTTAGCAGTGCAGTACATACACACAGAGGCGCAGGGAGGTCATTCAACTGCGCCGCACTTGTAGTACAACTGAAGTGTACAGTATGTGGGCAGTGGGCATTAGGTGGGGTGGAGGGGGTGAATGAGGGAGTGGGCAGACTTCGGAAGGCCACCGACGGTGGGGACAGAAAAAAAATATTTTTTTCTTGTCACCAATGTCTACCAGAACCGTCTGGGCCTATTTTCATGGGGGGCCTGGAGCTGCAGCTCCAACCGCCTCATTGTTAATCCGGCCCTGAGTACGCGTAGGCAAGCTGGGTAAAGTAGAGAGAACTTGACTTTGGTGTCGAAGAGGTGCTTGCAGATTGGGGCAAACTCTCTGTGTTTATTGGTCACGAGAGTGAAGTCCTGAAAGATGAGAATGCAATCTCCTTTATAGTACAGACTAGCGGTCTTGCGATAGCGATCGAGGAGTTTCAGTTTATCTGCATAGTTCAGGACTCTCATAATGACAGGGCAAGGGCGCCCTGTAGAGTTCTTCCAGTCAGGGCCAATTCTATGGGCTCTCTCGATAATAAGCGGGGTGCCTTTCAAATCCATGGCTAGTTGTTTCGGGATGCCAGTTGAAAGAAGATACATAAGCTTGTATCCCTTGACAGACTCTGTTATGCCAATGACTCTTAAATTGTTTCTTATACTGCAATTTTCCAAATCGTGTATTTTATCAGATAAACTCGAGATCTCAGATTGCTTAGCCTGAATAGTCTATTGAGCCGTCAACAATTCATCCTCCAAAAATGATATATGTTGCTCAGCTTCGTCCAAACAACCAGAGTGTTGGTTAAGCTGAGTCAAAGTAGACTTGATGGCTTCTCTGATGCCAGCCAACTTTTCATCCAAAAGAGGGCCCAATATGGCCACCAGGTCAGAGGGTTTCGTGTTTGGCTGTTTGGTAAGTGATCTAGACTTGCGTTTACGCTGGGAGGCAGAGCGTGTGACTGAGTGTTAGGATTCAGAAGAGTTACCACAAGGAGTGCCCTCCCGAGTTGGTGAGACTGTTCCGGCAGAGGTCATTGAGGTAGGCACTAAGAATTTTTCCATGCAGATGAATTGAGCTCTGGGGTCAATGAAGAATATGAGCAGAGAGTGTGAAATGAGAGAAGGATTCCAGGTCTCACATGTGCGGCATTAAATTGTTAAACGGTCACATCTTGGGTGTTAGAGTGCAGGGCTTTGGCAGGATATAAAGCAGTCTGCACGCTGTGGAAACAAATAAGTCTGACATAATGAATGTGATCGTATTGGAACAGTTTATGATGTAAAGAAAACAGATGATGCGGTTAGAGATGTATAAGTGTTGGGAGGATTCCTCTCCAAAAAGGCAGAATAATATGGCAAACGTAGAACAATAGTCCAGTACGTAGGAGGTGTAAGGGTTAACGATAGATGCTGACCCATTTAAGCTGCTTTAATGGGGGTAGAAATATTGAAGAGTGAGAAGGTTGTAGATAGCTGAGACACAGGAGTTAGGTACACAGATGATGTCATCAGCAATATAAGGAACAGAAGTATACTTGCAGAGGCTCATCCGCTGTTACTATGAAGAGAAAGGGAGGACCTATTTGAGATGATGGGAATCTGTGGCCTTTGCTTTAACTTTTAAACAAGTGGCTGACAAGCTTATAAATCATGTCACAACTGGTCTGGTGGTAGGCAACAGTGAAACATGAGAACCCAGGCAGACAGTCAGATAGTGTAGCTGTGGGCATCTGGTGTCAGTCACTTAAGGGTATCCCAAGCAGAGATCTGTGTCAGGAAGCTCACCTTGCGGGGGTATCAGGTTACTGGAGGCCGTGGCTCTCAGATTGGCAGCAGACCACAGTCTGAGCAGGTACTCTCTGCTCTGCAGTCAGGTCTCTGGGGTCTTTGCCAGCAGAAACTCCCAGAGGACCTCCTCAGAAGCCCCCCAAGTAGAAGTAGAGGCACAGGGATTCAGTCTGTGTCTACAAGATGGCGGACTCCCGCCCCGCGGTCCGCACTTTTCCCCCGCCGCCTCTCGGAGCGGTATGGTGAATCACGGGGTCCATGTTGGTGTGAGGAGCTCTGTCATAGGGGCCCCCACGGTGGCAGTGGACTGATAGAAGCCTTTTGCGGACCTCCGCACCGCGATCAGGCAGACTGCTGCAAATTTAGCCCGTGGCTTCTGTGCGAGTGTTAGGACCCATTCTCGGCCGTGCCTGTTATCAGTCTGGGGTGCCACCGCCTCACTCACGGGGGTCACGGGAGCACGTGCACTATGTGTAGGGCAGGGGCGCTGGAATATTTTGAGGTTGGGGGGCATAGTAAAAATTAAATTTTGGCACTCACCCACAAACCTCCCCATCCCCCCAGTGCGGGTGAGTGGCGCTTACTCCTGGGCGACTCCTGCTGTAAAATCAGTGTGCTGCTGCTGCCTGCGATGCCCCATGTCCTCCTAGCTGGCTCTTCATTGGTGCATTACTGGGATGAGGCGGAGATGTCCCAGCAGGCTTAGCATGGCCATGCCTCCCTCCCAGTAATGCATCAGTTAAAGCCGGTTAGCAGGACATGGGGCATAGCAGGAAACGGCAGCACATTGATTTTACAATATGAGTCGCCCACGGGGATTCGGGGGTAAGCGCTCCCCCTAACCCTTGCCTGCGTCTCCATCTCGTTTTGGGGGGGCATGCTGCCCCCGCCCCCCCCCCCCCCCCCCCCCGTTCTGACGCCTATGGTGTAGGGGCTGAATTAGCATGTGAGGGTGCCAGAAGAGCACTGTTTGAAAGGAAAGTGCAGGAGCCCCTCAGTCTTGTGTCCTGTCTCCTCAGCATTCAAGCCACTCCCCCACATTTATAAATTTTTTAAATGACCAAGTTACAGTCCTGACCTTAATCCAATCGAAATGTTGTGGAAGGACCTGATGCGAGCAGTTCATGGAAGGAAACACACCAACATAATAGAGTTAAAGCTGTTTTGTACAAAGAAATGGAGTAAAATTCCTCCTAACTGATGTTCAGGACTAATCAACAATTACCGGAAATGTTTACATGCAGTTATTGCTGCAGAAGGGGGTCATACCTGATGCTGAAATCAAAGGTTCACATACTTTTGCCACTCACAGATATGTGATATTGGATAATTTTCCTCAATAGAAAAAATAAGCATGTCTAATTTTTTTGTCTCATTTTTTTGATTTGGTTCTTTTTACTTTTATGACTTGTGTGAAAATCTGAGATAGTTTTAGGCAAAATTTCAACAGAAATATAGAAAATTCTGAAGGGTTCACAAACTTTCAAGCACCACTGTATATGTGTCTCTGTCTGCTCCTTATCTGTGACTCTGCTCCCTTCCTATATGTGTCTCTGTGCCATTTACCCAAGAGTGCCTATCCCCATTTGTAATTGTACCTCTGCCACTCTAACAAGGTGTGCCTCTCCACATATGTGCTGTCATGGCTGAATAGATAACCAACCAGGCCTTTGGAGGAGAGGAACTAAAGCCTCACAATTTCTGATGGCAGCCCTGGTCGTCACTGTTACACAGCTATAGAGAGAAATTGTCAGCTAATGATAGATGCTTTTGTCGTAGAAGTTATATGAAGGCAGTTACAATGTAGCAGGGCTGCCTGACTGTGAGCTGAAGTCAGTGATGTATTGTACTGTATTGTAATGCAAGAGAAGTAGAACTTTGCTCTTTGGATTTAAGTCAGTCTACTCCTGCAAAGCTTACATATTTTATATAAGACTGTGAACTTTCTAAACTGGGACCACGGATAAAGAGCTACAGTATGGCTATTAGGACTGAGTTCTCCAATGTGTACTATTTACTGGACATAAACTAGTACATAGTAATGCAATTTAGATGTTATTGCTTTAATTGCTTATATTCAATATGATTGTTGGCAGGTGATAATACATTCTGTAATGTTTTGTGGTAATGTGTATAGCATGCCGGTTATGGATCAATGGGACGACCTGCATTAGGTCAACAGTCAATAGGTCGACCGCTATTGGTTGGCACTGACATGGTCGACAGTGAAAAAAAGGTGACACATTAAAACTGTTGACATGGGACAGGTCGACAAATGAAAAGGTTGACATGCCATTTTTAATCTTTTTTTGGTGTTGTTTTTTTGCGTAACATGACCAGGAACCCCAATTATTGCACCGCGTCCCCTTGCATGGCTCGCTTCACCTCACACCACTACCGTATCGCTCGGCACAGGTTAAAGTATGGATGGTAAAGTATGAAAAAGCTGAAAATAATTTAAAAAAGGCATGTTGACCTTTCATGTGTCGACCATATTAACATGTCAGCATTTTCCTGTGTCGACCATGCCAATGTTGACCAATAGTGGTCGACCTATAGACTGTCAACCTACTCTATGTTGACCTTCAATCCGGATACCAGCATATACAGTGTTATTGTAAATTATGATAACTACTTCTAAGCTTTACAGTAGAGAAAAGCATCCCCAGAAGTGTTCCAGCTAAATAAAAACTACTGAGGATTCACTGTGCAATTAATGTTTGTGCTTTTTGTCATTTGAACAATATTATGAATTACCAGAGAAACTTATTTCCTGTTAAGAACCACAAACACCATGTTTGTTTGAGGAATACCAGAAGTAAATACTTACCTGTAAATTGTAACCTTACATGTGATACATACCCCAAGTGTTACATAAATGGTGTAATTATCACAAACACACGCACTGGTAGTACTTGGCAAACATTTACAATAATATAAGGGTTCATGTTATACAGTACATATGCTGATTAGTCAATAATAATACCACCTATAATCTGGTAAAGTTTTCTACAATATACATTTTATATATGTCAAAGTAATACCTTACACGGTCTGATCAGCTACTGACACTACTGGCACATGAGGCATACACAATAAGCGGTATTCAAATGATATATCACGCTCAATCTTCTTTATAAAATGATCCCCGTTATCGCACATATCACACCCATAGTAATCAGGTTTAGCTGCATAAAGGGTTGGGCACCTCGCTATCCCGGGGGTAGAGAGCTGAAATGATGATACCACACCTGGCAGCAGAAACAGAACGGGTGTGGAAAGAATTCAACTGCCCAATGAGTCTCCTGTCAAGTGCGCCACTTTCAAATTACAACCTTAATTAAATTAAACAGTCCCCTACAGTGACTGATGAAGGCAACAGGTGAGGCAAACCAGACCCTGGAGCATGGCTGAGCAGCTCCTCTCTCACCACGCGGAGAGAGGAGGAGTCCAGACCAGGCTTATATCCCTTAGAAGTCAATAATTGACTGTGATAGTGAGTGCAGATACGCCTCCATCCATCAGACTAGACAGTGTCAGTGGGGTGACTTTGGATGCTGCACCCCCAGGCAATAGCTCTGCCAAACCACTCCCTGAGCTGCCCCTTAGTATGATCAATTCAGTCTTAGGCAATATGGACACATATACACTCGCGGTCTCCTGACCGCCGGTCACGCATACCCAACCTGCGGATAGTGATGGCTATGAAACCTAGTGGCAGTCACATAGCTGTGTACATAGATATGTATAAGTCTGCATACAGGCAAATATACACAGTCAATTCTGTGCATAAAATGTGCATTGAACTCTGAATCAGCACCAAAAGGGTGCAATTCATCAGTACCTGCATAAAGTTTGTCCAGGTACTGGTGAATTCCACCCTATTGTCGCCGATTCAGAGCACTATGTTACTATGCAAATGTAACAATGTCATTTCTTTATTAATGCAGGGAAATAAAGTTATTGTATGTAGCACTGGGCAGCTTTATTTTGGAACTGCAGGTTAGATTTGAACTGGAATGTGCACCCCCTCCCTGCACTTCCAACTCTGCCCCTGACCCCCAAACTCCCCTCCCCGTGGCAAAAACATGGTGCCATCAAATTGTACATTTTAGCTGGATTTACGTTTAGTTTTAAATGGGGCTTTTAGTGTGGACCGATCCCCTAATTATCCCCCATTACTACAGTGTGATTTCCTGTGATCTGTACTAACTCCAGTGTATGAAATTGGTCTTGCATGTGATATACTCTGCAGAGCTTTCCAGAACACCACTCATCAGTTCTCTTATCTTTAGTATACAGTGTATTTGCTTTTGAATAGTCTATTAATTAAACTGTTGTATCTAGCACTTCTCTTATAACAGCAGAATTGCTGTCTCTCAAATACAATTTTTGCTTTGAGGGGAATTCAAGAGACTTGTCAATCTCCTAAGGGAATGGCAGAAACACAAATGCACATCATATACAAAGTACAATACAGCAAGAACTATATAGGACAGTATGCCGGTCCTGCCCATCTGCACCTGCACAGCATGTGACTAATACATTACACTTGAGCAGGTACTGGGCAGCCACCCTTCTAGAGAGGCTGAAGCTACAAGCCAGTGCATATAAATTGCTAAATATAGAGGACCTGTCCAATGTAATTATCTATTAGAAGTTCATGAAGTGAACAAATATTTACCTAAAGGAAATTATCACCAAGGTATTCAGTAATATTCAAACATGAAAAATGCCCAAAGCAGAAATGCAGAAGTGTCCAACCTAAGAAAGTCCTACCGACAGGTGTGTCCTCATATTCAGTGCGTCTTAATGTCATAAAGGGCTGGAGGCCCAGAGCAGCTGAGATGCTCCAAGATGAGTAGTACTTTCCTTTAACTGTATTTGCAGTGCAGACACAGCAACAAGCCACTCACAGTATAGTAGAGATGCTAGGGGGAGGCAATCACGAGACTGCCTGTCGGGATCCTGTTGGTCACAATGTCGACGCCGGATTCCCGACAGGTGGTGAAATGCCAAAACCGGAATACTGGCGCCACAGGCTTCTCTCCCTCTGTTGGTGTCCAGCGTGGTGTTGCGCAGTGAGCCCACAAGGAGCTTTCTAGTGCTCGGCCCGCTGCTGGCATACTGGTGGCCAGGATCCCGCTGTCAGGATCATGACAGCCGGGATTCTGTCCACCGATAAAATAGTATGCATTGCGATGCTAGGCTATAACACACGTACAAATCACAGATAAAGCACAGTGGACCTTGGGGTGAGGGAAAAGCCATGGCTGCTTGCATCTGTATGTACAAATGTTGCAAGCCCCAGTGGTCTCTGGGGGTAATTCAGAGTTGATCGCAGCAGCAAATTTGTTAGCTAATTTTGCAAAACCATGTGCACTGCAGGGGAGGCAGATATAACATGTGCAGAGAGAGTTAGATTTGGGTGTGGTGTGTTCAAACTGAAATCTAAATTGCAGTGTAGAAATAAAGCAGCCAGTATTTACCCTGCACAGAAACAAAATAACCCACCCAAATCTAACTCTCTCTGCACATGTTATATCTGCCCCCCCCTGCAGTGCACATGGTTTTTCCCAACTGCTAACAAATTTGCTGCTGCGACCAACTCTTAATTACCCCCTGTGTACGCTAGAAATGCAGTTTTGTCTTAGTTATTTATGGGCATAATATGCATATTTTCAGCAAAAAATATGCTCGGCGCGGCCAAGTCGCCTGGGACCTGGCGCTATTTGTAGTGGCACTATAAAAAGACACATCTGTACAATAAAATAATATCTTCCCAATTTGATGTGATGGTTTAGTTTTTCTATTGGAGTGATTTGTATAAAAAAAAAAAAAAAAAAACTAAGCAGTGGTACAATTGCAGTGTATTTAAGATTTTCACTTTAAGAGAAAACGTTTCTTTTAAAAAAAATAATAATTGTAGGTTGGCCTGTTTTATATTTGTGTGTTCTCAAATATAATTAATAAAATAAGATAAAAATGATAATTAGTGTTTGGGATACAGTCATTTTTAAACATGAATTATTGTATCAGAATTTGACAATCTCTTATATAAGTACAGTGTGCTAATGTTCTCTTACTTGCTGTATATGCTGGTTGAACAGTAGAAAAAAGAATGAAACTTTTTATAGTAAAAATCTAAATTCTTGAGAGACACAGCACACAGTTATTAATGCACTGAGTGGGGTTAGAGGATTTAAATACTAGGACAAAATCAATTTTCAATTCATTCGTTTCTGATTAAAACCACAAATGTATGTGGAGAAATGCATTAGTTTATTTGGGGTGTGATTTTTGTTTCTAGTAGTCAGTAGAGAAGATACATACATGTTAGATACATACATTTTAGAATCCTATGGTCACATTAATACATTAAGGCTGATTCAGAGATGCTTGCAAGTCTTGCTTGGCAATTGTTTATATTGTGCATGCTTTGTAGCCTAGCATATGCAACTTTAGGCAACTATGGGCTATTCCGAGTCTTCTTCCCTGACAACTGCAATGCATGGTGAGTGATTCCACCAAGATATTTAAGTAATGGGATAAAGATATCAGGGTAGGTGGAATGCTTCTTTGCTTGCTGACTATTGTTGGACAGTGTAAAGAAGAGCCCAAGTAGAGGACAAGTGACAAGAGAAAGCGCTATCATGTACAGGCCACTACTTAAGATAGTTCTTATGGTTGCTGTATGCTGTTTGATTTTGTGTTCTCATTATTGATTGATTGAACTGAAACAACATCCAGCTTCTCAAATATTTGCACTTGTGTTGTAACTAAGATTTCAGTGTGCACCAGTTTATCATGTTTGCAGAGATGAGCCTATGTGAGTAGGGGCAATGCAGAGTTGTATATATTTCAAGCGCATCTCAATTTAGGACAAAAGCTGGGCATACACATGACTATACAATTATCTGGGAGATCAACTGCCAGATCTGGCTGGTTGGAAAGAAAATCTGGTAATGGATGAGAGAAAGTTACAATCAACCATTTGCTCCCAAACACTAGAAAACAGACAAAAACTGTTGTTCATACAAATTGGTTAAATCCAATCTACACACCGTAAATGCATTTGAAGACAGACTCCACTGCTTGCCCGTGTGGTCTTCGATGTGCACTCTGATGCCAGCCCTACGTGGAGAAAGACTGGTTCACAAGCAGGGATGGGTAAGCAGAGGAAAGAAAATAGATCAAGAAACAGAAGAGGATGGTATAAACAGGGAGAGAGCAAAGGAAAGAAAGAAAGGAGAACATGAGGTAAAGGAACCATTACCCTATACTTGTTGTGCACCCTGTCTGTCACCTTGGCATGTTGCCTAATGATTTCAGACAGTGTGCTGTGCAAGGACAAAATCCTCACTTTAATTCAATATGGTGGTCAGTCCATAAGGAGGGGCCGGACACCAAGAAGGACATCAATACGCAGTCCCATGTAACCTGGTCCTTCCCTGAAAAGTGTAGGATAGTGAAATGAGAGCCCAGACCAGGGGCACCCTACTTCCTGTGGCAAGTTCTAAAATAACAAAAGTAAAAAAGAGTGCTGTGAAGCTGTGGGTCCAAGCGCTGGATGTATTATTTATTTATTTATTAACGGCTTCTTACTTAGCGCAGTAAATTCTGTTGCACTTGTCATAGAAGTAGGAAGGCCCTGCTCGCAAGCTTACAATCTATAGGGAAATAGTCATTGATACACAAGGATAGGTGTTATCTATTGCATAATGGTCCACCAGATTGCAAGGGTTCTTGGTGGGCTGTATGATATGAACACACAGCAATGTTGGCCAGGGGTCAGGAGGAAGTGAAAGTGAAAAGAGAAAAAATATGTGAGGATATGTGTAGACCATACAGTGGGTGTAGAATCCCAAGTACGAGCAAACATTTTGAACTCACTGCTCATGAACTGTGTAGCATTGTCTGTGATAAGTTTCTATAGTATTCCATTTGTAGCAAAGTGTCCTTTGAGCTTGTTAATGACAGTGGTGCTGGTAAGAGTAGGTAAATGATTGATCTCGAACCACCCTGAGTAAGAGTCTACAAGAACCAGGTACTCCTTACCCCTTCATACAAAAACAGCAGTATTGATGGACCATGGAAGATCTAGGATGTCATGTTGATGCAGAGGCTCTTTTGCTTGGTGTACATGAAGGGCTGCCATGGGCTACAAACAGAAACCTCTCTCTCAATGTCATCAAACATGGTGGACCAATACAGCAGTTCCCTGGCCCTGTGCTTTGTGGCCTCCAGGTTGGGGTGTCCTTGGTGCAATTTCTTGGTGTAGTACTTTTGTATGGTGTAGGGTATAACAAATCTCTGACCTCTGAAGATGATCCCGTCTGACAGAAATACTGTAACTCATCTCCCATGGCAATGAACAGGCATAAGTCTTGGGGAAGTTCCTTGGAGGACTGCCGTCATCCTTGCAGGACAACCTGAGAATTGACACAAATCATCTGCCAGAGAGTCGCTTTGCAGCTCCTCTATGTGGACAGAGGACAGGATTTGCACAGTCATCACAGTACAGTCATAGTCAACCTGTAGAGGTGCAGAATGACAGAGGAATGCTCTGGAGAGAGCATCAGCCACAAACATTTATTTGCCATGCTTGTAGACAACATCTAGGTGGTACCTTTGTAATTTGAGCATTATCCTTTAAATATGAACAGATGCATTGTGCAGGGGCTTTCTCATGATGGTGATGAGCAGTTGGTGTTGAGTTTCGATAGTGATTGGCCAACCGTAGATGAAGTCATGCAATTTTTTGAAAGCATACACAAACACCAGCAGCTCTTTTCCTGATCTATGTGCAATGGGATTCTATTTCCGTCAGTGCCCTGGAATGAAAAGCAATTGGTCTATTCTTTTTGAGCAGTGTCAGATCCGATTCAGTGTGTATCCGGTTCAGGCTTTTTAGAAGCTGGCTGGACTGTTTCTTTAAACAAGAGTTGAACAGGATGAATAATAGATTTTTCCATAGGTTTATTCAAACAAGGAAAATCACCCTGTCCAGCAGGTGTAAGACAGAGTGGGTTATCCAGAAGAATGAACCCTCGGGAAGTCACTACCATGATCCGGTTGAAAGAATCACTCCGGGAGGGTTGGTAACTGTGGAGATCTCGAGCAGTGAGAGTTTTAGGCAGTCTGTGGTGCATTCGCTGAGGTAGACAAGCTGAGTTGGCTGATGCTGCAGGGAGACTGGGCTTGTATCACTAGAATGGTCAGACAACTGTGACTGAGAAAGCACTGGCCGGTTATCGATTGCAGAAAACACTGTGGATGCTGCAGAAGCAAGGATGAAGAGCACAGAGTTGCCACACTGCTTCAGTGTGAGCAGAGATGTTGCACTGACACCTGCACAGCCAAGACTGACCAGTTTAATGCCTGCTGATCAATGCTGATTGGCCTGAGACCACCCACAGCCCCCAGAGCAGCTGATTGGCCTCCCCAGTCACATAACCAAAATCCAAGATGCCCATGTACCAATGCCGAAACACTCCCGCAATCAGCTCAGCCCAGATGCCTGTTCCTGTGAGTTCCTAACAGCCTGCAAGCCCCAGCGCCCGCCGCCAGCAGCCCGCCCCGCTCCCGGAAAGACCCCGCCACAAGGACCGGATGGGTAAGTCCCGATGCCCCTGGAGCCCTGTTTCCTGGTGCATGACAGGCAGACTGCACCCAGCCCGTGCTGTGAGGTGTCCGCAGAGATCACCAGTGGTAAGTGTAGATTAAAATATTGCAAAACAGGAGGGCTGGCGAGCATGCATTTCAAACTCGACACCACGGCATGGTGCGGTTCCAACCAACACCACTCTGTTGGAATCCTGACAGCCGGTAATGCCGCCAGCTGTAATACCGGCACTACAGGACTATTCCCGCTTGTGGGTGTCCACAAAACCCATAGAGTGGGAATAAATCCTGTGGGAAGTGCAGCGTGGCGAGCGCAGCATGATTGCAGCATGGTGAGCGCAGTGAGCCTGCAAGGGGACTCTTTGCGCTCGCCCTGCTGGCAGCACACTGGCGGCCCAGGATGCTGCTGTCAGTATATTGACAGCCGGCATCTCGGTCGACGGTACATCAATCTGAATCCCTCTGTATCTTGGTGCAGAAGTTGTCACAGGGGTGCAGTGACGAGGTGACCCACGTATGGATCTTCAGCCACTCTGAATCTGTACTTATCTGGGTTGACCTTTAAGTTGATTGCTTATATTCTTTCCAATACCTGGTGGAGACACTCAAATAATTGTTCCATACACCGTTGAAACACCATAGTCAGGCCGTATGGCATGCGTAAGAAAGCATATCTCCCAGCTGGTGTCATAAAAGCAGTGAGGAGTGACAATTCTTTGTCCAATGGGATTTGACAAAACCCAGATTTGGCATCTAATGTGCTGATGACCTTGGCTTCTGGCATGTCAGCAATGATTTGTTCTACAGTTCTCAATGGGTGATGGGGTCTTAGTTTCGCTTAATTGAGGTGCATGCATGGGGTCTATGCAGATTTTGACAGTCCCATCTTTTTTTATGGCAGCCACCATTACAGATCTTCGATAGGAGTTATGACACCAAGGGGGTAATTCAGACCTGATCGCTGCCGTGCGTTTTCGCACAGCGGGTGATCAGGCACAAACTGCAAATGCGTATGCACCGCAATGCACAGGCACGTCGCACGGGTACGAAGCGGATCGCCGCTCAGCGATGGGTTTGTGCGATGGATCCGTGCGCATGGGCGATCGCAAGGAGATTGACAGGAAGAAGGCATTTGTGGGTGTCAACTGATTGTTTTCAGGGAGTGTCTGGAAAAACGCAGGTGTGTCCATGCATAAGCAGGGAGGGTTCCTGATGTAAATTCTGGTCCCGGACAGGCTGATGTGATCACAGCGGCTGAGTAAGTCCTGGGCTGCACAGAGACTGCACAAACTCTGTTTGTACAGCTCTGCTACACATGAGTTCGCAAACTTGCACAGCTAAAATACACTCCCCCTGTAGGCAGCAACTATCAGATCGCAGCAGTGCTAAAATCGCTTGTGAGTGATCAGGTCTGAATTAGGCCCCAAGCGCGGTCATGTGCTCCAACTCAGCTAGATCTTTGTCCATTATAGTGTTTGGAACCTGCCGGGGTGCCCACACTGTAGAGGTAACGGATTTATCGAAGCACATGTGGTAGATGACAGTTAGTTTGCCGATGGTGTCACAAGTGAATAAATCCTTAAAGTTACAGAACTTTAGGGTGTCTTTCTGTATCATGTGTACTTCAGTCCACAGATGTATCAACCCAAGGCGCATGCTGTCAGGCAGTCCAAGCAATGGTCACTCTAACGTCACTATCAACAATGTGGAAAAGCAACAGTGTACACATGTATTTGATGGTGGCGGTGCCTATGATCTTAATAATATGACTCCCATATGTCACTAAGTTTACAGTGTCTGTGAAGTCTATTGTTGCCTGCAGGCCATACTTGCCTACTCTCCCTGAATGACCGGGAGGCTCCCGAAAATCGGGTGACCCTCCCGGCCCCCCGGAAGAGCAGGCAAGTCTCCCGGAATCAGGGGTCCCCCTGCCCGTCCGCCCACTTAATGTGTAAAGTGGGCGGTCCGGGCAGTTGATGACGCGATTCTTGCTGAATCGCGTCATCATAGCCACGCCCCCTGCAGTGTAATGCCGGGGATCGCGGCATTACAGAGCGGGGGCGTGGCTTAACGGATGTGCAATGATAACTCCTCCCCCGTCCCGCCCCTGCTCCACCCCGTCCCACCTTCGGTCCACCTCCTCCACCACGTCACAGCCCTCCCCTGCCCCCCTGCTGAGCCGACCTGGCTGCTCTCTCCCGCAGAGAGCAGCCAGAATGTCGGCAAGTATGCTGCAGGCTGGTTTGGTACAGCAGAGTCCTGGACATTACGTTGCATTTGGCTCCGGTGTCGATTTTAATCTTTAATGTATTACCACTATTTTTATCACATAGGTCAGTGAAAATCTCTCCTTGTTTTGCAATAAAATCTATGCTTTCACAATATATGGTGTCAAGGGTGTGTGCTGTGGACTCCGTGCCCACGTGAAAGACTTTATGCATTTGTCTTTCTCCCTGTGTATCATGTGGCTCACTGTGTGCAGGGTATGCCTGGATCTGCAACACTTTGCAAAGTTGTTGAGCTAGTTGCAGTGGTTGCAGCATTTGTTAAAAGCAGGGCAGGTCTCCCGTGCAAATACATGGGGCAATATTTACTAATATTCGTGTTTGAGTCGGTTTGTGTAGTGTTTAAACTCGTTTTGTATCGGGTGCATTTTTTCATGCAACTTTTTGAATCCATGGCCCTCATTCCGAGTTGATCGCTCGCAAGGCGAATTTAGCAGAGTTGCTCACGCTAAGCCTACGCCTACTGGGAGTGTATCTTAGCTTCTTAAAATTGCGACCGATGTATTCGCAATATTGCGATTACAAACTACTTAGCAGTTTCAGAGTAGCTTCAGACTTACTCGGCATCTGCGTTCAGTTCAGTGCTTGTCGTTCCTGGTTTGACGTCATAAACACACCCAGCGTTCGCCCAGACACTCCCCCGTTTCTCCGGCCACTCCTGCGTTTTTTCCGGAAACGGTAGCGTTTTTATCCACACGCCCCGAAAACGCCGTGTTTCCGCCCAGTAACACCCATTTCCTGTCAATCACACTACGTTCGCCAGAGCGAAGAAAAAGCCGTGATTAAAAATACTATCTTCATTGTAAAATTACTTGGGGCAGTCGCAGTGCGAATATTGCGCATGCGTACTAAGCGGAATTTCACTGCGATGCGAAGAAAATTACAGAGCGAACGACTCGGAATGAGGGCCCATATACGCAAAGTTACGAAGCAGTCGAGTTTATTGTTTTCGTGTTTTCCGATGTCGATGCCAGTCGGTTTTTTTTGCCACATTTACGGCCGTCATTGTCGTTTGCGTACGTGTTTTTGTTGGATTTGCTGTTTTTTTCACTAAGTTAAACGCGGCAGGGTTTTTTTTTCCCGCGGCCGCATTTTCACTTTCAGTTTTGATTTTCATCCCCGTTCGTGATTGGTTGTGTTTCAGAAGGTAGGAGTGTCTGTGCGCAACCATATAAATACGCCCCAAACCATCCGCACCTCGTGGGTTTAGTTAGTGGTGAGGAGGAGGGAGGTTGTGCTGTGGAGGTAGGTGATTTTGTGGTTTGAAGAGGAGTGTTGGTAGCGATTTCTGAGTGTGGTATTGTGTTTGAAAGTCGTCTTGTCATTCTTGTTGTCTTGTATTTTGTGGTTTTATCTCATTTTTAGTCCAAGTTATTTTTCTTTATAGTCCCTTGTCAGTGTTTGTGTGTGTGTGTGTGTGTGTGTGTGTGTGTGTGTGTGTGAGTTGTGTAGTGGTAGTGGAGGAGTGTGTTTTTTGTCTTTTTTTCCCCTGTGTTAACTGTTTAGACACACAATTATGTGTGACTCAGAGGTGGAGGGTGTGAGTGAGGGGGAGGAGGTCGGTCAGGTGGAGGAGGTGAGTGTTAGTGAGGTTAGTGAGGTGGAGGAGGTGGGTGAGGTTGCTGCAGCAGCCTCAAGTGACAGTGACAGTCAGAGTGCTCCACAGCCACGCACCACTACTAAGACTGGGCGGAATGTTAAGTTTAGTTTTGCTGAAAATGTGGCATTGGTGCGTGAGCTGATGAAGTATCAGAGGCAGCTATTTGGGCCTGACTCCGCCAAGGTGCCAACACGGAGGAAGACGGTGTTGTGGGCGAAAGTAGTTGCTGCTGTCAATAGTGAGGGGGTGGTCAAGCGGACGGAGGACACATGCCGCAAACGGTACTATGACATAAAGCGACGTGTCAAGTCCAAAATGGCCAAGGAGGCCAAGTCGGCTCGGCAAACCGGTGGTGGGCAGCCCTATATTGCAAGATATCTGGAGTATGAGGAGCCCATGCGGAGTGTCATACCTCCTGAAGTTGTCTCTGCAACCCATGTCCTGGATTCAGATAGGCCAAGGAAGAATGGTGAGCATGTTTTTTATAAGTTGTATTTTGTAATCTGTGTCATGTGACGTTGCATATTACTCCCATCTTCAAGTGTGTGTTTGCAAATACATTGTTTTGGGTCATGTGTTAGCTAAAAGCCAATGTAACATCTTACTTTATTGTATGTCATGTGTTTTTCACACAGATATTTAGCATGTGTAGTTTGGACTTGTGTCTCTGATTTGTCCTGCAATAATGTTTTCCTTTTGGGCGTTTTTTTCTTAAAAAAATATGACTATGTTTTATATATGTGATCCATGTTTTTTTGAATTAAAATAAGTCGTTGTCATGTTAGAGGCTGGAGTACTGGAAAGTGGTTTGTAAACCACTTACATGTGTAATGTCATCTTTACAGAAGGGGTTTTTTTTAATATAAGTTTTAAAAATAAATTTTTTTTGCTTGTATTTGTTCCGTGACACCATACTGCATTTTTTAAAATCTTAACATTTGCTGCGTTTTTTGTGTGGTCATATAGTGGTCATGTGTATTTGGAGTGCCACATCACAGAGCCAATTAGATATTGCATCTGTATTATTTTTAAAAACAATTCAAAATTAATTTGTTTGTTTTTAAAAAAAAAAACCCAATTCCTTTAACTTGTGGCCTATGTCAGTGTCCTGTACATGTTTGCCTGTCTTGATGTTGCCATAGTGCATATTTTTAAATTTTTAATTATTTTTTTTGGTATTTCTGGTCCTTATGTTTTTTTAAAATAAAAACCAAGCATTTCTAAAGGTATAAATGTTTATAAGCATAATGGGTGGATGTATACACAATAGCATGATTTATGAATATATCTCATTTTATACAGTGTCGGAAAAAAGCAGTACTACTCGTCGGCCAGTAAATCCTAACACATCTGATGATGATGACGCTGCGGAAGCAGGTAAAGTGTCCATTGTAGTATAGGGTATGCTTGTAAAGGAATGGGCATAACAAAATTGCACTTTCATTAAAAGGTCCATCAAAAGAAGTATGGAGCAGCAGAAGTGGCTCTTCTGTTAGACATCACCACAAGAAACCTGTGGCCGAAAAGAAAGCAAGGTCGTCTGTCCCGCCACAAACACAGCAGGCTACCCCGCCACGAAGATTATCGTCCGTATGTTCTGTCCCCCCACTCCAAATTTTGGACACACCTCCAAGACGTCATCCACACTCCCCTCATCTTGATTGTGAGTATCAAACTGGAAAAAAAGTGTAAAATGTCAGAACATAATCATAATCAGTTATAACCGCATTAAGTCCAAACACATCCAAAACAAAAATACTTACCGCAGTAAGTAAAAGCTGAAATGGAATCCAAACTAAATGGCCTTGTCCACATCCAGTAAAGATATGCATGTCTACTTGAGTCATACAGTATGACATTGGGTGTAAGATGCTGCAACAAAAAAGCATGTTGGTTTGTTTGTAAAAAGTAAGTTTGTTTTTCCAAAAATCTAATGTGTGCTTAAGGTAACATTGCAAAATACCTACAAAAACATTACTATGTTTGTTTGAACAAAGCTATAAGGTAACACATTATGTATTACAATGTTTTTTTATGCTGGAGTATGTGTGAGCTACAATAAAACTAAAGTGTTTGCTTTCACAATTAAGTAACCAGACACATTTGCCACAAGCAGGCATATGTATGTATTTAAGCTATGAGTGATGATGTTGCTAGGCAGAATAGTTTAAAGCAACAGTGAATGACATGTGTTCCATGTGAAGTGTTTTTTTTTTCATTTCACAACCATATGGATAGCTAACAGAGATATGTTTAACATTTCAGCTTCGAGTCCTGGGAACAGCATCCCTCCGCAACAACACCAACACAGTGACATGGAGGAGACAAACATCTTAGAAATGCAGCCATTAATGCAAGGAATGAGCCCCCCAGCACCTGTGAGTACACCACCACAACAAAGCACACCACCCCCACCACAACACAGCCCAACAACACCAGGAACACAAGGCCCTGATCAGGTGTTTTGGACTATTTGGGCTAGACAGCAGGCCACTAATGAAGATTGCCTGCGTAAGCAGACACAAATGTTTGCAAGCCTACCATCTCACCTCAGAAGAATCTCCAGAAATCTGAGTCGACAAAATGAGCAAACAACCAGAATAGGCAATACCATGGAACTCATGCGTACAGACATTACACAGGTCATGGGCAACTTACAGCGCATAATGGAAGAACAGCACAGACTAATGGAAGAACAGCACAGACTAATGGAAGAACAGCACAGACAACAGCAAAGTTATATGAGCATTTTTCAAAACAGTCAAAAGATTAATGAAAGCTTATTCAGAATAGTAGACAATCAAAATGCTGCTACACGTGAACTCAATGCCACCCTCACTAACCTGAATGAAACACTCAGATGCATGCACCAACAGCAAACAACCAGCAGTTCTGGTACGACTACTCCAAATATCACGCCAGTCTCATCACCACCAAGACGGTCCAACAGAGCACGCCAACATGACAGTGCTAAAGGCAAAGGGCAGGACAAGCAGCCACCAAAAAAAACGTAACAATTTTTTTTTAGACATTTGTGATAAGTAAAGTTAGCAAGTGTTTTTGATGCTTTACAAAATATCACACTTAGCTCCTTGCCCCTTTTTTAAACATCATTAATTATAAGTGCACCAAATTAATTGTTAAAAATAGTACGCACATTTATTCCTTTTCATTTTTTTGGGGTATTGGAGGAGGAAAATGTTGATGGAGCCACACATACATGTTAGCAGGAAGTAAACTGACCACTTGATTTTTTTCTAATCATTACTCTTTCTAGATTCCAATCATTCTCTTTGCCTGCAGATACAATAATTGCCAGCCAGGCAGAATGTCTTTAGCAGGAAGTAAACTGACCACTTGATTTTTTTCTAATCATTACTCTTTCTAGATTCCAAACATTCTCTTTGCCTGCAGACAATCCAAATTACAATGTTAGTGATACATATCTTAGCTATCTTATCTATACAACATTACAAGATTAACACAATTGAGTTGCGTAAAAAGCTTGTAATATGTTGCCTTTGTTTTGTTTGAAAAACATTGTCTAAATGAATGTCAGTATTGTTGGGACAGGTTTGTGTGTGCTAAAAATTATTAAGCATGTTTTTACACATGATGCTGAAACAAACAAATATGTACTTAAAAAAAAATCTGTTTATAATAATGTATATGTGTGGCAAACTGTGTATTTACTTACACATCATCAAGTTTACAGCATCAAACATTAGGAAATAAATTATTCCTGATTACAGTAAGTTTATGAGTCTTAAATATGATGTTGCGTCACACATAGGGACACATGTATTCCTCAAGGCAAACATATTATATGTTGAGGAGAGTTTTTTGGGAACACAGGTTCTCAAACTTGGCCATCAGGAACCCACACAGTGCATGTTTTGCAGGTCTACTCACAGAATCACAAGTGACATAATTAGCTCCACCTGTGAACCTTTTTACATATGTCTGTGAGTAATTCATACACCTGTGCTTCTACTGGGTTACGAGAAAAACATGCACTGTGTGTGGGCCTGGGGGCCGAGTTTGTGAACCTGTGCATTAGGACATTACACACAATGATAAAGTGAAATACTAAATGGATGATGTGGGCTTGTAAGAAATTAGCACTGTAAGATTTCAAACACTTATCCAGACTTAATGCATGCCACTCATAATCTGTTGTTTTGATATTAAAAAGACACACAATACACATGCAACATTTGATGACCATATAGCGAGGGTATGTTTGTATGTGTCAAGGAGACAGACACATTCTGAGTAATGGATTTTGACCAAAAAAACAAAACATCTATTTATGTAGACACAACAAATGAAATAAGCAAACCAAGCTTACCTTAAAAATAGCTATTGATGATCTGTTGCCTAACCTGCTTCCCTACATCAGTACTCCAAGTATCACCAGATGTCTCTAATTCCTCTGCTTGCTGGCTGCTTTCTTCCTCCTCCTCCTCAACATGTGGCAGATGTTGTTGCAAACACATGTTATGAAGAAAGCAGCAGCAGAACACAATTTGAGTCACCTTGGAGGGACTATACAACAAAAGCCCACCAGACTTATCCAGACACCGAAACCTAGATTTCAGCACACCAAAACATCTTTCTATCACATTCCGCGTGGACTTATGTGCATTATTGTAATTTTGTTCAGCAGGGGTATCAGGTCGGGACAATGGAGTTAGAAGCCAAGAGAAACAGCCATATCCTCCATCACCTAAAATACAGATATAGTAACGTGATTCATGTGAAGATACAGCAACGCATAAGTAACACACTGTGGGGCAGATATATTAACCTGTAGAAGGCATAAGGAAGTGAAAAACCAGTGATATGTGCAAGGTAATAAAGGCAGCAGACAATCTGATCCTAAATGTTCATTTACATATTGGAGCGGATTGGCTGGTGCCTTTAACACCTTGCACAGATCACTGGTTTCTCACTTGCTTATGCCTTCTACAGGTTAATACATCTGCACCTGTATTTGGGCAAAGTATACGCAGGCCTACACATATCAAATTACATACCCAGCAGCCATCCATCTGGCATTTGTCCGTCCTCAAACTTATCAAAGAGGGATGACTGACTGAGGATGAAGGAGTCATGGCAGACCCCAGGGTAACCAGCAACAACACTCATTATTTTGAGATTTGTATCACAAACCACCTGCACATTTGTGGAGTGTTCAAAATGGCGGTTTGTATATATGTGCTGCCTGCCCCTAGGTGGTCTCAGCTGAATGTGTGTGCAATCTATGGCTCCAAGCACATTGGGCATGCCAGCCAGCTCATAGAAATCTACCCTGACGGCATGCCACTGAGACTCCTAGGTAGGGAAGCAGATTGAGGCCTCGATGTGGGGCTGCAAAACAGCCAAAACCTGTGTGAACATTTTAAAGAACAATAAACTTGAGATTTTAGGACAGAACTGGCCACCGAGAAATTAAAACAAACACAAAACAGAAGAGGTTGTTAGGTATACATCACCTGTGTTAAGATTCTGGAAAATGTGGGCTGTGAGATTCTTATGACATCCCCAGACACAGCCTGAAAGCTGCCAGTAGCCATAAAGTGCAACACAGCCAGGAGTTTGTGCAGGCCTGAGACAGGGCGAGAGCGTGCTGTCTCAGGGTCTAGGGCCAGTTTGACATGGTCATACAGACGGAAAATGTTGTTACGATTTAGACGGAACATCTGTATGACCTTATCATCGGACAATGCGTTCAAGTTTAAACGCCCCCTAAAACAACGAGGCCTGCGCAGCCTCCGCGGAACCTGTACAACCGGCTGACCATGTTGAGTTTCTTGGCCCTGGGTACTTACAGGCTGATGTCTGAGTCTGAGGAATCCCACAGCACACAAAAGATCACTGGCCCACAGTCCTGCTGCCATTTCTGAGTGTAGGTGTATTGAAATGGGCCTAACATCCTTTTATAGGCATCCTAATTCAGGTGTGAGTCATTTTTTATTTGCAACACATGTAAACACGACTGAAAAAAGCAGGTCTATTTTTTTGCCGCTTTTTTTAACGAATCGCAAAAAAATACGACCGCATTTGAGCCCTCAGAGACTAACACCCAAATACGAATGAATAGTGAATTGCCGTATTCTATGAAATAACAGCCGCGTTTGACCGATGGTCTATTAATTCGTATTTCAGGACGTTGTCATTCAAACCATTACGAATAGACCAGACACTGCCGAGATTGGTGCTTAGTGAATTCCCGGATTGGGACTTAGAAAAAAAAACACAAATCGACCAAACTCGGACTTTTAGTAAATACTGGCCATGGTGTCCCTCAAAGTTTTAACATGGCCTGTATTGTGTTTGTGTGCACTGTACACTGCATATTTTAGCCTCTCTCTGTAACTTCTTTGTGCCCTGTTCTGATTGCTTGTGCAGCATGCAGATGTGAATGGCGGAGTCGTGAGGGGGGTACACACGTAGCGACTTAATTTCTAAGCAATCTGACTACATTGCTTAGAAATTAAGTGGGTAATTCAGACCTGATTGCTAGGCTGCATTTTCACACAGCCTGCGATCAGGTCTGAACTGCGCATGCGTATGCACCGCAATGCGTAGGCGCATCAGTCCGCAGTAACGGGGAGCGATGGGGAGCGATGGGGAGCGCTGGGGAGCGCTGGGCAGCAACGGGATGGTGCGAAAATAGGATTTTAATTACCTACCGGTAAATCCTTTTCTCATAGTCAGTAGAGGATACTGGGGTCCACATTAGTACCATGGGGTATAGATGGGTCCACTAGGAGCCTTGGGCACTTTAAGAAATCAATAGTGTGCACCAGAGCCGGCCATAGGCATAGGCAAACTAGGCAATTGCATAGGGCATTTGCTATGCCTAGGGGCACCAGCAGATTCTGCTGATTAAAATGATATGCGGCATGCCTATATTCTGTGTGTAGCATTTCTTATGCAGATACAGCCACAGTCTCACACAATATAGACATGCTGCATATCATTTTAATCAGCAGAATCTGCTTGTGCATCCTAGCCATATAGCAATGCAAATAAGATGCATAGTCATCAAAAAAAGGTGCCAAACGTTAGCACTAAGGCAAGATTTATGAGGACACATCTGTATCCAAGCATAGGCAGAGGTCACAGTGTTAGTGGCAGTGTGAGTGCAGTGTGCATGAGTGGGTTGGTTGTGCAGTAGTGTTCATAATATGTGTAGGTAGCATTATGTGTGTCATGTAAAAATGCATTAATAATGTGCAGCAAATGTGTAGGGGCACTATGTGTGTCATTTTGTGTATAAGGGCATTAATAATGTGCGGCATATATGTAAGGGACATTATGTGTAAAAGGGCATTAATAAAGGTTGTCATAATGTGTAAGGCACATTATGATTATAAAGACATTAATAATGTGTAAGGGGCATTACTGTGTGGAATTATGTGTATAAATGCATTACTAATGTGTGGCATTATGTGTATAAGGTGCTCTACTATGTGGCGTTGCATATAGAAAGGGCACTACTGTGTCGTCTAATATGAATAGAGTGTGAATGCCAAATTGATTTCTCACAAATATTTAAAATGCCCGCTCTAATATATATTGTAAATGCCTGCACCTCTTATTACCATATCCCATGAATGTGCGCTATACATAGCAAAACACTGCATCCCATAAGAGAAAACAATACACCCACACATTATCTGAGTTCCAAAGCTCATTGATGTATATATTTATTATTAAAAGGATATGGATTCAATATATATTACAAAGTACAGTATACCTATAGTTACATGATTACAACTCACACAGTAAGCAGTTAATACATACAGTTACATACAGTTACATGCCATTACATACAGTTTCAGTTACAGGCCAGCGATACAATACCATTCCCTCAATGCTTATGTCTCTCTCTTTCTCTAAAATCATGCCGGGACTCTATCTTACGCTGAGACCAAAACAGGAATTGAGCTGGCAATAACTCCATCATCGTCTCAGACCTTACAGCGACTGAGCACCTGTGTGATCAATGTGTTATCTAGTTTCTGGGGGAGGGATTCACGATGAGTCACCAGTCCCTTTGTATATGCTAATCAGGTTCAGCCTTGAAGACATCCAAAGGGCTGACCTGAGTTTCCTGTACACTGTCCTAATAAGAGTGATTTTAGCTTTTATACATTTAATCATAATTATCCGCTGCAATGTCCCACAACTTCACAACAAGCATCAAATGAATCTACACATCAACCTGGTTGCTTCAATAGTAAACATGACCGGTCTATCTTGTTTCGTTCAAATAAATACACATACATGACATTACTTTCTTATATATAATTTTAAATCATCATGATGTCTGGCGCTTGATATTATTATAATTATGTACTGTATGAAAATAAGTGTCGAATCCATCTCTGTGGCATGTCCGTGTAAATGCGTGTGTTACCATATATTGCTGTGCTCGCTGCGCGTATTTGCAAGTATAGCGACTTATATGTGTGTAGTTTGTATGTTCTCTTTATGTAATATATTTTTGACTTCGACAAGAGCAACAGGGTGTGGTGTAATGTGAATAAGGAGCAATATGGTGTGGTGTAATGTGAATAAGGAGCAATTCAGTGTGATGTAATGTGAATAAGGGGCTCTACTGTGAGGAGTAATGTTTATAAGGTAAAGTAATACTACTGTGGGATGTAATATGAATTATGGACACTATCGCATGATCAAATGTGAATAAATTTGCAGTACTGTGTGGCGTAATTGGAATTGGGGTTACTATTGTGTGGCCATGCCCCTTGCCAGCAAAAACACACACCTTTTTGGGCTGTGCGCCAAATGGGCAAACTGTTTCTATTTAAAATATAGGGGGTACAAACACCAAAACAAGGACTGCTATGGGTGAGGGGTGATGGTGCTGGGAAAGAGGTGCATGGTCAGAGGCGGAACCAGTGGTGGTGCTAGGGGGCACCAGCCAAAATCTTGCCTAGGGCATCATATTGGTTAGGGCCGGCTCTGGTGTGCACTGGCTCCTCCCTCTATGCCCATCCTACCAGACTCAGTTTAGAAAATGTGCCCGGAGGAGCCGGTCACGCTAAGGGAAGCTCCTGAAGAGTTTTCTGCATTTATTTTCTGTTTGTTGTTTTCAGACAGGGCTACCAGACTCAGCTTAAAAACTGTGTCCGAGGAGACGGACAAACTTTGAGAGAAGGTTTTAAAAGAACAGTGGTGAGATTCAAACCAGCACACACAAACAAGAGGAAAGCCATGCTAACCAAACTTGAACAGGAACAGCAACAGCTGAACCAACAACAATACTGAACCAAGTAACCATGCAGGAAAACACGAATCACTGGGCGGGCGCCAGTATCCTCTACGGACTACGAGAAAAGGATTTACCGGTAGGTAATTAAAATCCTATTTTCTCTTATGTCCTAGAGGATACTGGGGTCCACATTAGTACCATGCGGATGTACCAAAGCTCCCAAACCAGGTGGGAGAGAGCTGAGGTTCCTGCAGAACAGATTTACCAAACTGAAGGTCATCAGAGGCCAAAGTATCGAACTTGTAGAACTTAGCAAACGTGTTCGAACCTGACCAAGTAGCTGCTCGGCAGAGCTGTGAAGCCGAGACACCCCGAGCAGCCACCCAGGAAGAACCCACCAGCCTAGTACAGTGGGCCTATACAGATCTTGGAACCGGCAAACCTGCCGTAGAATAAGCATACTGGATAGTAAGCCTGATCAAGCGAGCAATAGACTGCTTTGAAGCAGGAAACCCAATTTTATTGGGATCATAGAGAACAAACAGCAAGTCCGATTTTCTGTGACGAGCTGTCTGCTTCACATAGCTCTTCAAAGCCCTCACAACATCCAAGGACTTTGAAGTAGCAGAGGTGTCAGTAACCACCGGAACCACAATAGGTTAGTAGGTTGGTTGATATGAAACGCAGACACCACCATTGGAAGAAATTGCCGACAAGTTCTGAGTTCAGCTCTATCTTCATGAAAAATCAAATAGGGGCTTTTGTGAGAAAACACCCCCAGCTCCGACACACGCCTTACTGAAGCCAAGGCCAACAGTGTGATGGCTTTCCACGTAAGAAACTTGACGTCAACTGTAAAGGCTCAAACCATTCGATTGCAGGAACTGCAACACCACGTTGAGATCCCAAGGTGCCGTAGGAGGCACAAAGGGTGGTTGGATGTGCAGAACACCCTCAAAAATGTCTGAACCTCCGGGAGAGAAACCAATTGTTTCTGGAAGAAAATGGATAAGGCTGAAATCTGGACTTTTAAGGAGCCCAAACGTAGGCCCACATCCACTCCTGACTGCAGAAAAAGGAGAATACATCCAAGTTGAAATTCCACCGCATGAAATTTCCTGTTCTCATACCAAGAGACGTATTTTTTCCAAATACGGTGGTAATGTTTAGACGTTACCCCCTTTCTGGCTTGGATCAAGGTTGGAATAACCCTTTCCGGGCTAGAATTTGACGCTCAACCTCCATGCCATCAAACGTAGCCACGGTAAGTCATGATAGACGAATGTCCCCTGTTGTAGAAGATCCTCGCGAAGAGCTAGAGGCCACGGGTCCTCTAGGAGCATCTCCAGTAGATCAGCGTACCAGGCCCTTCTTGGCCAGTCTGGAGCAATGAGAATAGCTTGAACCTTTTCCATTTTTATTCTTTTGAGAATTATTGGGATCAGTGGAAGTGGTGGAAACACGTACACCACCTGGTAGTCCCATGGAGTCATCAGAGCATCCACCGCCACAGCTTGTGGGTCTCTCGGCCTGGAACAATACCGCTTGACTTCTTGTTGAGACAAAAGGCCATCATGTCGATTTGTGGAATTCCCCACAGATGTGTCAAGCACCCGAACACCTCCGAGTGAAGGCCCCACTCCCCTGCGTGGAGGTCGTGTCTGCCGAGGAAGTCTGCTTCCCAGTTGTCCACTCCTGGAATGAAGACTGCCGATAACGCCACAGTATGCCTTTCTGCCCAGAGGAGAATCCTTGTTACCTCTAACATTGCTGCTCTTTGTTCCGCCCTGTTGGTTTATGTACGTTACCGCCGTCACATTGTCCGACTGAACCTGAATGGCGTGATCCTGAAGAAGATGTGATGTCTGTAGAAGGGCGTTGTATATGGCCCTTAGTTCCAGACTATTGATCGGAAGAATGGTTTCCTTAGTTGACCATTTTCCTTGGAACTGTTCCCCTTGGGTGACCGCTACCCAACCTCTGAGGTCTGTGGTTAGCAGAATCCAATTTTTAATCCTGAACCTTCGGCCCTCGGTCAGGTGAGAAGTCTGAAGCCACCACAGAAGAGAAATCCTGGCTTTTGGCGACAGACACATCCTCTGGTGCATGTGAAGATGCAATCCGGACCATTTGTCCAACAGACCCATCTGGAAGGGCCTTGCGTGAAACCTTCCATGCTAAAGTGCCTCATAAGAGGCTACCATCTTCCCCAGGAGGCGAATGCATAGATGCACCGATATCCAGGTCGGTCTTAGAACGTCCAGCACTATCGACTGAATTACCAATGCCTTTTCCAATGGAAGGAATACCTTTTGTGCCTCCGTATCCAGTATCATTCCCAGGAACGGAAGCCTCCGTGTTGGTTCCAGGTGAGATTTTGGCAGGTTCAGAATCCACCTGTGATCCTGGAGTAGTCGTGTTGAGTGGGCAATGTTGTCTAACAACCTCTCCCTGGATGGTGCTTTTATCAGCAGATCGTCCAGATACAGTATTATGTTCACGCCTTGCTTTCGGAGGAGAAACATCATCTCTGCCATTACCTTGGTGAACACCCTTGGTGCAGTGGAGAGCCCAAATGGCAGGGCCTGGAAGTGGTAGTGATATGCAAACCTTGCAACCTAGTGTAATGCAAACCTTATTTAAGCCTGATGAGGCAGCCAAATCGGAATATGAAGGTACGCATCCTTGATATCCAGAGACACCAGGAATTCACCCTCCTCCAGACCTGAGGTCACCGCTCTCAGATACTCCATGTTGAATTTGAACACCCATAAGTACGGGTTCAGTGACTTGAGGTTTAAAATGGGCCTTACCGAACCGTCCGGTTTTGGTACCACAAACAGGTTGGAATAATAACCCTTGTTTTGCAGTTGAAGTGGAACTGGAACAATGACCTGAGTCTGTACCAGTTTTTGAATTGCTGCCAGTAAAGTCATGCTTGCTTCTGGAGAAGCTGGTAAGCTGGATTTGAAGAATCTGTGAGATGGGAGTTCCTGAAACTCCAGTCTGTAGCCCTGGGTGATAAGATCTTTGACATGTTAATCGGGCTCCCACCTGCCTGTCTTCCAGGCAGTGTGGTCCATCGTCATGCTGAAGGCATTGAGGAAACAGAACAGAAGGTCTATTCCTGTGAAACTGCAGTTGCAGGTTTTCTGGGTTTACCTCTATTGCCTTTGAAGGCTGTAGAAGAACCTTTGTATTTACTTTTAAATTTCGCTGTCTGAAAGGACTGCAGAGTTGGAGCAGAGTAGATTTTCCTAGCTGGGGGTGATGCGGAAGGAAGGTACGTAGACTTACCCGCCGTAGCCTTGGATATCTATGTATCCAGTTCATCTCCAAAAAGGGCGTCACCTGTGAATGGTAGGCTTTCCACGTCTTTCCTGGAATCCGCATCCTCAGTCCACTGGCGTAGCCACAATCCCCTGCGTGCTGACACTGCCATGGCAGTGGTGCATGCGTTGAGCAAACCAATTTCCTTTATGGCCTCCACCATAAAGTTAGCAGAGTCCTGTATATGCTGTAGGAGTAAAATTATCTCCCCCCTGGATAAGGAATCTAACCCATCAATTAGATTACCTGACCATTTTGCAATGGCCCTAGTGATCTATGCACAAGCAATAGTGGGTCTCTGGGCCACCCCAGCAGCTGTGTACAGGGATTTGAGAGTGTTCTCAATATTGCAGTCAGCCGTGTCCTTTAAGGAGGCTGCCCCAGGGACAGGTAAGACTATCTTACATGACAACCTACATACCAATGCGTCAACAATCAGTGGATTTTCCCACATTTTCCTATCATCCTGAGGAAACGGGAAGGATGTGAGTAACCTTTTAGGGATCTGAAACTTCTTGTCCGGATTAACCCAAGTTTCTTCAAACAGAGAATTTAACTCCTTTGAAGCAGGGAAAGTAGCAGAGGATTTCTTTTTTACATTAAAATAAGATTCCTCATCCACCTCCGCCATTTTGTCAGGAATGTGAAGGACTTCTCTAATAGCTTCTATCAGGGCCTGTATTTCTTGTGACAGGGCTGCATCCCCCCCCACACGAGTCCACTTCACCCTACTCCGCGTCTGATACGTCATCCTCAGTGTCAGCCTGCAGGATTTGGGCCAGAGTACTTTTGTGGAGAAATGGCAGGGGTCTGAGATGTTGGTATGGGAACTGAATCTCTAGTCATCAAGTCCTCCACAGACTGTCTTAAGTATTGCGTCTCTTTCTCATTATAGGATAATTTATTAGAAATATGTGAGATCGTCCCTTTAAGGAAATCCAACCATGTGGGTTGAGACCCACTAGCCTGAGAATGTGTACTATCCTGGGTACACTGTAGTGAATCCCCCAGGGAAGACAAACACTCTGCTGTGCAGGAAACACACTTTCTTGACATGGTAATGTGAAGGGACACACTCACACACAGTAAAGGTGAAAGCACAGTTAATCCATACAGAGCCCACAGGGAGACAGAGAAGATGGAGCCAGCCACACCGCGCCCTTTATGCTAAAGCCAAGCTCAGCTGGGTCACAAACTAAGCTCCTTAATAGGGCTTAGTATTCTAACACCGCTCTCCCCCTTCTTACCATGACCTCCTGGTACCGCTGAGGAAACGTGGAGTCTTTGTGGAGGAGCTGCGCTTCCCTGCAAGTCCTGTCAGTGTGAGCTGCAGAGGGAAAATGGCGCTGGTGAGCTGCTGGATCCGCTCATAGTGAAGCCACGCCCCCGTGATGATGCACGGTCTTCACGGTTTTATTATACTGGCTGAGGTGTCCGAGAAGCTTAACAGCGGGTTAGAACCCCTGTAAGCTGTATGCCAGTGTAGGGTAATGTTACAAAGCTCAGCTCGCCCATCACAGTGGAAACACACACAGCATGTTGTACTGAGCCTAGAGACGCAGCCTACATGTCATTATAGCCGGCGACCCGCTAACCGGGACGCCGGCCACCTACTCACCACTCTTACTTCTGGCTGTTAGGGGTGGCGGCGTGCTGTGGGACGTACACTCGCCGTGGTGGGGCTTGCGAATAGGACCCACAGGAGCTCAGTGTCCTGCCAGCGGGGAACGGGACCATTAACGCTATAAGAGGTTGGGCCATTTCCCCCCTAAGTCCCACGAAGCAGACAGGCTGGTGTCAACAGAAAATAAATGCAGAAAACTCTTCAGGAGCTTCCCTTAGCGTGACCGGCTCCTCCGGGCACATTTTCTAAACTGAGTCTGGTAGGAGGGGCATAGAGGGAGGAGCCAGTGCACACTATTGATTTCTTAAAGTGCCCAAAGCTCCTATTGGACCCGTCTATACCCCATGGTACTAATGTGGACCCCAGAATCCTCTAGGACGTAAGAGAAAAATCCCATCGCACCAGCGTTCGCAATGAGATTGACAGCGAGAAGGCATTTATGGGTGGCAGCTGACCATTTTCCGGGAGTGTCTGGAAAAACGCAGACGTTCCCAAGCGTTTGCAGGGCTGGTGTCAGATGTTAATTCTGGTCCCAGACAGGCTGAAGTGATTGCAGCAGCTGAGTAAGTCCTGTGTTACTTCGAGACTGCACAAAATCAGTTTACACAGCTCTGCTACACATGCGATCGCACACTTGCACAGCTAAAATACACTGTGGGTGGTGACTATGCGAACACAGGACTGCAAAAATAACCCTAGCGAGCGATCAGGTCTGAATTACTCTTTAAGCACACATCGCTCTGTGTAGGGTGCCAGCGACAGCGATGCGCAGTCCCGTGCGTTGCTATTGCCGGCTCTAGATTTGGCATGAATGCATGTCAAATCTAGTTAGATCGCTCACTTCACCACTGGGTGTGTACCCACCTTAAGGTCAGATCCTTTTCTTGTAGTAAGTGTTCATGTACTGTCACTATGGGTACCACTTACAATGAGGTCTCTGATCAGCTCATTGATTATGGCACCAAAATTGCATTTTATTGCCAACAATCTGAATGGACACATATGGTTGTATATTTTACCCAGTTTTCTGATTCATGAAATTGAACGTGTGTCTGTCCATTATAACATTTTTAACAGGCATACAAATCTCTTCAAACTTTGCAAGCAATACCTCTCAGTGGCGCACCCAGGGGGGGTTTCCGAGCACCCAGAAACCCCCTCCACCAAAAAAAAAAAAAAATTTTTTTTTTTGCTGCATGAGTATTATTAATGGCTGTCTAGCGTCCTCTGCAGCCTGCTGTCTTCCTGGTGGCACTTGTAAGTGCTTAATAAAAGTTTACTTTATTTTAATTATAGTACATACAGTATATATCCATGTGCATGCATATATATATATATATATATATATATATATACACATACATATAAACACACACACACATATGATATATATACATGTGTATATATACATGTACTGTGTGTATATATATATATATATGTATGCATGTTTAATATGCTATGTATGTGTGTGTATATATATATATATATATATAGGTGTATATACGGTATATATATATATATATATGTGTATGTGTATATATATATATATATATATATATATATATATGAAGGTTGGTATGGTCGGCACTCCCCAAATAAATAAGCAACTGCCCTGGTGCCCTCCTTTGTGGAGATATAGAGAAAGCAATGTCCTTGTAGAGAGGGATGCAACCACTCCCAGTAATGAAGGAACAGGCGGCACTCCAAGGGTCTTGTGAAAAAAGTTTGTATTCAAAGCAATAAATCAACTAAGTGGCATATTGTGGCCAACGTTTCAGCGCCGCGCAGGACGCTTTTTTCAAGGCGATATGCTGTTTGTTGAAACCACAGTCTAACAAAAGGATCCCATTCATCACGCAATACTCCACTGCCAGTTCAGTGATTACGAGGGCCACACGAGCGTTGTGGCCTATTGTCAACACGGATCCAGCTTTACCATGTTTTCACAACACAGCTATCATGTCGTGCTTTAGGAGAGGGAGGAACTTACGGGATATGCTCGTTAAAACTGATGTCACACAATCAAAATCAATCTCACTGACACCGGGTTGTCATCGGTGCTTATCATGCACTACCTGTAAACACATGGACACAGGTACTACCTTTACTCACCCCAAAACCAAGAAGAAGTACAGAATTAAACATTATGTCACGTGTACTTCACAATACGTGATCTATGTCATCTCCTGTCCATGCGGTCTACTATACGTGGGGCAAACTACACGAACATTTCGTGAGCGCATGGCCCTACACCGGTCTGCTATTAAAGCAGCCCTTGAGGGAAAACCCAATGACCAACCGGTGTCCCGGCACTTTAAAAAGGAAAAACACTCGCTGTGCCATCTACGACATATGATAATTGATCACATTCCATTACACACTAGAGGTGGCGACCGTGCTAAAGCATTGGCACAAAGAGAAAGTGAATGGATCTACCGCCTGTCCACATTAGCACCACATGGACTGAACGAACATATTGCAAGGAACGTCTTTTTGTGAAGTCTTAAGCATCACGGTTGACTTTTTTGTCTACATTGGACTTTCCAATTGCAGCCACTATTAAGCACCTTATATTTGAGTACAAGTCACCATGCAGGCAGATTGTTAGTTAGACCATAACTTTGGGGGGTCTCAATTACACATCAGCATGTTTAGGTTGTCTAACGTCTCCCCCACTTGCATGGAGCAGGCGCTGCACTCTCATTTTCAGTGGGTATACAGACCTACATTGATTCAGTAGTTTTCTTCGTGTCAGGATATTTTTGGTGCCAGATTCCCTTGAGCTGTTAGTATATTAATACCAGCATTCGGGGCCATCAATATTTTACCAAAGGCATCCACATGTGTTCTCGCTGATGTTATTGATTTTAACTTGTGTTATCACGTTCATTTCTTTCACCATGCAGCACCGGGGCAGATGCCCTTTTTTCACAATATCACACCAGACACCACACAGGCTTACTGTGTTCACACCTACCTGCTGCTTGTAGAAAGAAATGTGAATGTATTGTTTACTTGATCACTGTCACTTTGCCCTTTATTTATTTTTGCACTATTGATTCGCTTCCGCCAGGACCAGCATGACGACAGCGCCAGCCGGGACGCCCCGCGGTTGCCTAGTTACCAGTGAGGTAACTTCCTGGTGACGTAATGGCCACACCTACCGGAAACCCCGCTGGACGCCGGCTCCCGCAGTCCCACGGCGTGACACGAGTCCTTCTGATGTAAGGTACGTTTGCACTGTCATGTCTTTTTTGATTTCTGTCTCAGCATATCGCCTTGAAAAAGCGTCCTGCGCGGCGCTGAAACGTTGGCCACAATATGCCACTTAGTTGATTTATTGCATTGAATACAAACTTTTTTCACAAGACCCTTGGAGTGCCGCCTGTTCCTTCATTACTGGGAGTGGTTGCATCCCTCTCTACAAGGACATTGCTTTCTCTCTCTATATATATATATACACACACACACACACGCACACTAGTTTTACGGACCCAGCATATACTGGGTCACCTCAGTCCCCACCCCCGTGATTGGCTCCACCAGTGGCGTAAGTTCGTCACAGTTGCCCGGAGGCAAGATAAATATTAGTGCCCCCCTATTTCCTATATTAAGATAAATATATGTATGTATGTGTGCGTGTGTATATGTATATATACACTGCTCAAAAAAATAAAGGGAACACTTAAACAACACAATGTAACTCCAAGTCAATCACACTTCTGTGAAATCAAATTGTCCACTTACGAAGCAACACTGATTGACAATCAATTTCACATGCCGTTGTGCAAATGGAATAGACAACAGGTGGAAATTATAGGCAATTAGCAAGACACCCCCAATAAAGGAGTTGTTCTGCAGGTGGTGACCACAGACCACTTCTCAGCTCCTATGCTTTCTGGCTGATGTTTTGGTCACTTTTGAAAGCTGGCGGTGCTTTCACTCTAGTGGTAGCATGAGACGGAGTCTACAACCCACACAAGTGGCTCAGGTAGTGCAGCTCATCCAGGATGGCACATCAATGCGAGCTGTGGCAAGAAGGTCTGCTGTGTCTGTCAGCGTAGTGTCCAGAGCATGGAGGCACTACCAGGAGACAGGCCAGTACATCAGGAGACGTGGATGAGGCCGTAGGAGGGCAACAACCCATCAGCAGGACCGCTACCTCCGCCTTTGTGCAAGGAGGAACAGGAGGAGCACTGCCAGAACCCTGCAAAATGACCTCCAGCAAGCCACAAATGTGCATGTGTCTACTCAAACGATCAGAAACAGACTCCTTGAGGGTGGTATGAGGGCCCGACATCCACAGGTGGGGGGTGTGCTTACAGCCTAACACCGTGCAGGACGTTTGGCATTTGCCAGAGAACACCAAGATTGGCAAATTCACCACTGGCGTCCTGTGCTCTTCACAGATGAAAGCAGGTTCTCACTGAGCACATGTGACAGATGTGACAGAGTCTGGAGACTCCAAGGAGAACGTTCTGCTGCCTGCAACATCCTCCAGCATGGCCGGTTTGGCAGTGGGTCAGTAATGGTGTGGGGTGGCATTTCTTTGGGGGGCCGCACAGCCCTCCATGTGCTCGCAGAGGTAGCCAGACTGCCATTAGGTACCGAGATGAGATCCTCAGACCCCTTGTGAGACCATATGCTGGTGCGGTTGGCCCTGGGTTCCTCCTAATGCAAGACAATGCTAGACCTCATGTGGCTGGAGTGTGTCAGCAGTTCCTGCAAGATGAAGGCATTGATGCTATGGACTGGCCCACCCGTCCCCCGGACCTGAATCCAATTGAGCACATCTGGGACATCATGTCTCGCTCCATCCACCAACGCCACATTGCACCACAGACTGTCCAGGAGTTGGTGGATGCTTTAGTCCAGGTCTGGGAGGAGATCCCTCCGGAGACCATCCGCCACCTCATCAGGAGCATGCCCAGGTGTTGTAGGGAGGTCATACAGGCACGTGGAGGCCACACACACTACTGAGCCTCATTTTGACTTGTTTTAAGGACATTACATCAAAGTTGGATCAGCCTGTAGTGTGTTTTTCCACTTTAATTTTGAGTGTGACTCCAAATCCAGACCTCCATGGGTTAATACATTTGATTTCCATTGATAATTTTTGTGTGATTTTGTTGTCAGCACATTCAACTATGTAAAGAACAAAGTATTAAATAAGAATATTTCATTCATTCAGATCTAGGATGTTATTTTAGTGTTCCCTTTATTTTTTTGAGGTGTGTGTGTGTGTGTGTGTGTGTGTGTGTGTGTGTGTGTGTGTGTGTGTGGAGTGTTCTGAAAAAAATGTAAGCACACATTTCTTAGTAGTCATACACAGGATTAGAACCCATGACCTGTTACACTAACAGCAGACACTTTACTGATGGAGTTATTTGCTCCTGTAGAGGAAGCATGAGAATTCTAACTATATGAAGTTACGTGTAATTGTCAGAGAAGTATCTTCATATAGTTAAAATTCTCATATTTCCTATACAGGAGCAAATAGCTTTATCAGTAAGGTGCCGCTTCCAGTGTAATAGGTTGTGGTTTCCAATCCTGGGTGTGACACTTGTAAAATGTGTATATTCAGTATAATAAAGTGGGTGTGATGTGTAAGGTGCAGGGACCAGTGAGGAAGTCGGCCACTGAAAAGACAGCGATAGCCATCAATTAACTTAATTCAATGGTATCACAGAATGGGAGGAGAGGTGCCCCCCTTCAGAGCAGGAGCCCGGCGGCAGATGACTCCGTTGCCTCCCAGAGTTCTGCCTCTGGGCTCCACCCAGTTCTGGAAACCCCCCCATGCAAATCCTGCGTTTGCCACTGCCTCTGGATCCTCCTTGTCTTCCACCTCTGCATATGTAAATGTGTCCGCTTTGTTAACTGCCTCTGCCCCAGCCAAGTTGAGCATTGTATAGGTTTGTACCTTATTTAATTTGTCAGTCAGTCCAGTAATGTGATACACAGCCCATTCTCTCTTGAACTGCACCTATCTGTCAGCGATATTTTCATCAAACACAAGGAAGTCAATGAGGCGGAGTGCTTGAGCCATTGTATCCCACTTCTGTCACCATGCAGATGTGCTTTAAATCAGGTAAGACTCGAGGACTCTGGAATGCCAAAGAACACCTTTACTTTCACATCAGGAACGGAACTAACTCACAAATAGGAAACTCCCTCACAGTATGCATAACCCCAGAGATAGTCCCATCCTACAGGGTTCTAGCAGAATACACATCTACAGTGGGGATGTAAATTAGAGGTGTTTTCATGGAACGCTTGAAGGTTTGGAGTTTAGAGGAGAGTCATATTGTGTATGGGAGGACATTCCACAGAGTGGTTGCAGCCCAAAGAAAGTCCTGCAAATGTGAATGGGAGCGAGTAATGAGTGTGGACTAGTGACTCAGATCTTGTGCAGACCGGAGAGGTCAGGTTGGATAATATTTTGAGATAAGCAAAGAGATGTACATTGGTGTAGTTTGGTTAATGGCCTTGTGTGTGAGTAAACATATTTTATATTGAATACGGTAGAATACAGGTAACCAGTGGACGACTGACAGAGTGGATCAGCAGATGATGAATGTCTAGCAAGGAAGATTAGCCTTACAGCTGCATTCAGAATGAACTGTAGTTGTGGCAGTCTCTTTTTGGTAAGACCTGTAAGAAGACTATTGTAATAATCAACGCATGAGATAATAATGACATATTTTGGATATGTATTTTAGATGCATGTTACATGATTTTGAGACAGATTGAATGTGAGGAACAAAGGACAGTTCAGAGTCAAGGATGACACCTAGGCAGCGAGCTTGTGGGGTAGGATTAATTGTTGAGTTCTCAACAGTGATAATGATATCAGGATAGTAACTACTGTTGGTCAATGGAAATATAATTAATTTTGTTTTGGAAATATTAAGTTTGAGGTTGCAAGATTACAACCAAGAGGAAACAGCAGAAAGGCATTCAGTGACATGGACCAATACAGATGATAAATGCAATCCAAAAGCACTGATTACCTTGCCAAGTGATGTAATATAGATTGAGATAAGAAGAGGACGTATGACTGGGCCTTGCGGTATTCCAGATGATAGAGGTAGTGAAGAGGTGGATTCAGAGAAGCGGATACTGAAAGAGCAATTAGATAGGTAGGATGAGAACCAAGAAAGGGCTTTGTCCTGAAGTCCTATGGATTGTAGTGTTTGTATGAGAAGAAAGTGATCAACAGTGTCAAAAGCAACAGAGAGATCTAGAAGAATAAGAAGTGAGTAATAGTCTTTAGACTTAGTAGTGACCAGCTTATGCACTACTTTAGTCAGTGCTGTCTCTGTGGAGTGTTGGGAACGAAAGTCTTATTGAAGTGGGTCTAATAAGTTGTGTGAGTTAAGAACGTGTGTGAGGTGAGTGTAGGCAGGTCTCTCAAGTAGCTTGGAAGGGCATGGGAGCTGAGAGATGGGATGGTAGTTTGAGAGAGAATTAAGGTCAGAATTTTGTTTTTCAGAATGAGTGTAATTACTGCATACTTGAACAGTGAAGGAGAGATACCAGTAGAGAGGGATTACAGATTTTAGTTAAGGTTGGGATGATCACAGGAGACATAGCACAGAGCTTTACTTATTGTGAGGGTATAGGATCAAGAGGAGAGGTAGTAAAGTAGGAAGATGAGAAGAGTGTTGTTACCTTGTGGGATAAAATGAAGAGAAGGTGCCAGAGGGTTCAGGTAGGGAATTGAGCAGGTCACGGGCTGAGGAAGAGCATACCATTTCATCTCAGATCTTATCAATCTTGTCATTGAAGTATAAAGTAACATCTTGCACATTGATAGGGGCTGGTGGATTGGATGAGGAAGGGTTTAGAAGTGATTTAAATGTATTAAAAAGTCGCTTGGGGTTAGAGATTTGAGCAGAGATGACAATTTGGAAATCAGTTTATTTGGCAGTGTCCAGAGCACTACTATAGGAGTAGTAGATATTCTTATACATGAGGAAGTCACTTGGAATACAAGATTTACGACACTGACATTCAACTTTACATGAGAGTTTTTGTAGGTGTCTTGTTAATTTAGAGTGCCATGGTTGACATCTACAGTAGGCCTATATGTAGTGTGATGGTAGCCGGAGCCACTTTATCAGGGGATATTTCTAGAGTTTGGTACAGGTATTATACAGCCATCTCAGGAGAAGTGAATGCAGAATTAGGTGAGAGCAGTTGTTGCAGAGAAGTGGAAAGTTCTTGAAATTTAATTGTGTTATTTCTGCGGGTTTGAGGGATATTGGAGGACTTCAGTAACATTGAGTATGAAGTAATGGAGGAGACTCAGGAGAGCATGGAGATGATAAGGTTGTGATCTGAGAGAGGTAAAGGAGAGAAACTCAGCATAGTCTGGTAAATACAAGATCACGGCAGTGGCCTTCCTGATGAGTAGAGGAGTCACTCCATTGGGAGATGCCGATAGAGGAGGTTAGAGAGAGTAGTTTGGATTCATCAGCAGCAGATTTTGGACTATCAATAGCGCTATTAAAATCACTCATGATAATGGTGAATATGTCAGAGAATAGATAGTGAGGGAGCCAGGCAGAATAATCTTCCAGAAATTGGTTGGGATGCCCAGGTAGCCGATAGATAGCTGCAACATGCAGAGAGAAAAGAGTGTAAATCCTGATAGAATGTACTACAAATGATGTGGATGTGAGTGATTGAACCTGTGGTAGACATGTGTTTGTGAAAGATTGGTATAGTCATATTCCAACCCCATGTCCTTTACTGTTACCAGGCCTGGAGGTTTGTGTGAACTGAAGACCACTGTGTTACAGTACTACAGGGGAGGCCAGGCCACCTGCATGTCTGTTTGATTTAAAATAGGGTATCACATGAAGGAATCCCCAAATGTTCTTAAAAAAGTATTCAATGGAACAATGTTCCTGTTCTTATGGAAGTAGGTCTTAATGGTGTGACCTTCATGAGTTAAAAGGATTTCTATAGGCATGATGAGAATATCCATAGATGTGTCTGTAAGAAAAGCTGTACTTGTTTAGGGATTATGCTTACTCAGGTAACTTATCTTATGTGTATAAAATAGTGAACAGGCCTATTATATTCAAGATGGTCAAATTAAGTTCAACTCCTGCTATCTATAATGCTTTCGTAATTACCAAGAAGAAAAGAATTCCTACTGATAAGATAATGTTCTCAGCTCAATCTTACTATGTAATGTGCATGTTCTGTTTGTCTCTCATTGTTTCTCTAGAAAAGTCCTGTAGTTGTATAAGAAAAGCAGAGCATGCCCTATTAACTTTCATGTTAAGTCTCTGCTGGTTTAAATACTGTCCTCGAAAAGTATCTTTCCCAGAGTATGATGGAACACGTCCCCCTCCGACTCTCTATCTTGATGTTAGTGACTTGTCATTTTTTTCCCCACATAAATCTTGGGGATTGTCATAAAACTACACTTGTACAAATTGTCACACGAATTTGAGTTGAGAGACTAAAAACATAAGTGCAGACTTCACCACAAAGAAGTTCCAGTGCTGAGACACTTCAATGTCTCTTTATCTTCCTACTCACTTGCTCCTCTCTTTCTATCATCTTCCACTTTTCTTCTCTCTTTCTCTCATCACTGGGCTGGCTGGGTGGCTCCTCTTGGGGGCGATTTGTTATGATAGCATAATGTTTTGTGCCCTGAAATGTAAAGATGATGATCGAAGCTGCGCACCTATTGTCCATTGTGCCACGTTGCGCGTCATTGCTTCAGGCAAAGCATGGCACTGGGAAGGATTGCACATAATTATAGATAGCAGGGCCTTGCTTCAGCCCTGGTATCTGATTCCTAAATGAAGCTGTTTATTCTTACACTACAAAAGCAATCATTCCATTTGCATGGGTGAGCTGGACTGGTTAAACTTGAATGTTTGTGGGGTGGTGGTCTGGCAGGGTCATTCTAAGAGAGGACAGGGTTTGTGTACAGGATCCGTGCAGGCCTCCTCCTCTTAGGCAGCAAGTAGACTCTAGCTTTAAGCAGAGTCTACTGCACATGTGCAGGTCACTGGAAAAATGGTTGTGGTAGCCATTTTCCAAGAGATTTATGTCTGCAATGACGGCCGTAATGGGACTCAGGAGGGTTAAGTATAAATATATCGGTGCAGGATGTGTATTGTTGGCCCTCCTGATTCCTTTAGTTACACAGACTGGCCATGGGGGATCCAGTCATGTGACTGGCGCTCGGGATCCCTGCGGTCACCACTCTGACGCCTGGATCCCCACCAGTCAAAATGCCGGCACACAGAATGCCGACCCACAGGCACTATTCCTACTTGTGGGTGTCCAAGGGGCTTTGTTGTACTCGCTCCCCCTCCCCCCCACCAGCATTTTGCCGCAGGGATCTTGTGGTCGGCATTCTGACCGCCAGGATCCCCAGCGCCGGTCTCCCAACCCTAACCCTGTCATGGCAGTAGCAACGCTGGAGCCATGTTTCTGTGCGTGCATGATCACAACTATCCGATCTTGAGGGCTGACTCGACACAACAATTTTTGTTTTGTGAGCCTTCCTAACATAAGGAGGGTTCACACCCTGAATACTTCCATGAAAATAAAATGTGGATAACTTTTGGAAAGGATGCCTTCTCACCACACTATGCCATTGAACTTGCCCACGGCATTCCAATGCAGCCTCCTCCACCTGAGTACCTTGTCCGCATTTTCATAGCCAAACTTCAGAGATTGTGATGCCTCTGAAGTTTGAGACTCAAGCAGGATCTGAATTTCTGTATGTCACAGCACCGCAACCCAGCCTGCGCTCAGCTACGCCAACCTGATGCAGGTGGGTGGTCGTGACATGGGTTTCACTCAAGCTGTCACCATGAAGTATATTGGAATAATGCTCTTGCAGTCGCCAGACACTTACAGTGTTCTTAAAAATCCCCAGTTATTACACATATGTAGGATGGGCCTCTCCGGGCATGTGAATTCAAAGAGCCCAGAGATAACACTGATTCATTTTTAAGATTTATTGAGAAAATATCTTCAGGGTTAAATTACAAAGAACAGGTAAATAAGTAAGACAAGACATACAGTTATGTAATGCACAGATTGACTTCAAGTAAATAAAAAGGAATAAAAAGTCAAAACCCCAAATTATTTTATTCTGAGGTTTAGGTTATATGTGTCGGGGAGACCACATGAGTCAGAAGATTGGACCACTCCTAGCACAAAGCTACTCCCTTGTAGAATGTACCCTTAGTGTGGATTTCTGATCTTTATAGTCCCACAACCACTCTTCTTCCTGTAGAACCCACCTTTCCCATGCTGCAAAAGACTTCTTTCTGTGTTCTCACAAGATCTGTATAGATGCAAATTAGGTTGTCTCAAGAGACACTAAATGTCATATATCTCTCTTGCTTAAGAAATGTATTTTGACTATTCAGGAAGTTGAGCATTTGGGATCTCAAAAGTACATGGCTTTTGGTAGGATTTGGTCCTCCAACATGGATAGTATTTTATGGCAGGAAAGCTGAATGAAAGAGAATGATAAGCTTGTTCAAGGACTTGCAATATTATTCCTCTGTGTATGTCTCTAGGGTCTTCTACACGGTCCAGGTATTTAGCCTTCTTAGCTAAAAAAGACTACCAGTAGGGCACTAACAGCTAAATTACATTTTCAGCATGTTTTTCTAAGAAGGGTAAAGCTGATGTTTTTATGCAATATTATTCCTCTGTGTATGTCTCTAGGGTCTTCTACTCTGCCTCACAGCTCAGATAAAACATTATCTTAGGTTACCTTGCTGTGTTTGTCTCCAGAGGCTGTAGATTTCTTGGATGCCCCACGTACTGCAGTGGAATTAGACTGGGCTCTCACGTCCTGCTTCGAAGGCTCCTTGTATTGGAATTAAAATTATGAGCACACCTGGAAAAAGCTCCCCCTTAAGGTTATTGGGCAAATATACCTCTTTAAAATGACCATCCAGCCAAAATAGCTCTACCTTTTCCAACACTCTCCAACCTATATTCCAAGGAAAGGGTTTATTGATAATATAGTCTTCTACTTTGTGTGGTTTAATAGATGGGCACGTGTTGCCATTTGGGTTCTGTCTAAATGTAAGGCATCTGGGGAATTGGCCATTGCTAATCTCTAATTATATTACATGATTTCTCAGCTTGCTCATCTCGCAGGCTGGCTATCATGTGGTGGGGACTCGACTAAGATGGGTTTTCTGGCCGGGCAGACAGAGTCATTGCTTATTTCACTACAGGTTTTGTTCTCTAAAGGTATGTCCACGGGGCTAGCTCTCTTATCACGTCAGGCGATATTGGTTTGGTCTCTCTCCCTGACTTCCTCTTTCTCTATCCCCTCTTTCATCCATCTCTCTCTTCATTACCCTATCTTAGTGTCTTGCTCCTCTCTCGCTCCCTCATCTTTCCTTCTCTTCTTCTCCCTGACATCCTTCTCTCTTACTCCCCTCTCTCTCACTCTGCCCTCTTTCTCTAATTCCTTCTCTTTATCTGACACCCTCTTTCTCTCTCTCTGACACCCTTTCTCTCTTCCTGACCAGTGGCGTACACAGGGGGGTTCTGAGTACCCAGAAACCCCCCCTGCGCCCATTCATTGCCAAGCCCTGCGCCGATTCATTGCCGTCCATGTCAAGCAGGTTTGACATATACCAAGAAAGCCACCAGGTACAGATGCGGAGCTGCCGTGGCACGCAGGTGCAGGAAGCCCCTGAACACCGGAAGTGCTCAGCGCCGCAGTCCCGTTCGCTGCTCCCTCTAAGCTTTGAGCTGCGCACCACAGAGGGCAGCCGGGAGACAGGTTGGAGAAGCGCTGAGTGTGCTTCTGTGTCTACAAGGTGTCTCCTGCTCCACTCCCCCTCCCCTCCTTTATTTGTCCCAAGCTGCTCCGGCTCCTGGTGGCTTATAGTATGTGAGCCCTGGAGAAGACTGAAAGACTGTCCAGCTGACTCAGGTACAGTAACAAGCCAGGATACCACACTTTGCTGCCTGTCGCTGATCTCATATCAGCTTCTCCTGTAACATGTATTCTTTCCTGTACTTTTTAAAAAAAAAAAAAAAATTTTTTTAAACCTACCGGTAAATCTTTTTCTCCTAGTCCGTAGAGGATGCTGGGGACTCCGTAAGGACCATGGGGTATAGACGGGCTCCGCAGGAGACATGGGCACTATAAAAAACTTTTAGTATGGGTGTGCACTGGCTCCTCTCTCTATGCCCCTCCTCCAGACCTCAGTTAGAGAACTGTGCCCAGAGGAGATGGACAATATGAGGAAAGGATTTTGTAATCTAAGGGCAAGATTCATACCAGCCCACACCAACCACACCGTATAACCTGGAATATACGCAACCAGTTAACAATATGAACAAAAACAGCATCAGTCAACGACCGATCTCAACTGTAACATAATCCTTATGTAAGCAACTATATACAAGTCTTGCAGATTTAGTACGCACTGGGACGGGCGCCCAGCATCCTCTACGGACTAGGAGAAAAAGATTTACCAGTAGATTTAAAATCTTATTTTCTCTTACGTCCTAGAGGATGCTGGGGACTCCGTAAGGACCATGGGGTTTATACCAAAGCTCCAAACCGGGCGGGAGAGTGAGGATGACTCTGCAGCACCGATTGAGCAAACGCGAGGTCCTCATCAGCCAGGGTATCAAACTTGTAGAATTTTGCAAAAGTGTTTGAACCCGACCAAGTAGCTGCTCGGCACAACTGTAATGCCGAGACGCCTCGGGCAGCCGCCCAAGAAGAGCCCACCTACCTAGTGGAATGGGCCTTTACCGAATTTGGTAACGGCAATACAGCCGTAGAATGAGCCTGCTGAATCGTGTGACAGATCCAGCGAGCAATAGTCTGCTTAGAAGCAGGCGCGCCAACCTTGTTGGCTGCATACAGGACAAACAGAGCCTCTGTCTTCCTAACGCTAGCCATCCTGGCTACATAGACTTTTAATACCCTGACTACATCCAGGGACTTGGAGTCCTCCAAGTCACTCGTAGCCACAGGTACCACAATAGGTTGGTTCATATGAAATGAAGAAACCACCTTAGGCACAAATTGAGGACGAGTCCTCAATTCCGCTCTATCCACATGAAAAATCAAGTAGGGGCTCTTGTGAGACAAGGCCGCCAACTCTGACACCCGCCTTGCAGATGCCAAGGCTAATAACATGACCACCTTCCAGGTGAGAAATTTTAATTCAACCGTTTGAAGGGGTTCAAACCAGTGTAATTTAAGGAACTGGTGCCACTGGTGGCACAAAAGGAGGCTGGATGTGCAGCACTCCCTTTACAAAAGTCTGGACTTCTGGGAGAGAAGCCAATTCCTTCTGAAAGAATATAGATAGGGCAGAAATCTGACCTTAATGGAGCCTAACTTTAGGCCCATATCCACTCCTGTCTGTAGGAAGTGGAGAAAACGGCCCAGATGGAAATCTTCCATAGGAGCATTCTTGGTTTCACACCAAGATACATACTTCCTCCAGATACGGTGATAATGCTTCGCCGATACCTCCTTCCTAGCCTTTATCAGAGTAGGGATAACTTCCTCCGGAACACCTTTCTCAGCTAGGATTCGGTGTTCAACTGCTATGCCGTCAAACGCAACCGCGGTAAGTCTTGGAACATGCAAGGCCCCTGCTGCAACAGGTCTTCCCTGAGAGGAAGAGGCCACGGATCTTCTGTGAGCATTTCCTGAAGATCTGAATACCAGGCCCTTCGTGGCCAATCTGGAACAATGAGTATTGTCTGTACTCTTTTTCGTCTTATGATTCTCAGCACTTTTGAGATGAGAGGAAGAGGAGGGAACACATAGACCGACTGAAACACCCATGGTGTCACTAGGGCGTCTACCGCTACTGCCTGAGGGTCCCTTGACCTGGCACAAAACCTCCGAAGCTTTTTGTTGAGGCGTGACGCCATCATGTCTATTTGAGGAAGTCCCCAAAGACTTGTTATCTCTGCAAAGACCTCTTGATGAAGTCCCCACTCTCCTGGATGGAGATCGTGTCTGCTGAGGAAGTCTGCTTCCCAGTTGTCCACTCCCGGTATGAAGACTGCTGACAGAACACTTACGTGATTTTCCGCCCAGCGCAGAATTCTGGTGGCTTCCGCCATTGCCACTCTGCTCCTTGTCCCGCCTTGGCGGTTTACATGAGCCACGGCTGTGACGTTGTCTGATTGAATCAGAACTGGTAGGTCGCGAAGAAGATACTCCGCTTGTCGTAGGCAGTTGTATATGGCCCTCAATTCCAGCACGTTGAGGTGTAGACAAGCCTCCTGGCTTGACCATAGACCCTGAAAATGTCTTCCTTTTGTGACTGCTCCCCATCCTCGGAGGCTCGCATCCGTGGTCACCAGAACCCAGTCTTGAATGCCGAACCTGCGACCCTTTAGAAGGTGAGCACTCTGCAGCCACCACAGAAGAGACACCCTGGCCCTGGGGGACAGGCTTATCTTTTGATGTAGTTGCAGATGGGACCCTGACCACTTGTCCAGAAGGTCCCACTGAAACGTCCTCGCATGGAACCTGCCAAAGGGGATGGCCTCGTAGGCTGCCACCATTTTTCCCAGAACTCGAGTGCATTGATGAACAGACACTCTTTTTGGTTTTAGCAGGTCCCTGACCATGTTCTGGAGATCCTGGGCTTTTTCCATTGGTAGAAAAACCCTCTTCTGTTCCGTGTCCAGAATCATGCCTAGGAATGATAGTCGAGTCGTTGGAATCAACTGTGACTTTGGCAGATTTAGAATCCAACCGTGTTGTTGTAACACTCTCAGGGAGAGCGACACGCTTTTCAGCAATTGATCTCTCGATCTCGTCTTTATCAGGAGATCGTCCAAGTACGGGATAATTGTGACTCCCTGCCTGTGCAGAAGCACCATCATTTCCACCATCACTTTGGTGAAAATCCTCGGAGCCGTGGAAAGCCCAAACGGCAATGTCTGAAACTGGTAATGACAGTCCTGTACCGCGAACCTCAGGTACTCCTGACGAGGAGGAAATATGGGGACGTGAAGGTAGTCATCCTTCACGTCCAGCGACACCATAAAATCCCCTCCTTCCAGACTGGATATCACAGCCCGGAGTGATTCCATCTTGAATTTGAACTTTTTCAAGTACAGGTTTAGGGATTTTAGATTTAAAATGGGTCTGACCGAACCATCCGGCTTTGGGACCACGAGCAGGGGAACCCTGTTGGACCAGGGGAACCTTGACAATCACTTGCTGTTGACACAGCTTTTGAATTGCATCTAATACCACTTCCCTCTCCAGGGAAGAGGCTGGCAAGGCCGACTTGAAAAATCGCCAAGTGGGCACCTCTTCGAACTCGTTTGTAACCTTGGGATACAATTTCCAACGCCCAAGGATCCACGTCTGACAGAACCCAGACCTGGCTGAAGAGTCGAAGACGTGACACCACCGGCGCGGACTCCCTCACTGGAGCTCCAGCGTCATGCGGTGGATTTAGCAGAAGCCGGGGAGGACTGCTGCTCCTGGGAACTAGCCGAAGCAGGTGTTCTCTTACCTCTACCCTTACCTCTGGCGAGGAAAGAGGAGCCCCGACCTCTTCTGGACTTATGCGACCGAAAGGACTGCATCTGATATTGTGGAGTTTTCATTTGCTGTGGGGGGACAAAAGGCAAAAATGTAGATTTACCTGCGGTAGCTGTGGAAACCAGGTCCGCGAGACCATCCCCAAACAAAACTTCACCCTTGTAAGGTAAAACCTCCATATGCTTCTTTGAGTCGGCATCACCCGACCATTGGCGGGTCCACAGAGCTTGTCTCGCTGAAACTGCCATGGCGTTGGCTCTGGAACCAAGCAGCCCCACGTCTCTTTGAGCGTCTCTCATATATAAGACTGCGTCTTTAATGTGACCTAAAGTCAGTAAAATGGTATCCTTGTCCAGGGTATCAATGTCAGCTAATAAGGTATCTGTCCACGCTGCCACTGTGCTACAAACTCATGCCGATGCTATTGCCGGCCTGAGCAAAGCCCCCGTATGTGTATAAATAGATTTTAAGGTAGTTTCCTGTCTACGATCCTTGAGGGCTGCGGTGTCTGGAGACGGTAGCGCCACCTTCTTGGACAGACGCGTTAAAGCCTTGTCCACCCTGGGCGAGGATTCCCACCGTACCCTGTCCTTTGCAGGGAAAGGATACGCCATAAGGATCCTCTTGGGAATGTGCAGTTTTTTGTCTGGAGTTTCCCAAGCTTTTTCAAATAATTCTTTCAGTTCATGAGATGGAGGAAAAGTTACCTCCGGTTTCTTTTCCTTATACATGCGCACCCTCGTGTCAGAGATAGAGGGTTCATCTGTGATATGCAAAACATCTTTTATTGCCATAATCATATAATGAATACTTTTGGCCACCTTTGGGTGTAACCTTGCCTCATCATAGTCGACACTGGAGTCAGAATCCGTGTCGGTATCAGTGTCTGCTATTTGGGATAGGGGACGCTTTTGAGACCCTGACGGGACCTGTGACCCAGTCAAATCCGTGGATTGACTCCCTGCTGTTTCCCTGGACTCAGCTTTGTCCATTCTCTTATGTAATAAATTCACATTTGCATTTAAAATATTCCACATATCATACCAATCATGAGTCAGCGTTGCCGACGGAGACACCACAATCATCTGCTCCACCTCCTCCTTGGATGAGCCTTCCGCTTCAGACATGCCGACACACGCGTACCGACACCCCCACACACACATAGGGATATATCTATAAGGGGACAGTTCCCCAACAAGGCCCTTTGGAGAGACAGAGAGAGAGTATGCCAGCACACACCCAGCGCCAACTGACACTGGAACCAATTCCCAGATAAAGCACTTTTATATATATTAACTGTGATATACACTCACTGCGCCTACATGTGCCCCCCCCCCCCCCCCCCCCCTCTTTTTCAGCCCTGTATCACCGTTCAGCAGGGGAGAGTCCGGGGAGCCAGCTTCTCTGCAGATCACTGTGGAGAAAATGGCGCTGGTTAGTGCTGTGAGACCAAACTCCGCCCCCTCAGCGGCGGGCTTCGGTCCCGCTCAAATGTACAAATAATGGCGGGGAATGTATATATCTACTGCCTCCGAAGCCCATATATTAAAAATGCCAGTCCAGAGGTTTATATTGCTGCCCAGGGCACCCCCCACCCATCAGTGCCTGTCAGTGTGTGTAATGTGTGGGAGCAATGGCGCTTACCTCAGGGAAGATCTGAAGTCTTCTGCCGCCTTTGAAGTCTTCTTTCTTCTTATACTCACCTGGCTTCTATCTTCCGGCTCTGCGAGGAGGACGGCGGCGCGGCTCTGGGACGAACGGGGGGGGGGGGGCGGGGGGAGACCTGCGTTCCGATCCCTCTGGAGCTAATGGTGTCCAGTAGCCTAAGAAGCAGAGCCTATCATTTAAGTAGGTCTGCTTCTCTCTCCTCAGTCCCACGATGCAGGGAGCCTGTTGCCAGCAGTGCTCCCTGAAAATAAAAAACCTAACAAAATTCTTTTATCAGAGAAACTCAGTAGAGCTCCCCTGTAGTGCACCCATTCTCCTCTGGGCACAGAATCCAACTGAGGTCTGGAGGAGGGGCATTGTGGGAGGAGCCAGTGCACACCCATTCTAAATGTTCTTTATAGTGCCCATGTCTCCTGCGGAGCCCATCTATACCCCATGGTCCTTACGGAGTCCCCAGCATCCTCTAGGACGTAAGAGAAATCTCTCTTTTTTTGTTACTGTCCACGTCAGACTTTCTCTGCACTTTTCTCCTCTGTGCCAGCCTTGTTTTTTTCCTCTCCTCTGTGCCTGCCTCTTTCCTTCCTTTCTCTGTATCAGCCTCTCTGCCCATCTTCTTTCAGTGCCAGCCTTTCTGCCCATCCTGTCTGTGCCAGCCTCTCTTCCCTTCTGCTGTGCCAGACTTTCTGACCTTCCTCTGTTGGTGCCAACCTTTCTGTAAATCCTCTGAGGGCCAGCCTTTCTGCCCATCCTTTCTTCCCTTTCACCGTGCCAGTTTTTCTGACCTTCCTGTCTACCCTTCTTTTGCGACAGTGTTTCTGCCTATCCTGTCCACAACAGCCTTTCTGCCCATCCACTGTTTACAATAGCCTCTCTCCCCTTCCTCTGTACTAGCCCCTCTGCCCATCCTCAGTCTGCACCAGTCTTTCTTCCCTTCTTCTACACCAGCCTCTCTGCTAATCCTGTCTGTGCCAGCTTTTCTGCTCATCCACTGTTTGCGCTAGCCTCTCTTCCATTCCCATCTTCTCTGCACCAGCCTTTTTGCTTGTTGTCTCTCTGTGCCAGCCTTTCTTCCCTTCCTTGGTGCCAGCCTCTATACTCATCCTCTATCTGCATCAGCCTTTTCTGCCCATCTTCTGTAGTGACAGCCTATGTTAATCCTTATCTGCTCTTCTCAAGCCTATACCACCTATTTTGCTCTTTTCCTCTCTGCGCTATCTTCTCTGACTGTCCCCTATTGTGGCAGCCTGTCTGTCCTTCCCGTCTGCACCAACCAGTGCTCTTGTCCTATCTGCACCAGCCTCTCTGCCCTTGTGCTGTCTGCACCAGCCTCTCTGCCCTTGTACTGTCTGTGTCAGTCTCTTTCTATCTTTGCCATCCACTCTGCCACTCCTCTACTCTTCCTGTATCAGTGTCTCCCCCTTTCCTCTCTCTGTGCCATTTTCTCATCATCTGTATCCTGATTGTGTATGCCTTTTCCTTTCTTTCCCCCTCTTTGTGCATTTGTTATTTTATATGTACATCTGTCTTTCCATCTTTCTCTCTTTGCCCCCCTGCCATTGTGTTTGCTTATCTGTGCATTGTGTGTCTGCCATTTTTTGTCCCCCTTTGTATATCTATCTGTTGTAAAGTTTGATTAATTTACAAGGAAAAGCAATACCGTATCACACTGTGGTTCGGGCCTCTGCAGCCGCTAAACATAAGCAAATAACCGCTAAGATATGTATGCACGTTGTGTATACACGCCGACACGCTGTGCGCACAATGCAGTGACACGTGTGGCTGAATACACCTTTTTCCCCAAACAAGAATGGAATGCGACACCAGTAGTTAAATGTTATGTTGTAGTCCAACGCATCAACAATATTTACTCAAAAGATACAGATAAAAGATACAACAATATTACAGAGAAGAGCTACAACCAATAGTACATATGTTTGTTCGCTAGCGCTCCCGGATCCAGAACTCAGTCAGTCTTAGCAAGATGACTTTCAGAGAATAGGGACTGAAGCCTGGATAAGGAGACCTCTCTTTTATACGAGTCCAAATACAGTACAATGGGAAATGTAAGCTCTTCTTCCATAAGTCAAGAGGCAGGTCATTTACAGTACATGAGGGGTCATAGGTTGGTTTGAATGAATGGGCGATGCATGGTCCAGGTGTGCTTGCAGGTGTTCGCCACTGGGTTCCCGACGAATATCCTGAGTACAGTATCATAACAGTTTGCTAATATTATATTTCTGCATATATCTACACGCAGATACATGCGATCAACTGCAAATAGCAACCGGAATGTAGATCACAAAATCCTGGACATCTGGATATCAAACACTAAGTCCTAACCTTGCTCTGTCTCCTCACATCCTGTAAATCTGACTAACTCTATTGTTCTACCTTTTAAGTATATGTAAGTTGCTGGCAATGCGCATGGAGACTATGTGTAAATTATGCACTATATGAATAGAATATTGAATATGTCTTTGTGGCTTTTCTGTGCGAATGCGTATGCTACCGTATATACTCATACCACGCCCCAATCAGCATGGCTCGTGAGCCAGTGGACGTAGCGTGCGTGTATTCGTACGCATGGTGACTATGCGCACGCACAGAGGCCACTCTGGTGTTTGCATGTGGTGTGTATGTAATAGTTTTGACTTCGACAGTCCACTCTTTGACAGTAGACAATAACTGTCTTACTAAACATAATAAAAAATTATTTCAAACACATAAAGGGTGACCTAGACACACGTATGCATTTATTTCGCAAATCAGACATTGACTATGGTTGGGGAAGACAGGGAAAAGGACGAGACATCCTCTATTATGCACTCGGCGGTCATGGGACCACTGGTTGGGTGTGGGACGACAATCAACCTATAGAGTATGCTGGGACAGTGCTATAGCCTAAGATGTCTGATTTGAACGAATGTTGTATACACACATGTACCTATTGTTATGAGCCACGGCTGTGGCTCATTCCTGTTTTGCATTTTTGGTTATGTATTTTATGTTATACTTCTGTTTCTGTTCCCCGTGGGTGTCATGGGGTGTTCGGAGCCCACCCTTAAAGAGAGGGTACTGTTATGAACCACAGGTAGTGGTTCATTCCTATTTTATGTTTATAAGTAGTCTTGCAGGCCAGGATTTCCCGTTGCTCTGGTTTAAGAAGATTCTTGTTTGCTGCCAGTGGTGAGTCTGTGTGATTGCAGCTTGTTCCCATGTGTTCAGCCTCACCTGTCTGTTGATTGCACCTCTCAGTTGTGCAGCAGGGCAGCTGCACGACATAATTAATTAAGACTCTGTTATATGCTGGCTCAGTGCAATTCACAGACGCTGGTGATATTTCCAGATTTCCTGGGTTCCAGAGTTCTTGAGTTCTGAGCTAGTCTCTGCCAGTTCCTGAGCTCCTGTCTAGCAGTATCTGCCTAGCTGCTTTGAGTGTCGGTTCCAGTGTCGATTCCAGTGTCTGATCCTGTGTCCTGCCGTGAAGCGTTCCTGTCCAGGAGTCCTGTGGCTTTGTCTGTGCCTGGGCGAGTGTCTGGCTTCTTGGTGTCCACCGGTCTGTCGTTTGGGATTCTGCCTGTCCTCCGGTTCTGAGAGTCTGTGTCGGCTACTTTGGGGGTTCCAGTCCGTTTGCCAGTATTTGTACCGGTTCCATGAGTAGCGGCTTTGCCGCGTCCGTCGGCCTAGGCCGCAGTATTTATTGGTTATAATTTGTTACTGGTGTTTTGCAGAGGGTTCTGCTTATGCTGTCACCGCCGGTACACAACAGTATTGTGTCGGCGAGTGGACAGCATTTCCTTGGTTGTTCTTTTCCTTTGGCGGCGTGCCGCACATATATTTAGTTTTAGGGTTGTTAGTAGCCCCTAGCCTTGTTTGCTTAGCTAGAGGTCCCCTTGTTATTATCCTGTCTCGGTTCACGCCTTGTCTCAATCTAAGACCTGGGGGCATCGGAGTTGGGCAGACCTAATCCGCCCTTCAAACGCGGCTGCCGTGGGCCCAAGAAACCATAGTCACTCAGGCGTGAACTGGCCACACGGGTGAAACAATGGAGGTAGGGTGCTAGGGGCTATTTCCACACCACGAAAAAGAGAAACGGCTGCGCTGGATTTCAGAAAATATGCAAATGACAATAGAGAGAGCCAGTATGTCAATACTCAAAAATAACCAAACTTATTAAAACATTGTAAAATGATGCATATGAATAAAACAATAAAACTTGCATAAATTGTTGCACAGTTAATTATCTCACAATGTCAGCACAATGGGGACTTATGCAATATTGCAGCTATGATGTATAATGCTGAAGTCCGGTCTATCCTTACCTGAGGCCCGGCATCTGGACATCCCTTGACTATATAATTAGTCCCTCTATATATATCCTGTTTTTATTAGTTATCGTTATAAATTTTAGTCTCTTATGTATTTCTTTACACTTCATATTTTCAGCAAGTCAAGTCTGCATCAGGCACATACGATTGTTGTGTTTTTAAGAGAGAGCCATATGGTCATGATGATTGTTTGTTTTCTAATTGGATATCGAGTGCAGACAGCTGTCTGCTCTGGACCCATCATAGTTAAATACTGGGGAACTTGGAGGCAGGAAATCACCTTTGAAAAAGTCACGTGGAGCGTGACGAAACGCGTTAGCACCCGCCCCCCACACACCTTGCTCAGGTGTCTCACATGCAGCACAGAGTTCAGCACTTCTAGACGGTTATGTTCCGGACTGCTTCAAGCTTCTAAATAGCCGCTGCCATTCACGTGGTTTAAGCCAGTCGATCTCTAACAGCAACTCATCTCCTCTCCGCTGCATAGCTGTTTGTGGGTAACGCAGGATACCTGACCGGGGACGCCCGGTAAATGGACCAACCCACTGGAGAGGTATTTATCATTGATTGACTCACTGGCCCCTTACACGTGATTCATTACCGGAGCTCTATAAATTGCACCTTTGTTCATCATTATTGTGCACTACGAACGGCCCCTATTCCTGTCATGGAACACGGACTTCAGCATTATACATCATAGCTGCAATATTGCATAAGTCCCCATTGTGCTGACATTGTGAGATAATTAACTGTGCAACAATTTATGCAAGTTTTATTGTTTTATTCATATGCATCATTTTACAATGTTTTAATAAATTTGGTTATTTTTGAGTATTGACATACTGGCTCTCTCTATTGTCATTTGCATATTTTTCTGAAATCCAGCGCAGCCGTTTCTCTTTTTCTTGTTTATCTCTACCACACTATTACACATATAGTTGTCTGGCTAGCGCAGGAATTCAGAAAGCATCTCTAATTCACATACATCCTATGCTGAGGCGCTTGTTTAACAGTCAATATATTCCAGTTTTATTTCCACACCACACCTTATTTCAGCGTCACGTTCTGGTGCTCAGGACTCACTACGCAACATCTCCCTTGTTCTGAGCACCAGGAACCTAACACCTATGTCTTTGCACACTGATGTCCGGATTCAGTAGAAGTATTGCTGGGTAGAGGGAGAGAAAAAAACACAAAAAGATGGTGAAAGAAACAGGCCATGAAATTCATTTACATTCCTATCACAGCACTGTCTCTATCGTCGGATCGTATACCAGATCTGCCGCATTTAAAAAGCACTCGCTCCTTACACTCATCAAATTTGTATTATGCCTTTTTCGCTGCGTCAAAATCCGAACACATCTAAATATCAGGCCGATAATTATGACAACACCCAGGATACAGAGGAGAAACTTCCCCACATTTGCAACCATTCCTTGTGCCCACACTCCTAACCCAGAGAACCACTTGAGTGGGTTCAACCATGAGGCCCATCCAGTCAATTCATTGCCCACAGCCGCTAAAGTGAGATTGTGTTTCCTTCTAAACTCCCATTTCAACTGCAAGATCTTGTCCATCTTTTGATCAATGATCTCTGTTGGGTCCTCAGTACTGTTCGTAATATACGTGCAGCACTTTGCACCATATTGAGTTGCTAAGGTAACACAATACCCACCCGTCACAGCCGTGACATAATTCAAGACCATTCTGTGTTGGACCAGTTCCTTCTTGTAGGCCTGTAGTTCCCTACCCGTATACCTGAAGGTGTCGTCATACATCTCAGTGATATTATCTATCAAGTTCGCTAGCGCATGGATATACCTATAATTTATGATTCCCCTGGCAGTACGGGTGATATCTAATGCAAGAAGAATCTGAATCCCGGTGGATTCATGAATCAAATTAGAGGCTGCAAGCTCTCTCCTATGAGGTGTCTCTTGAAAATGTGTTCGTAGTGGGTGTGAGTATAAGGATGCGGAGCGTTGCGGTGAATGTCTTTCATTTTGTCATGTGCAATGGTCATGACTTCTGGTAGTACTCTGCCTATGTAACACAACCCTTCAGAGCTTGGAGTAAGCCACTTGTACGCCTTCCTTCCACATATGAAATAAGCGTCATCTGGGAGAACATAGGGGACAAAATGCATCAGTATCATGTCACAGATAATCCTGACAAAGAAACCTGTCCCCAGTTTTTCCATCTGTTTGACACAAGTATCTGGCTGGATGATGTGACACTTTTCCAGCCCACATGGTTTTGATCCCACGTGTATACTTGTATCGGATGTACCTCCCACGTACTAGTTCAGAGTTGAGGGGTTCTTTGTTAGCTCTGTGTGAGAAGGTCATTATCTGATTGTTCCAAGTCACTTCCCAATTTCCTGGTTTCCGGAAATTGGTTATGTTGAAACATAGTAGTGATCTATCTACGTGGTACTGGTGGAGCTTTAGGCTAGTGGGTGTGAATGCCAAATTGTTTCCTTAAAAATATTTAAAATGCCCGCTCTAATATATATTGTAAACGCCTGCACCTCTTATTACCATGTAAAATCATGCAGGAACTGGTCTAGAAGCAACTCCATCATCCTCTGGTACAAAACAGCCACTGATTCCTATGTGATCAGCAATGTGTTATCTAGTTTTTGGGGAGGGGACTTTCTCATTCATGATGAGTCACTAGTCTATTTGTATATGCTCCACAGGTTCAGCCTTGAAGACATCCAAAGGGGCTGGCCTGAGCTTCCTGTCCACTACCTGTTTGGAATATCTATTGTTCTAATAAAAGTGATTTTACCTTTTATACATTTAATCATAACTATTTGTTGCAATGTCCTACAACTTAATAACAAGTATCAAATAAATCTACACATTAATCTGGTTGCTTAAATACCAAATATGACAGGTGTATCTGGCTTCGTTCAAATAATACACATACATGACATTACTTCATTATATAATTTTAAATCATCATGATGTCTGGCGCTTGATATTATTATAATTATGTACTGCATGAAATAAGTATCAATCCATCTCTGTGGCATGTCCGTGTAAATGCGTGTATCCATATATTGCTGCGCGTATTTGCAAGTATAGCGACTTATATGTGTGTAGTTTGTATGTTCTTTTTATGTAATATTTTTGACTTTGACAGGGGTCTAGATATATTGTATTTTCTGTCCACCGGTCTCCGCCCATGCAATTTGAGTACCTCATTTACTGTTAATGGGTATGGCACTAATCCCGATTTACTCTGTCCTTGAGGTACTTGTGAGCACACCCAGCATTCTGTTTGGTTTAAGACCGTACCCACTAATGAGTGATAGTCACTCAAAGGATGTCTGTCAATATTGACATTATTGTTTGACTGACATCTCTGGATGCACTCATCTTCGACTATGTTATCGCAGTACTTACATATGCAGTATTCATCAGACAACAACCCTTCAGATTGCCTCCGAGCTCCGTTACTACCAGATCTCTTACTTATACCAGCTTTGACCAAAGTGATGGGCTGATCCTGGGGTCCTACAAATTCATCCTCTCCATCAGAACCCATTCCAGATCCTTGCTCGACTTCTCAGGGGCCCTCGCAAAAACAAATTGTCCTGATCAAAAATAAAGTCACAAGAAAAAATAGGATTTTGGTACCTACCGGTAAATCCTTTTCTCTTAGTCCGTAGAGGATGCTGGTGACCCCAAAAGGACCATGGGGTATAGATGGATCCGCAGGAGCTTGGACACACTATAAAGACTTAAACTGGGTGTGAACTGGCTCCTCCCTCTATGCCCCTCCTCCAGACATCAGTTAGAAACTGTGCCCAGGAGAGACGGACATTTCGAGGAAAGAATTTATAAACACGGTGCGTGTCATACCAGCTCATACCACGAACATACCGCAGAACGTGGCATTCAATAGAAACCAGCCTACGGCATGAAAAAGACACAGCCCCATGCTGAGAGAATATGTAACACAACCTGTGTGCCAACACAACCAATAATAAGACACCGCATGCCATGCCAGGAACATCGTCAGCAACAGTCTGACAGAGAAGAAACACCACTAGAGTGTAACCAAAAACAATAACTGCAGACACAGTACGCACTGGGACGGGCGCCCAGCATCCTCTACTGACTAAGAGAAAAGGATTTACCGGTAGGTACCAAAATCCTATTTTCTCATACGTCCTAGAGGATGCTGGGGACTCCAAAAGGACCATGGGGTCAATACCAAAGCTCCAGAACGAGCGGGAGAGTGCGGACGACTCTGCAGCACCGATTGAGCAAACCCTTAACCAGGGTATCAAACTTGTAGAGCAGTGTTTCCCAACCTCGGTCCTCAAGGCACACTAACAGTCCTGGTTTTCGTGATATCCAGGCTTAAACACAGGTGACTTAATTAGTCGCTCAGTTATTGTGATTTAACCATCTGTGCTGAAGCCTGGATATCACTAAAACCTGCACTGTTGGTGTGCCTTGAGGACCGCGGTTGGGAATGCCTGTTGTAGAGCATAGCAAGAGTGTTTGAACCCGACCAAGTATCCACTCGGCAAAGTTGAACCGCCGAGACTCCTCGGGCATCCGCCCAAGAAGAGCCTATCTTCCCAGTATAATGGGCCTCCACTGACTTCGGTGATGGCAATCCAGCCGTAGAACGAACATGCCAAAAGGCATCACAGATCCAGCGTGTAGCCGACTGCATAACACAGTCACCCAAACCATGCTGGGAACATACCAGACAAACAGAGCCCCTGTTTCTCCAATCTGAGCCAAATTGGCGACCTAAATATTCAAATCCCTGGCTATATCGAGAGAATTTGAATCAGCTAATGCCTAAGTAACCACTGGCATCAAAATAGGACAATTTCTGCGAAACCCAGAAACCACTCTTGGCAGTACTACTAACCAAGTTCTCAACTCCTCTCTATCCACATGAAAGATCAAACAAGGCTCTTGTGAGACAAAACCACCACTTCCGACACCCGCCTTGCGGATGTCAAAGCCAAGTGCATGACCACTTTCCAAGAGAAATATTTGTAAAGAAATTATTAGACCACACTGCACTGAAATGGAGCCCAACTTTAGGCCTGCATCCCCACTTTGTAAAGTATGGATAAGAAAGACCTAGCTGAAAGCCTTCCATAGGAGCCTTCCAGGATACACACCAAAACACATAGTTATGCCAACTACGGTGGTAAAGCTTAGCCATTACTTATTTCTTAGCCTGAAGAATTGAGGAAATGACTACACTGGGAACACCCTTCCGGCTTAGGATATGGCATTCAACCGCCATGACGTCAGACGCAGCCGCGGTAAGTCTTGAAACATGCCCTGATCTTGTTGTAACAGATCCTCACGTAGAGGAAGAGGGCAGGAATCTTCTATGAGTAAATCATGAAAAACTGGATAGCAAACCCTCCTTGGCTAGACCGGATCCAAGATGATCGCCAGAACCTTTGTTCATCCCACGCTTATCCCCTTCAAAAAAAGTGAAAGCGGAGAGGCCACATAGACCGACTAAAAACACCCACGGTGTCACAAGGTTGTCCACTACTACAGCTTGAGTGTCCCATGACCTGGAATAATATCCCTGAGGCCTCTCATTGAGGCGAGACGCCAACATATCCAATTGCGACAATCCTCAAAGACTTTTCACGTCTGTGAAAACTTCTCGATGATGACTGAATTTCTCCCGGATGGAGATCGCGTCAGCAGAGGAAATCTATTTCTCCGTCGTTCACCTCCGGAACGAAGACTGCTAATATAGCGTTTACCAGACTCTCCACCCAACGGCAAAACTGTGCATCTACTGCCATTGCCGCTTTGCTCCTTGTTCCGCCATAGCGGTTTACTTACGCCACTGCTGACAAGTCGTCTAGCAGAACTAACACGGGCAGAACACGAAGAATACGTTTGTCGAAACTAACTCTTAATTCAAGAAAGTTTATAGCAGACAAGCTTTCCAACTTGACCTTATCCCCTGGAAACACGTCCCTTGCAAGTACTGCTCCTCCGTCTCGGAGATCTGTATGCACGGACACCAGGATCTACACCCGGAACCCGAACCTTCATCCCTCTAGAAAGAGAGAACCGAGCAGACACCACAGGAGCGATGTCCTGGCCGTTAGGATTATATTCAGGAGCATGTGCAGGTGAGACCCGGACAACATTTCCAACTGGTCTCTTGAAAACCAGTCTGGCATTAGAGCCGCTCACCAAAAAAGGCCTCTCAGGCCGCACCCAACTGGTTAAGTAACGGAACACCTTGATGAAATGTCACAGTAAAGCCGATCCAACTCTGGATCTCCATAACTCTTTTCACATGGAAAAACACCGAACTTTAACCGGTCATTATCTACTCTGAAACCCACCTCCGACATCTGTGTCGTTGGAAACAACAGCCAATCCCTGTGTCGAAGAACAGTCAGAGAGAAACAACGATTTGCACTTTATACAGGGCCAACCGGACAATGTCCTGATCCTGACGCACCTCTGTATGGCGTCGCGTACTATCTTCCCTTCTAGAGTGGAACGGCAAGAACTAATAGAAAAACAGTAAGGGTAAACAACCGCAACTCAGAATGTTCCCCTTTGGATTCTATAAATAACCCACAGGTCCTAGTCTATTCCTGGACCAACTGAAAAATAGTAGACGAGTGCCCACCGGAGTGGGGACCAGCCAGATAGACTCAGCGACAAGTGGTGGATGTGGAGGAAACAGAAAACGATATCCACTACTGCGAACCTAACAAGGCTGCAGAACTCTTACCTTTTCACCTTCCACTGTCTGCACAGAAAAGGAAAAAAGAACGGTATCGAACCGGTTAAAACGACTGCATCCCACAAAAGAATGCGTCACCAACCGTTGTGAAGGAGGCTAACTCACGAAGTTAGACTTACCAGTGGAATCCGCCGAGATTGACTGAACAGAGGCCACACCATACAGCTGTCTACCTCCCTCCAGCAACTCCCGGAGACCTTCTCCGCATTTTTCCGGTCACACCTCCTGCTGTCACGTGGCAGCCTGCTGTAACGTTATAAGGTAGAATAAACATAGGCAAGCCTACCCACTCTGGGTAGGGTAATTCTATCGGATGCCTACCCGAATACAACACTCCCTCAAGTGCATACGGTGCAAATAAGGTCAAAGTATAGAAATAAAATTTCACTTAGCTGCCTGTGTATGATCCTTTGCGACCGGGCTCTGCGTCGACCAGGAGTTGACCGTCATAATTTTCTCTCCGCGTTGTGAAGAGAATAATATTCGGACTCCTTGAGAGGATCGAAACCAACTCGTCACGGCCAATCTAGAGCTTAATCAACAGAGCGATCAGCACATGATAAGAATACCATTATTTCAGCATTCATTGATATACATCATGTAATACACAATAAAACACATATATCCTAACCATGCATATATAAACCTATATCTACATATATACACATATAGATATAACCTATACGCAAGTGGATTGTCCAGACCTGTCAGGTCCCTAGTGACAGTAATGTGTTGTGAATGTGTATGACCATGTACTGACATGCCCCCAATGTGGATCTACCAGGAACGTTATGGTCGACAGAAACTTAGTAAATGTCGACAGCAAGGAATAGTAAGTGGGCAAAAAATAATAATAATCACGGAACCCCGAGGGCTCTGAGGGAAGCATACAAATACAATTTTGATAACACTCCCCCCACATATACCTATAAATATACATATATATACAGGTGCAAGGCAAAAACAGCCTGATAATTTTTTTTTTTACCCAGGAAATACCTTTGATGCCGACAGGGCATCCACAAATAACTGTATCTCCCCTATCGTGTTTACTGTTTTAAACACACAAACACCAATTTGCTAATACTTAATTTTCCGAATCAAGTACCGCCATGCGCCGGCGAAGCCGACAGTTATCCCCACAGCAGCTTGTGACAAAGCCCTCACACCTGCCGACATATGTCGACTAACCAATAGTGGGTAAAAACAGGGAAACAGTGAATTTATGTAATATAAGAGTGATTATGCGTCCATTATCAAACATAGGCCCTCATTCCGAGTTGATCGCTCGGTATTTTTCATCGCATCGCAGTGAAATTCCGCTTAGTACGCATGCGCAATATTCGCACTGCGACTGCGCCAAGTAATTTTACAATGGAGATAGTATTTTTACTCACGGCTTTTTCATCGCTCCGGCGATCGTAATGTGATTGACAGGAAATGGGTGTTACTGGGCGGAAACAGGCCGTTTTATGGGCGTGCGGGAAAAAACGCTACCGTTTCCGGAAAAAACGCAGGAGTGGCCGGGGAAACGGGGGAGTGTCTGGGCGAACGCTGGGTGTGTTTGTGACGTCAAAACAGGAACGACAAGCACTGAACTGATCGCACAGGCAGAGTAAGTCTGAAGCTACTCTGAAACTGCTAAGTAGTTAGTAATCGCAATATTGCGAATACATCGGTCGCAATTTTAAGAAGCTAAGATTCACTCCCAGTAGGCGGCGGCTTAGCGTGTGTAACTCTGCTAAAATCGCCTTGCGAGCGATCAACTCGGAATGAGGGCCATAATGTTATATGACACCCATATAGCATTAAAAACACTGAGCCGCCCCTCCATCTTACTATCCAGCAAGTCCTGGCGGGGATATGAGGAAAATGGCGCTGACTCTTCTATGAGGGCTAAGCTAAAGCCCGCTCAAAATATATATATATATATATATATATATATATATATATATATAAGTATCCAATGAAAACGGCACTCAAAGATAATATGGTGAAAAGCTGGATGTATTCTGGCACCTGAGGAAGCTGTTTTTATAGTGAGTGCCGGCTGATGTTGGACATATATATATATATATATATATATATATATATATATCACCCTAAATTGAGCTGGGGGAACTTATATACAGGGAGTAACCCCCTGTAAATACCCCTATATGTATAAACGTAGCCCAGGACGCCCCCCCCCTGCGTCCCGCACCCACGGAAGCCGTTGGTGTGTGGGAGCCATAGAGCGCAGCGTGCACGCTGCGGTACCCTGGCGGGGTGAAGACACCTGGTGTCCGAGTATGTTCCCCCGCCCGGGATCATTCAATAAATGCTGCCCAGGGCGCTCCCCCCCAGCGCCCTGCTGGCCGATGGTGTGCGGGAGCAGGGAGCGCAGCGCTACCGCTGCTGCTCCCTCCCTTTCGCGGCACACTGGCGGGGCGGGCACCGAAGTATGTCCCCACGCCAGTGATCTACATATTATCTATATATATATATATATATATATATACATATGCTGCCCAGGGCGCTCCCCCCCTGCGCCCTGCAGGCAATGGTGTGTGTGTGTGTGTGTGTGTGTGCTACCGCTGCTGCTCCCTCCCTTTCGCGGCACACTGGCGGGGCGGGCACCGAAGTATGTCCCCACGCCAGTGTTCTACATATTATCTATATATATATATACATATGCTGCCCAGGGCGCTCCCCCCCTGCACCCTGCAGGCAATGGTGTGTGTGTGTGTGTGTGTGTGTGCTACCGTTGCTGCTCCCTCCCTTTCGCGGCACACTGGCGGGGTGAACATACCCGGTATTCGGGCACCGAAGTATGTCCTCCCGCCAGTGATCTACATATTATATACATATATGCTGCCCAGGGCGCTCCCCCCCAGCGCCCTAAACCCTGCAGGCCGATGGTGCGTGTGGGAGCAGGGAGCACAGCGCTACCGCTGTCGCTCCCCCCTGCGGCACACTGGCGGGGTGAACATACCCGGTGCCTGGGCACCTAAATATCTCCCCCCGCCAGCGTTTTAGACCCTCAGCAACATGCCCCCAGGGCGCTCCCCCCCCAGCGCCCTGCCAGAGACGTTGGTGTGTGGGAGCATGGAGCGCAGCGCTACCGCTGCTGTTACCTCCGTTACTGAAGTCTTCTGCCGTCCTGAAGTCTTCTTTTCTTCCAATACTCACCCAGCTTCTTTCTTCAGGCTTCTGTGAGCGGATTGACGGCGTGGCTCCGGGAACAAGCAGCTAGGTGCACCAAGTGATCGAACCCTCTGGAGCTAATGGTGTCCAGTAGCCGAGAAGCAGAGCCTTTAAACTAAGAAGTAGGTCCTGCTTCTCTCCCCTCACTCCCACGCTGCAGGAAGCCTGTAGCCAGCAGGTCTGCCTGAAAATAACAAACCTAACATAAAGTCTTTCAGAGAAACTCAGTAGAGCTCCCCTAGGGTGTGACCCATCACTCCTGGGCACAAAATCTAACTGAGGTCTGGAGGAGGGGCATAGAGGGAGGAGCCAGTTCACACTTAGTTTAAGTCTTTATAGTGTGCCCAAGCTCCTGCGGATCCGTCTATACCCCATGGTCCTTTTGGAGTCCCCAGCATCCTCTAGGACGTATGAGAAATCCGGAACAGAGATAACACAGTCTCTTGATGTGAATCCATTTTGAGAAGAGGAAGGGGGAAGAAAATGAAGAGTGGGGGGGGGGGGGGGTTTGGAGAGAAAAAAATTAAGATAGCAGTCCTTGGTTTTTATTTTCACCACGCTCAGGTGCAGTTCAACAGTCCTGCCTTTCAGCTTTCCTGGAACAGATTCTCCAGTGATATCAGGTTTTCTTCACCTTTCTCTTTCTCACGAGCTTTCTCTGGGTTAGCGACCTTCTTGCAGTGGGACGAGTGGACCCAAGTCTCTCTTTCGGCAACCTTCAGTGATGTCGTGCTAGTCAACTAAACTTGATACTGTCCTTCCCACCTGTCTATGAGGCAAACTGAGCGTAGAAAATTTTTAATCACATAGTCCCCAGGTTCAATTTCATGACAATTACTGTTTGGTAGGTCAGGAATCGCCAGTTTCAAATTCCTTTGCTGGTTTCTCAATTGCTGGCTCATCCTAACCAAGTATTGCACAGTCATTTCATTATTTCATTTCAGATCATCCTGGGGATCTATCATTACATGGGGCTGTCGTCCAAAAATAATTTCAAAGGGTGATAGGTTAAGCGGTGACCTGGGACTGGTTCTGATGCTGTACAACACTAGTGGCAGTGCTTCTGGACACAACAGTCCTGTTTCAGCCATCACTTTGCTCAGCTTGTTCTTAATAGTGCTGTTCATTCTCTCCACCTCCGCACTGGCCTGTGGTCGGTAGGGAGAATGTAGCTTACTATTAATACCCATAAGTTTGCACATAACCTGAAAGACTTCACCTGTAAAATGGGTACCCCTATCACTCTCAATAATCTTAGGGATACCATATCTACACACAAATTCCTGCACAATTTTCTTAGCGGTAAACACAGCTGTATTTGTGGTGGCAGGAAATGCCTCTACCCAGTTTGAGAAGACATCAGTGCATACCAGAACATATTTAAAATTCCTACAGGGTGGTAGCTGTTTGAAGTCGATTTGTATTACCTGGACAGGTCCATCTGTAGGAGGGATATGGGATGGCTCCATTGGTATTGTCTTACCAATATTCTTCCTCAAGCAAGTAAGACATGTCATTGCTTTCTTGCTTGCCTAAGAAGAGAATCCCGGTGCACTTCAGTAAGCTCTTACCAATTTGCACATACCTACCTTGCCCAGATGAGTCAGACCATGTGCTGCTTCAGCTAGGTTTGGGACATATGCCCTGGGAGCCACTGGCTTACCTTGTCCATCTCTCCAGAGTCCTGAGGACTCCTGACCAGATCCCTTCGCCTTTCAGACCGCCTTCTCCTGTAGGGAACACAAACCTTGCACTTCAATTAACTGTTGTGTATTTACTGTATTGAATTTCATCAGTTGTGTGATGGTGCTTTGTATGGTGGTGCTTGCTGCCGATTTAGCAGCTTCGTCCGCCCGGCTGTTACCAAGTGAAATTGGGTCTTGGTTGTAAGTGTGTGCTTTACACTTGATAACAGCCACTCTGTCAGGTTCCTGTATGGCTGTCAGAAGCCTTTTGCTGTGTGACGCATGCGCCACAGGCGTGCCAGCTGCCGTCATGAAATTTCTGAGGTGCCACAGGGCCCCGAAATCATGCACTACTCCGAAAGCATATCTAGAGTCCGTGTATCTATTAGCTGACTAACCCTTTGACAACTCACATGCTCTGGTCAGTGCTACTAGCTCAGCGACTTGTGCTGAGTGAGGTGGACCAAGGGGTTCAGCTTCTATGATACCTTTGTCATATACAACTGCGTATCCGGTGCACAGGTCTCTTGAGTCCGTCTGTCTGTGACAACTACCGTCCGTGTAAAAGATAAAGTCTACGTCTTCTAGTGGGTTGTCACTGATGTCAGGTCTCGCAGTGAAGGTCTGGTTCAAGTATTCCATACAGTCATGCATATCAGTGTCTGTACTAAATCCTCCTTCACCATCATTCTCATCATCCACCCTTTGTGCATGACAAGGCACACTTGGCAAATAAGTTGCAGGATTTAGTGTGCTACACCTTTTTATGGTGATGTTTACAGGGGCCATCAGTTATAGTTCCCATTTTGTAAACCGAGCGGATGAGACATGTCTGGTTTGGGCAGAGTTTAGCAAGGCTGATACTGCATGAGGTGTATGGATTGTCAGGTCATGTCCTAGCACTACGTCTTCACTCTTACCAACAAAGCTATGGCTGCAACACTTCGTAGGCAAGTGGGTAGAGACCGTGCTGTAGTGTCCAGCTGTGCACTGTAGTAGGCTACCGGTCTGCTGGCATCACCATGTTTCTGTGTTAGGACCCCTGCCGCGCACCCAGCACTTATGGTACCATATAATTCAAAAGGTTTCTCATAATCTGGCATCCCCAATGCTGGTGCTTGAGACAAGCACTCTTTTAGTCTACCAAATGCCAGTTCGGACTCCTCAGTATGAGAGACCCGTTCTGGTTTGCATGAAGAGACCATTTCTTGCAGTGGTAGTGCCAGAATAGAGAACCCCAGAATCCAATTCCAACAATACCCACACATTCCTAGAAATGTGTGAATTTGTTGCTGAGTCTGCGGCAGAGTCATGTCACGGATGGCCTGTATCCTGTCTGTGGTCAGGTGTCTTAGTCCCTGTGTCAAGCAGTGTCCCAAGTATTTAACCCTTGTCCGGCACAACTGTAATTTATCCTTAGAAACCTTGTGTCCTGTCCGGGAGAGGTGAAACAGAAGCTGTTTAGTGTCTGCCAGGGACGAGTCAAATGAATCAGAGCATAACAACAAGTCATCAACATATTGTATCAGCGCCGACCCATTCTCAGGTTGAAAGGATTGCAAACAGTCATGTAGGGCCTGGGAGAAAATACTTGGGATGTCAATGAAACCTTGGTGAAGACGGGTCCAGGTGTACTGTACTCCCCTTTAGGTGAAAGCAAAAAGGTACTGTCGGGGTGAAGAGGAACAGAAATGAAAGCAGAGCAGAGGTCAATCACAGTGAAGTACCTAGATATAGAGGGAATCTGCATGAGGATGACAGCTGGATTGGGCACTACGGGGAATTGGCTGACTATTTTGTTTATTCCCCTCAAATCCTGCACTAGCCTGTAACCCCTCCCCCCACTCTTTTTCACAGGGAAGATGGGACCATTGGCTGTGCTGGACGTCCTGACTAGGATGCCCTGCTGTAGCAGCCGTTCTATGACAGGGTATACTCCTAATTCCACCTCTGGTTTCAGAGGGTACTGGGGGATTTTTGGAGCTATCCTGCCATCTTTTATTTGCACTACTACTGGGGCTACATTTGCCATCAATCCAGTGTCCTGTCCATCTTTGGTCCATAAGGAACCCGGTATTTGTGAGATCATTTCCTTTGAGGGGTGTCTAACATATTTTGTACTTCCTGCGCATGGTGCTCAGGGATGTCTAAAAACACACCCTCAGGGGTACAATATATGACACACCGCATTTTGCATAATAAATATCTGCCAAGTATATTAGTCAGAGCTGATGCAACCAACAGGAAAGAATGTTTGGTGTGCAAGGGCCCTATCGTAACCTCTGCAGGTTTGGTCAGATGGTACTGTTGCACTTTTCCCGTTACTCCCATTGCCGAAATAGTTTTGCCCGTGATCATTATTCCTGTTGAAGAGTTTAATACAGATCTGGCTGCCCCTGTATCTACAAGGAAAGGTTGTCTTGTGCCAGCTAAATTGACCATGACCTCAAGTTCATCTCCAAAGACAGCAGTCGGTTTTACTGGCTGCAGAATACAGGTGTGACCTGACCTCTATTGTGGATTTGGGCCTTCCCGCAGAGCATTGGCAGCTACTATGTGTGAGGGTGATATCTGTGAGGTTTCGGAGGTCTGCCAGTCCTTCCTTGGTGGGTACCTCCGTGTTTCCCCTCTGTGTGGTTCGTAATTCATTCTATATGTTCCCTGGTCCCATATATGTGTCTGATAATGTGGCTCATGTTCTTGTCTAGGGGGTCTATACTTACTATGTGTCCCTGTGTTCCTACAATCTCTAGCAAAATGTCCCTCCATCTGGCAAATGTAACATTTTATTGACCTTCTCCAGTTCTCTTCAAAGGTCTGGGGTTTCGGTTGGTTGGTCATCCCTGTAAGTGACTGTATACTTACCACCAACCTTTACCCTTGCGATTCTTTGTGTTTGATGATATTCCGGTCATGTTCAATAGCGGATTCTCTCAGGGCATCTACCGTAATCCCCCTCCAATTAGGCAAAGAAGTCTGTACTCTGACTTTCAATGCCTCTTTGAGCCCGTCCATTAAAACAGAGACAGCCACCTCCCTGTGGTTCACATCATTCTTTATATCCTCTATCCCAGTGTATTTAGCCATATCTTGTAACGCTCTATGGAAATATTCGGATGCCAGTTCACTTTCTTTCTGTTTGATTGTGAAAATCTTATTCCACTTTACAACTGTGGGAAAATACAATCCTAGTTGTATATTAATCTGTCTTACATTCTCCTGATTGTATTCATCAGTCAGAGGACTCTGTCTCTTTCTTACAATCTGTTATAAATTTTTGTGTGTCAATATTTGAGGGTACGCATGCTCTTAACACTGTCCACCAATCTTTGTTTGTGGGTTCATGGGCATTGCTCAGGTCTTTAATAAATTTCTGGCATCCGGCTAAATCTCTCCTGGGATCAGAGAATTGTGACATGATTGACCGCAGTTCAGACCTGGACCACGGGCAATACATTGCAATATTCCTGATGGGGGTTACTCCCTGGTTATCAGTTCTCCCATTGGGAACTGCTATTACCCGGACAGGGTTTAACCCAACTACTTCACTCCTGTTTATCTCACTGCGGGGAGCTACTGTCTCTGCGTAAGGAACAGTCCCATACTTACCGATGGCTATGATCTCCCTCCAGTGGAGGACACAGCCACTGCTCCTACCGGTTGGGCTGTGCCCACCTGAGTTTCCTGCATGGTGGTTGCCTGAGAGAGGGCTAAGATCATGCTGGGCTCGTCATCCTCCTCTGAACCATAATCCTTAAGAGAACTTAGGACAGGGTACAATTTGCATGGGTTAGGGTTAATACAATTACTAAGTGCATTCCTATCATTTCCTGGTATGCTGTTGGTTGTAGCAGCCTTATCTCCATCGACATATGGTGGTGGTGGTGGTGCACTCGCATTCACATTTCTGTCTGATTTGGACTTTGCTGTACGAGCAAGTTCCCTTTGCATTTTTCCCTCTTGTTGCCATATGTTTAAACAGTCGTTATGTCTAATCCTTTGTTTCTTGTATTTGATCAGACATATCCAATTTCTAACATTCTGCAGCACCTCTGGTTCAAAACTACCAAACGTAGGAAATGATGCCTTATCATCAACAGTCATTCGTACCCATTCATCACAAAAAGCCTCTGTATATGGACCTATTTCCTACACATAACATAACCAGCGGACCCTTTCGGCCCTTGACTTTCAGCCTGAACCCTGGCTGCCAAACGTTTCTCTCTTGTGCATTTGGCTCCCATTGTGGACTTTTTAAACACAAACACCAAATGGACAATGCAAGCAAATGATGAAAGTTCTCCGAGTTCTTTCACCAACTCCTTCTCCGCTGAAAAGTATCACGGTCCACTTCTGTAGTGACTGCCGCGTACCCAGTGAGGACCCTACCAGACCCCTCAGCACTGGAAGTATGACGTATTAACAGCAATAAATCAATACCCCGCCTTTTTCAGTGGAGGTTACAGGCCTGCTACTTTTGGGTTTCTATCCACTGGAATTCCGGATGAGAAACAACTTATCGATCACCCCATTCAGTGAATGTCCACCAAGAAACTTCCTGGGAGCTCAGCGAAGTTCTTCTCTTTACACAAATCACGTCTGCGTATGCTAACACAGCGCGTATGGTGATGCAATTGCGCGAAATGACGCAAATGGTATCACGTTGCGCCACGTATCACACACACACACGTGCGGTCCAATCGCATGACTCACAAATACTTGTTATTTGTGTGCCTTAAGATTATGAAGACAATTTTACTTTTAGAAGGGTATGTCTCTGTCACCTGGGGTGTTTGGCTAACCCCACACAATACAATCACACTTACTTTCAACCCACACTAATACACAATATTTTTCTGTACAGAAAAAAAATCACTCCCTTTGATTGATAGCTTGCCCCAGAGGTAGTAGACTTATAATAAGATTTTGAGTAATCTGTCTAAAATCGGATAGTTACTTGTTAATGTATAACTATAAGTGTTTAATCCCACCTTTAAATTAACTTCTATTGTGTGGCAAATTCGCGCTCGCTACTTTACGCAACTTTTGCGTAAGTCCGCAACCATGCGCGTAATCGTGCACACGTGCGCGTTCCCCTACGCACGCTTCACGTACTGTTGTACCGTGCCACGTGTGTACCGTGCGTTCGCAAAAAAATATTTCACACTTATATCGATCAATGTAAGCAATGGAGCAAATGTGTGTTTCTGCTGCTTTTGCGTAATACACAATACACCTTTGTTCCTCACACATGCTGGAAGTCAACCACGAGGATAACTTCCGTTGTGTGCTGCTTAAACTTTTAGGCCAGAACTGAGTTTTGTATGTGTTTTACAAGTACCCACTTAAACAAATACACCAAATGTATAACAAATAACTTATCCGATTCTATTCAGATCTATGATTATTACAACCTATGGCAACAATATGTGAAAATATATGCAGAATATCAGTACGCTTGTGCGCGTTTTCGCACCAAAAGTAACACACACAAAAAAGAATAGCTTTTCCTTGTCCCTCGGTTCGCACCAGCACCTCTGAGACTATACAGAACAGACGTGGTCTAACAACATTAGGTAGTTTTAACACAAAACAAAATTACTTTAGACGCATCTCCACCCTTTGTTGTTAGACCAAAGTCTGTAGGCCCTGCAAGTCCGCGAGTAAGAGATGAACCAGAAGAGCCCCCAACTGTAAAGTTTGATTCATTTACAAGGAAAAACAATACAGTATCACACTGTGGTTCGGGCCACTGCAGCCGCTAAACATAGGCAAATAACCGCTAAGATATGTATGCACGTTGGGTATACATGCCGACACGCTGTGCTTACAATGCAGTGACACATGTGGCTGAATACACCTTATTCCCCAAACAAGAATGGAATGCGACACCAGTAGTTAAATGTTATGTTGTGGTCCAACGCATCAACAATATTTACTCAAAAGATACAGATAAAAGATACAACAATATTACAGAGGGGAGCTACAACCAATAGTACATACGTTTGTTCGCGAGCGCTCCCGTATCCAGGACTCAGTCAGTTTTAGCAAGATGACCTTCAGAGAATAGGGACTGAAGACTGCATCAGGATACCTCTCTTTTATACAATGAGTATACATTACATTACAATGGGAAATGTAAGCTCTTCTTCCATAAGTCAAGGGGCAGGTTATTTACAGTACATGAGGGGTCATAGGCTGGTTTGAATGAATGGGCGATGCTTGGTCCAGGTGTGCTTGCAGGTGTTCGCCACTGGGTTCCCGTCGAATATCCTGAGTACAGTAGCATAAGTTTGCTAATATTATATTTCTGCGTATATCTACATGCAGATACATGCGATCAACTGCAAATAGCAGTTCCTAACCTTGCTCTGTCCCCTCACATCCTGTAAAGCTGAATAACTCTATTGTTCTACCTTTTAAGTGTATGTAAGTCATACTTACCGACTTTTCAAATCTCCTCTCCGGGAGATGCCCGGAGAGGAGAAGCAGGTGGGCGGGGCTGACATAATTACATCATTAAGCCCCGCCTACTCACCAGGAAAAGTGCACAGCTAGGTAATATTTGCGTAGGGGGCGGAGCTAAAATGACGCAATTAGCATATAATCACGTCATTAGGCTCCGCCCCCTGCCAGTCCGCGATTTCGCTATGTCTTTCTTCACATTCTGCCCACTTCACTAGGAAGTGGGCAGAATGCGGGAGGTGTGCCCACTCTTCCGGGGCTGCGGGGGACTACTCGAAAAAACGGGTGTCTCCCACAGAATCCGGGACAGTAGGTAAGTATGATGTAAGTTGCTGGCAATGTGCATGGAGACTATGTGTAAATTATGCACTATATGAATAGAAGATTGAATATGTCTTTGTGGCTTTTCCGTGCGAATGCGTATGCTACCGTATATACTCATACCACGTGCCAATCCGCAAGGCTTGTGAGCCAGGGTACGTAGCGTGAGTGTATGCGTACGCATAGCAACTACGCACACTCACAGATGCCACTATGTTTGGTGTTTGCATGTGGTGTGTATGTAATATTTTTGACTTCAACACTGTCTTCATTTACCTCTCTTTTTATATCTGATATATATATATATATATATATATATATATTTCTCTATCGTCCTAGTGGATGCTGGGGTTCCTGAAAGGACCATGGGGAATAGCGGCTCCGCAGGAGACAGGGCACAAAAAGTAAAGCTTTTCCAGATCAGGTGGTGTGCACTGGCTCCTCCCCCTATGACCCTCCTCCAGACTCCAGTTAGATTTTTGTGCCCGGCCGAGAAGGGTGCAATCTAGGTGGCTTTCCTAAAGAGCTGCTTAGAAAAAGTTTAGCTTAGGTTTTTTATTTTACAGTGAGTCCTGCTGGCAACAGGATCACTGCAACGAGGGACTGAGGGGAGAAGAAGTGAACTCACCTGCGTGCAGGATGGATTGGCTTCTTGGCTACTGGACATCAGCTCCAGAGGGACGATCACAGGTACAGCCTGGATGGTCACCGGAGCCGCGCCGCCGGCCCCCTTGCAGATGCTGAAGTCAGAAGAGGTCCAGAATCGGCGGCTGAAGACTCCTGCAGTCTTCTAAAGGTAGCGCACAGCACTGCAGCTGTGCGCCATTTTCCTCTCAGCACACTTCACACGCAGTCACTGAGGGTGCAGGGCGCTGGGGGGGGGCGCCCTGGGAGGCAAATGTAACCTATATAAAGGCTAAAAATACCTCACATATAGCCCCCAGAGGCTATATGGAGATATTTAACCCCTGCCTGGATTCACTAAATAGCGGGAGACGAGCCCGCCGGAAAAGGGGCGGGGCCTATCTCCTCAGCACACGGCGCCATTTCCTCTCACAGCTCCGCTGGTCAGGACGGCTCCCAGGTCTCTCCCCTGCACTGCACTACAGAAACAGGGTAAAACAGAGAGGGGGGGGCAAATTTATGGCGATATTTTGATATATATAAAGCAGCTATAAGGGAGCACTTATTATAAGGCTATCCCTGTTATATATAGCGCTTTTGGTGTGTGCTGGCAAACTCTCCCTCTGTCTCCCCAAAGGGCTAGTGGGTCCTGTCTTCGTTAGGAGCATTCCCTGTGTGTCTGCTGTGTGTCGGTACGTGTGTGTCGACATGTATGAGGACGATATTGGTGTGGAGGCGGAGCAATTGCCAAATATGAGGATGTCACCCCCTAGGGAGTCGACACCAGAATGGATGCCTTTATTTATGGAACTACGGGATAGTGTCAACACGCTAAAGCAGTCGTTTGACGACATGAGACGGCCGGACAATCAATTAGTGCCTGTCCAGGCGACTCAAACACCGTCAGGGGCTGTGAAACGCCCTTTGCCTCAGTCGGTCGACACAGACCCAGACACAGGCACTGACTCCAGTGGTGACGGTGACGAATCGACCGTATTTTCCAGTAGGGCCACACGTTATATGATTTTGGCAATGAAGGAGGCGTTACATTTAGCTGATACTACAGGTACCACTAAACAGGGTATTATGTGGGGTGTGAAAAAACTACCTATAGTTTTTCCTGAATCAGAAGAATTAAATGACGTGTGTAATGAAGCGTGGGTTGCCCCTGATAAAAAGCTGATAATTTCAAAGAAATTATTGGCATTATACCCTTTCCCGCCAGAGGTTAGGGAGCGCTGGGAAACACCTCCTAGGGTGGACAAGGCGCTAACACGCTTATCTAAACAAGTGGCGTTACCCTCTCCTGAGACGGCCGCACTTAAAGATCCATCAGATAGGAGGATGGAAAATATCCAAAAAAGTATATACACACATGCAGGTGTTATACTACGACCAGCTATAGCGACTGCCTGGATGTGCAGTGCTGGGGTAGTTTGGTCAGAGTCCCTGATTGAAAATATTGATACCCTGGACAGGGACAATATTTTACTGTCGTTAGAACGAATAAAGGATGCATTTCTTTATATGCGTGATGCACAGAGGGATATCTGCACACTGGCATCACGGGTAAGTGCTATGTCCATTTCGGCCAGAAGAGCTTTATGGACGCGACAGTGGACAGGCGATGCGGATTCAAAACGACATATGGAAGTTTTGCCGTATAAAGGGGAGGAGTTATTTGGAGTCGGTCTATCAGATTTGGTGGCCACGGCTACAGCCGGGAAATCCACCTTTCTACCTCAAGTCACTCCCCAACAGAAAAAGGCACCGACTTTTCAACCGCAGCCCTTTCGTTCCTTTAAAAATAAGAGAGCAAAGGGCTATTCATATCTGCCACGAGGCAGAGGTCGAGGGAAGAGACAGCAACAGGCAGCTCCTTCCCAGGAACAGAAGCCTTCCCCGGCTTCTACAAAAGCCTCAGCATGACGCTGGGGCTTCTCAAGCGGACTCGGGGACGGTGGGTGGTCGTCTCAAAAATTACAGCGCGCAGTGGGCTCACTCGCAGGTAGATCCCTGGATCCTGCAGATAATATCTCAGGGGTACAGGTTGGAATTAGAGACAGATCCACCTCGCCGTTTCCTGAAGTCTGCTTTACCAACGTCCCCCTCCGAAAGGGAGACGGTTTTGGAAGCCATTCACAAGCTGTACTCTCAGCAGGTGATAGTCAAGGTACCTCTTCTACAACAAGGGAAGGGGTATTATTCCACTCTTTTTGTGGTACCGAAGCCGGATGGCTCGGTAAGGCCTATTCTAAATCTGAAGTCCTTGAACCTGTACATAAAGAAGTTCAAGTTCAAGATGGAGTCACTCAGAGCAGTGATAGCGAACCTGGAAGAGGGGGACTTTATGGTATCCTTGGACATCAAGGATGCGTATCTCCACGTTCCAATTTACCCCTCACACCAGGGGTACCTCAGGTTCGTTGTACAAAACTGTCACTATCAGTTTCAGACGCTGCCGTTCGGATTGTCCACGGCACCTCGGGTCTTTACAAAGGTAATGGCCGAGATGATGATTCTTCTTCGAAGAAAAGGCATATTAATTATCCCATACTTGGACGATCTCCTAATAAGGGCAAGGTCCAGAGAACAGCTAGAGATGGGATTAGCACTGTCTCAAGAAGTGCTAAAACAGCACGGGTGGATTCTGAATATTCCAAAATCCCAGTTAATGCCGACAACTCGTCTGCTGTTCCTAGGGATGATTCTGGACACGGTTCAGAAAAAGGTTTTTCTCCCGGAGGAAAAAGCCAAGGAGTTATCCGAGCTTGTCAGGAACCTCCTAAAACCAGGAAAGGTGTCTGTACATCAATGCACAAGAGTCCTGGGAAAAATGGCAGGGTCGCATCTTCAGATGCACCTGCGGATAACCCTGTCTCCAAGGACAAGGGTGTCTCTTCTGTGGTGGTTGCAGAGTGCTCATCTATTGGAGGGCCGCAGATTCGGCATACAGGATTGGATCCTGGTGACCACGGACGCCAGCCTGAGAGGCTGGGGAGCAGTCACACAAGGAAGAAACTTCCAGGGAGTATGGACGAGCCTGGAAACGTCTCTTCACATAAACATTCTGGAACTAAGAGCAATATACAATGCTCTAAGCCAGGCAGAACCTCTGCTTCAGGGAAAACCGGTGTTGATCCAGTCGGACAACATCACGGCAGTCGCCCATGTGAACAGACAGGGCGGCACAAGAAGCAGGAGTGCAATGGCAGAAGCTGCAAGGATTCTTCGCTGGGCAGAGAATCATGTGATAGCACTGTCAGCAGTGTTCATCCCGGGAGTGGACAACTGGGAAGCAGACTTCCTCAGCAGACACGATCTTCACCCGGGAGAGTGGGGACTTCATCCAGAAGTCTTCCACTTGCTGGTAACCCGTTGGGAAAGACCAATGGTGGACATGATGGCGTCTCGCCTCAACAAAAAACTGGACAGGTATTGCGCCAGGTCAAGAGATCCGCAGGCAATAGCTGTGGACGCGCTGGTAACGCCTTGGGTGTACCAGTCGGTGTATGTGTTTCCTCCTCTGCCTCTCATACCAAAAGTATTGAGAATTATACGGCAAAGAGGCGTAAGGACGATACTAGTGGTTCCGGATTGGCCAAGAAGGACTTGGTACTCGGAACTTCAAGAGATGATCACGGAAGATCCGTGGCCTCTACCTCTAAGGAGGGACTTGCTTCAGCAGGGTCCCTGTCTGTTTCAAGACTTACCGCGGCTGCGTTTGACGGCATGGCGGTTGAACGCCGGATCCTAAAGGAAAAAGGCATGCAGGAAGAAGTCATTCCTACTTTGATTAAAGCAAGGAAGGAAGTAACCGTGCAACATTATCACCGAATTTGGCGAAAATATGTTGCGTGGTGCGAAGATCGGAGTGCTCCGACGGAGGAATTTCAACTGGGTCGATTCCTACATTTCCTGCAATCAGGATTGTCTATGGGTCTCAAATTGGGATCTATTAAGGTTCAAATTTCGGCCCTGTCGATTTTCTTTCAAAAAGAATTGGCTTCAGTCCCTGAAGTCCAGACCTTTGTTAAGGGAGTGCTACATATACAGCCTCCTGTGGTGCCTCCAGTGGCACCGTGGGATCTCAATGTGGTTTTGGACTTTCTAAAATCTCATTGGTTTGAACCACTAAAGAAGGTGGATTTGAAATATCTCACATGGAAAGTGACCATGCTTCTAGCCCTGGCTTCGGCCAGGAGAGTGTCAGAACTGGCAGCTTTATCTTACAAAAGCCCATATCTGATTTTCCATTCGGACAGGGCAGAACTGCGGACTCGTCCGCATTTTCTCCCTAAGGTGGTGTCAGCATTTCATCTGAACCAGCCTATTGTAGTGCCTGCGGCTACAAGTGACTTGGAGGACTCCAAGTTACTGGACGTTGTCAGAGCATTAAAAATATATATTGCAAGGACAGCTGGAGTCAGAAAATCTGACTCGTTGTTTATATTGTATGCACCCAACAAGATGGGTGCTCCTGCGTCTAAGCAGACGATTGCTCGTTGGATCTGTAGCACAATCCAACTTGCACATTCTGTGGCAGGCCTGCCACAGCCTAAATCTGTAAAGGCCCACTCCACAAGGAAGGTGGGCTCATCTTGGGCGGCTGCCCGAGGGGTCTCGGCATTACAACTTTGCCGAGCAGCTACGTGGTCAGGGGAGAACACGTTTGTAAAATTTTACAAATTTGATACTCTGGCTAAGGAGGACCTGGAGTTCTCTCATTCGGTGCTGCAGAGTCATCCGCACTCTCCCGCCCGTTTGGGAGCTTTGGTATAATCCCCATGGTCCTTTCAGGAACCCCAGCATCCACTAGGACGATAGAGAAAATAAGATTTTACTTACCGATAAATCTATTTCTCGGAGTCCGTAGTGGATGCTGGGCGCCCATCCCAAGTGCGGATTATCTGCAATAATTGTACATAGTTATTGTTAACTAATTCGGGTTATTGTTGAAGGAAGCCATCTTTCAGAGGCTCCGCTGTTATCATACTGTTAACTGGGTTTAGATCACAAGTTGTACGGTGTGATTGGTGTGGCTGGTATGAGTCTTACCCGGGATTCAAAATCCTCCCTTATTGTGTACGCTCGTCCGGGCACAGTGCCTAACTGGAGTCTGGAGGAGGGTCATAGGGGGAGGAGCCAGTGCACACCACCTGATCTGGAAAAGCTTTACTTTTTGAGCCCTGTCTCCTGCGGAGCCGCTATTCCCCATGGTCCTTTCAGGAACCCCAGCATCCACTACGGACTCCGAGAAATAGATTTATCGGTAAGTAAAATCTTATTATATCTTGAAGAAAAAAAACGCTTGGAAACCCCTCTTTAAAGATCCTGAGTTTGCCCCTGCTGACTCCCCTCTCTCTGTCTTGCTCCTCTCTCTCCCTGACACCCTTTATCCCTCTCTCTGACACCCTCTTTCTCTTTCTCGCTTTTCTCTCTCCCTTATACATTCTATCTCTCTCACCCTCTCTCTCTCCCTAGCTCCACCTCTTTCTCTCTCTCTCTCTCTCTCTCTCTCTCTCTCTCTCTCTCTCTCTCTCCCTGACACCCTCTTTGTCTCTCACTCCCCTCACTTTCTCTCCTGCTTCCCTAAGGGGCAAAGTGCTGAGTCAGTTTTATTGATGGGGACCCCTACACCTTTGTTGACCTGGGGGCCTTTAGCCTAGCCTTAATCCAGCCCGGAATATACCCCTAATTGTCCTAAATGTGGTTCCTGTAATGCTGGTTTCTAGTACAGTATCTCATGTGGGCATGCTCTGGTGTTTTTGATCTGTTTGCTTTAGTTTAGTTTATAGTAGCTAACTACCCTTAATACGTTGAGAGCCCTAAAGTGTCCAGTAATGAGCATTACCTGTATACAAGCAGAAATGCTTTCTCTAAATGTCATAAACTATGGGATAGTTGGTACCAGCCCCAGTTTGGTGTTCTCATGGTGTCTGCCACTGGTCAGTAGCTCCTGTGCTATACTGTCAGTAGCTCCTGTGCCTCACTTGATTTGTTCTCTCGCCTATTACATGGCATGTTTATGTACACTTAATGGTCTTTCGTGTTCTCTCAATGTGTACGTTGTAAATATGTCCATATTGTTCCTTCCATTTTGGAACATTGTTTCCTGTGCTAATTTGTCTTAAATTAATGGGTTTGTTGTTCTTGCCAGAGGTGGATTTAGACCTCATGGGGCCCTAAGCAAGATACAGATTTGGGGCCCCCTTCCATCAAACAATCCACAACACTATATTTTTCTTCCAGATTTATGCCTTTTACATTACTTGTTGTTTTTCCACCTCTATTACAGTATATTAGTTTCCCCCTTCACTGAGTGCACCATGGCCCTCATTCCAAGTTGTTCGCTCGCTAGCCGCTTTCGCAGCAGTGCACACGCTAAGCTGCCGCCCTCTGGGAGTGAATCTTAGTTTAGCAGAATTGCGAACGAAAGATTCGCAAAATTGCGAATAGAAATTTCTTAGCAGTTTCTGAGTAGCTCGACACTTACTCTGCCACTGCGATCAGTTCAGTCAGTTTCGTTCCTGGTTTGACGTCACAAACACACCCAGCGTTCGCCCAGACACTCCCCCGTTTCTCCAGCCACTCCCGCGTTTTTCCCAGAAACGGCAGCGTTTTTTCACACACTCCCATAAAACGGCCAGTTTCCGCCCAGAAACACCCACTTCCTGTCAATCACACTACGATCACCAGAACAAAGAAAAAATCTCGTAATGCCGTGAGTAAAATACCAAACTTCTTAGCAAATTTACTTGGCGCAGCCGCAGTGCGAACATTGCGCATGCGCAGTTAGCGGAAAATCGCACCGATGCGAAGGAAAATAACGAGCGAACAACTCGGAATGAGGGCCCATGTCCACTCACTGACTGCATTTTATAATACCCATTATTACCCTCTTCAGTCAGTGTGACTGTATTGATTATTTATCAATGCTCACTGATTGTAGCAGGCAGGCCCCCATCGTTAATACACAGTAGTACTTAAAATAGAGTATAATGGCATATTGATTGATATATCATCAGTTAGCAGGGGCAGGTCCATGTACATTTCAATGGGCGTGGCCTAACCACAGGAGGTGTGGCCATGCACCCTTAGGAAAAAAATGTAGAAAAAATTGTGTTTTAAGAACTTCCCTGACCACATTGCAGCCGAGCACATAGCAGCGTGTGCTGGGCTGAGAAGAAAAGCTGTAGCTGCTGCTGCCATGTAAGAGGGAGGGGGGACCTGGGCCTCCACTGGGCCCCTCCATCAGACTTGGGCCCAGGTAACTTGTACCCTCTCCCCACCTCTCTCGGCACCACTGAGCGGAGGTCACTTTGCAGCGATTTGGTATTTAGCTGTATTTAGTATATGGATGATCAGTTTATGTGTTGGTCGTGGGCTGTGTGGGATGGGTCTGGCTAGGAGGGAATACAGGGGCGAAAGAGGCATATCAACAGCAACTATTTGTTGAATCATAGGCCCTCATTCCGAGTTGTTCGCTCGTTAGTGTTTTTCGCAACGGAGCGATTAGTCGCAAACTGCACATGCGCAATGTTCGCAGTGCGTCTGCGCCAAGTAAGTTTGCAAAAAAGTTTGGTATTTTACTCACGGCTTAACGAAGAAATTTCTTCGTTCTGGTGATCGGAGTGTGATTGACAGGAAGTGGGTGTTTCTGGGCGGAAACTGGCCGTTTTATGGGTGTGTGTGAAAAAACGCTGCAGTTTCTGGAAAAAACGCGGGAGTGGCTGGAGAAACGGGGGAGTGTCTGGGCGAACGCTGGGTGTGTTTGTGACGTCGAACCAGGAACGAAACTGACTGAACTGATCGCACTGGCAGAGTAAGCCTCGAGCTACTCAGAAACTGCAAAGAAATTTCTTTTCGCAATTCTGCGAATCTTTCGTTCGCAATTCTGCAAAGCTAAAATTCACTCCCAGTAGGCGGCGGCTTAGCGTGTGCAAAGCTGCTAAAAGCAGCTAGCGAGCGAACAACTCGGAATGAGGGCCATAGATCGCAACTCTTAAATTTCCTTCCAGTAGTATTGTATACAGGGGTAAGACCGCCAGTGTGTAGCAGGAATCCCTTTTGGCTGCATAGTTGCCAATTAAAGTCTGAAACATTGCGATAGATAATGCGAAGGCAGGTAGGTACATATATGCATTTTCTTTAATACGCATGGAAATTGAGCATTTAGAGATTGTTAGTTTAATCTGGGACCATTCCTCAGAAGTTAGAACCTAACTTACATCCAGGGCCGTCTTAACAGCAGTGTATGCCCCTGGGCAAAGCAATGCGCTGGGGCCCCTACCCATCCTGCAGTGGAAGGGGTGGGAGGTGCTATCAGAGGCAACTTTGATGTTCTGCGGGCAGCAGGGGGTGTTGCATCTTCTACTCAGCATGTAGGATCTGGAGCAGTAATTTCTGCTAATTTATTCTTTTACTGCAAAGATGGTGGGAGATGGGGTGGGAGGGAGAACACTAAACTGTAGAAGGGGCATTGTGCTGAATGAAGGGGCCCCCGGTACATTACTTACAGGGTGGCATGGCATGGTTTAATACACAGGAGTGGAGTGGATAGTGGAGTGAGCTTAATATTCATCATTTTCTGGTGGAAGAGCAGCTTGCTTGACTGCAGATATCTCCAGTTGCTGGAAATAGATTTCTTAGCTTTTAACGGCATTAAAAACTAGAGAATCCCACCTTTCATGAGTTACTGGGGACTTGGGGATCAGAGTTCAGGAGCCTGAGCAATCCACCAATGAAAATATAAAACTGCATATTAGGCATGTGGAGCTGGGGCAGGGACCAGCTACTGGAAGGCTGATATCTCTGGTTCTGGGTATAGTAGAGACAAGCTGCCAGTGTCCACCGAAAAGGGGAGCGTCCCAGCTTTTGTATTATACCCTCAGAAAAACTCTGATAGAACCCAAGATATCTGGCTGGGAAGAGCAATTAACAGGCTTGGATGGGGGCCACTGTTTAGAAGTCGGATATTTCAAGTTTCCTAGGGCCGATTTTTTAAAATCTGGTACCCCTGGAAAGAGTGGACCCTAAGCTATCAGCTAGACATCTGGGGCCCTTGGGCAAGTGCCCATTGAGCCCATATGAAGACAGCCCTGCATACATTGTGTTCCCAAGCAAATTCATGAGCCTCTTTGGGCGGTTGATTGTGGGAGAGCAAGATTTGATATATAGAAGATATAAGCCCCTTGAAGGATTAATGACAATGGTACAAGGATTCCATGGGTGAAGTAGGAGTGACAAAGGTGGTTTGTTTAAGAGTGTAATAAAAATGTTGATTTGCATAAATTGGTAAAAGACCTTGTATGGGAAAGCATTTAGGGGGGGCCACATCAAGAGGAAAAAGGATATTATGGCAGGACCAAAGATGAAACTTATGGTGGTCCATACCTGGTGAAATGCAGGATTGTTCCAAAGAGGGACCAGGAGTGAATAAAATGATCTGAGTTTATAAAATCATGAACAGAAATTCCAGTGGGCCAATGAGAACCGTATTATAGGAAGGGAGGAAGAAGAAATCAGGCAGCTAGAAGGAGAGCACCACAGAAGGGTAGAGGGAGAGTACATTGAGTCAATGGAAGTCCATACTCTCCTCTTCTTTCCCTTCCCCAATGGGTACCATCGTCCAATATGTTTTAGTTTATTTCTTCTATATCTCTTGGCCCTTCACTCATTTGTTTTGCAATCTATGGTTACATTTCTTATATTAAATGTTCATGGATTAAATTCACCTAATATAGGCAGGCTAGCCTTTTCCTTGTTATAACATCCTAAACCCAAGCCGTTTGCGTTACAGGAGCCTAAAGCTGTTGCTATACAGGAGACTCATTTTTCATCTCTGGCACCTCAATACCTGAAAGATAATAGATACCCTGTAGCTTATAATGCTAATGGTTCATTTAAAAGGAATGGGTTGGCTTTATTGTTTTACAATACGGTGTCTTTTATTCTTACTACCAAATTGAAAGATAAGAGCAGCCACTATTTGGTTTTGGCCAGTCAGCTGGATGGTACAGAGGTCACTTCTCTTTGTATGCACTCAATTCAGAACTCCTCCCATTTCTCCTACGTGTTTTTGAGTCTGTCCAGAGAATTAAATGTGGACCTACTGTATGATTATTATGAAAGTTTTATATTTGGTCACAGATACCAGGCTAGATAGGTCAGCAACATCCGTTTCTAGGATTGGTAGTGGGAATACTACTTCATCCATCACATTGCGAAACCTTATAGCAGAATATAATTTATATTATGTGTGGCGTGTCCAGTCTCCATCGGTTAAAGGTTATACGTTCTTCTCTCATGTGCAGTGTAAAAATAAAGCAGCCAGTATTTACCCTGCACAGAAACGATATAACCCACCCAAATCTAACTCTCTCTGCACATGTTATATCTGCCACACCTGCAGTGCACATGGGTGGTCATTCCGAGTTGATCGCTCGTTATTTTTTTTTTCGCAACGGAGCGATTAGTCGCTACTGTGCATGCGCAATGTCCGCAGTGCGACTGCGCCAAGTAAATTTGCTATGCAGTTAGGTATTTTACTCACGGCATTACGAGGTTTTTCCTTCGTTCTGGTGATCGTAATGTGATTGACAGGAAGTGGGTGTTTCTGGCCGTTTTATGGGTGTGTGTGAAAAAACGCTGCCGTTTCTGGGAAAAACGCGGGAGTGTCTGAAGAAACGGGGGAGTGTCTGGGCGAACGCTGGGAGTGTTTGTGACGTCAAACCAGGAACGAAACTGACTGAACTGATCGCAGTTGCCGAGTAAGTCTGGAGCTACTCAGAAACTGCTAAGTAGTGTCTAGACGCAATTCTGCTAATCTTTCGTTCGCAATTTTACTATGCTAAGATTCACTCCCAGTAGGCGGCGGCTTAGCGTGCGCAAAGCTGCTAAAAGCAGCTTGCGAGCGAACAACTCGGAATGAGGGCCATGGTTTTGCCCAACTGCAAATAAATTTGCTGCTGCGATCAACTCTGAATTACCCCCATTGTATTCTCCTGAGACAGCTCAACCTATAGTGGATGCTCTTGCTTCATATCTGGCAACTTACACCCCTCAGGACACTACCATTTCAAACTACTGGTGTGCCCTTAAAGCTGTTATCCGTGGTGTGGCTATACAAACAGGTTCTCGCCTTAGGAGGCACTATACGCTCCAGCAGACTGAATTGGAACTGCACTTAGAACAGGTTGAATCTCTAAATAGGGTTCAACCGTATCAACTTTTTAGAAGAGATTTAATATCCATTTGTAATCAGTAACAAAAGTTGTTTTTGACTCCTATGAAATCTGCTCTTACCAAACTTTAGCAGAAGTTTTATAATCTTTGGAATAAGACAAGAAGAAAAACAGCTTGTTCAAGCGCTGGTTCTCTTCAAGTATATAATACACTTTATAAATATTTATAACAATGAGCAGCAAAACAACTACCTCTATATGCTTGTGAACATGTAGAATTTCACTGCACATTGAACTATTCAGCCAGCGCGCAGTGACACAGAATACTATAGTATGAGGGTGTTATGCGCTGTTAGTTTTGATATCACGAAGTCTGATATGTGAAAATAAAAATGCTTGTAAAATATCTTGCCTCTCCGCATCCAGCCGCCGCTGGACATCTTCTCCCAGGAGCCCGGCGTCTTCTGGCCTATTCCGCGGCCTCAGGACCTCCCTCTGCGACGTCCTCTTCTTCCTGGTGCCGTCCGACTTTTCACCGCTCTTCGGCGTGGCTTCTTCTGTCTTCGGCTCCCACCCGGCGTCTGACGTCACACGCTGGGGGCGGAGCCTATGACACGGCGAGCGCCGATTGGCTCGCCGAGCCCACCTCTGATTGGCCGGCGCCCCGCGAGCTCCGGCGCCGGATTTGAAATCCCGCCACCGGTGCTTACAATTGGCGGCCAAGACGGTGCCAAGTTTGAAGCGCCGCTGCGCTCCCTGTCGCTGCTGTAAGTCTGGTGCAGGGAAACAACTGGTCCCTGCACCAGACACCCGCCGCTGTCGCTCACGGACAGGCGCTGAGGACAGACACACTGTCCCAGCGCTGTCAGACATGTTGTCTCGCAGGGGACACAAATCCCCTGCGTGCTGCTGCTGGGATGTGTCCTGTGGTACAGAGCACATCTCCACAACTACACCTAGAGGCTGCCCTTTTAAGACAGAGCCCAGGTGAGGCTGAAACAGAGAGACAGTCCAAGTGGAACTCCTGTCACAACTCAGTGTGCTTGGAGGAACTGAGAGCCAGGAGGCCAGTCCAGACCTGCATGTGGCAGGGTGGACTACCAAGCTCTGTTAATGAACAGCACTTGTGAAGCTGTGGCAGCTAGTCAAGCCAGGACAGAGCTTGTGTAATCCCTGCAGGTAGCCGGTAAGGCTGAGAGACTTTTGTTTGCAGTCTATTGTAGCTGCCCAAATATAGAGATGAACGGGTTCGGTTTCTCTGAATCCGAACCCGCCCGAACTTCATGGTTTTTTTCACGGGTCCGAGCAGACTCGGATCCTCCCGCCTTGCTCGGTTAACCCGAGCGCGCCCGAACGTCATCATGACGCTGTCGGATTCTCGCGAGACTCGGATTCTATATAAGGAGCCGCGCGTCGCCGCCATTTTCACACGTGCATTGAGATTGATAGGGAGAGGACGTGGCTGGCGTCCTCTCCATTTAGATTAGAAGAGAGAGAGAGAGAGAGAGATTGACCTGATTTACTGGAGCTTAGGAGTACTGTAGAAGTGTAGAGAGTGCAGACTTTACTAGTGACTGACCACAGTGACCACCAGACAGTGCAGTTTTATTTAATATATCCGTTCTCTGCCTGAAAAAAACGATACACACAGTGACTCAGTCACATACCATATCTGTGTGCACTGCTCAGCCCAGTGTGCTGCATCATCTATGTATATATATATCTGACTGTGCTCAGCTCACACAGCTTATAATTGTGGGGGAGACTGGGGAGCACTGCAGTGCCAGTTATAGGTTATAGCAGGAGCCAGGAGTACATATTATATTAAAATTAAACAGTGCACACTTTTGCTGCAGGAGTGCCACTGCCAGTGTGACTGACCAGTGACCTGACCACACTGACCACCAGTATAGTTAGTAGTATACTATATTGTGATTGCCTGAAAAAGTTAAACACTCGTCGTGTGACTTCACTTGTGTGGTGTTTTTTTTTTTATTCTATAAAAAACTCATTCTGCTGACAGACAGTGTCCAGCAGGTCCGTCATTATATAATATATACCTGTCCGGCTGCAGTAGTGATATATATATATTTTTTATATCATTATTTATCATCCAGTCGCAGCAGACACAGTACGGTAGTTCACGGCTGTAGCTACCTCTGTGTCGGCACTCGGCAGTCCATCCATAATTGTATACCACCTACCCGTGGTTTTTTTTTCTTTCTTCTTTATACATACATACTACTACATCTCTTTATCAACCAGTCTATATTAGCAGCAGACACAGTACAGTACGGTAGTCCACGGCTGTAGCTACCTCTGTGTCGGCACTCGGCAGTCCGTCCATAATTGTATACCACCTACCCGTGGTTTTTTTTTCTTTCTTCTTTATACATACATACTACTACATCTCTTTATCAACCAGTCTATATTAGCAGCAGACACAGTACAGTACGGTAGTTCACGGCTGTAGCTACCTCTGTGTCGGCACTCGGCAGTCCGTCCATAATTGTATACCACCTACCCGAGGTTTTTTTTTCTTTCTTCTTTATACATACATACTACTACATCTCTTTATCAACCAGTCTATATTAGCAGCAGACACAGTACAGTACGGTAGTCCACGGCTGTAGCTACCTCTGTGTCGGCACTCGGCAGTCCGTCCATAATTGTATACCACCTACCCGTGGTTTTTTTTCTTTCTTCTTTATACATACATACTACTACATCTCTTTATCAACCAGTCTATATTAGCAGCAGACACAGTACAGTACGGTAGTTCACGGCTGTAGCTACCTCTGTGTCGGCACTCGGCAGTCCGTCCATAATTGTATACCACCTACCCGAGGTTTTTCTTTCTTTCTTCTTTATACATACATACTACTACATCTCTTTATCAACCAGTCTATATTAGCAGCAGACACAGTACAGTACGGTAGTTCACGGCTGTAGCTACCTCTGTGTCGGCACTCGGCAGTCCGTCCATAATTGTATACCACCTACCCGAGGTTTTTTTTTCTTTCTTCTTTATACATACATACTACTACATCTCTTTATCAACCAGTCTATATTAGCAGCAGACACAGTACAGTACGGTAGTTCACGGCTGTAGCTACCTCTGTGTCGGCACTCGGCAGTCCGTCCATAATTGTATACCACCTACCCGTGGTTTTTTTTTCTTTCTTCTTTATACATACATACTACTACATCTCTTTATCAACCAGTCTATATTAGCAGCAGACACAGTACAGTACGGTAGTTCACGGCTGTAGCTACCTCTGTGTCGGCACTCGGCAGTCCGTCCATAATTGTATACCACCTAACCGTGGTTTTTTTTTCTTTCTTCTTTTTACATACATACTACTACATCTCTTTATCAACCAGTCTATATTAGCAGCAGACACAGTACAGTACGGTAGTTCACGGCTGTAGCTACCTCTGTGTCGGCACTCGGCAGTCCGTCCATAATTGTATACCACCTACCCGAGGTTTTTTTCTTTCTTCTTTATACATACATACTACTACATCTCTTTATCAACCAGTCTATATTAGCAGCAGACACAGTACAGTACGGTAGTCCATGGCTGTAGCTACCTCTGTGTCGGCACTCGGCAGTCCGTCCATAATTGTATACCACCTACCCGTGGTTTTTTTTTCTTTCTTCTTTATACATACATACTACTACATCTCTTTATCAACCAGTCTATATTAGCAGCAGACACAGTACAGTACGGTAGTCCACGGCTGTAGCTACCTCTGTGTCGGCACTCGGCAGTCCGTCCATAATTGTATACCACCTACCCGTGGTTTTTTTTTCTTTCTTCTTTATACATACATACTACTACATCTCTTTATCAACCAGTCTATATTAGCAGCAGACACAGTACAGTACGGTAGTCCACGGCTGTAGCTACCTCTGTTTCGGCACTCGGCAGTCCGTCCATAATTGTATACTAGTATCCATCCATCTCCATTGTTTACCTGAGGTGCCTTTTAGTTGTGCCTATTAAAATATGGAGAACAAAAATGTTGAGGTTCCAAAATTAGGGAAAGATCAAGATCCACTTCCACCTCGTGCTGAAGCTGCTGCCACTAGTCATGGCCGAGACGATGAAATGCCAGCAACGTCGTCTGCCAAGGCCGATGCCCAATGTCATAGTACAGAGCATGTCAAATCCAAAACACCAAATATCAGTAAAAAAAGGACTCCAAAACCTAAAATAAAATTGTCGGAGGAGAAGCGTAAACTTGCCAATATGCCATTTACCACACAGAGTGGCAAGGAACGGCTGAGGCCCTGGCCTATGTTCATGGCTAGTGGTTCAGCTTCACATGAGGATGGAGGCACTCAGCCTCTCGCTAGAAAAATGAAAAGACTCAAGCTGGCAAAAGCAGTAGCACCGCAAAGAACTGTGCATTCTTCGAAATCCCAAATCCACAAGGAGAGTCCAATTGTGTCGGTTGCGATGCCTGACCTTCCCAACACTGGACGTGAAGAGCATGCGCCTTCCACCATTTGCACGCCCCCTGCAAGTGCTGGAAGGAGCACCCGCAGTCCAGTTCCTGATAGTCAGATTGAAGATGTCAGTGTTGAAGTACACCAGGATGAGGAGGATATGGGTGTTGCTGGCGCCTGGGAGGAAATTGACCAGGAGGATTCTGATGGTGAGGTGGTTTGTTTAAGTCAGGCACCCGGGGAGACACCTGTTGTCCGTGGGAGGAATATGGCCGTTGACATGCCAGGTGAAAATACCAAAAAAATCAGCTCTTCGGTGTGGAGGTATTTCAACAGAAATGCGGACAACAGGTGTCAAGCCGTGTGTTCCCTTTGTCAAGCTGTAATAAGTAGGGGTAAGGACGTTAACCACCTCGGAACATCCTCCCTTATACGTCACCTGCAGCGCATTCATAATAAGTCAGTGACAAGTTCAAAAACTTTGGGTGACAGCGGAAGCAGTCCACTGACCAGTAAATCCCTTCCTCTTGTAACCAAGCTCACGCAAACCACCCCACCAACTCCCTCAGTGTCAATTTCCTCCTTCCCCAGGAATGCCAATAGTCCTGCAGGCCATGTCACTGGCAATTCTGACGATTCCTCTCCTGCCTGGGATTCCTCCGATGCATCCTTGCGTGTAACGCCTACTGCTGCTGGCGCTGCTGTTGTTGCTGCTGGGAGTCGATGGTCATCCCAGAGGGGAAGTCGTAAGACCACTTTTACTACTTCCACCAAGCAATTGACTGTCCAACAGTCCTTTGCGAGGAAGATGAAATATCACAGCAGTCATCCTACTGCAAAGCGGATAACTGAGGCCTTGGCATCCTGGGTGGTGAGAAACGTGGTTCCGGTATCCATCATTACTGCATAGAGCCAACTAGAGACTTGTTGGAGGTACTGTGTCCCCGGTACCAAATACCATCTAGGTTCCATTTCTCTAGGCAGGCGATACCGAAAATGTACACAGACCTCAGAAAAAGAGTCACCAGTGTCCTAAAAAATGCAGCTGTACCCAATGTCCACTTAACCACGGACATGTGGACAAGTGGAGCAGGGCAGGGTCAGGACTATATGACTGTGACAGCCCACTGGGTAGATGTATGGACTCCCGCCGCAAGAACAGCAGCGGCGGCACCAGTAGCAGCATCTCGCAAACGCCAACTCTTTCCTAGGCAGGCTACGCTTTGTATCACCGCTTTCCAGAATACGCACACAGCTGAAAACCTCTTACGGCAACTGAGGAAGATCATCGCGGAATGGCTTACCCCAATTGGACTCTCCTGTGGATTTGTGGCATCGGACAACGCCAGCAATATTGTGTGTGCATTAAATATGGGCAAATTCCAGCACGTCCCATGTTTTGCACATACCTTGAATTTGGTGGTGCAGAATTATTTAAAAAACGACAGGGGCGTGCAAGAGATGCTGTCGGTGGCCAGAAGAATTGCGGGACACTTTCGGCGTACAGGCACCACGTACAGAAGACTGGAGCACCACCAAAAACTACTGAACCTGCCCTGCCATCATCTGAAGCAAGAAGTGGTAACGAGGTGGAATTCAACCCTCTATATGCTTCAGAGGTTGGAGGAGCAACAAAAGGCCATTCAAGCCTATACAATTGAGCACGATATAGGAGGTGGAATGCACCTGTCTCAAGCGCAGTGGAGAATGATTTCAACGTTGTGCAAGGTTCTGCTGCCCTTTGAACTTGCCACACGTGAAGTCAGTTCAGACACTGCCAGCCTGAGTCAGGTCATTCCCCTCATCAGGCTTTTGCAGAAGAAGCTGGAGACATTGAAGGAGGAGCTAACACGGAGCGATTCCGCTAGGCATGTGGGACTTGTGGATGGAGCCCTTAATTCGCTTAACAAGGATTCACGGGTGGTCAATCTGTTGAAATCAGAGCACTACATTTTGGCCACCATGCTCGATCCTAGATTTAAAGCCTACCTTGGATCTCTCTTTCCGGCAGACACAAGTCTGCTGGGGTTGAAAGACCTGCTGGTGAGAAAATTGTCAAGTCAAGCGGAACGCGACCTGTCAACATCTCCTCCTTCACATTCTCCCGCAACTGGGGGTGCGAGGAAAAGGCTCAGAATTCCGAGCCCACCCGCTGGCGGTGATGCAGGGCAGTCTGGAGCGACTGCTGATGCTGACATCTGGTCCGGACTGAAGGACCTGACAACGATTACGGACATGTCGTCTACTGTCACTGCATATGATTCTCTCACCATTGAAAGAATGGTGGAGGATTATATGAGTGACCGCATCCAAGTAGGCACGTCACACAGTCCATACTTATACTGGCAGGAAAAAGAGGCAATTTGGAGGCCCTTGCACAAACTGGCTTTATTCTACCTAAGTTGCCCTCCCACAAGTGTGTACTCCGAAAGAGTGTTTAGTGCCGCCGCTCACCTTGTCAGCAATCGGCGTACGAGGTTACATCCAGAAAATGCGGAGAAGATGATGTTCATTAAAATTAATTATAATCAATTCCTCCGCGGAGACATTGACCAGCAGCAATTGCCTCCACAAAGTACACAGGGAGCTGAGATGGTGGATTCCAGTGGGGACGAATTGATAATCTGTGAGGAGGGGGATGTACACGGTGATATATCGGAGGATGATGATGAGGTGGACATCTTGCCTCTGTAGAGCCAGTTTGTGCAAGGAGAGATTAATTGCTTCTTTTTTGGGGGGGGTCCAAACCAACCCGTCATATCAGTCACAGTCGTGTGGCAGACCCTGTCACTGAAATGATGGGTTGGTTAAAGTGTGCATGTCCTGTTTTGTTTATACAACATAAGGGTGGGTGGGAGGGCCCAAGGACAATTCCATCTTGCACCTCTTTTTTCTTTTATTTTTCTTTGCGTCATGTGCTGTTTGGGGAGGGTTTTTTGGAAGGGCCATCCTGCGTGACACTGCAGTGCCACTCCTAGATGGGCCCGGTGTTTGTGTCGGCCACTAGGGTCGCTAATCTTACTCACACAGCTACCTCATTGCGCCTCTTTTTTTCTTTGCGTCATGTGCTGTTTGGGGAGGGTTTTTTGGAAGGGACATCCTGCGTGACACTGCAGTGCCACTCCTAAATGGGCCCGGTGTTTGTGTCGGCCACTACGGTCGCTAATCTTACTCACACAGCTACCTCATTGCGCCTCTTTTTTTCTTTGCGTCATGTGCTGTTTGGGGAGGGTTTTTTTGGAAGGGACATCCTGCGTGACACTGCAGTGCCACTCCTAAATGGGCCCGGTGTTTGTGTCGGCCACTAGGGTCGCTAATCTTACTCACACAGCTACCTCATTGTGCCTCTTTTTTTCTTTGCGTCATGTGCTGTTTGGGGAGGGTTTTTTGGAAGGGACATCCTACGTGACACTGCAGTGCCACTCCTAGATGGGCCCGGTGTTTGTGTCGGCCACTAGGGTCGCTAATCTTACTCACACAGCTACCTCATTGCGCCTCTTTTTTTCTTTGCGTCATGTGCTGTTTGGGGAGGGTTTTTTGGAAGGGACATCCTGCGTGACACTGCAGTGCCACTCCTAAATGGGCCCGGTGTTTGTGTCGGCCACTACGGTCGCTAATCTTACTCACACAGCTACCTCATTGCGCCTCTTTTTTTCTTTGCGTCATGTGCTGTTTGGGGAGGGTTTTTTGGAAGGGACATCCTGCGTGACACTGCAGTGCCACTCCTAAATGGGCCCGGTGTTTGTGTCGGCCACTAGGGTCGCTTATCTTACTCACACAGTCAGCTACCTCATTGCGCCTCTTTTTTTCTTTGCGTCATGTGCTGTTTGGGGAGGGTTTTTTGGAAGGGCCATCCTGCGTGACACTGCAGTGCCACTCCTAAATGGGCCCGGTGTTTGTGTCGGCCACTAGGGTCTCTTATCTTACTCACACAGTCAGCTACCTCATTGCGCCTCTTTTTTTCTTTGCGTCATGTGCTGTTTGGGGAGGGTTTTTTGGAAGGGACATCCTGCGTGACACTGCAGTGCCACTCCTAAATGGGCCCGGTGTTTGTGTCGGCCACTAGGGTCGCTAATCTTACTCACACAGCTACCTCATTGCGCCTCTTTTTTTCTTTGCGTCATGTGCTGTTTGGGGAGGGTTTTTTGGAAGGGACATCCTGCGTGACACTGCAGTGCCACTCCTAGATGGGCCAGGTGTTTGTGTCGGCCACTAGGGTCGCTTAGCTTAGTCATCCAGCGACCTCGGTGCAAATTTTAGGACTAAAAATAATATTGTGAGGTGTGAGGTATTCAGAATAGACTGAAAATGAGTGGAAATTATGGTTTTTGAGGTTAATAATAATATGGGATCAAAATGACCCCCAAATTCTATGATTTAAGCTGTTTTTTAGGGTTTTTTGAAAAAAACACCCGAATCCAAAACACACCCGAATCCGACAAAAAAAATTCGGTGAGGTTTTGCCAAAACGCGGTCGAACCCAAAACACGGCCGCGGAACCGAACCCAAAACCAAAACACAAAACCCGAAAAATTTCAGGCGCTCATCACTACCCAAATATAGACGTAGTGAGTTAGTGCCCTACACAGGGGCTAGGTTGTTTTTGTTTTGTTTTATTTATGCTGACATAAAGTATTATTATCCTTTATTTATATGGTGCCACAAGGGTTCTGCAGCACCCAGTTACAGAGTATATAAACAAATAATCAAAACCGAAAAACAGTATAAACCAGAGGTTCCCAAACTGTGTGCCATGGCTCCCTGGGGTGCCTCGGGACACTTGCAGGGGTGCCCTGGGTTGGTGGTCCAGGACCAATTCAAAATATTCATGGTCAAAATAATAGGCAAAACCCGTGCTGGTGGCTGCCAGTCATAAAGTATATGGCCAAACAGTAGCAAATCTTGTCCCTCACCACACAACTGATCCTAAGGATGACATATAAACGCGATCTACTTAATGTAATATTTCTTTCTAAATTTCTCAATAAGAAATTTTTGGCCTAGGGGTGCCGTGAAAAAAATTCTGATATTCTAGGGCGCCGTGATTTAAAAAAGTTTGGAAACCACTGGTATAAACAATATAGGACAAGTACAGGGTAAATAAACGTAGCTACATCAGCAGATGACACTGGAATAAGTATCAGGTGGCAGATAACCGCGGAATTTGGTGCAGTTGAAGATTATTAAAGTAAAAAAAGGATAAGCACATGAGGGAAGAGGTGTTAGGATCTCCTGCTCTGTGCTGCCACGTCGCCATGGCAACCGGGAGGCAAGTGTTAGCGAAGTAACCTGAGCGCAGCTGATACTCCGGTCTGGGTTTTTACTGTGTAGTGGTTACAGGATCTGTGCACGGCAGGGAATCCGGCGCTGGTTTTGTGCTCACAGTCTGTGAGGTCTGAGTGGGGCGTGGACAGCACCTGCTATATAAACCATCCTCTCAGGCTAGGCAAATGCTGCTGAATCTTTGTTTGTTAGTCAGTTCCAGAGAGTTAGCTAGTACTGTGTGACTTTGTATTTACTTGTTGCTTACTGCGAATAGGCCTTGGGATTCGGTACTTCATTCTGCCAATCCGGACCTAGCAGTAAGACTGGAGTCAGTTGTTTGACCTGCTGGGGTTCTTTTGCTATTCTGTGAACCCAGCAGGTTTGCGGCTGTACTCTCAGACCTGCTTGCTTAATCCTCCCTCACTGTGCAGGGCGTCCAGGTGTCAGTTTAGTGGCAGTAAGCTGAACCTGTGCCCTGCAAGTGGGGGTTAGGATTGTGGATACTCTCCTTGTGTCTATATTTCTATCTCTGACCAAGGAGTTTATTCCCACACCCGTTGGTAACCCTTTGGGGTTTTCTCTGTTGCTCTTAGCAACATCATTTCAGGTGCTCCACATGTTAAATCACTACACATCGCTTCATTGTCCGCTCTATTCCATCTGAGCATTCCTGACACTAGGGAGACACACAATTCCTGAGCCTTTGGGCTTCTCCGTTCACTTTGTGTTTATTAGTTATTCCATCACCTCCTGTGTATGTTATGTTATACTGTCTGTGAGTTCGTTTGCTTCGCTTCCCTCTCTGTTCATACACCGGTATACTCCTGTTAGCACTGGTGTTCGTAACATATTCAGCAGCCCTACTCCTGTTGAAATTTTGTGGGAATATGGAGCATACCCCTCAAAATACTTTGCAACAGGTGGTCGATCAGGTGCAGGTCCTGACTCGACAATTTAATGAGATGTCCATTAAAATGAACACCCCGCAGGCCGCTAGCGGAGCTCCCGCAGCAGCAGCGGCAAGTTCAGGGGTTAAGGAGCCGAAAGTAAATCTCCCGGATCGTTTTTCTGGAGATTGCTCGCAGTTCTTTTGTTTCAAGGAGAGCTGTAAGCTATATTTCAGGCTTAGGCCCCAGTCTTCTGGGTCGGAGATTCAGCGGGTGGGCATGGTGATTTCCTTGCTACAAGGAGACCCACAGGTCTGGGCATATGGGTTACAGCCTGACTGTCCGTCGCTTAAAAGTGTTGATGCTTTTTTTTACGGCACTGGGCATTTTGTATGATGACCCTGACAAGATGGCTTCAGCCGAGGCTCAGATTACGGTTCTTAAGCAAGGGCGACGGCCAGCTGAGGTTTATAGTACGGAGTTTTCGGAGGTTGGCTCATGATACCCAGTGGAATGACCCAGCCCTGAGAAACCAGTACCGAAGGGGCCTTTCTGACCAGATAAAGGACCAACTGGTACAATATCCCTCGCCTGATAGCTTAGATCAGCTCATGCAGTTATCCATCCGGGTGGATAGATGGCTGAGAGAGCGTAGGCTTGAAAGGGAGACCGCAGTTTCCTTTTTTCCCAAGGGAACCTCAGACTCTGAGGAATATTCCGAGGAGTCTATGCAGATTGGGGCTACCCGCCTCTCCTCACGTGAGAAGACGCGGAGGAGACAGCAGGATTTGTGTTTGTACTGTGGGAATAAAGGTCATGTTGTAGTATCATGCCCAGAAAAACCGGAAAACTTCAGGGCCTGAGGGTGATGGGAAATATCCTGTCAGGCCAGAAGTCAGAATTTCCTAAAAAGACTTTTCTCATTCCGGTGACTTTGGAGATCCTCGGTCAAACTGTCAAGACTGAGGCCTTTGTTGACAGTGGGGCCGATGGGGTTTTCATGGACCGTCAATTCGCCCTGGAACACTCTGTTCCCTCAGTACCTTTGGCATCAGAGATTGAGATCTGTGGGTTAAACGGGGAACCATTGTCCCAGGGTAAAATTACCTCCTGCACCAGCCAAATTCCTTTGTTTATTGGAGCCACACACTCTGAAAAATTGTCTTTTTATGTGACTGTCTGTTCTTTTGCCCCATTGGTTTTGGGGTTACCCTGCTTAAGGGCCCATAACCCCTTAATTTGACTGGGTCTCTGGGGAGATTCTAAGTTGGGGTAGTGATTGTTTCAGGAGTTGCTTGAGCCTTCCAGTCAGGCTCTCGCAGCTAAGTTTGCCAGGATTGCCAGGATGTTATGCAGATTTTGCGGATGTGTTCTCCAAAAAAGTTGCGGAGGTACTACCTCCCCATCGCCCCTATGACTGTGCCATTGATTTGTTGCCGGATGCTAAGCTTCCCAAGAGCAGGTTGTACTCCCTGTCACGTCCTGAGACTCAGGCTATGGCAGAGTGCATTCAGGAGAACTTGGCTAAGGGATTTATCAGACCCTCACAGTCCCCAGTTGGGTCGGGGTTCTTTTTCGTGGGTAAAAAGGACGGTTTGTTGCGACCCTGCATCAACTTCAGGGAATTGAACCGTATCATGATTAAAAACTCGTACCCACTGCCTCTCATTTCGGTTTTGTTTGACCAGCTTCGTACTGCCACCATTTTTTCTAAGATTGACCTACACGGTGCTTACAATCTAATCCGAATAAGAGAGGGGGATGAATGGAAGACTGCCTTTAATACCCACTCAGGGCATTATGAATATTTGGTGATGCCTTTTGGGCTCTCTAATGCCCCGGCAGTCTTCCAGGAATTCATGAACGATGTGCTCAGGGAATATTTGGATAGATTCTTAGTTGTTTATCTAGATGACATCCTAATCTTCTCTCATTCCCTGGAGGAACATCGGAAGCATGTACGCTTAGTCCTCCAGAAACTCAGAGACCACCAGCTTGGGGCGAAGCTGGAGAAGTGCGAGTTTGAAGTCCAGCAAATCGCATTTCTAGGGTATATTATCTCCTCAGAAGGTTTCCAAATGGAGGGTTCTAAGGTACAGGCAGTCCTGGATTGGGTGCAGCCCACTAGTTTGAAGGCGCTTCAGCGTTTTCTGGGCTTTGCGAATTTTTATAGACGGTTTATCGCTGGATTTTCGTCTAAAGTGGCCCCCTTGGTGGCACTCACTTAGAAAGGGGCGGATGTTGCTCACTGGTCTTGTGAGGCCAAAGCGGCCTTTGCCCGTCTCAAAAGGGCATTTGTCTCGGCCAAGGTGCTGCGACACCCAGATCCAGAGCGTCCTTTTGTGGTAGAAGTGGATGCCTTTGAGATAGGTATTGGGGCAGTGCTCTCTCAGATGGGGGTGTCTGATAATCGCCTTCATCCCTGTGCTTACTTTTCCCGTAAATTTTCGTCTGCCGAGATGAATTATGATGTGGGTAACCGGGAATTGTTGGCTATAAAGGATGCACTCGGGGAGTGGAGACACTGGCTTGAGGGGGCTAAGTTTGTGGTCTCAATTCTCACCGACCATAAGAATCTGGCATATTTAGAGTCAGCGAAGCAGCTCAATGCCAGGCAGGCACGATGGGCTTTGTTTTTTGCTCGCTTTAATTTTTTGATAACATATCGCCCTGGGTCAAAAAACATCAAGGCTGATGCGCTCTCGCGGAGTTTTGCTCCAGTTCAAGAGACCACCGAGGAGCCATTGCCCATTGTGTCCCCATCATGTATTAAAGTGGGCATTACCCAGGACCTCTTGTCATTAGTCCTTAGAGCACAGGAGCAGGCTCCTCCAGACCTTCCGGTAGGTCTCTTGTTTGTGCCTCCTAGGTTAAGACAGCGAGTGTTCCTGGAATTCCATGCCAAGAGGTCGGCAGGGCATCCGGGTATTGCCAGAACTCGGAAGTTGCTGTCTAGGGCGGTGTGGTGGCCCTCGTGGCTAGGGATGTGGATCAGTGGGTTCGGGCATGTGACGTTTGTGCCCGAAATAAAACTCCTAGAGGGGTTCCTGTCGGCCCATTACATCCACTCTCTATTCCGTCTAAGCCATGGACCCACATTTCCATGGATTTTGTGGTGGACTTGCCCAAATCCTCGGGGATGACAGCCATTTGGGTTGTCGTTGACAGGTTTTCGAAGATGGCGCATTTCGTTCCACTGGTTGGGTTGCCATCGGCCAGACGCCTGTCTGAGTTATTTATGCAGCATGTTGTGCGCCTCCACGGGTTGCCACTTGATGTGGTCTCTGACCGTGGATCCCAGTTTGTGGCCAAATTCTGGAGGGCATTTTGTTCTGATCTCCAGATTTCTGTGAGCTTGTCGTCAGGCTACCATCCACAGTCTAATGGGCAGACTGAGAGGGTGAACCAGTCCTTGGAGCAGTTCCTCAGGTGTTATGTCTCCAAGTGTCATACTGACTGGGTTGCTCATCTGTCCATGGCGGAGTTTGCCTATAACAACGCGGCTCACTCTGCTACAGGGATCTCTCCCTTCCTTTGTGTGTATGGGCATCATCCTAAGGCCAATTCTTTTGACCCCCTGGATTCCACGTCTGGTGGTTCCTCTGTTGTTTCGGTCCTTAGGGGTATTTGGAGGAGAGTGAAGAAAGCCCTTGTGTCTGTGTCATTAGTGACCAAAAGGGTTTTTGATAAGCGGAGAAGACCCTGCAGCTTCAAATTAGGAGACTTCGTCTGGTTGTCCACCAAGAATTTGAAGTTGAGACAGCCATCTCATAAGTTTGGCCCCCGGTTCATCGGCCCTTATAAGATCACCAGGGTTATCAATCCGGTGGCGTTTCAGTTAGATCTGCCCGTTCATTGGGTATCAATAAAACATTTCATTGTTCCCTTTTAAAACTGGCGGTTAATAATCCTTCTTCCAGTGGAAGACCTTCTCCTCTTCTGATACGGGGTCAGAGGGAGTTTGTGGTTGAAAGGGTTCTTGACTCCAAGATGGTTCGGGGTCGGCTGTCATTTTTGGTGCACTGGAAGGGGTATGGCCCGGAGGAGCGGTCGTGGGTGCGCAGTTGTGATCTTCATGCCCCCAGACTGATACGCTCTTTCTTCTCGCAGTTCCCCGATAAACCCGGTGGTAGGGGTTCTTTGACCCCTCGTCAGAGGGGGGGTACTGTTAGGATCTCCTGCTCTGTGCTGCCACGTCGCCATGGCAACCGGGAGGCAAGTGTTAGCGAAGTAACCTGAGCGCAGCTGATACTCCGGTCCGGGTTTTTACTGTGTAGTGGTTACAGGATCTGTGCACGGCAGGGAATCCGGCGCTGGTTTTGTGCTCACAGTCTGTGAGATCTGAGTGGGGCGTGGACAGCACCTGCTATATAAACCATCCTCTCAGGCTAGGCAAATGCTGCTGAATCTTTGTTTGTTAGTCAGTTCCAGAGAGTTAGCTGGTACTGTGTGACTTTGTATTTACTTGTTGCTTACTGCGAATAGGCCTTGGGATTCGGTACTTCATTCTGCCAATCCGGACCTAGCAGTAAGACTGGAGTCAGTTGTTTGACCTGCTGGGGTTCTTTTGCTATTCTGTGAACCCAGCAGGTTTGCGGCTGTACTCTCAGACCTGCTTGCTTAATCCTCCCTCACTGTGCAGGGCGTCCAGGTGTCAGTTTAGTGGCAGTAAGCTGAACCTGTGCCCTGCAAGTGGGGGTTAGGATTGTGGATACTCTCCTTGTGTCTATATTTCTATCTCTGACCAAGGAGTTTATTCCCACACCCGTTGGTAACCCTTTGGGGTTTTCTCTGTTGCTCTTAGCAACATCATTTCAGGTGCTCCACATGTTAAATCACTACACATCGCTTCATTGTCCGCTCTATTCCATCTGAGCATTCCTGACACTAGGGAGACACACAATTCCTGAGCCTTTGGGCTTCTCCGTTCACTTTGTGTTTATTAGTTATTCCATCACCTCCTGTGTATGTTATGTTATACTGTCTGTGAGTTCGTTTGCTTCGCTTCCCTCTCTGTTCATACACCGGTATACTCCTGTTAGCACTGGTGTGCGTAACATATTCAGCAGCCCTACTCCTGTTGAAATTTTGTGGGAATATGGAGCATACCCCTCAAAATACTTTGCAACAGGTGGTCGATCAGGTGCAGGTCCTGACTCGACAATTTAATGAGATGTCCATTAAAATGAACACCCCGCAGGCCGCTAGCGGAGCTCCCGCAGCAGCAGCGGCAAGTTCAGGGGTTAAGGAGCCGAAAGTAAATCTCCCGGATCGTTTTTCTGGAGATTGCTCGCAGTTCTTTTGTTTCAAGGAGAGCTGTAAGCTATATTTCAGGCTTAGGCCCCAGTCTTCTGGGTCGGAGATTCAGCGGGTGGGCATGGTGATTTCCTTGCTACAAGGAGACCCACAGGTCTGGGCATATGGGTTACAGCCTGACTGTCCGTCGCTTAAAAGTGTTGATGCTTTTTTTTACGGCACTGGGCATTTTGTATGATGACCCTGACAAGATGGCTTCAGCCGAGGCTCAGATTACGGTTCTTAAGCAAGGGCGACGGCCAGCTGAGGTTTATAGTACGGAGTTTCGGAGGTTGGCTCATGATACCCAGTGGAATGACCCAGCCCTGAGAAACCAGTACCGAAGGGGCCTTTCTGACCAGATAAAGGACCAACTGGTACAATATCCCTCGCCTGATAGCTTAGATCAGCTCATGCAGTTATCCATCCGGGTGGATAGATGGCTGAGAGAGCGTAGGCTTGAAAGGGAGACCGCAGTTTCCTTTTTTCCCAAGGGAACCTCAGACTCTGAGGAATATTCCGAGGAGTCTATGCAGATTGGGGCTACCCGCCTCTCCTCGCGTGAGAAGATGCGGAGGAGACAGCAGGGTTTGTGTTTGTACTGTGGGAATAAAGGTCATGTTGTAGTATCATGCCCAGAAAAACCGGAAAACTTCAGGGCCTGAGGGTGATGGGAAATATCCTGTCAGGCAAGAAGTCAGAATTTCCTAAAAAGACTTTTCTCATTCCGGTGACTTTGGAGATCCTCGGTCAAACTGTCAAGACTGAGGCCTTTGTTGACAGTGGGGCTGATGGGGTTTTCATGGACCGTCAATTCGCCCTGGAACACTCTGTTCCCTCAGTACCTTTGGCATCAGAGATTGAGATCTGTGGGTTAAACGGGGAACCATTGTCCCAGGGTAAAATTACCTCCTGCACCAGCCAAATTCCTTTGTTTATTGGAGCCACACACTCTGAAAAATTGTCTTTTTATGTGACTGTCTGTTCTTTTGCCCCATTGGTTTTGGGGTTACCCTGCTTAAGGGCCCATAACCCTCAATTTGACTGGGTCTCTGGGGAGATTCTAAGTTGGGGTAGTGATTGTTTCAGGAGTTGCTTGAGCCTTCCAGTCAGGCTCTCGCAGCTAAGTTTGCCAGGATTGCCAGGATGTTATGCAGATTTTGCGGATGTGTTCTCCAAAAAAGTTGCGGAGGTACTACCTCCCCATCACCCCTATGACTGTGCCATTGATTTGTTGCCGGATGCTAAGCTTCCCAAGAGCAGGTTGTACTCCCTGTCACGTCCTGAGACTCAGGCTATGGCAGAGTACATTCAGGAGAACTTGGCTAAGGGATTTATCAGACCCTCACAGTCCCCAGTTGGGTCGGGGTTCTTTTTCGTGGGTAAAAAGGACGGTTCGTTGCGACCCTGCATCGACTTCAGGGAATTGAACCGTATCATGATTAAAAACTCGTACCCACTGCCTCTCATTTCGGTTTTGTTTGACCAGCTTCGTACTGCCACCCTTTTTTCTAAGATTGACCTACGCGGTGCTTACAATCTAATCCGAATAAGAGAGGGGAATGAATGGAAGACTGCCTTTAATACCCACTCAGGGCATTATGAATATTTGGTGATGCCTTTTGGGCTCTCTAATGCCCCGGCAGTCTTCCAGGAATTCATGAACGATGTGCTCAGGGAATATTTGGATAGATTCTTAGTTGTTTATCTAGATGACATCCTAATCTTCTCTCATTCCCTGGAGGAACATCGGAAGCATGTACGCTTAGTCCTCCAGAAACTCAGAGACCACCAGCTTGGGGCGAAGCTGGAGAAGTGCGAGTTTGAAGTCCAGCAAATCGCATTTCTAGGGTATATTATCTCCTCAGAAGGTTTCCAAATGGAGGGTTCTAAGGTACAGGCAGTGCTGGATTGGGTGCAGCCCACTAGTTTGAAGGCGCTTCAGCGTTTTCTGGGCTTTGCAAATTTTTATAGACGGTTTATCGCTGGATTTTCGTCTAAAGTGGCCCCCTTGGTGGCACTCACTTAGAAAGGGGCGGATGTTGCTCACTGGTCTTGTGAGGCCAAAGCGGCCTTTGCCCGTCTCAAAAGGGCATTTGTCTCGGCCAAGGTGCTGCGACACCCAGATCCAGAGCGTCCTTTTGTGGTAGAAGTGGATGCCTTTGAGATAGGTATTGGGGCAGTGCTCTCTCAGATGGGGGTGTCTGATAATCGCCTTCATCCCTGTGCTTACTTTTCCCGTAAATTTTCGTCTGCCGAGATGAATTATGATGTGGGTAACCGGGAATTGTTGGCTATAAAGGATGCACTCGGGGAGTGGAGACACTGGCTTGAGGGGGCTAAGTTTGTGGTCTCAATTCTCACCGACCATAAGAATCTGGCATATTTAGAGTCAGCGAAGCGGCTCAATGCCAGGCAGGCACGATGGGCTTTGTTTTTTGCTCGCTTTAATTTTTTGATAACATATCGCCCTGGGTCAAAAAACATCAAGGCTGATGCGCTCTCGCAGAGTTTTGCTCCAGTTCAAGAGACCACCGAGGAGCCATTGCCCATTGTGTCCCCATCATATATTAAAGTGGGCATTACCCAGGACCTCTTGTCATTAGTCCTTAGAGCACAGGAGCAGGCTCCTCCAGACCTTCCGGTAGGTCTCTTGTTTGTGCCTCCTAGGTTAAGACAGCAAGTGTTCCTGGAATTCCATGCCAAGAGGTCGGCAGGGCATCCGGGTATTGCCAGAACTCGGGAGTTGCTGTCTAGGGCGGTGTGGTGGCCCTCGGTGGCTAGGGATGTGGATCAGTGGGTTCGGGCATGTGACGTTTGTGCCCGAAATAAAACTCCTAGAGGGGTTCCTGTCGGCCCATTACATCCACTCTCTATTCCGTCTAAGCCATGGACCCACATTTCCATGGATTTTGTGGTGGACTTGCCCAAATCCTCGGGGATGACAGCCATTTGGGTTGTCGTTGACAGGTTTTCGAAGATGGCGCATTTCGTTCCACTGGTTGGGTTGCCATCGGCCAGACGCCTGTCTGAGTTATTTATGCAGCATGTTGTGCGCCTCCACGGGTTGCCACTTGATGTGGTCTCTGACCGTGGATCCCAGTTTGTGGCCAAATTCTGGAGGGCATTTTGTTCTGATCTCCAGATTTCTGTGAGCTTGTCGTCAGGCTACCATCCACAGTCTAATGGGCAGACTGAGAGGGTGAACCAGTCCTTGGAGCAGTTCCTCAGGTGTTATGTCTCCAAGTGTCATACTGACTGGGTTGCTCATCTGTCCATGGCGGAGTTTGCCTATAACAACGCGGCTCACTCTGCTACAGGGATCTCTCCCTTCCTTTGTGTGTATGGGCATCATCCTAAGGCCAATTCTTTTGACCCCCTGGATTCCACGTCTGGTGGTTCCTCTGTTGTTTCGGTCCTTAGGGGTATTTGGAGGAGAGTGAAGAAAGCCCTTGTGTCTGTGTCATTAGTGACCAAAAGGGTTTTTGATAAGCGGAGAAGACCCTGCAGCTTCAAATTAGGAGACTTCGTCTGGTTGTCCACCAAGAATTTGAAGTTGAGACAGCCATCTCATAAGTTTGGCCCCCGGTTCATCGGCCCTTATAAGATCACCAGGGTTATCAATCCGGTGGCGTTTCAGTTAGATCTGCCCGTTCATTGGGTATCAATAAAACATTTAATTGTTCCCTTTTAAAACTGGCGGTTAATAATCCTTCTTCCAGTGGAAGACCTTCTCCTCTTCTGATACGGGGTCAGAGGGAGTTTGTGGTTGAAAGGGTTCTTGACTCCAAGATGGTTCGGGGTCGGCTGTCATTTTTGGTGCACTGGAAGGGGTATGGCCCGGAGGAGCGGTCGTGGGTGCGCAGTTGTGATCTTCATGCCTTCAGACTGATACGCTCTTTCTTCTCGCAGTTCCCCGATAAACCCGGTGGTAGGGGTTCTTTGACCCCTCGTCAGAGGGGGGGTACTGTTAGGATCTCCTGCTCTGTGCTGCCACGTCGCCATGGCAACCGGGAGGCAAGTGTTAGCGAAGTAACCTGAGCGCAGCTGATACTCCGGTCCGGGTTTTTACTGTGTAGTGGTTACAGGATCTGTGCACGGCAGGGAATCCGGCGCTGGTTTTGTGCTCACAGTCTGTGAGGTCTGAGTGGGGCGTGGACAGCACCTGCTATATAAACCATCCTCTCAGGCTAGGCAAATGCTGCTGAATCTTTGTCTGTTAGTCAGTTCCAGAGAGTTAGCTGGTACTGTGTGACTTTGTATTTACTTGTTGCTTACTGCGAATAGGCCTTGGGATTCGGTACTTCATTCTGCCAATCCGGACCTAGCAGTAAGACTGGAGTCAGTTGTTTGACCTGCTGGGGTTCTTTTGCTATTCTGTGAACCCAGCAGGTTTGCGGCTGTACTCTCAGACCTGCTTGCTTAATCCTCCCTCACTGTGCAAGGCGTCCAGGTGTCAGTTTAGTGGCAGTAAGCTGAACCTGTGCCCTGCAAGTGGGGGTTAGGATTGTGGATACTCTCCTTGTGTCTATATTTCTATCTCTGACCAAGGAGTTTATTCCCACACCCGTTGGTAACCCTTTGGGGTTTTCTCTGTTGCTCTTAGCAACATCATTTCAGGTGCTCCACATGTTAAATCACTACACATCGCTTCATTGTCCGCTCTATTCCATCTGAGCATTCCTGACACTAGGGAGACACCCAATTCCTGAGCCTTTGGGCTTCTCCGTTCACTTTGTGTTTATTAGTTATTCCATCACCTCCTGTGTATGTTATGTTATACTGTCTGTGAGTTCATTTGCTTCGCTTCCCTCTCTGTTCATACACCGGTATACTCCTGTTAGCACTGGTGTGCGTAACAAGAGGGCCCTACTCGTGAGAGCTTACATTTTAAGAGGGAGGGGTAGACAGACAGTGGTGACACAGATAGGGTACACAGAGAATAGCATTATTGCATTTATTCATCGCTGAGTGTAGACTCTGACTTAGCATCTAGACATTGTACCAAAACACCCCTACAGCATATTTTGGAACATTTGAGTGGCCGGCCCAGGTGCAAAAATATACTTTGGGCCCCCTTCCTCTGACACTGCCCGATTTCATAATATGCCACATGCCAGTGGGTGACAGGGAGAGGCAGAGGATGACAGGGAGAATCAGTGGGTAGCAGAGAGAGGCACAGAGTGACAGGGAGAGGCAGGGCTGGACTGCCCACCTGGCACTTCTGGCATGTGCCAAAAGGGCCAATGGTCTGGTGGGCCGGTCTGGACACACAGAGAGCCGGAACTGCCCACGTCAAAGAAATATGGGGGCATGGCACAAGTCCACACCCCCTGACTCATGGCACGCCCTCGTGAACAGTGTCCTCGCGCCTCCCTTACATGCGTGCGCCCTCTTCATGTGCTAGGGTTCAAAAGTGGCCTCAGTCCATCCCTGGGGAGAGGTAACAGGGGGAGGCAGTGGGTGACAGGGTGTGGGTGACAGGCATACAAACATACAGTCCTGCACTCAGTCCTGTGTTCTGTGGAGACCAGGGGGGGATGTACTTTGGTGATGTTAGGTGTTGAAAGAAAGTCTTCCTGTCCAGGGGAAAACTCACTGTTAGTCTGGGCAGCAGTGGGTTCCTTAGTCCCCAAGAGCCCTAGTGCGAGGCACCTGTGCACTAAAATGGTAGTTCCACCTCTGCCTCTAGTGAGTTAATTACCCTATCTCACAATTGATTAAGAAGTGGTTTGCAAAAGATCTGCGCATAAAAGGTGGACTGCAGCAGCTTAAAGGAGAGATGGATGCTTACTGCATCAGCATAATGGAGTACTCATTAATGTGGTGAGTGGAGTATTGAAATTAAAAATTGTCTGTGTATGTGCAAAAAATGTGATGCAAAGTGCAAATGTGTGTAATTTTCAAGTGGTGATGTATATACTATGTCCTTCAAGAGAAATGTGTCAAATCACAAATATTGAAGAATGTCTGCAAGCAAAAAGCAAAATGTGAATTTGTTACAGTAGAGAAAGGGTTAATAAAAAAAAAGTGTGTTTTATCTTGCTGGAAGCTCAAGTCTATTTACCTATTGTTAAAACACAATGTATCTCATCTAATGTTGTGTGGACATTTCTTTTGCAAGGCAGTTAAAGAGAAATGGCGGGATGTAATGCTGCCTGCGTTCGGACTTGTAAGTGATTGCCCCTTTAAAAAAAACATCCGACTTCATCCAGAATCCCGCATGTTGGCTGAACTCAGGCGGCATTACATCCCACCCAAAGTGTCATGTCATATGCTGGTCATTGTAGTGCCACATGAAGCAAGATGTTTTGCTGTTTTAAAAACAAAGTGTGGTACAAGTAACAACAATGGCAGTTCCCGTCAAATAATTATGGAAAATAAAAAGAAATGTGCTAATAGGAAAAAGGCCATTTTAAATAAAAAGTGACAGACACCAATTTGTTTTAGGAGAATAGACTATTGTCCTATGCTCTTTATGGGGGTGTCATTATTTGATCACTAGGAAAGTCAGATACTGCTTCGCTCATACATCACGAGATAACATGGTGGACTTTGGGATGGACTTGATGCAGGCTAAGGGGTATATGCAATTGCGGTCGAATTCCCGAAATTGTCGAAAAACTGGACTTTTTCGCCAAAAAAAAAAAATCGACAATGCAATTCAGTACTTTCCGTCAAAAAAAACGGACTTTCAGAATTCGACTTTTTGAAATTCGACATTTGTCAAATTCGACATTTCTGCAATGGTACAAATGCAGTAATTCGCCAAAAGTATATTCAATTGAAGTTTGGAAATTCGACAACAGTGCTTTTAGACAGTAAATTCGTCATTTTCAATCCGCCACACTTTGGTGGGGGAATCTAATAAAAAAATTTTAAAACATGTTTTTTTTGGTGTTTTTTTTATTGGTAATAGCATATCTATTTATATTAGAAAAATACAAACAGAGAACCCAGCACCTGCGAGTGGTAAGTGCATAGCTGTGCCCCGCTTCTGGTGCGGTGAGTGCTGTGGTTTTTACTCTGTGTGTATTTATATTAGAAGGGATTAGGTACTTGGTTTGTCTATTTTGGAGGCACAAGTATTATTTATATATTTTTAAAAATATTATTATTATTATTATTATTATTATTATTTTTTTAAATGGAATGGTAAAATCCCGGAAAAAAATGGCGTGGGGTCCCCCCTCCAAAGCATAACCAGCCTCGGGCTCTTCGAGCCGGTCCTGGTTCTAAAAATCCGGGGGGGGAAAAAATGACAGGGGATCCCCCGTATTTTTAAAACCAGCACCGGCCTCTCTGCGCCTGGTGCTGGTGCAAAAAATACGGGGGACAAAAAAGAGTAGGGGTCCCCCGTATTTTTTACACCAGCATCGGGCTCCACTAGCTGGACAGATAATGCCACAGCCGGGGGTCACTTTTATACAGCGCCCTGCGGGCGTGGCATTAAATACCCAACTAGTCACCCCTGGCCGGGGTACCCTGGGGCAGTGGGGACCCCTTCAATCAAGGGGTCCCCCCCAGCCACCCAAGGGCCAGGGGTGAAGCCCGAGGCTGTCCCCCCCATCCAAGGGCTGCGGATGGGGGGCTGATAGCCTTGAGAAATTTGAAAGAATATTGTTTTTTCCAGCAGTACTACAAGTCCCAGCAAGCCTCCCCCGCAAGCTGGTACTTGGAGAACCACAAGTACCAGCATGCGGGAGAAAAACGGGCCCGCTGGTACCTGTAGTTCTACTGGAAAAAAAATACCCAAATAAAAACAGGACACGCACACCGTGATAGTAAAACTTTATTACACACGTCGACACACACATACTTACCTATGTTCACACGCCGACCTCTGTCCACTTGTCCAAGTAGAATCCACGTGTACCTGTGAATAAAATTATACTCACCTCAATCCAGTGTCCAGATTATATAATCCTCGTACTTGGCAAAACAACAAAACGAACACCCGGACCAAACGGACTGAAAGGGGTCCCATGTTTACACATGGGACCCCTTTCCACGAATGCCGGGACCCCACGTGACTGCTGTCACAGAAGGTCCCTTCAGCCAATCAGGAAGCGCTACTTCGTGGCACTCACCTGATTGGCTGTATGCGCGTCTGCTGTCAGACAGCGCATCGCACAGCTCCCTCCATTAGTTTCAATGGTGGGAACTTTGAGGGTAGCGGTGGGGTTACCCGCGGTCAGCCGCTGACCGCGGGTGACCTCACCACTGACGCAAAGTTCCCACCATTGAATATAATGGAGAGGCTTTGCGATGCGCTGTCTGACAGCAGACGCGCATACAGCCAATCAGGTGAGTGCCACGAAGTAGCGCTTCCTGATTGGCTGAAGGGACCTTTCTGTGACAGCAGTCACGTGGGGTCCCGGCATTCGTGGAAAGGGGTCCCATGTGTAAACATGGGACCCTTTTCAGTCCGTTTGGTCCGGGTGTTCGTTTTGTTGTTTTGCCAAGTACGAAGGTTATTTTAAAAGATCCGGACACTGGATTGAGGTGAGTAGAATTTTTTTCACAGGTACCCCGGATTCTTCAGTGACGAGGGGGGCGTGGCAGTCGGCGGGTCAACATAGGTAAGTATGTGTGTGTCGGCAGGTGTGAAATAAAGTTTTACTTTCACGGTGTGTGTCTCCTGTTTTTATTTGGGTATTTTTTTCCCAGTAGAACTACAGGTACCAGCGGGCCCGTTTTTCTCCTGCATGCTAATACTTGTGGTTCTCCAAGTACCAGCTTGCGGGGACTCGTAGTACTACTGGAAAAAAACAATATTCTTTCAAATTTCTCAAGGCTATCAGCCCCCCATCCGCAGCCCTTGGATGGGGGGGACAGCCTCGGGCTTCACCCCTGGCCCTTGGGTGGCTGGGGGGACGGGACCCCTTGATTGAAGGGGTCCCCACTCCCCCAGGGTACCCCGGCCAGGGGTGACTAGTTGGGTATTTAATGCCACGGCCGCAGGGCGCTGTATAAAAGTGACCCCCGGCTGTGGCATTATCTGTCCAGCTAGTGGAGCCCGATGCTGGTGTAAAAAATACGGGGGACCCCTACTCTTTTTGTCCCTTGTATTTTTTGCACCAGCACCAGGCGCAGAGCCCGGTGCTGGTTTTAAAAATACGGGGGATCCCCTATCATTCCCCCCCCCCCCCCCCGGATTTTTAGAACCAGGACCGGCTCGAAGAGCCCGAGGCTGGTTATGCTTTGGAGGGGTGACCCCACGCAATTTTTTTTCGGTTTTTTTTCCGTTTTTAAAAAATCGGATCAAAATCCGTCAAATCGGCCGTTTTTCGACAGCGGGACTGTCGAATCCGTTTTTTATTGAATATGGTAAATTTCGGCACCCACTTGCCGGAATTTGACGGTCGAATTGTGTTGAATTAAAAAACGGGCGAAAAATTGCCGCGATTCGCCGCTAATTGCATATACCCCTAAGTCGGCTCAGCAGGAATACAACAAGATTCAGTAACTGGCCATAGAGAAGAACCGCAAGACTCTGCAATTGGTCATAGAAGAGAACCACAAAGACAGTGTTCAAAACGCGTTGGTTTGTAAGAGGGAGAAGCGGCTAACTGACCAGACGAGGAGAAGACAGGGTGCCATCTTGTGGAGTTGACACCTGCCCCGAGGATTCTGGAATATCATTACAGTTTCCTTAAGTGCACCTTTAAACTCCGTAATCTGGTAAGAGGCCACCCTCCTTGATTATTCTGGATGTTACATTAATGAGATTTTTTTTTTAGATATATCCCTTTAAGGATATTATTTTTTTGCGAATTGTTTTATTAAAAACAGTGTTTTTTTATTTTCATATTTGCTTATCACTGTCAGTTGCATAAGTAATTGGTAACGGTTCCTATGTCTGTAAAAGTATCATAGGCGTCATAATCCATGTGAATATGCTGTACTAGATTGCTCTTTGTTGTCTTTACATGTTTCCAATGCTTGATACATTCTTTAAACACTGCATAGTAATTGTGATGACCCAGTACAATTGGAGTGTTTCACCTCCTAAAGTTAAATGGGACCTAACTATGGGGGTCATTCCGAGTTGTTCGCTCGCTAGCAGATTTTAGCAGCATTGCACACGCTAGGCCGCCGCCCTCTGGGAGTGTATCTTAGCTTAGCAGAATAGCGAACGAAAGATTAGCAGAATTGCGAATAGGAAATTCTTAGCAGTTTCTGAGTAGCTCCAGACCTACTCACAGATTGCGATCAGCTCAGGCTGTTTCGTTCCTGGTTTGACGTCACAAACACGCCCTGCGTTCGGCCAGCCACTCCCCCGTTTCTCCCCCATCCACTCCCCCAATTTCTCCAGACACTCCCGCCTTTTTCCCTGACACGCCTGCGTTTTTCCCTGACACGCCTGCGTTTTTCCGCACACTCCCAGAAAATGGCCAGTTTCCGCCCAGAAACACCCACTTCCTGTCAATCACACTCCGATCACTTCAACAATGAAAATTCTTCGTTCAGACGTGAGTAAATCTACTAAGTTTTGTGCTAAAATACTTACCGCATGCACACTGCGTACCATGCGCATTTTTGCCTTAATCGCTCCGTTACGAACAACTCGGAATGACCCCCTATACACTGTTATTATAATTTGTATTAGAAGGTGCAGAGAGAAGGATGGCCAATTCCTATTTCTTCCACCTGTATTTTATGTTGGGTGAGGATAACACCCTTGGGTGTCCATTTTCCACTGCCTTCTGGCGCAATTCTTGTGGGTGCTAATCCATTTGTATAGGTGGTCTAAATATGTTTGACTCCTTATATAGTAACTTTTTTCAAAGTGATATATTGGAAAGATATGTTACAAAGAAAGAGACCTTTAAAGTTACAAAGCAAAGTAAAGCTAACAGTGGGTGTGTTCAGTGTAAGGTTCTGGGTCTGCCAGGTTTGTAAGCATAGAAGAATATGACCACATGAACAGACATGTGACAGAGAGAAAGTCAGCTGAAGAAAGATACAGTATGTACATAAATAAATTGAATAAAAGTTGCACAATGAATTGTCTTCTATAAAAATGTCTGTTAAACAAATGGAAGAGAAAACAGAGTTGAAGATAAAGGATCTTAAAGAGACAGGCCTCCAATTAGCAGTTATGTCTGAATGCCTTGAGGAGGCTGAAGCCTTAAAGTGTATTACCAAATATGAAAATGATGTGCTGCTTGCAAAGAATGAAGTATTAGAGCAAGACATTGTTGAATTGTGCCAGAGGTATTTGGCTCTTCAGCAGGCAGTGGAAAAATTAAAAGATTGTGTAAAGGGACATCAGAGTGAAACAGAGCACACACAAGTTAAAATGTTGGCAATAGCTCTGGTGGTAAAAGAGGAAGGGGTAAATGTAATAGGGTCTGAGTTGCGGGACTTTGGGCCAGAATGCCCGTATTTTTAAAGTGGCAATCATTTACAAGGCCAAACCAGGTTGGTTTTGCCTTGTAAATGATTGCCGCTTTAAACATATGGGCATTCTCGCCCAAAGTCTCAAACCTCCAGCAACTCGGAACCTATTACATTTACCCCCAAAGACTCTAATTGTGTCCATGGATGAGTGTGAGTTGGAGAGAAATAATCTAAGTGATGACTGTGATATAAAAACCAAGGAAGTGGTTGGTCTTTAAGCAAGTTTGGAGAAGCAAATACAGATGCTTCATTCCAGTTTGGCTAATGCCGAAGCAAATTCAGAGTGGCTAGTGTCAGCATTCAAAGTCTCACCTGTAGTTCTGGTCCCTGCGGCCTTCCTGTTGGTTGGCTGGTGTGGCTGCGACGGATAGGAGCTGCAGCAGCGAGGTCCTCCGGTGCGGCTGCCGGGCATCTGGAAGCCGGGATCCGGGTCCTGGGGAGCGGAGCATGGCAGCCGGAGGTGTCTGTTTCCCGGTGTCCTGTTGCTGGAGTGCGGCGTCTGGGAGGCTGAGGCCAGAGGTAGTGGCTGTGTGCTGGTTCCACATGTGTCCTATGTGCAGGGAGCAGCCATGTTGGAGACCAAGCCTAGCCAATAGGTATCCCAGTTCGCATCCAGCCAATCCGGTTCTGTCTTCTCTTATAAAAAGGGGTGGATGCTTAACTATGGTGCCAGTGCTTCAAGTTACTTGCTGCTGTAAGGTGCTCAAGCTCTGTGCTCTCAGGTTAACCCCTGGAATCCTGGTTCTGCTGTGGCCGACCGGTGGTCAGTTCTGTAATTGCAGTCCTTTGCTCTAAGTCCACCGCCTCTTGCAGTTTAACCACTGGGTCCACTATCCAGTAGAGCAGGCATTCCCAACCATGGTCCGCAAGGCACACTAACAGTGCAGGTTTTAGTGATATCCAGGCTTCAGCATGTCATGACTGTGGTTTTTGTGAACCCGGTGTTAGTGAAGTCTGTGCGGGCAACTGGAGGGCTATGTGAATATTAGGCTGGTCTGTAGGAATCAGTGAGAAGAAGGAGCAATCCCTGACCGGGGATCGAACCCGGGCCTCAGCAGAGGAAACCGTATCCTGACCACTGGATCACCAGGGACTTTGATAGCAGGATGATGAATGTATAGGTGAGATTGAACTGGATATAGTGTCACAGGAGTAGGTGCTTATGTACTCGAGGTTACTGGCGAGACAGTAGGATGGACTGGTTACTGGTGAGACTGAGAACTGGGCTGGTTACCGGTGAGACTGGGATGCAACTGTAATCCGGGCTGGTACCGGATATTACTGGAAATGCAACTGAAAGTAGAACGATGACTGTGGCTGTGACTTTAGGACGAGGCTGAAGAACACTGCGGCTGTGACTTTAAGATGAGACGGTAGAATACTGCAGCTGTGGGTTTAAGATGAGACTGTGGAATACTGCAATGTGACTTTAAGATGAAACTGTAGAAATACTGGATATCAATGGTAACACAACTGTAACCCAGACTGGGTAGCAAAGGAACAGAGTTATACAGTAAATGAAGTACAAGTGTTACCTTTAGGGAGCTCAGCTTCTAAGCTCACACAGCTCTGTGTGTGACACGAGGAACTGGCAGAGTTTCCAACTCAAGTCTCCTGACTTATACTTCCTGGTCCTTGGTGATTGGTGAGCAGTGTCAGGTGATTCAGAGAATCTCAGGCTGGCACATGATTGGACAGCTCTGGGTCAGGTGAACAGTCACTGTCATGTGAGTACTCTAGACTAGGCTGTGATGTGGAGTGAGGCCTAGCAGGTTGAAAGAACACTGAAGCCTGAACTTCTGCAAACAAACAGAGGATGCTGGCTTTTAGGCCTAAACTTCAGATTGCTGAATTCAGACTCACACAGAAGATTAATCAACACAGGTGGGGCTCGTTAACTCTTACCTTGCAGGCAGAGAACTCAGGACTTAGGAAACACATGGTATTGGCAAGTTGTTTATCCCAGTGAGCAGAAAGATGCAGGATCCAGGACAGAGATGGCCGAGGTAAGTCACCAAATATGAGAACTACAGTGAGGATCGTGACACAGCACAGGTGACTTAATTAGTAGCTCAGTTATTTTGATTTAACCATCTGTGCTGCAGCCTGGATATCACTAAAACCTGCACTGTTGGTGTGCCTTGGGGACTACGGTTGGGAATGCCTGCAGTAGAGGGTTTCCGTTTCCTGACGGTGCTCACTGCGATCCTCTTCAACATCATATCACAAGTCATCTCTCCATTCAGAGTTCTTCAGCATTGTTTACAAATCACACGTCATCTCTCCATTTAGTGTTCTTCAGCATTGTTTATAAATCACAAGTCATCTCTCCATTCAGTGTTCTTCAGCATTGTTTACAAATCACAAGTCACCTCTCCAGTGTTTTTCAGCATCGTTTACAAATCACAAGTCATCTCTCCATTCAGTGTTCTTCAGCATCGTTTACAAATCACAAGTCATCTCTCCATTCAGTGCTCTTCAGTATCGTTTACAAATCACAAGTCATCTCTTCATTCAGTGAACTTTGGCATCGTTTACAAATCATAAATCACTTCTTCATTCAGTATTCTTCATCATAGTTTACTTGTCACGAACATTTCGTCTTTCAGAATTCACTCAGACTTATCTCCTAGCCGTTGTGTATGATTGAAGTCTCATTAAAACTGAACTAATCTTTCCTTGGTGTTTCGTTCTCAGTCATTGATCAGTAGTCAGATCCCCAACTCAAGCCGAGAGTGACAGCTAGCTGAAAGATATGTGCTGTTGGAGTAAAGACTGCATGACACAATAGAACATAGTGAGAAAGAACTTTACCAGGCAACGGTGTAGTTTAAAAATTGCACGAACATAGATTAAGAACCTTGAGAAATGTTAATTACACAGAACCAGATGCAAAATTTCCAAAGAGAAATGGAGCTTCAGTGTAAATGAAAAGTTTGAAATAGCTATACAAAAGTTGAGACTTACTGAATTTCAAGATATGGAGAGCAGTCTTCTGCAGACTAAGTGGTATATTCAACTAGGGTCGGATCCATTCCGACATGCATTTCTCGGAATGGATCCGACAATCCCTATTCAATCCCATCTCAATTCGACTTTAAAAAAAGTCGAATTGAGAGACCTGTGAGCGGAGGAGAGGGGAAGACCGGCGGGGACAGCCGCGGGCAGACGGAGGAGAGCAGCGCTACAGCAGCGCTGCAGAAGAATGTCTCACAGCCGCCAGACCTCACGGCAGTGTCCACCCGGCTCCAGCAAGCGTGACCTGACTTGCTGGAGCCGGGTGGACGCTGCCGTGAGTGGCGCGGCAGTGACACATCCTCCTGCAGCGCTGTACTGTAGCGCTGCTCTCCCCTGTCTGGCTGCAGGTCTCCCCGTCTCCCCGCAGCTCTCCCCCCTCTCCTCCTCTAAGGTCTCTCACTCAGTCCGACATTTTTTTTATGTCGGACTGAGATGGTCGGAAACGGGGCCAAATCCTGTCGAATTTGGCACCGTTTCCCTCAAAAGTACGTGAATCGGCAGCTATACCACCGATTCACGTACTATTCGACATGTCGAATTCCCTGACTTGTCGAATAAAAATAGCGGGGACTGAATAGGTCGAATCACAATTCGACCTTAAAAAGTCGAAAACAGCCGTCTTTTCGACAGACGGCAGCTTTCGACCCTAATTGAATATACCCCTAAGTTGGAAAGCACGATGGTAAAAATACCTAGCTGGAATAACAGTTCTCTGCAGCTCAAGAAAAATCCATGTGGAAATGGGAAAAGTAGAGAAGGTAAAGATGTTGCATAACATTCTGAAATAGGATTCTGGACCCAAAATGGCATCAGATGTCTTCACTGAATCTAGTGTTACAGAAATACATAAATAGTAAATACAAAAACTCAAGCAACAGTACAAACAGGGCCCGATTCAGACCTGATCGCTGTTGTGCGAATTCGCACAGCGGCCGATTATCAAATGACTGCGTATGCACCACAGTGCATAGGCGCGTTGCCAAACAGCAACATGATGGTGAAAAAATTTCGATCGAAAGGCGTTTGTAAGCTGATTGACAGGAAGCAGACATTTGTGGGTGGTAACTGCCCATTTTCTGGGAGGGTCAGGAAATACACAGGCATTCCCAAGCGTTTTCAGGGTGGGTGTGTGACGTCAGCTCCGGCCCCAATCAGCCTATAGGAGTAAGCAGGGGTGTATCTACCTATTGGCCAGGATGGCACTCGCCAGGGGTGCCAGGTAAGGAGGGGGCGCCGCCTGGCTCTGCCACCCACGGCCAAAGGATAGAAAAGCAGTACTGTCAGACTGTACCTGGTGAGAGTCTGTTACTGCTGGAGCGGCGCCGGTATCCGGCAGCACCGCACTTGTAATCAGACTCAAAATAATCTACAGCTCCCAGTAGCTCTTGTTGCTGGAAGCTCCCGGCAGCAAGGGCTGCTGGGAACTGTAGTTTATTGTGAGTCTGATCACTAGTGCAGTGCGGTGCTGACGGACACCGGGGCCGCGCCGGCAGTAACAGATTCTCACCAGGTACACAGCAATTGTTATATAGCACAATGCTATAGATCTATTTGTTGTTGAAGAGAATATAATAGTGTCAGTGTTTGGGAGAAGGGACTGTAGTACCTGGAAAACTACACGATTTTCATGCATGTTAGATGTAAGTCAGTAGTAAGTAAGCGAAAATTTTAACTTGTTGAGTGTAATAAAGAAAATACATATCTTACCTATTTCAAGGCCATGTTCAAGGAAACGTATATCAGTTAATTGTATAATTGATCATTTTATCTTGGAAGTGATGGCACCCTGATGTTTTTTCTAACAGGAAGCACTTCTACCATCCAACTAATGGTGTTTGGTTAATGGCTGGGCCCATTTGAGGCTCATCTCACAGCATCTCATTAGCATTTCATTCAGGATGCAGTCAAGATGCCGGTGTTTGGCATCCTGGCGGTCGGAAAGCTGACACCAGCATCCCGAAACTGCTCAGAATGCTGATGCTGGCATCCCAACATAGATAGCGATGCAGAATGCCAAAATCCGGATCGAGTTGGTGCCAAAGTCTCCACTGGCAAGCCACGTGGGAGGGTTAGGGTTAGGCTGCGAGGGTGGTAGGGTTAGGGTTAGTCTGCAGGGAGGGAGATTAGGAAGGGTGGGTTAGGGTTAGGCACCACTGAAGAGGCTTTTGGGGGGGGGGGCGGGTTAAGGTCAGGATGTGGAAAAGGTGGGTTAGAGGGGAGGGATGGTGTAACATGAATATGAGACACTACTGTGCGATGTAATGTGAATGAGGGACACTACTGTGTGGCATAATTTGAATTGGAAGTACTATTGTGTCCACACCCGTCCCCCACAAGACCATGTTCCATTTCCAATACTCGCACCTTATTCCAAATGTGTGTAGGGAAGGGGGGTGGGGCGCCAGCCCCTTACTTTGCCAGGGGCGCTCGGACCCCTAGATACACCCCTGGGAGTAAGTCCTGGACTTCGCACAGACTGCACAGAATGGAAATTGGATTTTTAGCTGTCCGCTGTCGGCGCGATTTCTGCACGCTGTACACATGCATTCGCACACTTGCACGGGGGGGAAGGTTTTCACTCTTTATGGATGGCAGCTATTTGATCGCAAACTGCTGCAAAAACGCAGAGCAGCGATCAGGTCTGAATCGAGTCCACAGGTTGATCCTGCAAAGGCTGGTATGAAGAGTGGTATGCTAGAGATGCAAAGGGACTTGTATAAGGAACAGCAAACAAACAACAAATTGCTTGAACAGAGTTAAGGGCCCTACACATTTAACGATCCACCGCCGAGCTGCCCGACGGCGGATACGGCCTGGGGGGGGGGGGCAGTAACGGGGGGAGTGAAGTTCCTTCACTCCTCCCATCACCCGGCTCCATAGAAATGCAGACAAATATGGAGATCGTCCATATTGGCCTGCATGCACAGCCGACGGGGCACCAGCGATGAACGAGCGCGGGGCCGTGCATCGTTCATCGCTTGTGCCTCCACACTGAAAAATATGAACGGTATCTCGTTCTTTAATGAACGAGATCAGTCATATCTTTCAGTCAGATCGGCAAGTGTGTAGGGCCTATAAGATGTTTCTGAAGGATAATATCTGTCAGTAGCAATTTGACAATGTCACAGTGTGCAAGAAGAGATTGAAGTATCAAAACTGGGAATCTCCCTAAAAGACTGTCATGTAAAAGGGTTTGAAGGACCTTGCATTCAGCTGTCTGATGAAGTGAAGGATTACACACCCAAAGGGTTACAGTCAGAGCCGGATTAAGGCTATGGGGGGCCCGGGGCACTTCAGAAATGGGGCCCCTAATAAAGAGGCAGGCACATGAATTAGATAGATAGATAGATTTTATATATATATATATATATATATATATATATATATATATATGCACAATTGGCTGGCACTCCATTAAAACAAGACACCACTGCCCAGGTGCCTTCCTACATCCACTCAGCGATGGACAAAATACATGCAAACTTGGAATGGCAGCTCTCACGGGACTTGTACTGTGGTAATAATCACGGGACTTGTACTGTGGTAATAATCAGGCGACTGGCATCTTCTAGCTGGAAGGTGCCAGTCGCCTGATTATTACCACAGTACAAGTCCCGTGAGTGCCACCATTCTGAGTTTTTTTTTATATATATATATATATATAGAAGAAGGGCAAGTCGCACTCACGTTTATATCCTCAATACAGCAGCTGGGGTGTCATCCATGGATTCCCTCCAGAGAATCCAATTAAAGAGAAAAGCAAATGGAGCACTCACCAGTCTTTGCATAGGTGTAGATATCAAATTTGAAATTTTATTTCTCCAGACAGCATAGATAGCACAGCATGACTGTTTGCTACAGTCCAATAACTTTGAAAAAAGCCCAAGCCCAAACGTTTTCGGCCATATCCAGACCGTCATCAGGGGACACAGGAAACATCAGAGAGCTGTCACTTCATATTTAGCACATCAGCAGCCTATGCAAAGACTGGTGAGTGCTCCATTTGCTTTTCTCTATATATATATATATATATATATACTAGGTGCTTCATCGCGCCCTACGGGCGCTCTTCACACCGTCGCAAGGGGCTACGCCCCCTTAACCCTTGCATGCCTTTCTGGGGTTTAATATTTGTATTATATGGAGTATTACCTGCATTCCTTTGTTAGTGGTTAAATATTGCACAATGAAAGGGCGTGCGATGGTGAAGGAGGCGCAGCCCCTTGCGACGGCGTGAACAGCACCTGCAGGGCACGATGTACAGAATGTAGCGGGTGCGGGGGGGACTGCGGATGGTGTCTGTAGATGCTGCGGGTGGAGGGGAGGCAGAAGTGGGGGTGGGGCCCGGATGGGGAAGGTTCGGGAGGTGCTGCGCGTGGGGGAGGGGCAGAGGAGTGGGGGATGCAGATGGGGGAGGGGTCCGGAGGCACCGCAGGTGGGGGAGGGGCAGGGGTGCCACTGGTGGGAGAGGGGCAGGTGTGGGGATGTTGTGGATGGGTGAAGGGTTCCGGAGGTGCTGTGGGATGGGAAGGGACGGGTGTGCCGGGGGTTGGGTAGGGGACCGCAGGCACCATGGGTAGGGTAGGGGCAGGTACGGGTGTTGCGGCGGATGGGAAAGGAGGTCCGGAGGTGCTGCAGGTGGTGGAGGGGCAGGTGCAGGGGTGCCATTGGTGGGGGAGGGGTGGGTGAGGGGGGGACCGCTGATGGAGGAGGGTGTCTGCAGATGCTGCGGGTGGAGGGGGGCAGGTGTGGGGGGAGACGTATAAGGGGGGTGAATGGTGGAAGGGGCCTGGAGGTGCTGTGGGTGGTGAAGGGGTGGAGGAGTGGGAGCCACGGGTGGTGTAGGGGGTCTGGAGGCACAGCATGTGGGGGAGGGGTGGAGTGCCGCATGTGGTGGAGGGGAAGGTGCGGAGGTGTGGTGCATTGGGGAGAGGTCTGGAGGCGCTGCGGGTACTGTACATGCCATAAAAGGTAGTTGGAGGGTATGCAGTAACAGGGCCAGGACAGGGGTGACAGGGTCAGTACAGGGTTGACGGGGCCAGGACAGGGGTGACGGTGCCAGGATAGGGGTGACGGGGCCAGGACAGGGGTGATGGGGCCAGGACAGGGGTGACGGGGCCAGGACAGGGGTGACAGGGCCAGGACAGAAATGATAGGGACAGGATAGGGGTGACAGGGCCAGGGTAGGGGCGGCAGGACCAGGACAGGGGTGACGGGGCCAGTATAGGGTTCACAGGGCAAGCACAGGGGTGACAGGGCCAGGATAGGGGTAGCAGGGCCAGCATAAGGGTGACAGGGCCAGGATAAGGGTGAAAGGGCCAGAATAAGGGTGGCAGGGCAAGGCCAGGGACATGACAGAACACAGGGCACGGGAGAGATTGGTATTAGGGACAAAACAGTGGTGACAGACAGATGTGTCTTACCGGAGTCACTGCTGCTGGCTGCTGCTGTTCCATTCCAACCTGTTGGGATCTGCTGCTGCTGGAGACTTGGCATGGCTGACTCTCTCAGGCTGGAGTCCTGCTTTCTCTGCCAGTCCGCATCCCTCCCCCCCCCTCCTCAGTCACACACCGCAGACCTCGCGCAGCTGCCGGGCACTGTGGTAAGGTGAGACTGGAAATGACTGGTTAGCCCCCAGGAGATGC